>NC_053041.3:297520053-298770053 GCF_002575655.3 Aegilops tauschii subsp. strangulata | reverse complement strand
AACACCATAGCCTCTCCGATGAAGTGTGAGTAGTTTACCTCAGACCTTCGGGTCCATAGTTATTAGCTAGATGGCTTCCTCTCTCTTTTTGGATCTCAATACAATGTTCTCCCCCTTTCTTGTGGATATCTATTTGATGTAATCTTCTTTTGCGGTGTGTTTGTTGAGACCGATGAATTGTGGGTTTATGATCAAGTTTATCTATGAACAATATTTGAATCTTCTGAATTCTTTTATGCATGATTGGTTATCTTAGCAAGTCTCTTCGAATTATCAGTTTGGTTTGGCCTACTAGATTGATCTTTCTTGCAATGGGAGAAGTGCTTAGCTTTGGGTTCAATCTTGCGGTGTCCTTTCCCAGTGACAGTAGGGGCAGCAAGGCACGTATTGTATTATTGCCATCGAGGATAACAAGATGGTTTTTTATCATATTGCATGAATTTATCCCTCTACATCATGTCATCTTGCTTAAAGCGTTACTCTGTTCTTATGAACTTAATACTCTAGATGCATGCTGGTTAGCGGTCGATGTGTGGAGTAATAGTAGTAGATGCAGGCAGGAGTCGGTCTACTTGTCTCAGACGTGATGCCTATATACATGATCATATCTAGATATTCTCATAACTATGCTTAATTCTGTCAATTGCTCAACAGTAATTCGTCCACCCACCGTAAAATACTTATGCTCTCGAGAGAAGTCACTAGTGAAACCTATGGCCCCCGGGTCTATTTTCCATCATATTAATCTTCCAACACTTAGTTATTTCCGTTGCTTTTTATTTTGCTTTGCATCTTTATCATAAAAATACCAAAAATATTATCTTATCATATCTATCAGATCTCACTCTCGTAAGTGACCGTGTAGGGATTGACAACCCCTTATCGCGTTGGTTGCGAGGATTTATTTGTTTGTGTAGGTGCGAGGGACTCGCGCGTAGCCTCCTACTGGATTGATACCTTGGTTCTCAAAAACTGAGGGAAATACCTATGCTACTTTGCTACATCGCCCTTTCCTCTTCAAGGGAAAACCAACGCAGTGCTCAAGAGGTAGCAAGAAGGATTTCTGGCGCCGTTGCCGGGGAGATCTACGCAAAAGTCAACATACCAAGTACCCATCACAAACCCTCATCTCCCGCATTACATTATTTGCCATTTACCTCTCGTTTTCCTCTCCCCCACTTCACCCTTGCAGTTTTATTCGCCCTCTCTTTTTCGTTTGCCTCTTTTTGTCCGTCTCTTGTTTGCTCGTGTGTTGGATTGCTTGTTTGTCACGATGGCTCAAGATAATACCAAATTATGTGACTTTACCAATACCAACAATAATGATTTCCTTAGCACTCCGATTGCTCCTCTTACCGATACTGAATCTTGTGAAATCAATGCTGATTTGTTGAATCTTGTCATGAAAGATCAATTCGCCGGCCTTCCTAGTGAAGATGCCGCTACTCATCTAAATAGCTTCGTTAATTTGTGTGATATGCAAAAGAAGAAAGATGTTGACAATGATATTGTTAAATTGAAGCTATTTCCTTTTTCGCTTAGAGATCGTGCTCAAGCTTGGTTTTCGTCTTTGCCTAAAAACAGTATTGATTCTTGGAATAAGTGCAAAGATGCTTTTATCTCTAAGTATTTTTCTCCCGCTAAGATTATCTCTCTTAGAAACGATATTATGAATTTTAAGCAACTTGATCATGAACATGTTGCACAAGCTTGGGAGAGGATGAAATTAATGATACGTAATTGCCCCACACATGGTTTGAATTTGTGGATGATTATACAAATTTTTTATACCGGATTGAATTTTGCTTCTAGAAATCTTTTAGATTCGGCCGCGGGAAGCACTTTTATGGAAATCACTTTAGGAGAAGCTACTAAACTCCTAGATAATATTATGGTTAATTATTCTCAATGGCACACTGAAAGATCTACTAATAAAAAAGTGCATGCGATAGAAGAAATTAATGTTTTGAGTGGAAAGATGGATGAACTTATGAAATTATTTGCTAGTAAGAGTGTTTCTTCTGATCCTAATGATATGCCTTTGTCTACTTTGATTGAGAATAATGATGAATCTTTGGATGTGAATTTCGTTGGTAGGAATAATTTTGGTAACAAAGCGTATAGAGGAAACTTTAATCCTAGGCCTTATCCTAGCAATTCCTCTAATAATTATGGTAATTCCTACAACAATTCTTACGGAAATTTTAATAAGATGCCCTCTGAATTTGAGACTAGTGTTAAAGAGTTTATGAATTCGCAAAAGAATTTCAATGCTTTGCTTGAAGAGAAATTGCTTAAAGTTGATGAATTGGCTAGGAACGTTGATAGAATTTCTCTTGATGTTGATTCTTTAAAACTTAGATCTATTCCTCCTAATCATGATATCAATGAGTCTCTCAAAGCCATGAGAATTTCCATTGATGAGTGCAAGGAAAGAACCGCTAGGATGCGTGCTAAGAAAGATTGCTTTATGAAAGCGTGTTCTTCAAATTTCTATGAAAATAAAGATGAAGATCTAAAAGTTATTGATGTGTCCCCTATTAAATCTTTGTTTTGCAATATGAATCTTGATAATGATGGGACTGAATATGATCCACCTTTACCTAGAAGGCGTTCCAAAAATTCGGAGTTTTTAGATCTTGATGCTAAAATTGATAAAAGTGGGATTGAAGAGAACAAAACCCTAGATATTAATGAACCCACTATTTTGGATTTCAAGGAATTTAATTATGATAATTGATCTTTGATAGATTGTATTTCCTTGTTGCAATCCGTGCTAAATTCTCCTCATGCTTATAGTCAAAATAAAGCTTTTACCAAACATATCGTTGATGCTTTGATGCAATCTTATGAAGAAAAGCTTGAGTTGGAAGTCTCTATCCCTAGAAAACTTTATGATGAGTGGGAACCTACTATTAAAATTAATATCAAAGATCATGAATGCTATGCTTTGTGTGATTTGGGTGCTAGTGTTTCCACGATTCCAAAAACTTTGTGTGATTTGCTAGGTTTCTGTGATTTTGATGATTGCTCTTTAAACTTGCACCTTGCGGATTCCACTATTAAGAAACCTATGGGAATAATTAATGATGTTCTTATTGTTGCAAATAGGAACTATGTGCCCGTAGATTTTATTGTTCTTGATATAGATTGCAATCTTTCATGCCCTATTATTCTTGGTAGACCTTTCCTTAGAACGATTGGTGCAATTATTGATATGAAGGAAGGGAATATTAGATTCCAATTTCCATTAAAGAAAGGCATGGAACACTTCCCTAGGAAGAAAATAAAACTACCATATGAATCTATCATGAGAGCCACTTATGGATTGCCTACCAAAGATGGCAATACCTAGATCTATCCTTGCTTTTATGCCTAGCTAGGGGCGTTAAACGACAGCGCTTGTTGGGAGGCAACCCAATTTTATTTTTATTTTTTTGCTTTTTGCTTCTGTTTAGGAATAAATATTTGATCTAGCCTCTGGTTAGATGTGCTTTTATTTTTTAATTAGTGTTTGTGCCAAGTTAAACCTATAGGATCTTCTTGGATGATAGTTATTTGATCTTGCTGTAATTTCCAGAAACTTTCTGTTCATGAAAATAATTGTTAAAAATCACCAGAACGTGATAAAATATTGATTCCAATTGCTGCTGATCAATAAACAAATTGTCTAGGTCTTCCCATTTTGGCTGATTTTTTGGAGTTCCATAAGTTTGCGTTAGTTACAGATTACTACAGACTGTTCTGTTTTTGACAGATTCTGTTTTTCGTGTGTTGTTTGCTCATTTTGATGAATCTATGGCTAGTAAAAGAGTTTATAAACCATAGATAAGTTGGAATACAGTAGGTTTAACACCAATATAAATAAAGCATGAGTTCATTACAGTACCTTGAAGTGGTCTTTTGTTTTCTTTCGCTAACGGAGCTCACGAGATTTTCTGCTGAGTTTTGTGTTGTGAAGTTTTCAAGTTTTGGGTGAAAGATTTGATGGATTATGGAACAAGGAGTGGCAAGATCCTAAGCTTGGGGATGCCCATGGCACCCCCAAGATAATTGAAGGACACCAAAAAGCCAAAGCTTGGGGATGCCCCAGAAGGCATCCCCTCTTTCGTCTACTTCCATCGGTAACTTTACTTGGAGCTATATTTTTATTCACCACATGATATGTGTTTTGCTTGGAGCGTCTTGTTTGATTTGAGTCTCTGCTTTTTAGTTTACCACAATCATCCTTGCAGTACACACCTTTTGAGAGAGACACACATGATTCCGAAATTATTAGAATACTCTATGTGCTTCACTTATATCTTTTGAGTTATATAGTTTTGCTCTAGTACTTCACCTATATCTTTTAGAGCACGGTGGTGGATTTGTTTTATAGAAACTATTGATCTCTCATGCTTCACTTAGATTATTTTGAGAGTCTTAAATATCATGGTAATTTTCTTAAATAATCCTGATATGCTAGGTATTCAAGTTTAGTAAAAACTTTCTTATGAGTGTGTTGAATACTAAGAGAAGTTTGATGCTTGATGATTGTTTTGAGACATGGAGGTAGTGATATCAAAGTTGTGCTAGTTGAGTAGTTGTGAATTTGAGAAATACTTGTGTTGAAGTTTGCAAGTCCCGTAGCATGCACGTATGGCAAACGTTATGTAACAAATTTGAAACATGAGGTGTTCTTTGATTGTCCTCCTTATGAGTGGCGGTCGGGGACGAGCGATGGTCTTTTCCTACAAATCTAGCCCCCTAGGAGCATGTGCGTAGTGCTTGGTTTTTGATGACTTGTAGATTTTTGCAATAAGCATGTGAGTTCTTTATGACTAATGTTGAGTCCATGGATTATACGCACTCTCACCTTTCCATCATTGCTAGCCTCTTCGGTACCGTGCATTGCCCTTTCTCACATTGAGAGTTGGTGCAAACTTCGCCGGTGCATCCAAACCCCGTGATATGATACGCTCTTTCACACATAAGCCTCCTTATATCTTCCTCAAAACAGCCACCATACCTACCTATTATGGCATTTCCATAGCCATTCCAAGATATATTGCCATGCAACTTTCCACCGTTCTGTTTATCATGACACGTTCATAATTGTCATATTGCTTTGCATGATCATGTAGTTGACATAGTATTTGTGGCAAAGCCACCGTTCATAATTCTTTCATACATGTCACTCTTGGTTCATTGCATATCCCGGTACACCGCCGGAGGCATTCATATAGAGTCATACTTTGTTCTAGTATCGAGTTGTAATCTTTGATTTGTAAATAAATAGAAGTGTGATGATCATCACTTTCTAGAGCATTGCCCCAAGTGAGGAATAAAAAAAAAGGGAGAGAAAGGCCATAAAAAAAGAGAAGGCCCAAAAAAAATGAGAGAAAAAGAGAGAAGGGACAATGTTACTATCCTTTTATCACACTTGTGCTTCAAAGTAGCACCATAATCTTCATGATAGAGAGTCTCTTGTTTTGTCACTTTCATATACTAGTGGGAATTTTTCATTATAGAACTTGGCTTGTATATTCCAACAATGGGCCTCCTCAAGTGCCCTAGGTCTTCGTGAGCAAGCAAGTTGGATGCACACCCACTTAGTTTCTTTTGTTGAGCTTTCATATATTTATAGCTCTAGTGCATCCGTTGCATGTCAATCCCTACTCCTTGCATTAACATCAATCGATGGGCATCTCCATAGCTCATTGATTAGCCTCGTTGATGTGAGACTTTCTCCTTTTTTTGTCTTCTCCACATAACCCCTATCATCATATTCTATTCCACCCATAGTGCTATATCCATGGCTCACGCTCATGTATTGCGTGAAGGTTGAAAAAGTTTGAGATTACTAAAGTATGAAACAATTGCTTGGCTTGTCATCAGGCTTGTGCATGATGAGAGCATTCTTGTGTGACGAAAATGGAGCATGACTAAACTATATGATTTTGTAGGGATGAACTTTCTTTGGCCATGTTATTTTGAGAGGACATAATTGCTTAGTTAGTATGCTTGAAGTATTATTATTTTTATGTCAATATTGAACTTTTATCTTGAATCTTTCGGATCTGAATATTCATACCACAATTAAGAAGAATTACATTGAAATTATGCCAAGTAGCAGTCCACATCAAAAATTCTGTTTTTATCATTTACCTACTCAAGGACGAGCAGGAATTAAGCTTGGGGATGCTTGATACGTCTCCAATGTATCTATAATTTTTGATTGCTCCATGCTATATTATCTTCTCTTTTGGACATTATTGGGCTTTATTATTCACTTTTATATTATTTTTGGGACTAACCTATTAACCTGAGGCCCAGCCCAGAATTGCTGTTTTTTTTGCCTATTTCAGAGTTTCGCAGAAAAAGAATATCAAACGGAGTACAAACGGAATGAAACCTTCGGGAACATGATTTTCGGAACGAACATGATCTAGAGGACGTGGACCCTACGTCAAGAAATCAAGCAGGAAGCCACGAGATAGGGGGGCGCGCCTACCCCCCAGGAGCCAAAAACCTAATTCCACCGCCGCAACCTTCTGTACCCATGAGATCCCATCTTGGGGCCTGTTCCGGAGCTCCGCCAGAGAGGGCATCGATCACGGAGGGCTTCTACATCAACACCATAGCCTCTCCGATGAAGTGTGAGTAGTTTACCTCACACCTTCAGGTCCATAGTTATTAGCTAGATGGCTTCCTCTCTCTTTTTGGATCTCAATACAATGTTCTCCCCCTCTCTTGTGGAGATCTATTTGATGTAATCTTCTTTTGCGGTGTGTTTGTTGAGACCGATGAATTGTGGGTTTATGATCAAGTTTATCTATGAACAATATTTGAATCTTCTGAATTCTTTTATGTATGATTGGTTAACTTTGCAAGTCTCTTCGAATTATCAGTTTGGTTTGGCCTACTAGATTGATCTTTCTTGCAATGGGAGAAGTGCTTAGCTTTGGGTTCAATCTTGCGGTGTCCTTTCCCAGTGACAGTAGGGGCAGCAAGGCACGTATTGTATTGTTGCCATCGAGGATAACAAGATGGTTTTTTTTATCATATTACATGAATTTATCCCTCTACATCATGTCAAATTGCTTAAAGTGTTACTCTGTTCTTATGAACTTAATACTCTAGATGCATGCTGGATAGCGGTCGATGTGTGGAGTAATGTAGTAGATGCAGGCAGGAGTCGGTCTACTTGTCTCAGACGTGATGCCTATATACATGATCATACCTAGATATTCTCATAACTATACTCAATTCTATCAATTGCTCAACAGTAATTCGTTCACCCACCGTAAAATACTTATGCTCTCGAGAGAAGCCACTAGTGAAACCTATGGCCCCCGGGTCTATTTTCCATCATATTAATCTTCCAACACTTAGTTATTTCCGTTCCTTTTTATTTTGCTTTGCATCTTTATCATAAAAATACCAAAAATATTATCTTATCATATCTATCAGATCTCACTCGTAAGTGACCGTGTAGGGATTGACAACCCCTTATCGCGTTGGTTGAGAGGATTTATTTGTTTGTGTAGGTGCGAGGGACTCGCGCGTAGCCTCCTACTGGATTGATACCTTGGTTCTCAAAAACTGAGGGAAATACTTACGCTACTTTGCTGCATCACCCTTTCCTCTTCAAGGGAAAACCAATGCAGTGCTCAAGAGGTAGCAAGGAGTCTGGATGAAGGAGTTCATATCCGATCTAGGTGTCATACCTAGTGCATCGGGTCCAATGAAAATCTTTTGTGACAATACTGGTGCAATTTCCTTGGCAAAGGAATCCAGATTTCACAAGAGAACCAAGCACATCAAGAGACGCTTCAACTCCATCCGGGATCTAGTCCAGGTGGGAGACATAGAAATTTGCAAGATACATACGGATATGAATGTTGCAGACCCGTTGACTAAGCCTCTTCCACGAGCAAAACATGATTAGCACCAAGGCTCCATGGGTGTTAGAATCATTACTGTGTAATCTAGATTATTGACTCTAGTGCAAGTGGGAGACTGAAGGAAATATGCCCTAGAGGTAATAATAAAGTTATTATTTATTTCCTTATATCATGATAAATGTTTATTATTCATGCTAGAATTGTATTAACCGGAAACATAATACTTGTGTGAATACATAGTCAAACAGAGTGTCACTAGTATGCCTCTACTTGACTAGCTCGTTGATCAAAGAAGGTTATGTTTCCTAGCCATTGACATGAGTTGTCATTTGATTAACGGGATCACATCATTAGGAGAATGATGTGATTGACTTGACCCATTCCTTTAGCTTAGCACACGATCGTTTAGTATTCTGCTATTGCTTTCTTCATGACTTATACATGTTCCTATGACTATGAGATTATGCAACTCCCGTTTACCGGAGGAACACTTTGTGTGCTACCAAACGTTACAACGTAACTGGGTGATTATATAGGTGCTCTACAGGTGTCGCCGAAGGTACTTGTTGGGTTGGCGTATTTCGAGATTAGGATTTGTCACTCCGATTGTCGGAGAGGTATCTCTGGGCCCACTCGGTAATGCACATCACTATAAGCTTTGCAAGCATTGCAACTAATGAGTTAGTTGCGGGATGATGTATTACAGAACGAGTAAAGAGACTTGCCGGTAACGAGATTGAACTATGTATTGAGATACCGACGATCAAATCTCGGGCAAGTAACATACCGATGACAAAGGGAACAACGTATGTTGTTATGCGGCCTGACCGATAAAGATCTTCGTAGAATATGTGGGAGCCAATATGAGCATCCAGGTTCCTCTATAGGTTATTGACCGGAGACGTGTCTCGGTCATGTCTACATAGTTCTCGAACCCGCAGGGTCCACACGCTTAAAGTTTGATGACGGTTATATTATGAGTTTATGTGTTTTGATGTACCGAAGATAGTTCGGAGTCCCGGATGTGATCACGGACATGACGAGCAGTCTCAAAATGGTCGAGACATAAAGATTGATATATTGGGAGCCTATATTTGGATATCGGAAGTGTTCCGGGTGAAATCAGTATTTTACCGGAGGACCGGGGGTTACCGGAACCCCCCCGGGGGTTTAATGGGCCCACATAGGCCTTAGTGGAGAAGAGGAGGGGCGGCCAGGGCAGGCCACGCGCCCCCCCCTCTAGTCCGAATTGGACAAGGAGGGGGGGGGCTTTCCTTCCTCTGTCCCTCCTCCTTCCCCCTTCTACTACTCCAACTAGGAAAGGAGGGAGTCCTACTCCCGGTGGGAGTAGGACTCCTCCTGGCGCGCCTCCTCCTGGCCGACCGCCTCTCCCTCCCTTGATCCTTTATATACGGGGGCAGGGGGCACCCCATAGACACAACAATTGATCTCTTGATCTCTTAGCGGTGTGCGGTGCCCCCTCCACCATAATCCACCTCGATAATATCATAGCGGTGCTTAGGCGAAGCCCTGCGTCGGTAGAACATCATCATCGTCACCACGCCATCGTGCTGACGGAACTCTCCCTCAAAGCTCGGCTGGATTGGAGTTCGAGGGACGTCATCGAGCTGAACGTGTGCTGAACTCGGAGGTGCCGTGCGTTCGGTACTTGATCGGTCGGATCGTGAAGACGTACGACTACATCAACCGCATTGTGCTAACGCTTCCGCTTTCGGTCTACGAGGGTACGTGGACAGCACTCTCCCCTCTCGTTGCTATGCATCACCATGATCTTGCGTGTGCGTAGGAATTTTTTTCAAATTACTACGTTCCCCAACAGTAAGCTTCTTGCAAACCGGAGCTTCCCTCAAGAAGGCTCGTGGTTCCAAGAGGGAACCTGTCACCTCCGTGTGCGAAACGACATACGTACACTGCGTTCTCCCGCCTTAATTTTTTTACACATGCAGATTAGACCAAATAGAAGTATCGTGCTAAATTTCTGAATTATTCCGGGTTCGTTTGGCCTTTTTTATACATTAATTGAGTTTCTGCGCATTTAATGTGCATAATTCAAATTTGAACTACAAGCACATCCTCCAGTGCACCAAAGTTGGTTGAAAAATCACATGTGTGTCCTTGGGTGAATTTCTAGGTCCCATGCAAGAAATGGGAATGAAATTCAAACATCTGGCATCGTGGCTCGGCCGGAAAGATTGAGAAACTTGGTTTTTCAAATCCTGTAAATCCAAAACACGCCTAAAAATCATGAAACTTGGCATGGTGTCATGACATGGCACCAACATGCTGCGGTAAATCTTTTGGCCGAATTGGGACAAGCTTTGGTGTAGGCTTCTTGCAAACCGGAGCTTCCCTCAAGAAGGCTCGTGGTTCCGAGAGGGAACGTGTCAGCTCCTTGTGCGAAACGAGATACGTATACTACCTTCTCCCGCCTTAAGTTTTTTACTCAGGAAGATTAGACCAAATAGAAATATCGTGCTAAAGTTTGGAATTATTCCGGGTTCGTTTGGCCTTTTTATACATTAATTGAGTTTCTGCGCATTTAATGTGCATAATTCAAATTTGAAATACAAGCACATGCTCCAGTGCACCAAAGGTTGTTGAAAATGCTCATGTGTGTCCTTGGGTGAATTTATAGGTCCCATGCAAGAAATGGGAATGAAATTGAAACATCTGGGCGTTGGGGCTTGGCCGGAAAGATTGAGAAAGTTGGTTTTTTAATTCATATAAATCCAAAACACACCTGAAAATTATGAAACTTGGCATGGTGTCAAGACATGGCACCAACATGCTGCGGTAATTTTTTTGGCCGAATTGGGACAAGCTTTGGTGTAAGCTTGTTGCAAACCGGAGCTTCCCTCAAGAAGGCTCGTGGTTCCGAGAGGGAACATGTCATCTCCGTGTGCGAAACGACATACATACACTGCCTTCTCCCGCCTTAATTTGTTTACACAAGCAGATTAGACCAAATAGAAGTATCGTGCTAAATTCTGGAATTATTCCGGGTTCGTTTGACCTTTTTTATACATTAATTGAGTTTCTGCGCATTTAATGTGCGTAATTCAAATTTGAACTACAAGCACATGCTCCAGTGCACCAAAGTTGGTGGAAAAATCGCATGTGTGTCCTTGGGTGAATTTATAGGTCCCATGCAAGAAATGGGAATGAAATTCAAACATCTGGGCATCGTGGCTCGGCAGGAAAGATTGAGAAACTTGGTTTTTTAATTCCTGTAAATCCGAAACACGCCTGAAAATCATGAACCTTGGCATGGTGTCATGACATGGCACCAACATGCTGCGGTAATTTTCTTGGCCGAATTGGGACAAGCTTTGGTGTAAGCTTCTTGCAAACCGGAGCTTCCCTCAAGGAGGCTCGTGGTTCCGAGAGGGAACATGTCACCTCCGTGTGCGAAACGACATACGTACACTTACTTCTCCCGCCTTAATTTTTTTACACAGGCAGATTAGACCAAATAGTAGTATCATGCTAAATTTTGGAATTATTCCAGGTTCGTTTGGCCTTTTTATACATTAATTGAGTTTTTGCGCATTTAATGTGCATAATTGAAATTTTAACTACAAGCACATGCTCCAGTGCACCAAAGTTGTTTGAAAAATCACATGTGTGTCCTTGGGTGAATTTCTAGGTCACATGCAAGAGATGGGAATGGAATTCAAACATCTGGGCGTCGTGGCTCGGTCGGAAAGATTGAGAAACTTGATTTTTTAATTCCTGTAAATCCAAAACACGCCTGAAAATCATGAAACTTGGCAAGGTGTCATGACATGGCACCAACATGCTGCGGTAATTTTTTGGCCGAATTGGGACCAGCTTTGGTGTAAGCTTCTTGCAAACCAGAGCTTCCCTCAAGGAGCCTCGTGGTTCCGAGAGGGAACGTGTCACCTCTATGTGCGAAACGACATATGTACACTGCCTTCTCCCGCCTTAATTTTTTTACACGGACAGATTAGACCAAATAGAATTATCGTGCTAAATTTTGGAATTATCCCGGGTCTGTTTGGCCTTTTTTATACATTAGTTGAGTTTCTGCGCATTTAATGTGCATAATTCAAATTTGATCTACAAGCACAGGCTCCAGTGCACCAAAGTTGTTTGAAAAATCACATGTGTGTCCTTGGGTGAATTTCTAGGTCCTATGCAAGAGATGGGAATGAAATTCAAACATCTGGGCGTCGTGGCTCAGCCGGAAAGATTGAGAAACTTGGTTTTTTAATTCCTGTAAATCCAAAACACGCCTGAAAATCATGAAACTTGGCATGGTGTCATGACATGGCACCAACATGCTGTGGTAATTTTTCTGTCCGATTTGCGAAGGCGCACACATTAACAATCAACAAATTCATTTTGGAACAAGTGTTGTCACGTTACAAATCGGAAACACAAGTATTATTGTATCCGTGGGCGTTGTACTTACCAATGACGTGCGGCCACGCGTCCCCTTTTTTATTGGCTAGGAGGTTGTGGCACCCCGGCTCAGAGAAACCGGAAAGCCCCGTATTCCAGCCCAGAGATCGAGGAGAAGTCTCTAGAATACGGCACTGCTTGACATAGAACAAATCAGCTCTTATTACAAGAATAATAATTACAAGGGTCTGATGTTACAAAGAAGCACATCAGCACTGCGACACCACGCATGCAATACTACACTTGCTCTATGCTAGCAGCGGAACAACTCGTAGCAGCGGAATACTTCTAGCAGCGGAACAACGACGAAGGTGGTGAACTCCACTCCATAGGGACTCTGGCTGGGACACGATCTAGCTCGCACGCACGGCAACCTCGACAAGCAATCAAGCAATCATGGCATCACCTGCAATCTGGCATTACACGCCAGGTCAGTACATTGAATGTACTTGCAAGCTCACAACAACCATAAACATCAAGGCAAGACAATAACATAGCATTAACAAGTTAATTAATTAACAACTACCATGATGAAGCAACTACTAAGCATGAGATGAAACTAATAAAATGCTGATAAATCACCATCTCAGATCTCCATAACCATATCTCTCTTGGCTAACCGGCCAAGCAATATACCATCTCGATCAAATCATGATCAAAACCACACGGTGATCTTTCCGGCGATCACTACCATGACCAACACTTGGTCTCAAAATATGATCTTTCCGGCGATCACAACCATGACCAACACTTGGTCTCCAACATCATCATCAACATCCTGCCAAACTGTTACTGCTCACAATATATCATCATATAAATCACCTATAAGTCATTCCGTCATGTGAGTGTTGATCGAACGGTGGGACCTAGTACGAACCGATGCCCATGACCGAGGACGCGGCTATCGATAGATTAAACACACATACTCTGCAGAGGTAGCGCACTTTACCCACACCACGGAACCCATGGCCTCGCACTCCCATTCGGGTGCCAACGACGTTCCGACAAAACCGATCTACTGCCATGACACTCTCCCGGCCACTCCGACCCACTCCCAACTGGGCTAGTCCTGGGTGGCCCCGTGTCTACCAAAGACACAACGACCACCGTCGTGGCCAAAACGCCCCTCACGGGGACCGGATCCATAACAACAACAACGGGCACACAAGGTTATGTCTGCTTACCGGGCCAGGGTAAGCATGCCCATAACCTTCCCTAGTTGGAGGCACCGACGAGAGGCATGACAATAGACTGCATTAGGGCCTTCCCATAAAAGGCAAATGTGGTTGCACTGGAAAAAGCCCGGTTCGGTGGCACCTGACCAACTTAATGACGGAATTTAACCCCAAAATATAGTAGTAAGGACTGATACTCCAATATCATCTATCAACCTATAATCCAAGTCATAACAATATCCAACAAATAATCCAAACATAATCTGATCATCTCAAAACACTCCAAGGGTAGCACAACACTACTGTCATGATGAATCCGAAAACAATAACCCTACTACTCCAATAACAAGAATAAAACTATTCGGCTAAGATCCACATGTAAACATCATCTCCGAAAATAATACTCAATAGAACATCAACTAGCATCATGAAAATAATCATACTAACCACTAATAGTCCAAAGGCAGCATGATATCCAAAGTAATACTCCCAAAATATAATAACAGATACCATCATGGAAATAATCATAATACCAACCACTAATACTCCAAAATAATACCAGATACCATCATGAAAAATAAACATAATATCCACTAAGAATCCAAAGGCACATGTCAACCACATAATCATCCAAATATTAATCCTAGAACTCCAAGCAATATCATGGCAATATCAAGATCAAACAATACTCCGAGAAATGCCATGAACAAATCATACATAGCTATCACAATATTTTAAACAAGTTCAAATGAATAAACCATGTCACTGCATTGCAATCATGCAAATGGAGGGTGTGGCTTGCCTGGGGTGGAAGAAATCACCGGGAGAAAGTGCGAGAAGCTCGCGGAACGAATCGCGGGAAACAGATCTCTCTCGGAAGGGGCTGATTAAGGGCAAGGGCAAAATGGGCATTTTCAGAATGTCAAAACATGGTGAAAATGATACCAACAGAATGGGCTCGGCGAAACGAAGAAGTGGGCTTTGGAATCACCTCATTCGGAGTTACGGTTGCGGAGTTATAAGGTGTGGAAGAAGAAGGACCAATCTGTGAATATTTCTTCAGCAAACAGGTCCCTGAGTGGATAGGGCAGAGGCGCAAAATCAGAAATACGCTTTCTGAACAGGAAAACGCACTCCCGATAACAGAAGAAGGAAATACGCTTTCGGGAAAATGAAAGCGTACTAAGCGAAATACGCTTTCAAAGAACTGAAAGCGCACTCACCTAAAAGGCGCTTCCACTTATCCACGTCAGCACCCGGCTGGGTCAACGTGGAGTGGCTGACGCGCGGGGCCCACTTGCAGGTCGCCTCGCTCGCCCGAGGTCGTCGTCCCCATCGCGCTCGCCCGTGCCTGGCCACGGCAGAGCCGGCGCCCGACGGCGATAGCCGGAGCTACCGGCCGTCTCCAGCGATGCCCGGCCTACCTATAGATTTAGGGGGACGAGACAGATGCGTCCCCAGGCATGGCAGCTGCAGGGGAGCTCGGGAAACGATGGAGCGTTGGCCGCGGCGGAAGGGAGCTGCGGGCGTCGATGGGCTCACGGCTACGGGTGCTCCGGCGAAGTGTGGAGGGGCTGCGGAGGCTCGAGGGTGGTGGTGGAGACCTCTGGTGGTGGTGGAAGGCAAGGAGGGGGACGGCGTTGAGTGAATTTAGCCGAGCATGGCCGGCGGCCATGGCGGCAATGGTGGTCGTGGAGGGCGGCTCGAGCTCAGGGAAGAGGTCAGGGGAGGCTAGAGGAGGTGCAGGAGGTCAGTGGTGAAGCAAGACGGGGTCGGGGTGGCCTTATATAGGCGGGGGAGGGGTGTGCCACGCTGTCGCCGCCGCGGACGCGTGTCCGGCGCCGCGGACGCGTGCCCACGCGCATGAGCTCGGAGTTAGGCGACGAGGAGGAGCAGTGGAGGCTCTCACGGGGCAGAGGAGGCCAAGGGGGCGCAGGGAGGATGACGACGGCGACGAACAGAGCCAAACCGCCACTGTGCTCTCGTGGGCGTTCGGCGGCGAGCGTCGGTGAGGAAGCGGACAGAGGGGGAGAGGGGTCCACGCGCGCTAAGGCGATGAGAGGAGGAGGTGCCGAAGCACAAACAGCCACTAAGCGCGGCCACTGCACACAGAGCGCGTGCACAGTGATGCCATTAACGCGGTCACCGCGTGCACTGGCATGTAGCGGGGGAGAGAGGCTTGAACATGATGTCTAGTGGTAAGTTCATCCAGGGTAGGTCTCATCTACGGTGGTAGCTTGGTTAAAACTGATCTGGTTAAACGGTAAGAACCCTCTGAAGTTTACTGCAGTAAACTTGGGTGAGCACTAGTGATCAATAGGAAGGGTTTTGGATCCAATGGAGTTGTCTGCGAGGTTGAGGTAAAGAAGGACTTTCATCCTGGTAACTTGGAGAAGAATTGGATCAAGATAAATCATAGTTGCTTTGCAATTGACCAAAATGGTCCAGAAATGAGATTTGGATGATGCACTCAAATGGTGTGGCCACTTGAGCTCAAATTTGGCAAGGTTTCATGATTTGATCCTATAAAGATGCTGTATAAGTTTCATACCAATTGGATTCACCAAAATGGTACTTACTTCACAAACATCCTTGCTGACCAGAAACTTGCAAAAATTCTAGAGGAATAATGGCTTGATGAACCATGCCCAAAATGGGTGGAGGTAGGTTATATGGATAATAGAAGGCCTAGAAAAATTGCCAGCCATAATGGAGCAAGAGAAAATATACTTGCTTCATAAACTGAAATTTTGGACAGAATCAAAGAATTGAAGATGAGCTCTCACGGAGGCATGGCATGAGCTCTAATTTGGTGGAGGGCTATGATATGATGATATGAGGGATCATGCAAAATGACAACTCATTTGGATATGCCTAGCTTGCACCTCCTTCACAAAGCTTCTTTCTGGATAGAAACTTTGGAAAATCATAATTAAATAAAACTAGGCAAATGAGGTTGCATTTTGGCATGTGGCAATGATATGGACAGGAAAATGTGTCCATGGAGTTTGAGGTCAATTGGGAAAAGGAAAATAGCACTTGCTTCACAATGTGCCATTTAGGGCAGAATAGGAAATGAATTATTTGAGCAAGATGATAAACATGACAAATGAAATATTTTGCCATATTTGAGAAATATATGACCCAAAAAATTTATGAGAATTATTTTGGGATTTTAGGAGTGATGTAAATAAAGGTTGCTTCACAACCTAGGGCAGATAGGGTTATTCCTTTAATAGAAAAAGGAATATTTCCTAGAAAAAGATTTTAGGGTTTTGTCAAGCAGTGAAGTGACAAGATCTTGGGAAGGTTTGAGAACGATGAGCCACTTGGGAAGGAAAAAAGAGGATGATTTCCCAGGTGACAAGGCCACAGAACCACTCCAAAAAGAAAAACAGAGCAAAAACCAATAAATCAAAAAGAAAAAGAAAAGGGCCAAAATCCAGGCTGTTACAACTCTTACCCCCTTAAAGAAATCTCGTCCTCGAGATTTAGTTGCTCTGGGAACAAGTATGACTTGAGGATACCGTTTCCAACTCGGGCATCCTTTTATCTTTATTTATTGTTACCCCAAGAATTTCAGATGATCAACTTACCTTGCTCTGGGGTGGATTTTCCCAAATTTTGATGGGTCTTTGCTCATATACCAAATCCTTTTGCTGGCGTTGATTTTCTCATATCTGCGGTGATGTCCGATGGATCTGATCATAAATTTCCTTTTGGTCATGAAAACCTTTTTATTTCTGTCATGGGGTTGCTGCAAGCCTTCTTGGTTCAATAAATGCTTAGAATTAATCATGGCCATCTTCTAACGGGATCTGACTGCTCATAGGTGGCACTGATTCATCTTGATTTATTTCCTTTGGCTCGAGCATGTGGCATATACCAGAGATTTGACTGCCTTCTGTTGTGAGCAATATAACGGTGTATGGAGTTATAGTTATGTCATAGCTCAAACATTTACATCTTGAGACTTTGCCCGACAGGAGTTGACGGACAAATGCTTTTCCTGACAGACTGACCGTGTACTTGATTCCGTCAGCGAGTATACCGGGTCTGAGATGATTATTCGGCTTTTGACTTTCTCGTTTTGTCGGTATACCCATTTTTGGTAATACGCTGTGATATGTTTTAACTCTGCCGTTGAGGTCAAACTGTTGAGGTTACAAAGGAATCTTGGATCTGACAGAACAGACTTGGATATTCCACACTAACCATGTCAAGCGGGTCAGCAGGATATGAAAATCCTTGTAAATAGAGTAGGCCGCTGAAGGTGTATGTCTTTGTGGATCCATATGGAATTATGGCCTCCAACTGATTTGGGTATCCGGACCCTGATGGTCGTGCAAAATACATCATACCTTTGTTGTCAGTCTCACCCTTTAACGGTCATGATTTTCTTTGTCAGGATACCTTGCTGAAATAACTTGGCCACACATGCCCTTGATTCTTCATATGACCATGACTGTGGCTAGTGCAATATTGTTGGCATTATTCCTTCTGCTTATTTTCTGACTTGTGTCCGCACATATATGACATATACTCGGGGTTTGTAGCTGTACGGAGCTCATTGCTGAGGCCAATCATACAAGAAGGTGACAAGAGTTCATGAGATCCCCTTGTAGGTGCGGAATATTGGCCTTGGTGGCCATTGTCAAGACTGTTACTTCTGCGATGTCATATTCAGATCTTGTCGATCCTTGCATTACATAAGGTGTGTATCTCTGCTTATCTTCATTTGCATGACTTATGAGGTTGTTGGGTCCGTACCTTTCTTAGGTATATCTGCTGGATCAGTGCCGTATCCCGTATGAGTGACCGATCTGACCCGGGATACATGCGTGCCATACGTATAATAATCATATGCAACTGAATACCATATTATTGCGGCAGGCATATGTTTTGACTGAATTGTTCCTCTGACAAAATTATTGCAAATTTGATCCTTGAGATGTACTGCCATATAACGCCAACTCATCATATAATCTCGGAGGACGGTGTATAGTGTGGTACTGACGCGGACTGGGTGGCTTACGAGGGAAGCCATCCAAGTAGCTTGCTGAGGAAGACTCTTAGATTCTGCTCGAGGCTTTTGTCTGGGTAGCGTGCAGTAGAAATCTCGATAGCTTACACCCGAAGCTTGGTCGGATTATTGTGCTGGAGAAACTTGAGTTCCATACTTGAGAAGCTTCTCCTCGGGTTTGCTTGTTGAGAAAAATTCATTTCCGTCGGTCAGAAGCTTTTACCAAGGTATCTTGTTGAGAAAGACCGGGTACCGTGGGCCGGAAATTGTTCACATATCATGCTGAGGAAAAATTTGAGGAGCCTTGCCTCAAAAATTTCTTCCGATAGCGTGTGGAATAATGCTGGGTTTCTTATATCCAAAACTTCATACTGATATGCAGACTGAAATCCATGCACACGTCCATAATATTTTGTGGCTGATTATTTGCATGAGAAAATTTGTTTGACTGTCTTCCTTGAGCATATCACATCCCGACTTTCTCTTGGAGTATAACATATTTCAAGTACCATTTATTGCTGAGCCAAAACTTTGCCTATGATCCATATCTTTGACTGAAAATATATCGTTGGTCTTGCATCTGACTTGTCTTTCTGCTGGCTGGATCATTACTGCTGTAGAATTGATGCGGATAATCAATCCAAGATAACAATTGGTATTCTGAGCAGATATTCCTTATATCATGCGGTTGACTGAGAAGGCCATAATGTTTAGCTGAGCTTCTTCCAAATATTTGAAATACTTATTACTTCTTCGAGTTTGGTGTCAGTTGATGAGCAACTCTTTATAGGGGAAAAATAACGTAACACCGGGGCCCAAAAAGAAAGAAGCAAAAGAAAACTCAACTAAACAATAACACACAACAACAATCAATTCACACACAATCAATGTCACATTTTACCGCTAGTCACACAATATGCATGCCTACTTAAGCACACAAATCTTGCGGGATCTCCGGTTCTACGGTCTAGCATGCTGTGATGGTGTTCACGAGGACGAATAAATGTGTGGAAGAATTGGTGTAAACAGCGCTACACCAAGTGCTAGCTTAGCCACGTAGCAGCCTGGACTAGCTCGGAGGTGAGGACGCACTCGGTAATCATGTAGCGGGACACGAAGGTCGCAACCACATTATTATCAAGCGGGCGGAAAAAGATCCGTACTCGTCCAAGAAATAGGATAGCGGGGAAAAACTGAGGCTGCTGACATTGCCCTTTCTTGATAACTATGATCATTAAGGGTTGCCAAAATGACAAGAAAAAGGACGATCCATGATAGAAGCATGTCTACCACCCAAACAAAAGGTGGGGCTGAAGGAAATAATTCGGCGCGATACCTGAGCATCATTTTTGCAAACAGTGTCAGGATCACTTGGCATCACTCTGCTGGGACAGAAATGACGCCAAACACCGAAGAATGAGCAAGAAAAGAAAACTGGAGAAATGCAAAGGCTGAGCTGTAGTGGATCCGGACCGATGCCATCTACACTCACCAGATTAAACCGTTAGTAAAAAAAAAGGCTACATGCATGCTATGCAACAAACAAATGCAGCAACCAAATGCGACAAACAAGACCACCTCTAAACTACCGATTTCTACCAGTTTCTACCGCTCGCGCTGACTAGGGCGTCCTACAGCCAGACCTGCTCTGATACCAAGCCTGTGGCACCCCGGCTCAGAGAAACCGGAACGCCCCGTATTCCAGCCCAGAGATCGAGGAGAAGTCTCTGGAAGACGACACTGCTTGACATAGAACAAATCAGCTCTTATTACAAGAATAATAATTACAAGGGTCTGATGTTACAAAGAAGCACATCAGCACTGCGACACCACGCATGCAATACTACACTTGCTCTATGCTAGCAGCGAAACAACTCATAGCAGCGGAATACTTCTAGCAGTGGAACAACGACGAAGGTGGTGAACTCCACTCCGTAGGGACTCTGGCTGGGACACGATCTAGCTCGCACGCACGGCAACCTCGACAAGCAATCAAGCAATCATGGCATCACCTGCAATCTGGCATGACACGCCAGGTCAGTACATTGAATGTACTTGCAAGCTCACAACAACCATAAACATCAAGGCAAGACAATAACATAGCATTAACAAGTTAATTAATTAACAACTACCATGATGAAGCAACTACTAAGCATGAGATGAAACTAATACAATGCTGATAAATCACCATCTCAGATCTCCATAACCATATCTCTCTTGGCTAACCGGCCAAGCAATATACCATCTCGATCAAATCATGATCAAAACCACACGGTGATCTTTCCGGCGATCACTACCATGACCAACACTTGGTCTCAAACTATGATCTTTCCGGCGATCACAACCATGACCAACACTTGGTCTCCAACATCATCATCAACATCCTGCCAAACTGTTACTGCTCACAATATATCATCATATAAATCACCTATAAGTCATTCCGTCATGTGAGTGTTGATCGAACGGTGGGACCTAGTACGAACCGATGCCCATGACCGAGGACGCGACTATCGATAGATTAAACACACATACTCTGCAGAGGTAGCACACTTTACCCACACCACGGAACCCATGGCCTCGCACTCCCATTCGGGTGGACCAACGACGTTCCGACAAAACCGATCTACTGCCATGACACTCTCCCGGCCACTCCGACCCACTCCCAACTGGGCTAGTCCTGGGTGGCCCCGTGTCTACCAAAGACACAACGACCACCGTCGTGGCCAAAACGCCCCTCACGGGGACCGGATCCATAACAACAACAACGGGCACACAAGGTTATGTCTGCTTACCGGGCCAGGGTAAGCATGCCCATAACCTTCCCTAGTTGGAGGCACCGACGAGAGGCATGACAATAGACCGCATTAGGGCCTTCCCATAAAAGGCAAATGTGGTTGCACTGGAAAAAGCCCGGTTCGGTGGCACCTGACCAACTTAATGACGGAATTTAACCCCAAAATATAGTAGTAAAGACTGATACTCCAATATCATCTATCAACCTATAATCCAAGTCATAACAATATCCAACAAATAATCCAAACATAATCTGATCATCTCAAAACACTCCAAGGGTAGCACAACACTACTGTCATGATGAATCCGAAAACAATAACCCTACTACTCCAATAACAAGAATAAAACTATTCGGCTAAGATCCACATGTAAACATCATCTCCAAAAATAATACTCAATAGAACATCAACTAGCATCATGAAAATAATCATACTAACCACTAATAGTCCAAAGGCAGCATGATATCCAAAGTAATACTCCCAAAATATAATAACAGATACCATCATGGAAATAATCATAATACCAACCACTAATACTCCAAAATAATACCAGATACCATCATGAAAAATAAACATAATATCCACTAAGAATCCAAAGGCACATGTCAACCACATAATCATCCAAATATTAATCCTAGAACTCCAAGCAATATCATGGCAATATCAAGATCAAACAATACTCCGAGAAATGCCATGAACAAATCATACATAGCTATCACAATATTTTAAACAAGTTCAAATGAATAAACCATGTCACTGCATTGCAATCATGCAAATGGAGGGTGTGGCTTGCCTGGGGTGGAAGAAATCACCGGGAGAAAGTGCGAGAAGCTCGCGGAACGAATCGCGGGAAACAGATCTCTCTTGGAAGGGGCTGATTAAGGGCAAGGGCAAAATGGGCATTTTCAGAATGTCAAAACATGGTGAAAATGATACCAACAGAACGGGCTCGGTGAAACGAAGAAGTGGGCTTTGGAATCACCTCATTCGGAGTTACGGTTGCGGAGTTATAAGGTGTGGAAGAAGAAGGACCAATCTGTGAATATTTCTTCAGCAAACAGGTCCCTGAGTGGATAGGGCAGAGGCGCAAAATCAGAAATACGCTTTCTGAACAGGAAAACGAACTCCCGATAACAGAAGAAGGAAATACGCTTTCGGGAAAAATGAAAGCGTACTAAGCGAAATACGCTTTCAAAGAACTGAAAGCAAACTCACCTAAAAGGCGCTTCCACTTATCCACGTCAGCACCCGACTGGGTCAACGTGGAGTGGCTGATGCGCGGGGCCCACCTGCAGGTCGCCTCGCTCGCCCGAGGTCGTCGTCCCCATCGCGCTCGCCCGCGCCTGGCCACGGCAGAGCCGGCGCCCGACGGCGATAGCCGGAGCTACCGGCCGTCTCCAGCGATGCCCGGCCTACCTACAGATTTAGGGGGACGAGACGGATGCGTCCCCAGGCATGGCAGCTGCAGGGGAGCTCGGGAAACGATGGAGCGTTGGCCGCGGCGAAAGGGAGCTGCGGGCGTCGACGGGCTCGCGGCTACGGGTGCTGCGGCGAAGTGTGGATGGGCTGGGGAGGCTCGAGGGTGGTGGTGGAGACCTCTGGTGGTGGTGGAAGGCAAGGAGGGGGACGGCGTTGAGTGAATTTAGCCGAGCATGGCCGGCGGCCATGGCGGCAATGGTGGTCGTGGAGGGCGGCTCGAGCTCGGGGAAGAGGTTAGGGGAGGCTAGAGGAGGTGTAGGAGGCCAGTGGTGAAGCAAGACGGGGTCGGGGTGGCCATATATAGGCGGGGGAGGGGTGTGCCGCGCTGTCGCCGCCGCAGATGCATGTACGGTGCCGCGGACGCATGCCCACGCGCATGAGCTCGAAGTTAGGCGACGAGGAGTTGCAGTGGAGGCTCTCACGGGGCAGAGGAGGCCAAGGGGGCGCAGGGAGGATGACGACGGCGACGAACAGAGCCAAACCGCCACTGTGCTCTCGTGGGCGTTCGGCGGCGAGCGTCGGTGAGGAAGCGGACGGAGGGGGAGAGGGGTCCAGGGGAACTGCGACGATGAGAGGAAGACAATGGACACGGTCACGCGCGCTAAGGCGATGAGAGGAGGAGGTGCCGAAGCACAAACAGCCACTGAGCGTGGCCACTTCACACAGAGCGCGTGCACAATGAGGCCATTAACGCGGTCACCGTGTGCACTGGCATGTAGCGGGGGAGAGAGGCTTGAACATGATGTCTAGTGGTAAGTTCATCCAGGGTAGGTCTCATCTACGGTGGTAGCTTGGTTAAAAGTGATCTGGTTAAACGGTAAGAACCCTCTGAAGTTTACTGCAGTAAACTTGGGTGAGCACTAGTGATCAACAAGAAGGGTTTTGGATCCAATGGAGTTGTCTGCGAGGTTGAGGTAAAGAAGGACTTTCATCCTGGTAACTTGGAGAAGAATTGGATCAAGATAAATTATAGTTGCTTTGCAACTGACCAAAATGGTCCAGAAATGAGATTTGGATGATGCACTCAAATGGTGTGGCCACTTGAGCTAAAATTTGGCAAGGTTTCATGATTTGATCCTATAAAGATGCTGTATAAGTTTCATACCAATTGGATTCACCAAAATGGTACTTGCTTCACAAACATCCTTGCTGACCAGAAACTTGCAAAAATTCTAGAGGAATAATGGCTTGATGAACCATGTCCAAAATGGGTGGAGGTATGTTATATGGATAATAGAAGGCCTAGAAAAATTAGCAGCCATAATGGAGCAAGATAAAATATACTTGCTTCACAAACTGAAATTTTGGACAGAATCAAAGAATTGAAGATGAGCTCTCATGGAGGCATGACATGAGCTCTAATTTGGTGGAGGGCTATGATATGATGATATGAGGGATCATGCAAAATGGCAACTCATTTGGATATGCCTAGCTTGCACCTCCTTCACAAAGCTTCTTTCTGGATAGAAACTTTGGAAAATCATAATTAAATAATTACTAGGCAAATGAGGTTGCATTTTGGCATGTGGCAATGATATGGACAGGAAAAGGTGTCCATGGAGTTTGACGTCAATTGGGAAAAGGAAAATAGCACTTGCTTCATAATGTGCCATTTAGGGGAGAATAGGAAATGAATTATTTGAGCAAGATGATAAACATGACAAATGAAATATTTTGCCATATTTGAGAAATATATGACCCAAACAATTTATGAGAATTATTTGGGAATTTTAGGAGTGATGGAAATAATGGTTGCTTCACAACCTAGGGCAGATAGGGTTATTCCTTTAATAGAAAAAGGAATATTTCCTAGAAAAAGATTTTAGGGTTTGGTCAAGCAGTGAAGTGACAAGATCTTGGCAAGGTTTTGAGAATGATGAGCCACTTGGGAAGGAAAAAGAGGATGATTTCCCAGGTGACATGGCCACAGAACCACTCCAAAAAAAAACAGAGCAAAAACCAATAAATCAAAAAGAAAAAGAAAAGGGCCAAAATCCAGGCTGTTACAGAGGTGCCGTGCGGGGTAGCTATTTGAGTACAGGAGGCGTGTGATCAGACCCCCTGCGCGTGCTCATCGGGAGGAGAGCCCTTTGACCACTACCCGCCGCGCACCTCCCTCCCAACGTCTCCATTAATGGCACCCGAGCACCTGTTCTACGGCGTGGCTATATGTCTCACTTGACTGAGATTTAAGAGAGAAAAATGAAAATCTGAAAAGAAAGTTTTGCACGGATCTTGATGTAAGATCCGACGGACCTATATAGCATCGACTGCGACTTATAGCAAGCATGATGAATATAAGGACGATGATAGTGGATAATAATTGTCTTACATATTTAGGAACATAATTAAAAAAGCCACATGCAGCAACGCCCGAAATACACAAGGGCAATAGAAGAAGGAAGACAACAATCTGGCTTGCTGATCTCTACTTTCTTGATGCATTGCTGCAGGCCACGGGAACTAGTCTCTGCGGCGAGCGGCGATGAGCTCTTTCTTGTTCTCAAGATGCTGCTTGAGAGCATCCACGGATTCCTCCACCAGCCTTCTGCGCTCGATGCGCAGCATGGCATTCTCGTCCATAAGTTTCTCGACGATGACGCTGGTCCTCTTCAACAAGGCAGTGGTCTACTCCTGCTGCTCCGCACTTCCGACGATCTTCGCCCTCAGCAGGTCGCGCTCGGCCCGGAGCTTCGCATTGCTCTCATTTAGTTGCCGGATGACGCTGGTAGACTGTTCAAATGAGGCTTTCAGGTCATCCTGCAACCTTGCCCAGCTGGAGATCTAATCCAGCTGCCTAAGGATGAGGGGCACGCATGCGCCTATAAGAGTCCTCACCTGCCCGCGAGACATTTTCCCAGGCCGCCGCGGCGCGGGAGGACATCTCTGCTGCATTCGCGGCACGGCGGGACATCTCTTCTGCTTCCGTGGCGCGGGCGGACCAGTCTGCTGCATCGACGGCGCGACGGGACCTCCATGCTGCTTCGACGGCGCGGCGGGACCTCTTTGCTGCTACAGCCGCGCAGCGAGACATGTTGGCTGCTTTCGTGGTGAGGCGGGACATCTCTCATGCTTCCGCTTCCAGGCTCGCCTCTCCCTGGTGGCAATCTCTCGACCCAGAACTCACGCTGGCCATGGCAGACGCAAGGGAACGATGATGAATGACTTGTTTGTTTTTGTGGATGAGGAGTTGAGGAGGAATGTGCAGTCATCTTGGAGTAGTAGTATTTATAACCGAGTAGTAATACGCTCCTAAGTGGGAAACCATTTAGGTTTTGATCGGTGTGAACAGGTTTGCAATTTGGAATGTGACGGGACGCGACCTCCCTGTTCTTCTAAAACAATTTGTGACGGGACGCATGCTCAAAATTTACTGATGGTTATAAGTGCGGCACTATTCCCGGAAGGCGTAACGTGGGCACGTACACCTTCTCGGCCGCGTACGTGGCGTTTGCACCATAGGGTGCACCACGATAGGCAATGTCAGCACACGTCTTGTTCCAACAACCATGCGCGCTTGTTATTACCATCGCGCACGCTTCTTTTAATTAGAATGTGTGTGCCCGTCTAGCGCACACACGTTGATCTATCTAACTGTTTCAGTTTGTTGTGGCTAATCACAAACAGTTCATCCATGTGAAGTGTATGCCATTAATAGCAGACACTTTGATCTGGCTGACCCATTTCTGTTCTGTTGCCTAATCGCAAATATTTAATCTTTCTGAAGCGTATGCCCTCAATCACACACACCTTGATCTAGCTGACCGTTTCTTTTGTGTTTCCTAATCACAAACAGTTCATCCGAGTGACGCGTATGCTGTATATCGCACACGCCTTCATCAGGCTGCCCGTTTCTTTTGTTCCGCCTCATCGCAAACAGTTCATTGGACTGAACCGTATGCCCTAGATCGCACATGCAACTAAAATCTGAACCGTGTTTGATGGCTCCGCCATCGCAAATGTTTTGCACCTTTTTTAACGGTTCTTTTACACCAGCGTTTGCGATTATTGCATCGCACACAGTTTCTTCGAAGGGTCTCTGATCGTAGTGTCGCATTAGCAGCATGCTGCAGTAGTGCAACTTCCATATCATGCAATAGTTGAAGGAGTCACAAACCCTCTTGCTGGTAAGACAAGGGACAAGGTAACCTAATGCTCTCATGGACATCATCGTATGTGTGTTTCACTCTATGTCTATGGGTATCTTTGTGTGTTCCTTGTGGGACTAACCCATGTAGGTATTGAAAGTGCAACTCACTCCAATGGATTGCTCCAAATGATCTACATCAACATTGAGCATCCACATCTTCAACACCTACATGAAGTCATCATCGACAAAAGCCAAGGTTAGTTCATCCCTCTATGGGGGATATCACATCTAGGGGGAGCTTTGCTCTAACAATTGAGCTAAAGCAACTCTAATGGTGTGAACACAACAATGCTTTTATGTAAAAGTGGTAACCCCACTTATGCTTAAACGATGAGTATGACCTACGATCAAATGTTCTCATTTGACTCCTCAGTCCACATACTCATATATAGATGACCTAGTCATCGCCAACTATTTGATAGATGCTAGAGTGTTTGTGCATGCTTTGCCACATGATTTATTTGCTATCTTATTGTGTGAGCATGTTGGTTGCATAATTTTCTCATTCGAGGACATCCATTTGTTGCTTTGGTTGTTTGGTTTTTCTTTTGCCAAATGGATGGACAAGAATGCCTAAGTACTCCCTCTAGCTATCTATGCTTTTCTCGTCTCAAACTCTATTCATGCTACATCGCAAAGTTTGAACAAGTCGAATTCGGACTCTCCGGTGAGGATCACTCGTAGCCACCAATCTGTCAAGGGCTTAACTTCCAAAACCTCTTAATGCAAATCGGTCAGACCAACTCACCACTACTCGGTCTCACCGGATTCATTAAGTTGATCTAGGTTTTCATCTCGGTGCAACCGATTTGAACAATTCGGTCACACTGAGTTGCAGCAACTGCTAGCAGTTTTGCATCTCGGTGCCACCGAGTCGTTCCACTCGGTCACACCGGCAGTGGCTGGGTACATATACCGCGGGTTGAAATTTGGATATTTCTCCAAAACACTTGACCGCGCCTTCCCAGCTCCGCCACCCCCTTGGTCTCCGGATCATCGCCATCGTCGCCAGTGCCTCCTGCCGCTGGTCTCCATCGCCGTCAACGGGATTCTCACCACCATTGTCGTCGTAGCAAGTTCGTCGCCAAGTTAGGGTACTGACTTGACCTCTTTGTGCGCTCCATTATTATGATTCTTGCACAAAGATCTTCGCCATTGTTCTTTGCACGAATGAGATCAATCTATCCACTGAAAGAATCCATTAGAATAGATTTGTTGCAAAAACTTAGGGTTAGGTTTCCGCCGAACTCATCTCGGACCGACCGATCTGAGGATCTCGGTCTCACCGGTTTGGCTCTGGCCATTGCACAAGTACAAGTCGGTCTGACCGAATTGTACTGATCGGTGTGACCGAAATCACCTACTCTGTGAAACCCTAGCATCTCGGAGTCACCGAACTGTATTTCGGTCTGACCAAAAATGTATGTTTAGATTCTGTTAGTGCTTCGGTGTCACCGAGTTTGTCAAATCAGTAGCTCCGAAATGCTTTCTGTAGAAAACTAAAGTTAAGTTTTTGTCTCAATATTTTTGTAAAATAGCTGCACTTTGTGATGCTCATCCACTCTATATATATCCATCTATTCACAGGGTCAGTTTCAGCTATGTCAGAGGGCAGTGACAGCCAGAACAGGTCTGAAGAGCAAGTAAATATTAGTGAGGGCACTAGTCCCTCAGGTAGTTATGATGAAGGTAGCAGAAGCACACCCAGCAACTTGCCTAAGGCAGCAACTAGGCAAAGGAAGAAGAGAACTTTAGAATCTGAGGATGAGGATTTTGTCATTGAGGAGGAGGTGACCTCCAAGAAAAAGGTGCTCAAGAAGGAGTATGCTGCTGCTACTGCCACCAAGCCTGGTATGCCAAAGAAGGCTCCTGCCAAGAGGAATCCAATGTCTAAAGCCAGAGCCGCCATTCAAGAAACTATGGAGTTCACTCTTGAACTAAGAGAAGAAGAGGCTGCTGAAGGAAAGAAAAGGAAGGAGAGAGTCAGAAAGACCATTGCTAGAGTCATTGGCAAACCTTCTATGATGAGAGAATCAAATGAAGAGGAGGAGGAAGAAGAGCCAGCTACACCTCCACAAAAGACTCAAAAGCTTATGGGGGATGCCATAAGGACTGGGGCTGCTCCATCAAAGCCCAAGTCTG
The DNA here is from genome assembly GCF_002575655.3 of Aegilops tauschii subsp. strangulata. Classification (NCBI taxonomy): domain Eukaryota; kingdom Viridiplantae; phylum Streptophyta; class Magnoliopsida; order Poales; family Poaceae; genus Aegilops; species Aegilops tauschii. Next base: position 298,740,960 of record NC_053041.3, on the reverse strand, counting down.
CCCCCAAGCCTCCAACTCAAGCTCAAGCCCCCAAACCATCTGCACCCAAGAGATCAACAAGGAACATATCTGTTGCTGAGAAGAACAAGGCCCCAGTGCCTGAGGTTCAAGAAGAAGAAGAGCAACAAGTGCTCAGAAAACTGAAGCCAAAGATTCCAGATCATAGTGATGATCATCCTGTGGCAGAAAACAAGAAGGAAAGGAAGGATGCAGGTCTGAGACTCTGGAGGAAGACTGATACTTATACCACCAGGAGGAGGACTGCTGTAGAATATCGTTTCCACACTAAGGAACATCAGGACTTCTATGAGATAGTCTTGTTGGACAAGAAGCCCATAGTTTGTGATATGAAGTGGGCTGACTGGAAGTTCATTGATAACAATGAGGACTACTTCCCAGGTGTGCATGAGATCTTCAGGATGAATGAAGTGGACAAGTTTGTTGGTCGGAAGTTGACCAAGTGCAATGATGAGATGATCATGCAATTCTATTCCAGTGCTCACTTCTACCCAGATGGAAGGATTGTCTGGATGACCGAGGGAACTAAATATCAATCTACAATCTCTGAGTGGGCCAAGTTAATCAATGCCCCTAAGGAAGATGAGAATGACACTGATGTATATGCCAAGCCTAGTAAGGATCACAACTCCATGGCAAACATGTACAAGACTATTCCTGATGCTGCCTTGGAGACACATACGCTTGGGTCAATATACTATTTGTTGTCTAGCTTGACCACCGTCAACACCATCTTGAGGCACACTCTTTTGCCCAAGTCAGGAGATCATAGGATGATCCGTGGACACTCAATCAACTTGCTCCAGATGTTTGATGTACCCCAGAAGTTCAAGGTGATGAGCCTGATTGTGGAAACAATGAAGAGAACTGCAGCTGATCAGAAGAGATCATGTGGATATGCCCCTCACATACAGATGTTGATCATCTCCAAGATGGGAACAAGGACATATCTTCTTGATAAAGAGCATCTTCCCCTGAGGCCAGATTTTGAGGACAATGAATTTGTCATGGATGCATCTCATCCAACTTGTGCAGAAGCTCAGGAGAAGAGAGAGAGAGAGAGAGAGAGAGAGAGAGAGAGAGAGAGAGAGAAAAGGCTGCAAAAGTAGCAAAGGAAGCCAGTGCACCAGATGCTTCAACTGTGATGCTCAAGACCAAGCAGGATCAACTCAGTTATCTGCTTGAGGCTACTGTGAGAATTGAGAAGGGCTTGGCCACCCTGACTCAAAATCAAGAGAGTCTTGAGAGGATCATTGAGACAAAATTTCATGATCAAGATGTGAAGGTCACAGACATCCTGTCGGTGTACAAAAGTAGGGGTCCCTTTTTGCACCCCTTTACTTGTGCACGGGCAGTCGCAGCCCCACACCCCTGACCACACTTGGCGGGGCGGGAGAAGCAAGGGCACGAGACAACTAGACCAATGCCAAGACCAGAGAACACAAAGAGCAAGAGGGCGAGGTGGACTCCCCCGACAAGACCCTTGCCGGGGCTGCATCCGCAGCCCCGGTGAGAGCCTTGCCGGGGCAACTTGCCCAATGCCAGCAGAGCGCGCCACCCTTGAGCCCAAGGGTTCCAACGCCATCAACCACATTGGAACCAAGGCTCGGGAGGCACCTCCATGGTGGCTTGCGGATCTTTGTGAAGATCATAAACACACAAGATCAGATGAGGACCAGAAGACGACGATCCTCGGCAAGATCCTTGCCGAGGAAATCCACGAGACCCCCGGCAAGATCCTTGCCGGGGATGACCACGATGCCACGACAAGACCCTTGGCGGGGCCCCAGCAAGACCCTTGCTGAGGACACTTGCGGGGCCATAGCTAGGCCCACGTCTGCCAAGACCCCACCACCGTTCCCATACAACGGCCAACCCAACCAGCTTGGCAGGCACCTGTGTGGTGATGTGCGGCCTCCAGGCCAACTCAGCAAGCACCTACGTGGTGGCATGTGACGTGCGGCCTCCAGGCCAACTCAGCAAGCACCTACATGGTGGCATGCAGATCTTCGTGAAGACCCTACCACCACGCCATCTCAGCAGCCAGCCAGCCTACGTGGCGCTGCATGCCTCGATGGCCTGGACGCGTGTCGGAGTGATGCGAAGTGGCAACGGACGGGACGGGCCTCGTTCCGTCCCCAATAAAGCAACAGGACACCTAAGGAGCGCATTTAATGCGCCTTGTCCCGTAATGACAGGCGATAAGCTTGTACACTGTACCCCTTTCCACCTCCTGTGTGCCACTGTGGCGACCCCTTTTGTCTATAAAAGGAGGCCCGAGGCGTACTGGAGAAGGATTCGGATCTTTTGGACTATGCACGCACCACAGCTAGTTCGAGAGCTCAAGAACACTCAAATATACACCAAAGCAGGACTAGGGTATTACGCATCCTTGTGGCCCGAACCTGGGTAAACGATCTTTGTGCTGACTACCAGACCCGCTCTTTGCACAACCCCGCGCCCGCCAACCGTAGAAGGGATCCTAGTGATCCCATAGGTGCCGTTTCCGCCAACATCTTTGGCGCGCCAGGTAGGGGGCGCAGTTGTGAAAATCCGGTGTAGCAGTTGGTTCAGCAGTTCTTCATCGCCATGGCTCCCAAGAAGAAGACGATCACGGCGATCGGTTCATCGGGGCCGAATGGCCCGTACCAGTGCGGGCGAGTGGTGAGGTGGTCGCGGATGGAAGCCGAGGCGCGGCCCACGAACACCCACATCGCTCTGGCAGTCAAAGCCTGGCGAGTGGCGTTGTTTGTGCGCGAGATGGCGGGCCGCACGCCGCCAAATCCAAAGACGGAGTTGGGCCCCTTGCAGGCGGTGCGGGGCCCTCCAAGGGCGGCGTCGTGCCACCCATCGGCGGCGCGGCGACTTCCAAGACGCCTACGCCGGCCCCCACGACGCGCTCTTCCCAGGTTGTGTGCGACGAGCAGCATCGCCATGCTGGTGACCCCGGGCGCTGCCGTCTGAAGTGTCCTACGCCTCATTTGTGGGACGTAGAAGGCCAGCATGCACGCCGAGGCGCTGGCGAAAATGGCGCACAGCCGCAAGGCCGTGATAGAGCTTGTTCTAACGTGGTTAGAAGTCGGAGCGCATCACGGTCCACGCAGCGTTCGCTGCCACCCACGCCAGCAGAAGCTTTAGCATGCGTAGTTGCTCCTCGACTTTCCTCCTGCTGCGGAAAATCTCGACGAGTGGAGAGCCACCATCCGGAGCCTCGTCGGCGTTGCCAACAAAGATGAGCCGCGACCAGCGGGGCCCTCAGGCCGGCGCTCCGTCGAGCCACCGCATGCCAGTAGTAGAAGGACTGGAGTTGTTGCGGCCAGGGTGCACTCTCCTCCCCCATGCAAGCCACCGCAGGTGTCGGTCCATCGTGATGACGCTTGTGATAACATTTCCATAGCGTCGTCCGACCCACGGATCCACCGCAATCAGCGCCAAGTTCTTCGGGAGCGAGCCCATGAAGACGCTCGAACCACCATCGAGCGCCGGCGCGAAGCATGCCACCAGTCAGACAGGCGGGCGGGGCCCACTATGGACCACCCAGCATCGGGAGGCTCTGGTGGCCTACCCTATGAGGTGGGTTGCCCAGCCTTTACCCGTGAGCTGCGGCAGTTCCAGTGGCCCTCTCACTGCACGTTCAAGCCCGACGTTGGCGAGAAGTACAACGGCAAGACCCACCCGTCGGAGTTCCTCAGCAAGTCCACGCGATGCAAGCCGCTGGAGCTCGCGACGACAAGGTGCTCGCCAATTACTTCCCGTTGGCACTTAAACCCAATGTCATGTCATGGTTGATGCACCTGCCGGCAGATTCCATTTCTTCTTGGTCGGATTTGTGTTATGAGTTCGTTGGCGCTTTCACTGGAGGCCACCAAGCTCATGGCCAGGCAAGCGATTTGCATATCATCCCCCGGAAGGAAGGTGAAACCCTGTGCAAGTACATACAGAGGTTCAGCCGGGTGCAATACAACATCCCAGATGCTCATCCCGCCGCCGTGATTAGCGCATTCCATCAGAATGTGCGCAACCGCAAGATGCGTGAAGAGCTGGCGATGAACAAGGTCAAAGATGTGGCCGAACTTTACGTTCTGGCCGATAGGTGCGCTCGAGCTGAAGAGGGGAGGAAGTACCCCGGCGAGGACGCCGGTGCGGAAACCAACTCCACAGACGAAGATACCACCGCCCTGACGAAGAAGGGTCGGCGCCACAACAGGAAGTGCAAGGGCAAGACCGTGCTTGCCGTTGAGGGATCTGAGGACACCGGCGCTGCCAAGAAGGCCAAGGCAGACGACCCCGGCAAGGAAATTGCCGGATGCGCCTCTTGCCGGGCCTTGGCGGCTGCCGACAAGCCAGGAGGCTCCGACAAGCAGTACTGCAAGATCCACCGCACCAAGGGCCACGACCTCCAGAATTGCCGACAAGTTGAGCTGCTTGCTGAGATGCAAAAAGCTGAATATGAGAGGCGGGACAAGGAGAAGGGTCAGGATGGTGCCGAGGGATCCTGCAAGAAGTGTGGTGGCCAAGGAGGTTGCCGTGGCAAGGATAACTAGCAAGAGAGGCCCACTCGGCGAGCACGAGTTCCAGAAAGCTACAGAGGCCATGTGTGTCTACGGTGGCGCCTCGCTGCACACCTCCCACCGCCAGCTCAAGCAGTGGGCGCGTGAGATCACAGCAGCGGAACCATCATTCGATGCTCAAAAGCCACTGAAGTGGTCCAGCACGCCCATCATTTTTGACGCCGAGGACCACCCTGATCGCACAACTGCGGTCGGGTGTTTGTCATTGTTGGTTTTGCCAACAATACACAACCTCAAGGTGACAAAAATGCTGGTTGACGGCGGGGCCGGTCTGAACTTGATCTCGCCTGTTGTGATCAAAAGGCTGCAAATTCCTGATGGATACCTCGAAGAGACGGGCACATTTCAAGGGGTCAACCCGGTAAGGAGTTAGCCGAAGGGTGAGGTCACGCTGCCCGTGACGTTTGGAGGCGAGTTGAAGTATAGGACAGAGAGGATTGTTTTCGATGTAGCCGAGATCCCCTTGCCCTACAACGGGATCCTCGGCCGCCCAGCATTAGCCAAGTTCATGGCAGCCTCACATTACGCCTACAACACGCTGAAGATGCCTAGGCCGATGACCATCATCACCGTCCCCTCCGACAAGAAGGATCCGCTGATCTGCGCTGACCAACTCTACCGGAAGGCAGTTGCAGCGACTGCCACCAAGGCACTTGCTCATGCTGGCGAAGCCCCCGGGGGGGGGGGGAGAGAAGACCGGTAAGACCTCTCGCACCCACTCCGACAAGCGCACCTCTTCGGAGTGCTATGCTCCCATCGAGGACGTGCCAGAGAGCTCCACTGGCAAGAGCAAGAAATCTAGAGCTACACCACCAGAGACCAAGAAGGTGTCCGTCCAGGAGGATGGCACGGGAGGGGCTTTCACCATAAGCTCCACCCTCGACAGCAAATAGGAAGGCGCGCTCATCACTTTCCTGCGGGCGAATGTCAATGTGTTTGCGTGGCAAGCATCCGACATCCCCAGCGTTCCCAAGGAGGTGATTGAGCACCATCTTGCTGTCTGTCCGCATGCGTGACCCGTCAAGCAGAAGGTCAGGAAACAGGCTCCGGAATGGCAAGAGTTCATCACAGAGGAAATTGGAAAGTTGGAAGCGGCAGGCTTGGTGAGAGGGGTACTCCATCCGACGTGGTTGGCCAATCCGATGGTGGTGCGCAAGGAAAATGGGAAGTGGAGACTGTGTATTGATTACACATACATCAATAAGGCTTTTCCAAAGGACCCTTTCCCGTTACCGCGCATCGACCAGATTGTTGACTCCATGGCCGGGTGTGACTTGTTATCATTCCTCGACGCTTACTCGGGATACCATCAGATCTTCATGATGAAAGAAGATGAAGAGAAGACAGCGTTCATCACCCCATGTGGTACGTATTGTTTCATGCGAATGCCTTTCGGGTTGAAGAGGGCTGGCTCGACGTTTGCGAGAGCAGTCCAAATTGGTTTTGAGCCTCAGCTGCATAGAAATATGGAAGCTTATATGGATGACATAGTGGTCAAAACCAAGGACAGGGCAACACTCGTACAAGATTTAGAAGAGACGTTTGCAAATTTGTGCAAGATCAACCTCAAGCTGAACCCTGAGAAGTGTGTCTTCGGTGTTCCGTCCGGCAAACTTCTCGGGTTCTTTGTGTCACAGCGTGGGATCGAGGCGAACCCAGACAAGATCAAAGCCATTGAGCAAATTGAGGCACCTAGGCGGATCAAGGATGTACGTCGGCTCGCTGGCTGCGTTGCCGCCATGAGCAGATTCATCTCCAAGTCTGCTGAATGTGCCCTTCCCTTTTTCAAAATCTTGAAAAAGGCGGGCCCAATGGAATGGACCCCAGAGGCAGAGGCAGCCCTGCAGGATTTGAAGAAGTACCTCTCCTCGACGCCAATACTGGTTGCGCCTAAACCACAAGAACCGTTGCTCCTATATCTAGCGGCAACGAACCAAGTGGTCAGCGTCGCGCTAGTGGCACAGAGGGAGGTCAACGAAGAGGCAATGGCAACGGCAGGGCTGGCGGATGGCAAACCAGAACTCCCCCCGGCAGGGCCTAGTGCCGGTAAGCCGACGCCCCCGACGGAGTTTGACGCTGGCGAAGCAGAAGCGACGCAACCAAATGAAATAGTGCAGAAGAAGAAGATGATGCGGCATCCGGTTTACTTTGTCAGCTCCCTCTTCCAGGGGGCTAGATCGAGGTACTCCGGTGTGCAGAAATTGCTCTTCGGCCTCCTTATGGCCTCAAGGAAGCTGCGTCATTACTTCCAAGCACACGAAATCACCGTTGTCACCCGCTTCCCGTTGCAAAGGATATTGCATAACCCGGACGCAACCGGGAGAATTGTGGAATGGGCTTTCGAACTGTCGAGCTTTGGTTTGAAGTTTGAAAGCACTTCGATAATTCAGAGTAGAGTCTTGGCGGAGTTCATTGCGGAATGGACCTCAACGCCCAACGAAGAGACTCAGGAGACCGCTCTCCCCGGCATGGAAACAAATCGCGACTGGATTATGTACTTTGACGGGGCTTTCTCGCTGCAAGGCGCCGGTGCTGGTGTAACGCCCCGGATCCGATGCGCCAGGTGTTTGCCAGTTATTCGTCGTTGTTGCCATGTCATTTGCTTGCGTGTTGCACTTTGCCATGTCATCATCTGCATTTCATATCTTGTCATCATGTGCATTGCATTTGCATACGTGTTCATCTCATGCATCCGAGCCTTTTCCCCGTTGTCCGTTTTGCAATCCGGCACTCCTATGTCACCCGACGCCCCCTTTTGCCTCTTTTCATGTGCGGGTGTTAAACGTTCTCGGAATGGACCGAGGCTTGTCAAGTGGCCTTGGTACACCACCGTTAGACCACCGGTCAAGTTTCATTCCATTTGGAGGTCGTTTGGTACTCCAACGGCTAACAGGGCAACCGCAAAGTCCGTTTGTGTGTTGCAGCAAAACCCCCTTCTAACAGCCCCAAAACCCCCCTAAGTCTCCGCCATGCTCTCGGTCATTCGATCACGATCGCGTGGGCGAAAACCGCACCTCGTTTGGACTCTCCTAGCCCCCTCTACCTATTTAAACACCTTCCCCGTCCAAAATCGCAGTCCAAACCCTAAATTTCATCCCACCTCGCAGCCGGACATGTCCGTTCGTCGCCGGACACCCCGCGCCCGGCGAACCCGCGGCCGCCACATGGCCTCCTCCGCCACCCGCCGCCGTGCCCCGCCGCCAGGCCCGCCGGGGCCCGAGGCCGGCCCGCCCCGGGCCGCAGCTGGGCCGCGCCCCGACCGTTCGCCCGCCGCCGCCTCCTCAGCTCCCCGTCGCCCGCGCCCGCAACGCCACCGCCGCCGCGCGCCTCGCCGCCGCCGCACCTCGCCTCGCCTCCATGGCCTCCGCCGCCGTTCGCCGGTGCCGCCTCCCCACCGGCGCTCCTCCTTGCCCTCTCCCTCCGGTCGCCGGCCTCCTCCACCTCGTCCTCTCCCTCTCCTCCGGCAAGTCCCCGGTGAGAAGCCGCGCCGACGGCCCGAGCCCGTCGAAGCCCCGGCCAGATCCAATCGAGCTCGAGGTTGACTTCCCCCCCTCGAAATCTCTGTCTGGAAATTTTGACATTACATGCTCCTGTTCATCATGGCATTACTCTCCGCATATAGCTCCGTTTTGCGCGTGTAATATATCAAAATGTTCGTCTCGTGATGCTCGACATTTTGTTAAATTGCACCATGTTCATTTGAGTTCATCTTCATGCCCAAATCATCGTTGCAAGAGTGCTAGTTGCTGTTATCTGCTGTTACTTATCAGAACTTGGAGATTTGTTATTTTTGTTGCATTTAATCTATGCACCTTATGAGTAAGAGCTCTACAGGTGTTTTGTTTTATGCCATGCCATCTGTCCATAGGTGTATGCCATGTATTTTTGTGATCTCTGTGGTGACTAGCACAAGCATGCAAACTAGGCTCCGTAATGTTTCTGATTTCAGAGACTTAGTATTTTCTCCAAGTCTTTGTCTGCTGTTATTTTGTTGCCATGTAAACTTGATGCTACAGAGAGATCCATGCATATTTTGGAGATGTTCAGTAAGGATGTTTTGTAGATATTGTTGTAATTGATCATTCCTTCCCTTGGTTACAATTATCGAGTGCAATAGCATGACTCAATCTTGCTCTACTTTTGCTATAAAATGTTCCTGGCAGATTGTTTACGTGTTACTCAATTTTCCCAAGCTTGTTGTAGTTGTTTCATACATGCTATGTATTCGCTCTTGTCATGGATAGCTTCATAAACATGCCATCTTGCTGTAGGTATGCTTGTTTTGTCATGCATTGCTTTGAGATGAGTGCATCAAGCTCACCAACATGCCTTCATATTATTGTTTCTGCCATGCTCTGTTTTCTGCTAAGTCTGAAACCTGATAACAAAACTTGCTATGTTTACATGGTTGCCACCATATCTTCTGGTCCTTTTTGGCTTATGGTTAGTAAGGTACTTTTGTCATATGCATTTAGGAGAATACTGCAATGCCTTGCTTTGCCATGTTAAGTGCCTGTAGCATGTTGATTTCGTGCTCTGAATATTGCAACCTGATGTTATTTCTGTCATGTCCAGTAATTTCTGCCAAGTCTGTGAACCTGTTATTATTTGCAATCTTGCCATGTCCTTTCGAGCATGTTCTGGTGATTTCTCGAGATAGCTCAGTGTTCATGTTTTGTTGTGCTTTACCTGTACATCATGTCCATGCCTTTTGGTTTCATGTTAAGGTGCTGTTGCATATTGTTTTGATGCTTGCTAGTTGCATAGTTGCTGTTTTGGACAGATTGTTGCTATATCTTGTTTGGAGTGTATGTGTTGCACCGTTGCTCCGTTTTGAGCATGCTCTATATGAAACTTGCTTAGTTTTGCATGTAGTCTCATATTATCATGTTGAATCCTTGTTTTGAGGTGTTGGCTTGATGGTTGTATGCATTTTGCATCAATGCCATGTTTACCTTGTTTTGCTCATATCTTTTAGACCATAGCTCCGAATCTAATGAACTTTATATGTAACTTGACTAGAATTTCGTGTAGATCATCATGGTGCTCTTTAACTTGCTGTTTAACAACTTCAACTTAAGGTTTATTCAGTTCTGGACCAACTTCGAAATATGCATATGAGGACTTACCGGAATTGTTATATGTTGTCTCCGGCCTCATTTAAACTTGCCTTGATGAGTTGTTCTTGTATGCATCATCTATTGCCATGAGTAGCTTCATGTAGCCTCGTCATGCATCATTCTTGATTGAGCATCATGCCTTGTTCATGTGTGGTGTGTTTACCATGTTGTGTGCTTCTTCTCGATAGTTCCCGTGTCGTTGCGATCGTGAGGATTCGTTCGTCTTCGTGGCTTCATCTTCTTCATGGACTCGTTCTTCTTCCTAGCGGGATTTCAGGCAAGATGACCGTCACCTTGGATCTCATTACTATCATTGCTATGCTAGTTGCTTCGTTCTATCGCTTTGCTGCGCTACCTATTCTTTTGCTCTTCAAGCCTCCCAAATTGCCATGAACCTCTAACCTTTGTCACCCTTCCTAGCAAACCGTTGTTTGGCTATGTTACCGCTTTGCTCAGCCCCTCTTATAGCGTTGCTAGCTGCAGGTGAAGATGAAGATTGCTCCATGTTGGATTATGTTTATGTTGGGATATCACAATATCTCTTATATTATTAATGCATCTATATACTTGGTAAAGGGTGGAAGGCTCGGCCTTATGCCTGGTGTTTTGTTCCACTCTTGCCGCCCTAGTTTCCATCCTACCGGTGTTATGTTCCCGGATTTTGCGTTCCTTACACGGTTGGGTGATTTATGGGACCCCCTTGACAGTTCGCCTTGAATAAAACTCTTCCAGCAAGGCCCAACCTTGGTTTTACCATTTGCCCAGCCTATTTCTTTTCCCTAGGGAGTCGCTCTCTCGAGGGTCATCTTATTTTACCCCCCGGGCCAGTGCTCCTCGGAGTGTTGGTCCAAACTAGAGCCACTTGCAGCGCCGACTCGGGGAAACTTGAGGTCTGGTTTTAGTTGTACGTAGTGTTCATCCGGTGTTGCCCTGAGAACGAGATATGTGCAGCTCCTATCAGGATGTCGGCGCATCGGGCGGTCTTGCTGGATTTGTTTTACCATTGTCGAAATGTCTTGTAACCGGGATTCCGAGACTGATCGGGTCTTCCCGGGAGAAGGAATATCCTTCGTTGGCCGTGAGAGCTTATAATGGGCTAAGTTGGGACACCCCTGCAGGGTATTATCTTCCGAGAGCCGTGCCCGCGGTTATGTGGCAGATGGGAATTTGTTAATATCCGGTTGTAGAGAACTTGACACTTGACCTTAATTAAAACGCATCAACCGCGTGTATAGCCGTGTTGGTCTCTTCTCGGCGGAGTCCGTGAAGTGAACACGGTTTCTGGGTTATGTTTGACGTAAGTAGGAGTTCAGGATCGCTTCTTGATCATTGCTAGTTTCACGACCGTTCCGTTGCTTCTCTTCTCGCTCTTCTTTGCGTAAGTTAGCCACCATATTTGCTTAGTCGCTGCTGCAACCTCACCACCTTATCCATTCCTTTCCCATTAAGCTTTGCTAGTCTTGATACCCATGGTAATGGGATTGCTGAGTCCTCGTGGCTCACAGATTACTACACCACCAGTTGCAGGTACAGGTTTTGCGATGATCATGACGCGAGAGCGATGTTTACTTGTTTTGGAGTTCTTCTTCTGCTTCTTCTTCGATCAGGGGATAGGTTCCAGGTCGGCAGCCTGGGCTAGCAGGGTGGATGTCGTTTGAGTTTCTGTTTATGTTTCATCCGTAGTCGGATGTTGAGCTTATGTATGATGTATTAATGTATTCTTGCGGCATTTGTATGCCTTTTATGTATCCCCAAATATTATGTAATGTTGATGTAATGATATCCACCTTGCAAAAGCGTTTCAATATGCGGGTCTATCCTTGGTGGGACCTTCGAGTTCCTTTAGGATAGGGTCGCATATTGGGCGTGACAGCTGGTGTGCTGCTCGTTGCACCCACCGGAGAGCACCTCAAGTATGTAGTCCAGATGCACTTTCCCAGGGAGATGTCAACAAACAACACTACTGAATACGAGGGGTTGCTTGCCGGTCTCAGGATCGCGGCAGACCTCGGAATCAAGAAGATCATCGTCAGGGGCGATTCACAGCTTGTCGTCAAGCAAGTTAACAAAGATTATCAAAGCCCATTGATGGAGGCCTACGTAGATGAAGTGAGGAAGCTGGAAGAGCGTTTTGACGGTATACAAGCGGAGCATGTTCCCCGAGCGGAGAATGGCATCGCCGGCTACTTGTCGAAACGCGCTGCCTTCAAACTGCCTGTGGAACCAGGTACTTTTGTGCTTCGATTAACTCAACCATCCGTTGAACCATCGACAGGGCAGAACAAGTGGAGGAAATCAGGCCCCGGCAAGTACTTTCCGGCCGAGCTCCCAGGGGCCGCCGGGAAAGATGTTGCCATGGACACTAAGCCTGCCATGGGGCAACAGACTCCGGCGGGGCGTCAAGCCCTGGCCATAGAGACAACCACTCCCATGGCAGAGGAAATGCCTTTGGTCCTTGCCATCGAGCCCCAGGCTCCGGCATGGGCACAGCTGATACGTCTCCAACGTATCTATAATTTTTATTCTTCCATGTTGTTATATTATCTGTTTTGGATGTTTATGGGCTTTATTTTACACTTTTATATTATTTTTGGGACTAACCTATTAACCCAAAGCCTAGTGCCAGTTCCTGTTTTTTCCCTTGTTTTAGTGTTTCGAAGAAAAGGAATATCAAACAGAGTCCAAACGGAATGAAACCTTTGGGAGAGTTATTTTTGGAATGGAAGCAATCCAGAAGACTTGGAGTGTACGTAAGGGAAGCAACGAGGAAGACACGAGGTAGGGGGCGCGCCCACCCCCTGGGCGCGCCCTCCACCCTCGTCGGCCCCTCGTGGCTCCCCTTACCGACTTCTTTCGCCTATATATCTCCATATACCCTAAAACCATCGAGGAACAAACTAGATCGGGAGTTCCGCCACCGCAAGCCTCTGTAGCCACCAAAAACCAATCGGGACCCTGTTCCGGCACCCTGCCGGAGGGGGGATCCCTCACCGGTGGCCATCTTCATCATCCTGGCGCTCTCCATGACGAGGAGGGAGTAGTTCACCCTCGGGCTGAGGGTATGTACCATTAGCTATGTGTTTGATCTCTCTCTCTCTCTCTCGTGTTCTTAATTTGGCACGATCTTGATGTATCGCGAGCTTTGCTATTATAGTTGGATCTTATGATGTTTCTCCCCCTCTACTCTCTTGTAATGGATTGAGTTTTCCCTTTGAAGTTATCTTATCGGATTGAGTCTTTAAGGATTTGAGAACACTTGATGTATGTCTTGCATGTGCTTATCTGTGGTGACAATGGGATATTCACGTGATCTACTTGATGTATGTTTTGGTGATCAACTTGCGGGTTCAGTGACCTTGTGAACTTATGCATAGGGGTTGGCACACGTTTTCGTCTTGACTCTCTGGTAGAAACTTTGGGGCACTCTTTGAAGTACTTTTTGTTGGTTTGAATAGACGAATCTGAGATTGTGTGATGCATATCGTATAATCATACCCACAGATACTTGAGGTGACATTGGAGTATCTAGGTGACATTAGGGTTTTGGTTGATATGTGTCTTAAGGTGTTATTCTAGTACGAACTCTTGAATAGATCGATCCGAAAGAATAACTTTGAGGTGGTTTCGTACCCTACAATAATCTCTTCGTTTGTTCTCCGCTATTAGTGACTTTGGAGTGACTCTTTGTTGCATGTTGAGGGATAGTTATATGATCCAATTATGTTATTATTGTTGAGAGAACTTGCACTAGTGAAAGTATGAACCCTAGGCCTTGTTTCTTAGCATTGCAATACCGTTTACGCTCACTTTTATTACTTGTTACCTTGCTGTTTTTATATTTTCAGATTACAAAAACCTATATCTACCATCCATATTGCACTTGTATCACCATCTCTTCGCCGAACTAGTGCACCTATACAATTTACTATTGTATTGGGTGTGTTGGGGACACAAGAGGATCTTTGTTATTTGGTTGCAGGGTTGTTTGAGAGAGACCATCTTCAACCTACGCCTCCCACGGATTGATAAACCTTAGGTCATCCACTTGAGGGAAATTTGCTACTGTCCTACAAACCTCTGCACTTGGAGGCCCAACAACGTCTACAAGAAGAAGGTTGTGTAGTAGACATCAAGCTCTTTTATGGCGCCGTTGCCGGGGAGGCTAGGTAAGCGGCACTCACACCCCGTCAACTAAGCTTTTTTCTGGCGCCGTTGCCGGGGAGGTGAGTGCTTGAAGGTATATCTTTAGATCTTGCAATCGAATCTTTTTGTTTCTTGTTTTAGCACTAGTTTAGTTTATAAAAGAAAACAAAAAAAATGGAATTGAGTTTGTCTCATACGCTTCATCTTTTTAATATCTTTCATGAGTATGATGGGAAGGAAAATTGTGGCAAAGTGTTAGAAGAAGAATGTATTAAAATGTTTGGCACTAAATCTTTGAATGATGAGCATGATTGCAATATTGTTAGTATGAACTCCTTGAATATCCATAGTACTAATGATGATTGCACTAGTTATGATGAAAATGTCTCCTATAAACATGTCAATTTTTGTGGAGTGCATTGGGTTTGCAAGTACACACCAAATAGGGAAGATAGATATTGCAAGAGGCATAAGCATTTAGAAATTAAATGGTTGCAAGAAAGGCTAAATGTTAGTGCTGAAAATTTAAAATTTCTTAGCCATACTTGTGAACTTTGCAATGAACATGGTCATTTAAATATCAAATGCAAATTGTTTCATGATCGAATCGTGTCCAAAAATTGTGATGACTTGATTTCCCTTGCACATCATAGTGAACTTAGTTTGCTTTTGGGTTATGAAGAAATGAAACGTCAAACTAAGATTATTCCAGAATATAACCTCGAGAAATTCCTCGATATTGATCTAGAAGAAATTTATATGTATTGTGCGGTGAATTGCATTGAAAATCCTTATATTGCCAACTATATAAAGAAAAAAAAAGCAAATAGAAGATGAAGAGAACACTAATGAAAGGGAAGAGACTTCCCAATATCCTCCTATTATTTCTTATGATGAATAAGGCAACAAGGAGGAGCTTTCTATTCAACCAATCTCATCAATAAGGAGCTCAAAAAAGAGGGATATACCCGCACATGATGTGAAGAAGAAAAAGAAAAAACGGAGAAGCAAAGGTAAAAAGGTATCCCTCCCAAATGACGTTGCTCCTACTACTCATTGTGATGATGATAATTGCTATACTATTGGTGCTATCCATACTATTAATGATGAGAGTGATTATGCTTATGATATGAAAAGGCCCAAGCTTGGGGATGCTATGTTTGATGAAGATGATGTTTTTGAGAATATATTTGCTGCAATTAATGTTTGTCCCAAGCTTGGGGATGCTACGTTTAATGAAGATGATATTTTTAGTCTCCCAAGTTTTGATATGCAAATTTATAATGATGATAGCATGCCTCGTACTTATGATGGTTATATTGATGAAAGTGGGTTTGGAAGAGTGTCAACTTTAGGAAGTAATGATCCCACTATTTTGGAGGATGTTGAATCTTATTGTGATTATTATGAAAGTGGATTTGGAGAGGTCATGACTTTATTTAGTGATGATTCCACTATCTTGGAAGAGGTTTCAATCGATTATGATGAGAACAAAGTTGCTACCTATGATGATTATTGTGATGATACTTATGCTATAAAGAGTAGTGATGATTATATTTATAAAACTTTTCATGATTATGATTACCCTTTTTTTGAACATTACTCTTTTAATGTGGAAGCAATTTATAGTATTCAAGTCTCTTATGATACGCCCACTATTCCGAATGAGAAAAATGTTGCTTATGTGGAGAGTAGTAAATTTTCTATGCTTGTAGATCATGAAAAGGATGCTTTAGGTGCTGGTTATATTGTTGAATTTATTCATGATGCTACTGAAAATTATTATGAGGGAGGAACATATGCTTGTAGAAATTGCAATAATATCAAGTTTCCTCTCTATGTGCTTAAAGTTTTGAAGTTATGCTTGTTTTGCCTTCCTATGCTAGTTGATTATTGTTCCCATAAGTTGTTTGCTCACAAAATCCCAATGCATAGGAAGTGGGTTAGACTTAAATATGCTAGTCATATTCTTCATGATGCTCTCTTTATGTTTCAATTCTTATCTTTTATGTGAGCATCACTGAAATCATCATGCCTAGCTAGGGGCGTTAAACGATAGCGCTTGTTGGGAGGCAACCCAATTTTATTTTAGTTTTTTGCTTTTTGGTTCTGTTTAGTAATAAATAATCCATCTAGATTATGTTTAGATGTGGTTTTATGTTTTAATTAGTGTTTGTGCCAAGTAGAACCTTTAGGAAGACTCGGATGAAGTCTTTATGATCATGCTGTAAAAAACAGAAACTTTAGCGCTCACGAGATTAGCTTCAACTTTTTACTGGAGAGTGCTATTTAGTTGATTCTTTTTCAAGATGATTACTAGACAAATTAGTCAGGTCCACAAATTTATTTCAGAATTGTTGGAGTTACAGAAGTATACGTTTGATACAGATTACTACAGACTGTTCTGTTTTAGACAGATTCTGTTTTCTATGTGTTGTTTGCTTATTTTGATGAATCTATGAGTAGTATCGGAGGGTATGAACCATAGATAAGTTGGAATAAAGTAGATATTACACCAATATGAATTCATAATGAGTTCATTACAGTACCAAAAGTGGTGATTTATTTTCTTATACTAACGGAGCTTACGAGTTTTCTGTTGAGTTTTGTGTTGTGAAGTTTTCAAGTTTTGGGTAAAGATTCGATGGACTATGGAATAAGGAGTGGCAAGAGCCTAAGCTTGGGGATGCCCAAGGCACCCCAAGGTAATATTCAAGGATAACCAAGAGCCTAAGCTTGGGGATGCCCCGGAAGGCATCCCCTCTTTCGTCTTCGTTCATCGGTAACTTTACTTGGAGCTATATTTTTATTCACCACATGATATGTGTTTTGCTTGGAGCGTCATGTCATTTTATTTTGTTTTGCTTTCTGTTTGAATAAAATACCAAGATCTGAAATTCTTAAATGTTAGAGAGTCTTCACATAGTTGCATAATTATTCGACTACTCATTGATCTTCACTTATATCTTTCGGAGTAGTTTGTCGTTTGCTCTAGTGCTTCACTTATATCTTTTAGAGCACGACGGTGGGTTTATTTTGAAGAAATATATGAACTCTCATGCTTCACTTATATTATTTTGAGAGTATTTAGAACAGCATGGTAATTTGCTTTGGTTATGAATTTAGTCCTAATATGATGGGCATCCAAGATGGGTATAATAAAAACTTTCATATAAAGTGCATTGAATTCTATGAGAAGTTTGATTCCTTATGATTGTTTTGAGATATGAAGATGGTGATATTAGAGTCATGCTAGTCGAGTAGTTGTGAATTTGAGAGATACTTGTGTTAAAGTTTGTGATTCCCGTAGCATGCACGTATGGTGAACCGTTATGTGATGAAGTCGGAGCATGATTCATTTATTGATTGCCTTCCTTCTGAGTGGCGGTCGGGGACGAGCGATGGTCTTTTCCTACCAATCTATCCCTCTAGGAGCATGCGCGTAGTACTTTCTTTTGATAACTAATAGATTTTTGCAACAAGTATATGAGTTCTTTATGACTAATGTTGAGTCCATGGATTATACGCACTCTCGCCCTTCCACCATTGCTAGCCTCTCTAATACCGCGCACCTTTCGCCGGTATCATACACCCACCATATACCTTCCTCAAAACAGGCACCATACCTACCTATTGTGGCATTTCCATAGCCATTCCGAGATATATTGCCATGCAACTTACCACCGTTCCGTTTATTATGAAACGCTCCATCATTGTCATATTGCTTTGCATGATCATGTAGTTGACATTATATTTGTGGCAAAACCACCATTCATAATTCTTTCATACATGTCACTCATGAGTCATTGCACATCCCGGTACACCGTCGGAGGCATTCATATAGAGTCATATTTTGTTCTAAGTATCGAGTTGTAATTCTTGAGTTGTAAGTAAATAAAAGTGTGATGATCATCATTATTAGAGCATTGTCCCAGTAAGGAAAGGATGATGGAGACTATGATTCCCCCACAAGTCGGGATGAGACACCGGACGAAAAAAAGGAAAAACAAAGAGGCCATAAAAAAAAGAGAAAAGGCCCAAATAAAAAAATAAAAAAATAAAAAAATGAGAGAAAAAGAGAGAAGGGACAATGCTACTATCCTTTTACCACACCTGTGCTTCAAAGTAGCACCATAATCTTCATAATAGAGAGTCTCCAATGTTGTCACTTTCATATACTAGTGGGAATTTTCATTATAAACTTGGCTTGTATATTCCAATGATGGGCTTCCTCAAATTGCCCTAGGTCTTCGTGAGCAAGCAACTTGGATGCACACCCACTTAGTTTATTTTTGAGCTTTCATACACTTATAGCTCTAGTGCATCCGTTGCATGGCAATCCCTACTTACTCACATTGATATCTATTGATGGGCATCTCCATAGCCCGTTGATATGCCTAGTTGATGTGAGACTATCTCCTCCTTTTCTTCTTCTCCACAACCACCATTCTATTCCACCTATAGTGCTATGTCCATGGCTCATGCTCATGTATTGCGTGAAAGTTGAAAAAGTTTGAGAACATCGAAAGTATGAAACAATTGTTTGGCTTGTCATCGGGGTTGTGCATGATTTAAATACTTTGTGTGGTGAAGATAGAGCATAGCCAGACTATATGATTTTGTAGGGATAACTTTCTTTGGCCATGTTATTTTGAGAAGACATGATTGCTTTATTAGTATGCTTGAAGTATTATTATTTTCATGTCAATATTAAACTTTTATCTTGAATCTTATGGATCTGAATATTCTTGCCACAATAAAGAAAATTACATTGAGAATTATGTTAGGTAGCATTCCACATCAAAAATTCTGTTTTTATCATTTACCTACTCGAGGACGAGCAGGAATTAAGCTTGGGGATGCTGATACGTCTCCAACGTATCTATAATTTTTGATTGTTCCATGCTGTTATATTATCTGTTTTGGATGTTTATGGGCTTTATTTTACACTTTTATATTATTTTTGGGATTAACCAATTAACCCAGAGCCCAGTGTCAGTTCCTGTTTTTTCCCTTGTTTTAGTGTTTCGAAGAAAAGGAATATCAAACGGAGTCCAAACGGAATGAAACATTCGGGAGAGTTATTTTTGGAACGGAAGCAATCTAGAAGACTTGGAGTGTACGTAAGGGAAGCAACGAGGAAGGCACGAGGCAGGGGGGCGCGCCCTCCACCCTCGTGGGCCCCTCGTGGCTCCCCTTACCGACTTCTTTCGCCTATATATCTCCATATACCCTAAAACCATCGAGGAACAGACTAGATCGGGAGTTCCGCCACCGCAAGCCTCTGTAGCCACCAAAAACCAATCGGGACCCTGTTCCGGCACCCTGCCGGAGGGGGGATCCCTCACCGGTGGCCATCTTCATCATCCTGGCACTCTCCATGACGAGGAGGGAGTAGTTCACCCTCGGGATGAGGGTATGTACCATTAGCTATGTGTTTGATCTCTCTCTCTCTCTTGTGTTCTTAATTTGGCACGATCTTGATGTATCGCGAGCTTTGCTATTATAGTTGGATCTTATGATGTTTCTCCCCCTCTACTCTCTTGTAATGGATTGAGTTTTCCCTTTGAAGTTATCTTATCGGATTGAGTCTTTAAGGATTTGAGAACACTTGATGTATGTCTTGCATGTGCTTATCTGTGGTGACAATGGGATATTCACGTGATCTACTTGATGTATGTTTTGGTGATCAACTTGCGGGTTCAGTGACCTTGTGAACTTATGCATAGGGGTTGGCACACGTTTTCGTCTTGACTCTCTGGTAGAAACTTTGGGGCACTCTTTGAAGTACTTTTTGTTGGTTTGAATAGACGAATCTGAGATTGTGTGATGCATATCGTATAATCATACCCACAGATACTTGAGGTGACATTGGAGTATCTAGGTGACATTAGGGTTTTGGTTGATATGTGTCTTAAGGTGTTATTCTAGTACGAACTCTTGAATAGATCGATCCGAAAGAATAACTTTGAGGTGGTTTCGTACCCTACAATAATCTCTTCGTTTGTTCTCCGCTATTAGTGACTTTGGAGTGACTCTTTGTTGCATGTTGAGGGATAGTTATATGATCCAATTATGTTATTATTGTTGAGAGAACTTGCACTAGTGAAAGTATGAACCCTAGGCCTTGTTTCTTAGCATTGCAATACCGTTTACGCTCACTTTTATTACCTGTTACCTTGCTGTTTTTATATTTTCAGATTACAAAAACCTATGTCTACCATCCATATTGCACTTGTATCACCATCTCTTCGCCGAACTAGTGCACCTATACACTTTACCATTGTATTGGGTGTGTTGGGGACACAAGAGTCTCTTTGTTATTTGGTTGCAGGGTTGTTTGAGAGAGACCATCTTCAACCTAGGGCCTCCCACGGATTGATAAACCATAGGTCATCCACTTGAGGGAAATTTGCTACTGTCCTACAAACCTTTGCACTTGGAGGCCCAACAATGTCTACAAGAAGAAGGTTGTGTAGTAGACATCAACAGCATACCGTCTGATTCCTCCAAACAAGGGAACTCCCCGAGGAGCAGGAAGAAGCAGAGAAAGTAGCCCGTCAGTCTGCCATGTATCAGTTTATCGACGATGTTCTGTACAGAAAAAAGACCGAACGATGTGAATTTGAAGAACATTCCCCGGGAGGAAGGACTGGAGCTGTAGGCAGAGATACACGGAGGCATATGTGGCTCCCACGTAGGGTCGAGGGCCCTTGCCGGCAAGGCATTCCGGCAAGGTTTCTTCTAGCCCACAACCCTCCAGGATGCAGCGGCACTAGTAACCAAGTGTGAAGTGTGCCAATTCCATTCAAAGAAGCTTCATCAACCAGCTCAAGCTCTCCAAACAATCCCTCTCTCAAGGCCATTCCCGGTCTGGGGGCTCGATATACTGGGCCCTTTTCCCCGTGCTGTCGGGGGCTTTGAGTACTTGTACATTGCAATCAACAAGTTCACAAAGTGGCCGGAGGTGGAGGCAGTGAGAAAGGTGACAGCACAGTCGGCCGTCAAATTCTTCAAGGGACTAGTCTGTCGTTTTGGTGTGCCAAATAGAGTCATCACCGACAACGGCACGTAGTTCACGAGCCGCGCCTTCATACAGTACATCCAGGACCTCGGCGGCAAGGTCGGTTTTCCTTCTGTCGCACATCCACGAAGTAACGGCCAGGCTGAGAGGGCGAATGCTGAAGTATTGCGAGGCCTCCGAACAAGAACTTTTGACAGGCTACACAAGTGCGTAAGGCGCTGGATTGACGAATTGCCAACGGTTCTTTGGTCAATCAGAACGACACCAAATCGAGCCACCGGCCAGACACCTTTCTCCTTCGTTTATGGGGCAGAAGCAGTTCTCCCCATAGAACTCAAGTACGGGTCACCTCGAGTGCTCGCTTATGATGAGCTTGAGCAAGAGCAGTTGCGGCAAGATGACGCAACGCTCCTTGAGGAAGATCGTCTTCCGGCGGCTGTGCGAGCAGCACGCTACCAGCAAGCCTTGCACCGCTATCATAGCCGCAAGGTTCATGCCCGAAGCTTTGAGGAAGGCGACCTTGTTCTTCGGCATGTTCAGTCGGCCAAGAATTCCAACGAGTTGACGCCGAAGTGGGAAGGCCCTTATCGGGTAATACGAGTCACCAGGCCTGGCGCAGTCCACCTGGAGACTGAAGATGGTATTCCAGTGAGCAACTCCTGGAACATCGAACATCTTCGCAAGTTTTACCCGTAAGGCGCGGTTGCCAGCCCCCCCGGCAAACCACCTTTTGTGCAAGATTTGCTGGCAAGGCATGTAACCCTTTGTACAAAGCCAGGCGCAGACCCTGAGCATAAATAAATGAAGCGCTGGCGCCCTAAGTTTTAGCATGCATGCTAGGTTGAGTCTCTCTTTCTGTTAGGGTTGATAGTGCTTAGCGGCGACTAACCCCTAGCATAGAGGTCGAGTGTGCGTCTCTCTATTCCTTCCCGTCCTTTTTGGTTCGCAGGATGCATGGACATTTCTGCTGAGCTGTTTGGAAGAAAGAGAACAAGCCGACGTCCCAACCCTGACAAGCCAAAGTTGTCGGGGGCTGCAGGTCCAAAGATCCGACCGTGGCAAGCCAAGATTGCCGAGGGCTGCAAAATCAAATAAGCCTTTCATCCCCCACTCCTTGCTTCCGTATGAAACTTGGACACGCGAGACTTCGCTCACTCTTATACCGTTGTGCTCCCTCTTTCCCGTGTCCAAAAACCTTACTTTGGGCCGGAACTTGGTCGTAGCGTGGCGGAAAGGAACGGGCGAAGGGCCCAATCCTACTTTGCCCCTACCACCGCCAAGGGCTTGAGTGTAGTCGAGCTATAGAGCAGGAGGACGGCGAGGTCTGTTGCTGGGTTACAATGTTTATCTTAAGATGACAAGGACTCGTTCCTTGGTGCGGGCCTCGCCCGCGCACAAAAGAAGCCCGACAAACACCCTTCTCTTCGTTAATACCTTGCTAACAAGTACAATTCATATGGAATGCATACATAAGCAAAGGGGTTACAAGGTTTAAATCTTACAAAGGCCCGTAGGCTTAAAAACTGAAAAGAGATAAGGTGCCCGTAATCCCTTTCTTGTCCCTCTCCGCAGGAAATAAAACAAGAAGGCAAAAGGGCAAAAGGGGCGCGTAGGCGAGGTACGAGTGGCAGAAGACACCAAGAGAACATCCCGGCAGCCGTCCCGAAGAGGGCTGGTGATGATGGTGCCGAAAGAAGAGCCGAAAGATGAGGCAGCGGGCTGGCAATACGCGACGAAGGTGTCGGTGCCCGCGTACTCCGACTTGACGGCCTGCCACCGCCTTCTTCGTCTTCTCCGGCCTTCCCACGCCAGCCACCCAGGGAGGCGACCCCGAGAAGTTCAAGGAGCTGGCGATGCAGATGGTGGCGCTGCCGGCGTCGCCCAGGGACGATGGGACTGACACTTAGTCGGACCCGTCATCCCTCCGCCCGCTACCCTCATCGTCGCTGCCGCTGTCCTCCTCGTCACTCTCGCCCGGAGAGGAGCTTTCACCATCAGTCGAGCTCTCGGCGCAGCACCCTAGCCTATGTCTCGAGCTCCCGAAGACCTTGAAAGAGAGCAGGTCGCTCTCTGCTAGCTTGAAGTAGAGGACGTCCCCATCCATCAAGCAATGGGCGCGTGCGAAGGTTTTCTAGCCCCGGCGAAGAAGCATCACTTGAGGGGCGGGGAACCTTATGTTCACCCACATGTCTCCATGGCAGCACCCCTTCATTTGAAGCCTTAGCCGCGGTGGCTGGTCGATCTCCAGCACCCTCGCGAACGCCCGGGGGAGACGGAGATGGCTGCCTAGCGGCCCATGCAGCTATAGGATAAACTCGAGCGCCGTGTCCCCGACATGACCACTCGGCGAAGCAGGAGGGGTTGACGGAGGAGATGGCGACGGAGACGGAGACGACGCAGGCGTTCCCCTTCCACGCCCACCTCTGCCTCGGCCGCTTCGGCCTCGGCCGCCTCGCCGACCGCGGCCCCGTCCGGCGCCCCCGCCTCGAGCATGGCCTTCACCTTGGGCATCTGGCTCTTCCTTGACTGTCGCAGCTTTCTGGCGGGAGGAGGACCTGGTTGCCTCCGCGGAAGAACGGCCGCGGCCACGCCCTCTCGCCATGACCGTGGGTGAAGAATGGAGACAGAGGGCAGATGTAGGAAGACGCCCTAGGTTCCCCTTTTATAATTGGGAAGGGAAGGCCGAAAGACTAGCTCTACGCCTCTGAAGAGCCCGCTCCAATCCGGCTCATTAAGTGGCAGCGAGCGAGGCCATCGGCCGCCCTCCCCGCCCAATCGAAGGCACGTAAGTATCGGCCCCCGCGCGCTGTCCCATATTCCGTGCGTTTGTCACCTACCCCACGCCATGCATGCGGCATACGTGGCACAAAGGGCAAGCGTAGTGGGAAACGTGGAACGATGGTTCCGAGGCGGGGGAGTAAATGGGCGGCGGCCCTGCAGTTCTGAAAGAATACGCAAGCCACCTCTTTAATGTTCGCCATGGGATGACGCAAGCATGCTGCGGTCATTCCATGCACGACCCCCATGTCATGCATTCAACGCGGGTCGTGGGGAAGCCCAACGAGCGGGGAAATTACTGCGGTAAAAACTCCCACGCACGCACGCCCGCGCACCGTTCTGGGCCTGGCCCAATAACGCTCCGCACTTATATGTGGCCCAGGCCCGGGGGCTCCTGTCGGTGTACAAAAGTAGGGGTCCCCGTCGGATCACGGGTTCCGGCAAAACCCTTGAGGTTCGAACTCTGGGGTGCGCGCGGAGTTCTCCCCCTACTGATCCACGTTCTAGCTTGCTAAGATCTTAAGGGCAAATTCAACAAACTCACAACACGAGGGACGCAAGATTTATACTAGTCCGGGCCACCGTTGTGGTGTAATACCCTACTCCAGTGTGGTGGTGGTGGATTGCCTCTTGGGCTATGGATGAACAGTTACAAGGGGAAGAACAACCTCTTGAGGTTGAGGTGTTCTGGCGCTCTGTGTGTGGGTGAGGATTACTCAAGATGAGATGCCCCCTACGGTGGTGGCTAGTTCTACTTATATAGGCCCTGGTCCTCTTCCCAAATATTGAGCGGGAAGGGAGCCAACAACGGCCAATTTGAAAGGGGACAACTAGTACAGCTTATCCTGACAAAAGCGGTCTTCGCCTGCAAAAGGCTCTGGTGGTGACGCCACCTCGGGCTCCATGGTGACCTCCGTCTTGCCGTCCTGCTGGTCTTGGTCTCGTTGCACCGATATGGAAACCTTTGCTTGACGCCTCGGTACTCCGCGCCTGCGCTTGCTTCCTTTGCACCGAAGAGGAAACAAGGACACTGCGCGCGCTGGCGCCTGCCTGATCTTGATCGTCATGGCTCACGTCATGAGAACCTCACGAGGTTTGCCTTGCCTTGATCTCTCCGCCCCTCACGAGCCAGCCTGGTGAGGCCGCCCCTGAGGAGGTCTTGTGTCGTCCGCCTCGCGAGGCTTGGCCCCTCGCGAGGGTCTTGAACGCCTTGTTGATGAAGATGGGCCGTATGGGGCCACGCGCAGAGCCACACCGTGGGCCGCAGGCAGGCAAGTCTGGGGACCCCCGTTCCCAGAATGCCGACAGTAGCCCCCAGGCCCAAGGCGCGCTCGGGCTTGGCTTCGAGGCGAAGCGAAAGGTCAAGTGCGGAGCGCCGCGGGCCCCAATAGCCTGCGGCCTTGGTCGATGCTGAGGGAGTCCTGGACTGAGGGGTCCTCGGGCGTCCGGCCTGCTATCTATGGGCCGGACTAATGGGCTATGAAGGCATGAAGACCGAAGACCATACTCGTGTCCGGATTGGATTTTCCGTGGCGTGGAAGGCAAGCTAGGTGACCAGCTATGAAGATTCCTTCTTATGTAATCGACCCCATGTAACCCTAGATCTCTCCGGTGTCTATATAAACCGGAGAGCATAGTCCGGATAGGACGCATTCATTACCATATACACATAGGCTAGACTTCTAGGGTTTGGCCATTACGATCTCGTGGTAGATCAACTCTTGTAACACTCATATTCATCAGGATGTAGGGTATTACCTCCATAGAGAGGGCCCGAACCTGGGTAAACATCATGTCCCCCGTCTCCTGTTACCATCGATCCTAGACGCACAGTTCCGGACCCCCTACCCGAGATCCGCCGGTTTCGACACCGACATTGGTGCTTTCATTGAGAGTTCCACTGTGCCGTCGTCAAAAGGTTTGATGGCCCCTTCAATCATCGATGATGACGCTGTCCAGGGAGAAACCTTTTCCCCCGGACAGATCTTCGTGTTCGGCGGCTTCGTACTGCGGGCCAACTCGCTTGGCCATCTGGAGCAGATCGACAGCTACGCCCCTGGCCATCAGGTCAGATTCGGAAGCTTGAACTACGTTGCGGACATCCGTGGAGACTTGATCTTCGACGGATTCGAGACCGCGGCAATCGCTCCCGGCTGCCCCGATGGACATGGCTTAAACCTGTCATTGGGCCGCATCCAGGAGAGAGCTCCTGCAGCAACAATGGCCTTAGATCCGGAGCTGATCAAGTCCCCTGAAGATGGGAAGCTTAACCCCATCGCGGGGGCTACCGATTCTGCGGCGTTGGAGCCGCTCGAAGATTCCACTGCGTACGACATCTGCATCAACGGAACCCCGGACTCTTCTCCAGCGTCGAGTTTCGAACCCTGCGAGCCCGCGGATACCGAACGCGATCGGTTATCGATCTTCAAGTTCAGCGCCGCAGATGTCTTCCAACACTCGCCCATGGGCGACCTAGTAAACTCATTAAAAAACCTATCCCTGGCAGATGGCTCATCACCGAACTATGTTCGGTTTGAACTTACGGCGGATGATGGAGAATTTAGCTTCCCACCCGCCACCCACTTTATAGCCACCGTCGAAGACCCAACCAACACGCCTGACCCCCGCTCCGAAGACATCGCCGGTATGGACGACGATGAGGGGTAGGGCCAGAGCTCGCTACCCGCTAGACACGGGATGGCCACTTCCTGGTATGATGTGTGTATGATAGAAACACCTGATGAGAGAAGGATCCAGTCGAGAATAAACCTCCTGGTACACAGTCCGAACACCGGCGCCCACGGCGCCGCTCCAAGCCACATCGCCCAAAAGAAAACACTGCTAGCACCAGAAAAGACAACACTCCGGACAATGAAGACCCTATTGAGGTAGAATCCGAACAGGAGGAACAGGAAAGCGGGCAAGACAACCCTGATGAACAGGCCACATATGGAGACTCGGAGGACAACAATTATCTCCCACCCTCCGAGGAAGAGGAGATCCTCAGCAGTGAGGATTTTATCGTGCCTAAGGAACCTCTCGAGCAGGAGCATTTCAAACGCCGGCTTATAGCCACTGCAAGGAGCTTAAGGAAGAAGCAGCTGCAACTTCAAGCAAGCCAAGATTTGCTCAATGATAGATGGACCGAGGTCCTGGCCGCCGAAGAATACGGCCTTAGTAGCCCAGACAAAAGCCACCCAAAGGGTAGGTGGCTCCCTCAATACGATGGCAGGGCGCTAGAGCCCACACCACCGTCGAACAATGCGGCGGGCCGGCCACAGTTCGGTCCAGACAAAGCAGCAGCCCAAACAGAGCAACATACCAACCCATCCGGCCGTCAAATCAAGAGCAAAACAGCTCGAGGGAACACTCGCAACATCAACCAAGACCCGGAGGATAGAGCAGGGCGCACAAGATTGATGTACAGATCACGGAGATACACCCCGACCGACTATGGTGGTCACCCATTCGGACACTACAGAGCGACCACGCCTGGTCCGAACTCCGTAAGCGGAGTCCGCCGGAGGTGCTTCACAGTGTGGCCCAACATAGAGGAGCCGCACACCCTCTCTGCTTCACCGACGAGGTAATGGAGCACGAATTCCCAGATGGGTTCAAACCCATTAACATCGAATCATACAATGGAACAACAGATCCCGCGGTATGGATTGAGAATTACCTCCTCCATATTCACATGGCTCGCGGAGACGACCTTCATGCCATTAAATACATACCTCTAAAGCTTAAGGGGCCAGCTCACTACTAGCTAAACAGTTTACCAGAAAATTCTATTGGTAGCTGGGAAGACTTGTTAGACGCCTTTCGAGACAACTTCCAAGGAACATATGTCAGGCCTCTAGATGCCGATGACTTAAGTCATATTGTCCAGAAGCCCGGCGAGTCAGTCAGGGAGCTCTGGACTAGGTTCTTAGTCAAAAAGAACCAAATTAGCGGCTGTCCGGACGCAGAAGCCATCGCAGCCTTCAAACATGGCGTCCGGGATGAATGGCTAGCGTGTCACCTCGGCCAAGAAGGACCCAAGTCCATGACAGTCCTTACCGCTCTAATGACTCGCTTTTGTGCGGGAGAAGACAACTGGCTCGCTCGTAAAAGCAACAACGCCAGCGACCCGGACACTTCCGAAATTCGAGACGGCAACGGTAAGCCACGATGAACCGAACACAACAGTCGTAGTAATACATGCGACACAACGGTGAACGCCAGATTTCACAGTCTTAAGCCCGGTCAACGGAAGAAGCCACTAAAGGCAAACCAGGATGGACCATCCACCCTTGACAGGATATTGGACCGACCTTGTCAGATTCACGGTCACCCTGATAGGCCAGCTAATCATACCAACAGAAACTGTTGGGTCCTCAAGCAGGTAGGCAAGCTCAACGCCGATCACAAGGGGAGGAGGCCACCAGGCGATAGAGATGACGGATTGGCTCGCCAGCCAAACACCAGGGGCCAGAAACACTTTCCCTCTAAAGTTCGACTACTCCCAGAACGGAAATAGCAGTTTGGCTTCCGCCGCCCACCTACGTACTGGCAAAATTCACACCACGCGTACATCACTATGCACTCAAGATACCATGGGCATCCGCCGAAGCACAATATGGACAACCCTGCAAGAATCCCCGTAACGTTCTTATCCGTCTTTCTTATTTTTCTATATCATTTCTTAAAAACAGGTGACCATCAGGACAACATCTACATCGGACTCTCTCGAAGTTCGGATCCGCACACTCACCTACGGGGCCACTCCCGTTAAGGATTACCCCCCCCCCCCCGAGGACGGGCGGCGCAGATGTGCGACAGGAGGTCCAAAATAAGCTTTTGTAGACCGCACTCTTTCTTTTGAGCCTGTACCATGCCCTTTTCCTCTGTTCCCAACATGTCAAATAGCTGGGTTGTGGTTTTTACTCTTTATATATATATATATATATATATATATATATATATATATATATATATTTATCATTGGCATATTGCTCCGCTCCCAGTAAACTTTATCCGAACTAATCTTTTATGCTATTTCTACAATGAGTCCGGCCGTAACGGCTGCCTAACAAGACGCGCCTCGGCATAACTTGCCAGGGACCCGGTATGGGAACAAACGAGCTGCCAGTAAAAGTCCGAACAGCTCTATAGCGTACTTCGGCGTCGCAAGTTTGGCCTTATATGCATCAGCTCTGAATCATTGTCTCTGGTCAATAGTTGGGTTGCCCAGCTCCTGTGCTTGCTACCCTACGTTCCGCTCTATCGGCTAGGGTAGTAAAGGGAGAACTACTGCGATTGTGCCCTGGCCTAGACCGGATGAGCACCTTAGTAGAGAAAGCCGAAAACTGACTGTCATGATGCGGTGAGAGCTAGTCAACCACTTGACAACTTATTCGAATCTTTAGTGATTCTCCGTGTCACATGAGGGATCTTTTTGGATCAACATATGTAAAGCACTACGCGTCATATACATACCAGGGGCTATGTCGTAGCCCCACCACAAAACTCCTATGGCTAAGTGAAAGTGTTAACGCCCTATAGTCCGATTGCCTGGTTCGCCGCATTATCACCTCCTTTATGGACCAAGACGTTGGATAAAGAGTGATTAAATGCTTTTTCGAACACCCCCGTACTTCCTACGAGGGGGCTGAAGCCGACGACTGGAAAACTTTCAGATTATACTAAAACGTCCACAGAGGAGGAATTCAAGCTTTTGAGCAAAATATAAATAGATAAACTATAAAGTTATCTGTTACATCATTATATAAATCAGTCGAACATTATATCTTTCGAGCATTGACCCTCTATGAAGCGGGCGGCATCCAAGACGTCTTCAAAATAGTGCTCCGGCTCATTACGGTCCTGGCCCTTGGGTGGACTCCTCGCCACAACATCAATGGCCTTCATCTTTCCCCCAAATGTTTTGACTCGGGCAAAGGCCATCCATGCACCCTCAATGCACGCCGACCGCTTCACAGCATCGATATGTGGCACCGCGTCAACAAGCCGCCGCACCAGGCCAAAATAACTACTCAGAATAGGCTCACTTGGCCACAACCGGATTATGACGTTCTTCATGGCGTCTCCAGATATCCTATGAAGCTCGGCCCACTCGGACATCTGTTCATTGGGCAACAGAGGGCGCTTCGACGCGCCGAATTGTGACCAGAAAAGCTTCTCCGTTGCATACCCCTCTTGTGCGTGGTAAAATTGCGCCGCATCGGAAGAACTCTTCGGCAAGTCCAAAAATTCAGCCGGAGAACTCCAGACCTGGTTTAGCTGAGCATAGTCCGGATCTCCAAACTTGGTCTGAAGCAAAAAGGGCTTACCGGACGCTATCTCCTTAGCCTGCCGAATCTCTTCACGAGCTGCCCTAGATTCGGACCGAGCTTCACTCGCCTCTCCTACGGCCTTATCAAGCTTAGCCATTTTGGCTTTATTCTCCTTCTCAAGGAATTCACAGCGGCTTGCAGTATTCTTCAATTCAAGCGCCACTGTGGATATTTTCTCCTCACTTTGGCGCCGGGCTGCTTGTTTGGCTCTTAGATCAGCCGATGCCTTCTCGGCAGCCGCATCACTATGCCGGGCCCGCTCCTTGGCCCGGGCTAGCTCCGCCTGAAGAACTTCAACGGCGGCAGCACTATCTGCAAACATGCATATTTCATATAAACCCTTTTCGGCATCAGGCCTACATTACAAACACACTGGTGTAAGGAATGCTCAACTTATATACCTTGCGAGTCGTCAAGACGCCTGTCGATCAATGCAATGTCATCTTCCGCAATATCCAGCTTTCGTTGCAGTTCGACCACTTCCTTATTTCGGGCCTCCCGGGAGGGGAGGCAGCTTGTATTCCAAATTAAATCAAGGTTAGCAACTAAGCATATCTTTTTGATCCTCTGATCGCTTCCGTCGGAAGGCAATCCAAGTCTCAGGGGCTACTGCATATACAACAGGTGCATTCTGTCAATATTATTCAATTGGCAAAACTACATCACAAATCTCAAGACCCCTTAGGAGGCTCGTGAAGGCCTCGTTCAACCCGCTCTTCGCGGATAGAACCTTTTCGACCACCGTAACCATCAAGGCACGGTGTTCCTCCGAAACGGACGCTTGTCGCAGCATGTCCGTCAGCATTTCCGGTGCTTCTGGGTGTTTGGAAGCCGCCGCCGGAGTACGGTATTCCTTTGAAGGAATCCGCCCACTCGCCCCCGGGATCGTCTCAGGCTCTAAACCGGATAGGGCGGGGCCGCCATGCTTGATTCCCGAACCCTGAGTGACAGAGACACCACCTTCGGGTAATGCCCTCTTCATTTCCTGCACTGCTTGTCGACCAGGAGGAGCCCCCCGGGACGATTCCTCAGAATCATCCGCCCTGTTGGGCAAGGGGGCCGGAGAAGGCATGTCACTCTCCATCATCTCTGGAAGAAGGTCTCCCGAGGAGGAGGATGATTGGGAAACCCCAGGCGTTAACCTGCGAGGACATACGTATGTCGGAGGATTACTTCAGTAATAAGAAAGGAAGGAGGTATGGTTTAAGTACCCTGCTGCACTTACGGTTTGGCCAGAGGTTTATCCTCATCATAAAGCTCCACGTCAACATCGCTTGCCCGTCCCAAGCCGCCCGTCGATGGCGTTTTCCCTTTCTTGGAAGGTTTCCCCTCCTGACCTTCAGAAGCGGCCCTTTTCTTGCCATGAAAGGCCCTCTCTGCACCTTTGCCCTCTGGCAAGAAGGTTTCGGTTTCCCCGAACAGAACTTCTGATTTATCCTTGGGGCAGAGACCACCTCCGGCCTCCCTGTTCTCGCCCTCCTCCGCAGACACGTGGTACGGTGTCGGAGTCAGCATCCTCATTAGTAGGGCGTTCGCAGAGTCTTCGGGAAGGGGCGTCGGACACCAGATCAACACCGCTTTCTTTATCCAGTCCTGTGAAGGGACGGATTGTTCAATATCTTACCAAGAGATACTCGAATAAAGGGTGTGCGGAGATCGAATACTTACTGCAGTGTCCGGATGATTGTAGTCGAGGCCAACATCTTCGGTGGAGTCCGGCCACTGCTCTCGTTCCCCGAAATATAATTTCCACATTCCCTCGTGCGTAGTGCCGAGGAAGTGCTGAAGAGTCCGCCGTCCTTCGGGATTAAACTCCCACGTACGGAGAGGCCGCCGCTGACATGGCAGGGTCCGGCGGACTAGCATTACTTAAACGACGTTCACAAGTCCGATGCCCTTCTCGATAAGGCTTCGGACGCGACCTTGCGGTGTCTGCACTTCATTGACGGATCCCCAGTCCAGTCCCTTATTGATCCATGAAGCAAGCTGAATTGGAGGGCTGGGTCGGAACGCAAGCATAGACGCCCATTTGGAGCCCCGCGGCTCGTTGATATAAAACCACCCCTGCTGCCATAGGTCGGAAGACTTGGCGAAAGATCCTTCAAACCAAACCGCGCTGGCAAGCTTGCCTATTGTGACGCTGTCGCACTCTGCCTGCTCCTCTTCTGTCACCTGCGGCCTCACGTCAAAGGTCTTGAGCCACAAACCAGAGTGCGGAGGAGTCCGGAGGAAGGCCTCACATGTGACGATAAATGTCGAGACGAGGAGAATAGAGTCCGGGGCAAGATCGTGAAAGTCTAGCCCATAGTAAAACATGAGCCCCCGGACGAAGGGGTTAAGCGCGAACCCTAACCCATGGAGGAAGTGGGGCACAAACACTACCCTCTCGCCGGATTTGGGGGTAGGAATGACCTGCCCCTGTGCAGGAAGCCGATGGAGGATTTCTGGGGTCAGATACCTCGCTGCGCGGAGCTTTGCAATATCCTCCTCTGTGACAGAAGAAGCCACCCACTAGCCTGGACGGCAGGATCCAGACATGATTGGGGCTGGTGGCGATGGGAACCCGAGGATTGGAACTTGGGGTGGCTAGGGTTGAGGAAGAAGCGAGCGCAAAGGAAGATGATGAGTCTGGGACCCTATATAAAGACCCCAAGTACTAAGCGTATCCACTTGGGTCTCGAAACTTACCAATATCCAGAGAGTTGTACCCGGGGACGGTTGGGTTACCCACGCCTGCATTAATGAAAATCCCGTGAATAAGGGAACACGATCTCTGCCTTGGCAAGACAAGCCAGTAAAACCGCGTCTCGAGACGTGGGGCGACGTGCCAGCCAATGGTTGGAAATAGTGACCGGGCAGGCGTGATGTCATAAACAGTTACCAATAAATTAGGCTCGTATATTTTCTGCAACTATATATACAAGTCCGGATATATCTACTACATCCGAAGACTATCTTGGAGTTTGGAGAAAGGGGAACCCGCCTTGCAATGCCGAAGACAATCTGCGCGCCGGACTCCTCGTCATTGAAGCCAGGTTAAGGGGCTACTGAGGGAGTCCTGGACTGAGGGGTCCTCGGGCGTCCGGCCTGCTATCTATGGGCCGGACTGATGGGCTGTGAAGGCATGAAGACCGAAGAGCATAGTCGTGTCCGGATTGGACTTTCCTTGGCATGGAAGGCAAGCTAGGCGAC
This sequence comes from Aegilops tauschii subsp. strangulata, assembly GCF_002575655.3. Lineage (NCBI taxonomy): Eukaryota > Viridiplantae > Streptophyta > Magnoliopsida > Poales > Poaceae > Aegilops > Aegilops tauschii. The sequence continues at coordinate 298,707,779 of NC_053041.3, read as the reverse complement.
CAGCTGTGAAGATTCCTTCTTATGTTATCGACCCCATGTAACCCTAGATCTCTCCGGTGTCTATATAAACCGGAGAGCATAGTCCGGATAGGACGCATTCATTACCATATACACATTGGCTAGACTTCTAGGGTTTGGCCATTACGATCTCGTGGTAGATCAACTCTTGTAACACTCATATTCATCAAGATCAATCAAGCCGAAAGTAGGGTGTTACCTCCATAGAGAGGGCCCGAACCTGGGTAAACATCGTGTCCCCCGTCTCTTGTTACCATCGATCCTAGACGCACAGTTCGGGACCCCTACCCGAGATCCGCCGGTTTTGACACCGACAGACGCGTGGTGGTTGATTGGACATGGGCGTCTTCGCTTCCCCACGCTGCCTCGGCAACTGCCCGTCTTGACAAGGGCTGGCACAGACAGTGCTTGCCTTCACTGCTCCCTTTCGCCTTGCCCCAGATCCCCTTTCTCCCTCCTCGCTGCCGAAACCTCCAGATCTTCTCCAACCTTCCTCCGCATCAGCGAGGGCCATATCTCCGGGTGCGCTAATTTCATTGCGTCCGGCAAGGCCAACTCAATCTCGAACACCGGGAAGAAGGCAGACAACCTCAGGGCCAAATGGGTCATGATGGGCGCCAAGTGTGTCCACCCGCGCTTGGCGCTGCCGACAGAGATGCCCCAGTCCAACGAGGGGCGGTCTTGCACGAAGCTCACTGATGAGCGGGCGTCGTCGGTGTTGGAGCAGATGCAGACCGACCTGAAGCCGGGCAACGCGAAGGCGGTGAAGGTGACAGGGGCCATGCTCCTGAGGGAATTCCTGATGCTGCGCGTCGCTCCTCTTTAGGCGCGTGCACGCCCCTTGTGGAGGCTCGGGGATGAAGAGGACAAGATTCGCCTGAGCCCGGAGGCCTTGCCTGACGATGAGCTGTCTGTAGCTTTGCGCCCTTGGTCGGGGAAAACTAAGAGTACCCGCCGAGTGCCTTCGTTCCCTTGTTCCGCCGCAAGGACTGGGAGAAGATCGTGGCCACCAGGCCTACCTTCGACGGGCGCGGGCTGGTGCCGCCTGCGCCCTCCGAAGCCTCTGCGGTGTCAAAGCCGGTGGAGCTGTCTTCTGATTAGTCCCGTGGGAAGGAAGAAGAGGAGGAGGACTCGGAGGTGACCCCCGAGGGATGGGGGAAACCTCCCCCTTGAGCAAAGCTGACATCCTCCATGCCCTGCCAGATGACGCTGAGGCCGACGCCCGCCAGGAGAAGGGGGAGCTGCCCGTCACCCCGACAAGGGGCAGATCATCGCTGGTCTCTCGAGATGGCGCCCCCGCCATGGCGTCGTTTGAAGCTGCTTCCGGTCTCTCTGCTGCGCCGCTTTCTGCTCCCGGAGCCTGTGCGCCCATACCTCAGGCCTCGAGGCTCTCGGGCTTCAAGCTCCCCAAGCGGAAGGTGGACTACACCGCGGTGGACCAGTAAGTGCTCGAGCTCCATCTTGTTCTTTCTTATATTGCTGCCTCCTGACATTCATCCTTGGTTGACCAGGCCACTGCCTTCAGCGAAGAAGAGGAAGGAGGATGCGGCGGCCGCGCCCCCCACCGCGGAGAAGGGAGGCGACAGCACTCGCACCTCCCCGGCCCGGTCGCCCTCGCGAGACCAGGGGGAGCGTCGTCACGAGGAGTCAGCCCCCAAGGCCCCGCTGGCTCCGGAAGTGCCGATGTCTGACTCAGCCGCCGAGGTCCCAAAGGCTCAGGAGCCCTTGGTCTCCCAGGCCCTAGTGATGGAGTCGCCTCCTTCTCCTGCCGCACCATTGTTCTCAGGTTCTTCTGCCTCCTCTGCTATCTTGGAGCGTGCCCTTTCAGAGATGACCCAGCTGCGGGAAGATCTCCGGGTCGCGGATCCGCGCCTGGTGGCCGGGCGTCTGGAGCTGGCATCCGGCTGGCTTCAGTCTGACGCGGCGGTCTGAGCAACGCTGAACCATGCCGCAACGGCCTCCGAGAAGGAGAAGCGAGCCGCGCAGGCTACAGCCGATCGCGAGGCACGCTGAAGGACGCCAGGGCCGCCCACGACCGCTACCGGGCATTGGAGAACAAGCTAAAGGGCCTGCGTGATGAGCACGCAGAAGAAGCTCGTGGCCGCCGGGCGAAGGAGGAGGAGATGAGGGTTCCGGAGGACGCCATCAAGAATCGCGACGCCGAGCTGGGGGAGCTGGCGAAGACGCAGGCCGCTGAACATGGCCGGCTGGAGGAGCTGGAGCGGAAGGTGGAGGCGGAGAAGGTCGATCTTGTCGTGAAGGCGAAGGTCCTAGCTAAGGACCGCGCGGCCTTCACGCTTCTCGAGAAGAGGTCTCTTGTGGCTCTAAAGTCACTTCATGAAAAGGGCTTGGAGAGGCGCTGACCACCGATGAGGATGGCCCCACCCAGCTGCTTCCCTACTTGGTGAGGGCGCTTGAGGAAGTCGTGGAGGGCATCGGTCCCATGGCAGAGGCAGAGGCTCATGTCCTTTCTTCAGGTGCACTGACGCGTGTCTTCAGCCATCTGCACCTTCGTGACCCCAGCGCTCGTCTTGACGAGCTGCTGGAGCCTGTAGCTAATAAACACTGAACAGCTGCCGCCGCAGCCGTGAGGGGTCAGATGGAGGCCCTGCTGAAGAAGTTCCGCGGCTTCGCTTCCGCGCCTACGGCCGGAGGCGCCACCACTCCTGCAGCTCCGTCCGGTGACCAAGACGAAGGCGACATCATCAAGGGAGGAGTGCCTCTCGCGGGCGTCGATGGCGTTCAGGGGTGACCTGTGGCTCCTTTCCTGTTTTATTCCTGCAGCGTGCATCGTGCCTCGTGGAGGCGTTAAACTTGCGTTTGATATTGTGAGAACAATATGTCTTGTAATATTTGCTTTGAGACTTTGCGATTTTCTTTCCTATTTGCTCTGTGTTCTGCGTCGGCAGAGCCCGGCCCCGCGCATACCTCAACCGCCGTTGGGCCGACCGGAGACCAGGACGGACCAAGGAGTGAGGGGCTACGTTACCACTTAGGCTCCTGAGTCGCAATGCTCAGGAGTCCCCCTTGACGCGCAAACAATTTCCATACCTTTGCCCTCGCCGAGGAGGGGCGCGCGACAACCAGGTCCGGGAGACCTAGTTGGGTGGCGTACACTTGGGCGTGACCCGAGCGCAGCCCCCGTGCCCAGCCCCCTCGCACGACTCTCCCGAGGGGAGGCATTGCGGTGAGGCCGGACACTGATCTCTGGGGCTCCCTGAGGTTGGTACGGCCATGAGGCCGCCCTCAGTTCTTTATCACCAACGCAGAGCATAGTGCTTCTACTTGTGCACGGGCATAGCCGCTCCTCGGCAGTGTCAACGGCCAGCACAAAGCATGGTGCTTCCACTGGTACGTGGGAGGGGGACTCCCTACTGCGGAGAGCCCCCGGGGCGTGTACAGCCCCGCCCTGACACGTGGCTTGCACGGCAGGGCTAGACGAGGTGTATCTGGGCACTCGTGAGCCAGCGCGGGACTCACGAGGACCTACCTCAAGGCGGGTTGCGCCTGGTCTTGGTTCTTGTTCGCTGTGCTGGTCCTGCGAGGTGGTCAGACAACTTGCACTGAACGAATCTCCTGAGGTTATCGCGTGAGAGGGCCAAGCACCAACGGCCCCAGGAGGTGACGTGAACGGGGCCGACCCGCCAGACAGAGCTCAGCCATTGGATTTATCGATGCTGCAGGGACGGGCCCGAGCACAGACGACGTGCTTAACCTACTCACGTGAAGGATCCTTAAGAAAGATGGCCGGCGCGCGGCTCCCACGATGGGTGACGATCAACCAGGTAATAGTCATAGATAGATTAGGCATGGAAAGCATACTGGCTTAAGTAAAGGCGGGGAAGATACATGCCACTGGGTCAAGCCCGAGCGGCTTGGGGATGATGCAGCCCGAGTGGCGCCCACAGCAAGGTAAGCTAAAGACATAAGAAAAGGGGTACATGTCACAGGGACGGACCCATGCAGCCTGGGAATGATGCAGCCCGAGGGGCACTCCCAGCTAAATAAACTTGGAAAATGTCACCTGGTTCTGTCGATGAAGGGATGTCGGAGCAGCTGAAGGTACGCTACGAAGGGGTTGCTCCTCATGAGCCACCGGGGCCCTGAGCCTCGGGAGGCTCTGGGTGTCCAGGCGGTTCCTTGAGGACCATCTCCATCTCCATCAGGACAACGTGATGCCTGGCCTCCTTACTCACCAGGACGCGCCACAAGTTGCGCTGATAGGCGGACGACACGCTTGACAGGCCAAAAGGCACGCGAACGTAGCTATGCGGTGGACCCTCGCAGCGGCCCACGCGCGAAGGCCAGAAGGGCTCCTGAGATGCGGCCCTGTTGAGCCCTGGGACGTCGATGCAGACGCACAGGCCAACATCCTTGCCTGGATGGGGAGCTGCGCCTCGCGAGTGGCGGTCACCGTGCATGGCCCTTGCGTCTTGCAGTTCCTGAGTGGTCTTGGTGATGAACTCCTGAGCGGTGTGCGCTCCTCGCCCTGTGTTCTCCTGAGGGAGACGTGCCATGAAGCACGCCTCCATGTAGTGCCCGACCGCCTCCCTCGTGATGTTGGCAAGGTCTGAGGCCCTCCAGAAGAGAGCCCCCGAGCCCTGCCCGAGAAGGGCGCCGGGGGCGCCTTCCTATGCGATAGAGGGAGGCACCCCTGGCGCGGGCGCTGATCCTGACAAGGTTCCAGCTGCGACGCCACCCTCCTAAGGTCCTGCACGGCGCAGCTGCTTCTTCTTCTTGGGGGTGGCCTCAGGAGGGCACTCGCCCTTGCTGTCGGGGTCGTCGATTGCTGCAGCTTGGAAGGCACGCTCAAGGGAGCACACCACATCTCTTTCTTCGCATGGGACCGTGATGATTCCGCCGCTTCCCGGCATCTTGAGGACATTGTAGCCGTGATGGGTCACCGCCATGAACTTGGCCAGGGCTGGATACCCGAGGATAGCATTGTACGGCAGACGGATGTGCGTGACGTCGAAGTCGATGAGTTCGGTGCGGTAGTTTTTGCGTTCCCCGAAGGTGACGGGAAGGCGGACCTGCCCGATCGGGGTAGTGGAGCCGTCGGTCATTCCTGAGAAAGGCTTGGTGGGCTGAAGCTGGTCATACGGCACTTGGAGGTTGTCGAACTTGTCGACGGATAGGACGTTGAGCCCTGCGCCACCGTCGATGAGGGTCTTGGTGACTTGCACGTTGCTGATGACTGGGGAGCAAAGCATCGGGAGGGCGCCTGCGGTAGCCGCGCACTTGAGTTGATCTGCTGAACTAAAGGTGATGGCGCACTTGGACCACCTGAGCGGGCGTGTGGCCTCGAGCTTGGGGAGGACTCCGTTCACTTCACGAGCAAACTGTTTGAAGATACGCTGCGAGGCTGGGGCCTGAGCTCCGCCCAAGATGCAGGTGATAGCACGCGGCTCCTGGAAGCCCCCAGCCGCCTCGTCTTGATGGAGGTCGTCATTCCTTCTTGGCGGCGGCGGCAGTGGGGGAAGACCGGCATTGCCCTGAGGACGATCCTCATGAGGCTGGTCCCTCCATGTGCCCTCGCGAGGCTGATCCTGCCAGCGGTCCTCACGAGGCCGGTCGCGCCACTCCTGGCACGGGCCACGGTCGTCCCAGCGTCCACCACCACGTCCTCCTCCTCGGCCATAGCCCCGGTCGTTGCGCTCGGGGTGTCGACCGAAGCGTCCTTCTCGAATGGCTCTGAGCTCTTGACAGTCGCTGGTGTTGTGGGTATGCAGGTTATGGAAGGCGCAGAACGGGCGGCTGCTCTTGGATGACTCGGGCTGGTCTCTGCCGCGCTTGGTGTCCAGCTTCGCAGCGAGCACGGCTGCTCCCTTGCGCTTCACGTCCTTGGCCTTGGCTTTCTTCTCCTCCGGGTCCACAACTGGGAGCTCGAGGAGGGAGAGGCGCCCCTCCTCAGCTCTTGCGCACTTGATCGCCAGGTTGAACAGCTCCAGGGACGTGCATAGCTCCTCGTGGATGGCGAGCTCCTCCTTCATCTTGACGTCACAGACTCCATCAGAGAACGTGGAGATGATGGCCTCGTCCGTCACCTTGGGGATCTTGAGACGAACGTTGTTGAAGCACTGGATGTACTTCTGGAGGGTCTCTCCTGGTTGTTGCTTGACGCGACGCAGGTCACCCGCGGCTGGTGGGCGGTCGCGAGTGCCCTGGAAGTTGGCGATGAAGTGGTCGCGCATCTCGTCCCAGGAGGAGAACGAGCCTGGAGGCAGGTTCAGGAGCCACGAACGAGCGCCGTCTTTGAGCGCCATAGGGAACCAGTTTGCCATGACTTTCTCGTCGCCGTTGGCCGCCTCGATGCTCAGCTCGTAGAGCTGCAGGAACTCCACGGGGTCGGGGGTGCCGTCGTAGCATGGAGGCAGATCCGGCTTGAACTTGCCCCGCCAGGCGACGCTACGCAGCTCGGGGGTGAAGGTGCGGTAGCCGGCCGTGGTCACCGGGGCCCGTCTTGGAGGTGGAGCTTGGTCTTGGTGCCCGCGCGCCGCTACGGCAAGCGGCGCGGGGCCTTGCCGCAACAAACAATCTTGGCGCGGCGGTGCGAGGAGTGGCGGAGCGTTCTCTTGCGGTTGAGGGACTTCTTGACAGCTTCTTTCTTCACGCGCGGGCGCCGGACACGGTTGGTCGCGCCGTGGAGTCGCGCGCCTTGGCTCTAGGGCGCCGTCTTGGTGCAGAGGTGGTGGAGGTGCTCCGTGAGCTACGTCGCCCGTAACAGGCGGAGGGCGAGGCAGTGAGAGGGACGGCGCAGGGGAGCCCCCTGCGGCGCTGACAAGCTTGGCGATGCGGTCGAGCCAGTCCTCGTAGAGGTCGTCGACCGGGTGGTAGCACAGGAGCTCGTGTGCCATGAGGAGCGCGGCCCGTGCGTCCGTGGGAGCGTGACGAGCGTGAGACGACGAACCAGCGGGAGTCAGCGATGGAGTGGCGGTGCGGCCGTCCTGTCGCACTGAGGTGTGCAACGAGGACGCTTGCTGCTCGTTCCCCACAGGGCCGGTGGCGGCGTTGGCGGCAGGCGACGGAGAGCGACGGGGTGGCCCGCCGACAGGGGTCGTCTGAACAACGCGGGTGGCGAGGGCAGCCCTACGCTCGGCGCAGGTGCGGCGTGCATCCGCCATGGGGAAGATGAAGCGACGTGACGCGGAGCGACGGAAGGGAGGCTTCGGCACACCCCTACCTGGCGCGCCCAATGTCGGATCACGGGTTCCGGCAAAACCCTTAAGGTTCGAACTCTGGGGTGCGCGCGAAGTTCTCCCCCTACCGATCCACGCCCTAGCTTGCTAAGATCTTAAGGGCAAACTCAACAAATTCACAACACGAGGGACGCAAGATTTATACTGGTTCGGGCCACTGTTGTGGTGTAATACCCTACTCCAGTGTGGTGCTGGTGGATTGCCTCTTGGGCTATGGATGAACAGTTACAAGGGGAAGAACAGCCTCTTGAGGTTGAGGTCTTCTTGCGCTCTGTGTGTGGGTGAGGATTACTCAAGTGGAGATGCCCCCTACGGTGGTGGCTAGTTCTACTTATATAGGCCCTGGTCGTCTTCCCAAATATTGAGCGGGAAGGGAGCCAACAACGGCCAATTTGAAAGGGGACAGCTAGTACAACTTATCCTGACAAAAGCGGTCTTCGCCTGCAAAAGGCTCTGGTGGTGACGCCGCCTCGGACTCCATGGTGACCTCCGTCTTGCCGTCCTGCTGGTCTTGGTCTCGTTGCACCGATATGCAAACCTTTGCTTGACGCCTCGGTACTCCACGCCCGCGCTTGCTTCCTTTGCACAAAAGAGGAAACAAGGACACTGCGCGCTGGCGCCCACCTGATCTTGATTGTCATGGCTCACGTCACGAGAACCTCATGAGGTTTGCCTTGCCTTGATCTCTCCGCCCCTCACGAGCCTGCCTGGTGAGGCCGCCCCTGAGGAGGTCTTGTGTTGTCCGCCTCGCGAGGCTTGGCCCCTCGCGAGGGTCTTGAACGCCTTGTTGATGAACATGGGCCGTACGGGGCCACGCGCAGAGCCACACCGTGGGCCGCAGGCAGGCAAGTCTGGGGACCCCCGTTCCCAGAACGCCGACAGTCGCTTTTTGCACCCCTTTACTTGTGCACGGGCAGTTGCAGCCCCACACCCCTGACCACGCTTGGCGGGGCGGGAGAAGCAAGGGCACGAGACAACTAGACCAACGCCAAGACTAGAGACACAAAGAGCAAGAGGGCGAGGTGGACTCCCACGGCAAGACCCTTGCCGGGGCTGCCTCCGCAGCCCCGGCGAGAGCCTTCCTGGGGCAACTTCCCCAACGCGAGCAGAGCGCGCCACCCTTGAGCCTAAGGGTTCCAACGCCATCAACCACATTGGAACCAAGGCTCGGGAGGCACCTCCATGGTGGCATGCGGATCTTTGTGAAGATCATAAACACACAAGATCAGATGAGGACCAGAAGACGACGATCCTCGGCAAGATCCTTGCCGAGGAAATCCACGAGACCCCCGACAAGATCCTTGCCGGGGACAACCGCGATGCCAGGGCAAGACCCTTGCCGAGGACACTTGCGGGGCCACAGCCAGGCTCACGTCTGCCAAGACCCCACCGCCGTTTCCATACAACGGCCAGCCCAACCAGCTGGGCAGGCACCTGCATGGCGACGTGCGGCCTCCAGACCAACTCAGCAAGCACCTACGTGGTGGCATGTAGATCTTCGTGAAGACCCTGCCACCACGCCATCTCAGCAGCCAGCCAGCCTACGTGGCGCTGCATGCCTCGATGGCCTGGACGCGTGTCGGAGCGGCAACGAACGGGAAGGGGCTTGTTCCGTCCCCAATAAAGCAACAGGACACCTAAGGAGCGCATTTAATGCGCCTTGTCCCGTAATGACAGGCGATAAGCTTGTACACTGTACCCCTTTCCACCTCCTGTGTGCCACTATGGCGACCGCTTTCGTCTATAAAAGGAGGCCCGAGGCGTACTAGAGAAGGATTCGGATCTTTTGGACTACCCACGCACCTCAGCTAGTTCGAGAGCTCAGGAACACTCAAATATACACCAAAGCAGGACTAGGGTATTACGCATCCTTGCGGCCCGAACCTGGGTAAACGATCTTTGTGCTAACTACCAGACCCGCTCTTTGCACAACCCCGCGCCCGCCAACCGTAGAAGGGATCCCAGTGATCCCATAGGTGTCGTTTCCCCCGACAGATCCAGACCACTGTGGAGAAGCTCCAGGAAGAAGTTGACGACAGGAATGACAGACCTACCACAGATACCTTTCAGAGAGTGCCAAGGGCACAAATGTCTTCAGCAGTGCCAGTTGTTAGTGACACCAGGACTACTCTTTCAGCACCTGCAGCAACTGCCACTATTGCACCTCCAGTTTCAACTCCTCCAGCTCCAGAGACCTCTATTGAGGCTTTTACAGATGCACTCCTCTCCATGCCATCTACGCACACCGGAGCAATCAGCCAGAAGACCCTTTCAGGAGCTCCCGAAGATCTTACGTAGAGTGCCGTATAGCACTATGCATTTTCAAGATTTTTGGTAACTTGTTGCCAAAGGGGGAGAAAGTGTATAGATCATTAGGCTTCGAGAGAGAGAGAGAGAATGTTTTGCCTTTTGTTGCCTCTCTTGCTACTTGATCATTTGCTTGTTTTAATTCCTATGCTAGAATTTGTGTTTTTCTCAAGAGATACCCTTGTGATCATGTGTTTGATCATACTATACCTTAATGTGTGCTTTCATGATGATATGTATGACCTTTGTTTAGGATCAATCATGTGTATCCTTGGTGATGAGTGCATGTTCTTTAACTCCTATCATTTTGTGCGCTCCACCAAGATGTATGTGACATGGAAGAGGGACCCATGATCCTAATTGATTGTGCATTTGCATTCAAAGCAAATTTTAAATACTGCACAAATTTAGGGGGAGCTCTTGCTTATCACATACTTCTCAAAGCAACGATGTATTTCATTCATATTGTCATTTGTCGAAGCTTTGATCTATATGTTGTCATCAATTACCAAAAAGGGGGAGATTGAAAGTGCAACTAAACCCCGGGAGGTTCTGGTAATTCATAACAACATATAGCTCATTGAACTAATATCCATTCAAGTTAAATATTCAAAAAGTTCAATGACTGGCATGGCATGGACTAGAGATGTGGACCCCTCAAAATGCTAAGGACACATATTGGCAAAAGCTCAAGATTCTTCATTTTCATTTTAGTGCTCCAAGATCACATTGAGTCCATAGGAAAGCCAATACTATTAAAAGGGGATGAGGTGTTGCTTAATGGTCTAATTGCTCAAAGTGCTTAGTGATATTGCTCCAAAAGCCTCAACCACTTTCTGAATTCCACATTTGTCCAAAACCCAAAGTCAAACTCGGCCCCACCTATTTGATCTATTCGGCGCCACTGAGTTCTTTTTACATAGCCATTGCCAGAAACCCTAGACAATTCGGTCACACTGATACGGATCTCGGTCTCGCCGAGATGGCCTTGCAATCTCTCTGTTCCTGTTTTAATTATTTTGGTCTCGCCGAAATGTGCAATCAGTCTCACCAAGTTTGCCTGACCAACTCTCTATTGCCTTATTGCTTCACTTCGGTCTAACAGAGTTGATGTGATCGATGCCACCGAGATGAGGTTTTGCCCTAGCCCTAGCACATCAGTCCCACCGAGTTGATCATGTCGGTCCCACCAATTCCTAACGTTCACATTTTGAACTAAATCGGTCTCACCGAGTTCTTCTATTCGGTCTGACCGAGTTGGGTCAAATGTGTGTAACAGTTGGATTTTGTGTGGAGGCTATATATACCCCTCCACCCCGTTCTCCATTTGTGAGAGAGCCATCAGAACGTGCCTACACTTCCACTACTCATATTCTGAGATAGAACTACCTACTCATGTGTTGAGACCAAGACTTTCCAATCCAACCACAAGAATCTTGATCTCTAGCCTTCCCCAAGTTGCTTTCCACTCAAATCATATTTCCACCATAGTCAAATCTATGAAAGAGAGTTGATTGTTGGGGAGACTATCATTTGAAGCACAAGAGCGAGGAGTTCATCATCATCACACCATCCATTACCTTTTGGAGAGTAGTGTGTCCTAGATTGGTTAGGTGTCACTTAGGAGCTTCCGACAAGATTGTGGAGTTGAACCAAGGAATTTGTAAGGGCAAGGAGATCGCCTACTTCGTGAAGATATACCCAAGTGAGGCAAGTCCTTCGTGGGCGATGGCCATGGTGGGATAGACAAGGTTGCTTCTTCGTGGACCCTTCATGGGTGGAGCCCTCCATGGACTCGCGCAACCGTTATCCTTCGTGGGTTGAAGTCTCCATCAACGTGGATGTATGATAGCACCACCTATCGGAACCACGCCAAAAATGTCCGTGTCTACATTCTGTTTGCCTTCTCCAAACCCTTCCCTTTACCTTCATATGCAATGTTTTACTTTTCGCTGCTACACTCTTAGAATTGCATGTGTAGGTTGATTGCTTGACTTGTGCTAATTTGCTAAAATATGCCAAGACTTAAAATTGGGAAAAAGGCTATATTTTTATTTGGTCAAGTAGTCTAATCACCCCCTCTAGACCTACTTTCGATCCTACAAAAAGCATGAGCATACCCTTCTATCCTATTCTCCAAGATGGACGGGCCTTCATTATTTGAGACCACCCATGAATAAGTATCTTTTCACCTCCAAGGGAAATGGAGTAGGTTGACATAAACATCATGTTTTGACCAAGCGCAAGTCTGACTCGACCATGGTCAGGCATCTGTATAGGAACAATTGAACTGGGCAGTTTCTGTTTCAAGAAGATCACATCTGTAAAACAGTCTATAAGCAAGAGTTTATGAACAACATATATAATAGAAAACAACTCGTACCATAAGTTTCTTGACATAGTTGGACCTGTTCAACGTGTGCACCAGTGGCACACATATCCCACGTGGCCTTCCACCATTGAAACGCCCCACAAGGACCTCAAGACGATCAATAAAGTGTAGGAACTGGTGGATGTAGTCCCAGTCAACTTCAGTGCCATCAGTAATAGTCGGGTTCTAATAGAATAATAGACGAGTAGTGTGCTGAACTTTGAAATAACCTACACGTGCCACCAATTGTAAGAAATATTAGTTAGAAGTAGCATTTTCATGAGAGAAGGGAATCACAAATCGTTGCTACTTCTAAAGTCAAATTATGATTAGTTAGACAGAATAGGTGGATTAAGAAGTAATCGAGGCAATATGCAATAACCAAATACAAAACTAACATGGATGAACTACTGGAACGACGTCGGGGTGGAAGATCACAGTGAAGATGAGAAAAGGTTCTGCTATTTCCATCAACATTTCTGCACCAACTTTCAGTCTGTAACACTTGAGAAAGTTTATCCAAGTTCGGCCATAAAAAAGGCAGCGATCTTCTTGGTTCATGAACCCAACTCGGAACTTATATGCATTGCTTGTCTTCAGTGTGACCATTAAACTGGTGTATTCAATTATGGCAAGGCCGACCATCTTGAGTACACGTGTTGTGGCAGAGCAAGGAATGCACTGCAGGAAAAATAATATGAGAACACAATGTATTCGCTATCCAAATCTAGAAATAATTTCCTCTTTCACGTCAGTGTTGACCATGGTACTAGTACCTTTTATCCAAATATAGCAATCCAAATTTCCAAATTAGTCGACAACATGTTCAAAAAACCCCACTCCCGGATAGAAAAGAGGATTCTAGGAACATATTATGTGCGTTTTAATATCCCGTGTGAGGATGAGAAGGAACAAGTGTGACGTCTCGCCGAGGGCGCAGAAACCTGTAGGGTTCTCGCACTTTGGGCACTGCAAATGAAAAACACTAGATTTAGTAGGAAGAAAAATGCATCGACGACGACGGCTGCCATCCTAGGATTACCCGCGACCAAGGGACTTGGATTTATCGGGGATGGATGAAGAATTCGTACCTGGTTCTCCGTGAGAAAACCCTACACAATTGCCAAGAGGAGGTTTTCTCTAAACAAGCAGACGAGGGAGAAGGAGATTCAGGCCCAGTGAAATATTGCGGCTTCGTCCGTCCAGCTTATTGCTACTGCTGGAAAGGTGGTTTTTTTTTTGTGATTTGACGGCTCATTAGGCATTACTGCAGCACTAGGACCGGGGTGAGTCTACCGTGGAGTTGGGCATTCTAATTTGGTGCATGGCACATGGACCCGTTGCCGGATGCCCCGCATATCAACGAAATGAGGTAGAAAGGCAGGAATAACTAGTTACACATAAATATATTTTTGATAGAGAGATACTCCCTTTGTAAAGAAATATAAAAATATTTTATATCACAACTTTATTCATAAGAAAAATCAAGGGGAATATATATAACATAATATGGGGGTTCAGATGAGAATGTAATACTCAGATAGGCTAACGGTTCTGGACTTTCGACCACAGGCCGGTGCGCCTGCATGTTTGGGGGCCCATGTGTTCTAACTCAGCGCATTTCATATTGCAAGCGATCGGTACGACGCTGGTTTTAGATGCTGTCGCAAGGCAAATACAAAAAATTAAATAAAGCACGTCAGCTGTTAGAATGAAATCTAATGATAGTTCCTAACTAGCAATCAGAGTTGCAATTCTTTCACGATATCCTACATGACAAATAATATTGTCGTACTACTTATACACACAGGACAGTTGTTTCACCATGCCATCTTATTACATCAAAAGCTCTTGGACGATAGATCAGATCGGCAGTTGCGTGCTGCTACTAAAGAATTTCCAAGTTGATTTGGACCAGCTCTCCTTGCCGAGAAAGTTCGATTTTGACATCATCCCCTACCGCAAGATTTGATAGAGTTTTGAACCTTGACCATCCTTTAGCATCAATCATCATGCGACCATCCTTTGTACTTATGGTATATTGAGCAGGTTCATTCACACCAAGGTTGAACGACTCCCTCGTTGCTCTAGGAATTCTCTGTTTGCAAACAAGAACACATACATAAACAGTTAGATCAACATAGTGAATCATGTGAAACAACATGGAAAGAAAAAAAGAACGAAGCACTTGGGTTGCCAATGCTTACCAAGAAGGTGGATATGTCATTTTTTGTAAGGACTTTGGTATATGCAGTGCGAACTGTAGCCCAGTCTGTTGCCGGTGCAAGTGCTGGTTCCGTTGCCGCCGCACGGCCGGAGCAGATGCAAGTGCAACTTTAAGTGTTGGTGCAGGTGCCAGATCCATTGCTGGTGCCCGTGCCGGTGCGACTGGTAGTGCCGCTGCAGCTGTCAGAGATGGTGCTCCTTGTGGAGCTAGTGCTGGTGTCAGAGCAGGTGCCCGTGTCGGTGCCTGATCCTCTGGTAGATCATCCTGATCCACTGACGCGGTCGGTGCCCAATCCTTTGGTGGATCCGACTGAGCTGCTACCGCTGTCAGTGCTAGAGCCAGTGCCGTCAAAGAAGGTGCCGGTGCTCGATCCGATGCTGAAGGTGGTACCGATGTGTGAGAGAGCAGCGATCGTCTCTGGTGTGCTATGATTTTATACTTCAGCTTTCTAACTTCACTAGGCTCTGTGACCTTGATCCAGTCTTTTTCTTCACTTCTTTTAAACGCGACAAGGACTAATTGTGGCGTGTTTGTTAAACCAAACTGCAGTTCATCATAGGGCTTCAGATTGTACTCAGATAACAGACTGGTCCAATTGTGTCCAGTAATATAAGTGATGGACAGTGCTTTTGTTACTACGACATAAAAAATGAAACTTGCAAAAATAACCATCATAGAGCAAACCAAATGGTGTATTCTGTAACGAATGTGACATGGAAAAACCTGCATCGTAAAATTGCAGCAAAAGTAAGAAAACATTACAGTAAATCAATAAGACTTACTTGATGTGACACGGGTGAATCCTTACAAGGAAATCACTATGTTCAAGTTCTATTTGAAGGTTGATCGTCCAACTACGGGTGGCATTGTCGGCGTTTTGGGAAAGGGGGTCCCCAAACTTGCCTGCCTGCGGCCCACAACATGGCCAGGCAGCGGGCCATACGGCCCATATTCGTCAACAAGGCACCCAAGACCCTCGCGAGGGTCCAAGCCTCGCGAGGCGGACGACGCAAGACCTCCTCTGGAGTGGCCTAGCCAGGCAGGCTCACGAGGAGCAGAGATATCAAGTCAAGGCAAACCTCATGAGGCTCTCGTGACGTGAGCCATGACGAACTGTACCAGGCGGGTGCCAGGCGGGCGCCAGTGCGCACAACGTCCTTATTTCCTCTTTGGTGTTAAGGAGGCCAGCGCAGGCGAAGAGTACCGAGGCATCAGGCAAAGGTTGCCATATTGGTGCAATGAGACCAAGACCAGGAGGACGGCAAGGCGGAGGTCATCATGGAGCCCAAGACGGCGTCACCCCAAAGCTTTTCCCAGGCGAAGACCGCTTTTGTCAGGATAGCTTGTACTAGCTGTCCCCCTTCAAATTTGCCCGCCGTTGTTGGCTCCCTTCCCGCTCGATATTTGGGAAGAGGACCATGGCCTATATAAGTAGAGCTAGCCACCACAGTAGAGGCATCGAATCCTGACGCCACAAGTTCACAAGCACAAGAACACCTCAACCTCAGGAGGCTGTTCTTCCCTTGTACTATTCATCATCAGCCCGAGAGGCAATCCACCACCACCACACTGGAGTAGGGTATTACACCACAACGGTGGCCCAAACCAGTATAAACCTCGTGTTTTCCTGTGTTGCGAGATCGTCGAGTTCATCCGCGAGATCGTAGCGAGCTAGAGCGTAGATCGGTAGGAGGGAGAGACTTCACGCGCACCCCAGTGTTCGAACCTTAAGGGTTTGCCGGAACCCCACATCCGACATTTGGCGCGCCAGGTAGGGGTGCGCCGTAGTTTCCCTTCCATCAGTTCGTTGCTCCATCGCTCTATCGTTTCCATGGCGGACGCTCGCCGTGCTCGAGCTGAGCGTCGGGCTGCCCTATCCGCCTGCGTTGCTCAGACGGCTCCCGTAGGCGGGCCACCCCGTCGTTCTCCGTCTCCCGCCGCCAACGCTGCCACCGGCCCGGCGGGGAACGAGCAGCAGGCGTCCTCGCTGCATCCTTCGGTGCGGCAAGACGGCCGCACCGCTACTGCATCACTTACCCCTGCTGGTTCCTCGTCTCACGCGCACCGCGCTCCCATGGAGGCACGGGCCGCGCTCATCACGGCGAACGAGCTCCTGCGTTACCGCCCCGTCGATGACCTCTATGAGGAGTGGCTCGACTGCGTCGCCGACCTCGTCCGCGCCGCAGGGGGCTCTCCGGCGTGGTCCCACTCTCTGCCTCCCCCTCAACCAGCCGCGGGCGATGGGGCTCATGGCATGCCTCCACCACATCAGCCCCAAGACGGTGCCTTGGCACCAAGGCGCGCGCCTCCGCGGCGTGATCCACCGTGCCTGGCGCCCGCGCGTGAAGAAAGAAGCTGCCAAGAAATCCCGCGGCCGCGAGAAGCTGCGCCGGCGCTCCCCGCACCACCTCGTCAAGACCGCGTGCCTCCTGCAGTGGCGCAGCGCGGACCTCGCCAAGACCAAGCTTCACCTCAGAAGCGAGCCCCGGCGACCGCGGCCGGCTGCCGCGCCTTCACCCCCGAGCTGCGTAGAGTCACCTGGCCATGCAAGTTCAAACCAGACCTGCCTCCTCGCTACGACGGCACCGCCGACCCCGCGGAGTTCCTGCAGCTCTATGAGCTAAGCATCGAAGCGGCCAACGGCGACGAAAAAGTCATGGCAAACTGGTTTCCCATGGCTCTCAAGGATGGGGCCCGCTCCTGGCTCCTGAACCTGCAGCATGGCTCGATCTCCTCCTGGGGCGAGATGCGTGACCATTTCGTCGCCAACTTCCAGGGCACTCACGACCGGCCACCAGCCGCGGGTGACCTACGCCGCATCAAGCAACAACCAGGAGAGACCCTCCAGAAGTACATTCAGTGCTTCAACAACACCCGCCTCAAGATCCCCAAGGTCACAGACGAAGCCATCATCTCCGCGTTCTAGGACGGTGTCCGTGACGTCAAGATGAAGAAAGAACTTGCTATCCACGAGGAGCTTTGCACATCTCAGGAGCTGTTCAACCTGGCGACCAAGTGCGCAAGAGCAGAGGAGGGGCGCCTTTCCCTCCTTGAGCTGCCAGCTGCGGGAGCGGAGGAGAAGAAGGCCAAGGCCAAGGACGTGAAGCGCAAAGAGGCAGTGGTGCTCACAGCGGAGCCCGACACCAAGCGAGGTAGAGATCAGCCCGAGTCATCCAAGAACGACCAACCGTTCTGCGCCTTCCACAACCTGAACACCCACAACACCAGCGACTGCGAAGAGCTCAGAGCCATACGGGAAGGACGCTACGGTCGACGCCCCGAGCGCAACGACCGGGGCTACGGCTGCGGAGGAGGATGCAGTGGCGGACGCTGGGACGACCGTGGCCCGTGCCAGGAGTGGCGCGACCGGCCTCGTGAGGACCGCTGGCAGGACCAACCTCGCGAGGGTGCCTGGAGGGACCAGCCTCGTGAGGATCGCCCCCAGGGCAATGTCGGTCTTTCTGCGCTACCGCCGCCAAGGAGGAGCGACGACCACCACCAACACGAGGGGGCTGGGGGCTTCCAGGAGCCGCGTGCGATCGCCTGCATCTTGGGCGGTGCCCAGGCCCCACCCTCTTAGCGCATCTTCAAACAGTTCGCTCGCGAGGTGAACGCGGTGCTCCCCAAGCTCGAGGTCACGCGCCCGCTCAGGTGGTCCCAATGTGCCATCACCTTCAACTCGGCAGACCAGCTTAAGTCCGCAGCCACCGCTGGCGCCCTCCCTATGCTGTGTTCCCCGGTCATCAGTAATGTGCAAGTCATGAAGACTCTCATCGACGGCGGCGCAGGGCTCAACGTCCTGTCCGTTGACACGTTCGACAACCTCCAAGTGCCATATGAGCAGCTCCAATAGGGCAGGTCCGCCTGCCTGTCACCTTCGGGGCGCACGAGAACTATCGCACCAACCTCATCGACTTCGACGTCGCGCACGTCCGCTGCCGTACAATGCCATCCTCGGGTATCCAGCCCTGGCCAAGTTCATGGCAGTCACCCATGACGGCTACAACGTTCTCAAGATGCCAGGAAGCGGAGGAATCATCACTGTCCTGTCTGAAGAGAGGGATGCGGTGTGCTCCCTTGAGCGCGCCTTTCAAGCCGCAGAAATCGATGACCCCGACAGCAGGAGTGAAGGCCCTCCGGAGACCATCCCCAGGAAGAAGCTGCCGTGCCGCGCAGGACCTCAGGAGGATGGCGTCGCGGTAAGAGCCTCGTCAGGATCAGCGCCCGCTCCAGGGGCGCCTCCCTCCACCGCATAAGAAAGCGCGCCTGGCGCCCTCCTCAGGCAGGGCTCGGGGGCTCTCTCCTGGAGATCCTCAGACCTTGCCAACCTCACGAGGGAAGCGCTTGGGCACCACTTGGAAGCGTGCCTCACGGCACACTTTCCTCGGGAGAGCACAGGGCAAGGAGTGCCCACCACCCAGGAGTTCATCACCAAGACTACCCAGGAACTGCAAGAAGCAAGAGCCATGCGCGGCCACAACCGCTCACAAGGCGCAGCTCCCCATCCAGGCGAGGATGCCGGGCTGCGTGTCTGCGTCGACGTCCCAGGGCTCAACAGGGCCGCATCTCAGGAGCGCTTCTGGCCATCGCGTGTGGGCCACTGCAAGGGCCCACCACACAGCTACGTTCGCATGCCCTTCGGCTTGCCAAGCGTGGCGTCGGCCTATCAACGCAACGTGCGGCAAGTCCTGGCGGCTCAAGAGGCCAGGTTCCACGCCGTCCTGGAGGAGATGGAGACGGCCTTCAGGGAACCTCCTGAACCCCCAGAGCCTCCCGAGGCTCAGGGCCCCGGTGGCTCATGAGGAGCCAATCCTTCAACACGCGGCTTCAGCTGCACCAACTCTACTTCGTCTACAGAACCAGGTGACATCTTCCAAGTTCGTTTAAGCTGGGAGCGCCCCTCGGGCTGCATTATTCCCAGGCCACATGGGTCCGTCCCTGTGGCATGTATCCCTTTTGCTGAAGTCTTTAGCTTACTTTGCTGGGGGCGCCCCTCGGGCTGCATCATCCCCAAGCCGCCCGGGCCAGACCCAGTGGCGTGTATCTTCCTGCATTTATCCAAGTTGATCTGCTTAACCTGCCAACTGCTACCACCTACCTAACCATCGCCCCCCGGGGGCCTCCACACAGGCACGGCGCTGGTGCATGGGTCCGTCCCTGCCACGTCGACAAATCTGAGCGGCCGTGCTCTGGCTCGCGGTACGCCCCGCGCACGTCACCTCACCAGGCCCTCAGTGCCTTTACCTCATCCAGAGCAACCAGCGGCAGGCTGACAGCTGTAACGGCAAACCATGTTCCTTCTTGTGCCTGCTCACAGGGATCCTGAGGGAAGGATAGCAGGCGGCACCGTGAGTCTCTTTTTCTCTCGTGCAATTCGCTTGCGCGTTAAAAGGGGGGCTCCTGAGCATCGCGACTCAGGAGCTCTTACTGGCTCTCCAGCCCTCACCCTCTGGCCTTGACCACGGCGTCGCGATCTGGCATACCAGCGGCGGCTGAGCTCGCTCGAGGGCCGGGACCTAAGGACGTAGAGCACTAAGGAGAGCATGAGGGGAGGGGAACTCGTATGGGCCGACCTGGCTACGCCGCACGAGTTGGCGCGCAGCCCTAGCGCGACATCAGGAATCGCCGCGAAGTCAGCAAGATAAATTTCCCCCTAGGATCGGCTAAATATCTGGGCCTAATGGCCACTCGCGCCATGCCGCAGCCCCGTTACGGCCAAGTCATCTTCCTTTCTTGCCTTACCATGGCTGCTTGAGCGCTAAGGGGGACCTCCTGAGCATCGCGCCTCAGGGGCTCTTACTGGACCTCGGGCCGCACACCTCCTGGCCTTGACCACGGCACGCGACCTGGCATACCAGCGACGGCTGTAGCCTGCCTGGGGACCGGGACCTGTCAGCGTAGAGCAACGAGCCATCGTGAGGAAAGAAAGGGGGGACCAAGCCTTAACGGGACATGCACTCACCAAGTTTTCATAACAAGGAAGATAAGCACCAAAGACATTACAGACCCTTACATGCCCCCACGGGGTGATTCATGATTCTCCGCAGGAAACAAAAGCTAATACTAAGGGGAATCCTATCTACACCCTTCCGTGGCAGACGCCATCATCAACAGTGGGCCACGGGAGGCCGGCGCCAACCCCATCCGGATCAGCGGCGGCGACGGCCGGACACCGCAGCCCTACTCCGAGCGTGGCGAGAGCTCGGGGACACGTAGCTGTCGTCGCTTGTCTCCGGAGTCTTGTAAAGCTCAGGAGAGCTGCTGGACTCGCAGGCGCTACTGCTGTTGGAGTAGCTGTGGGCGGAGCGTGCGTCGGTCTGGCGCTCCTCCCCAGGACAGCACTCCAGGCGGCGGCTCTCGGCGTCGAAGACCTTGAAGAAGAGCGTGGAGGCGCCGTCGTACTCGAAGTGGATCACGATGGCTCCCCTCGCACGGCAGACCCGCGCGATCTCGCCCCAGCCGCGAGTCATGAAGATCTTGCCGGTGGGGACCGCTTCGATCTCCGCTCCGGTCGCCGGAG
The DNA here is from genome assembly GCF_002575655.3 of Aegilops tauschii subsp. strangulata. Lineage (NCBI taxonomy): Eukaryota > Viridiplantae > Streptophyta > Magnoliopsida > Poales > Poaceae > Aegilops > Aegilops tauschii. The sequence continues at coordinate 298,687,137 of NC_053041.3, read as the reverse complement.
CGCTACAGTCGGTGTGCTGCAGCCAGAGCTCGAGAGGCCCCCTCGGCGGCATCACGTCGGAGAAGAACCACGGGAAGCGGATCCAGGAGCTTGGAGGCGTCGGCGCCCACAGCACCAACTCACGCGAGGAGTCAGTGGCGTGGACCCTAGGGGCAACGGCACGTGTCACCATGGCACGGCGACCCCGTACATGGCTTAGGCGGCGCTGCTCATCACTCCGGCCTCCTGAACCCTCGGCTCGGGCATACAAGGGTAGCGGGTACCCCGGAGGAGGCCGCTCGCACCAGGGCCTCGTCACCACCTGCATCGACGCTTCATCACGACGATGGATCGACCTCTTCTTCGGTGGAAGTGGTCCTGGATCGTCACGGGGAGCTTTTCCTTTCTCTTCGGCGGAAAACCTTCTGATGGGCGCCATTGTTGTCAGCAGTGGAGCAAGGAGGAAGAAGCGAGCAAGCGAGGAAGAGATGGGCAACGGGGGCTCCGCCCCCTCCCCGTTTATAGCAAGAGAAGGCCAACCGGCGTCCCCCACGATCGCAGGTAATGATGGTTTTCCTTGCATGTCGCAGGGACTTGTCAAGTCGTGCAGTTGCCGAGGCAGCGTGGGGAAGCGGAGACACCCACGTCCAATCAACCGCCATGTGTCAACTGAGGCCGCAGGCTTTTGGGGCCCGCGGTGCTCCGAACTTGACCCTTGGCTTCGCCGTGAAGCCAAGCCCGAGCGCACCTTGGGCCCGGGGGCTACTGTCGGCGTTCTGGGAATGGGGGTCCCCAGACTTGCCTGCCTGCGGCCCACATCATGGCCAGGCAGCGGGCCGTACGGCCCATATTCGTCAACAAGGCACCCAAGACCCTCGCGAGGGTCCAAGCCTCGTGAGGCGGATGACGCAAGACCTCCTCTGGAGTGGTCTAGCCAGGCAGGCTCACGAGAAGCGGAGATATCAAGGCAAGGCAAACCTCACGAGGCTCTCGTGGCATGAGCCATGACGAACGGTACCAGGCGGGTGCCAGTGCGCACAACGTCCTTATTTCCTCTTTGGTGCTAAGGAGGCCAGCGCATGCAAAGAGTACCGAGGCATCAGGCAAAGGTTGCCATATTGGTGCAACGAGACCAAGACCAGGAGGACGGCAAGGCGGAGGTTATCGTGGAGCCCAAGACAGCGTCACCCCAGAGCTTTTCGCAGGCGAAGACCGCTTTTGTCAGGATAGCTTGTACTAGCTGCCCCCTTCAAATTTGCCCGCCGTTGTTGGCTCCCTTCCCGCTCGATATTTGGGAAGAGGACCAGGGCCTATATTAGTAGAGCTAGCCACCACAGTAGAGGCATCGAATCCTGACGCCACAAGTTCACAAGCACAAGAACACCTCAACCTCAGGAGGCTGTTCTTCCCTTGTTTCATCATCAGCCCGAGAGGCAATCCACCACCACCACACTGGAGTAGGGTATTACACCACAACGGTGGCCCGAACCAGTATAAACCTCGTGTTTTCCTGTGTTGCAAGTTCGTCGAGTTCATCCGCGAGATCGTAGCAAGCTAGAGCGTAGATCGGTAGGAGGGAGAGACTTCGCGCACACCCCAGTGTTCGAACTTAAGGGTTTGCCAGAACCCCACATCTGACAGGCATGCAGGGCCCCCGCTTACTCCCACAAGCAGGATAGTCCAAAGGTCATGACAAATCATATGGACCAAACATCCATGGGATTGGAAATCCTTGTGGGTGCGATAAACCCTGCAATGCATACATATATTGGAGTGTAACCATAATTTATAAACCGTCCTCACAAAAAACATGATCTGGATACTTCAAAATATACAAACTGAATTGAGTGGACAAACATTAACATAGATTGTTCTCAGGACTCACCACACAACAAAAGTGGCGATACTAAACAATACAGGGTTCACACACACAAATCAAGTAGTGTGCAATATTACTTACTACAAACAAGCAAAGTTGCACTAATTAAACTTTGCAGACTATTTCTTGCCACCGACCTATGGGATGTACCCACACATAACTGACTAGGCCATGTACTTCGTGAGAGATGTCTACCAGCACCATCGCCATCTCGTCAACCTTGGAGAACCTAACAGAGTGGTCTTTCCACTCATAAACATGATGATGAAGATAGTCCGCATCAGATTTGTCGAGAAGCTTTACAAGAACCACACCCTTCATAATTTAAGGAACAACTAGGAAATTGTTGTGGTGAAATACACCCTCAAGAACACGCCTGACAACAATGCTACCTGAAAACACTCGTTCACGACATGTGGCGACAAGGACACGTCAGCTGGATACTTTAGTAGTATAACTCATCCTCAGGTCTTCCAGTTCACACGGCATGACTTTGAGAACTTCATCTCCACTACGGACTTGGTTCTAATTCAAACAGAATCCAAATATTTTATTACTACCTCCGTTCAAAAATATAAGATGATTTTCGATATTTTACTCCATATAAGACTACATATACGCACAAAAATGAGTGAACAAAGACACTAGAACATGTCTTCAAAGGCATGAGAGCAGAGCGATTACTTGCAATATACATAACACAAGTTACTGAGGCTACTATACTCTCTTCAAAGGCATGAGAGCTAAAATCTTGCATTTCCTACAGCTAGCATTGATGTTCTAAAGTAGTTGAAAGTAATCTAAAAGAAATCAGTGTTATGTGCAATAATCATATGTATGTCAACCTCTCGCATGTTTTGGTCAAAAGAGCAATTTAGAACCGTCATTTGGCACACAAAAATCAGATGCAAGATCACCCAAAAAGTTGTACTATTAGTACTAGTACTGCGTGTTAGGTGAAAAAACACGATCAAGATCGCCAAAAAGATCGTCAAGCATAGATATTACCTGGACTGGCTTAACGAGGGATCCCGGACAAGGGGGGCTCGGACAGGGCGATGGCCTTGAGCTTGTCTGCGGTAGTCTCGGCGGGGTGCTTGCGCTTCTTCGTACCCTGAGCCTCGACGGTTTTGGGCAGAGCCATAGACATCACTTTGGCCGGTGCTCCAGGGTCCATCAAGAAACTGTCAAATAGAAATAAAAGAAAAGAAACCATAATCACAAACCCAAAAGAAGAACAGAGAGGGAGTTATAGGATCAGTCTCAGGGTTGCAAGACCGGGCCTTGGCTAGAAGCAACACCATTGATGCGCTCACCTTTCCTTCTTTGGGAGAGAAGAACAACGGCAGAAGCACGTCGAGGTTTTCTTGAAGAAATGAGGAACAAGATGAGGGAGAAGCGAGTTGGGGTTTTCTTCAAGAGAGGAAGATGAGGGAGAAGAGTGAAATGATGGTTGCTTCGTCCGTCCAACTTACTGCTGGAAAGGTGGGGGTTTTGTGATTTGACAGCTCATTGGGCATTACTGAGGCGCTTCAACCGGTGTAGTCTACCGTGCAGTTGTGCACTCTAATACAAAGTAATTTAGTGCATGGAAAGTGGACCCCGATGCTGGCTGTCCCGCACATCAGTGAAAGTGAGTAGCAAGGTTCCCGACGACCGTCGAGGAGGATCCGCACGGTAGAGCATGTCCACTGTTTCTAAAGAAAAAAAATGATTACAACAAGCATTTCCGCTCTTACGACGGAGGAGTGCGAAACACGGCACCCCCTTGAACTTACACGGTACTCCTACTACTAGGCATGTGTAGTGGTTCATACGTCAGTACTATATAATATTGTTGCTCGTGTAGTAAGATATGACGATAATAAATGATGTTGTGCGCATGTCAACTATATGAACTGACTATCCGGTCGAGAATGAATGGTGAGATCAATGTTAACAGAACTACGTCTATAGCGCATGGAGAGTATAGTGCTATAGTACTCCACGGAACATGAACCATATGAATCACGAATCAGTGTTAGGCAGGGTGTATGAAGGGTGCATGGGAGCAAAAGTTCCCTTCTCGACCGACTTTTGGGTGTTTAGCAGAGTGCATGAAGGGTGCATGAGGCCACACTAGTAGGTTAACACATATACACTAGGAGCATGCATGAAGAGGGGTGCTGAGATGAGCATGTATGAAGAGGGAACAACTATATGGAGATGAGAATGCAACCAAACACACCCACACGCTTTGTGCTACATTGACTGATCTGCATCGTCTGAGTTTGATACAACGGTCATGTTGCACCAAGACATGCACATGTAGAGGACGCCTAAACACCACCGAAGTCCATCTGCTTCTCGAGGTGCACGACATTGTTGATGTAGGGTGCCACCGCCCACAAAGCCCGCTCCCGGTCGATGGGAGCTAGCTCGTCAAAGACGGCGTCCAATGGCACGAATGGATTCCGGTGACGAAGCCCTGAGAGGATTCACCCGGCAACAGCGACGGCCGCCTGCAACCCCTCCTTGTCCAGCTCCGCCTCCATCGTCACGCAGAGACGACTTAGCTCCCCAGAGATATAGGTGAAGAAGAAGACCGGGTCAGGAAGCCGCAGCTCGTTGAAGTCTACGGGGTGGTCGAACGGGTTTAGCCCGATGATACGTCTCCAACGTATCTATAATTTTTGATTGTTCCATGCTGTTATATTATCATTCTTGGATGTTTTACAATCATTTTGTATCATTTTTTTGTACTAACCTATTGACATACTGCCCAGTGCCAGTTGCTATTTTCTACTTGTTTTTTACATCGCAGGAAATCAATGCCAAACGGAGTTCAAACGCAGCAAAACTTTTTGCGGAATTTTATGGACCAGAAGACACCCAATGGGCCGGAGAAGCACCTGGGGGGTGCCCCGAGGGGGGCACAACCCACCAGGGCGTGCCTGGGCCCCCAGGCACGCCCATATGGGTTGTGCCCACCTCGGTGGCCTCCTGCACTGCCTCTTTGCTCTATAAATACCCTAATACTCCAAAAACCCTAGGGGAGTCGACGAAAATCAATTCCAGTCGCCCCAAGTTCCAGAACTACCAGATCCAATCTAGACACCATCATTGAGGGGTTCATCATCCTCATTGGTGCCTCTCCGATGATGCGTGAGTAGTTCATTGTAGACCTATGGGTCCGTTGTTAGTAGCTAGATGGCTTCCTCTCTCTCTTTTGGTTCTCAATACAATGGTCTCTTAGAGATCCATATGATGTAACTCTTTTTGCGATGTGTTTGTTGGGAACCGATGAACTTTGAGTTTATGATCAGATCTATGTTTTTATCCATGAAAGTTATTTGACTCTTCTTTAATCTATCATATACATGGTTGCTTATAGCCTCATATTTCTTCTCCGATATTTGGGTTTTGTTTGGAAAACTTGATCTATTTATCTTGCAATGGGAAGAGGTGCTTTGTGATGGGTTCGATCTTACAGTGCTTGATCCCAGTGACAGAAGGAGAACCGACACATATGTATCGTTGCTACTAAGGATAACAAGATGGGGTATATTTCTACATAAATAGATCTTGTCTACATCATGTCATCGTTCTTATTGCATTACTTCGTTTCTCCATGAACTTAATCAACTAGATGCATGCTGGATAGCGTTCGATGTGTGGAGTAATAGTAGTAGATGCAGGCAGGAGTCAGTCTACTAATCTTGGACGTGATGCCTATATAATGATCATTGCCTGGATATCATCATGATTATTTGAAGTTCTATCAATTTCCCAACAGTAATTCGTTTACCCACCATTTGCTATTTTTCTCGAGAGAAGCCACTAGTGAAATCTACGGCCCCCGGGTCTCTTCTTTATTATATTTGCCTTCGTGATTTATTTTTATTTGCTTTTATTTTCAGATCTATTAAAGCAAAAAATACAAAAATATCTTGTTGCAATTTATTGTTATTTATTTTATCTCGGGTTCCCATGAGATCTATTTATCCAATCTACTACAATTTTATCTATCTTTTTACCCGTGAGGGATTGACAACCCCTCTCTTACGTCGGGTTGCAAGTATTTTTTCTTTGTGTGCAGGAGCTGTTTAAATGGTGTTGCGTGGTTCTCCTACTGGTTCGATAACCTTGGTCTCATCACTGAGGGAAATACCTACTGTTGCTACGCTGCATCATCCCTTCCTCTTTGCGGAAATACCGACGTAGTTCAAGCAAACATCACCCGACGACCGGCATGGTCGCGCTGGCACGACGTTAGGCATCACGCAGCCGCAACACATGCATGGCAACATGGTCCACCAAGTGGTTGAGGCGATCCTGGACCCCGTCACGATCTGCCCGCTCGCGCTCCAGCCGGATCGCCTGACCGCCTATCATATCTCCCGCTTTCTGCAGCAACGCCGTCGATGCCTCGAGCGTCTTTGTGGTGGCTGCTTGCCGCTTTTGAAGCTCTGTGAACTCCCGCACATAAAGGAGGAGCATGGCACTCCTCGCCTCCTTGAGCTCACAGAGCTCCACGTCCTTGGCCTGAGCTCCGCATCCTTGGCTTGGAGCTCCTGTGTCAGGTGCCTCACCTCAGACTCCGTGATCTGCTGCACCGCCATGGAACCAGGTAGAAGCAATGGGGAGAGGAAGCAAAGGGGGCAAAATGGCTGAAAGGCAATGCAATCTACAGAAAAGCAGACGGAGCCAACCGAGGAGCAGGGTGAATCTTTTGGTTTTCACCATGGGAAAACACCAGTCGAGGACTTTTAAAATCAGGGAGCAGTGGGTTTTACAGGCGGAGTCATCATGACTAATTGCTGCTGCGCCTGCTCCCGTCAATGAAAAAAAATCCTGTCGCGCCTGCCGCACCCAAAGACCAGAGCAACGCCGCGGTGGATATTTGAATTTAACTGCCAGCAAGGAGAGAAAAAAAGGGGGTGAAAAAACAAATGTGGCAGCGGCCTAGCTAATCGGTCGCACTATCCCAACTAGCTAGCCACCGTGCTTCACTGATGTACTCGGCTGGAAAGGTGGGCTTTTGTGATTTGACGACTCATTTACTTGCTTCGGTGCTACGACCGAGGAGGACCCAGAAAATGCGCGGTAGGGTGTCCCATGTCTCGGCAAGGAAAAAATATGCGTGCACCACCGGGAGGACCCTGAAACCGAGCGGTAGGGTGTGCCACGTTCCAGCACAGAGGAAATATGTGTGTGTAAAAATATACTGTATCAGACGTACTACCTATGGTTCGACCTCGGGACCCAGCCAGTTGGTCGAAAACACCCAACTAGCCACACAACTTCATCATGATAACGTGGCACGGAGGATAGGTGTGGTTAGCTCCGTCTCGACCAGCCACGACGTCTCTTGTTCTAGGCGATTCTTCTATTTTCCAAGCATTTTTCAGTTATAATAACACCGCGGAAGCTCGCGCCGCTCTTCGTGTGTGCCCGTGCGTCTAAAGGTTACTAGATGGATAGGAGAGAGAGATCGCAGACATGGGACCCACCAGTAAGTGAGTCAACGGTCATGCACGTGTTGACGAGCCACTCCCTCTACTCTACTCAACGTAATATTGTATAAAATCAAGTTATGCGACAAAGCCAAAAACCGTTGCTTTTTCAGGCTATCGACGTACGCTTTGTAGTCCATGTTGCTAGTTCGAATCTCGTCTTTCAGATTTGTTAGTTTTAGGTCCAAATTTGATCAACGACAAGTGGGACCCCCGTGTGTTGTTTCGATATTTCAGTGTAGGATGGTTTTTTTGCACAAACACTTTACGCAGTTAGACAACTTATACACCAATTACACGTATTTTCCAAGTTTAGGAACAAAAATGACAGCGACATAGAATATCACATGCACCCAGCTTAGATGCTATGGTGATACGAGTTTTTACATTGTTGGATCTCGGATCCAATGGCTTGGGAGTAGTCTTTGTAATTATGTGCAATTTCCAAACTCTCGAAGGGTTTTTATGCAAAACATTCAGGCCTCGTGTGTGCCGCTGTATGTTGGATCCAACGGCTCCCAGTAGCTCATATTAGGTGCTCCCCGCAGCTTAATTAGCCGCTACGATGATACGAGCATCTAGGTCGTATGATCTGTGATCAGATGCCACATGCGTAGTACTTGTACTTTCTGCGCAATTCCCAAACTCTTTGAGACCTTATTGCAAAAACATTCAAACCTCCTACGGTGAGCCGTTAGATCTCCCGGGAAATCGTATCACCATAGAATCTATGGTGTGGGAGCACCTCATATTCTCCCGTGCGAGAAAACATCAGGTGCTCTCACAGCTTGGATGCTACGGTGATACGAGCTTCGAGGCTGTTCGATCAGAGATCCAATGGCATCTGAGCAGTCTTTGTGCTTGTGAGCAGTGCCCGAACTCTTTGGGGGCTTTCTGCAAAAAAACATTCGAACCACCAAGGAGTTGTTGGATCACAGATCCAATGGCTCCGAAGAGCTTGTATCAGCAAGGCATCTAAGGTGTGGTAGCACATGATATTCTTACATACAAGAGAGTATGAGGGCCTCCCTCATCTTAGATGCTACGGTGATACGAGCTTCGAGGTCATTGGATATGGGATCCAAGGGCATCTGAGTAGTTTTTCTACAAATTGTGTGCAATTCTCAAACTCATTAAGGTTTCCTGTAAAACTATTAAGACATCCTGTGAGCTGCTATATCTTAGATCTACAAGATCCAAGGAACTCGTATCAGCATATAGCATCTAAGGTGTGGGGGCACATGATATTCTCCCTGGGAGGGGGGTGCACAACCCATCGGTGTTTGGGAGGGTGGGGACAAATATAATGTTCAAAAAATATAATCTAAACAATTCTAAACAAAGCTTCACAATTTTATCTAAGGTCGAGGGGTTACCCCCCGACAATCTACATAGCTCCACCTATGCAAGAGGTGTAGTGCGAGTGCCTATGTGTGAGAGAGACGACACAAAAAAGCGAGGTCAATCGAGTCATTTATATAGGGAGAGATCGAGTGAGTGTGGCCTAGCGTACACTTGAATGTTAAAGACGATACACCGAGATATCATGCGGCGAAGCTGTGGTGAGGGCTGGAGGGAGATAGTTACTGAGAGAGTGGCCTAGATAGACTTTGTGTGCACACACACGGTGAAGGTCTTTTACAAAGGCAACACATGTGTCTTGAGAGAGAGAGAGAGCGTTTGTCATGGAGGGCACGATGAGGTTGTGTGTGAGGAATACATTTGTTGAGAGTGTGAGGGCGGGAATGACATAAATGGAGATCGAATTGTGAAGAGAAATAATGAGCATGCGTGTGTCGGATACCAATAGCTCTATTAACAAAGAGATGAACATCAATCAATACATGAAGTATGTGTGGTGGGGGGGCGTCGATGGAGAGACCTAAACACAACATTTGCATGTATGTAGTACTAGACTTAATATTCATGTTTCAGTTTACTGTGCATTTTAAATATTGAATTGAGGACCATGCATGGCTTACATTTTACTCCCTTCGTTCCTAAATATTTGTCTTTTTAGAGATTTCAAATGAACTGCCACATACGGATGTATATAGACATATTTTAGAGTGTAGATTCACTCAATTTGCTCCGTATGTAGCCACTTGTTGAAATCTCTAAAAGACAAATATTTAGGAATAGAGGGAGTATTTTTGAATTCGTGTCATACATGCATGGTCTGAAAAACAGATGCAATATGCTTACTGGATTGTTGTTGTATTCGTGTGTGTGTGTGTGTGTGTGTTCATATGCTTGATACATACAAAGTTTTCTCACCACCATACTGTTCATCTTTTAAATTTGAATTTGCAATGAAAAACTTACTAAGGATACCATGAAATATGAAATCCACATTGAGATCACTATATCACAAGCTCACTCTAATTCAAGAACTCGTCATAAATCAATTACTTTGCCTTTTGGAATGACCAGTTATTTGCAAGGAAAATACGGGCATTGTAATACATATAGATTCGTTCGCCAATTTAAAAGATTCCTTTCGTACTCTCAAATGGTAGCACCCAACGGCGTACAAGCCAGACCCAAGCTCGTGTTGATCCTAAAAAAAGACCCGGGCTCATGTCCTTCTGGCGGCGTGCGTGGTACGTGCATTAGCCAACCCCAACCACTCGAGCCTCCACTCGAGCCTCCGTGTTTCGAGTCAAAATATCTGGCGGCCAGAATTCCAGACCTAGGAAATTCCCCTCATGTCCCGGTCCATAATGACTACCGATGAACAATGGAGGGATGCTTTAGTAACTAACCACGTTACCTACCACGCCGAGCACGGTTCAATTCCCTCGGTCGCCGCTACCCAAGGTCACCCGTCAGCTCCATTGCCTAGTACTAATAGTACTACACCAGGATGAGCACAATATTGAGACCCGTTTGTTCGTGCCTAGTACTAGAGTTACTGTATAAGGCAATGCACTGGTACGGAGGGATTATCCTTTTACTCTGCATATACAACTTATCTGAAGTCTAACTAAGCAAAATGTTTGACCAAATCCTTTCTTAACAAATATTAACATCTACAACAGTAAAGATGTTCGCTTGAAATTTTATATCATGATGCAGGTTACGATATTGTTTCGAATCCTAGATTTTAAATTTCAGAAAATCCAAAAGTGACCTGAAATTCATGAAACTGAGCATGGTCTTATGATATGGCACAAATATGCTGTCGTAATTTTTTTGTTCAATTTGAGACAAGCTGCTTATGAAAAGTTGCACAAATGAAGAGTCAAGGTATTTTGGAACAAAGACCTGTCACGTTGACGCGAACGGTTTCACTATTCAAACCATGGGCATTTACGTGCTGCCACGAGCCCCGCTTCTTATCGGCAGGTGCTGTCCGAGCAAGCGTGTGAGTCGATGGGAGGCGTCCGAGCAGACCGCTGCGCTGGCTGACCGGGAGGCGTGCGAGCAGGCCATTCGCAGGCTCACCGGGAGGCGATCCATTTGACCAGGCTCCGCCGCCCACCTTCGTCCCAACTGCCCCCACTTTTAATGGCGCGCCGCCGCAGTTTAAAATCACCCCCGCACTACCCGGTATCGCTACAATCTTCTCTCTTCCTCTCCGATTCTCCTGTCGTCTACCTCCAACCAGCCTGACCTAACCGTACGCCATGCCACATCACAATGGGCTGCCCTTAGTCTTCCAGTTTCCTGAGGAAGACACCCAGCCGGAGTCTCAAGAACATAAGGCGCTTTGGGACGAGCTTGAACTGGCCTCGCGGGAAGACGCTGCGCCTGTCCCCACTCCCGTTCCAGCTCCCGTCGCCCCGACTACGCCAGCGCCCATCCCCGTGGCATTGATGGGTTGGGAGCCGCACATTGTCGCCGAGCTTGATGCCACGGGGTTCCACGAGGTCCCCGCCGACTTTCACACGCCCATGCACGTGCCGGCGCATGCGCCTACGCGTGCACTAACACGCACGCCCGTGCCGGTGCTCGGGCAACTGCCAGCGTATGCGCCTGTGCGTGCACTGATGCACGCCCCCGTGCCAGTGCCCATGCACACGAATGTCTCCGCCGCGCCGTTGCCAGTGCCTATCCTCGGGCCAATGCCAGTTCCCCCATCAGTGGCATGGATCACCGCCGTCGACCGCTTCCTTGCACCAACGTCAGTCGCCTGATGACCCACAAGTATAGGGGATCAATCATAGTCCTTTCGATAAGTAAGAGTGTCGAACCCAACATGGAGTAGAAGGAAATGACAAGTGGTTTTCAACAAGGTAATTTCTGCAAGCACTGAAATTGTAGGTAACAGATAGTTTGATAGCAAGATAATTTGTAACGAGCAAGTAACGGTAACGGTAAGTAAAGTGCAGCAAGGTAGCCCAATCCTTTTGTGGCAAAGGACGTGCCAAAATGGTTTCTTATAATGGGAAAAGCGTTCTTGAGGGTACATGGGAATTTCATCTAGTCACTTTCATCATGTTGATTTGATTCGTGTTCACTACTTTGATAATTTGATATGTGGGCGGATCGGTGCTTAGGTGTTGTTCTTACTTGAACAAACCACCTACTTATGATTAACCCCCTCGCAATCATCCACAACTACGAGAAAATGATTAAGATAAAATGTAACCATAGCATTATACTTTTGGATCCAAATTGGTCCCTTACGAAGTAGCGCATAAACTAGGGTTTAAGCTTCTGCCACTCTAGCAACCCATCATCTAATAGCTACTCCACAATGCATTCCATTAGGCCCAAGTATGGTGATATCCCATGTAGTCGACGTTCACATGACACCACTAAGGGAATCACAACAAACATATCATCAAAATATCGAACACATGTCAAGTTCACATGATTACTTGCAACAAGATTTCTCCCGTGACCTCAAGAACAAAAGTAACTACTCACAAATGATATTCATGCTCAAGATCATAGGGGTATTAAATAGCATAATGGATTTGAACATATAATCTTCCACCAAATAAACCATATAGTAATCAACTACAAGATGTAATCAACACTACTAGTCACCTACATGTACCAATTTGAGGTTCTGGTACAAAGATTGAACACATGAGATGAACTAGGCTTTGTGAGGAGATGGTGTTGTTGAAGATGTTGATGGAGATTTCCCTCCCAAAGATGAGAAGGTTGTTGGTGATGATGATGATGATGATTTCTCCCTCCAGGAGGGAAGTTCCCCGACGGAATCACTCCGCCGGAGGGCAAAAGTGCTCCTGCCCAAGTTTCGCCTGGCGCCCCATCCCGAAAGTCCTCCCCTTATTTTTTCTAGGTAAAAATGACTTATATACCAGAAGAGGGGCACCGGAGGTTGGCCGAGGAGGGCACAAACCACCAGGTGTTGTTCTTACTTGAACAAACCTCCTACTTATGACTAAGCCCCTCGTGTCGTGGGAAACCACGGCCACCTATGGGGCCATGATCCCCGTGTGGTTCGGCGGGGGGATGAGCACATTGAACAACAGAGATCACACGGGCAGTTTTACCCAGGCTCGGGCCGCCGCGAGGCATAAAACCCTACTCCACTGCTTTGCTGGATTAATGGTAGATTGTGGTGGAAGTGCAGTGCTCTAGCCCGACAGGGTTGCCTCGGGGCGAGAACGGCTACGAGCGTACGAGTGTACAAGGGTCCGAATCCTTTCTATGGTTGCCATGGGCCTCCTTTTATAGATCAAGGGGTCACCACAGTGGCAAATCAGTCATTGTGTGGTGATTAGATAGCAAACAGTGCTATCATACATAACTCTGCAGGCGGGATAGAGCGTATTAAATGCGCGGCTTAGTGTCACATCATGATGTGCCCGGCAAGCCTTGCCGGGCCGCTCTGCCAGCTTCACGCCTGCCTGCTTGACACGTCTCTAGACGGGTGTCATTTGGAGGTGATTTTCATAGGAAGTGGTTGCCATGTGGCAAGAAGTAGCCACTTAGTCACTTGGGGGCTTGACACCGCACCGATCGATGACTTGTGTCGCTATGAGGTGGAGCGGTGGAGCCTTGGCGGGGTAGTTTTACCTTCGTCGTGCCCAGTAGGCCTGCTGGGGTTGTCTGGAGACTTGTCTTCGAGGCAACCTCGACCTCGCCAAGCTTGCCTGCCCGGCAAGGGAGGTTTTCCCTTAGCTGTGTCTTGCTTCTTTTGGCTTGACTTGGTCTTCTTGATCTACACTCTGATTCCTCAAAGAGCTGATCTCTTTGGCTTGGTCTGGTCTTGGGTGTTGCAATCTTGATCTTAGGCCTCTGCACAATATGGGCAACAGACCCGGGGTTTGTTGCACCGATAGGAGCCCCCGGGCCTGGCCCGAATGCACTGCCGGGCGTCATTGGGGTATGTCCTAACCAGTGCACAGGTAGGAGGGTAGCAGTTGCTCATCCTTTGAGATCTTCTTTGCTTATTTATTAACTTGAGGCCAGGTCAGTTTCCGGTTCTCCCACATGTCACATAACGCCAATTGCAGTGGGCCGCCTTTGTAATGGCCCGTGAATGACTTTAATGCATGGGTGAGTAACTGCCAATTCACTCTTCCCACCACGTTCCTATCCTTGGCCATGTATGCTGCATGCATTGAGTGGGGGAGAGCGTCAAGGCAGCGACCCAATCTTCTTGGACTGGTGGAGGAGGATGGCGGTTACCCACCGGGGAATCAGCTCCCACCCCTAGCCCGTCTATAAAAGAGGAGGTGTGGCAGCATGAGTGTTCATCCATACACCTTTCCTTCTCCATTTCCTGCTTTCATCTAGCTATATTGAAAGAGAGAGCTCGGGGTCAGGCACCGGGCTCTAGCTTGTGGTTGATGACACTGGACGCCTGTGTCGATGCTTGGGGAGTGAGTCTGGTCCGAGTGAAAGCACAAGTGCTCCCTGGGTGGTTTTGGTAATTAATGTCAACATATATCTTGTTGGACTAATGTTCCTATCTAGTATGTTTCAGATAAGTTCAACAATGGAGTGGCAAGGACAAGAGGATGTGGAACCCCTTCAAAGTGATAAAGACAAAGGATTGGCTCAAGCTCAAAGTTCAGGACTCTACATTTTCTATTTTAGTGATCCAAGATCACATTGAGTCCATTGGAAAGCCAATACTATTAAGAGGGGATGAGGTGTTGCTTAATGGCTTGCTTGCTCAAAGTGCTTAGTGATATGCTCCAAAGCCCTCAACCACTTTCTCACATCCACATATGTCCCAAACCCAAAAGTCTAACTCGGCCCCACCGAAATTTCATATCCGGCGCCACCGAGTTCAGTTGACATAGCCACTGCCAGAAACCCTAATCAAATTGGTCTCACCGATAGGGATCTCGGTATCACCGAGATGGGATTGCAAACTCTCTGTTGCCTATTGCAATAATTTCGGTCTCACCAAAATTTGCACTCGGTCGCACCGAGATTGCAATGCAAACTCTCTGTCACCCCTTCGTAACGTTTCGGTCTAACCGAGATGAGCGAATCGGTCCCACCGAGTTTGCCTGACCAACTCTCTGTTAGTCTATTACCAAAATCGGTCTCACCGAGTTTGTGTAATCGGTCTCACCGAGATTACGTTATGCCTAACCCTAACGAAATCGGTCCCACCGAGTTGATCCATTCGGTCCCACCGAAACACCTAACGGTCACATTATGAACCAAATCGGTCTGACCGAGTTCCTTGAATCGGTCCCACCGAGTTTGGTGATTTGTGTGTAACGGTTAGATTTTGTGTGGAGGCTATATATACCCCTCCACCCACTCTTCATTCGTGGAGAGAGCCATCAGAACATGCCTACACTTCCAATACATATTTTCTGAGAGAGAACCACCTACACTTGTGTTGAGGTCAAGATATTCCATTCCAACCACATAAATCTTGATCTCTAGCCTTCCGCAAGTTGCTTTCCACTCAAATATTCTTTCTACCAAATCCAATCCTATTAGAGAGAGAGTTGAGTGTTGGGGAGACTATCATTTGAAGCACAAGAGCAAGGAGTTCATCATCAACACACCATTTGTTACTTCTTGGAGAGTGCTGTCTCCTAGATTGGCTAGGTGTCACTTAGGAGCCTCCGACAAGATTGTGGAATTGAACCAAGGGGTTTGTAAGGGCAAGGAGATCGCCTACTTCGTGAAGATCTACCCTAGTGAGGCAAGTCCTTCATGGGCGACGGCCATGGTGGAATAGACAAGGTTGCTTCTTCGTGGACCCTTCGTGGGTGGAGCCCTCCGTGGACTCGCGCAACCGTTACCTTTCATGGGTTGAAGTCTCCATCAACGTGGAGGTATGATAGCAGCACCTATCGGAACCACGGATAAAAAATCTCCGTGTCTCCAAATTGCGTTTGCACACTCCAATCCTGTTGAGGATATAGACCTTAGAGTCACCCGCCAGGAGGGGCCGGGTTACTCATATGGTCATTACCAGAAGCCCGGCGCCAAGCTCAAAGACGGTGGGCCAAAGATGGGCTTAAGACCCGGATATGGCTTAAGGCCCGTAGTTGCAATCATTATTATGGTAGAACTTGTAGTGTAAGGCAAGAATAGTTGAGAGTCCGAGCCGGACACTGTTATGAGCCGGACGGGACTCTGAGAGCTGCTGGGCGTCAGCCTCCCTATATAAAGGGATGACCCGTCAGTGGTTTAGGGACGAGAACAATCTCATCGAGAGCCGGGCATAGCAGTTTAGCTCCCTGGTGATCGTAACCCTAATCAATATCACCTCAAACTGGACGTAGGCTTTTACCTTCACCGTAAGGGGCCGAACCAGTATAAACCCACGTGTTCCTTGTCCCGCATTAACCCCTTCAAGCTTCCTAGCTGCGATGGCTCCACGACTAAATCCTAGCTCGAGGACATCTGCCGTGACAATTCCACGACAGTTGGCGCCCACCGTGGGGCCAGCGCATGGTGGATTTGAGTTCTTGAAGGGCAGCTTCGAAGGGCTCAAGGGATACGCTGTGGGCCGGATGACCAAGAGTCGTCGCGGCAAGCTCTACATCGATGATGCAAACTGGGGCCCCGACGCCGGCTCAATTGAGTACGGGTACTGGGTCCCCTTCGGCGGAATTCATGTTTTCATTGGCAAGATTGGTGAGCCGGGCCCTGAGCCGGATCTCTGCGCCGATCTCATCTAGACGGCTCGGCGTGCACGACCCGCCCGGGCCCGGCCTGCCTTAAGGCGCGCGTTTGTGGGATGTATCCATGGAGGGCCCTCTGATCTATCTGGGGCTGGTGATGAGGCGGCCGCCGGCTCTGACGGCGAGTCGGCCACCGATGAGTCAAACTCGTTGTATCAACTTCAAGATGGCAGGCTCATGGGTTGTTCCGATGGTGACAGTATTCCGGACCCGTTTGAGCCGCCAAGTCAGGTTGGAGTCTTTATGGCTGGCGCGCAGCCTGTTCAGAACCCCGTTGCCGGAGCGGGAAACCCGGTGCCTTCTCCGGCTCAGGTACTGATGGATCTCACGGACAAGATGACGGCCCTGTTAACCGCCACGGTTGACCCGGCGGATCAAGCTCAGCATGATGCGGAGGTGGCACAGTTAAAATTGGATCTAGTGAAAGCTAAGGAGGAGCTTGCAGCGGAAGGGATCAGGATGGCTGCAGAGAGGCGGCTCTCGATGCCCAAACTCAGCTGATCCAAGCGCAGTCCTTCCAACTCACGATGGATCAGAACGCGTCCAATGAGGTCATGAGAAGGAGGCATCAAAAGACCCAATCTCGACTCCCTCCGGTTTACGATCCACGCAACCTTTTCAACACGCCAGGTGCAGGGTCTAGTAACCCGCCAGGGGTCATAGTGCCCGGGTCTGGAGCCCCTATTCAGCCACGAGTAATGGGGCCTCCCCAGGTGCCCCCTGCCCCGCCCCAGTACGTGCCAATACCCCCGAGTCATTATAATAACCCGCTGGAGAACATGGTCGCTGCGGCAGCACGGCTGGCGGCTCTCCCAGTTGACGACGACTCTCCGACAGCTATTGAAACCCGCTGGGTCAGGGAACTCCTTCAGACAGCTCTGGCGCAGCAAGAGGCGTACTCCTACAGCCGGGACAGGATCCACTCGACCCCTCGTCCAGGCCAGAGCCCGAGTTATAGCCGGCACATGGTCTCAGCAACCGGCTCAAGTAACGTCCGACGCCATGACCCGCCCCCTGGCCATGGCCCGGCTCATAATGGAGCCTTTCGCGCAGCAGACCAGGACAGAGCGCGGCAAGAGGCGGAGCAAGTGCCTCAATTGACGACTTACCAGACCCCCCGGCTTATCCGACGACTTCCGTCGACGTGGGCATCCCTACCAGGACCGGGGGTGTCCCTTGTTTAGTGCCAGCTATCCGTAATGAACGTCTACCTAAGGACTTCAAGGGCCCTAGGAAGGTGCCTAATTACACAGCTGACTTACAACCCGCAGCCTGGATTGAGAGTTACGAGATGGCCATCGAACTACTGGAGGTCAGTGAGGCGGCAATGGCCAAGTACTTCACCATGATGTTGGATGGGACTGCCCGCACTTGGTTGAATGGGCTACCACCGAACTCCATCGGGTCTTGGGCTGAGCTGAAAGCCCGGTTCATCCAAAACTTCAAGGATACCTGCAGGCAGTCGATGTCAATTGTGGATTTGACTAACTGTAAGCAGCAGGAGGGTGAATCCACGACGCATTGGGTTCGCCGGGTCAAGGAGATCATACATTCGTCAGATAAGATGGATGCCGGCTCTGCAGTCTTAATGCTGGAACAGAATTGTCGTTTCGTGCCCCTGAAGATGAAACTCGGGCGGCTTAAGCGCGACTGCAGTGATATGGGTACACTAATGGCGGCTCTTGTTAAGTACGCCGATTCTGATGGTACCAAGGATCCCCCTTCAGATGATGAAAGGGCAGGGAAGGGAAAGAAGAACGGCAACGGCAAGGGTCTTCAGCATAACCCAGGGAACCAAGGAGGAGGCAAGCGCAAGGCCGACGGCAGCCTAGAGTTTGTGGCCAACGCCAGCTCACAAGGGAATAACCAGCGACGTAAGGGGAGGCCCCCTCCCCGAGGCGGCGGGTCAGGTCCGACGCTGGAGCAGCTGTTGAATGAGCCTTGTCCAAGGCATGGCTCTAGAGAGAAGCCAGCGACTCATCTGTGGAAGGATTGTGCAATCATGAAGGCCTTTAAGAATTACAATGGCCCAGGTGGCGGCTCAGGCGCCGGCGGCTTTCATGGCCCGGGCGGCGGCTCAAATTCCGGTCCTTAGAACGGTCAAGGGGGTTTTAATCAACAGTCTGGCTAGGGTCATCAACAGCAGCAGGGGGGTTATCAGACCAATCCAAAGCAGCTTAGCGGTGGACAGTATCATGTGTTTACCACTAGTTTGTGCAAGCGAGATCAGAAGCTTCACAAGAGGACTGTGAATGCTGTTGAGCCGGCGGTTCCATGCTACTTGCGGTGGTCTGAGCAGCCTATAGTGTGGAGCAGGGAGGATCACCCTCCACGGGTGGATAATCCAGGTCACTTGGCCCTGGTGGTGGCTCCTCAGGTGGGAGGATATAATTTCACTAAGCTGCTCATGGATGGAGGCAGCAGCATCAACATCCTCTATTATGAGACATTCCGTCGTATGGGGTTGATTGATAAGAACCTCAGCCAGTCCAACACTATTTTCCACGGGGTGGTACCTGGTAAGTCGGCTTATCCAGTCGGCAAGATTGAGTTGGAAGTGGCCTTTGGAGATGAGAACAACTACAGGGTGGAGAAATTGACCTTTGAGGTGGTCAAGATAAGAAGCCCATACCATGCTATATTTGGACGGCCGGCTTATGCCAAGTTCATGGCACGGCCGTGTTATGTATACTTACAGCTCAAGATGCCGGGTCATAATGGGACCATTACGGTTCACGGCAGCCGGAAAGTGGCTCTGGAGTGTGAGCAAGGCGATGCAGCTTATGCAGAATCTGTTTGTGCAACAGAGGAGTTGAAGTTTTACAAAGACAACATTGACCCAACAGATATGACCTCTCTGAAGAAGCCGACTACGGAGAATGAGCGGCGATGAAATTTAAGTCAGCTGATGAGACTAAACTTGTTGATTTTGTTCCAGGAGACTCATCTCAGCAATTTAGCATCAGTGCCAATCTGGATCCAAAATAGGAAGGCGCGCTCATCGAGTTCATCCGTGAGAATAGGGACATCTTCGCATGGAAACCTTCTGACATGCCAGGTGTACCCAGAGAGCTCGCTGAGCACACTCTCAATGTTGATCCGAAATTTAAGCCGGTCAGGCAGTTCCTTCGGCGGTTTAATGAAGAGAGGCGGAAAGCTATTGGTGAAGAGGTGGCCCAGCTCTTGGCGGCCGGGTTTATTGTTGAAGTCTTTCACCCAGAGTGGTTGGCTAACCCGGTGCTCGTACTCAAGAAGAACGGCACCTGGCGGATGTGTGTGGACTACACGGACTTAAACAAGGCGTGTCCGGCTGATCCTTTTGCCCTCCCCCGTATTGATCAAATCATTGATGCTACGGCAGGTTGTGCACGCTTAAGTTTCTTGGATGCTTATTCTGGATATCATCAGATTAAGATGGCAGTTAAGGACTAGGAGAAGACGGCGTTCATCACTCCCTTTGGAGCTTTCTGCTATGTGTCTATGCCCTTTGGACTCAAGTGTGCACAGGCGACATACCAGCGTTGTGTACAGAACTGTCTTCATAAACAGATTGGGCGCAATGTTCACGCCTATGTGGACGATATTGTGGTTAAGTCCATAAAAGAGGAAACCCTGATAGATGATTTAAGGGAGACCTTTGATAACCTCCGGATCTACAAGATGATGCTTAACCCGGCCAAGTGTGTTTTTGGTGTTCCTGCAGGCAAACTCTTGGGTTTTTTGGTTTCTGACCGAGGCATTGAAGCTAACCCAGAGAAGATCAAGGCCATCACCTCCCTGGCTAAGCCGGCGTGTATAAATGACGTTCAGCGCTTGGCGGGTCGCATCGCTGCTTTAAGCCGGTTTATAAGCCGTTTGGGTGAGAAAGCCATGCCATTATATCAGTTGATGAAGAAAACTGATAACTTTGTCTGGAACGATGCGGCTAATACTGCCTTTGAGGATTTGAAAAAGCAGCTGGCAGAGCCCCCGGTCCTTGCTGCTCCGGTGGATAAGGAGCCCTTGTTACTGTACGTGGCGGCGAACACACGAGCCGTCAGTGTGGCTATGGTGGTGGAGCGCAAGGAGGAGGGCAAGGAGCATCCGGTTCAGTGGCCGGTTTATTATGTCAGCGAAGTGCTCATTGAGTCCAAGCAGCGATATCCGCATTGGCAGAAGCTTGTTTATGGTGTTTTCATGGCAAGCCGGAAACTCAAGCATTATTTTCAGGGTCATCCCATCACTGTGGTCAGTTCTTCCCCTCTTGATGATATCATTCAAAACAAGGAGGCCACAGGGAGAGTAGCTAAGTGGGCTATAGAGCTCGGACCTCATGGTCTCAAGTACGTGCCACGCACTGCTGTTAAATCTCAGGCCTTGGTGGATTTCATCAATGACTGGACAGAGTCACAAGTGCCCGAGCAGAAGCCGGATAACACATATTGGACTATCCACTTCGATGGGTCCAGGCAGTTGGAGGGCTCGGGGGCTGGAGTCGTGTTGGCTTCCCCTAAAGGTGACAAGTTCCATTATGTGCTACAGTTGCTGTTTCCTTGCACTAACAACGCGGCTGAGTACGAGGCCTTGCTCCATGGTCTTCGGATGGCTAAGGAGATGAGCTTAAGCCGGGTAAGGTGCTTCGGTGACTAAGACTTGGTGGCTCAACAAGTATCAGGAAAGTGGGATTCCAAGGACCCTCTCATGGCGGCTTATCGCCGCGAGGTTGATGCCATTGCTGGGCACTTTCAGGGTTATCAAGTGGAACACATCGATCGTAGGAAGAACGAGGCAGCGGATGCTTTAAGCCGGCTGGGCTCTCAGCGAAAACCGGTGCCGCCCAACACTTTCCTGGACGTCCTGTATAGCCCTTCTGTTAAGTTGCCTACAGAGGAAGACTTGGCTGTCCCTGACCCGGAGGCCCGACTGGCGGCGGCTCTTCATATCATACCAGACTGGACAATGCCATATCTGGCTTACATGACCCGGGGCGAGTTGCCTGAGGACGAAACTTTGGCCAGGCAAATAACCCGGCGGGCTAAGTCAATGATTGTTATCAACGGAGAGTTGCATCACCGCAGTGTTACGGGAGCGTTTCAGCGTTGTGTTTTCCCTGAGGAAGGTCAAGAAATCTTGTGTGAGATCCATGAAGGGGATTGTGGCCATCATGCCGGCTCAAAGTCTCTTGTGGCTAAGGCTTTTCGTCATGGTTTTTATTGGTTGACGGCTCATGCTGACGCGGAGGACTTGGTCAGTAAGTGTGATGGTTGCCAGAGGTTCTCACAACGGGCTCACGTGCCAGCTCAGGAGCTGAGGATGATCCCAATCACTTGGCCCTTTGCGGTCTGGGGGCTTGATATGGTTGGGCCTTTTAAGAGGTCCAAAGATAAGAAGACCCACCTCTTGGTGGCAGTTGACAAATTCACAAAGTGGGTGGAAGCTGAGCCAGTTAGCAAGTGCGATGCAGCCACGGCGGTTCAATTTATGAAAAAGGTGATTTTCCGCTTTGGTTTTCCGCACAGCATTATAACTGACAATGGCACCAATCTCTCCAAAGGCGCCATGGAAGAGTTTTGTCAACGAGAGCATATCCGACTTGATGTTTCCTCAGTGGCTCATCCTCAATCCAATGGTCAAGCTAAGAGAGCTAATCAGGAGATTCTGAAGGGCATCAAGCCCCGGCTTTTGGTCCCTTTGCAACGGACGCCGGGTTGTTGGGTGGAGGAGTTGCCCTCCGTGTTATGGAGCATCAACACTACTCCTAACAGGTCTACAGGTTTTACGCCTTTCTTCATGGTTTATGGAGCAGAAGCAGTCCTCCCCAGTGACATACGTCATGACTCACCTCGTGTGGCGGCTTACGTTGAGGCGGATAATGAACAGGCACGCCAAGATGCTCTGGACTTGTTGGACGAACAGCGTGATGTGGCAGCAGCCCGTTCAGCGATTTACCAACAAGACCTGCGCCGTTATCATAGCCGCCGGGTTAAATCCCGGGTCTTCCAGAAGGCGATCTCGTGCTCCGGCTCATCCAGGATCAAACAGATGCACACAAGTTATCCCCGCCTTGGGAAGGGCCCTTTGTGGTCAGCAAGAACTTGCACAACGGGTCATATTACCTCATTGACATTCGGGAGCACAAAGATTCACGTAAGTCGGAGGAAGAGACCCGTCGGCCGTGGAACATAGCTCAGCTTCGGCCTTACTACACTTGAGCCACTGGCTCTCGTGGTGTACATATTTCTCTCAGCCATGTATATATTATGATAAGCAATAAAGCAGGACCTCTGTCCTTTTTTCTCCTCCACATATGCACGTATTGTTTTCATTGCAAGATTACATGATGACTTAAAGGAGGATCCGGCTTATGATCGTATTCGAATCTAGCCGTAAGCAATAAGGTCACTTGGGGGCTTCCTGTTCAAACATGGGTCGTATTCGAACCAAAGAGAACATAGCTGTCGATACCCATTTGATTGGCAAAGTGCCGAGCTCATTGGGAGGTTACCTTTGGTCATATTTGAATCATAGTTTAACCCCTCTGAGAACCGATGTGGATCGTATTCGAATCAGCGTCGTTAAACAATTCTTAAAATCACTTGGAGGCTTCCTGTTCAAACATGGGTCGTATTCGAACCAAAGAGAACATAGCTATCGGTACCCTCTTGATTGGCATCGCCACACCCACTGGGGGCTATATGATCGTATCCGAATCTTAGCTTAACCCCTTTGGGCCGGGTCTCTGGTCGTATTCGAACCGAAAGCCCCTAAGTTCTTCCGCTTTATCACAAGTTTTCTCTGATTATGTCAAGGTGTGTACAGCCGGGTCTCACTTTGCCGGCTTAACTTTGGTTTACAGTATTGCTGAACGCAATGGGTGTTATAAGGCAGGTAAACCGGAGTTGTAGTACCAACCTTTTTATCCGGGTTATTTAAATCGGAAGTATGCTTGCAGGCCGTTAAGTTTGTTCTTACGGCTGTATTCGGGATATCATTGGAGACAAGTCCTTTTTGATTCATATTCCGGGTTATCTAAAACTTATGATTCTCAGGGCGGTAAGCCGCCTCAAGATTTGTGATTTGCCCCTCTATGCAGGATAATTAAAGGCACCTCTTTTGAGGTTAAGAAAAACAAAGGATTAATTATGACCCGGAGAAACATCAAAGAGATAACTTCAAAAGACTTCAGCATTTAATATGTGCACGATGGCACGGCAGAGATAAACTGTTGCACCTACTCTATTACAAAACTCATCACGTCTAAAAGGGTGGAGCATTGTTTGGTAAACCGGCTGCGGAAGTTAAGACGCTTGCTGGGTGGAAGTCTCCGGCTCATCTCTTCCTTCTCCTCCGGTTGATCCCAAGACCTGGAAGGTTGATGACTTCCAGTCGATGCCGCTGAGAGCTTCGAACTGGGCTTCCTCGTCAATTAACCCGGAAGGGTCGATCTCCGGGGCGAGAGTGTGCTGACGAGCCGGCGGGATCTAGTTGAGAGCTTCATAACGAGGGGTCGGGATCCTCTGATTCTCCGCATTGTAACCCGGCTGGTACTTGGTCAGATCTGTATCGTTGCCGATAAGAGTAGCCACCGGGCGTATGGCCTTCACGCAAGCTGCGAAGTCCTTTTGATTGAAAGAGGAGCCGTCTTCCTTCAGGCTTGGGTAGCCAAGGGCGATGTCTGCCGGGTCTAACTCCGGCAGGAATGCCTTGGCCCGGCTCAGCGCGGCGATTGCTCCGGCTCTTGCAGAGGCCCGTCGCAGCTCTTGAATCCGTTGAGGCAGTACAGCGAGCTGGCGAAGGACTTCTGCCAAGTGAGTCGGCACCTCGTTGGATAAGGCCACCACAGCTAAGGCACGCTGTGACCCGGTGTAGAGCTGCTCCACGAGGGTATACACGGCCTTCAGCTTGGTGACCACGCTCTGGTTGAGGTTGGCACTTCTGGGACCTGTTTAACAGAATCAGATAAGCCGCCGACAAGGATGCAATTATGAGATATACACATTCTAAAACTTGATGAAAGCCGGCGAGACGACTTACCGAAGATTGCGGCCACCATTTGGGACACTTTGCGCTTTAGGCCGGAGAGCTCAGCGGTTTTCTCAGAGAGAGTCTTCTCCGCCTGTTCAGCCCGGGTCACCAATGCGGCCTTTTCTTCTGCCCATGCCTTCCGCTCAGCGTCGAACTCCGTCTTCAGCTTCTCTTGCGCGGCGATGCTGGACACAAACTTGGCGTTTGCCTTCCGGGTCTCCATTTCTTGCATCTTCAGCCGGCTCGTGAGATCAGCAAGGTCAGTCTCCAGCTTCTTGCCAGCAGCCTGTATAAGTTTCCGGGTTATGGCATGAACAATTACTCTACAAATTTAAAGTCCCAAGCGTTTTCCAAGCAAAGACACTTGGGACTTGGGGGCTAATGCATATTGAACGTTTTTCTATCTACATATTGCCGGTTCAAATGGAGTAAGCCGGAACCTAAGTCTACAACGTACTCAGTCATAAGTCGTCGACTTGGGGGCTAGCATGGTACAGGTAACTAAGCAGTAAATAAGAGGATAAAAGAGTAAATAAGAGAACAAAAGGATGTTACCTCAGACTTCTGCTGGATTTGGGTCACCATGGCAACCTCGGCGTCCCGGCTCTTGTGCACTTGGCTGATGTAGCCAGAGACGAGCTCTCCAATGCTCAAGTTGGTGTAGTCGGAGAGGTCCAGGTTCACCCGATGGGGCTGCAGCAACTCCCCCTTAGCGGAGCACTTGGCCAGCACGGTAGGTCTCCCCGGTTCAACGAACTCCGTCGGGGTGATTACCATGTCCGGGTCATTTGTTGGTTGGGCCGAGCCGGAGGCCTCCGGGTCGGCAGAAGCTTCTGCAGGCGCCGTGTCCATTGGAGTGGTGGCTTCGGGGGCGGAGGCAGCTGGCGGGTCTTGGACCGTCACCTCCGGCTCAGGCAAATCTGGCACTCCGGCCGACTTGGTTTTCTTCACCCTCTTGGTGAGCTTTTCCTGGGCACTGAAAGAACAACAAAGGTTAGTACAAAAAATATGAGTAACGATCAGAACAACATGAGATGATTATCGTTACCCGGGCGCGGTCTTGAAAGCCGGCAGATTCGACTGCATAGAGTCGCCGGAAGAAGGGGAAATCTCCTGATAATTTGAGTCAGAAGAATTAAGCGGTTGGCGTATAACACCCGCAAAAGGATGAAAAGGGTATAATTTTGCGATCACCTCGGTCCGGCGTTTCCTTGATGCATCAGGTAACCCGGAGGAGAGGTCAGTGTGCTTGCTGGTCCGGGGGTGCCGCCGGCTTTCATGAACCTGTCGCTTCAAAATAAATTGAGGATCTTGGTAAGCTAAAGGATGGGAAAAGCTTACTTTCCGGGTTACTCTTCGGGTTTTCAGCCTTGGCAAGGGCTCCGAGTCAGAGGAAAGTATTGTTACCTCTTCAGCCACCGGGTTACTGGCTCCGGTGTCCTCCTGTTGATAAACATCATTGATAAGGCGGACAGAAATAAATGACAAGTATAACAAGAGCTTACAGGTTTAGGAATTACCTCGGACTCGGAGCTGTCACTTAGCTGCAACAGCTCCGAAGCAGTGGGCCTACTTCCCTTCTTACGGGGAGCGGCTGTCTTGGCGGCTTTCTTCACCTTTCTGGCCTTCTTGGCCGCCTCATGGTCATATTTGACCCGCCAGAACTTGTCGTCAGCCTGAAAAATACAATGATGATTTCTTCAATCGATTCAGATGAAGGTTATATACAGAAGAAGATAGGATGATCAGATTGGCGGCTTACCGCTGGGGCTGGATTGGTCTTGCAGAAGGGGGCTAACCCGGTCCTTCCACAGTCTGCCAGGCTCTCGTTCAAGAGAGCCTTGGTCATCTCCTCTGCAACGTCTTCAGGAAGATCATTGCGGCTGTGTCTCTGAGGGTCGTCTTTTCGGCCTGTGTACTCACACATTAAGCCAGGGCGGCGGCTCAATGGGATCACCCGCCATGAGATCCAGACCCGGACCAGATCGATTCCATTTAGACCATTGCCCAGGAGAGCCTTGATCTTGTTGATGGTGGGAAGCAGAGGCTGGTGCTCCATCGGAGTCAGTTTGTCTGACAATGGGTGTGTTGACTCCAGACGTGATGGGCGAAAGCCGGGCAGCGGACTTTCATCAGCCGGTGACGTATCTTGGCAATAGAACCAAGTCATGTTCCAGTCCTTTGGGTGGCTCGGCGGCTCGGCATAAGGGAAAAGACAGTCTCTTCATCGCTGAATGGAGATGCCACCTAGATCTAGACTTGGTCCATTGGCGCACTCATTCTGACGGTTTAAGTAAAAAAGCTCTCTGAAGAGCAGCAGACTATGTTCTTCTCCAAGATAAACCTCGCAGAAGACTTGGAAATTGCAGATGTTGGACACTGAGTTGGGTCCTGTATCTTGAGGCCGCAAGTCGAAGAAGTTCAGAACGTCTGTGAAAAACTTTGAACCGGGCGGTGCGAAGCCCCGGCTCATGTGATCCGCAAAAATCACTACCTCCCCGTCCTTTGGCTGTGGTATCTCTTCTGACGGGTCAGGGGCACGGTAGGACATGACATCCTTCTTGGGAAGATATCCGGCCTTAACAAAATCTGCTAGGGTCTCATTGGTGACATTGGACCTCATCCAGTTGCAAGTAATGGGAGCTTTGGGAGGCATGGTGAAAGTCGGCAGTCTATGATAAAAGGAAAAACGTCCGGGTTAATTATGAGCCAGAAGCAACCTACAGTTCAATATCAAGGTGGCGGCTTATAAGGGGACTAATGGTATACACTTAAGTGCATCGGGCTATTTAAGCCGCCGAGGGATTGAGAGTAATTTGATTGTCTACAGGCTTTATCACAGCTAAGCCGGAAATTTTATGGCGCACGGTTTTCTTTAAGCCGGAAGGTTCTACGGCGCATGGTTTCTTTAAACCGGAACTGTGAACCGCCGAGATTCAATGATTGCAATTTTTACTAAGTGTGGTAAAACAGGTTTCACACATCGCAGTAAAAATTTCGGATCAAAATGGTCGGGTAAAAGAAAAATTTTCTAGACCTAGAAACAGACGCAAGGAGGCTCTTGAGCTCGAACAAGGTTCTTATGCAGTAAAACAGAGGGTTGTTTGCATGTGAATGAGTATTAAACATCTACCGCAGTGAGTTTGTACAGGGCTAAGATCAAAAAGGGGCAGTAAGAAAGAAAACTACCGGAGTTTGTGGCAATGGCGACGAACACGAAGAACGCGGACGAACTCTACGGCAGATCTACTCTACAGGACAAGTAGGACTTACAGGAGCTGGAGAGTCGCGGAGGTCGTCGCGTTTCTCTGGTCAGATCAGGGTGATGCAGCGGCCTGAGCTGGTGACGACGAGAAGACCTGCGGCGGCGACGGCGGCGGAGCTCGAGCAGCACGGGACAGTGAGAGGAAGGAGACGACAGAGGAAGGAGAGTGAGAAAGGGTCGTCGGGCCGGCCTATTTATAAGGCAAACTCATAAAGCGGGCGCGAGAATCAAGGAGACCACGGCGTGGTTATCTCCCCACGAAACGCCTCGATTTTCGGGATGACAGTAAATGTAAAGATCCGTTGCGAATCTGGCCGAGTAAAAAAACGGGCT
The DNA here is from genome assembly GCF_002575655.3 of Aegilops tauschii subsp. strangulata. Taxonomy (NCBI): domain Eukaryota; kingdom Viridiplantae; phylum Streptophyta; class Magnoliopsida; order Poales; family Poaceae; genus Aegilops; species Aegilops tauschii. The sequence goes on along the minus strand of NC_053041.3, from coordinate 298,659,093 downwards.
TAATGGAAGATGATGTCACGGCGGATTATCCGGAGTCCAGAGGATGACGTCACGCCGGGTTATGGCCTTCACAGAATTGTAAGCCGGAGTTTTTCTGTCGAAGGAATGGAAGATTGACATGAGCCGGCTCAAATCAATCTGGGGCCTAATGTTGAGGATATAGACCTTAGAGTCACCCGCCAGGAGGGGCCGGGTTACTCATATGGTCATTACCAGAAGCCCGGCGCCAAGCTTAAAGACGGTGGGCCAAAGATGGGCTTGTAGTGTAAGGCAAGAATAGTTGAGAGTCCGAGCCGGACACTCTTATGAGCCGGCCGGGACTCTGAGAGCTGCTGGGCGTCAGCCTCCCTATATAAAGGGACGACCCGGCAGCGGTTTAGGGACGAGAACAATCTCATCGAGAGCCTGGCATAGCAGTTTAGCTCCCTGGTGATCGTAACCCTAATCAATATCACCTCAAACTGGACGTAGGCTTTTACCTTCACCGTAAGGGGCCGAACCAGTATAAACCCACGTGTTCCTTGTCCCGCATTAACCCCTTCAAGCTTCCTAGCTGCGATGGCTCCACGACTAAGTCCTAGCTCGAGGACATCTGCCGTGACAATTCCACGACAAATCCCTTCTCTTTACATTCTTGCAACTTGCATGCTTTACTTTTCGCTGCTCATATACTCTTGTATGCTTGCATGCTTGCTTGATATGTATTGTGAATGTTTAAAATTGTGCTAAAACTCCACATCAACTTAGGAGAAATTAAAAACTGCAACTTTTCTTAATTTGAGTCTATTCACCCCCCCTCTAGACACCTCTTCTCGATCCTTTCACCGGGCCCCGAGGAGATGCGGCGGGCGAGCTGCTCGTAGTGCAGGAGATATCAAGCTTTCCCATTATGGTTGGATGCTTGTCGCCTTCACCCAGGCTGGTCGCCTAGTGGGGAGCACTGGATTTCGCTACGACCAGCCGCAGCTCGTCAGCCTGACGCCCGAGTTCTTGGGGTTTCCGCCGCCCATCTAGGACGTAGGGCTCGGGATCGTTGGTAATCCTAGCACTGCTCGTTCCGGCGGGACCGGGGTTGACGCTGAAGAGAGGGGCACCCTCCTGCCCGTTGAGATGGAGTACGGTGCTCCGCGCGCGCCCTGGCCGTCTTGGTTTGAGTCTATTCACCCCCCCTCTAGACACCTCTTCTCGATCCTTTCAATTGGTATCAGAGCATTGGTTTCCACTGCCTTGGTTTAAACACCTTTGGAGGAAGATGGGCGTGTCTACTTTGGGGAGTCCTAGACGTAGAGTGCCTATTCTTGATGGAGAGTTCTTCTATGAGTGGAAAAATGAAATGCTTGAGATTTTCAATGAATATCATTTGAACAAGTACATTACTAGTCCTTGTGCACCTCATATTGATCCTTTGCATCCTACACCCGAAGAGGATCTTGACATGATTCGCAATCTTAGAACTATCAATCTTATCATTAGAGGATTACCCAAAAATTTGATTGCTAGTTTGCCTACTCTTGATTGTGCCTATACTATGTGGAGATTTCTTGAGGAACGATTTCCAAATTATTCCTTGAAAAATTTAGACGAACTTCTCCATAAGTCTATTGCCTTGAGTAAGATGAATTCTAGTGATCCTAGCTTTGGTGATTGTCTATTTGAGCTTACAAATCTCACGCGTGCCAAAGGAGATGTTGTAATCATTAGCAATATCATCTCCGAAGCTATTAGAATTCATAAAGATAACCATAGCAATGATCATTTATCTAATGAATTACCCTCTCTAGGAGTTGATCAGTCACAAGATGATGTTGAACATGGATACTATGATGAGGATGATGATAGTGACTATGATCTTGATGATGCAATGAGACACTTTGGTCTTATGGCAAATCTTCGCGGCTACATGGCTGGAGGAAAGGAATGGGTCCTTGATAGTGGATGTACTGATCATATGACCGGAGATAAAGATATGTTCCGTGAGCTTGTTGAAAACGACGGCCCTCGAAAGTATGTCACTTTTGGTGATAACTCGAAGGGTAAGGTGGTTGGCCTAGGTAAGGTGGCCATCTCACATGATAGCTCCATACAAAATGTCATGCTCGTTGAATCTCTTGGGTACAATTTACTTTCAGTATCTAGACTTGCTGATTTCGGTTTCAATGTCCTATTTATTGAGGTAGATTGCCAAGTGTTTCGTAGAGACAATCGTAAAATGGTCTTTACCGGTATACGTAGAGGTGATCTTTACATTGTTGATTTCACTAAAAAGGCTCAATCTAGAACTTGCTTAATTGCTAAATCTTCTAAAGGCTGGTTGTGGCATAGAAGACTACGTCATGTGGGCATGCGAAATCTTGATAAGCTCATTAAAGGTGATCATATCCTTGGAATAAAAGATGTCATATTTGACAAGGATAGACTTTGTAGTGCTTATCAGGTAGGGAAACAAGTTGGAGGAAGTCATCGCGCCAAGAACATCATGACCACGAGATGACCACTCGAGCTACTTCACATGGATCTCTTTGGTCCAAATGCCTACAAGAGTCTCGGTGGTAACTCATTTGGCCTAGTCATAGTTGATGATTTTTCAAGATTTACGTGGGTGTTCTTTCTTGATGACAAATCGCAGGTCCAAAAGATCTTCAAAAACTTCGATAGAAAGGCCCAAAATCAATTTGACGTAAAGATCAAGAAGGTTTGGAGCGACAACGGAACGGAGTTCAAGAACGCAAATGTGGATACCTTTCTTGACGAAGAGGGGATTTCACACGAGTTCTCGGCTACGTACACACCTCAACAAAATGGAGTTGTTGAGAGGAAGAACCGGACTCTTATTGAGATGGCAAGAACGATGCTTGATGAGTACAAGACCCCAAAACACTTTTGGGCGGAATCGGTTGAGACAGCTTGTCATGCGACAAATCGCTTGTATCTTCACAAGCTACTCGGCAAGACTGCATACGAGCTCCTCACCGGTAAAAAAAACCCCAAGTTGGATACTTTCGAGTATTTGGCTCAAAGTGCTACATTCTTGATAAGCATCATTGTTCTAAATTCGCTCCTAAATATCATGAAGGTTTCCTACTTGGTTATGGCTCAAACTCTCACACTTACCGTGTCTACAACAATTTCACCCGAAAGGTTGATGAGACGGTAGATGTGAAGTTTGATGAATCTAACGGCTCGCAAGTAGAGCAATTGCCAATTGATGTAGGAGACAAAGACCCTTCAGAAGCAATCCAAGACTTGTCTATTGGCAAGATTCGCCCAACGAAGGTGAAGGAGAGTACCTCGTCCGTCCAAGTGGAAGCTTCTACCTCACGACAAGGTGAACCAAGAATTGATACGGAAGCATCCACAAGTGGGGCACACCAAGACGAAGAAAACGAGGAAATACACCAAGATGAACATCAACAACCTCCTTCTCCACCACGACAAGAGAATGACAACGTCAACAATGAAGAAGGCCAAGAAGAAGATCAAGATGAAGAGGATGTTCCACCCCGAGCCAAGCCAAAGCTCCCACGAGTTCGAGCAAGAATTGCCAAAGACCATCCCGTCGAGCAAATCTACAATGATATCCAAACCGGGAGAATCACTTGCTCTAAAACTCGTTTGGCTAACTTTTGTGAACATTACTCATTCATCTCTAGCATTGAACCTATGAAGGTTGAAGAAGCATTGGAAGATCCGGATTGGATTAACGCTATGCATGAAGAGCTACACAGCTTTGAGAGAAACCAAGTATGGACATTGGTCGAGAAGCCCGACAACAACCACAACATCATTGGTACCAAATGGGTGTTTCGCAACAAGCAAGATGAAGATGGTTAAGTCATCTGCAACAAAGCACGCCTAGTCGCCCAAGGCGATACTCAAGTCGAAGGTATGGACTATGGTGAGACATATGCTCCCGTTGCTAGACTTGAGTCCATTCGCATCTTACTTGCTTATGCTAATCACCATGATATCACCTTGTACCAAATGGACATTAAAAGTGCTTTTCTAAATGGTGAAATTGAGGAGGAAGTTTATGTTAAGCAACCTCCTGGCTTTGTCAATCCCAAGAAACCTAATCAAGTTTACAAACTTCACAAAGCCCTTTATGGTCTTAAACAAGCCCCTAGAGCATGGTATAAATGCTTGACCAAGTTTCTTATTGAAAAAGGGTTTGAAATTGGAAAAATTGATTCTACTCTTTTTACTAAAAGGGTTAATGGAGAACTATTTGTGTGCCAAATTTATGTTGATGATATTATATTTGGTTCAACTAACCCTCATTTTAGTGAGAAGTTTGGAAAGCTAATGTCGGAGAAGTTTGAGATGTCTATGATCAGTGAACTCAAATTCTTTCTTGGTTTGCAAATCAAGCAAACTAAGGAAGGTACCTTTGTCTCTCAAACAAAGTACACCAAGGACTTATTCAAGAAGTTCAATATGCAAGAATGCAAAGGTATGTCTACACCCATGCCTACTAGTGGACATCTTGATTTCACCAAAGATGGTGAACCGGTTGATCAAAAAGTTTACCGCTCTATGATTGGTTCATTGTTATATCTATGTGCCTCTCGTCCTAATATTATGCTAAATGTGTGCATGTGTGCACGATATCAAGCGGCCCCTAAAGAGTGTCATCTTCAGGCTGTGAAAAGGATAGTGAGATACTTAATACACACACCAAATTTTGGCATTTGGTATCCTAAGAGGTCTTCTTTCGATCTTGTTGGTTACTCCGATTCAGACTATGCCGGAGACAAGGTTGATAGAAAGTCCACTTCGTGTACTTGTCAATTTCTTGGTAGATCTCTTGTGTCTTGGTCCTCCAAGAAACAAAACTTGGTATCCTTATCCACCGCCGAAGCGGATTACATTGCTGCTGGATCATGTTGTGCTCAATTACTTTGGATGACCCAAACTCTTAAAGATTATGGGATATATGTGAAACATGTTCCATTACTTTGTGAAAATGAAAGTGATATTAAGATTGCTCACAATCCCGTGCAACATTCTCGAACTAAGCATATTGAAGTTCGTCATCATTTCATTCAAGATCATGTTGCCAAAGGGGACAATTATCTTAAGCATGTTCGCACCGATAAGCAATTAGCAGATAGATTTACCAAACCGCTTGATGAGAAAGTCTTTTGCCGTTTGAGAGGTGAATTGAACATCATTGATGCTTCAAACTTGGAGTATGAACTCCATTTGGATACATGCAAGGCATGAGGCTTTGACTAATCCTTGATATTTCTTTCATGATGTTATCTATATGTCTTGGATATTTTTGCCCCCTTGCATGCTATCTAACCCTTGTAGGTACTTGGATGAATCTAAATCCATGAGATTGCAACTCACTCACATCTTGAGCAATCTCTACATCATCAAGTCTCTACACAATGGTGGTTGAAGACAAGGAAGCACAAAACTCTTCAAACATATCCTTTGACAAATTCTACATTAAGATTTATGATTGTCATTTTGGATACACAAGTGCTCTTCCTTGCAAAGCTAACCCATGTAGGAAGATGAACTCAAATTCCAAGTGGTGCTCCCAACTCTTGATGATCAACATCAACCTTGAGCATCGCACACAAGTTCAACTACGTGATCAAGATCAACACCACCACCCAAGGTATGTTATTCCATCTTAGAGAAGCTTTACTCCAAGACATGGGTCAAAGAAACTCAACAAGATGTGAATACATCAAGATGCTTAAACGAAAAATGGTAACCCCATTTTAAGCTTAAATGATGAGTATGACCAAAGATCAAGTGACCTCACTTGACTCTCATGTCAATATACTCTAACATAGGTGACTTTGTCACCGCCCAATTCTAGATGAAGTTCTCTTGTGTTTCCTCTTGCATTTGTCTCATGCATATGTGTTTTCCCCTTTCAAAAAAAACTTCATCTAGATCTTTTCATTTCTTCTTGTTCTGCATTTTCTGCATCCAATTATTTGCAAATCTTTCAGCAAATTCCTTGCAAATCCTTGTGAGATCTTAAATGCCTAGTGAGCTGAGGTGACAAGTGTTTTCTCTGTGATGGACTCGGTCACACCGGTTTGTTTCTTTCGGTCCAACCGAATTCTCTCGGTGCCACCAAAGCACACAACTCGGTGCTACCGATTTCACTATTGGAAAAAGACAACATGCCACTTATTCATGCAGTCTTTTTGCTCCAGCTCCACTCAATGACTCTTGTTCTCTACCAGCATCATATTCGACTTGCTACTTTTCTTTGTGACTCAAGGACCAAACAATTTTGCAATAAAACAAAATCCAGAAGAGTCCTTCTTGGAAATTGATGTCAAAGGGGGAGAGAGAGATCACATCAAAGCTCAGAGAGATCACATCAAAGCTCCATGCTTAATCATTTCTATAGGGGGAGAGGACACTCAGGGGGAGTGTGTGTAAGAAACCTCAGATGCTTGGTGTTCAAGAGGAGAGAAATTACATGTCTTTATGAGGGGAAAGACATGTTCATATTTGATCATATTTGATTGCTTGCATTAACTCTGTTGTCTTTTCTTTTGCTCTGATTTTTTGTTCCCTATCTTCTCCCAATATACCATGCAAGATTCAGGGGGAGCAAGACATCTAAGGGAAGGAAATCCTCAAATTCTTTGCACATCTTTACCTTTGGGGACATGTCTATATCCAATAGAGTACTCAGTACTTACTCTCTACATGTCATCCCAGTCTTGGTACTCTTGTGGTTTCTTCTGTTTGCTCTGGCTACTAGATGTATCTGTGTTATCTAACCTTGTTTACTCAGGTTCATTCTTTCCAAAGCCAACTCAAAGACCACAAGGTAAGTATATGCATCTCAGTCATGTGTATGAGGATCTCTTGCTGTTGTACATACTGTTTGCAAGAAGGACTCATGAGCATGAATGTACATTTTCTATATTTACATCATTCACTCTGATGCATATAGCCAAGATACATGTAACACATGGCTTACTCTGTCATGCTTATCCATTCACATGCTCGTATGTTTCATATTTATATGATTGCATACATATAGGGGGAGCCTTTGCATGTTACATGTCTTTCCAAAGCTTTACTTGTTGTTCTCTATATCTTTATCTAAAGCTTTGATGTATGTTGTCATCAATTACCAAAAAGAGGGAGATTGAAAGCACAAGTGCTCCCTGGGTGGTTTTGGTAATTAATGTCAACATATCTCTTGTTGGACTAATCTTTCTATCTAGTATGTTCTAGATAAGTTCAACAATGGAGTGGCATGGACAAGAGGATGTGGAACCCCTTCAAAGTGATAAAGACAAAGGATTGGCTCAAGCTCAAAGTTCAGGACTCTACATTTTCTATTTTAGTGATCCAACATCACATTGAGTCCATAGGAAAGCCAATACTATTAAGAGGGGATGAGGTGTTGCTTAATGGCTTGCTTGCTCAAAGTGCTTAGTGATATGCTCCAAAGCACTCAACCACTTTCTCACATCCACATATGTGCCAAACCCAAAAGTCCAACTCGACCCCACCGAAATTTCATATCCGGCGCCACCGAGTTCAGTTGACATAGCCACTGCCAGAAACCCTGATCAAATCGGTCTCACCGATAGGGATCTCGGTCTCACCGAGATGGGATTGCAAACTCTCTGTTGCCTATTGCAATAATTTCGGTCTCATCGAAATTTGCAATCGGTCGCACCGAGATTGCAATGCAAACTCTCTGTCACCCCTTCGTAACGTTTCGGTCTAACCGAGATGAGCGAATCGGTCCCACCGAGTTTGCCTGACCAACTCTCTGTTAGTCTATTACCAAAATCGGTCTCACCGAGTTTGTGTAATCGGTCTCACCGAGATTACGTTATGCCTAACCCTAACGAAATCGGTCCCACCGAGTTGATCCATTCGGTCCCACCGAAACACCTAACGGTCACATTATGAACCAAATCGGTCTGACCGAGTTCCTTGAATCGGTCCCACCGAGTTTGGTGATTTGTGTGTAACGGTTAGATTTTGTGTGGAGGCTATATATACCCCTCCACCCACTCTTCATTCGTGGAGAGAGCCATCAGAACATGCCTACACTTCCAATACATATTTTTTGAGAGAGAACCACCTACACTTGTGTTGAGGTCAAGATATTCCATTCCAACCACATAAATCTTGATCTCTAGCCTTCCCCAAGTTGCTTTCCACTCAAATATTCTTTCTACCAAATCCAATCCTATGAGAGAGAGAGAGTTGAGTGTTGGGGAGACTATCATTTGAAGCACAAGAGCAAGGAGTTCATCATCAACACACCATTTGTTACTTCTTGGAGAGTGGTGTCTCCTAGATTGGCTAGGTGTCACTTGGGAGCCTCCGACAAGATTGTGGAGTTGAACCAAGGGGTTTGTAAGGGCAAGGAGATCGCCTACTTCGTGAAGATCTACCCTAGTGAGGTAAGTCCTTCATGGGCGACGGCCATGGTGGAATAGACAAGGTTGCTTCTTCGTGGACCCTTCGTGGGTGGAGCCCTCCGTGGACTCGCGCAACCGTTACCTTTCTTGGGTTGAAGTCTCCATCAACGTGGATGTATGATAGCACCACCTATCGGAACCACGGATAAAAAATCTCCGTGTCTCCAAATTGCGTTTGCACACTCCAATCCCTTCTCTTTACATTCTTGCAACTTGCATGCTTTACTTTTCGCTGCTCATATACTCTTGTATGCTTGCATGCTTGCTTGATATGTATTGTGAATATTTAAAATTGTGCTAAAACTCCACATCAACTTAGGAGAAATTAAAAACTGCAACTTTTCTTAATTTGAGTCTGTTCACCCCCCCTCTGGACACCTCTTCTCGATCCTTTCACCGGGCCCCAAGGAGATGCGGCGGGCGAGCTGCTCGTAGTGCAGGAGATATCAAGCTTTCCCATTATGGTTGGATGCTTGTCGCCTTCACCCAGGCTGGTCGCCTAGTGGGGAGCACTGGATTTCGCTACGACCAGCCGCAGCTCGTCAGCCTGACGCCCGAGTTCTTGGGGTTTCCGCCGCCCGTCCAGGACGTAGGGCTCGGGATCGTTGGTAATCCCAGCACTGCTCGTTCCGGCGGGACCGGGGTTGACGCTGAAGAGAGGGGCACCCTCCTGCCCGTTGAGGTGGAGTACGGTGCTCCGCGCGCGCCCTGGCCGTCTTGGTTTGAGTCTATTCACCCCCCCTAGACACCTCTTCTCGATCCTTTCAATTGGTATCAGAGCATTGGTTTCCACTGCCTTGGTTTAAACACCTTTGGAGGAAGATGGACGTGTCTACTTTGGGGAGTCCTAGACGTAGAGTGCCTATTCTTGATGGAGAGTTCTTCTATGAGTGGAAAAATGAAATGCTTGAGATTTTCAATGAATATCATTTGAACAAGTACATTACTAGTCCTTGTGCACCTCATATTGATCCTTTGCATCCTACACCCGAAGAGGATCTTGACATGATTCGCAATCTTAGAACTATCAATCTTATCATTAGAGGATTACCCAAAAATTTGATTGCTAGTTTGCCTACTCTTGATTGTACCTATACTATGTGGAGATTTCTTGAGGAACAATTTCCAAATTATTCCTTGAAAAATTTAGACGAAATTCTCCATAAGTCTATTGCCTTGAGTAAGATGAATTCTAGTGATCCTAGCTTTGGTGATTGTCTATTTGAGCTTACAAATCTCACGCGTGCCAAAGGAGATGTTGTAATCATTAGCAATATCATCTCCGAAGCTATTAGAATTCATAAAGATAACCATAGCAATGATCATTTATCTAATGAATTACCCTCTCTAGGAGTTGATCAGTCACAAGATGATGTTGAACATGGATACTATGATGAGGATGATGATAGTGACTATGATCTTGATGATGCAATGAGACACTTTGGTCTTATGGCAAATCTTCGCGGCTACATGGCTGGAGGAAAGGAATGGGTCCTTGATAGTGGATGTACTGATCATATGACCGGAGATAAAGATATGTTCCGTGAGCTTGTTGAAAACGACGGCCCTCGAAAGTATGTCACTTTTGGTGATAACTCGAAGGGTAAGGTGGTTGGCCTAGGTAAGGTGGCCATCTCACATGATAGCTCCATACAAAATGTCATGCTCGTTGAATCTCTTGGGTACAATTTACTTTCAGTATCTAGACTTGCTGATTTCGGTTTCAATGTCCTATTTATTGAGGTAGATTGCCAAGTGTTTCATAGAGACAATCGTAAAATGGTCTTTACCGGTATACGTAGAGGTGATCTTTACATTGTTGATTTCACTAAAAAGGCTCAATCTAGAACTTGCTTAATTGCTAAATCTTCTAAAGGCTGGTTGTGGCATAGAAGACTACGTCATGTGGGCATGCGAAATCTTGATAAGCTCATTAAAGGTGATCATATCCTTGGAATAAAAGATGTCATATTTGACAAGGATAGACTTTGTAGTGCTTATCAGGCAGGGAAACAAGTTGGAGGAAGTCATCGCGCCAAGAACATCATGACCACGAGAAGACCACTCGAGCTACTTCACATGGATCTCTTTGGTCCAAATGCCTATAAGAGTCTCGGTGGTAACTCATTTGGCCTAGTCATAGTTGATGATTTTTCAGGATTTACGTGGGTGTTCTTTCTTGATGACAAATCGCAGGTCCAAAAGATCTTCAAAAACTTCGATAGAAAGGCCCAAAATCAATTTGACGTAAAGATCAAGAAGGTTTGGAGCGACAACGGAACGGAGTTCAAGAACGCAAATGTGGATACCTTTCAAGAACGCAAGAATGCACATGTCTTACTTACAGAACACATATGGATAAGAGATAGAGCTTATCTGTTTGTCTTGCCGGGGATCGCAATGTGGCCTCGTCTTCTCTTCTCCTCTTTGGGACCAAGTCCACGGTAGGAGCTTGCAGTTTTATGAAGATGAAAATGATGCCACATGCGATCTTATCTACATGAACGTGCAATGCTCATGATATGCATATGCATGCATGCATTTTGTCTGGGGCCCCCAATGCTTCATTTATTTCTCGGTTGCGTAGGGTCTGCGCCTAGCTTTGTACAAGGGGTTACATGCAACGGAGGCAAGGCATGTACAAAAGGGTAGCTGCTGGGAAGGGCCCGATAGCCGCGCCTTATGGGTAGAACTTGCGGAGATGCTCAATGTTCCATGAGTTTTGCAATTTAATGCCAACTCCGGTCTCTAGACGGATTGCGCCAGGTCTGGTGACTCGTACTATGCGGTAAGGGCCTTCCCACTTTGGCGTCAACTTGTTTGTACCCTTGGCGGACCGAAAGCACCTAAGGACAAGGTCGCCTTCCTCAAAACTCCGGGCATGAACCCTACGGCTGTGATAGCGACGCTGGGCTTGCTGGTAGCATGCAGCACGCGTAGCAGCCCAGAGATGGTTCTCCTCGAGTAGCACAGCGTCGTCATGCCGGTGCTGTTCGTGCGCTACTTCATCATAGGCAAGTACTCGAGGTGACTCGTAAATGAGTTCCGTGGGGATAACTGCTTCTGCCCCATTGACTAGGGAGAAGGGAGTCTTCCCGGTAGCTTGATTCGGGGTCGTTCTGAGGGAGCAAAGAACCACCGGTAGCTCATCGATTCATCGCCCTCCACACTTCTACATCTTATCAAATGTTCTCATCTTGAGTCCTCGCAACACTTCTGCGTTCGCCCTCTCAGCTTGCCCGTTGCTCATTGGATGAGCGACAGAGGCAAATGAGATTTTTCTTCCGAGGTCATGAATGTATTGCATGAAGGCGTGGCTCGTGAATTGGGTGCCATTGTCAGTGATGGTCCGGGCAGGGACTCCGAAGTGGCACACCAATCCTTCCAAGAACTTGATAGCTGACTGAGCAGTCACCTTTCTCATGGGCTCTACTTCCGGCCACTTTGTAAACTTGTCGATTGCAACGAACAAGAATTCAAAGCCCCCGGTAGCATGGGGGAAAGGGCCCAAGATGTCGAGCCCCCAGACCAAAAACGGCCATGATAAAGGGATTTTCTGAAGAGCTTGGACAGGCAGATAGATATTCTTGGAATGGAACTGGCAGGCTTCACATTTGGTGACTAACTCAACTGCATCTTGGAGGGCTGTGGGCTTGTAAAATCCTTGCCGGAAAGCTTTTCCAACCAGAGCCCTCAATCCAATGTATGAGCCGCACATGCCTTTGTGTATCTCTGCCAGTAGTTACTTTCCTTCTTCCCGGTAAATGCACTTCAAATTCACACCGTTGGGCCTCCTTCTGTACAACGTGTCATCCAAGAATTGATACATATTGGCCCTCCGGGCTACTCTTTCAGCTTCTTCTTGCTCTTCGGGAAGTTCTCCAGTTTGGAGGAAATGGACTATGTGCCATGCCCAAGTTGGAGCCTGAGGCTCGGCAACGAGGACTAACGGCACCTCCTTCTTCCTGGGATCGCAGCCCTCGACCGCGAGGACCAGTAGTCTGGCGGGAGAGGGAAACTCAGCGATCAAAGGGGAGTTGTTCCCGCCAAGCTCTCTGGCAGGAGCCTCGAGAGGTTCTACCGGGTGAGGCTTGCCGGAGTCCAGTTTCCTCCTCTTCCGGGCCATTGTTGCCGGGGATACGGAGCGCTGAGTCAGATAGAGAACAAAAGTCCCTGGTTCCTTATTGAGTTTTTACGCAGCGCACTTTGACACATGATCAGCAATGCTGTTTTCCGCACGGGGTACATGCTCTGCTTGCAATCCGTCAAAGCGCTCCTCCAATTTTCTCACTTCCTCAAGGTATGCCTCCATCAATGGACTTTGGTAATCCTTGTTCACTTGTCTCACCACAAGCTGTGAGTCTCCGCAGATGATCAACTTCTTGATCCCCAGTTCTATGGCAATCCTGATCCCGACAAGGAGTCCTTCATACTCTGCTGTATTGTTGGTAGCCCTCTCCCGGGGAAAATGCATCTGGACGATGTACTTTAGGTGTTCCCCAGTGGGAGAAACGAGAAGAACGCCAGCCCCTGCACCTTGTAGGGAGAAGGCACCATCGAAATACATAATCCATTCTTGGGGCGCTTCCTTGCCGGGGATAACTGTCTCCAACACTTCTTTGTCAGGAGTTGGTGTCCATTCTGCAAGAAACTCTGCCAATGCTCTGCTCCGAATAGTTGATATACTCTCAAACTTCAAACCAAAGCTAGATAACTCCAAATACCACTCCACTATCCTGCCGGTAGCCTCAGGGTTCGGAGTATCCGTTGTAAAGGAAAGCGGGTGACGATCATGATCTCGTGGGCTTGGAAGTAGTGGCGCGGTTTCCTTCAGGCCATGACAAGGCAAAAAATTAACTTCTGCACACCAGAGTACCTTGACCTAGACCCCTGCAACATGGAGCTGACAAAGTACACTGGGCGATGTACCACTTTCTTCCTTAGCGCGACCTTGGGGCTGCCTCCGCTGCTTTGCTCTTCTCTGTCTTGATCTGCATCTGGCCTTGTCAGGGTGTGCTCATTTTCATCTCCGGAGGGGACACTCGCTGTGGATGCCACTTCATCCACTTCCCGCTGCGCCACCAACGCTGCACTAACCACTTGATTAGTTGCCGCTAAGTATAGCAGCAATGACTATTGTGGTTTGGGAACGACCAAAGTGGGCCTAGAGGAAAGATAGGCCTTCAAATCTTGCAGTGTAGCATCTGCCTCTGGGTCCACTCCGCTGGTCCTGCCTTCTTCAAGATCTTGAAGAACGGCAAGGTGCACTCGGCAGACTTGGAAATGAACCTGCTAAGCACGACAACACATCCAGTCAAACGCCTCACATCCTTAACTGTCTTGGGTGCTTGAATCTGCTCGATAGCCTTGATCTTGTCGGGGTTGGCCTCTATCCCACGATGGGACACAAAGAAGCCAAGTAGCTTGCCGGAAGGAACACCAAACACACACTTCTCCGGGTTCAGCTTCAAGTTGATCTTGCGCAAATTAGCAAAACGTCTCTTCTAAATCCTGAATGAGGGTTGATCTGTCCTTGGTCTTGACCACAATATCACCCATGTAAGCTTCAATGTTTCTGTGCAACTGTGACTTAAAACCAATCTGGACTGCCCTCGCAAAGGTGGACCCGACGCTCTTCAATCCGAAGGGCATACGTACAAAGCAGTACGTGCCACATGGAGTGATGAACGCTGTCTTCTCTTCATCTTCCTTGGACATAAAGATCTGGTGGTATCCAGAGTATGCATCCAGGAAAGAGAGCAGGCCGCACTCGGAGGTGGAATCCACAATCTGGTCGATGTGCGACAAGGGAAATGGGTCCTTCGGGCATGCCTTGTTCAAATCCGTCAAATCTATGCAAAGCCTCCATTTCCCGTTAGCCTTGCGCACTACCACTGGATTTGCTAACCATGTTGGATGCAGTACTCCTTTGACCAGAATAGCTGCCTCAAGTTTCTTGATCTCCTCGACAATGAACTACTACCGCTCAAAGGCTTGCTTCCGGACCTTCTGCTTGACGGGTCAAGCATGTGGGCAGACATCAAGGTGGTGCTCGATTACCTCCCCGGGAACACCGGGGATGTCAAATGCTTGCCGGCAAACACATCGACATTCGCCCGCAGGAAGGCAATGAGCGTGCTTTCCTATTTGTCATCGAGGGTGGCACTGATAGTGAAGGTACCATCAGTGCCAGCCAGCCGTGCCGGGACCTTTTTCACAGCGGGTGCAACAGCCTTGGATCTCTTGCTGTTGGAACTCTTCGATATGTCTTCAACGGGTCCAACGCTCTCCGGAGAGGTACGTTTCCTGGATTCCTTGTAGGCATCCTTGATATCTCTCTTCTTCTTGTTGTTTTTGTTGGCGGGAATCTTGGCTTCCGCGGCCTCTACCACGACTGCGTCCCTATACATCTTGTCTACGCAAATGATTGCGTCCTTCTTGTCCGACGGAATGGAAATGACGCCATCGGCCCTAGCATCTTCAAGGTGTTGTAGGCATAGTGGGATGCCGCCATGAATTTGGCCAGAGCAGGATGACCAAGGATTCCATTGTACGACAGGGGGAGGTCGACCACATCAAACACAATCTTCTCAGTCCGGTAATTCAACTCTCCCCGAATGTCACCGGCAACGTGATCTTCCCCTTAGGACGACTCCTGCCGGGGTTAACTTCTTGAAATGTGCTGGTAACCTCAAGCTCTTCCTCTGCTATCTGAAGTTTGCTGATGAACTTTGGATAAATAAGATTCAAACCAGCCCCACCATCAACCAGCATCTTTGTAACCTTGAGGTTGCGGATTGTTGGTGAGACCAACAACGCCAAGCACCCTATAGCGGTGGTGCGGTCAGGGTGATCCTCCTTGTTAAAGATGATGGGCGTGCGGGACCACTTGAGCGGCTTCCAAGAATCTGCCGCTGGCTCCACGACATTGACTTCGCGTGCCCACTGTTTAAGTTGGTGGTGAGAGGAGTGCAAAGATGCACCCCCATCAATGCACAGGGCGTAAGTGGCTTTCTGGAATTCCTGCTCGCTGGTTTCCTCTTCATCTCCACCATCACTCTCATCATTGCAATTCTCTTTCTCATGGCCCTTGGCAAGTTTTCCTTGATTCCGGGGAGCCTTGCCGGGGCGGCTTGCTTCGCTGCCTCGGCCCTTCCCGTCACCGCCATTCTGGCCTTTCTCCTTATCTCTCTTCTCATACTCAGCCTTCTGCTTCTTGACGAGCTGCTCAACTTGATGACACTCCTGGAGATCGTGGCCCTTGGTCAGATGAATGTTGCAGTACGAACCATCACCTTTCCTAGCCTTCTCGGCAGCCGCAGCCTCCCGGCAATCAGTGCACGTGGCAACTTCCTTGCCGGGGACCTCGGTCTTGGCCTTCTTGCCGGTACTAGGCATGCCTGATCCTTCAACTGTCATCACTGCCTTATCCTTGCACCTCTTGTTGTGCTTCTTGTTCTTGTTCTTCTTCTGACTGGTGGCCTTGTCATCATCTTCTAAGTCGATGTTGACGCCATCCTCTTCTCCGGGGAGCCGTCTCCCCTCCACTACCCGAGCACACTTATCCACCAAAGTGTAAAGCTCCTTCACTGCCTTGGGAAATCGAACGTTCATCTTGGAACGTATCTGATGATTGCTCATGTTGGCCATGAATACAGCTATCACCACTGCCGGGTGGATGTCTAGAATGTTCCAGTGAACTCGGCTGAACCTTTGCATGTACTTCCGTGGGGTCTCTCCTTCTTTCTACGGGAGGAGCTGCAAGTCGCTGGGCCACCCTTGTTCTTGATGGCCGCCCGTGAAGGCACCAACGAACTCATGGCACAGGTTAGCCCAGGACGAAATGGAGTTCTCCGGCAGGTGCATTAGCCAAGACCTCACATTGGGCTTGAGCGCCAAAGGGAAGTAGTTGGCGAACACCTTCTCATCTCTTCCCCGGCAGCTTAAACAGCGATGGTGTAGATGCTCAAGAACTCTGCCGGGTTCATCTCCCGTCATACTTCTCTGGTATCTCTAGCTTCAACGTGCGAGTGGATGGACAAAGAACTTTCTGCAACTCTTGGGTGAAGGCAGGGCACCCAGCCTCAAAAGGCAGGTACCCACCTTCGGTGAGTGCGGGCTCGTCGACGTCGGGGCCATCGCGCCTGTCGGACTGGTGGTGGGTGTCGCGGCGTTGCTCCATGGTGATGCGCGCGCCTTCCCTTTGCCTATCCTCCAGGACTCGCCATTGGCCTTGACGCACTCGAGGGTCGGATGAAGCGATCGAGACATCGTCGAGCTCTTGGTCACATGGCTCCCGCGCTAGCTGCCGTGGAGGGGATTGCACCATAGGAGTGGCCCCGCAATGCCAGCAGCATGGGCCATTGTCGTCGCCTGGGGAGGCCATGGCGGGCCAGCTCGCTGTGATCCTCCCGCTTTGGCAAAACCAATCAGGCTTTGGATGGTGGCTCTCCACTCATCCATATGATCGGCTGCCAGCGGAAATCTCAACAGCACATGGGCCCGCGCCATGGCCTCCGAAGCGGTGCTTGGCATGGATGTCGATGAAGATCGTAACGTCGCCCGGCTCCTAATGGTGCCGGCAGTGGTTGCGCCATGTTCTAGTTGCTGTGAGCCAGCCGCCAGGATGGCATGGTGATGAGGTGGTGGCACTTGGGGACCAGTGGCTCCGTTTTGGGCATTGCCTGGGTCAGCTTGCTCCAGGGGTGATGCATACCCTGCGGCCGCGCCCGCGGCGGGAATGGCCGGAGAGTTGCGATTCGCCCCAGAACGAGTGCCGCTGCTGCGGTTGTGCCCTTCGGCCGGGCGGGAAGGTGCAGAAGGAATGATCTCTCTACCCGTACCTTGCGGAGCGTGGTCGCTGGGATGCTGTTGGTGTTGTCCTTCTCCGGTGTCTCCCGCTCCTGTTTCGGCCGCAGGGGAGGTGGTGACGCCGCTGCCTGCGCCGTCCGCGTCCCCCACGGCGTCCACAACCTCATGTGTCCCCATAGTCCCCGCGGCATCGGTGGTCGCGTGCGGCAGGGCCTTCGAGGTGGGCGGGTGAGTTGCAGCATCGGGCTTTTTCTTGGGCGCCATGGGCGATGGAGCCGTCGATGAAGAAAACAATGATGAAGATGACACGCTGCATACGCTCTCGGGATTGCGCAAGCGCTTCCCCCTACCTGGCGCGCCAAAGATGTCGTGGGAAACCATGGCCACATATGGGGCCATGAGCCCCTTGTGGTTCGCAAGGGGGATGAGCACATTGCATAGAGAGCGGAAAAGCGTAGCGCAGCACGATAGAGATCACACGGGCAGTTTTACCCAGGTTCGGGCCGCTGTGAGGCATAAAACCCTACTCCTACTTTGGTGGATTGATGGTGGATTGGGGTGAAAGGCAGTGCTCTAGTCTGGCAGGGTTCCCTCGGGGCGAGAACTGCTACACGCGTACGAGTGTACAAGGGTCCGAATCCTTTCTATGGTTGCCATGGGCCTTCTTCTATAGATCAACGGGTCACCACAGTGGCAAATCAGTCATTGTGTACTGATTAGATAGCAAATAGTGCTATCATACCTAACTCTGCACGCGGACAGAGCGCATTAAATGCACCGCTTAGAGTCACATCACGGTGTGCCCGGCAAGCCTTGCTGGGCTGCTTTGCCAGCTTCATGCCTGCCTACTTGACACGTCTCTAGGTGGGTGTCATTTGGAGGTGATTTTCGTAGGAAGTGGCTGCCATGTGGCAAGAAGTAGCCACTTAGTCACTTGGGGGCTTGACACCACACTGATTGACGACTTGCGTTGCTGTGAGGTGGAGCGGTTGAGCCTTGGCGGGGTAGTTTTGCCTTCGTCGTGCCCGACAGGCTTGCTGGGGCTTTCTGGAGACTTGTCTTCGGGGCAATCTCGACCTCGCCTGGCTTGCCTGCCCGACAAGGGAGGTTTTCCCTTAGCTGTGTCTTGCTTCTTTCGGCTTGACTTCGTCTTCTTGATCTGCACTCTGATGCGTCATAGAGCTGATCTCTTTGGCTTGATCTGGTCTTGGGTGTTGCAATCTTGATCTTAGGCCTGTGCACAGTCTGGGCAACAGACCCAGGGTTTGTTGCACCAACACCTCGCAAGCATCCACAACTACGAGAAAAGTATTAAGATAAAATCTAACCATCGCATTAACCTTACAAAGTAGCGCATAAACTAGGGTTTAAGCTTCTGTCACTCTTGCAACCCATCATCTAATAGCTACTCCACAATGCATTCCCTTAGGCCCAAGTATGGTGAAGTGCCATGTAGTCGACGTCCACATGACACCACTAAGGAAATCACAACATACATATCATCAAAATATCGAACACATATCAAGTTCACATGATTACTTGCAACAAGATTTCTCCCGTGACCTCAAGAACAAAAGTAACTACTCACAAATGATAATCATGCTCAAGATCAGAGGGGTATTAAATAGCATAATGGATCTAAACACATAATCTTCCAGCAAATAAACCATATAGTAATCAACTACAAGATGTAATCAACACTACTAGTCACCCACAGGTACCAATCTGAGGTTTCGGTACGAAGATTGAACAGAAGAGATGAACTAGTGTTTGAGAGGAGATGGTGTTGTTGAAGATGTTGATGGAGCTTTCCCTCCCAACGATGAGAGGGTTGTTGGTGGTGACGATGACGATGGTTTCCCCCTCTGGGAGGGAGGTTCCCCCATTGGAATCGCTCCGCCGGAGGGCAAAACTGCTCCTGCCCAAGTTCCGCCTCGAGACGGCGGCGCTCTGTCCCGAAAGTCCTCCCCTTATTTTTTTCTAGGCCAAAATGACTTATATACCAGAAGAGGGGCACCGGAGGTGGGTCGAGGAGGGCACAACCCACCAGGGCGCGCCTGGGGTCCCTAGCGTGCCCAGGTGGGTTGTGCCCACCTGGTGGGCCCCCTCTGATAGTTATTTGCTCCAATATTCTTCATATATTCCAAAACAATTCTTCGTAAATTTTCAGCTCATTTGGAGATGTGTAGAATAGGTAACTCTGACGTAGCTTTTCCAGGTCCAGAATTCCAGCTGCCGGGGCATAAGAATTAATCCAAAAAGCATTATTATGCATAAAACATAGTAAATAACAGTAGGTAAACATGATGCAAAATGGACGTATCAACTCCCCCAAGCTTAGACCTCGCTTGTCCTCAAGCGAAACATCGATAACGAAAAACATGTCCACATACTTAGAGAGAGAGGTGTTGAATAAAATAGGATACGAACATGGAAGCATCATGTACATTATTATAACAGCAACAAACTTTATCATAGAAATTTTTACCACATAACTTTTAACATAAACTTCTCATGAACAAGTAACAATTCATCACAACATCGAAGTATACAGCATAAACTCTATTGAAAACCAACAAACTGTGTTCTTAGTTAACTTTGCAACTACAATTCATCATCTTTTCAGGAAGGGTCACATATCGGAGCCTTATGGCAAGTCCACATACTCAACCATCATATAGTCTTCTATGATTGCTAGCACTCACCGCATACCCATGAGCAAAAAGTTTCAACCAGACACATAGAAAGATAGGGGCTTATAGTTTTTCCTCCCAACGTATTCACCTCAAGAGTGATGTCAACAACAATAACTCATGCTCACCCATATCCAACTGGATATATGTGCCTAGATATTTCCTCACCACATGATGCTTGCAAAAGAGAAAAATAAAAAGGAATAGGGAAGAATAGTTTGACTCTTGCTTAAAAGTAAATACATGAAAGTAAAAGATAGGCCCTTCGCAGAGGGAAGCAGAGGTTGTCATGCGCTTTTTGGTTTGTATGCTCAATCTCTTAGTGTGAAAGAATGTCACGTTGTATTGCCCCTTATGATAGCAACCTTTATTACGCAGTCTGTCGCCTTTATTATTTTGCCATCACACGTTCGTACAACGCTCAATTTTCTCTTACACTAAATGATCGAACACATTTAGAAGCAATTTTTATTTCCTTATTTCACCGATGAAAACTTACTTGCAGGATCTTACTCAATCCATAGGTAGGTATGGTGGACTCTTAAAATAAGATTTGGGTTTAAGGATTTTGGATGCGCAAGTACTATCTCTACGTAGTGCAGAATTTTTGGCTAGCAAAGATAAGGGGCAAGCACCACATGTTAAAGGATCTATGACAATATAACTTCGATGTGAATATGAACAAGCATAAATCATTACGTTGTCTTCCTTGTCCAACGTCAATAAGTTTGGCATAAAATATTTTGATGGGGGCTCACAATCATAAAAGATGTCCACGATAGTATATTTGCATGTGAATCTTCTCTTCCTTTATTAATTCTTTCATGAATTGCATCATTGACCAATGCTGTGTTTGTCAATCTCCAATAAATTTTACTACTTATACCTTTCCTTATGTGATATCATTACTTACCATAAGATTAGCATATGATCTTTTTCATTATTCCTTTTCCTTATTTCGATTGAAACAAAAAAGTAAAGAAAGCAAAACTCAAACTAAACTTTGATATATATCTCGCACATGATTAGAAAGATAGATAGATCACTAAGCAAAACACTCAAAAAAGATCAAACTAAAATTCTATTCAACTAATTGAAAAGATAACTAAAGATCGAACTAAGATAAATAATGGAAAAAGAGGTGGTGTGATACGATACCGGGACACCTTCCCCAATCTTGGCTCAAGCCAAGGGGAATGCCCATACCATGAACTCAAGTCTCATTTGGTGATGAAGAAGGTGATGGTGGTGGTGATGAGGTACTAGCGAGCTTGTCCTTCAAGCTCAAAAGATACTCCAATCTACAGATGAAGCTCCAGAGGGAAATGATGTGCTCTTGCAATAGAATATTCACGAATGAGGTATTTGTTTTGAACATGAACCGTTTCAATGGTCCTAAAAGCTTCAATATCAGTGGGGGCAAGATATCTTCTTCTTCTTCTTCCCCGGGCAAGGCCTGCTCTACTGCTGGAGCTTGATCTCCATCAGCTTCCTTGCTTTTGCCCCCCTTGAAGGCTTCTTTTGGTTCTTCACTCTTCAATTCCATCTTCATCAACCAAGCATCCTCTTCTACGTTGTTGGGGGAGGGAGAAGACATGATGCCTGGTTTGACAGATCTAACAGAAAACAGCAAGAAGAGAGAACAGAAGATTTCTCCGCGATGCGGTGGTCAATAGATTCGGGGGTATATGAAGATTTTTTTATCTTGGGAAACAAGAAAACGGGAGAAAAACGGAGTCCGGAAGGTACCCGAGGTGGGCACAGCCCACCTGGGCGCACCTGGCTGTCTTGTGCCCTCCTCGGTTGCCTTCCGGGTTGTCTATTATTTTCCTAATTTTTTAATATTCCAAAACTGATAAAAAGTTTTTTGCAGATTTTTGGAGTCCGTTTACTTATCGTATCACGTACCTCCTTTTATTCATGATTCTGGAGTGTTCCAGAAGGTTTCTTTTATGTGTTCCTCCGGTGTCATATTTTGAATAATATTGCTTTCAACATTAATAGGCGTACCTAAGATATATTGTTTGATTCTTTGCCCATTGACAACCCTCAGGTTAATACCTTCGGCATTATTTATTTTGATAGCTCCAAAGCGGTAGACTTCTTCGGTAACATATGGTCCTTCCCATTTTGAGAGAAGTTTTCCTGCAAAGAATCTGAAACGAGAGTTGTACAAAAGGAACATATTCTCCAACTTTAAATTCCCGCTTTTGGATTATTTTATCATGCCATCTTTTAACTTTTTCTTTAAATAATTTGGCATTTTCATAAGCTTGGGTTCTCCATTCATCTAGTGAGCTAATTTCAAATAACCTCTTTTCACCGGCAAGTTTGAAATCATAGTTGAGTTCCTTTATTTCCCAATATGCTTTATGTTCTAACTCAAGAGGCAAATGACAAGATTTTCCATAAACTATCTTATAAGGAGACATACCCATAGGATTTTTATATGCTGTTCTGTAGGCCCAAAGTGCATCCTCTAATTTCTTAGACCAATTCTTTCTAGACCTATTGACAGTTTTTTGTAAGATTAATTTTCTTTCTCTATTGCTAGGTTCAACTTGACCACTAGATTGAGGATGATAGGGTGATGCAATTCTATGGTTAACATCATACTTAGCAAGCATTTTACGGAAAGCACCATGAATAAATTGTGAACCACTGTCAGTCATTAAATATCTAGGGACTAAAAACCTTGGGAAAATAACTTCCTTAAGCATTTTAATAGAGGTGTTGTGATCAGCACTACTAGTTGGAATAGCTTCTACCCACTTAGTAACATAATCAACAACAACCAAAATATGAGTATACCCATTAAAGGAAGGAAAAATTCCCATATAATCAAAACCCCAAACATCAAATGGTTCAACAACAAGTGAATAATTCATAGGCATTTCCTGACGCTTACCAACATAACCAATTCTTTGGCATTCATCACAAGATAAAACGTACTTACGGGAGTCCTTGAAGAGACTAGGCCAGTAAATACCAGATTGTAATACCTTATGAGCAGTTCTATCTCCCGCATGATGTCCCCCATAAGCTTCGGAGTGGCATTTCCGTAGGATTTATTCTTGTTCATGCTCAGGTACACAACATCTAATAATACCATCTACCCCTTCTTTATAGAGGTGTGGGTCATCCCGAAAGTAATGTCTTAAATCAAAGAAGAAAATTTTCTTTTGTTGGTATGTGAAACTAGGTGGTATATATTTAGAAACAATGTAATTAGCATAGTCAACATACCAAGGAGTGTTATGAGAGACATTTATTGCAGCTAGTTGTTCATCAGGAAAGTTATCATCAATAGGTAGTGGGCCATCAAGAACGTTATCTAACCTAGACAAGTCATCGGCTACGGGGTTCTTAGCTCCTTTTCTATTCATAATATGTAAAACGAATTCTTGTAGAAAGAGAACCCACCTAATGAGTCAAGGTTTAGGATATTTCGTTTCCATAAGATATTTTATAGCAGCATGATCGGTGTGAACAGTTACTTTAGAATCAACATATAAGATCTGAATTTATCACAAGCAAACACAACTTCTAAAAATTCTTTTTTGGTAGTAGCATAATTTCGTTGAGCACTATCTAGACTTTTACTAGCATAATGGATAACATTTAATTTTTTTATCAACTTTTTGTCCTAGAGCAGCATCAACAGCATAATCACTAGCATCACACATGATTTCAAAAGGCAAGTTCCAATCAGGTGGTTGTACTATAGGTGCAGAAGTTAAGGCTTTCTTGAGTGTTTGAATGGTTTCTACACAATCATCATCAAAAATAAATGGAACATCCTTTTGTAAAAGATTTGTAAGAGGCCCAGAAATTTTAGAGAAGTCTTTAATAAACCTCCTATAGAAACCAACATGACCAAGGAAACTACGAATACCTTTAATATCTTTAGGACATGGCATTTTCTCAATTGCATAAACTTTAGCTTTATCCACCTCAATACCCCGTTCAGAAATTTTATGCCCCAAAACAATACCTTCAGTAACCATAAAGTGGCACTTCTCCCAATTCAAGACAAGATTAGTTTGCTCACATCTCTGCAAAACTCAATCAAGGTTGCTTAAGCAATCATCAAAAGAAGTTCTATAAACAGAAAAATCATCCATGAAAACCTCAACAATATTTTCACGAAAATCAGAGAATATAGCAGTCATACATCTTCGAAAGGTAGCAGGTGCATTGCATAAACCAAAAGGCATACGTCTATAAGCATAAGTTCCAAAAGGGCAAGTAAAGGTGGTTTTCTCTTGATCAGGTTGTGAAACAGGTATTTGAGAAAACCAGAATATCCATCAAGGAAGCAAAAGTGTGTGTTTAGAAAGTCTTTCTAGAATTTGATCAATAAAAGGCAGAGGTAATGATATTTTCTAGTTGCTTTATTTAATTTTCTAAAATCAATTACCATTCTATAACCAATGACAATTCTCTTTGGAATGAGTTCATTTTTATCATTAGGAACAACAGTAATACCTCCCTTCTTAGGGACACAATGAATGGGGCTTACCCATCTACTATCAGCTATGGGATAAATTATACCTGCTTCAAGAAGCTTTAATATTTCAGTTCTTACCACTTCTTTCATCTTAGGATTCAAACATCGTTGGTGATCAACAATGGGTTTAGCATCAGGTTCCATATTAATCCTGTGCTGACATAGAGTGGGACACATGCCTTTAAGATCATCAAGAGTATACCCAATAGCAGCTTGGTGCTTCTTCAGAATTTTCAATAATATTTCTTCTTCACGTTCTGAAAGGTTAGCACTAATAATAACATGATATATCTTTTTCTCATCAAGATAAGCATATTTCAAAGTGTGTGGCAATTGTTTTAATTCAAACACAAGATCACCCTTAGGTGGAGGAGGACGTCCTAGAGTTTCAATAGGCAAATTGTGTTTGAGCAGAGGTCGTTGTTCAAAGAAATTTTTATCTATTTCATTTCTTTCATGGATATGCATATCGTTTTCAAGGTCTAGCAAATATTGTTCAAGTGGATCAGTGGGAGGCACGGCAATAGAAGCAAGACCAATTATTTCATCCTTACTAGGTAGTTCTTTCTTATGATATTTTCTACTAAACTTAGAAAAATTGAACTCATGATACGCATCCCCAAAACTAACACCGATAGTTTGTTTCTCACAATCTATTTTAGCATTAGCAATGTTCAAGAAAGGTCTACCAAAAATAATGGGACAGAAGTCATCTTGTGGGGAACCAAGAACTAGAAAATCAATAAGGTATTTTACTTTCCCACACAAGACTTCAACATCTCTAACAATCCCAAGTGGTATGATGGTGTCTCTATTAGCAAGTTTAATAGTAACATCTATGTCTTCTATTTGAACGAGTGTTATATCATCCATAATTTCTTGACATAAGGTAAAAGGAATAGCACTCACGCTAGCACCTAAATCACATAAACCATGATAATAGTGAGCTCCTATTTTGACTGGAACAACAGGCATGCCAACAACAGGTCTATGCTTATCTTTTTCATCGGGTTTGGCAATTCTAGCAGCTTCATCACATAAGTAAATAACATGCAGATCAGTATTTTCTACCAAGAGATCTTTTACCATAGCAACACTATGTTCTACTTTGATGTTATGAAGGTCTAGGTGCTTTGATATTAATTTTGCGAACCACATTTGAAACCTTAGCATGTTCCTTTATCCTAATAGGGAAAGGTGGGGTTTTAATATAAGCAGTGGGAACAACTGGGTCAACATTGTAAATGATAGTTTCTTCTTTAGCTATTACTAGTTCTTTAATTTCTTTTTTAATAGGTGGATGATATTTAAACCACTTCTCCTTAGGAAGATAAACATGGGTAGCAAATGATTCATAGAAAGAGGATACTATCTCAGAGTCAAGTCAATATTTAGTGCTAAACTTGTGAAAAGCATCGGTATTCATAAAAGATTAACACAATTAAACTTAAGCTTAATACCCGACTCTTTACCTTCATTGAGTTGCCAATCTTCAGAGTTGCATTTATTTATTTATAAATGATCCCACCTGAATTCAATAGTCTTCTTCATAAGGAACCAATACAGGAAGTATCGAGCATGGATTGATCATCACGAGAAAGCCGAGCATAAAAATTCTGAATGATACTCTTGAGAGCTCATGGTTGGGGCATGAATATAACATTGACTTAAGCCTCCCCCAAGCTAGAGCGATATTTTCTCCTTCACGAGGCCAAAAATTATATATATATATATATATATATTTCCGATCACGATGAACTAGATGCATATGATGATTTTTTGGTAGAATTCCAATTTCAATCGATTCCAGTTCCAAGATCCAATATCATCGCATAGCCTATACCATGCCAATGCCTTTCCCTTCAAAGATAAAGGGAAAACCTTCTTCTTAGCTTCATCTCCGGGTAAACCTTCAAGCTTAAATAATCCACAAATTTCATCTACATATATCAAGTGCATATCAGGATGTTCAGTTCCATCTCCTGCATAAGGATTAGCTAGCAGTTGTTCTATCATACCCAAAGGAATTTCATAACCAATATTTATAGTAGGTGCAGTAGGTTAAGGGGCAACGAATTGTGGTTCCGATCGAGGTGAAGATACCCCGAACAAACCATCAAAGGATTGTTTTCCATAGTAGCAAGTGACAATAAATTTCAGCACATAGTAATAATTTTCCCTTGCCAATTTCCACTAACTTAGAGTGCTTCACTCCCCGGCAACGGTGCCATAAAAGAGTCTGATGACCCACAAGTATAGGGGATCAATTTTAGTCCTTTCTATAAGTAAGAGTGTCGAACCCAACGAGGAGCAGAAGGAAATGGCAAGTGGTTTTCAGCAAGGTAATTTCTGCAAGCACTGAAATTGTAGGTAACAGATAGTTTGATAGCCGGATAATTTGTAGCGAGCAAGTAATGGTAACGGTAAGTAAAGTGCAGCAAGGTAGCCCAATACTTTTGTGGCAAAGGACAGGCCAAAATGGTTTCTTATAATGGGCAATGCGTTCTTGAGGGTACACGGGAATTTCATCTAGTCACTTTCATCATGTTGATTTGATTCGTGTTCGCTACTTTGATAATTTGATATGTGGGTGGATTGGTGATCAGGTGCTGTTCTTACTTGAACAAACCTCCTACTTATGATTAGCCCCCTCGCAAGCATCCACAACCACGAGAAAATTATTAAGATAAAATGTAACCTCGTGGTGTCGTGGAATTGTCACGGCAGATGTCCTTGAGCTAGGACTTAGTCGTGAAGCCATCGCAACTAGGAAGCTTGAAGGGGTTATGCGGGACAAGGAACACGAGGGTTTATACTGGTTCGGCCCCTTACGGTGAAGGTAAAAGCCTACGTCCAGTTTGGGGTGATATTGATTAGGGTTACGATCGCCAGGAGTTAAACCACTAAGCCCGGCTCTCGATGAGATTGTTGTCGCCCTTAAATCGCTGCCGGGTCGTCCCTTTATATAGGGAGGCTGACGCCCAGCAGCCCTTAGAGTCCCGGCCGGCTAATAAGAGTATCCGGCTCAGACTCTAAACTATACTTTCCTTACGCTAGAAGTTCTACTATAATAATGATTATAACTACGGGCCTTAAGCCATATCCGGGTCTCAGCCCATCTCTGGCCATCGTCTTGAAACTTGGCTCCGGGCTTCTGGCAACAACCGTACGAGTAACCCGGCCCCTCCTGCCGGGTGACTCTAAGGTCTATATCCTCAACATTAGGCCCCAGATTGATTTGAGCCGGCTCATGTCAATCTTCAACTCCTCTGACAGAAAAAATCTCCGGCTTATCATTCATGTGAAAAGCCATAACCCGGAGTGACGTCATCCTCTGGACTCCGGATAGTCCGCCGTGACGTCATTCACCATTAAGTCCGTTTTTACTCCGCCAGATCCGCAACGGATCTTTGCTTTTACTGCCATTCCGAAAATCGAGGCGTCGTGGGGGGGAGATAACCACGCCGTGGTCTCCTTGAATCTCGCGCCCACTTATGACCTCGCCTTATAAATAGGCCAGCCCAACAGGCTCTTCTCACGCTCTCTTCTTCCTCCTCGCGCCGTCGCTCCTCTGCCCGAGCTCTGCCACTGCCGCCGCCGTCGCGCCCTTGATCTTCATCAACCTGGCCGTTGCATCACCCTGACTCGGACCAGATAACGGCGGCGACTTCCGCTCTTCCCCAACTCCGGTGAGTCTCCTCTGCCTTGCTAGAACAGATCTGTGGTAGAGTTCAAACAGTTCATCCGTGTTCTTCGCCATGGTCCGCAGGCTTCAGTAGTTCTTGTAGTTGCCACCCTTGTTTGATCTTGGATATGTGTAGACTTACTGCAGTAGTTGTTTATTACTCATTTCACCTAAAAAACGCACTTCTTTCCACTGCATAAGATCCCCTTCGAGCTCAAGAACTCCCCTGCGTCCGCATTTTAGGTCTAGAAAATTTTCTTTGCTCCGACCATTTTGATCCAAAAAAAGTTACGGTAGTATGCGAAACCTGTTTTACCACACTTAGTAAAAACTGCAACCATTGAATCTTGGCGGCTTACATTTCCGGCTTAAAGAAAATACGCGCCGTAGAACTTTCCGGTTTAAAGAAAACCATGCTCTGTAGAATCCTCCGGCTTAACTGTAGTAAAGCCGTAAATAACCAATTTACTCTGAATCCCCCTACGGCTTAAATAACCCACCGTATCCGAATATATATCATTAGTCCCCTTCATAAGCCGCCATCTTAGTTTGAACGATAGATCTCCGGCTTATAATTAACCCGGACACTTTTCTCTTTATCATAGACCACCAACCTTCACCATGCCTCCCAAGGCTCCCATCACTTGCAACTGGATGAAGTCCAATGTCACCGACGAGACCCTGGCCCATTTCGTTAAGTCCGGATATTTGCCTAAGAAGGAAAGCATGTCCTACCGTGCCCCTGACCAGTCGGAAGAGAGACCACAGCCAAGGGACGGGGAGGTAGTGATCTTCGCAGACCATATGAGCCGGGGCTTCGCACCGCCCGGCTCAAAGTTTTTCAGGGACGTGCTCAACTTCTTTGACTTACGGCCTCAGGATATAGGACCCAACTCCGTATCCAACATCTGCAACTTCCAAGTCTTTTGCGAAGTGTACCTTGGAGAAGAGCCCAGTTTACTGCTTTTCAGAGAGCTGTTCTACTTAAACCGCCAAAACGAGTGTGCCAACGGGCCAAGTTTGGAATTAGGCGGCATCTCCATCCAGCGGCGTAGGGACTGTCTGTTCCCTTACGCAGAGCCGCCAAGCCACCCCAAGGACTGGAATATGACTTGGTTCTACTGCCAAGATACGTCCCCGGCTGACGAGAACCCGCTGCCCGGCTTTCGCCCATCCCGTCTAGAGCCGACTCATCCGCTGTCGGACAAACTGACTACAGCGGAACGCCAACCTCTGCTTCCAACTATCAATAAGATCAAGGCCCTGCTAGGCAATGGTCTGAACGGAATTGATCTGGTCCGGGTCTGGATCTCATGGCGGCTGATCCCATTGAGCCGCCGCCCCGGCTTAATGTGTGAGTACACCGGGCGAAAGGATGACCCGTAGAGGCACAGTCGCAATGATCTTCCAGAAGACGTTGCAGAGGAAGAGACCAAGGCTCTTCTAAACGAGAGCCTGGCAGACTGCGGAAGAACCGGGCTAGCCCCCTTCTGCAAGACCAATCCAGCCCTAGCGGTAAGCCGCTGACTTTAACTTTTATCTTCGCCTGCATATAACCTTCAACTGAACCGTTTTAAGAATCAATCATTGTATCTTTTAGGCTGATGATAAGTTCTGGCGGGTCAAATATGACCATGAAGCGGCCAAGAAGGCCAAAAAGGCGAAGAAAGCCGCCCCTCGCAAGAAGGGAAGCCGACCCACTGCTTCGGAGCTAATGCAATTAAGCGACAGCTCCGAGTCAGAGGTAACCCTTAAACCTTTAAATTCTTGCTATATTTGTTGTTTGTTGCTGTCCGCCTTATCAACACTTTGCTTATTGACAGGATGACACCGGCGCCAGTAACCCGGTGGTTGAAGAGGTAATGTCACTTTCCTCCGACTCGGAGCCTTTGCCACAGCTGAAAGTCCGAAGAGTAACCCGGAAAGTAAGCTTTTCACATCCATTAGCTCATCAAGACCCTCAATTTCTTTTGAAGCAGCAGGTTCACGAAAGCCGGCGTCACACCCGGGCCCACAAGGACACCGACCTCTCCGCCGGGTTACCCGACGCAACAAGGAAGCATCGCACTGAGGTTTTTTCTCACCTGTACCCTTTTCATCCATTGGCGGGTGTTATCCGTCAGCCGCTCAACTCTTCTGACTCCAATTATCAGGAGACCTCCCCCTCTTCGGGTGACTCCATGCAGTCAAATCTGCCGGCCTTCAAGACTGCGCCCGGGTAACAACAATCTTCTTACATTATCTTTGTCTGTACTTACTCTTTGTGCGCCTAACACTTCTGTCTTTTCAGTGCCCAGGCAAAGCTCACCAAAAGAGCAAAGAAGACCAGGTCAGCCGGAGTGCCAGACTTGCCTGACCCGGAGGCGACGGCTCAAGACCCGCCAGCTGCCTCCGCCCCCGAAGCCACCACTCCAATGGACATGGCGCCTGAGGCTCCTGCCCCGACTACCAAGACAACGACCGAAGCGTCGGTTAACCCGGAGGCCTCCGGCTCAGCCCCACAGGCAGACGACCCGGACGTGGTAATCACCCGGACGGAATTCGTTGAGCCGGGGAGACCGACCGCGTTAGCCAAATGCTCCGCGAAGGGGGAGTTACTGCAGCCCCACCGGGTGAACCTAGACCTCTCCGGCTACACCAACTTGAGCATTGGAGAGCTCCTCTCTGGCTACATCAGCCAAGTCCACAAGAGCCAGGACGCCGAGGTTGCCATGGTCAACCAGATCCAACAAAAATCCGAGGTACCCTTCTGCTGTCTTCTTACTTTACTGCATAGTTACCTTTGCCATGCTAGCCCCCAAGTCGATGACTTATACTTGAATATGTTGTAGACTTAGATTCCGGCTTACTCATATGAGCCGGCAGTATGTAGATAGATGCGTTCAATATGCATTAGCCCCCAAGTGCCAAGTGTCTTTGCTTGGAAAACGCTTGGGACTTATATAATGACTGTCAATTAACCCGGAAATATATGCAGGCTGTTGACAAGAAACTAGAGACGGATCTTGCGGATCTCAAGAGCCGGCTGAAGATGCAGGAGATGGAGACCCGGAAGGCAAACGCCAAGTTTGTATCCAGCATCGCCACTCACGAAAAATTGAAGACCGAGTTTGATGCTGAAAGGAAAGCCTGTGTCGAAGAGAAGGCCGCACTGGTGACCCGGGCGGAACAGGCGGAGAAGGCTCTCGCTGAGAAGACCGCCGAGCTCTCCGGCCTAAAACGCCAGGTTTCCAAAATGGTGGCTGCTATCTTCGGTAAGTCGCCTCACCGGCTTTCATCAAGTCTGTATATGTCATGATTCATCCTTGTCACCGGCTTATCTGATCTTGTTAAACAGGTCCCAGGAGTGCCAACCTCAACCAGAGCGTGGTCACCAAGTTAAAGGCCGTGTATACCCTGGTGGAACAGCTCTACACCGGGTCCCAGCGTGCCTTAGCTGTGGTGGCCCTATCCAACGAGGTGCCGACTCATCTGGCCGAAGTCCTGCGCCGGCTCGCTGTTCTGCCGCAGCGGATCCAGGAGCTACGAGGGGCCTCCACGAGAGCCGGAGCAATTGCCGCGCTGAGCCGGGCCAAAGCATTCCTGCCGGAGCTAGACCCGGCAGACATTGCCCTGGGTTACCCAAGCCTGAAGTAAGACAGCTCAGCCTTCGACCAGAAGGACTTCGCGGCATGTGTGAAGGCTGTACGCCCGGTGGCCACCCTCATCGGGAACGACACCGACTTAACCAAGTACCAGCCGGGTTATGATGCGGAGAATCAGAGGATTCCAACCCCTCGCTATGAAGCCCTCAATCTGATCCCTCTGGCTCGTCAGCACACCTTCGCCCCGGAGATTGACTCGGCCGGGTTAATTGATGAAGAAGCCCAGTTCGAAGCTCTCAGCGGCATCAACTGGAAATCATCAACCTTCGAGGTCTTGGGATCAGCCGGAGGAGAAGACAGGAATGAGCCGGGGACTTCAACTCAGCGGGCATCATAAGTTAGCTGGCGGCTTATCAAACATTGTTCCATCTTTTAGACTTGAAGAATGATTGTAATAGAGTGAATGCAACAGTTTATCTCTGCCGTGCCATCGTGCACGTTTTGAACGCGAAAGCCCTTTGAATTTGTCTCTTTGATGTTTCTCCGGGTCATAATCATCCCTTTGTTTTTCTCAACCTCAAAAGATGCCTTTAAGTATCTGCATAGAAAAGGCAAATCACAAGTCTCGAGGCGGTTAACAGCCTGTAAGCATCTTCCGGTTTAAATAACCCGGGTAGTAAGGTTGACACCTTAACTCCGGTTTACTTGCCTTGATGACACCCATGATGTGCAACTAACACTGTAAACCAAAGTTAAGCCGGCAAGTGAAACCCGGCCATGCACACCTCAGAGTAAACTTGTGAAAAAGTAGAAGAACTTAGGGGCTTCCGGTTCGAATACGACCAGAGACCCGGCCCCAAGGGGTTAAGCCAAGATTCAGATACGATCATACAGCCCCCAGTGGGTGTGGCGATGCCAATCAAGAGGGTACCGACAACTATGTTCTCTTTGGTTCGAATACGACCCATGTTTGAACAGGAAGCCCCCAAGTGATTCTTAAAATTGTTTAACGACGCTGATTCGAATACGATCCACGTCGGTTCTCAGAGGGGTTAACCTGTGATTCAAATATGACCAAAGGCAACTTCCCAATGAGCTCGGCACTTTGCCAATCAAGTGGGTATCGACAACTATGTTCTCTTTGGTTCGAATACGACCCATGTTTGAACAGGAAGCCCCCAAGTGACTTTACTGCTTACGGCTAGATTCAAATACGATCATAAGCAGGATCCTCCTTTAAGTCAGCATGTAAAAAACAACACACGCATATTTGGAGGAGAAAAAAGGACAGAGGTCCTTCTTTATTGCTTATCATAATATATACATGGCTGGGATAAATATGTTACACCACGAGAGCCGGTAACTCAAGTGTAGTAAGGCCGAAGCTGAGCTATGTTCCACGGCCGACGGGTCTCTTCCTCAGATTTACGCGAATCTTTATGCTCCCGAATATCAATGAGGTAATAAGACCCGTTGTGCAAGTTCTTGCTGACCACAAAGGGCCCTTCCCAAGGTGGGGATAACTTGTGTGCATCTGTTTGATCCTGGATGAGCCGGAGCACAAGGTCGCCTTCCTGGAAGACTCGGGATTTGACCCGGCGGCTATGATAACGGCGCAGGTCTTGTTGGTAAATCACTGAACGGGCTGCTGCCACATCACGCTGTTCGTCCAACAAATCCAGAGCATCTTGACACGCCTGTTCATTATCCGTCTCAACATAAGCCGCCACGCGAGGTGAATCGAGACGGATGTCACTGGGGAGGACTGCTTCTGCTCCATAAACCATGAAGAAAGGCGTGAAGCCTGTAGACCCTTTAGGAGTAGTGTTGATGCTCCATAAGACGGAAGGCAACTCCTCCACCCAACAACCCGGCGTCCGTTGTAAAGGGACCAAAAGCCGGGGCTTGATACCCTTCAGAATTTCCTGGTTAGCTCTCTCAGCCTGACCATTGGATTGAGGATGAGCCACTGAAGAAACATCAAGTAGGATATGCTCTCGTTGACAAAATTCTTCCATGGCGCCTTTGGAGAGATTGGTGCCATTGTCAGTTATAATGCTGTGCGGAAAACCAATGCGGACAATCACCTTTTTCATAAATTGAACTGCCGTGGCTGCATCACACTTGCTAACTGGCTCAGCTTCCACCCACTTTGTGAATTTGTCAACAGCCACCAAGAGGTGGGTCTTCTTATCCTTGGACCGTTTAAAAGGCCCAACCATATCAAGCCCCCAGACCGCAAAGGGCCAAGTGATTGGGATCATCCTCAACTCCTGAGCCGGCATATGAGCCCGTCGTGAGAACCTTTGGCAACCATCACATTTACTGACCAAGTCCTCTGCATCAGCGTGAGCCGTCAGCCAATAAAAACCATGACGGAAAGCCTTGGCTACAAGAGATTTTGAGCCGGCATGATGACCACAATCCCCTTCATGGATCTCCCGCAAGATCTCTTGGCCTTCCTCAGGGGAGATACAACGTTGAAATGCCCCCGAAACACTGTGATGATGTAACTCGCCATCGATGACGATCATTGACTTAGCCCGCCGGCTTATTTGCCTGGCCAAAGTTTCATCCTCAGGCAACTCTCCCCGGGTTATATAAGCCAGATATGGCATTGTCCAGTCTGGTATGACATGAAGAGCCGCCACCAGTCGTGCCTCCGGGTCAGGGATAGCCAAGTCCTCCTCTGTAGGCAACTTAACCGAGGGGTTATACAGGACATCCAGGAAAGTGTTAGGCGGCACCGGCTTTCGCTGAGAGCCTAGCCGGCTTAAAGCATCAGCCGCCTCGTTCTTCCTGCGATCAATGTGCTCCACTTGGTATCCCTGGAAATGCCCAGCAATGGCATCAACCTCACGGCGATAAGCCGCTATGAGAGGATCCTTAGAATCCCAGGTGCCTGATACTTGTTGAGCCACCAAGTCTGAGTCACCAAAGCACCTTACCCGGCTTAAGCTCATCTCCTTAGCTACCCGAAGACCGTGGAGCAAACCTCGTATTCAGCCGCATTGTTAGTGCAAGGAAACATCAACTGCAGCACATAATGGAACTTCTCACCCTTAGGGGAAGCCAATACAACACCAACCCCCGAGCCCTCCAACTGTCTGGACCCATCAAATTGAATAGTCCAATAAGTGTTATCCGGCTTTTGCTCAGGCACTTGTGACTCCGTCCAATCATTGATGAAATCCACCAAAGCCTGAGAATTAACAGCAGTGCGTGGCACATATTTGAGGCCATGAGGTCCAAGTTCTATAGCCCACTTAGCAATTCTCCCTGTAGCCTCTCTGTTTTGGATAATATCACCAAGAGGGGCAGAACTGACCACAGTGATGGGATGACCCTGAAAATAATGCTTGAGCTTCTGGCTCGCCATGAACACACCATATACGAGCTTCTGCCAATGCGGGTATCGCTGCTTGGACTCAATGAGCACCTCGCTGACATAATAAACCGGCCGCTGAACCGGATGCTCCTTACCCGCCTCCTTGCGCTCCACCACAATAGCCACGCTGACGGCTCGTGCGTTTGCCGCCACATACAGTAGCAAGGGCTCCTTATCAACCGGAGCAGCAAGGACGGGGGGCTCTGCCAGTTGCTTTTTCAAATCCTCAAAAGCGGTATTAGCTGCATCATTCCAGACAAAGTTATCAGTTTTCTTCATCAACTGATATAAGGGCATAGCCTTCTCACCCAAACGGCTTATAAACCGGCTTAAAGCAGCGATGCGACCCGCCAAACGCTGAACATCGTTTATACACGCCGGCTTAGCTAGGGAGGTGATGGCCTTGATCTTCTCCGGGTTAGCCTCAATGCCTCTGTCAGAAACCAAGAAACCCAATAGTTTGCCTGCAGGAACACCAAAAACACACTTGGCCGGGTTAAGCATCATCTTGTAGACCCGGAGATTATCGAAGGTTTCCCTTAAGTCATCTATCAGGGTTTCCTCCTTGATGGATTTAACCACAATATCGTCCACGTAAGCGTGAACATTGCGCCCGATCTGTTTATGAAGACAATTCTGTACACAACGCTGGTAAGTCGCCTGTGCACACTTGAGTCCAAAGGGCATAGACACATAGCAGAAGGCTCCAAAGGGAGTGATGAACGCCGTCTTCTCCTGGTCCTTAATTGCCATCTTAATCTGATGATACCCGGAATAAGCATCCAAGAAACTTAAGCGTGCACAACCTGCCGTAGCATCAATGATTTGATCAATACGGGGGAGAGCAAAAGGATCAGCCGGACACGCCTTGTTCAAATCCGTGTAGTCCACACACATCCGCCAGGTGCCGTTCTTCTTGAGTACGAGCACCGGGTTAGCCAACCATTCTGGGTGAAAAACTTCAACAATAAACCCGGCCGCCAAGAGCCGGTCCACTTCTTCACCAATGGCTTTCCGCCTCTCCTCATTAAACCGTCGAAGGAACTGTCTGACCGGCTTAAATTTTGGATCAACATTGAGAGTATGCTCAGCGAGTTCTCTAGGTACACCTGGCATGTCAGAAGGCTTCCACGCAAAGATGTCCCTATTCTCACGGATGAACTCGATGAGCGCGCTTTCCTATTTTGGATCCAGATTGGCACTGATACTAAACTGCTGAGATGAATCTCCTGGAACAAAATCAACAAGCTTAGTTTCATCAGCCGACTTAAATTTCATCGCCGGCTCAGTCTCCGTAGTCGGCTTCTTTAAAGAGGTCATGTCTGTTTGGTCAACATTGTCTTTGTAAAACTTCAACTCCTCTGTTGCACAAACAGACTCTGCATAAGCTACATCACCTTCCTCGCACTCGAGAGCCACTTTCCGGCTGCCGTGAACCGTAATGGTCCCATTGTGACCCGGCATCTTGAGCTGTAAGTACACATAACACGGCCGTGCCATGAACTTGGCGTAAGCCGGCCGTCCAAATATAGCATGGTATGGACTTCTTATCTTGACCATCTGAAAGGTCAATTTCTCCACCCTGTAGTTGTTCTCATCACCAAAAGCCACTTCTAATTCGATCTTGCCGACTGGATAAGCCGACTTACCAGGTACCACACCATGGAAGATAGTGTTTGACTAGCTAAGGTTCTTATCAACCAGCCCCATACGGCGAAAAGTCTCATAATAGAGGATGTTGATGCTGCTACCTCCATCCATGAGTACCTTTGTGAACTTATAACCTCCCACCTGAGGAGCTACCACTAAGGCCAAGTGGCCCGGGTTATCCACCCGGGGAGGGTGATCCTCCCTACTCCACACTATAGGCTGCTCAGACCACCGCAAGTAGCGTGGAACCGCCGGCTCAACAGCATTAACAGCCCTCTTGTGAAGCTTCTGATCTCGTTTGCACAAACTGGTGGTGAACACATGATACTGCCCACCGCTTAGCTGCTTTGGGTTGGTCTGATAACCCCCCTGCTGCTGTTGATGACCCTGACTAGACTGTTGATTAAAGCCCCCTTGACCGTTCTGAGGACCGGAATTTGAGCCGCCGCCCGGGCCATGAAAGCCGCCGGCGCCTGAGCCGCTGCCCGGGCCATTGTAGCTCTTAAAGGCCTTCATGATCGCGCAATCCTTCCACAGATGAGTCGCTGGCTTCTCTCTAGAGCCATGCCTTGGACAAGGTTCATTTAGCAGCTGCTCCAGCGTTGGACCTGACCCGCCGCCTCGGGGAGGGGGCCTCCCCTTGCGTCGCTGGTTACTACCTTGGGAGTTGGCGTTGGCTACAAACTCTAGGCTGCCATCGGCCTTACGCTTGCCTCCTCCTTGGTTCCCCGGGTTAAACTGAGGACCCTTGCCGTTGCCATTCTTCTTTCCCTTCCCTACCCTTTCATCATCTGAAGGGGGATCCTTGGTACCATCGGAATCGGCGTACTTGACAAGAGCCGCCATTAGGGTACCCATATCGGTGCAGTCGCGCTTGAGCCACCCGAGCTTCATCTTAAGGGGCACAAAGCGACAGTTCTGTTCCAACATTAAGACTGCAGAGCCGGCATCGATCTTATCTGATGAATGTATGATCTCCTTGACCCGGCGAACCCAATGGGTCATGGATTCACCCTCCTGCTGCTTACAGTTAGTCAAATCCACAATTGACATAGACTGCCTACAGGTATCTTTGAAGTTTTGAATGAACCGGGCTTTCAGCTCAGCCCAAGACCCAATGGAGTTCGGTGGTAGCCCTTTCAACCACGTGCGGGTAGTTCCATCTAACATCATGGTGAAATATTTGGCCATGGCCGCCTCACTGACCTCCAGCAATTCCATAGCCATCTCATAACTCTCAATCCAGGCTGCAGGTTGTAAGTCAGCTGTATAGTTAGGCACCTTCCTAGGGCCCTTGAAGTCCTTAGGTAGACGTTCGTTACGGATAGCTGGCACCAAACAAGGGACACCCCCGGTCCTGGTAGGGATACCCACATCAACGGAAGTCATCGGATAAGCCGGGGGGGGGGTCTGGTAAGCCGTCAATTGAGGCACCTGCTCCGCCTCTTGCCGTGCTTGGTCTGCTGCGTAAAGGGCTCCATTATGAGCCGGGCCATGGCCAGGGGGCGGGTCATGGCGTCGGACATTACTTGAGCCGGTTGCTGAGACCACGTGTCGGCTGTAACTCGGGCTCTGGCCTGGACGAGGGGTCGAGTGGATCCTGTCCCGGCTGTAGGAGTACGCCTCTTGCTGTGCCAGTGCCGTCTGCAGGAGTTCCCTGACCCGGCGGGTTTCGATGGCCCCTGGAGAGTCGCCGTCAACGCGGAGAGCCGCCAGTCGTGCTGCTGCAGCCACCATGTTCTCCAGCGGGTTATCATAATGACCCGGGGGTATTGGCACATACTGAGGCGGGGCAGGGGGCACCTGGGGAGGCCCCATCACTCGTGGCTGAATAAGGGGTCCAGACCCGGGCGCAATGACCCCTGGCGGGTTACTAGACCCTGCACCCGGCGTGGGAAGAGATTGCGTGGATCGTAAACCGGTGGGAGTCGAGACTGGGCCTTCTGATGCCTCCTTCTCATGACCTCGTTGGCCGCGTTCTGATCCATCGTGAGCTGGAAGGACTGCGCCTGAATCAGCTGGGCCCGGGCGTCAAGAGCCGCCCGCTCCGCAGCCAGCCTGATCCCTTCCGCTGCAAGATCCTCTTTAGCTTTTATCAAATCCAATTTTAACTGTGCCACCTCCGCGTCATGCTGAGCTTGATTCGCCGGGTCAACTGCGGTGGTTAACAGGGCCGTCATCTTGTCCGTGAGATCCATCAGCACCTGAGCCGGAGAAGGCACCGGGTTTCCCGATCCAGCAGCGGGGTTCCGAACAGGCTGCGCACCAGCCATAAAAACTCCAACCTGACTTGGCAGCTCAAAAGGGTCCGGAATACTGTCGCCGTCGGAACAACCCATGAGCCTACCATCTTGAAGTTGGTACAACGAGTTTGGTTCATCGGTGGCCGACTCGCCGTCAGAGCCGGCGACCGCCTCGTCACCAGTCCCAGATGGATCAGAGGGCCCTCCATGGATGCATCCCACAAAGGTGCGCCTTAAGGCAGGCCGGGCCCGGGCGGGTTGTGCACGCTGAGCTGTTTCGATGAGATCGGCGCAGAGGTCCAGCTCGGGGCCCGGCTCACCAATCTTGCCAATGAAGACATGAATTCCGCCAAAGGGGACCCGGTACCCGTACTCAATTGAGCCGGCGTCGGGGCCCCAGTCCGCATCGTCGATGTAGAGCTTGCCGCGACGACTCTTGGTCATCCGGCCCACAGCGTATCCCTTGAGCCCTTCGAAGCTGCCCTTCAAGAACTCAAATCCACCGTGCGCTGGCCGCACGGTGGGCGCCAACTGTCGTGGAATTGTCACGGTAGATGTCCTTGAGCTAGGACTTAGTCGTGAAGCCATCGCAACTAGGAAGCTTGAAGGGGTTATGCGAGACAAGGAACACGAGGGTTTATACTGGTTCGGCCCCTTACGGTGAAGGTAAAAGCCTACGTCCAGTTTGGGGTGATATTGATTAGGGTTACGATCACCAGGAGTTAAACCACTAAGCCCGGCTCTCGATGAGATTGTTGTCACCCTTAAATCGCTGCCGGGTCGTCCCTTTATATAGGGAGGCTGACGCCTAGCATCCCTTAGAGTCCCGGCCGGCTTATAAGAGTATCCGGCTCGGTCTCTAAACTATACTTGCCTTACGCTACAAGTTCTACTATAATAATGATTATAACTACGGGCCTTAAGCCATATCCGGGTCTAAGCCCATCTCTGGCCCATCGTCTTGAAACTTGGCTCCGGGCTTCTGGCAACAACCGTACGAGTAACCCGGCCCCTCCTGGCGGGTGACTCTAAGGTCTATATCCTCAACAATAGCATTATACTTTTGGATCCAAATTAGTCCCCTATGAAGTAGCGCATAAACTAGGGTTTAAGCTTCTGTCACTCTAGTAACCCATCATCTAATAGCTACTCCACAATGCATTCCCTTAGGCCCAAGTATGGTGATGTCCCATGTAGTCGATGTTCACATGACACCACTAAGGGAATCACAACATACATATCATCAAAATATCGAACACATATCAAGTTCACATGATTACTTGCAACAAGATTTCTCCCGTGACCTCAAGAACAAAAGTAACTACTCAAAAATGATAATCATGCTCAAGATCATAGGGGTATTAAATAGCATAATGGATTTGAACATTTAATCTTCCACCAAATAAACCATATAGTAATCAACTACAAGATGTAATCAACACTACTAGTCACCCACATGTACCAATCTGAGGTTCTGGTACAAAGATTGAACACATGAGATGAACTAGGCTTTGAGAGGAGATGGTGCTGTTGAAGATGTTGATGGAGATTTCCCTCCCAAAGATGAGAAGGTTGTTTGTGATGACGATGACGATGACGATGATTTCTCCCTCCAAGGGGAAGTTCCCCCGACGGAATCGCTCCGCCGGAGGGAAAAGTGCTCCTACCCAAGTTTCGCCTGGCACCCCGTCCCGAAAGTCCTCCCCTTATTTTTTCTATGTAAAAATGACATATATACTAGAAGAGGGGCACCGGAGGTTGGAAGAGGAGGGCACAACCGACCAGGGCGCGCCCAGGTGGGTTGTGCCCACCTGTTGGGCCCCCTCTGGTAGTTATTTGCTCCAATATTCTTCATATATTCCAAAATAATTCTCCGTAAATTTTCAGCTCATTTGGAGATGTGTAGAATAGGTAACTCTGACGTAGCTTTTCCAGGTCCAGAATTCCAGCTCTCGGCATTCTCCCTCTTTGTATAAACCTTGCATATTATGAGAGAAAAGGCATTAGAATTACTCCAAAAAGCATTATTATGCATAAAAAGATAGTAAATAATAGTAGGAAAACATGATGCAAAATGGACGTATCATCGCCTCCTCCCACCAGTTTACTCACTCCTGGAGACCAAAGTCCAGAACATTCTGGCCTTCCTTGAAGCTAGGGCCAACGTCCAAGAGTACGCCAACAATGGCGCAAGATGCCGCTGTCGCCGTCGCCGTCGGTCAGTAGCCCGACGACACACAAAGCACAGCAGAAGAGCCACTTCCCATTGCAAGACGCCCCTGCCGCTGCCGCGTTATCTAAATTTGCCATGAAAAATGTTTGGATTTTCATGCTTTAAAATCCGAACGTTTGGGATTTATCATTTCCATTTATTTTAGTTCGATCGTCATGTGAATGTAAAGTCGGAGTCAGACTGAATGAAATCTATGGTTTGATCGATTGAATGTTCTGCTAGAGCCATATCAAATTAAATATGAAACGCCATCAAGCCACATGTATTCCATCTCATCGCAAACATTTCATATTAAATACCACGTCAATTCCATATATTTTTTAGGGAAGTCAATTCCAAATACTTGTAGGGCGGGACCAGTCCCCTTGTTCGATACTAGGCGATACATCTATTTATCCACGCATTTATATTACAGAGTAGTAGATAAATAGTACTAAAACTAGCCTAACTTGTCCGTTAGAGTCACTTTTGTTCCTAAACTTGTCACATGTATAATACTACTAGTACGTGAAACTGGTGCCGTAACTTGTGAACGCGTCCAAATATGGTCAACGGCAACACCACCCGCGCGTTCTTCGTGTTTGCCCGTGCGTGTAAACGTAGAAGGGGAGGAGAGGGAGAGAGAAAGCAGACATGGAACCCACCAGTAAGTGAAGGCGAATAGTACGTGCTAACGAGCCGGTCCCACTAATGTACTAAAATTAATATTAAAACATGTTATCCATTAAATAGGCTGTGGTAATATAAAAACATTATATCAACAAAGGGGGGTAGAAGAAACGTTTCTACTAAGTTTCCTATTGACGTGTGGCTTGAAGGCCTGGTCGCACGTTCGATCCTCGTCCTTTTTTATTTTTTATTTATATATGGGTACAAATTTGTTCCATGACAGGTGGGCCCCTCGGTGAGAAGTTTGTAGAACTTTCATTTCTGGGTCGAAATTTGTTCCATTACACGTGGACTATTGGTGTGTAGTTTGTAGCTTATTAATAATAATTAAAGAGAACAACATAGTTTTTTGCAAAAATACCAGGGTGCGACGTGGAAGGTGAGAAAGGGCGTGCAAGAGAGTGGTGATCGAGCCAGAGGGAAATCAATTGTGGGAGGTGCGGGGGTTGGAACGGTGTTTGGAGTAGTTGTGGGCCGAATGCTACGAAAATATAATCTAAACCCACCGGAATAAATGCCTTCACAAATTAATCCAAGGTTGGAGCCCCCCTCGCAATGTAAATTGTTCCAGCTCTCTGAGGGATGGAGAGGTAGATTCATTGTGTGGAAGATACAGCGTGAGAAAGCGAGGTCAATCAAGACATAGATAGATAGAGAGACAAAGTTGGTGTGGTCCAGCATTCGTTGAAAAGATATATATGCTCTGGAGAAATATTGTCTGATTGAGCTTTTGGGAAGGGTGAGGGTTGTAAGAGAGAGCTTGAGAGATGATCCAGTCATAGACATGTAGATATATTTTGTACATGGGAGGAAGAAGGTCAATCCATACATAGATAAAGGGAGAGAGACTGAGCGAGTGTGGGACGTCATGTGATCGAAAGAGTGAGATGGGTTGGAGAGAGTGACCTAGATAGACAATATGCGTGAGAGAGTATACAATTTGAATATGTCAAATTGGGCCCAAACATGGAGATATATCGTTTGTCTGAGAAAGAGCGGGGTCAATCAATACATACATAGAGAGAGAGAGAGGGAGATTGAGCGAGCGTGGGCTGCCATGAGGTAAAAAGAGTGAGGGCAGCTTGGATGGACTGACCTAGATAGACAATCTGTGTAAGAGAGTATAGAGTGTGTCGATCGAGGCCCGAATAGGAAAATATATCATTTGTGTGCTAGAGAAAGCGAGGTTAATTGAGACTTAGATAAAGAGAGAGATTGGGCGAGTGTGGGCCACCATGTGGAAGAAAGAGTGAGACAGTCTCGAGAGAGTGACCTAGATAGACAATGTGCGTGCATGCGCACGAGAGGGGCGTCTAGATAGGCAATGCATGTATCTAGCGATAGAGAGTGGGAGGGGGAGAGAGATAGAGAGATCGGCATGGAGTGCAATAGCAGGTGTGTGAGAGAGATACATTTGTTAACAGAGTGGAAAAGGGGGGTTGTGTAGTTGAGAGAGTTAGAGATCGAAACATGGAGAGAAAGAATGAACGTGTGTCGGAAACCAATAGCTTTGTAAGGTGGTTTGGAGAGGAAGATTGATCGATACATGAAGTATGTAGTGTGTGTGCTGAGGTGGGGTGGGGCTAAAATCACATTTGAATGTAGATACTACTAGACTTAGTATTGATGTTTCAATTTAGTGTAGATTGTAAGATTCGAATTGAGGACCATGCATATGACTTTCGTAATTATTTCGAATTCGTGCCATGCTAGGTTTGGAAAAGTTGACATCGACTCGATTGTTGTGGTATTTTGTATGTGTGTGATCATATGTTTGAATCCATCCAAAGTTTTCTCACTACCATGGTGTTCATCTTATACATATGAATTTGTATTAAAAAAGTAGCGTGGATACCGTGAAATGCGAAATCCACGTTTGAATTGGAGATTTCTATGTGACAAAGACTCTAATTCAAA
Source organism: Aegilops tauschii subsp. strangulata (assembly GCF_002575655.3). Classification (NCBI taxonomy): domain Eukaryota; kingdom Viridiplantae; phylum Streptophyta; class Magnoliopsida; order Poales; family Poaceae; genus Aegilops; species Aegilops tauschii. The sequence goes on along the minus strand of NC_053041.3, from coordinate 298,615,278 downwards.
TAACTCCTCATTAATTAATTTATAGTATCTCGTTTCGAAGGATTAATTATTTGCAAGGAAAACACGGGCATGGTAATACATATAGATTCGTTTGCAAATGAAAGAAGATCTGTTTGCATTCTCAAATGTAGGCGCACCAGGTAGACGAGGGTCGTGTTGTGCTGGTCGCGTGTGTCATACGGCCGATAGCACCCAGTCACCCACCCCCTCCCCCCTCCCCACCCCCCCAAAAGAACAACAACAAAAAAATTTCGCGCTTATATCTGGCGGCCCCAATTCTTGCCCTGCAAAATCTCCCTTCTCCACCATGCCCTTCCGCGCCCAGAGTGCTCAAATCCCTAATTTGCCACCAACCCAAGCAAAGTTCGAATCACCCCTCGTGTCATCTCTTTCCCCACCACTGTGTCGGACGACGAAGACGAAGACGATGGTCGCACTTCACCACCGCACCGGAGCTACCTCATCTACGCCCTCGTCCACCGCACCAGGTGGTCCACCGACAATGTCGGCCACCGCAGCCAATGTGCCTCACAGACACCGACTTCCACCACATCAGGTGCACTTCACCGACACCATCTCCCACCTCACTGAGGCTACTTCACCGAGCACATCGTCGCACCTCCACCCCCCGAGGCCGTTGGGGCTTCATCAACAACCTTGTCCACGGCATCACAGCGCTCTGCTGCCGCTCAAGATCTGCATCAGTGCGCGGCGAGCCAATGCTAGTGCATCACCCTCAACAGCTCTGAAGTGACCCGCACTCTACCTAGGCGAGCAGGCCCAAACGCCGGCCCAAACTAGGTATCCACATATCACTCCCTTGTGCACTGTTCCGACGATGTTTGGATATACTTTTCTGCTCTCTTAGCTTACACGCCTATGCAACTCTGACTTCAACTCTCATTTCTTCATGAGATATCATTTGAAACAAGAAAACCCATTTTTAGCGAGGCATGACGGCGCTATGGGATCTGGTACACATCCTGCATGCCGGTATAACCTTGTAAGTACCTGTCCTCCGGTATAACAGCACGGTCGATTCCTCTCATTTGATCAACCATTCGCCGTGTCAAAAATGCAGAGGGGGATGCAAGGAACACAAGGCCTGCACATCCAAGCAAGTGGTAACATGGACTTGTACATGGAACATCCCAAGCGCAAGCAAAGCTGCAGTGAGCCTGTACAACAAGCTAGCGTAAGTCCCTGCATTTCATTTAATTCGTATTGGCCTGCGTGTATGATTTGTGTGCGGTGGCGGATCCACGAATTCAAGTTACCAGGGGCGAAAATTTAAATTAAAAAATACGAAGGCACTTGCACTCCAGAAATCAAAATAACTTGAGAAATGTGAAGCTACATGCACTTTGAAAACCAGCTAATGATCCAAAGTATTTCTAGATTATAACACACTAAATGATGTAAGCACCAAAAATCATAAAATGCAACATGGTGTACAAGGACTACTAACATGGACTGTACCTGCTTGAATTATTCGTTCTTTGGCCAAAAATATCCAAGTGTAATTGCACCTATAACCAATACGCCAATAGTTTCAAACAACATATTAGAAAATTATTTATGCTATGTTGTCATGGTACGGGGACTTTCTAGTAGATGGCCTCGACGTTTCCTCAAGCCATGAAAATGTACTATAATTTGCTTGTCATCAATTCCTGCAAATCTCTCTCTCTCTCCCAACATAGCAGATCATCATTAGACACTAAATCATTCAATGGAAGCTTGCAAAATGCTTGCATTAGATCCCTCATTAGACACTATATGTTCATCACCAGGAGCATGCAAAATGTTTGCATCAAATCCTTCATTAGAAGTCTGTTCATTAGACAATCCAGGCTCAAGAACAACATGAGCTTGTATGTTTGCACCAGAAACTTGATTAGACACATCAAGTTTAGTCAGTTCAGTATTGATTGGGGGAGTTATAAAATAAGAAGAAATTGGTTTCATTTTCTTATACATTCCCTCCATACAAGTAGTTTTACAACACCGTTAGGTTTAACTATTGGCTAGAAATTGAACAGTTGAATTAGATATAATCAGGGATGTGATGTACGTTCTCATTGCGCTTGCTGCTCTTGCAAGCTGCGACTGTCCGTTTCCGCAAGCTCGATGCCATGCCCGTGCTGCCGCCGCTCCCTCCCAGGAAGGCTACACCCAGGTTGGATCTTCATCTTCTTGTACTTCCATTCGCTTGAAGCCCGACGACCAGCGTCCAAAGAGGGCACGAGGAAGTGTTGTGTTGGTGTGTCCAGCGGCGACTAGGTTAGGAGCGAACCAGACTGGAGGCTGGAGCGAATGAATTGGGGATTTTTTCTGCTGTCGATCGATATGCGAGGCACTCATTTGGGCCGTGAGCCTGCTATAGGGCCTGCCTTGCACTTACTTTATTGGCCCATCCGAATTGAAACGTTTTTCTTCATTTTTTACATTGCCTGCTTGTGCGCTGGGACGAACAAAACTTAGCCTGGGCCAACCTGGACGACTCAAACTAGGTGCGCACTTTCCAGCCACCCGAGGTGGCCGCCCATACCAGCCCCTGCGGTGGCGTCGCCCCTTTTTGCATGTATGATTGGGGTAGTGAAAAATATTCCAGTGGCGATTTTGATTTACCCATAGAATGGTTTAATTGCTTGTTTCTATGAACTGAGATCGCGAATAATGCGAAGGATGCCAGTCTCGTCATCCTATTATAGATTGCTTAGAACTCAATATGCCAAATGTAATCGCATGAGATATACAGTAAAAGCCAGTGTGATGTGTGTGGCTACAACTAGTCTGAGAACCCGTCCTCATATAACATTCAAGGACGCATCATCTTATCAGATTAACCATTCAACTTACCAATGCAGTGTGGGAAGAAAAAAGTATTAGGACTACGTATCTAAGCAATTGATGCCATGGACTCCTTCATCGAACCTTGTAAGCGAAAAAGGAGTTGCAGTGTGCCTGTACAAAGAGCAAGCGTAAGTTCAGTTACCTGCTTCTTGGAATTTTAGTTAGCCACTGATTGCAAAATTGTTCAATTACATCGCTTGGCTTAATTTAGTTTGCTACTGATTACATAATGCCATATCCTGTTAATCCTCTTATAGACTGCGCCTATCTATGTGTTTGATATTTACTATTAAGAACGAACTTAAATAGCTACTTAAGCATGTAGATAGTTGGTCATATGTACTTCTAAGGTGTAGCAAAATTCATGTGTAATTTATGTTCTGATACCATGGTTGTTTAAATGGTTTGCTGTTATCACTTGTAGCACTAGTAATGTTTTCATGTTCATAGACAGACAATGTTCAGGTTTATATGAGGGACAACGTCTTTTTAACTTATATATATGTGTTGGAATCATTTTTCTTACACCAAAGAAATTTACAGATGTCTGTGTTGCTGGTAAACGGTACCAACTTGTTACTTTAATACGTTGCCAAGAACTTGTTAGTTTTAATAGTTCATGTGTAATTAAATACGTTGCCAAAACTGGTTAGTTTTACTAGTTTGGTGTTAGTTTCTTATGGCTCTTGCAACACATTATTTATGATTGCTAACATTCAAGTTCGCGGGATCCAACTGAAACTCCGTTTGGCACAATAGGTATGTTTTCAAAAACTTCCTTGTTTACTTGGTTTGCTGCTGTAACATGTTGTTGTAATCATCTTACCAACTTCCAGTTTTCAGGATCCAATTGGAAGTCAAATTGCACAATAGGTACATTTTCAAAAATATATTTGTGTAACAGATTTGCTTTGTAACTTGTTTCTCTAATCAAGTTACTGACTACTCAACATTTTAGGATCCAAGAGAAACTCCAATGCCATAACATGTTCCTTTTCCAAAACTTGTTTGTTTAACTGCTTTACTGCTGCAACCGGTTGCTCTAATCACGTTACTGGCTACTCAACTTTTCAGGATCCAAGAGAAAGTCCAATGCCACACCAGGTACCTTTTGCAAAACTTGTTTGTTTAACTGCTTTGCTGCTGCAACCGGTTACAATGATGTTAATAACTACTTTTTAGCATCCAATCAAAACTCTTTAATTCCTTGTTTGTTTAACTGGCTCGCTGTTCTAACTCCCAGTTGAGATGTTTTGTGAACTTCAAATCTTTGGAATCCAATCAGAACTTTAATGGCAAAACAGATTAGCCCAAGATCAAAGAGCGAGGTCCCTATGGTCGTTGTATCATCCCATAGTAGTGGCACCGGCTCAATCGTGCATCATGAATTGCCAACTGCTGATGCTCTAGAGGCTAAACTATTGGTAGAAAGAGATTCGGCTTCTGCACTTAGAGATGAAGTTGACATGTTGAGGAGGAAAATAGCACAATCACAAGCAATACTCAAGACAACCATTAAATATTTTGTGGATTTCAAAACAAAGCAAGCTGAGACTGACGGCATTGTTAAGGTCCTGAAGGAAAAAATGAAATTAAATTCCCACTTGGTAAATCATAGGTGAAATGTTTTTTCCATCATTAAATAACCTTTGTGTTGTTTGTTCATGTAATCGATCAAACCATTTGTTTTAGAGATCATGTAATAATTATTTTTTGTGTTTTGGTTTGTAATTTTTTTAGCACGAGTCTGTATTAATTGATAAGACTCTGAGACATTTCATTTTTATTGCTGTCCCATACCTACAAATATGCCAATCAGGCTGAATGTGCATTCAGCAATAATAGTAGTATAGATAGTCCTTAAGTGGCATGTATCTGAAAGGGCCAAGATGTTGTACTAGCTTTGCTAAAAAAATGATGCTCTTTTAGCAAAAAAAGTACAGCGTCATGGGTTATGTATGTTAGTTGATATTATTGATCCATATACTCTATAAGTGTTTATATGTATGTTAGTTTTGTACATTATTGGTTGATTGACTCGGTATCTTGAATCTTGAGACATCGCTTGTGTACATATCTAAATCGGAGTACACTATATGCTGCATGTGTCATACATCTTACACTTGAGTTCGACATAAAGTGGTTTCGAATTCACCTTAAACTAGATTCTAGCTTCTCAATTCGAGTATCGGCATTTGTTAATCATATTCATATATGACAGTGGAATACATCTTTGTTGTGATTTTGAAGATATATAAAAAACATACAATGATTTATAAAGATTCGTATAAGAAATGGATTCTAATTTAGTTGCCAGGGTAAACGTGGATGCTTATTGTCCCAAAATTTGAAAGAAGCGGCAAAATATCCACTCCCACGTCGGCTGCCCGAAGCCAGTGTTTGCGAGATGGAAATTACTGTCTGCCCCTTACACAGACAATTTATCGGCCCGATTTCCACTGCACTCAATAGGGGTAAGTTATTAACTTCAATTAGACGTGACACGACCACCTCTGAGCCCATTCAGACCCGGTGGGCGCCAAACATGGGTGGCAAAACATATTTGATTCAAGCTCGTCCGAAAGACCTCTGTCTCTCCCTCCATTTCCCCATTCATATACGATGGGCGGAAAAACAAACTCGATTCGGCCGAAATCAATGTAGGCAAATATTTTCAACAGGGCAGGTTTGTAACTTCACTCATACGTGACACAACCGCCCTACCTGTCAGCCTCGTTCATACACTATGGGCACCAACCGTGGGCGCCAAAACACCCTCTCCTCGCCCGAAATCGCTCTGGGCAAATATTGGGGAGATGCGAGATTACCGTCCTATCCCCAACCGACGAGACTTCCAAATTTTAAACGGGGGCTGAGTTCGTAACTTTCCCATATTTTAGACAGGTCGTCCCAAAAACATGGTTCCCTATACCTCTTCCTCCATTTTCCCATTCATACACCGTCCATGCTAGAACACCATCCCCACACTAGCCTCCTCCGTCCGCCACCCCATCCATCGCCGCCGTCCTCCACCCCGTCCATCGACGCCGTCCTCCACCATGCCGGAGCACTTACCAAGACCGCGTCGTCCATTGCTAGAGATGGACATTTCTCATCCACGCCGACGGACCAGGAGCCTTGCATCGCGTCCTCTCGGTTTATCGGTGGTGTCGTCCTCCTTGTTGGGGCTGCTCCCACGACCTTCTCGTCCACCGCAACAGGACTTATCCCCCGATGCACCCGTCTACCGTCGCAGATCTGCTTCAATGCCACCAATAGCCATCGCACCCTCGATGCCTACACGGTGCCGCAAGAGAGGTGGTACTACTTCATATCTGCTCAACTTTTTGATCTCAACCAGAAAATAGATCGTAACTTGGTTACTGTACTTTCTTTTCAGCTCTTAGAATTTAGTTCTTAGTTCGAAGTAAACAATGGTTGCTAAATAGCATTTCTATGGCTTGCAGCTTCAAATATGCCATGGCACAGTCATAATAGGGTTTAATTGATCATGCTTAGGGTTTCCCCCCTTTTATGGTCACTATACGATCAACATACGTGCTTCGTGTCATAATAGCACCGCTCCACCCATCAAGCTAAACAAGCTTAGTTGTTCAAATACGAATCTGGTATTATTAAAACAGAGTCGTTTAACTGGTCAGCTAGATGTTCCTAATTTGGTTCCAAAAATGCATGTGCACCATTCGGGTGTGGAACTACAGGGTGCCCACGGTGGGCCGCGGCCTACCCTGGGATTTTGGTTCGGCCCAGACCCCGATTCCCCTTTGTTCTGCTACGCTTCCGATCTCTACTTGCCCCCAGCCACCTGCCTCATCGGCGACTCACCATCCTCGGACGACATGACTCTAGGAGGAGACACCGAACTAACAGGAGGTCAGGAGCCGCTTGCCCAATAGCGTCACCGCTGCCCAGGCGCGCTGCTGTGCCTACCTTCCTAGTCCGTTCAGGGCTCAGGCGTGCAGCAGCCACTAAGCCAACCCGATTTCTCCTGAGATACATCCTCAACACTCAGCAACCACTCCTCATCACCCATTTTCTAATTGATTCATTACTCATTAGGTAGGACAGTCATTAGGGTTTGTTGTGTACTGAGTGCTACCTACACTTAATGGTTCAGATATTTCAGTAATCTTTAGTACCTGTAAAGTTCACAGGGTTTCAAAATTCCGGCCCTAGGAACAGACACTAGTCATGTTGGATTGTTGGTCATAGTGACATTGACCCAGATTACTACTACAGGCCAGGTTTGCTGACAATTTTACTTGTATTTTTTACTCATTCGATATGATATCCAATTATTCACGTCAATTAGTTGCAAACAATAAGTGCTAGACCAACTTCTTGATTCAAATTTTGGACGGTCTCTTATTGCAGTTACAATTCTGTATACTTGTCCTAGTAAGCTCACAAGTAATGATTGATTCACTACCTCTATGCGTGCCTTGTCATATTTGTTGTCAATATTCTTTTAGGGTGGACCACCCTGTTTCAAAATACTGGAACCGCAGACATGAGTGAATAGTATTTCTTTGTGTGATCTCTTCCAGCATGTGTGGGCAACGAACACTGCATCCTATAGAAAGAAAGTCTCATATCCACCTTTTACATAGACAACAATCTTTTCCATGGAATACAATCTACCTACTTGCTTTGTGTCGCACTACCAGCACTCCACCCTTGAAGCTAAACATTATGCCACTCATAATTCCTTAGTTTATTTGTTCAAATACGAATTTGATATGATTCTAATGTTCCTACTTCAGTTTCGAAATGTGTGTCCGTCTGTTATAGAGACATAAGAGTTTTTGTTTTTGTCTATGGTCTGGTCAGCACGGTTGGGGGATGAACTTTGTATACGCATGGGTTTGTAGGGAGACACTCTTCGAGTTGAATCCGCAATGCATTCCATGGATAATCTGACTACTTTTTATGTTTTCATGAATCTTAGATACTGAACAACATCACAATGTTTATGAGCTTGCGTGCAGGAAAAGAATAAAGCGGAACAATGCCATGGCTGTCAAACTTGGCATTAAGGGATTGAAATCAAGTCTGGATGCAATGCAAACGCTCTCCACCAACAGATTCATGCTCAGAATATGATCCTAACAATGATTCTAAGCTAGAGGGAGACCTAAGTCAATGTAGCTCCCTAGTGTAGGAGTCAAGGGCATATGCCCTATCTTATTCACCCATCAAGGTGCTTGCTCTAACTTTCCAAGGTTATATTGGTTGCGCATATCTTGCAACTGATGCTTTGCATTGCTTCTACTTTGTTGCACTGCCATTAGCTTATTTTACACATCGTGTATATGAATACGCCCTGCCTATCCATTTTCAGTACATATTCCATATGTCATCATACCATATTTATCCATTCAAATGTTGTTCTTGTGTATCAGACATTCAAAAGGAAGAGGGCAATTGCTGATCGAGGAGGAGCACGGACAAAGTATTTGGAAAAGGTAATGACACCTGATAAATCAAATAGCCCATTAGGTGTAGTTGCAATATCACCAGACCCAGAAAACACGACCACAACTCTAGCAGTCTCTAGCCCTACTACACTGGCCATCTCTGATGCCCCAACTCAGCAGACCCCAACTGCAGCAAACAGTATGATGATGCTAGTTGACATACCACCAGCTCTACGACGCAAAACCCCATTCCAGCAAAGAGTACACCAAATCCAGTTGCCAAATCCCTTTTCGAATGAGAGAGAGCCCCAATTGTAGCAAATAGGACCCTTATTCCACTTCTTCCCAGTTTAGAAGACGAAGCTTATATTGTTGTCAGGAACTTTGTGTGCATCTTTCCTTCATGGAAAGATTATACCACAAACAAAGAACAATTTCCAATCTTCTTCCGCAACATACGCGTAAGTAATGTACTAATGTTATCCATGGTAATTACTGCATATGTTTATGCTAACAGAAGATACAAGATTTCATTCTTTCAAATAGGCGAGGACCAAACTAGATAGTCAAGACGAGCAAGTGCACTTCAATGGCAAGCATCTAAACAAAATTTCTATAAAGTCTCTGGTGCTACATTTATTTGACACTGACTGGAATAATCTTATTACATGTTGGTCTCGTCTGCAGCGTAAGGTACTGTCTATGATATCACATCACAATTTGAACTACATTTTTGCATGTGCCTTAACGTCTCACTTGTACGAAAACTGTTTGCTGAAGAACATTCATTCTCAAGGGACCGCACTATCTCGCAACTATACTACACACTGCATTGCTCTTGTGAGTACATCTTGCCCTGTATGACCATACTTACTTTCATAGCTGGTTGATTATGTAGCATCACTGCACATGTTAGCCTTGTTATCCTCCATTTGGTGGACATTATAAGATCCGTATCGACTCTTACATAAATTTAGAATCAACCCAATGCTTTTGAAGAGGTTTAGCTCTACTGTCCTCTTGTAAGGACTGAACTCATCTACCACTGTACTTACATTAACAGCTACTCCCTCCATCCCATAATATAAGAGTGTTTTGTATAGTACACCACTGTACAAAACCCTCTTATATTATGGGAAGGAGGGGTTGGTTCATTGTGTAGCATTCTGCATCTTATCACCCTCGCCCACCATTACTAAAAAATATCAGATCTATATTTAATCTTACCAAAAAGTTGAATACACAGACAATGCCAGTGCAGAAGTGTAGCCCATTGCTCTTTTCAGTACATTTTGTCCTGTAACGCTTGTACTTATAGGGATTGGTAGTTGATTATGTAGCATCAATCTGCATCTTATCTTCATTATCCTCTATCCCTTCCAGTATTATCATATCTATAATTACTCTCTACAAAATGTAGAGTAGAGGCAATGCTTATGAAGAATATTCTGTGCTGAAATTCTTGAGTTATCCTTCCCTTGACATGGAGAAGGGCATTATAAAGCCGATGTTAACTGTTAATGTAAGCCAGTCCTTCTAAAGCCTTTATCCTCAACTGCTGTTTAATTTGCTCATACTCCCTATCGTCAACCATTGTTTAGTTTGTTGTTTCTATCAAAATGCATGTTCGCAACAATTGTAAGTTCCATGTTTTAGTTGTAAAATCAAATTCCTTATTCATACCATGCACATTACTCAATACTCCCTATATGTATCCTTGTTTTTGTGGATCTATAATCCAGTGTAGTTTGTTGTTTCTATCAAAATACATGTTCGCAACAATTGTAAGTTCCAAGTAATAGTTGTAAAACCAAATTCCTTATTCATACCATTCACATTACTCAATACTCCCTATATGTATGCTTGTTTTTGTGGATCTATAATCCAGTGTGTGGTGAAGCAGCCCACATTTGCACCTTGTCCTCTCCTGTTTTATCTTACTGATGTGGCTGACAATATGAACAACATGCCATGTACATTAACCCAAATAGATACAATGATTGTCTTTGCCCTTCATCTATGCTTGTTTTGTTGACATGGTAATCCAGTAGTGTGGTGAAGCTCCCCGCATTATAAACAATGCCAAATTATGCTATTGATATTTTGAATTGACTCTTTATTTTCTAATTTGAAATTGGATGGAATTGACATCACAGTTACCATCTTGGTTTATACACGTGTAAAATCTGTCATCTCTCTGCTTGTTTCAGGGTGATATGCGTGATGGCATGCACAAGTCTGCTGAAGGCTATGAAACAAACCCAACATATATATAGCGAGAGAACCCCAAAGTCATGTCTTGATGCAATGTTCAAGTTAGTTGAGACTAGCAGTCAGACAAGCTCACATAATTCGCTGTCTGAATCAGCTCGACTTCTTTAGTCCCAAGTTCAAGAAGAAAGGCATTCTGCAACTCGACTTCGACATGAAGTCATATCTCTAACGAAGATCGCGGAGAACACCAATGAGAACCTCATTACTAAATAGCTACACCTGGAAGCTATGACCGACATGCTAGGCCGGTCTCACAGCCTTACTGAGCAGCTTGCGTAGCAGCTCCCGCGCAAGGCTAACCTTTCTTGAACTGTCTTGGAAGTGGTCTTGTTTCAGTATTATTTTGTTACGCTGCAGTGGCGCCCAGTTTTGTATTCTGCTTCTTTGTTGCACTTTATGATCACTGGTGGCGAACTTCCATGCCCAGTGGATGTAATAAACCATAAATCCTTTATTGTATAGTGTAGGTTTATTCTAAGTTACTATGTCGTAATTTCTTTATTGTATAGAGTAGGTTTGTTCTTAATTCCTACTAGTTACCATATATGCCATCGCACTTTGCACCAGGCCCACAACTTACACGGGCCTACATTCGACCCAAAGTTTAGTTGGGCCTTTAGTGAACCCAGTGCTTAGTTGGGCCCATGTAGCTTCGGGCCATTAACAGGCTGAATATTCTGGTGGCCTGTTACGGCCTAGAAGACACCATGGGCCTTTACCAAGCCGAAATGCATGTTGGGCCTCAATTTTCAATAGTTGTCCACGGGCCTTTAGTAGGCCAAAAGGTAGACTGGGCCATTATTGGCGCAGTTATATGACGGGCCATTACCAGGCCGAAACATATCTCGAGCCTTAGTTGGCCCACTGATATCATGGGCCTTTAAGAGGCTGAAAGCTTAGTAGAGGCATCAACGGGCCGAACTTTACGACAGGCCTTTAACAGGCCCAAAGTCACGTTGGGCTGAACTATTGCCAGCTTGATCACGGGCCGTTAGTGGGTTGGATGTCGCATTGTACCATATATGGCCCATGGGCAGCATGGGCCATTCCCAGGCGAAAAGACACACCCCGCTAAAATGGGCCCATGTCTACATCGGGCCTCTAACAGGCCAAAATGTCACTGGGCTATAATTGGGCCCAAATACTCAACGAATAATTAACAGGCCAGCTGGCTTTGGGCCATAAATGGGCCATGTTTAAGAAGGCCGTTAGTGGGCTGGCCCACTAGTACCTGAGTAAATACTACGGACCTTTGATTGGGCTGGCCTTTTTAACCTATATGGTCCTCTGTTGGGCCCTGACACATGTCGACATATCATAGGCACGTCTCCTCCATGGGATGGACGACATCTGGCCCACCGAGGAGCCGACACATGTTTCCTCCGGCCAATGATGATTTTACACGCGGAAAATCCCCATTGGTCCAGGCTGTTAACGGGTTATCGGATCCAAACCAGAACCCGATAGCTTAACGACGACCCGTTACGGTGGATGCCACGTGTCGGTTACCCTTGATGAAAGCACTTCCATGACGCGCCATTTATTATCATGGAAGTGGACACTTCTGTGATGATAATTTTGGTACGACAACACAGGTATGACTATCTTGATTCTGTCATAAAATCATCATGGATGTACATGCATTACAGAAAATGTGACCTAATGTGACAAACACGTATCATCATGGAAGTGGTTTTTTTGTAGTGTGGGTTCGACCTTGCAGTGGGGACTGAACCTGCCGATAGCAAGGTGTCTAACCGGCCCAAGGTGTGTGGCGAGGACGTGGGACAATGCGTCCAGGCTTTGTCACTCCCTGTTGTAGAACTCATGGTCGACGATGAGGTCTAGGGGGTGGAGTGCCAGAGGGGGTGCCACCGCCGTGAGAGGACAGTGGTCCGCACGGCAGATTTGATGGGGAGGTGGGATATGATGCTTACCAAAATCTCGTCGGGGAGGCTGCTGATGAAGTCCACGTTTGCCGGAGGCTCTTGCAGTTCTGGCTCGACCCGCCCCTGCTTGTTGGCCGGTTCGTCCTCCATATCGCAGCAGGCGGCGACCCTTGGAGGCGGTGCTTGTAGATGAGAATGGAGGACTGTTCTACGTACCTTCCCGAGGCGGTCAAAACAAAAGTCCAAAACCAGCAATAAATTGCAGTGCTCGCGGCTTGCTTCCCTGTATGGTGAGCATGCGCGGCGGAGTGCTCGCAGTCATCCCGTCTAATCAAACAGCTGCCTGCGGTAGTAAATGGTCAGTTCAATATAATAGCCCCAAAATTGGGTTGCCAATTTTTATGTTGTTATTCCTTCCTGGCAATCATTTTCAAAATCTTTCTCCTGAGTTTGATGGATCACTCTGAGAATTCTAGTCATTTCCAACCTTTCAAAACCTTGCTCATGTCTTTGTCAATGGGCGAGACCTCTTTTGCACCATCTCAAATCCTCTCAAACCCTAATTCCAAATTTTTGGAATTTGAATGTGGTCTCTGTGATTACATAGGAGTCATCATTTTCCTTAATCTGTTGATCGTCCCATCTGTTCCCAGAGACCCTTCTACCTTTCTGAACCCTGGATATGCAAAAATATTGCTAAGTACTATGCAATATTTTTGAATTGAGATTTATTCCTTTCTTGCCTTTCTAAGGAATAAAATCCAAAGGCATAGCTAGCCATCTCCTAAATTCATGAGAATTGGTGGAGTTGATATTTATGCCTAATCCAAGCTCTGGCAAATATATGGCCATAATTAAATAAGGAAAGTTGCCTTTTCTTATTTTATGCCAATATTCCAATCCTGCCATTTTATAAAGGAACTACTATTTTTATAGCAGAGAAAATTCCCACATAAGTTGTGGATCTTGTCCTTGCTATATAATCACTAGTTCTATCCTTATCTCATGTTCCACAGATCAAAAATTGGGCACATGATCCAATGCAAGTTTCTGCCTTCTCTGAAATTTTGCAAAGGAAGTGCTTTATTCCTAATTCCAATTGAGCTGAAATTTGGCAAGGTGATTAACATGGATAAATCACCCATGAATACAAAAGATCATCTCAATCCCTTCATCTTAGCTCCCTATGCAATTTTTCAAAGTTTCTGACCAGGTTGCAACTTTGTGAAGGAAGTACCTTCATAGAGTTTCCAAACGGGATGAAAATTTTCCATCTTCTCAAGTATCTCAGATCATTAGCCTCCACCTAAATTCAGTTCATTTAAGTGAACTATGTCAGCACAGGAGCAATTCTTGTTTTCTACCCAAATTTTCAGTTTGTGAAGTAAGTATATTTTATCTTGCTCCATTATGTCTGAAAATATTCCTAAGCCTTCTCCTATCAATATAACCCACCTACACAAGATTTTGGCTCATTTCATGTAGCCAATGTTTTCCTAGATTTTCCCAAGTTTCTGGACAGATGTGATGCTTGTGAAACAAGTACCAATTTGGCAAGTCCATTTGGTATGATCTTTTTGCAGCATCTACATATGACCAAATAATCAGGATTTACCAAGTGGCAGCCCTATCCCATGCTCCTCGTGAGTGATCTTTCATCATTTGTTTCCTGGACTAATTTTAGCAGTTGCAAAGCAACTATGCTAAATCCATGCCCAAATCCCCTCCAACTTCCCAGGACCGTAGTCCTTGCTAGCTAAAACCTCCCAGACATCAAGTTTAGTCCTTAACCTCACTAGATTGATCACCAAGATGCGGTAAAATTTGCTACAACAAACTTGTGGAGCTTGTTTCCCTCTGCTCACTACACCTCTGGCCGTGCCATCAACTCATATTTAATGAGCCTTGGAAGGACTCCTCTGCTGACAAGGTTTGGCATTAAGTAGGAGGCCAGAATATGCAGTGTCCATGGTGATCATGAGTGATGCCGGCCAAAATGGTGGTCTGTGCACTTTTGGCCTCGGCAGAGCAGCTCCGGCTGGCTCTGGCTCGTCTTAGCTTGTCCTATAGCTCAGACTCGGCGTCAATTTCCCCCTGGAGCTCATTCCCCCTTCTTTTGCTACCTCGTTGAGCCGTCGCCGTCGTCGAACAGTGAGCGCCCGTGTGCGCCATCGTCTTCCTTCTCTGTCTTCTTCTCCCCTGAGCCCCCTTAGCGTTGCGCAACCCCGTGAGCTCGTCCAGATCCCCCTCATCGCCTTGCCGCCCCTCCCCGTGACCTTTTGCCACACCTTCCAACACCGGGCCCATCACCGGCGCATGGACGCGTCGCCTGCCGCGTGCCACCTCGCCCCCTCCCTCTAGAGCTCTCCCCCGCGGCTATAAGTAGCGCCCCGAGCTTCCTCGCAGTCCACAACCCCCTCCCCGAGCCTCTCCCCAAGCCCGGAGCCCCTCCCTGACCCCCACCATCACCCTGGCCGCCGCCTCGGGCTCTGCTTGATTTTGGCGATGTCGCGCCCCTCTCGCCGTTCCACCTCCACTTCTGCATTCCCCAGGGTCCGGCAAACCTCTCCGTGGCCTCGGCCCCTCCATTCCCCCACCGGAGCACCCAGTCCGCCGGTGACCGGAGCCTCTCTCCACCACGGGACCTACTGCTTCCCCCCTAGTGCGTCTCGGCCGCGGCACCCACCACCACAGGATGCGCCTCTCGCTCCTGAACTCGTGGGTAGGTCGCCCGTCGTCTGCGGTGGCCGGAGTTGTCGACGATCGCCGTCGAGGCGAGCCCCTCCCTTGGCTCGGTGCGCGCCTGAGCGCGAGGTTGAAGACGCCAGGCCAGGCGGGCCCATCCCCCTGCGACCCCACCAGTCAGGGACCGAAGGGCCTGGCCCAGCGCCACGTCGGATAAGTGGCGGCGCCCCCGCCACGAAACCGTTTCCCCGCACTAAAGGCGTATTCCCAGTGAGTTCGTTTCCCACTTTAGAAAGCGCATTCCAGTGCTTTGTTAGAGGAAAATATGTTTTCACTTCTCTGAAGGCGTATTCTCAGAAAGGCGCTTTCTCTTTTTCAGCTCAGCCGGCCGAAATGCTTAAATTGTGAACGTTCACTGTTTAAGCCTCTTTTCTGCCTAAAAAGTGAACGGCCGTAACTTTTCAACCATGACTCCGATTGAGGTGATTCCAGTGCTGACATTCTCTATTCATCGAGATCTTTCTGTTGGTATCATTTTCATTATGTTTTCACATAGTGAAAATGACCACTTTCCCCTTGCCCGTAAACAGCCCCCACCGAGAGAGAACTGTTTCTGGCAACTCTTTCCGCGATCGTTTCACACTTCTTCCCGAAGTATTTGTCGACCCCCAGGCAAGCCAACCTCTTATCATGAGCCCCGAACTTGCATGTTGACTTTGCTGGTACCTCGTGTGTGTGTTTAGTTGCAGTAGTCCTCGTCTGTTTCGTCTGCCATGATTTCAATTGTGCTTTATGTTAGTACTTCTTGCCACGTCATGCTTGCCTTTCATGATAGCACTTGCCATGCTATAGTGTTCTTAATATCGTACTTGTGTTTGGTTAGTTTCATGCCAGTAGTATTGATGCTATGATGATTTTGGTTACACCATCAATAAGCTAGTACCCGGTATTGTCATGTTTCATATGCTATACCTGTTCACTTGAAAAAGCTCGATATTTGTTAATGCATTTGTTTGCTGCATGTTCATTGTTGCATCCTTGTTAAATATGCTCATAATATTGAGGATAGCATGACTTAATAATACACCTCCTCCGTCATCGATGGGATCGATTCATAGTGCCACCAAATCAAGCTTTCTCTAGTGCAACCACATTTACCTTTATGGGAGATCCTAGCTGGGTCTATTATCATGCCTCTCGCCGGTGCCTCGAGCGAGGGAAGGTTATGGGTGTGCGCTACCCTGATCAGGTAGGCGGACATAAGCCTTGTGTGGCCAGGTTTGTTTTTGAGCTCATGTCCTCGTTTGGGACCGTTTTTGTTTTGCCACGACGGTGGCCGTTGGTGCCTTTGGTAGGCACGGGGCCACCCAGGACTGAACCCAAAAGGGGTGTTGGTCGGAGTGGTCGGGAGAGTGTCATTCTAGTAGATCAGTTTTGTCGGAACGCCGTTGGTCCACACGAATGGGAGTGCGAGGCCATGGGTTCCATGGTGTGGGTACAGTGCGCTCCCTCTGCAGAGTGTGTGTGTTAAATCTATCGATAGCCGCGTCCTCGGTCATGGGCACAGTTCGTAGTAGGTCACACTATCGGGTCTTGGTCGAAATGGAGGGTAAACCTGTTAATAACTAATGTGATAACTAAGATGTGATAAATCATGTGGTGACTTGGATTATGAGATAATCGCGGGAAGTCATGATGATGTGTTGATAGGAGTCACGAGACGCGGTCTCGGTAAGTCATGAGGGTGCTCCGAGGAGCCGTTGCAGAGTAAGTGATTGTTGCATAAGGTTAATACAACATGTCTTCACGGGAGGTAACTGGTAATTTGTTTTCAGCATAGTTTCTTGATGCCATGCCATGTTTTGACATGCTATGTATTTGTTGTTGCTATGTTATAAGTAAATTCGAAAATGTCCTGTTATTGCCATACTAATAGATGCTATGATGATGTTCATGCTTAGTTTGATTTATGAGTCTAGTGAATATCATGCCATGCTTAGAAGTGGTGTTGAAGTAGACTGTTGCATATGCTTGGTTCTTGCTTTGTCATCTGCTTGTTTGGATGCTATATATTTGGTTGTCTTGCAAGCACATTCAATGTACTGACCTGGCGTGTCATGCCAGTTTTGTAGGTCGTGCCGGAAATGTTCTCTGGTTTCGTCGTGCTAGGCCGTAATCTTGCCAGTCCTGTGAGTTGTGGAGCTCAGCCAGAGTTGTTATGCTGCCAAACCAAGACTTCCACCACCGTGTAAATAGACTTCCGCTACCATTTAAATAGCCTTAGGGCTATGCCAGATAATTGTATTCATCAATGATGTAATCATATACACATGTATTTGATGAATATTATTGTACCTGGAATGTTGTATCATGGACCTGTCGTGCGTCACGTGTTATCCTGGGCTGACGTGCGAAGGCCCCCTGCTCCATGCGGATCGGGTGCCACATTGAACACCCACGGTTGGACTAATACGGCCGTTTGCGATAATAACATGGTGGCTTTTGGTTAAAAATGCCTAGGAAAATCAATGTATAAAAAGACGAAACGAACCCTGAATAATTTCATATTTTTAGCACAGTTGCATGTTGCCTTTGTTAAATAAATCAAGGTGGAAGAGACAACGTATGTCATTTCGCACACAGATCAGGTGACCAAGTTTCCTCTCGGAACCATGAGGCTTCTTGATAGAAGCTACGGTTTGTATGAAAGAAAATATGGGTCAAAGCTGAGTTGAAAAGGGCAGCAATATCTAATTCTAGCTTACAAAAGATACAAAAGCACGATGATTAATTGTTCATCAGGTTTACACAAAATTCAGGTTGAACAGGACAGTAACATCTAACTCAACCAAAGTTTTTGGCAGTCACAATCAAATGGATCGGTTTGATCCATAAAATCAAGATCCTGGGCTAGAAAATCTACTGGTGAATGAAGACAAGTTGTTGTAAATATAGGTCGAGCACGTTCAGAAGCCCTTTTGTCCACCTGAAACTTCTTTTTATGTTGTTCAACGTGTCCATCCGTGAGAAAGTTTTTGTTAAAACGTTAATACTCACGGACAATAGTACCCTCGCGTGCAACAGGAAGAATGTGACAAAGCTAGTGTTTGCATGGTTGGATGCATATCCTTCCAGTGTTATTGTCCTCAAACGAATGTCATGAGAACTAAGAAAATCCAGGCGCTTCTTATGCCACTTATTGGTTATACCTTTTTGTCCATGTGCTTTTGCCTAAATAGACATGAAGACAGAAAATGGTTAATGTCTAAAAAAAGAGTATGTCGCAAGAGCAACAGCTGAATGGTTAATTCTAGTAAATTATATATGGGCGTTCAATGTGCTTGAAATCATCACCTGTATATACAAATTCTCCAGACATGGAAAGCATCGCAGCAAGCCGATAATCATGTTCACATCAAAACACGACATACTGATATGTAAGTTCTTGACAGAATCCAGCACCATTGATAGGGTATCCATGGACAAACTCTTCATTGAGCATAGAACATAATATTAGTACCAAAAGTGTACTCGAAGATGATATAAAACTTATGCACACAAATGAAAAATGCAGCTTATGATTACAAAAGTGTTGATGATATAAAACTTATGCGCACAAATGAAAAATGCAGCTTATGATTACAAGAGTGTTGATGATAATATACAGTACCTGAATAAGTGCGGAGCGAACCACCATCTTGTAACCTTCAAGCGGATCAGGAATTACACCCAAGATCTCCAGCTTAGGCATAGAGACCACAATTATTTGCAATGGTGCACATCAATAATCAACGAGCAACCTTTGGAGTGCAGGGGCATCTTTGATGATGAGCTCCTCTCCTTTAAAGAAAATTCCAATGCTTACAAGGTGAGGCGGCTTTATTTGGAGACAACGGATACGGATTTCTTTTCCAAAAACAAGCAGCAAGCGTGCCAGGGCAGGGCAGCAGGAGTGGATGCTGCTGCGAAGTGAGGCTTCCAACAGATCGACCACCACAAGCGCGAGTTTTTTTAGCAGTGGGAGTCGAAGCATTTGTACCAGCTTGTCTACAAGACGGCATCGGGCCAAGGTGGCGGTGTGGAGAGAGGAGGAAAACCATGAGATGGACATCGGTGGTGAGGGCACAGCTACAATGCTTGCTGGGAAGCTATTTGCATAGTAATGGTAGAACTCAAGATGCTAGAGTTTTTTGAATTGACGGGATGTCAGCCATGCGTCTACCGTGCAGGGTATGTGCAGTAGGCAGCATGCCAGGATGCATAGGCGTTGAACGGAGCCCTGATGGGAGGAGATGATGGCTCCATGGAGTTCAAAATCATGAATGACAGATAGCCGGCGACAGTCGAGATTAAGAGGCGCGGCACGCCATAGAGTGTGCCACCGAGATTCAAGGACTTGTGTGCGGCAGCCATCCTTGGTGGGGAGAAGGAAGATGATCTCCACAAGGATGGCGTCCGGGAGATCGCTGATGCGGTCCGCCGGATATTCTACGGGTTCCTCGGATCCAGGGGCGTGGTCGCTTCTGCCCGCGCTGCCGAATGCAGGATCTACAGTCGGCGGCGCCGCAGGCTGGAGCCTCATTTGTGTATATAGCAATATGAAAAAAGGCAAAACATACATATAGGTCAAAATCAATTCTCAAGATCTAGAAGAAATAAAAGGCACGAACATATATGTAGAACATTCAAAATCAATTTTCAAGATCTGACTATGAATTATTAGCACGCACGCTAACCCTAGTCGGATTATTAGCAAAAAAATCATTTGTACAGAACAAACAATTAATCACTAACCATAGATACCATTCAAACAATCAATACACTACACGGATCTAAAGAATCTTACTCTAATTTCTTGGACTGGGTGAACATAACCAAGGATTTCTATTCCCGACAAAAGAGGGGGGAACTAACCAGTTTTTTGTCGGAGTCGGAGTCATTGCCGGAGTAGTTGCGGACCTCCGGCTCCGGCTGGAGAGGCACAACGACGGCGACGAAGTCAAGGTCGCGTTGCTGCCCACGCGAGACCTAATCAGCGGCAATAGCAACCTCCGTTCCCAGCTTCAAGTGTTGCGCGGGTGCTTCACCAGCCCTGGCATCGCCACTCCTCCGATGGTGCACTTTGGCAAAATCCTAATACACTCCATGTGGCGGTCACAACTGTGGATGGGGGTTGCAGCCGCCTATTATGACCAGCGGATTGGGCACGCCATTAATATGGAGCAGCGGGAGCAAGGTGGGCGGTGGTCTAAGGGCTGGTTCGCCTCCCCGTGAGCCTGCGCCGCGGACTGCTGGCATGCCTACTGTCATTTCACACAGCTACTAGTATGCCCCACGGTGACTGCATAGCGAACACACGCATGCCTCCGCCTCCCGGTCTGCCTACCCAGCGGACTGCTAGCATGCGTCTCGTCAACTCATGCATGCTCTGTAACATCCCAAATTTTCAATTTGGAATGTTATACATAGGTCATTCATGCATATCATATTTTATTGCATTTCATTTTGCAATCCTCGAAATTCTAAGCAACTCAAGGACCCTCAGAGAGAGTTGGGGATTTCACGTTTCTCATATTTGACTTTTATCAAATATTGAAACAAGGATCACTTTGTTTTAATTTATTTCTCTCCAAAAATATTTCATATTAAAATATCTGAGAGGAGATAGCATGACTACACCCAAAATAAATGAAATATTGGAGGAAATATATTAAAATCAAATATTTGATTTTATTCAGATTTTATTGCAATTTTATTTGAATTAGGGAAATATGCGTTTCTCAAAATTGCGTTTTAGGCCCAAATAAATGTTCACCTTGTCCCGCATATGTTTAGAGGACAGGGAAAATTTATTTCGGGATTTTTGGAGTCCGTTTAGTATTATTTTTCTTTCTTTTTCTGCGCGTCGGAATTATTTTAAAAAAAGGGGGTAACCGACCTACGGGCTGTATCCGGCCCGGACTCCCCAGGTCAGGCCGCCTTTAAAAGCCGCCCGAGCCGTCGCCGTTGACCGGTCGGTTTCTTCGGTTAACCATGGTTTTTTTATTTTTCTAGTTTATTTCTTTAGATCGGTTTTTCCGTCGGTTTATTTATTTTGCGGATGTTCGTCCGTTCATTTGTTTAAACAAACGCCGTTCACCCGTTAGTCACAGACAGCGAACGTTCGCTCGTTAGCCTGTTCGTCAGTTTTTCTTTTTCCAGGGTTTTTCGCGATTATTTTCGATCGCGATTTCTGACCTGATTTTCGTTTTAGTTTATCTTTTCGCTTGTTTATCAGAATTAGGCGATTCAAGCGCCTATATCTTCGTCTCGAAGCCCTCTTTCTATTTAACCAACTTGAACAAGATTTTGGTACTGTAAAATTTGACTTTAGTCCAGATTAGTAATCGGATCTTGCTTCTTTTGCAGTTTGAGTTTCGTTGCCTCGTTTGATTTGATTCTTTTTGCAAACCGGAGTTGTTAAGTTGAACTTTCTGGTTAGATCTTCTTATTGAAGTTTTACCCATTCATCTTTGCTAGATTGCTTATGTACGTTATTGCTTGTTTGCGATAGAATTCCCGGAGTGCGAATCATGCTACTACGAGTCCCTAGGTTTTGTGGATAGTCAGCAAGGCAAGTAACACATTGATCATACCCCTTTATTACCCAGTTTTTATGCATTAGATACAATCCTCACACATTGCATGAGTAGGATCTCTTAACATGTGGGTTTGGGAAGTAGATGATCAGGTAGAACCTATTACCTGTTTTAATATCAAACCCTTGGGAGTTACTTTTACGTATGCTTATATTGCTATGTTATGCTCGTAGACGTGGTTTGGGTGAGTGTATGCATGACAGATGTGAGATTGTTAATTAATGGTTCAACTTAAGGTGGCAACTATAACACACATCTTGGTGGATTGCTTGTTTGGGCACCTGGAGAATCCAGTGTTGTCCTAGGATATCCCGGAGTACCAGTGTGATTATCCTATGGTCCGCCACCCAGGCTCAAAGGGATCATAAGATTATTCCTACTAGAAACTTCCGTGTGTAGCCACAAGCCATTATGGGCTCTGGCATAGTTGAGTATGTTACATGACCTCTTTCAGTGGTGGGCTAGAAGATGTAGAGGGAAAGTAGGTGTAACTGTCCATCCAGAGTAAAGAGTTAATGCTTCTGAAAGACTGTGTCTCGGTCAACTGTTTCTCAAACACCCTGTAGTGCGAGAAATCCAACGGAGGCGATCGAGTCTTGTGGGGAGAAGTGCACAAACCTCTGTAGAGTGTACAAACTAATCATGGTTAGTCGTGTCCCCGGTTATGGACATCTTGAGTATCTAGTACTTGGATTATCCTATTGTATCTCAGCACTCTAATTTAATTTGTTGGGTTGATAATTACCTTTAATTGGGATTGAGTTGGAGGAACCTTCTCAATGATGATTCAACTACCATGATAGTAAAATAAAACCTATTCCTTTGTTGTAGGGAAAATTTGGCTTTTTCACAAAATCATATAACCATAGAGCCTCCACCAGCCATATATGCATATAGTGATAGTATTTATCTGTTCATTGATCTACTGTGTTATATTGCCAGCATATTCCATGTGTTGACCCGTTTTCGGGCTGCAACGTATTATGTTGCAGACTTTTCAGACGAAGAGTGAGGTTCGCTAGGCCGTTGTCATGCACTCAGCTATGCCGTTAGAGTTGATGGACTCACTTTATCTTCCAAGCCTTCCGTTGTTATTGTGTTAGATGGCCTTAAGCCATATTTATTGTAATAAGTTCTCTTTTGCGACATTCGATGTAATAAGTGTGTGATTTCTACTCTGTTATAAATCCTTCGAGTACTGTGTGTGTCAGCATTACCGATCTAGGGGTGACACTGAAGCACAGAGACTTGACCATTTGAGGTTGGGTCGCTAGAAGATGGTATCAGAGCACACGCTGAATGTAGGACACGTCCACTAAGAAAAGCCATAGGTCACTCTTCTCTACTCATTTCTAACTCCTCTCCATTTCTACTCTTTATGATGGCGAACTCGAAGAACAAATTTGCACAACTGGATGAAGATACACCTTTTGGGCGACACTTGAAGGAGGTTACTAGATACCTGAACATTGGAATACCAAGCTTCACCGGGACCTACAACGCCACCTTACCAGAAGAGGAGCGCTGGATGATTCAAGTTCATGTCCCAGGAAGGACGTTCATGCCAATCAACGAGCCCATAGAGTTTTCCTTTGATGCACCCACCTGGAGTCTAGGCAAGAGCATGGCAGCCCACATCGCCATGGGACGCATTGGTG
This sequence comes from Aegilops tauschii subsp. strangulata, assembly GCF_002575655.3. Classification (NCBI taxonomy): domain Eukaryota; kingdom Viridiplantae; phylum Streptophyta; class Magnoliopsida; order Poales; family Poaceae; genus Aegilops; species Aegilops tauschii. The sequence continues at coordinate 298,591,840 of NC_053041.3, read as the reverse complement.
AAGTTTACCACAAGGATCTCAAGGATACTATCTACAAGATATGCGGGCACCGAGATGAGCAATGGGAGATAGTCAGCACCAGGAAGGATAGGTCCATTGCAGTATTCATCCAGGAGTTAAACCAGCACATTCAACGCCAGGAGAACCAGATGTGCGCAGGCTTGATAGATTTGAAGAAGGCGATGACAAGGATCACCGAGCTAGAAGAGGAACTCAAGTCTACACGCGACGATTATGAGGAGGAAATCGTCGTACTAGTGGAGAAGAATGACGACCTGACAAGGAAGCTAGGAGTTTTTATGGGAGACCCCGCGCCAGGAGGAGAAGACGACGAACCCAAGGAGATCCGTTCCCAAGACTACATCATCATCGACGACATCGACTCCGACCCTGACGATAGTGATGATGATTATGAAGACGAAGCTGGAGCAGATATCATGGAGTCTTCCACCGACCAATATTTCTAGTAGACCACCATATGATCAGTAGTATTTCCCCCATGTGAATAGTATAGTCCGAGCACTATAACGATAACTAGATCGATTGTATGCCCTTGCTTGATTGATTGAGTGATATGATTGTGTTTGTCTCATGTGCATATGGGTAGTGTTTTCTCACTAGACCTCATTCTATTCTACACTCTTCCCTCTAAACCCATCAGATGCCTCCGAGACGTGACACCGGATTTGTCTTCCCACCGGAGATCACCCAGTCCCTCCTCCAGTTGACAACTTAGCCCGTTTTCTGAGGTTACAGCCACCGGTGTTTTCCAGTAGCACCGAGCCAATAGTTGCGGATGACTAGCTACGCAGGATTGGAAGGGAGTTGACCACCGCCGGTTGCACAGATGCTGAGAAGGTGCGTTTTGCCGCACACCAATTGGATGGACCAGTAGCCTCATGGTGGGAGAATTACACAGCCACTTTTCCCATAGCCAATGTCACTTGGGATCAGTTTCAGCAAGCATTCCGCACAGCCCATGTCTCAACTGGAGCTATGAGCATGAAGAAGCGTGAGTTTTGCAACTTACGCCAGGGAAATCGTACTGTGGCTCAGTACGTAGATGAGTTTAGTAAGCTATCTCATTATGCCCCTGATGATGTGGCCACAGATGCCGCGAAGTAGGAGAAGTTTATGGAAGGGCTAAATGATGAGATGAGCATGCAGTTGATGGTGGCAACATTCAACAACTACCAGGAGTTGGTAGACAAGGCTCTTATGATTGAAAGGAAGCAACAGCAGATTGAGAGCCGCAAGAGGAAGTATGGACAAGGAAAGTACAATTATGGAGCCCAGCAGAAGCCTCGTTTCACCCCGAACTCGGGAGGACTTGTCCATAACCATGGAGGCCACACCCACAATGGAGGGAGTTCTCACAACCACAATGGCTCCAAGAATGGAAACAGGAACGGAGCAGGCAGCAACCAGAACCGCTCTAACCCAACCACACCCGCCAAGAAGGACCTAAGTCACATTACTTGTTTCAAGTGCGGGAAGACTGGACACTATGCCACTGAGTGCCCTGAAGCAAAGAATGGTAATGTCAATGGAAGCGCTGGGAAGAAGCCCAACCCTTTCAATAGGGGACAAGTGAACCACGTGAACGTGGAGGAAGTTGAGGAGCAGCCTGATGCAGTTATTGGTAAGTTTTTGGTTAAGTCTTTTACTGCAATCGTTCTTTTTGATACTGGTGCATCACATTCATACATATCAAGGGGATTCGTGGATAAGTATAAGTTGCCCACTAAGGTACTTATGACACCTATGTTAGTAAGTTCGCCAGGAGCAGAATATATGCCAAGACAAGGATGTTTTCAGATGCCATTGACCATTGGAAGCCATGTTTTCCCCTCAGATCTGATAATTTTGGAATCACAAGGTTTGGATGTGATACTAGGAATGAATTGGCTATTGATGTATGGAGGAAACATCGATTGCGCGAGTAAGTCAATTTTACTCACCACCCCGGAGGGAAAAAGGATCAAGTATGTTTCTAGGCATGCGCCAAGGAGGACCCAAGTAAATTCTCTCACGGGAGTTGTTCAGGAGGAAGTGCCGGTAGTGAAGGATTACCCGGATGTATTTCCGGAGGAGTTCCCAGGCATGCCACCAGATCGAGATATCGAGTTTTTGATAGAGTTGTTGCCAGGAAGCGGACCAATATCTAAGAGACCATACCGGATGCCCGCAAACAATCTGGAGGAGATTAAGAAGCAGATTAAGGAGTTATTGGAGAAAGGTTACATTCGAAGAAGTTCATCACCATGGGGAGCCCCAGTGCTCTTGGTTGAGAAGAAGGATGGATCCTTAAGGATGGTTGTTGATTATCGTGCGTTGAATGAATTAACAATCAAGAATAAGTATCCACTGCCGATGATCAATGATTTGTTTGACCAGTTGCAAGGAGCTAAGATGTTTTCGAAGATTGATCTGCGATCACGTTATCACCAGCTGAAGATTAGGGAAAAGGATATACCTAAGACAACCTTCACCACAAGGTACGGGCTATATGAGTATACGGTTATGTCCTTTGGACTAACTAACGCCCCTGCCTATTATTTCATGAGTATGATGAACAAGGTGTTCATGGAGTTCTTGGATAAATTTGTCGTGGTGTTCATTGATGATATCTTGGTATACTCGAAGAATGAAGAGGAACACAAGGAGCATTTGCGTTTAGATCTAGAGAAGCTTAGGGAACATCAGTTATATGCCAAGTTCAGCAAATGTGAGTTTTGGTTGAAGGAAGTTGGATTTCTTGGACATGTTATATCAGGAGAAGGTATAGCAGTGGATCCCACCAAGGTTCAGTCAGTCACTGAGTGGTTGGCACCCACCTCAGTTGGAGAGATCCGTAGTTTTCTTGGACTCGCGGGATACTACCGGAGATTCATTGAGAATTTTACTAATATTGCGAAGCCTATGACGGCATTGTTGAAGAAGGACACTAAGTTACATTCGACTGATGAATGTGAAGCAAGTTTCCAGGAGTTGAAGAAGTGTTTGACTACAGCCCCAGTGCTGATTCTACCAGATATACGCAAGGATTTCCAAGTGTATTGCGACGCCTCTCGCTTAGGACTCGGAGGAATACTTATGCAAGACGGGAGAGTTGTTTCGTATGCCTCACGACAACTGAAACTGCACGAGTTGAATTATGCCACGCATGATTTGGAGTTAGCCGCTATGGTGCATGCGCTCAAGACCTGGAGACATTTTCTCATTGGAAACCATTGCGATGTGTACACGGATCACAAGAGCTTGAAGTATATCTTTACTCAGAAGGAGCTTAACCTCAGGCAGATGAGATGGTTGGAGCTCATAAAGGATTATGATATGAAGCTGCATTATCATCCAGGAATGGCCAATGTCGTAGCAGACGCTTTGAGCCGTAAGAGTTATGTTAACACCCCCGTAAGCGGAGGGATGCCAAAAGAGTTAGCCGAGGATCTCAGGGAGCTACGTTTGGAGATTGTTCCTAGAGGTTTTGTTGCAGCAATGGAAGTTCAGTCTACATTGTTGGGAAAGATTCGAGAAGCTCAGAAGGATGACAAGGAGATTGCCGAGATAAAGGAGAAGATGAGTGAAGGGAAAGCCAAAGGTTTTCGTGAGGATGAGCACGACACCTTATGGTTTGAGGACCGTATATATGTGCCCAACAATACAGAGATCAGGAAGTTGATACTACAGGAAGCTCATGACTCGCCATACTCGATACACCCCGGAAACACTAAGATGTATTTGGATTTGAAGGAGCGTTTCTGGTGGACTGGTATGAAGAAGGATATTGCTGAGTATGTAGCCATATGTGATGTATGTCAGAGAGTGAAGGCAGAACATCAGAAGCCAACAGGATTACTGCAGCCTATGCCGATACCCGAATGGAAGTGGGACAAGCTTGGCATGGATTTTATCACCGGATTACCCAGGACCCAGTCGGGATATGATTCTATCTAGGTAGTAGTGGATCGCTTGACCAAAGTAGCCCACTTTATCCCAGTGAAAACCACTTATACAAGTGCGAAGTTGGCCAAGATATACATGACCAGGATCGTATGTCTGCACGGAGTTCCGAGGACCATCGTATCAGATAGAGGAACACAATTTACTTCAAAGTTTTGGCACCAGCTGCACCAGACTTTGGGAACCAGGCTAGAGTTCAGTACAGCTTTTCACCCGCAGACAGATGGACAGACTGAGAGAGTTAATCAGATTCTGGAGGACATGTTGAGAGCTTGTGCGCTAGATTACAGATCTAGTTCGGATGAAAACTTGCCCTACGCAGAATTCTCTTACAATGACAGCTACCAGGCCAGTTTGAAGATGGCACCGTTCGAAGCCTTGTATGGAAGAAGATGCCGAACACCGTTGATGTGGGATGAAGTTGGAGACCGCCAGTTGTTTGGTCCGGATTTGATTAAGGAGTCCGAGGAGAAGGATAAGCTGATTCGGGATAGACTGAAGGTAGCTCAGTCCCGAGCATATCTACGAGTGTCACCTCTTTGAGGAGATAAGCATTTTGGAGTTAAGGGAAAGTTAGCCCCGAGATTTGTAGGACCGTACCGTGTTTTGGAACGTATGGGAGAGGTTGCCTACAAGTTGGAGTTATCCGAAGGACTGTCAGGAGTACATGATGTGTTTCACGTTTCCCAGTTGAAGAAGTGCCATGCAGAGATGGCCGATATTCCTGTGAGAGATACAGTGCCCCTGGAAGCAATTCAGTTGGACAGTCATTTGACATATGAGGAGAAACCTGCCAAGATTCTTGTGTTTGCCAGCCGGGTTACTCGCAGCAAGGTTATCAAGTTATGCAAAGTTCAGTGGAGCCACCATACCGAGGAAGAAGCCACCTGGGAACGAGAGGATGATCTACGCAAAGACCACCCGCACCTATTTTCTACCCAACCCGAATCTTGAGGGCGAGATTCATCTTAAGGGGGGTAGGTTTTTAACATCCCAAATTTTCAATTTGGAATGTTATACATAGGTCATTCATGCATATCATATTTTATTGCATTTCATTTCATGATCCTCGAATTTTTAAGCAACTCAAGGACCCTCGGAGACAGTTGGGGATTTCATGTTTTTCATATTTGACTTTTATCAAATATAGAAACAAGCATCACTTTGGTTTTAATTTATTTCTCTCCGGAAATATTTCATATTAAAATATCTAAGAGGAGATAACATGACTTCTCCCAAAATAAATGAATATTGGAGGAAATATATTAAAATCAAATATTTGATTTTATTCGGATTTTATTGCAATTTTATTTGAATTAGGGAAAAATACGCGTTTTTCAAAATTGCATTTTAGGCCCAAATAAATGTTCACCTTGTCCGGCATATTTTTAGAGGACGAGGAAAACTTATTTCGGGATTTTTGGAGTCCGTTTAGTATGCTTTTTCTTTCTTTTTCTGCGCGTCGGAATTATTTAAAAAAAGGGTAACCGACCTACGGGCCGTATCCGGCCCGGACTCCCCAGGCCAGGCCGCCTTTAAAAGCCGCCCGAGCCGCCCCCGCGGCGCACCCCCACCTCCAGCCTGCCCGCGCCTCCCGAAACCCTAGCCGCCGCCGCCTCGAGCCACGCGCCGCGCCGCCGCCGCCGCTGACCGCGCCCGCCGCCGCCGAGCCGCCCGTCGCCGTCGGATCCCGCCAAGCCGCCGCCGTTGACCGTTGACCGGTCGGTTTCTTCGGTTAACCACCGTTTTTTTATTTTTCCGGTTTATTTCTTTAGATCGGTTTTTCCGTCGGTTTATTAATTTTGCGGACGTTCGTCCGTTCGTTCGTTTAAACGAATGTCGTTCACCCGTTAGTCATAGACAGCGAACGTTCGTTCGTTAGACTATTCGTCAGTTTTTCTTTTTCCAGGGTTTTTGTGATTATTTTCGATCATGATTTCTTACCCGATTGTCGTTTTAGTTTATCTTTTCGCTCGTTTATCGGAATCAGGCGATTCAAGCGCCTAGATCTTCGTCTCGAAGCCCTCTTTCTGTTTAACCAACTTGAACAAGATTTTGGTACTGTAAAATTTGACTTTAGTCGAGATTAGAAATCAGATCTTGTTTCTTTCGCAGTTTGAGTTTCGTTGCTCCGTTTGATTTGATTCTTTTTGCAAACCGGAGTTCTTAAGTTGAACTTTCTGGTTAGATCTTCTTATTGGACTTTTACCCATGCATCTTTGCTTGATTGCTTATGTATGTTATTGCTTGTTTGCGATAGAATTCCCAGAGTGCGAAGCGTGCTACTACGAGTCCCTAGGTTTTGCGGATCGTCAGCAAGGCAAGTAACACATTGATCATACCCCTTTATTACCCAGTTTTTATGCATTAGATACAATCCTCACACATTGCATTAGTAGGATCTCTTAACATGTGGGTTCGGGAAGTAGATGATGAGGTAGAACCCATTACTTGTTTTAATATCAGACCCTTGGGAGTTACTTCTACGTATGCTTATATTGCTATGCTATGCTCATACACGTGGTTTGGGTGAGTGTATCCATGACAGATGTGAGATTGTTAATTAATGGTTCAACTTAAGGTGGCAACTTTAACACACATCTCGGTGGATTGCTTGTTTGGGCACCTAGAGAATCCAGTGTTGTCCTAGGATATCCCGGAGTACCCGTGTGACACTACAAAAAAAACACTTCCGTGATGATACCTGTTTGTCACAGTAGGTCGCGTTTTTTGTCATGCATGTACATCCATGAAAAATTTATGACAGAATCAAGATAGTCATACCTATGCTGTCATAGAAGTGTTCCATGACATTACCAAAATTATCATCACGAAAGTGTCCACTTCCATGACGATAAATCGCGCGTCACAGAAGTGCTTTCGTCAGGGGTGACCGACACGTGGCTTCCACCGTAACGGAACACCGTTAAGCTATCGGGTCGGGTTTTGGATCCGATAACCCGTTAATAGCCCCGGCCAATGGGGATTTTCCACCTGTAAAATCATCATTGGCTGGAGGAAACACGTGTCGGCTCACCGTTGGGACAGATGTCGTCCGCTCATTGGACCGAAGGCGCCTATGATACGGAGACACGTGGCACGGCCCAATAGAGGCCCATTCCTGTGAAAAGGCCGGCCCATTTGACTTGGTCAAAAGGTGGCGGGCCAGCCCACGGAAAGCCTGTTAATGGCCTGTTCGCATATAGCCCATTTACAGCCCGCTAACCCAGGGCCCGTTACGCCCTATCCGAATTAGGCCCAGTAGCATCATCTGGGCCGTCCAATATGATTCAGCCCGTTTTAACTTCCGGCCCATGTGTGGCCCATGACTTCTTTCGGCCCATATGAGGACCTTTGTAACTCTTGGCCCATTAACGGCCCGTGGTGAAACTGGTCCGTAATGAACAGTGTATCACTTTATACCCATTAACGGCCCGTTATTCCATTGGGCCATTTCCAGCCCAAGTTATCTTTCGGCCTTCTCAGGGCCCATTGATTCTTGGGCTCATTTGCAACATTCGGTTACATACGGCCCGTTACTATCATTTTCTGCTTGTGGGCCAAATTCAGCCCGTCGTTACAGTCGGCCCGTTTGCGGACCATTAATACGTTGGGCCGTTTTCATGTCAAAAAAACTCGTTGGGCTGTTTTCATAGAGTTATCAAATACGGCCTATTAACGGCCCGTTATGGTCCATGAATAGTACGGCCCATGATTGGCGAAGATGATACGCCCCGTAGAAGGCCCATGGATCCTACGGCCCGTATGAGGCCCATGGATAGTACGGCCCGTAGAAGGCCCATGGATCGTACGGCCCATAGAATGCCCATGGACCCTACGGCCCGTAGAAGGCCCATGGACCCTAAGGCCCGTATAGAAGGCTGATGGATCCTATGGCCGGACGAAGGCCCATGGATCATACGGCCTGCAGGAGGCCCATGGTTACAACAGCCCGTGTGTTGCCATGATTATTTTGGCCTAGTTACCAAAAATAGGCTATTGTGGCCACTAGAAAAAACAGAAAAAGAACTGCAGTGACTACAAGCAAACAACTAAACATGACAATAAGGAAATAAATAAGCAAGCAATTAACGCTAGCCTATTACCGCTATTACACATATTACATCCACCGGGCATCAAAGTTCGCCACCAGTGCAAATATAGGGAACAAAGCAGCACATTACATACATTGGCTGTCAAAATTGGCCACCAGTGCAAATAAACGCGACAGCAGAACAAGAGCATAACTGAAACAACTTCAGAAGAGCTCAAGAAACGTTATCCTGGGTATCCACCATGCTGGCAGTAAGCTTAGCAAGCTGATTAGCTTTGTCCTGTTTGGTGCTAAAATCCTCCAACGCTTGCTGTTGCACTAGAAAGTATGCATCTTAATGCTCCAGGGACTTCCGCAGTCCTTCCGCTTCTTGTCGCATCACAACTGATCAATGTCTTTCAGCTTGTAGTTGAGACTCAAGAAACCGAACTGATTCAGACAATGAGTTTGAATAGCTTGTGCAAGCAGTAGCAGCCAGTAACTCGAACACTAAACCAAGACAGGACTTTGGGGTTGTCTCGCTGTCTTCAAGATAGTCTTCCTTAGCTGTTTTATCAGCTTTGTTGGAGACCAACAAGGATGTGTCACTATCCTGAACCTTATCTGCATTACTTCCTTTACCATTGCTTAATAAGGCACTCTTCCCCAATATTCTGTCAGCATTCTAAAAGAAGAAACAAGCAGACACATAACAAGTTTAGCATGTACTAGTATATGAAACTCATTTTGGTGAACCAGTTCATTAGTAAGGTGGACAGGATTAAACTACCAAGTCTTCTATTGCCAAGTACTAGTACATAATAAAAGCATCAAACAAACATATATCTATGTCCTATGGTCACTGCATTGTCTTGCCAAATCAAAATAGAGACACGGTTCAAATCATATCAGTTCAAGACAAAGCAGCAGTGAAAGAATACAAAGCGTGGGAAAATACACGGCACAACAAGATTTCAGATAGGTACCACGGGTCTACATATACAACAACACTATTGGCTCTGTTGTGATGCTAGTAATGTGCATGATATGAAACTCAACTGTATACACAATTGAAATTGAAATCAACATGTAACACCCACGATGCGGCTATATCTCCCACGTGTCGAGGCACGACTTAGAGGCATAACCGCATAGTGGTTTTGTCGCAAGAAGGGTCATCTTCACACAATCCCATGTAATGAACAAGAATGGGATAAAGAGTTGGCTTACAATCGCCACTTCACACAATACATAAATAAATATCATACATCATCCAAAATACAATCATATAGACCGACTACGGTCAAAATCCAGATGAAAATAAGACAACCCCAAATGCTAGATCCCCGATCGTCCCAACTGGGCTCCACTATTGATCATCAGGGAAAGACACATAGTAACGACCACGTTCCTCGTCAAACTCCCACTTGAGATCGACGCCATCATCGGCACTGGCATCGTCGGCACCTGCAACTGTTTTGGTAGAATCTGTGAGTCACGGGGACTCAGCAATCTCACACCCGCGAGATCAAGACTATTTAAGCTTATAGGAAAGGAAGGTGTAGTGAGGTGGAGCTGCAGCGGCAATAAGCATATATGGTGGCTAACTTGCGCAAATGAGAGCGAGAAGAGAAGCAAAGGAATGGACGTCATCTAGCAATGACCAAGAAGTGATCCTGAACACCTACTTACGTCATACATAACTCAGACCGTGTTCACTTCCCGAACTCCGCCGAGAAGAGACCATCACGGCTACACACGCAGTTGATGTGTTTTACTTGGGTCAAGTGACAAGTTCTCTACAACCGGACATTAACAAATTCCCATCTGCCTCATAACCGCGGGCACGGCTTTCGAAAGATAATACCCTGCAGGGGTGTCCCAACTTAGCCCATCATAAGCTCTCACGGTCAACGAAGGATAAACCTTCTCCCGGAAAGACCCGATCAGTCTCGGAATCCCGGTTTACAAGACATTTCGACAATGGTAAAACAAGACCAGCGAAGCCGCCCGAATGTGCCGACAAATCCCGATAGGAGCTGCACATATCTCGTTCTCAGGGCACACCGGATAAGCGAAGCGTACAGGTACCAACATAACCCAAGTTGCCAAGGGACGGTCCCGCACGATGCTCTAGTTTGGACCAGCACTCAGAGGAACACTGGCCCGGGGGTTAAAATAAGATGACCCTCGGGCTCGCGAAAACCCGGGGGAAAAGGCTTAGGCGGCAAATAGTAAAACCAAGGTTGGGCCTTGCTGGAGGAGTTTTATTCAAGGCGAACTGTCAAGGGGGTCCCATAAATCACCCGACCGCGTAAGGAACGCAAACTCAAGGAACATAATCCCGGTATAACAGTAGCTAGGGCGGCAAGAGTGGAACAAAACACCAGGCATAAGGCTGAGCCTTCCACCCTTTACCAAATATATATATAGATGCATTAATTAAATAAGAGATATTATGATATCCCAACATATCCATGTTCTGACATGGAACAAACTTCAACTTCACCTGCAACTAGCAACGTATAAGAAGGGCTGAGCAAAAGCGGTAACTTAGCCAAACAAGGGTTTGCTAGGAAAGGATGGTTAGGGGCTAACATCGCGAAATGGGAGACATGATATAGCAAGTGATAGGTAGCGGAGCATGGCAATAGAGCGAACAACTAGCAAAGCAAAGATAGAAGTGATTTCGAGGGGTGGTCATCTTGCCTGCAAGGTTCTCAGAGTTGTCGAAAGCTTGATCCTCGTAAGCGTACTCAACAGGTTCCTCGTTCACGAACTCGTCTCCCGGCTCTACCCAAGACAAGAACACAAGCAACAGAACCACAATCAATCACGAGGAAGGCACAAGCAACATGATGCAAAACATGTATGATATGCAAGATATGATATGCGATGCATATGCGTGCTCCGGAAGGAAAATGATGAACATGGAAGTAACTTGGCAAACCAAGCATGCCACTGGAAAGATGAGATGATTTCGGTCGAAATCGATATAAAGATCACCGGAATCGGATGCACGGTTTGCAAATGGCAAGCAAAACAAGGATGACACGAATCTGCGATTAACAGCATGATAGCACGTAAAATGCAACAAGCAACAATGCTACAGCACTCTAACATAGCAACAAAGCACATGGCAGTAAACTACAGGAGATGCTTGACAAAAGATGAACACTAAGCTACGGCTAGTTCACAACATATCAAGCTCAAACAAGCATGGCAAAGTGCAAAAAATAACAGGTTCACAGACTAAGTGAAAAACTGGACATGGCAGAAAACAGCATCAGGTAGCAATGTTCAGAGCACAAAATCAACATGCTACAGGAACTTAACATAGCAAAACAAGGTATGGCAGTGTTCTACTAAATGCACATGACAAAAGTCCCTTACTGACCATAAGCCAAAAAGGAACAGAAGATATGATGGCAAGCATGTAAACAGAGCATGGCAGACTTAGCAGAAAACAGAGCATGGCAGACTTAGCAGAAGATATGATGGCAAGCAAGTTTCGTTATCAGGTTTCAGACTTACCAGAAAACAGAGCATGGCAGAAATAATAATATGTAGGCCGCTTTGTGAGCTTGATGCACTCACTACAGAGCAATGCATGACAAACCAAGCATACCTACAGCAAGATGGCATGTTTATGAAGCTAACCATGGCAAGAACACAAGCATAGCATGTATGGATCAACTACAATAAGCTTGGCAAAATTGCATATCATGTTAAGAATCTACCAGAAATATTTTATAGCAAAAGTAGAGCAAGATTGAGTGATGCTATGGCACTCCATAATTGCAAACAATTGCATGAATGGATCAATTACAACAATAGCTACAAAGCATCCTTACTGAACATCTCCAAAATATGCATGGATCTCTCTGTAGCATCAAAGTTACATGGCAACAAAATAACAGCAGACAAAGATTTGCATGCTTGTGCTAGTCACCACAGAGATCACAACATGGACTACACCACTGGATAGATGGCATGGCATACTTCAAAACACATGTAGAGCTCATGCTCAAAAGATGCACAGATTAAATGATACAAAAATGACAAATCTCCAAGTTCTGCTAAGAACCAGAGAATAACAGCAACTAGCCCTCTTCCAACAGATATTCGGGCATCAAGATGACCTCTAATGAACATGGTGCAATTGAACAAAATGAAGAGCATCACGAGACGAACAATTTTACATATTACACGCACGAATCGGAGCTACATGCAAGGAGTTATGGCATCACGAACAAGTGCACATGCTGAGAGAAATGCAGGACTTCGAAAAAATAGAGGGGGCTCGGGGGAAAAGTCAACGGGCTACCGATCGGATCTGGCGATGCTCGCTCGAGCTCGGGCTCGGGCTGCCGGCGAGGTAGGCCGACGACGGCGAGGCAGGGGACGGCGGGGCCCGGCGCCGGCGGGACGGCGGCCGGAGGAAGGGCACCGGCGGCGGAGGCGGAGGAGGGCGGCGCCGGCGGTGGAGGCGCGGGCGCGCGGCGGCGGAGGCGGAGGAGTCCGGCGGGGAGCTCGCCCGGCGCGGTGGCGGCGCGGGCGGCGAGCCTTGGGCGCGGGCAGGCGTCGGGCGGCGGTGGTACGGGCCGCCGGGCCCGCGACGGGCCGGGCGGGCTGGTGCGGTGGAGGTGGCGGCGGCGACACGTGGCGGCGCGCGACTCGTCGCGGCCGTCGGTGGAGATGTGTCCGGCGCGGACCGGACACGTCCGGCGGCGGACAGGGAGCGGGCTAGGGTTTGGTCTGCGGATGTATTTCGGGATGCCCACATATTTATAGGTAGAGGGAGCTAGGAGACTCCAAATGAGGTGCGGTTTTCGCCCACACGATTGTGATCGAACGAGCTAGAGCATGGAAGAGAGTTTGGTGGGTTTTGGCTGGTTTTAGAGGGGTTTTTTGCTGGACACTCAAACGGACTTTGCGGATGCCCGGTTAACCGTTGGAGTACCAAACGACCTCCAAATGGAACGAAACTTGACCGGTGGTCTCCGGGTGGTATATTAAGGCCACCTGACAAGCCTCGGTCCATTCCGAGAAAGTTTGACACCCGCACACGAAAGAAAACTAGAGGGGTGCACCGGGGGAGATAGGAGCGCCGGATTGCAAAACGGACAACGGGGAAAATGTTCGGAAGCATGAGACGAACACGTATGCAAATGCAATGCACATGATGACATGATATGAAAATGCATGACATGACAAAATACAAAACGAAATACAAAACCCGACAACGAAGGGAAAATCATGACACATAGCCGGAAATGGCAAGAGTCGGAGTTACAAATATGGCAAGTTACATGCGGGGTCTTACAACACTCCACCACTACGAGAGGATCTCGTCCCGAGATCTAGGACTGAAAGAACTCCGGATATTCGGAACGGAGATGGTCCTCGCGTTCCCAGGTGGCTTCCCGGTCGGAATGGTGCGACCACTTCACTTTCAGGAATTTGATTGACTTCTTGCGAGTCTTGCGCTCAGTTTCTTCAAGAATAGCAACGGGGTGCTCATGATAAGACAAATCTTCTTGGAGGTCAATCTCTTTGAAGTTGATAGTGCGCTCAGGCGTCTTGAAGCACTTGCGGAGCTGTGACACGTGGAACACGTCGTGCACGTTCGCGAAGTTGGAAGGAAGCTCAAGTTGATAGGCGAGTTCGCCTCTTTTGCCAATGATCTTGAAAGGACCCACGTATCTAGGGGCAAGCTTCCCTTTGATACCGAAGCGACGAGTGCCTTTCATTGGAGAGACGCGGAGGTAGACATGGTCTCCGATCTCGAAAGCCAAATCATGATGCATACTATCATAGTAACTCTTCTGGCGCAATTGCGCGGCTTTGAGATTATCACGGATGACTTTACACATTTCTTTAGCTTCAGTGATTAAGTCATTGCCAAGAAGTTGGCGTTCACCAGTCTCTGACCAATTGAGAGGAGTACGGCACTTTCTGCCATAGAGAATCTCGAATGGGGCCTTGCCCGAACTCGCTTGAAAGCTGTTATTGTAGGAGAATTTAGCATATGGAAGACAATCTTCCCATTTCATGCCAAAGGAAATGACACAAGCCCTGAGCATATCTTCAAGAATTTGATTGACTCGCTCGACGTGGCCACTAGTTTGAGGATGGAAAGCTGTGCTGAAGCGAATGTTAGTGCCCATGGCCTTCTAGAAGGAGTCCCAGAACTTAGAGGTGAAGATGCTTCCACGATCAGAAGAAATCAATTGTGGAATGCCGTGCAAGGAGACAATTCTGGAGGTGTAAAGCTCTGCCAGCTGAGCTGCTGTGATAGATTCTTTGATTGGAAGGAAATGAGCCACTTTAGAAAGCTTGTCAATGACAATGAAGATAGCATCATTTCCGCGCTTGGACTTTGGAAAACCAGTCACGAAGTCCATTTCGATATGATCAAACTTCCATTCTGGGATAGCAAGAGGTTGGAGGAGACCAGCTGGTCGTTGGTGTTCTGCTTTCACTCTTCGGCAGACATCACATTCATTCACGAATTGAGCAATTTCTCGCTTCATTCGAGTCCACCAATACGACTGCTTGAGGTCATGATACATCTTCGTACTTCCAGGATGAATGGATAGGAGAGAATTGTGCGCCTCGTTCATAATGACTTTCCTTAGATCACCTTTCGGAACCACAATTCGGTCCTCGAAGAATAAAGTGTCTCTGTCATCAATGCGATAGCACTTGTATTTGGAAAGACCCTTGTCGATACCACGTTTCACCTTCTTCACCATGGCATCAAGGAGTTGTGCCTCACGAATTTGATCTTCCAAAGTAGGAGATACTATGAGGTTGGCAAGAAAGCCTTGAGGAACAACTTGGAGATTCAGCTTGCGGAAAGCTTCACAAAGATCCGGTTGGAAAGGCTTGATAATTAAGCCGTTGCAATAAGCCTTCCTGCTTAAAGCATCTGCAATGACATTAGCCTTGCCTGGAGTATATTCAATACTCGGATTGTACTCTTGAATCATTTTGACCCATCGAGTCTGCCTGAGGTTGAGGTTGGGCTGAGTGAAGATATACTTGAGACTCTTGTGATCAGTGAAAATGTCCACTTGTCTTCCCAACAAGAGATGTCTCCACGTTATCAATGCATGGACAACTGCCGCCAACTCAAGATCGGGAGTGGGGTAATTCTTCTCGTTGGGCTTCAACTGACGAGAGGTATAGGCCACAACTTTCTTCTCTTGCATTAACACAGCACCGAGACCTTGGAGAGAAGCATCACAGAAAATTTCATACGGCTTGGATTCATCAGGAGGAGTCAAGACAGGAGCTGTGACTAGTTTCTCTTTGAGAGTGTTGAAAGCAACGTCACACTCAGGAGACCAGACATACTTCACATGCTTCTGAAGGAGGTTGGAAAGAGGCTTTGCAATCTTGGAGAAATTCTCAACGAATCTTCGGCAATAGCTTGCAAGACCGAGAAAACTGCGGAGCTGCTTGACATTTTGAGGAGGTTCCTTATTCACAATTGCGGACACCTTCTCGGGGTTAACGGCGATGCCATTGGCAGAAATGATGTGACCAAGGAAAAGAACTTCATCAAGCCAAAACTCACATTTGGAGAACTTCGCATAGAATTGATACTCTCTGAGCTTGTCGAGCACCAATCGCAAATGTTTGGCATGGTCCTGCTTATTCTTGGAGAAGACCAAGATATCATCGAGATACACCAGGACGAATTCATTGGTATAGGGGTTGAAGATGAAATTCATCATCCGAGAGAACACTGGAGGAGCATTGACAAGGCCGAAAGACACGACAGTATATTCATAAGAACCAAAGCTTGTTCTGAATGCTGTCTTGGGAATATCTTCTTCACGAATGCGAATCTGATGATAACACATACGAAGGTCAAGCTTCGAGAATACTTTAGCCCCTTTAAGTTGCTCAAATAGCTCATTGATGTTGGGAAGTGGATACTTGTTCTTGATTGTCTTCTTGTTCAATGGACGGTAGTTGACACAAAGTCGGTCCGTGCCATCCTTCTTCTTGACAAAAAGAACACCACAACCCCATGGAGAAGAACTCGGTCTGATCAAACCCAGACGCTCTTGTTCATCGAGTTGTTTCTTCAATTCCTTCAGCTCGTTAGGTCCAAGCTTGTATGGACGCTTGCAAACGGGTTCAGTGCCGGGCTCTAGTTCGATAACGAACTCAACTGGCCGATGAGGAGGCATACCCGGAAGCTCTTCTGGAAAGACATCTTGATACTCACAAACGACTGGAATTTGAGAGATAGCATTCAATTCGCCCTTCTCATTGAGAGAGAAAAATCGAATGGTTTCATCGCGAGCGGCATAAATAATCACATCCTCAGACGAGTGTGTCAATTGAATTTCCCTGGCAGCACAATCAAGTTGAGCCTTGTGCTTAGAAAGCCAGTCCATCCCGAGAATAAGATCAATATCCGAGTCACCAAGAACAACTGGAGAAGACTGAAATTTATAGTCGCCTATCTTGATGGAAACATTCGGAACCATCGAGTTGGCTCTCATTGACTTCCCCGGAGAAATAACACCCAATGGTTTATCCAGATAAGACCAGGAAAACTCATGCTTGGCAAAAAACGGTCTTGACATGAAACAAAGCGATGCACCAGCGTTTCTGCTGACATTTGTTGCAAGTCACCTCTGAGAGTGGACGATGATAAGGAGCATTGGACTTTGGAGTTTGATTCTGAGACTTGTTCTGATAGCCAGCGTTGGAAGAGTTGGAAGAACCATGGCCACCTTTGTTCTTCTGCTGATAAGGCTGACGAAATGGAGGAGGAGGAGGCAACCAGAACTTCTGTTGCTTAGCTGTCACAAGTGAGGAAGAAGAAGACTGAACTGCGTCTCTGACTCTTTTCTTAGAAGCCTCACACTTGAGCTGGGCAGCCTCTTGCTTCAGTGCCATATTGTAGAATTGATCAAACTGAGTAGGCTCAACAAGAACGAGAGCTAACTGCAGATCCTCTTTAAGGCCACCTCTAAAGTGATAGATCATGCTTCTCTCATCAGGAATGTCTTGTTTAGCGAAGCGAGCAAGTTTCTGAAACTGGATGTTGTATTGATACACAGACATGTTGCCTTGCTTGAGATTGCGGAACTCCTCACGCTTGCTCTCAACAACACTTTGTGGAATGTGGTGCGCTTTGAAGTCACGACAGAAGTCAGTCCAAGTGATCACACGACCTCCTCTGGAATCTTTGTATTGTTGATACCAATCAGCAGCTTGGTCCTTGAGCTGGAAAGAAGCAAACTTGACATAGTCCTCAGGCCTGACATTGCTACATTCAAAATGCTTGTTGATGTCCACGAGCCAATCATCGGCATCCGTGGCCTCGGCACAGTAGCTGAAAGACTTGGGCTGATTTGCGAGAAACTGGTTGATTGTGGCAAAGTGAAACTGATTGTTGCCTTGACCTTGATTGCCTTGATTGCCTTGCCCTTGAGTACGTTCTTGCAAGAGTTGCAGAATCATCTGAGCATTGGCGTTGGTGGCTTCCATGATAGCTTGCCATGCCTCCGGAGGTGGAGGTGGTGGCGGAGGGTTCGCTTGACTCCCTTCATTGCGATCCGGATTCTGACGCGTTGGCGGAGCCATCCTGAAGAGGGCGACATCTGTTAGCATCTTGATAGACAAATAGATAAGTAGAATCAACGGATAGAAATTGCAACATATAGTCTTCACAATAAACATTCGAACGAGGATGAACGAATGAATTCCGTAGTAAAACATCACACTTCCATAAGTTGAGAAGCCACTTAGAAAAGATATGGAATCAACATATGAATTCGAAGCAACTCGAATACCACAATACAAAATAAAACAAAGTATTGGCTTGCAGAATAAGCCGGAACAAACATATGATAGATATTTCGTCCGAAGTTATCGTGGTGGGGCCCACACGGGCTCCATCGTACAGCACCATCATGTACAAGGCTGTGCACATGACATACAAAGCGTCCCCGAGTCGGCATAGCCATGGACTCTTTAAGACACTACGAGACCACTGTAAAATCAACCGTGGAAAGGCGGACCACTAGACGTCGAACCCCAATCTCATATCATGCGTCTGTCGGAAAGATATCCTAAGGCTACTTGAATTCCCACTTATAAACTCCCGAAACTTTCTGGTTATGCAATCTGGTGTAGGGGATACAGGGGACACAAAATATATCACCCAAACTAGCAATCCCTAGATCCAGCTGTATCCATCCGTCAACACATAACCAAGAAACCTTCGGAAATCGTTTACCTCAACCTTCGAAAAGCATCCGTTATATAAGTTATGGCAATACTCCCGAACTCCCGCCCCAGTACTGGGTGGCGTCGAGGTGATCTCACCAACAACTGCATAAAAGAGATTTCGATGTCGGCGAAACTCGGGTATTCCAGAACTGCAACGATAAAATTGTGACGACAACACCTCGCAGCTCAACACCCCGGGACACTGCCACAACCCCTAAATGTCAGGAGGCACCAAGAACAATGTTCTCGTCACAAAACCATCGGAACGATTCCAAGATACCCGCGTGATCCTAAAAAAAATTTAGTGAAATTTGAGGACAGAATAGTCAAAACTTCTACGTCAGGAGACCTCACTAGAGCGACGAAGGGACTGAGGAGTAAAAAGAATCCTACTCTCCGATATATATAATCCTAAGACTCAAAACATTTTTGTTCTAGACTCAACAACGCCAGCGATTCGATCAAGCAGGGGGCTCCTAAGTCGGGGATGGCTCTGATTACCAACTTGTAACGCCCACGATGCGGCTATATCTCCCACGTGTCGAGGCACGACTTAGAGGCATAACCGCATAGTGGTTTTGTCGCAAGAAGGGTCATTCACACAATCCCATGTAATGAACAAGAATGGGATAAAGAGTTGGCTTACAATCGCCACTTCACACAATACATAAATAAATATCATACATCATCCAAAATACAATCATATAGACCGACTACGGTCAAAATCCAGATGAAAATAAGACAACCCCAAATGCTAGATCCCCGATCGTCCCAACTGGGCTCCACTACTGATCATCAGGGAAAGACACATAGTAACGACCACGTTCCTCGTCGAACTCCCACTTGAGATCGACGCCATCATCGGCACTGGCATCGTCGGCACCTGCAACTGTTTTGGTAGAATCTGTGAGTCACGGGGACTCAGCAATCTCACACCCGCGAGATCAAGACTATTTAAGCTTATAGGAAAGGAAGGTGTAGTGAGGTGGAGCTGCAGCGACAATAAGCATATATGGTGGCTAACTTGCGCAAATGAGAGCGAGAAGAGAAGCAAAGGAACGGACGTCATCTAGCAATGACCAAGAAGTGATCCTGAACACCTACTTACGTCATACATAACGCAGACCGTGTTCACTTCCCGGACTCCGCCGAGAAGAGACCATCATGGCTACACACGCAGTTGATGTGTTTTACTTGGGTCAAGTGACAAGTTCTCTACAACCGGACATTAACAAATTCCCATCTGCCTCATAACCGCGAGCACGGCTTTTGAAAGATAATACCCTGCAGGGGTGTCCCAACTTAGCCCATCATAAGCTCTCACGGTCAATGAAGGATAAACCTTCTCCCGGAAAGACCCGATCAGTCTCGGGATCCCGGTTTACAAGACATTTCGACAATGGTAAAACAAGACCAGCAAAGCCGCCCGAATGTGCCGACAAATCCCGATAGGAGCTGCACATATCTTGTTCTCAGGGCACACCGGATAAGCGAAGCGTACAGGTACCAACATAACCCAAGTTGCCAAGGGACGGTCCCGCACGGTGCTCTAGTTTGGACCAACACTCAGAGGAACACTGGCCTGGGGGTTAAAATAAGATGACCCTCGGGCTCGCGAAAACCCGGGGGAAAAGGCTTAGGCGGCAAATAGTAAAACCAAGGTTGGGCCTTGTTGGAGGAGTTTTATTCAAGGCGAACTGTCAAGGGGGTCCCATAAATCACTCGACCACGTAAGGAACGCAAACTCAAGGAACATAATCCCGGTATAACAGTAGCTAGGGCGGCAAGAGTGGAACAAAACACCAGGCATAAGGCCGAGCCTTCCACCCTTTACCAAATATATATATAGATGCATTAATTAAATAAGAGATATTATGATATCCCAACATATCCATGTTCCGACATGGAACAAACTTCAACTTCACCTGCAACTAGCAACGCTATAAGAAGGGCTGAGCAAAAGCGGTAACTTAGCCAAACAACGGTTTGCTAGGAAAGGTTGGTTAGGGGCTGACATGGCGAAATGGGAGACATGATATAGCAAGTGATAGGTAGCGGAGCATGGCAATAGAGCGAACAACTAGCAAAGCAAAGATAGAAGTGATTTCGAGGGGTGGTCATCTTGCCTGCAAGGTTCTCAGAGTTGTCGAAAGCTTGATCCTTGTAAGCGTACCCAACAGGTTCCTCGTTCACGAACTCGTCTCCCGGCTCTACCCAAGACAAGAACACAAGCAACAGAACCACAATCAATCACGAGGAAGGCACAAGCAACATGATGCAAAACATGTATGATATGCAAGATATGATATGCGATGCATATGCGTGCTCCGGAAGGAAAATGATGAACATGGCAGTAACTTGGCAAACCAAGCATGCCACTACAAAGATGAGATGATTTCGGTTGAAATCGATATAAAGATCACCGGAATCGGATGCACGGTTTGCAAATGGCAAGCAAAACAAGGATGACACGAATCTGCGATTAACAGCATGATAGCACATAAAATGCAACAAGCAACAATGCTACAGCACTCCAACATAGCAAGAAAGCACATGGCAGTAAACTACAGGAGATGCTTGACAAAAGATGAACAATGTGATACGGCTAGTTCACAACATATCAAGCTCAACCAAGCATGGCAAAAGTGCAAAAAATAACAGGTTCACAGACAGTGAAAAACTGGACATGGCAGAAAACAGCATCAGGTAGTAATGTTCAGAGCACGAAATCAACATGCTACAGGAACTTAACATAGCAAAACAAGGTATGGAAGTGTTCTACTAAATTCACATGACAAAAGTCCCTTACTGACCATCAGCCAAAAAGGACCAGAAGATATGATGGCAAGCATGTAAACATAGCAAGTTTCGTTACCAGGTTCCAGACTTGGCAGAAAACAGAGCATGGCAGAAATAATAATATGTAGGCCGCTTTGTGAGCTTGATACACTCACTACAGAGCAATGCATGACAAACCAAGCATACCTAAAGGAAGATGGCATGCTTATGAAGCTATCCATGGCAAGAACAAAAGCATAGCATGTATCTATCAACTACAATGAGCTTGGCAAATATGAATATCATGTTAGGAATCTGCCAGAAATATTTTATAGCAAAAGTAGAGCAAGATTGAGTCACGCTATGGCACTCCATAATTGCAAACAATGGCAGGAATGGATCCATTACAACTATAGCTACAAAATATCCTTACTGAACATCTCCGAAATATGCATGGATCTCTCTGTAGCATCAAGGTTACATGGCAACAAAATAACAGCAGAACAGGACTTGAGAGAAATCACCAAGTCCCTGAAATCAGAAATATTACGGGGCCTACTTTTCATGCTTGTGCTAGTCACCACAGAGATCACAAAAATACATGGACTACACCACTGGATAGATGTCATGGCATACTTCAAAACACATGTAGAGCTCATGCTCAAAAGACGCACAGATTAAATGATACAAAAATGACAAATCTCCAAGTTCTGCTAAGAACCAGAGAATAACAGCAAGTAGCCCTCTTCCAACAGAGATTCGGGCATCAAGATAACCTCTAATGAACATGGTGCAATTTAACAAAATGAAGAGCATCACGAGGCGAACAATTTGACATATTACACGCGCGAATCGGAGCTACATGCAAGGAGTTATGGCATCACGAACAAGTGCACATGCTAAGAGAAATGCAGGACTTGGAAAAAATAGAGAGGGCTCGGGGGAAAAGTCAACGGGCTACCGATCGGATCTGGCGATGCTCGCTCGAGCTCGGGCTCGGGCTGCCGGCGAGGTAGGCCGACGACGGCGAGGCAGGGGACGGCGGGGCCCGGCGCCGGTGGGACGACGGCCGGAGGAGGGGCACCGGCGGCGGAGGCGGAGGAGGGCGGCGCCGGCGGTGGAGGCGCGGGCGCGCGGCGGCGGAGGCGGAGGAGTCCGGCGGGCGGCCGGCGGGGAGCTCGCCCGGCTCGGCGGCGGCGCGGGCGGCGAGCCTCGGGCGAGGGCAGGCGTCGGGCGTCGGGCGGCGGTGGTACGGGCCGGAGGGCCTACGGCGTGCCGGGCGGGCCGGTGCGGTGGAGGTGGCGGCGGTGACACGTGGCGGCGCGCGATTCGTCGCGGCCGTCGGTGGAGATGTGTCCGGCGGCGGAGAGGGAGCGGGCTAGGGTTTGGTCTGCGGATGTATTTCGGGATGCCCACATATTTATAGGTAGAGGGAGCTAGGAGACTCCAAATGAGGTGCGGTTTTCGCCCACAAGATCGTGATCGAACGAGCTAGAGCATGGAAGAGAGTTTGGTGGGTATTGGCTGGTTTTAGAGGGGGTTTTTGCTGGACACTCAAACGGACTTTGCGGATGCCCGGTTAACCGTTGGAGTACCAAACGACCTCCAAATGGAACGAAACTTGACCGGTGGTCTCCGGGTGGTATATTAAGGCCACTTGACAAGCCTCGGTCCATTCCGAGAAAGTTTGACACCCGCACACGAAAGAAAACTAGAGGGGTGCACCGGGGGAGATAGGAGCGCCGGATTGCAAAACGGACAACGGGGAAAATGTTCGGAAGCATGAGACGAACACGTATGCAAATGCAATGCACATGATGACATGATATGAAAATGCATGACATGACAAAATACAAAACGAAAGACAAAACCCGACAACGGAGGGAAAATCATGACACATAGCCGGAAATGGCAAGAGTCGGAGTTACAAATATGGCAAGTTACATGCGGGGTGTTACACAACAGAGCTATTGGTAAGAGCAAACATGTTAAAGAAACATGCGTGAACATACCTACTGTGCCATTGGAGTTTCAATTGGATCCTTCAATTTAAAAATAAGTTTGTATGAGTAAATACAGTGATACAAGAGCAAAGCAATCATAGTTAAAAAAGGCGTGCCTAAGCGAGCGCTTAAGCGCGCCTAGGCTCTAGGCGTTGGCAAAACGCATTGCGCATAACTACGCATAATCTGTGCATAACTGCGCATAAGCATGAGCTTTGGTCAGTAAAGCGCAAGGCGGTGGCAAAACGCACAATTAACGCCTAGCGCTTTTTTGAACTATGATAGCAATGGAATCTTAAATTAGAACAGTTGTTCTTCAGGTTTAGGCACTTGTTCTACATGAGCAGAGTACAGTAAGACGCAAGAATATAATACTTAAAAATAGAAATGAGCTCATAGACCTTACCACATTCTTGGTTCGGGACCAGTACAGAACAAGGCGTTCCCAGTCATGGTCCAGTAAATGTGTCTCAGGAGAACGTAAGGGAATTTGACGAGTTTCTTTGCCGGTGAAGTATGTTTTCTTCAGGTAATTCGGATACTGCCACCAAGCATTCTTGAAGATAGCAGAGGTATTAGCACAGGTTACCTCATCCTGAGTTTCCAAATCGGTCCTTCTCTATAGAGAAAAATGGGAAAATTTGCTGTATTATAACCATCATGGAGGTAGGATGTATGGAACGAAGCAAAGTAATTGCCATGAATAACATTACTTACACATAACTCCTGGACAAACACCTACAACTGGCATTTTCCTTCATCTTCAGTATAATATTTCCAAGATAGGAAGATACGCACATACGATTTAACAACATCAAATGCGATAGATGCTAAACTACGACTAGCTGGTTGTGCTTCCTCCACAGGAATAGGCGTACTAACTGGTGGAGTTGGGGTTCGCCGTGATAGTACTGGTCCTTTGGGCACTAGAGCTGCCTTACTAACTGCTCTTGTTTGGGAGCTCTGTGGTGGAGATGGTGCTGTGTCAACAGGAACTGGGTTACTATCGGCTGGGGTTGGGGTTAGATTGGGTGAAGCTGGTTCTCTGTCCATCGCAGTAGGGGTACAATCTGCGAGAGTTTGGGTTATGTGTGGTAGTGCTGGTTCTTGTGCATGTACAACCGGGGTGCTATCTCCACCAAGAGGTAGCACTGTTTTATTTGAAGACCGTGTTTTTAGTCCTCTAGATACTGGCATCACCCGCTCCAATTCAAATGGCTGATAAACTGGAAACATAGTTGAATGTACAGACATTGTATGAGAGACGGATGCAATCGATAGTGTGGAAAAAAGAGGGCATGAAATAGTTGACATGCATATTGTTTAACTAAAACGGATAGCATGACATAATTTCACATATATGATGTCTATCTAAACTAGATAGCATAGCATAACATAATTCAAAGATATGATGAATAACTAAACAGGATCGCATGACATAATTCACCTACACGTTATCTAAGTAATCAGGATCGCATCATTTAATTCACATATGTGGTTTATATGCTAAACAGAGGGCATTCGATATGATGTCTGAACTAAGAACATGGTGTTGAATATTGTGTATATGATGTCTAAACTAAGCAATGCAAGACACCGTATGCATGATATGAGTAGTATAACCGTGCCAAGTTAGAGCATACACCTCAGTGGGGGAATAGGACTGGTCATCTGTCTCTGAATCCATCTCTGAGGAGCTATCGGGACACAACAAGAGA
This sequence comes from Aegilops tauschii subsp. strangulata, assembly GCF_002575655.3. NCBI lineage: Eukaryota > Viridiplantae > Streptophyta > Magnoliopsida > Poales > Poaceae > Aegilops > Aegilops tauschii. Next base: position 298,567,082 of record NC_053041.3, on the reverse strand, counting down.
TATGCTTCGACAGGTAGCACTGTCTGCTCTGAAGGCCTTGTTTTCACTCCAGATTTTTCCATCTCCCACCCAAATGGCTGATTCAGAGGAAGAGTAGTTTAATGTACAAACATTGTCGACAAATGGAAATGTAATGAAGAAAAGGATGGGCAAGATATCATTCAAATATATGATGCCTGGTTAAACAGGATGGCATTGTACATTTCACATATATTATGGCTGGCTAAAAGACATGAGACTGCATAATTCCCATATATGATATAGAAACTAAACAGGTGGCATTACAGAACATGTCTAAACTAAGAAGATGACATATATGATGTCAAAAGTAGGCACTGCAAGGCAACATATGCATGATATGACTAACATCATCATGCCAAGGTAGAGCAAACACCTTGGGGGGTAAATAGGAGTGGTCAGCGGCGTCTGAATCCGCCTCAGAACAGATATCTTCCTCTGGATTACAATCAGGAGAGGGGTGGGGAGGGTTTGCCATTGAACCCACCATGGAGCAATGTCTGCATGACATTGTATTGCGCGCAAAACTCTTCTCTTTTCCTCTACATGTTCAGCATGACTGTGTACAATATCTGACATGCATACGAAAAAAATATGGTGAGATTATGTAAGGAGAGCATGCAGAAATTTAGAGTGATGGTAACAACCAGTGGATCGACGTTTTTCGTTGAACCAAAATAGCCCTAATGGATCGACGTGAATGTATAGTAATCAGTGATGCAACAAGTGTACAACCTCTTTGCCGTTGCCGTGTCGACCTCGGCATCATTGGGTTGGTCGCTGAAGCAGTTGAGGCGGAGGTGGCTGTCGGAGGTGTGGAGGAAGATATGAGGAATCTGTAGACGGCGTCCAGGGCACTGCTCTGTTGTGATGGATCGTTCTGTCATTGGAGCAGCTCCGGTGAGCCGTAAGATGTCAAGGCTGAAGCAGCACGAGACAGACATCGTCAATCTCAAGTGGGATTCTAATAGCATCTCCAATAGATGATGTAAAATGGATGTAAAATTAACATCACCAAAAACCACCTGACTACAACAGATGAGGTAAAAACTATTGACTCTGAACTTAACTGTTGAAACTGAAATTTACTGTGGAATCTGAATGCTACTGTCGAAACTGAACGCAATGGTAGCTGAGAGGAACTTGACATTTAGTATAGGGAGGGCCTGCAGTTCATCTTCAACCTGCACCCCCCTTGAGCCGCCAGCCACCACCGGCCGAACCGCCGGCCCCAGCGCCGCCTCGCCGCCCCGAAACAACTCGCCACCGCTGCCCCGGCCAGCCCTCTAGGGCCCCCGCCCCCCACCCTGAACCCTAAGATAGATAGTGGGGTACCTCTCCGGCGAGCCCCCGTCCTCGCTGCGGGTGGTTCTTCCTTAACTCCGGCGAGCCCCCCGCCCCAACCCCTGAAATTTGACTGACCCAAAAGTCGATTCAGTCGACTGAAGTGTGGCTTAATCGGAGCAGAGCAGCAGCACGAGCGAGGGGGAGAGCAGCAGCAGTAGCTGGGCGCGCGAGCGATCGAGCGAGAGCCAGAGCAGCAGCAGATCCGGCTGGTATGGACACCACCGCCAAAGAGGCCTCACACTGGGGGAGAGCCGCCGTGGAGATGTCGCCCTCGGCGCCGGCTTCAAGGTAGCCGCTCCATGGGGGTGTGGGATGGAGCACCGTCGGTGCCGGGAGGTTGAGTTAAGGAGAAGGTGCGATGCGATGAGTGTACAACCTCTTTGGTGGCGCCGAGTAGGCCTCGGCTTCGTCCGAGGAGTCGGTGAGGATGTCGTGGTTCCGGTGGAGCAGGTTAAGGCGGCGCTGTGGGGATGGAGCAGCCGCGATAGACGACGCGATCGTCAGAGCAACTCCTTGGAGGTGGAGGACGGGGCGGCTGAACCGGCGGGACGGCGAGATGGATGATGGATCCTCATCCAGGGAGGTGGACAAGGGACGTCGAGCTGTTGCGGTGGACGACGTCGTCGGGGAAGAGGCTCCGGCTGGGCAGCAGTGACGTGGCAGACGGAGGAGGGTGGGGTTTCGCGGCTCGAGCGGAGAGGTTATGGTGGCCTAGGATTTCGAATGGCGAAAAGGGGGTGATGGGAGGGGGTGAAGCATGACTTAGGGACGCGCTTGTCCAAAATGTAGGGTGTGTTAAAAAAGTACCCCCCACTGATTTGAACTAGCGGCCCTTTTGGCTCTGGGTTAGAAGGGGGATTTCGCGTGTCGGGATTTGGCAGCTGGAGGGAGTTTTCGCGCGCATTGTAATTTCGGGATAGCAAGGCGCGGGTTGTGAAGGCGCCAGTTTTGGGAGCACGATATCTGAATTTTCGCGATATAACAAGACGCGGGTTGAATTTTAGGGACAAGCCTAACGTGTAGTAATATTGTACTTGTACGTACCAAATCAATTCGCACTTCCCTCAACCAAAAAGAAAACGAAAAAAATAAAACTATTCACACCACACAAAGGAGAGTCTTGCCCCGTTTTACTATACAAATGCTATTCAAAGCTACTCCCTCCTTCCATCTATATAGGGCCTAATGCGTTTTTTGATGCTAACTTTGACCAAATATTAGAGCAATGATATACGACATGCAACTTACACAAAGCACACCGTTAAATTCGTCTGTGAAAGGTTCTTTCCATGATATAATTTTCACATTGTGCATGTCATGTACTATTAATCTTGTCAATAGTCAAAGGCGGTCTTAAAAATCTCATTACGCCCTATATAGATGGCAGGAGGGAGTATGAATCCATGTTATGTCCGATTAAATTTTTTCGCTTGCTGTATAATGCATGTAACCTACTCATACCAACATTTTAGTGCATTCCAAATGTCTATACTACCGCTGCAATTCGAACTAAATTTGAATTCGTTTCTCTATTTCGATAAGAATCTACAATCATGATTGTTACCAACTTCGACCATCATAGTTTCCTTGCTATCCGCCAGATATAAATCGGACGGCCTATAATGCAGGATGGCAGACACACCGTCATCAACAACTCCGTTTTTTATAAGAGTAGAGATAAAATATATTAAATGTAGTATAACATGTTCATAACCACACCATGTGTATCACCGTTATATATATTCACACATGTGTCGGTTTGAAACACTATGATAAATTCTTCAAATATCCAAATTCGCTTTTTATAATGAAGTATATATGATCTCTATTCGTCTTTTACACCCACACAACCCTCTTATCTTTGTAGCTAGCGCTAACTTTCTCTTGTGCATGCACACGCTCGCATTCTCTAGCTCCATCGCGCAAATTCGTCTTTTCACTTTAGGTCATTTACCCACGGTGTGTGTAGGCCCCCCAGCTCCTTCTTTACGGCACACATCGATCGATATGCCTCTCTAGCCAGGTGTGCCTAGCACAAACACAAGCTTCCCCTCTTCTCTTGTCACCGTCCATGCCTCACTCCCACCACTCTTTCATCGTTCCCGTACTCGCACACTCCTCCCCCCTCGATATAGTATGCCTCTCGTACCACCTCCTACATGTATCCCTCTCTCTCTATCCTTCTCCTCGTGCCTCATTTGCTTCTAACACACACATGCATGTATACCGATCGATCTCCCAACATATACCTAGATCGACTTTAACTACCCCCCATCGATCGACGTACCTCACAAGTTATGTCTCTCCTTTCTCTAACAAAGGGCGATTGATCTTCCTATGTAGGTACGTCTGCTTACCACAACCACATCGTCCCCCTCATCATTCGTGCATGCCTCCTGACCCGTCTCTCAAACGCACGTGCACAGACAACAAGAAGCCATCTCCTCTCTTATTGATATTGCGGGCGTGCCCTCCGTTTGTCTAGCAAGCCTATCCCACCATTTGTTAGAAGCAACTCCACTACCACCCCCTCCAACACTCTAGCTCTGTCTCTCTCCCAACCTTATTCCTCTCCTGCACATATGCATGGATGCCGATCGATCTCCCTTAATACATGAGGCAGATCGATCTCCTTAATACATGAGGTAGGCCTCTCTCCTCCTCCACACATATACAAGCCATTGTACCTCTATAGTTAATTGGGCCTCCCTCTTCCCCCACCACACACCGATAGTCGAGCGCTGCAGGTAGGTATCCATGCCACAGAGACAAACTGCACATGTCCCATCTCACGTTCCAGTAGGCCAGCCACTCTATATCTTTGACGTGGGCACACACAAATTCGATGGCACTCTTTATCGATCGCGCGCGCGCACACACACACATCATCCCTCTCTTCGATTCTATGGACACCTCAAGCCGATGATACCTCCACTCTCTTCTCGTGGATCGCCCCCTCTATATATATGTTATATCCAGGACACTATTTCAAACACATTGCATATGTTACATTTTTTGATTGACCCCCCCCCCCAAAAAAAACTCTCAAGAACCCACACACTATATCTCTCTAGGTTTGTATCTCTCTCACACAACCCCACGTAGGTGGTGTACGTATACAAGAAGAGAATAGGTGCACCGTGCATGTACTCACGCTTCGTGCCCAGCCACACCCGCGATGGTACGCGGTGGAGCTCATTTCTTTACGAAATGGCAGCCCACGTGCTAATTTGAACGCATGTAGCGGTTGTTTACCTAGGGAGGTCGTGTACCACGCGTGCACGAAACAAAGTTCGACTTGACGCATTGCCGCGTTATTTTTAAATAAAGTTATAGCGCTCAATGGCACGTACACAGAATATAAAACGATTTTTATGGAGAAAAAGGTAGTCCGCTCAGTATATACAATGGAGCCTGCCTGCCTGGTTTGTCGCTCTTCAGAGTATCTCACACAAGGCTGCGGTGGCCTCTCTCTCTCTCACCGTTGGTCACTGATCCAGCCGCATCCCGGCCGCCGGGGGAAAGGGAGTGCGGTGGCCTCTCTCTCTCACCGTTGGTCACTGATCCGGCCGCATCCCGTCCGCCGGGGGAAAGCGAGGAAGTGCATCATTTCTCCGTTTGACGGCGCCGAGGCAGCACGTCCTGATCTGCGGTACACGTCGTTCTCTCTGACCAAGCTCCGGCGCGGCAGGGCCTACGCCACATGCTCGCACATTCCGCCCGCCGCCGCTCACCTAGTTACATCCCGACGACCTCCAGGTATCCCCTCTGGCCTTGCTCCACTGCCCGTCTTCCCACGTCGCTGCATGTGGATCTTCCATAGTTCTTTGCCCAAAACATAGCTCGTCCGGCGTACTTTCCATATTGCATTCTCGTCCTCACACCGTTTTAGACAAACACAACCGTGTTGTTATCTTCCCTTAGGACAAGGAATATGCTTCTTTTTTGTCGTCGCATGTGTCATCAACTGTTATTGGCCAGTAATTGTTTCCTTTCTACTCGTTGCTATTGTGACCTTTTGGTGAACTGCACAAATCACTTTTTTCTTAAGAGTGTTTTGTGCAGTTGTACTAAAATGTCACACGGGCAACGTCTCTACATTTCAGTGTGACTGCACAAAGGGAGATTGGTTTTTCTCTATCCTCCTCATCCAACTCCAAGCCTAATCTTCTCCAACTAGTTAGTCTTAAGAGAGACTGCAAAGGTGACCGGCTTCTATTTGTGTGTTTATTGTTTCATCAGCAGTCCTCTATTATCGTAATCACACTTAATATCTTTGGATCAGGGACGCTCAGCTCTATTTTAGTGGAACTGCACAAAATGATCGGAATGTTGCATGCTCCAGACAGCTACTTTTTTCCAACATGCCTTGTTGATTTAGAGAGAGCTGGGGGGACGTTGGTGCCAATGAAAGCATGGATCAATTTTAATTTAACACCTTCTCACAACTTTGTTCAGTTATGATGTAATTATTAGCTCTGATCTGCTAATAATTAACATGCATTAGCAAGGAAGTTAGTTTTTTATTGTTTCCAAAAGAGCATCGATGGCAAGACACGCGAAACAAAAGCTGAAAGCTCACACCATTGTACAATTTCATGTCGCTGGAAAATTATTTGTATAGTACGTCAATTATGTAAACAAATGATGGAAGCTTGATAGCATTGCCAGAAGCCTCTTCATCATCTGGGTCCATGTGCCATGCACAAAATTATACTCCTTCGTTCCTAAATATTTGTCTTTTTACAAATTTCAAACGGGCATATTTTACAGTGTAGATTCACTCATTTTGCTTCGTATGTGTACTCCCTCCGTTCCTAAATATTATATTCGTCTTTCTAGAGATTTCAACAAGTGACTACATAGGAGCAAAATGAGTGAATCTACACTCTAAAATATGTCTATATACATCCGTATGTGCCAGTCCATTTGAAATCTCTAAAAAGACAAATATTTGAATAGTCACTCATTGAAATCTCTAGAAAGACAAATACTCTGGAGTATATTTAAGAACCGAGGGGGTAGTGCACAACCGCATGGGAGACTCAGCCCGGTCATTGCGCCGCATTAATAGTGAGTAATGAGCAGTCAAATCATAAGCCCCACCTTTCCCACTGTAAGTTGCTCTGAAAAAGCAACCATTAATACGCTCTTCTTTGAATCCGCTCATACTACTCCATCCGTCACTGTTTATACAGCGCGCTTCAGAAAAAAGAAAAAAATCTATGGGACCAAGGCGACTAGCGATCGGCCTGAAAAATAGCATTGGTAGTTATAGCACGGCGTCTATTACTAGAGGGAATAATGCGTACACACATGCATGCAGTGCTTCCACCCCGGGTACACACATGCATTCACTTACTCCACTCCGTAGTAGTACAATACATGGAGAGAAAATTGTGGACTTGATTGCGGTTACCACGCCCTAATTAATTGAGCATTAAACCAAACGCGTCTGAAGTCTCTCTGGTGGTGGAAATGCATTGAGAGAAATGCATCATAATGAAGCGCGCCCTGTAAACTGTGACGGAGGGAGGAGTAGTATGAAGGTGCAAAACCAAGTACGCGTATGGCCAGTCGGTCAACGCACCTCCTCTTGGCATATCACTGACATGTGGGACAGGAGTGTGAGCAAACCGATCTCAATTGACGGCAAAGAGCCAATCCGCCATTCCTTGAGAGAGACGAGGAGCGAGAACACACAGACGGGCTCGCACGGAGGCCAAGATATATTCGAGCATGGTTGGTTGATCGATATCATTCATGACATGTTGGGCTGCCGTTTTCCGCCCTTCTCCGGAATAAACGTGTACTTTATCAAAGATAAAAAAATAAGAGTACAGACGCTCCACCGTGCGGTTCTAGTAGTAGTACTACTCGTACTACTGCGCTTGGCTCTTTGCCTCTTCGTGAACTCGAACAATGATGGTACTCCGCATGTTGGGTACTACAGTGTATGCCTCTGACAATCTGACACCGAATGGACTGATGCATGTCCACCGAGGGTAGGTTGCATTAGTCAAAAGGCGTAAGCGAGCTTCACCTTGTCCTGCAAGCTTCTCCTAGTTCTGCGAGTTGACGGGACACACCAAAAAGTAGTGCTAGTCCATACTCCCTCCTTTCCGGTTAATATGGCTTAATCTTTTTTGCGGGTAAATGTGAGAGCTTTATTCATATATAAGCATTCTTAGGACGATCAGCCAAGACACTGGTCACTAGGAAGCGAGGTACCCCACAAAAAAAGAAGTAGGAAGCGAGGTGTTTCATCAAGCCAGCTCTCGGCCACATTCAAAGTGCAGCAAGCACGGTTGGCACGAAGATGCGCCGCAAGGTTTGCTGACGTGTTTACATGCTGAATAACAAAAAAAGAGGAAATATTACCGAGCGCTACTATTTGTAACAGGATATGAGCCAGAATTAAGTGAGAATTGTGGCGAGTGTTCCATGCAATCAACTTCCATTATCACATTCGAGAACCCTCAAAGAGAACCAAATGTGTTGAAGATTGCTTTATCACATTTTAAAATTATAATAAGAGTGTAGACGCTCCTCCATCCGGTTCCTAGTACTAGTATAGTACGTACCTTTATAGACTATAGTAGTAGTACTAGTCAACTTTGCACTTGGCTGTTCGCCTATTCGGGAAGTCGAACAATAATAGCACTAGTAGTATAGTGTATGCTTCTAGCAATCTGACACCGAATTAACTGTTGCACGTCCACCGCCCGAGCGAGGGAGAGCTTGCATTAGTCAAAAGTTACTCCTTATCCTGCGAGCCACCGCGCGCAAGCTTCTCCCGTCCTGCAACCTTCTCCTCGTTTGGCAAGTTGACGGGACACAGCAAAGTAATGCTAGTCCATACTGCCTCCTCTCCGGTTAATATGGCTTGATTTCAAACGAGATAAATACACTGTCTGTCACTGTATATTTGTAAAAATATGGTCAGTTGACTTCATAATACGCTCATTGCGCTCAATATATATATTTTCCGGTGTTTATACGGTCACTAGCTCACCCTGACTGAGTATGTGTGTGCATGCACGTGTAGGTTGAGCACTTGAGCGTGACCGTGCGTGTTCCATCGTGTGCTCGGACATGCATGCATTAGGGCGTCGCACGCGTTTTTGCGTCCATGTGTATGTGTGACTGTTGCATACACGTAGGGGGAGTACGTGTAGGGGCCACTAAGGAGCAGTCAAATCACACAGTAAGTTAGTCGGAAGAAGCAACCATCATTTCACTCTTGAATGACACGTACGCAATATAAAATGGTTGATATGGAGAGAAAAAGAAAACCACTATATATACACTAGCAAGAGCCTAAGCTACAAGCCTGCTTGCTTAGGTTCCTCTCTTCACAAGCATAGAAGGACGAGCCTGATCCCGCAGCTGGGGGAAGGGAACAATGTTCTGCGTAGACGCGGTCGACATCGGCGAGGGAGAAAACCCACGGTCGGTGCGTCCCAATCGGGGGTCACCGCGGTATGGGCCGATGCTGCGTCCCAACCGCCCTTCTAGCTACAGCCCGACGTCCCAGGTAGTCCATCTTCCTTTTGGAGACAGCTTGCTCCACTGCCGTAGCTCCATCTCCATGTCGATCTTTCTCTACTTCTACCGGCTTCTACTTGCGATGAGTTTATGTCTCATGAACTAGTGCTAGTACTATTATTCTAATCACACTTCTTCAATATCTTTGCCATCAGGGATGCTGAGGTCGATTTTAGTGGAACTGCACAAAAGCATCGTATGATCCGAGGGTGCCAGCCCTCTTTCCTTCGACAGGTTCTACCTGGCCAGGAAATTAAATCATGTTTAGGGTTTAGGGTTTAAGTCGTAGTGACCCCATCAGTAGTTTTTCTTTCGTACACGCTCTCACAACTTTTTTCTTAAGTTGTGAAGTAAATATTGGCTATGATTTGTGAATCATTGAGATGCATCAGCATGCGTGTTAGTTTTCCTTTGTATTTGATGGAATGTTGTAACGGGGCAACCTTGGAATAGGAATGAAAATGGAGTGGAAAGTTTCCGTTTTTTCCGGAGAAAAAATGGAAACGCAGAGAAACCAACGTTTCGTTTCGTTGGATCGCACCATCGAGCAAAACCAACGTTTAAATCACGTCTATCGTGTTCGTGTCTCGCCCTCCTCCAGGGCTCGACCCCACACGGTCGCTCAGCATGCCACTCACCGCAAACCGAGTATACGATAACTTTCCCGCCTGCTTGTCGATGGATCGCGCCATGGAGTACTAGCACTACTGGAAGAGACTGACGAGTTGGGGGAGGACAGCTAGCTGTAGCACGGACTCCCAAGAACTTTTTACATGCATGTTGTAGCCGGCTATTGCGACCTTTGAATGCGGAGCAGCCGCGTGCACCCGGAAGCGGCGCGGGTGACGCTCTCTCGGCCGACACGCCGCTTCAATGCCGGCGCCAGTGAGAAGTCGCGTCTGCTCTGGCCGGGCATGAATGCGGCACTGACCGTTTCGGGCAGGAAGCACGCGCGGGTGATGAAGAGGGTTCAGGTTGGTCAGGTCCGGTCGTGGCAGCAGTCCGGACGTGCGCAAACAAGAGATGTTGTACGTTAATATTGCTGCATATATAATTAACAACGTAAATAATGTGCCAGTTGGACAAATATGATTGGAGATGGAAATGGAATTTTACGTAAACACGGATATGCATGTCTATGTCTATGTGTGTGTGCGCGACGACTCTCGCGCCCTGGAAGCGGGGCGTGTTTTTGATTGAGTTTTCTTTCTTGGTGCGTTAGAAAATTAGTTTGTCTAATTCACATCTAGATGTTATTTAAGGATATCACATCTAAGCTCCCACAAGTATATAATGTAGCAACAAGAAACAAAAAAAACTAGGAAAAAAATAGACCACAAACAGAGTGGACATCAACATAGATGTGACATAACTATGTCACATCTAGATGTGTCCTAGAAACACCCTTAAAAAATTGTCCGCCAATTTTCGTTTCTTTTTTCCGGGAACGCGCGTATTCTATTTAAAAGCACTGCTATGGAGAGATTTTTTTACTCCATTATAGCCTCTTGTTTGATAGAGTTTCTCGCGTCTCGCTCTCTCACCCTCTCCATATATGTTACACGCTGGAGGCTCAGCGTTCATTTGCTTGGGTTTGCTATATTCACAGTCTCTCACCCTCTCTTCACCAGATCTAAACAAGACTGCGTTGGCCTCTTGTCTCTCTCTCCCCCCTCACAGCTGGTGAAGGAGGCGTCCGTATCCCGTCGCACCGGGAAGGGGAGGAGGTGCAGCATTCACTCTATCGTCTTCGGCGAGGGAGGCAATCCTTTGCCGGTTGCGCTGTTCTCTTTCACCCAGCGCCTGTGCGGGAGGGCCACCGACCCCTTCTTCCTTGCTGCCGTACGTAGTGTGGGCAGATCCGGCCTCCCGCCGCACGCCTTGCCACATCCCGACGACCCTAAGGTATAAGTTTCTTTGAAACCGTCGTTGCTCTAGTTGCATGTGGATCTTTTTCGATCTGTAGTCGAATCTAGGTCTTGGTTCAAAGAGGAAAGAAGGGTGCGGTGGGCTGGAGCAAGAATCTAGGATGTGGTTCAATGAGGAAAGGAGGGGCGGAAAGTAGTATAGACTGGCTATCCAGCCGCTTTGTAGGTCGAAAAGGGAAAAGGGGGGTAACCCAGTACACACATCTGTAAGGAACCGATCTCTTTGTTGAAAAGGGAAAGAAACTGGGGGGTCGGGTAGTTTGTGCAGGACTAGATTTGCTGCCCTCACATAGGAAGAAGGTTCAAAGAGAACAAATATGGGACCAGCGCATATATGCTGCTTGGCTACATACTCTGCATCACCCATTTATACGTGTGGACGCACATGGTGCTGGCATGTCCCATACAACTATTTTGCTGTTGCTAATCTAAGAATGCCGCCGGAAAATTGAAGCAATGCCACTGTTAAAAGTAAATTACATTTTTTAAATGAATGTTGTTTCAAGAGAATGTCTCTGTTAATATGAATTAATGCAACCGTTTTAGAAATGCTACTGTCCTACTTTGTTTTCCATCCAAGATAAGTTAGATGCTTCTTTCTGTCATCGTTTGTTTCATCCTCCTTTATCGGCAAGTAATTGTTTCCTTTTTTGCCTCTGTTAAAACAGGGCTATCGATTCAACTTGTTGCTATTGCGAAATTTTGCTTCGCTACTCGAAACACTTATGTTTTAAGAGTGTTTTGTGCAGTTCAACTTGAATGTCACACCAGTGACTTTGCTTAATTTTGGTGGAACTGCACAAAAGGAGATCGAGATTTGTTTCCAGTCTTCGTGGTGAGTTGTTTCAAATCTTGGTCTCAACCACATGATGTGCAGTGTGCTTTGAGATGTTGTGCTACTTGTTTTGGTACTGTTTTAAATAAATGTTGAATTGAAGCTATTGTATTGCTGTCTTTTCCCATTAAGTAGTGAACAAAAATGGGACCAACCCAGACATGATGCTTGTTGCTTTGTTACAACAAATTATGCATCACCCCCTTTATAAGCCAGTAATTGATGCCACTCTCAGAATTAACTACTGAATCTTATTTCAAAACTGCAACACTTGTTAGGGATTGGCGGGATTACCATTTTTGTGGCCACATGTTTCATCCTCCTTTATTAGCCAGTAATTGATTCCTTTTTTTGCCTCTGTTTAAACAGGGATATCTATTCAACTTGTTGCTATTGCGACATTTTGCTTCGCTACGCGAAACACTTTGCTTGATTTCAGTGCAACTGCACAAAACGAGATTGGATTTCCTATTCGTGTTGGCAGATTCGTATTTTATCTTGTCCGTCTCATGCAAGGTCACTACAGGCCTTCATCCACATGATTGTGCAGTGTGCTTTGAGATGTTGTGCTACTTGTATTGGTACTGTTTTAAATAAATGTTAAGTTAAAGCTATTGTATTGCTGTCTTTTCCCATTAAGTAGTGAACAAAAATGGGACCAACCCAGACATTATGCTTATTTCTTTGTTACAACAAACTCTGCATCACCCCCTTTATAAGTAGATGGAAGCACATACTGTTGTTGCGCCCACTCTCCCCTGGAACTGTTTATGCTTTTCGTTAATCTAATGCCGCTGGTAAAATTAAGCAATGCCATTCTCAGAATTAATTAACTACTGAATCTTAGTTCAAAACTGCAACACTTGTTAGGAATGGTACTATCCTGCTTTGTAGTTCTTTCTACATGTTTAACCAAGGTATTGTTAAGATAATGTCTCTGTTAAAATGAATCAGTTGCATTGTTTTAGGAATGGTACTTTTCTGCTTTGTCGTTCTTTATCCATGTTGAAACAAGGCACTGTTAAGATAATGTCTCAGTCAATATGAATGAATCACACTGATGGAGAATTGCTACTCTCCTGCTTTGTTTCCCATTAAGATAAAGTAGATCAGTAGATGCTTTTCTTCTGGGAGTACAAGTCATCAACCGTTATTTCTCAGTAATTGTTTCCCTTATACCTATTGTTGCTTACAGGGATATCAAAATTAAAGCTCGATTTTATTCCGACTTCGATTTTAGTTGAACTGCACAAAAGGAGCCAATGTGTCCAAGGCAAACTGCTGCATTACCGGGTCCAGTTGGTCGTTCCACTTTGCAGAAAGAAGCAGTCATTGTTTGCGCTACATTACAGAAGGAATGACCGAGAAGCTTTACAGAGTATTATTAGACACCGGTGACATGACTAGTCTGCAGAGACCATTGGCAATTTAACAACACGTGGAGTGCCCTGGGCAAAAAGTGCCCAAACAAGTACAAGAAGCTACGACAGGACTCCACGATCATAGGCATTACATATTTTGAATGGGAAAAGCTTGTCAAAGTTTAATCATTGATGTTAGCAAGAAGACGTTAGTTTAATATATTGGAATTGGAAAACCTTGTCAAAATTTGCTCATTGATGTTAGCCAGAAGACATGCATTTGATATTTTTGAGTGGGACGCCCTTGCTGTTAACAGCGCCGAGTGTTTTTTCCTATTCCTGTGTTCAGTTTAGAAGTAAATAGTTACTCTGCTGAGATATTCCTGTGTTAAGAGTTTGTTTTGAATATTGTCTATGTAATGCCAGGCCTTGTGTTTGATTGCAAAGTTGAGCTTGGAATGTTGTGGCATGCGGCATCACGAGCTATTCACCATGCCTCCTGAGAATAATGCTTCGTATTGTTTTGCATGTCGATCTAATGCCAGTGGTTTGCTTGTTAAGAAGATCATCCTCTTCTGTTGTTTCCGTGCTTAAGAAGTTCATCGTGTGATGTTTCATTCATAGCCTATACGACAAGTCGGGTAGGTTAGACATGAAACCATATGATCTTCCGACCAACTCATGATATTAGGCCGTGATTGGATCGTCGTTTTCCAACCAAAACCGCTTGTAAAACTGACGCTTGTAAATTAAAGCAGATGGTCTCGGGCGAAGGCGCTTGGTTGGTCGATTTCGACTAATAAAATATCGGAAGTACTTCACACACGATAAAAACGCTGAACGACACTCGGATGATTGCTAATCCAGCTGTTAGCTGCTGTTTCAGCCTTGCCCATGGATGGCATGATACGCACGTCGTGCATGTATTGTCTGGTAATGTCGTCCATATAGCAGTGCTCGTAAAATATACACTGGTCTCTCCAATTACACGCGTAACCCACCGGTTTTACTTACAGACCTCGGGCCCTCGGTTTCATTACGCCTGTATTTTACGTGTTGTTTCCGATGACGAGTAAATTACACTTGTATGTTAATACAGGTTTGAAATAAACCAGAGCTCCCAAGCGCGGCCTTACCGTTTCATGCCGTCTCAGTTTCTCGAAGGTGCTCATAGGTGTCCGATGATCCTGGCTTCCTGAATGAGCAGCGGGCGCTCTATCAGACCATCCGTAGGGCCCGCAAGGCCCTCTCCGTTGTCCTTCGAGTTGTTGCGCTCGCCGTGGCGCCGAGCATTGTTAACATCGTCAACGAACATGAGGATTCAGGAGATGACTTTATTTTGACTGGATGACACAAGGGACCCACTAGGGCCATAGCCGTACGTACGCAAGTGCCTCCTTATTATGTACAACTATATTTTTTTTGCTTTCTCCTGGTTTCCTGACATCACGGTCCCACACCATTGTCAACCTATGTAGTCAGTATAAACGAGAGAATTGCACAAGGTGCGGCCGACAGCTGGGACCAAGCAGCTCGAGCAGTATTTGTGTTTTTGAGGCGTGAGCACTGCAGATTTTTTCTTGGCGATGATTTCGTTGTTGTTCAGAGGAGAGCAGGGTATTAACTGGGCGGGCTGTGGCCCGTCTAGCCCAGGCCAGATATCCAGCTCAGATTCTATTTTTTTAAGATGAAAATGGCTAGCCCAGCTATACGTCTTTTTGAGGAATACCCAGGCAAGGTCAACTTGTTATTCTCCGCCCCGCTGGGCTGCAAATCTTTCCTAGGAGGGATGCATTAGGCTTAACAGGAAAATGGGCTTTAAAAAATAATAAATGGGATGTAATTATAAAAACTGGGCAGTAACTATAAAAAATGCACCAAACACGAAATTAGTTTATAAAATATTATTTATGGATTTTGAAAATCTTAAATTTTCATTGTTGCGCGCGCAATGTTTCGTTGGATTTTTACGTAGTACAAATTTATATTTAATCTGACTAGAAATTTTGGGATAAAAATATTTCGGATCCCATCAAAATGTGGGAAATTTTATTGAATTCTGTCTTCAACGGTTGGTTGAAATTATTAATCGTTGTCCTAGCTAGAAAATGGGCTGTACTTTTAACAAACTGTAAATGGGCTGTTGTAAATTCCATTAGAATTCAAAAATGGGTTGTACATTCTTACAAAATGCAAATGGGCTATAAGTTCTCTGCCACACACTTGTGGGCCTACTAAGTGACGCGCCCCCTAAAAAAATAAGTTGACGCGTATGCAAGGCTTTGTCAACTTATTATAGTCAACACACGGTTCTAGCAGTAGTGGCCGTTGGATGTCTATCCAACGGATGTCGTGCTTCTTCTTCAATCTCGGATATTCTTAGCTTCGGCCGCCCAAAAAAGATTCCTCCCCCTGACATCTAGGGCGCACCGTTTCAGAGGCTGACCTGTGGGCCTACTAAGTTGGAGCGTACCAAGGGCTTTGTCAACTTAGTCGATATAAACGATTCTAGCTTCAGTGACCGTACGATGTCCATCCAAGGGCCGTTGTGCTTCTTCAACCTCTGGTCTTCTTGGTCCAGCCGCCCAAAGCAGCGCCGGTCGTGCCGCCTGCTCCTGCCTCCCGTGGCCGGCCGTGCTGCCGCGGAGGCCTCACCACCCCCATACTACTCCCACCGCTGGCCAGGCCATCCCTCCACTCACCCACACCCCCTGTTATTCTGCGACGACGGCAGCCTCACACCGCAGCCGAACCAATGAACCCTCATACTCCTCTCCGCGCGGGCTTCCAGTGCTGCGTCTTCCCCGGCTCCGCGTCGTCCCCTTCCTAGGCCTCGCCGTCGTCCACCGCTCTGGTGCTCTCAGCGCGGGGTGGTCAATGTGGTCAACGACCGACTTCCATCGGAAGAGTACTGTACGTGGAGAGGCTGACAGTTGGGTCCACGGCGGCCGCAAGGAAGTGCCTCCTTATTAGGCGCAAAATAATTATTCCTCCACCTCACAGCGGGAACCCACCGGACGGGCCACCTTATTTCGCGAAAAAACCTTTCCCCTGACTACTGGGACCCACCGGACGGGCCACCGTATTTCGCGAAAAAACGTTCCCCCCGCTGTCAGCTCGGACCCACCGGAAGTGCCTCCTTATTACGCACAAAAAAATGAATACTCCCCCTGCTAGCTGGGACCCACCTTGGTGGGAGGCTGACTTGTGGGCCTACTAAGTTGACGGGGACGGAGGGCTTTGTCAACTTAGTCAATATGAACGATTCTAGCTCCAGTGACCGTACGATGTCCATCCAATGGCCGTAGTGCTTCTTCAACCTCTGGTCTTCTTGCTCCAGCCGCCCAAAGCAGTGCCGGTCGTGCCGCCTGCTCCTGCCTCCCGTGGCCGGCTGTGCTGCCGCGGAGGCCTCAGCGCCCCCTACTATTCCCACCGCTGGCCAGGCCCTGCGGCGACGGCAGCCTCACACCGCAGCCGAACGAGTGAACCCTCATACTCCTCTCCGCGTGGGCATCCACTGCCGCGTCTTCACCGGCTCCGCGTCGTCCCCTTCCTAGGCCTCGCCGTCATCCACCGCCCTGGTGCTCTCGGCGCGGCGTGGTCAACGTGGTCAAGGAACGACTTCCATCGGACATGGACTGTACGTGGAGAGGCTGACAGCTGGGTCCACGGCGGCAGCAAGGAAGTGCCTCCTTATTACACGGAAAATAATGATTCCTCCACCTGACAGTAGGGACCCACCGGACGGGCCACCGTATTTCATGAAAAAATGTTCCCCCCTGACTGCTGGGACCCACCAGCTACACCTTCGCACGCAAGGAAGTGCGTCCGGGCAAAAAAACGATTCGCCCCCTGACTGCTGGGACCCACCAGCTACATCTTCGCACGCAAGGAAGTGCGTCTGGGCAAAAAAAACCAAACGATTCGCCCCCCTGAGTGCTAGGACCCACCAGCTACATCTTCGCAGGCAAGGAAGTGCCTGACAGTCGGGACCCACCTGGTCGAAGCGTACATAGCGTTGTCATTCTGGTCGCAAACGTGTACGTACATATATACTGGTCGATGTAGAGGCGCGCACGTGTCGTAGTAGAGGCACGTACGTGTCGTAGTAGAGGCGCGCACGTAGCATGTACACGTACGTATAGTGGCCAGGGTGCAAGAAAGAAAATACGGCCACATACGTACATACGGGCAGGGTCTCGAACGCCTACTCGCACATACGTATGGCGAGGGCTCGTGTACATGGCTGGGTCGGAACGGAGAAACAACGTCGTCGTCGTGTTCATGGGGAGGCAACGGAACGCGTCGTGTTCATGGGGAGGCAACGAAATGCGTCGTGTTCATGGGGAGGGGTGTGGCGTACCGCAAAACGGAGGAAACGGACCTCCTACGGTCGAAACGGGGGTCCTGTTGACCGAGAGGAGTGTGGCGTACTGCAAAAAGGAGGAAACGGACCTCCTGCGGTCGAAACGGGGGTCCTGTTGATCGGGAGGGGTGTGGCATACCGCAAACGGAGGAAACGGACCTCCTACGGTCGAAACGGGGGTCCTGTTGATCGGGAGGGGTGTGGCGTACCGCAAAACGGACGAAACAGACCTCCTACGGTCGAAACGGGGGTCTTGTTGATCGGGAGGGGTGTGGCGTACCGCAAAACGGACGAAACGGACCTCCTACGGTCGAAACGGGGGTCCTGTTCATCGGGAGGGGTGTGGCATACCGCAAAACGGGACTTCACGGGATACTGTTCATCTCCACCGTCGACCTCCTCCAGCCTCCACGAGCTCCTGTTCATCCAGCCTCCACCGCGCGCTACTCCACCGGCTACTGTTCAACCACCCCTCCACGGGCACCCCTCCACCGTCTACTGTTCATCCAGTCCTCCACACCACGGGGTCCTGTTCAACCACCCCTCCACGGGCACCCCTCCACCGTCTACTGTTCATCCAGCCCTCCACCACACCACGGGGTCCTGTTCATCCAGAGGCAATGCCACCGCTCACTGTTCATCCAACCCCCCCCCCCCCAACGCTCACTGTTCATCCAATCGATCGGCTTCAGTTAGCAGTAGTAGCGATGGAATCGCTCGATCAGGTTCAGTTAACAGCCATCGATCGATCGCTCGGGTTCAGTAACGCGTAGCCTGCAGTGCAATCGCTCGGGTTCAGTTAGAGCCCAACGCCTCGCTCGGGTTCAGTTAGAGCCAACGCCTCGCACACACGCGCATACGTGTATGAGAGAAACGCGCATCGCTCGGCCCCCGACCTCCCACCGTAACGGGAACTCCCCGAAATTCCCCCCCCCCCCCTCGCTTCTACCACGATTTTTTCCATCATGGACGGCCCAAAGAATGTCATGCAGCTGCGTCTCTGGCCCGCCCAGGACGAAAAGCCCATTTTCTGTCATGATTTTATGTCATAGAAGTAGGAGCCCACCACATCTATGATAATACCGGGTTTTGTCACAATTATCATCATAGAAGTGTCATATGTATGACAGAAAAAAATTCGTTCGGCCCAAAATGTCACGGATGTGTCTTTTTTTTGTAGTGTGATTATCCTACGGTCCGCCACCCAGGCTCAAAAGGATCATAAGATTATTCCTGCTAGAAACTTCCGTGTGCAGCCATAAGCCATTATGGGCTCTGGCATAGTTGAGTATGTTGCATGACCTCTTTCAGTAGTGGGCTAGAAGATGTAGAGGGAAAGTAGGTGTAACTGTCCATCCAGAGTAAAGAGTCAATGCTTCTGAAAGACTGTGTCTCAGTCATCCGTTTCTCAAACACCCTGTAGTGCGAGAAATCCAATTGAGGCGATCGAGTCTTGTGGGGAAAAGTGCACAAACCTCTGCAGAGTGTACAAACTAATCATCGTTAGCCGTGTCCCCGGTTATGGACATCTTGAGTATCTAGTACTTGGATTATCCTATTCTATCTCAACACTCTAATTTAATTTGTTGGGTTGATAATTACCTTTAATTGGGATTGAGTTGGAGGAACCTTCTCAATGATGATTCAACTACCATGATAGTAAAATAAAACCTATTCCTTTGTTGTAGGAAAAAATTGGCTTTTTCGCAAAATCATATAACCATAGAGCCTCCACCAACCATATATGCATATAGTGATAGTATTTATCTGTTCATTGCTCTACTGTGTTATATTGCCAGCATATTCCATGTGCTGACCCGTTTTCGGGCTGCAACGTATTATGTTGCAGACTTTTCAGACGAAGAGTAAGGTTCGCTAGGCCGTTGTCATGCACTCGACTATGTCTTTGGAGTTGATGGACTCACTTTATCTTCCAAGCCTTCCGCTGTTATCGTGTTAGATGGCCTTAAGCCATATTTATTGTAATAAGTTCTCTTTTGAGACATTCGATGTAATAAGTGTGTGATTGCTAGTCTGTTATAAATCCTTCGAGTATTGTGTGTGTCAGCATTACCGGTCCAGGGATGACACTGAAGCACAGAGACTTGACCGTCTGAGGTCGGGTCGCTACATGCTCGTACGGCACACGGGACGCATGGTGGCACATATTGTATTGATTTTTCCTTTTTGATGATTAATTCTGCTGCTTTATTGCTTAACCGAAGCACGACACGTACATTTTTGGTCTAACGCACACGGTTCGAATAAAGAGTCCGTTTGCGATATTGGTTGATAATTATTGATAATTCCCTATCTATAAGAAGATTATATCAAAACTTGTCGCAAATTTGAAAAAAAAATATCATAGTCTATTGGTGTCCATATGACACCATGATAAGTTTCATGAATTTCAACTTAGTTTTGGATTTACTGGATTTTAAAATCAAGATTCCTGATGTTAGAGATTTCTTGCATTGGGACTAAACATGCACCCAGGGACACATATGCATATGATTTTGCAATCCATTTTCATGCACTATCACGGGTCTCATGGAGATCAAATTTGATTTTTGCACATTAAATCCCTGGGAAATCAATCAACGTATTAAAAATGGACAAATGTTATCTATTTTTTTTTAAATTTAACTCTAAACTCCTTTGGTCGCATGTTCGCTGCAGAAAAAGTTTGACATGCATCTTTGGGCCACATGCACGCGATGGTCCTAGGACACTCACTCACGTGTGACACTCTCTGTGGGCCCGCGAGGTCGCCGTCTAGCACTATGACATGCGGTGAGAGAGGTTAATTTGACCAACAAGGATAGTCATTTTTTTGGTTTTTGTTATGTATGGTAGGGGTACATATAGTATGCTTTGAAGAGGGTGGTCGGGGGCAACATATACTACGCGTCATATAGGACAGTCACTCGTGTGCGATGCTTCCATCCATGGGCCCATGAGGTTGTCCTCCATCACTTTGACCCAACAAGGAGGTTTTTTTGGGTTGTGCTCCGGTAGGAGTATATAGTACGCGTCGAAGAGGGGAGGAGGGGGCCCGGGTAGCACATACTACACACAAGTCATGAACGATCTCGCTGAGTAAGACTCAAAGCCCGACCACGGCAGAAGATAGAAAGAGAATGAAAGTCATTCCCTATGCCTTGGCCATAGGTTCTATAAAGTATGCCATGCTGTGTACCAGATCTATTGTATACCCTACACTGATTTTGGCAAGGGAGTACAATAGTGATCTAGGAGTAGATCACTGGACAGCGGTCAAAATTATCCTTAGTGGAATAAGGATATGTTTCTCGATTATGGAAGTGACAAAAGGTTCGTCGTAAAGGGTTACGTTGATGCAAGTTTTGACACTAATCTAGATGACTCTAAGTCTCGGTCTAGATACATATTGAAAGTGGGAGCAATTAGCTAGAGTAGCTCCGTGCAGAGCATTGTAGACATAGAAATTTGCAAAATACTTACGGATCTGAATGTGACAGGCCCGTTGACTAAAATTATCTCACAATCAAAACATGATCACACCTTAGCACTCTTTGGGTGTTAATCACATAGCGATGTGAACTAGATTATTGACTCTAGTAAACCCTTTGGGTGTTGGTCACATGACAATGTGAACTATGGGTGTTAATCACATGCTGATGTGAATTATTGATGTTAAATCACATGGCGATGTGAAGTAGATTATTGACTCTAGTGCAAGTGGGAGACTGAAAGAAATATGCCCTAGAGGCAATAATAAAGTTATTATTTATTTCCTTATATCATGATAAATGTTTATTATTCATGCTAGAATTGTATTAACCGGAAACATAATACATGTGTGAATACATAGACAAACAGAGTGTCACTAGTATGCCTCTACTTGACTAGCTCGTTGATCAAAGATGGTTAAGTTTCCTAGCCATTGACATGGGTTGTCATTTGATTTCACATCATTAGGAGAATGATGTGATTGACTTGACCCATTCCGTTAGCTTAGCACTCGATCGTTTAGTATGTTGCTATTGCTTTCTTCATGACTTATACATGTTCCTCTGACTATGAGACTATGCAACTCCCGTTTACCGGAGGAACACTTTGTGTGCTACCAAACGTCACAACGTAACTGGGTGATTATAAAGGTGCTCTACAGGTGTCTCCAAAGGTACTTGTTGAGTTGGCGTATTTCGAGATTAGGATTTGTCACTCCGATTGTCGGAGAGGTATCTCTGGGCCCACTCGGTAATGCACATCACTATAAGCCTTGCAAGCATTGTAACTAATGAGTTAGTTGCGGGATGATGTATTACGGAACGAGTAAAGAGACTTGCCGGTAACGAGATTGAACTAGGTATCGAGATACTAACGATCGAATCTCGGGCAAGTAACATACCGATGACAAAGGAAACAACGTATGTTGTTATGCGGTTTGACCGATAAAGATCTTCGTAGAATATGTGGGAGCCAATATGAGCATCCAGGTTCCGCTATTGGTTATTGACCGGAGAGGTGTCTCGGTCATGTATACATAGTTCTCAAACCCGTAGGGTCCGCACGCTTAACGTTACGATCACAGTTATATTATGAGTTTATATGTTTTGATGTACCGAAGGAGTTCGGAGTCCCAGATGAGATCAGGGACTTGACGAGGAGTCTCGAAATGGTCGAGACGTAAAGATCGATATATTGGACGACTATATTCGGACATCGGAAAGGTTCCGAGTGATTCGGGTATTTTTCGGAGTACCGAAGAGTTACGGGAATTCGTATTGGGCCTTAATGGGCCATACGGGAAAGGAGAGAAAGGCCCCAAAGGGTGGCCACACCCCTCCCCATGGACTAGTCCGAATTGGACTAGGGAGGGGGGCGCCCCCTTCCTTCTCCTTCTCCCTTCCCTTTTCCTACTACAACAAGGAAAGGAGGAGTCCTACTCCCGGTGGGAGTAGGACTCCCCCCTTGGCGCGCCCTCCTCCTAGGCCGGCCGCCTCCCCCCTTGTTCCTTTATATACGGGGGCAGGGGGCACCCCATAGACACAACAATTGATCATTGATATCTTAGCCGTGTGCGGTGCCCCCCTTCACCATATTACACCTCGATAATATCGTAGCGGTGCTTAGGCGAAGCCCTGCGTCGGTAGAACATCATCATCGTCACCACGTCCTCGTGCTGACGAAACTCTCCCTCAACACTCAGCTGGATCGGAGTTCGACGGACGTCATCTAGCTGAACGTGTGCTGAACTCGGAGGTGTCGTGCGTTCGGTACTTGATCGGTTGGATCGTGAAGACGTACGACTACATCAACCGCGTTGTGTTAACGCTTCCGCTTTCGGTCTACGAGGGTACGTGGACAACACTCTCCCCTCTCGTTGCTATGCATCACCATGATCTTGCGTGTGCGTAGGAAATTTTTGAAATTATTACGTTCCCCAACATCATCAACCTCGATTCGTGTGGGGCACTTCAAGGTTTCTGAGGCAGGTGCCACATCAAAGTTCTGCATATATATTAGGTATTCAAACATCACAACCATACATCTCCATACATGTGTTTGGCCCACAAGCAAGCGATGGAGGTTTCCCTCTAGCACTCACTCACGGGGTTAGCGGCGAGATGCTTCGTCCATCTGTGTGTGCCCGCTTGGTCAATCACTTTGACCGACAGCGATAGAGGTTAATTTGACTTATAATTAGGAGGGGATTAATTTTTGGTTTGTCTTATATGGTACGGTACATGCATGTCATGATGTCAGAGATAACATATTATACTTTGAGTGCATGTCTACGCATGAATCCCTCCCACTGGGTCGAACTGGGGGGCAAGCATGCGACGCTTCATGAACCAGGTCTGTGTGGGGACTGTGCGATTTTCGACGCATGCATGCGCCACATCAAAATGTTGTGCTTTTGGTATTCAAACATATATACATGCATCAGGCATGTCCATACATACGTTTGGGGCACATGCATGTAGTGGTTGTCTTTGGACACTCTCGCTTGCTTGGTCATCATCGACGACCTATATATTCATGGGCCCACGTGGACGTCCATCACTTCGACCAACAACGCGAGAGAGGTTACCAGGGTGGATTCTTCTTCTCTTGGTTCGCGTTACTGTATAGTCGTATGTCGATCATGGTGAGATTCAAGACCTAAGTTCAAGGGTTTGCATACACATGAATCCCTATATATATAGTATACACGTCGTGAACCCTCGCTCCGTGTGGGGACTTTCCGGTTCCAAACACTACAAAAAAAAACACTTCCGTGATGATACGTGTTTGTCACAGTAGTTCACATTTTCTGTCATGCATGTACATCCATGGCGCTTTTATGACAGAATCAAGATAGTCATACATGTGCTGTCATAGAAGTGTTCCATGACATTACCAAAACTATCATCACGGAAGTGTCCACTTCCATGACGATAAATCGCGCATCATAGAAGTGCTTTCGTCAAGGGTGACCGACACGTGGCATCCACCATAACAGGTCACCGTTAAGCTATCGGGTCCGGTTTTGGATCCAATAACCCGTTAACAGCCCAAACCAATGGGTATTTTCCATGTGTAAAATTCTCATTGGCTAGAGGAAACACGTGTTGGCTCACCGTTGGGACAGATGTCATCCACTCATTGGACAGGAGGCGCCTATGATACGTCGACACATGGCACGGCCCAACAGAGGCCCATTCCGGTGAAAAGGCCGGCCCGTTTGACTTGGTCAAAAGGTCATGGGCCGGCCAACGGAAAGCTTGTTAACGACCTGTTCGTATATAGCCCATTTACGGCCCGCTAACTACCGGCCCATTATGGCCTATCAGAATTAAGCCCAGTAGCTTCATCTGGGCCGTCCAATATGATTCCAGCCCGTTGTAACTTCCTGCCCATGTATGGCCCATGATGTCTTTCGACCCATATGAGGCCCTTTGTAACTCTCGGCCCATTAAAGGCCCGAGATGAAACCGGCCCATAATGAACAGTGTATCGCATTATACCCATTAATGGCCCATTATTCTGTCGGCCGTTTCCAGCCCGTGTTAACTTTCGGCCTTCTAAGGGCCCATTTATTATTGGGCTCATTTCTAGCATTCGGTTAGTTACGGTCTGTTACTGGCTTGTTTCGTTTGTGGGCCAAATTCAGCCCGTGGTTACATTCGGCCCGTTTGTGGCCCGTTAAACCGTTGGGCTGTTTTCATAGCGTTATGAAATACGGCCTATTAACGGCCCGTTATGGTCCACGAATAGTACGACCCATGTTTGGCGAAATAATTATACGCCCCGTAGAAGGCCCATGGATCCTATGGCCCGTAGAAGACCAATGGATCCTACGGCCCGTAGAATGCCCATGGATCATACGGCCCGTAGAAAGTCCATGGATCCTACGGCACATAGAAGGCCCATGGGTCCTACGGCCCGCAGGAGGCCCATGGTTACAACAGTCCGTGTGTTGCCATGATTATTGTGGCCTAGTTACCAAAAATAGGTTATTGTGGCCACTAGAAAAATGCGGAAAAAGAACTGCAGTGACTACAAGCAAACAACTAAACAAGACAATAAGGAAATAAATAAGCAAGCAACTAATGCTAGCCAATTACAGCTATTACACATATTACATCCACTGGGCATCAAAGTTCGCCACCAGTGCAAATATAGGGAACAAAGCAGCATATTACATACACTGGCTGTCAAAATTGGCCACCAGTGCAAATAAACGCGGCAGCAAAACAAGTCCATAACTGAAACAACTTCAGAAGATCTCAAGAAACATAATCCTGGGTATCCACCATGTTGGCGATAAGCTTAGCAAGCTTATTAGCTTTGTCGTGTTTGGCGCTAAAATCCTCCAACGCTTGCTCCATGGACTTCCGCAGTCCTTCCGCTTCTTGTCGCAGCACAGCTGATCGATGTCTTTCAGCTTGTATTTGAGACTCAAGAAACCGAACTGATTCAGACAGTGAGTTTGAATAGCTTGTGCAAGCGGTAGTGGCCAGTAACTCGAACAGTAAACCAAGACAGGACTTTGGGGTTGCCTCACTGTCTTCTAGATAGTTTTCCTTAGTTGTTGTATCAGCTTTATTGGAGACCAAAAAGGATATCTCACGATCTTGAACCTTATCTACATTACTTCCTTTATCATTGCTTAATAAGGCACTCTTCCCCAATATTCTGTCAGCATTCTAAAAGAAGAAACAATCAGACACATAACAGGTTTAACATGTACTAGTATATGAAGCTCATTTCGGTGAACCAGTTCATTAGTAAGGTGGACAAGATTAAACTACCAAGTATTCTATTGCCAAATAGTACATTATAAAAGCATCAAACAAACATATACCTATGTCCTATGGTCACTGCATTGTCTTGCCAAATCAAAATAGAGACACGGTTCAAATCATATCAGTTCAAGGGAAAGCAGCATTGAAAGAATACAAAGCATGGGAAACTACACAGCACAACAAGATTTCAGATGGGTACCACGGGTCTACATGTACAACAACACTATTGGCCTCGTTATGATGCTAGTAATGTGCATGATATGAGAAGTCAACTGTATACACAATTGAAATTGAAATCAACAAAGCTATTTATAAGAGCAAACCTATTAAAGAAACATGCGTAAACATACCTGTTGCGCCATTGGAGTTTCCATTGGATCGTTCAATTCAAAAATAAGTTTGTATGAGTAAATACAGTGATACAAGAGCAAAACAGTATGCACGATAGCAATGGAATCTTAAATGAGAACAGTTGTTCTTCAGGTTTAAGCACTTGTTCTACATGAACAGAGTACAGTAAGACGCAAGCATATAGTACTTAAAATAAAATGAGCTCATAGACCTTACCACATTCTTGGTTCAGGACTAGTAAAGAACAAGGCGTTCCCAGTCATCGTCCAGTAAATGTGTCTCAGGAGAACGTAAGGGAATTTGATGAGTTTCTTTGCCAGTGAAGTATGTTTTCTTCAGGTAATTCTGATACTGCCACCAAGCATTCTTGAAGATAGCAGAGGTATTAGCACAGGTTACCTCATCCCGAGTTTCTTGAAGATAGAGAAAAATGTGAAAATTTGTTGTATTATAACCATCATGCAGGTAGAATGTATGGGACAAAGCAAAGTAATTGCCATGAATAACATTACTTACACATAACTCCTGGACAAACACCTGCAACTGGCATTTTCCTTCATCTTCAGTATAATATTTCCATGATGGGGAGATACGCACATGGGATTTAACAACATCAAATGCGATAGATGCTAAACTATGAATGGTTGGTTGTGCTTCCTCCACAGGAATAGGTGTACTAACTGGTGGAGTTGGGGTTCACCGTGGTAGTACTAGCGCTTTGGGCACTGGAGCTGCCTTACTAACTGCTCTTGTTTGGGAGCTCTGTGGTGGAGATGGTGTTGTGTAAACAAGAACTAGGTTACTATCTGCTGGGGTTGGGGTTAGATTGGGTGAAGCTGGTTCTCTGTCCATCGCAGTAGGGGTTAAATCTGCGAGAGTCTGGGTTATCTGTGGTAGGGCTGGTTCTCGTGCATGTACAACTGGGGTGCTATCTCCACCAAGAGGTAGCACTGTTTTATTTGAAGACCGTGTTTTTACTCCGCTAGATACTATCATCACCCGCTCCAATTCAAATGGTTGATAAACAGGAAACATAGTTGAATGTACAAACATTGCATGAGAGACATATGTAATAGATAGTGTGGAAAAAAGAGGGCATTAAATAGTTGACATGTATATTGTTTAACTAAAACGGATAGCATGACATAATTTCACATATATGGTGTCTATCTAAACTGGATAGCGTAGCATAACATAATTCAAAGATATGATGACTAACTAAATAGGATCGCATGACATAACTCACATACATGTTATCTAAGTAACCAGGATCGCATGATTTAATTCACATATGTGATTTATATGCTAAGCGGAGGGCATTCGCATATATGATGTCTGAACTAAGAACATGGTGTTGAATATTGTGTATATGATGTCTAAACTATGCAATGCAAGACACCATATGCACGGTATGAGCAGTAGAACCGTGCCAAGTTAGAGCATACACCTCGGTGGGGGAATAGGACTGGTCATCTGTCTCTGAATCCATCTCTGAGGAGCTATCGGGGCCCAGCAAGAGATCTGCTTCGACAGGTAGCACTGTCTGCTCTAAAGGCCTTGTTTTCACTCCAGATTTTTCCATCACCCACTCAAATGGCTGATCCACAGGAAGAGTAATTTAATGTACAAACATTGTCGACAAATGGAAATCTAATGAAGAAATGATGGGCCAGATATCATTCAAATATATGATGCCTGGTTAAACAGGATGGCATTGCACATTTCACATATATTATGGCTGGCTAAAAGACATGAGACTGCATAATTCCCATATATGATATTGAAGCTAAACAGGTGGCATTACAGAACATGTCTAAACTAACCAGATGACATATATAATGTCGAAAGTAGGCACTGCAAGGCAACATATGCATGATATGACTAACATCATCATGCCAAGTTAGAGCAAACACCTTGGGGGGTAAATAGGAGTGGTCAGCTGTGTCTGAATCTGCCTCAGAACAGATATCTTCCTCTGGATTACAATCTGGAGAGGGGGGAGGGTTTGCCATTGAACCCACCATGGAGCGATGTCTGCATGACATTGTATTACTGCGCAAAACTCTTCTCTTTTTCTCTACATGTTCAGCATGACTGTGTACAATATCTAACATGCATACAAAAAAAATATTGTGAGAATATGTAAGGAGAGCATGCAGAAATCTAGAGTAATGGTAACAACCAGTGGATGGATCCAAAAATAATGATAGCAGGCTGATGATTTCTTTAATTTAATAAAAAAACAGATGATGATTGCTTTACTATTTGTTTCCCACCCAAGATGAACAACATAGGCATACCCTAGGTGAACCAGATATTAGACAGAAATACTATTCGTTGCTGCCTCGATATGTGCCCCACAACTAATTTAGAACTCAAGTTTGAACATCAATTTGGACCTGACTTGGAGTCTAAGAGGTGAACAAGACAATAAAGTAGCAGGTAATATTAAGCAATGCATAACATAAGCAGAAACAAAAGAGTGCAACCTCCCTTTTGGACCCGTGTACTCCTCAGGTTCATCTGCTGAGTCGATGATGGTGATGCCGTTTGCGGTGGGTGCCAGCGGCAGGGAAGGAGATCTGAGGTGGCGAAAGATGGTCACGAGTCGTGATGTCTGGTTTGGTGGATGCTTCTGTCGATGGAGCAGCTCAGGTGAGGTGGACGACGTTGCGGCAGGAGTAGGACAAACCACACAAAGTTTTCTTCGACACCTACCTGTAACCGAAGTAATTCTACAAGGGCTTATTTGGCTTGCATGATTCTAAAAACGCAGAGATAGGAGGAAAAACACCGGAATAGGATAGGAATGCACATGGGAAATAGAGCATTTGTGAACACGGGATTTCTGCCAACTGGGGTGTTTGGTTCACAGGAATTGGAGGAGCAGAGGAATGCAAAGAAACATGACCAAAATAAAGTGAAACCATATGAAAGCGTGTACAGTTAGAATGTTATTCTGCCACTAATGCACTTGGTCATGTTTTCATGCATAGGATTGAAAAGTAGGTCCAGGTGGATGTTTTGCTCCATTCCTTTCAACAAAATGCATGAATAATTGAATAGTAGAGTGCCATAGGAAAATTTCCTATTGCTATGTTTTTTCGTTGAACCACAATAGCCCTAATGGATCGACATGAATGTAGAGTAATAAGTGATGCGACAAGTGTACAACCTCTTTGCCGTAACCGTGTCGACCTCAACATCATTGGGTTGGTCGCTGAAGAAGTTGAGGCAGAGGTGGCTGTCGGAGGTGTGGAGGAAGATCTGAGGAATCTATAGACAGTGTCCAGGGCACTGCTCTATTGTGATGGATCGTTCCATCGTTGGAGCAGCTCCGGTGAGCCGCAAGACGTCAAGGCTGAAATAGCACAAGACAGACATCGTTAATCTCAAGTGGGATTCTAATAGCATATCCAATAGATGATGTAAAATGCATTACCAAAAAGTGATAGATGTAAAATTTACATCACCAAAACCCACCTGACTACAACAAACGAGGTGAAAACTGTTGACTCTGAACTTAACTGTCGGCACTGAAATGTACTGTGGAATCTGAATGTTACTTTCGAAACTGAACGCAATGGTAGCAGAGAGACACTTCACATGGGATAGTTTAGGGAGGGCCTGCAGTTCATCTTCAACCTGCACCCCCCTGAGCCGCCAGCCACCACCGGCCGGACCTCGCGCAGCCTCGCCGCCCCGAAACAACTCCCCACCGCGGGTCCGCCGCCGCGTCGCCGCCCCGAAACAACTCCCCACCGCCGATCTGCCACCGCCTCGCAGCCCCGAAACAACTCCCCACCATCGGTCCGCCGCCGCCCCCGGCAGCCCTCTAGCCCCCTCCCCCCCCCCCCCCCCCGCGCGCCAAGCTTTTTCTCTGGCGATCCCCACGCCACCGCCCCACGACCGTGCCCCCCCACCGCTGGTGAGCAGCACCCCACCCAGAACCCTAAGATAGATAGTGGGGTACCTCTCCGGCGAGCCCCCCTCCCCGCTGCGGGTGGTTCTTTCTTAACTCCCACGAGCCCCCCCCCCCACCCCCTGAAAATTGACTGACCCAAAAGTCGATTCAGTCGACTGAAGTGTAGCTAAATCAGAGCAGAGCAGCAACACGAGCTAGGGGAGAGCAGCAGCAGCGCGAGCGAGAGCCGGAGCAGCGGCATCAACGCGAGCGAGCGACAGCCGGAGCAGCGGCAGCAACGCGAGCGAGCGACAGCCGGAGCAGCGGCAGCAACGCGAGCGAGCCAGAGCCGGAGCAGCAGCAGTTGGGCGAGCGAGCGAGAGCCGGAGCAGCAGCAGCGCGAGAGAGAGCCGAAGCAGCAGCAGCGCGAGCAAGAGCCAGAGCAGCAGCAGCAGCTGGGCGAGCGAGCGAGAGCCGGAGCAGCAGCAGCAGCGCGAGCGAGCGAGCGAGAGCCGGAGCAGCAGCAGCAGATCCGGCTGGTATGGACGCCGCCGCCGAAGGGGCCTCACACTGGGGGAGAGCCGCCATGGAGATGTCGCCCGCGGCGCTGGCTTTGAGGTAGCCTCTCCACGGGGGTGCGGGATGGAGCACCGTCGGCGCCGGGAGGTTGAGTTAAGGAGAAGGTGCAATGCGATAGGTGTACAACCTCTTTGGTGGCGCTGAGTAGGCCTCGGCTTCGTCCGAGGAGTCGGTGAGGATGTTGCGATTCTGGTGGAGCAGGTTAAGGTGCGCTGTGGGGATGGAGCAGCAGCGATAGATGAGGCGATCGTCGGAGCAGCTCCTTGGACGTGGAGGACGGGGCGGCCGAACCGGCGGGATGATGAGATGGACGATGGATCCTCATCCGGGGAGGTGGATGAGGGATATCGACCTGTTGCAATGGATGACGTCATCGGGGAAGAGGCTCCGGCTGGGCAGCGGTGAGGTGGCGGACGGAGGAGGGTGGGGTTTCGCGGCTGGAGCGGAGAGATTATGGCGGCCAGATTTTGAATGGTGGAAAGGAGGCGATGGGAGGGGGAACCATGACTTAGGGACGCGCTTGTCCAAAATGTAGGGTGTGTTACAAAAGTACCCCCATCGATTTGAACTAGTGGCGCTTTCGGCTCAGGGTTAGAAGGGGGATTTCGCGTGTCGGGATTTGGCAGCTGGAGGGAGTTTTCGTGCGCGTTGTAATTTTGTGAAGGCGCCAGTTTTAGGGACAAGCCTAACACGTAATATTCTACTTACACATACCAAATCAATTCGCACTTCCCTCAACGAAAAAAAAGAAAAAAAAAATAAAACTATTCACACCACACAAAGAGAGAGTCTTGTCCCGTTTTACTATACAAATGCTATTCAAAGCTACTCATACCAACATGTTATGTCCAATTAAATTTTTTCATTGGCTGTATAATGCATGTAACCTACTCATACCAACATTTTAGTGCATTCCAAATGGCTATACTACCGCTGCAATTCAAACTGAATTTGAATTCGTTTCTCTATTTTAATAAGAATCTATAATCATGATTGTTGCCAACTTCAACCATCATTCGTGTATTACCTTAACAACACACCACATGATTACTGTAGAGATAGATATGAACTATGTGTACTATATGAACTTGAATTCAATTTTTTGAATACACTTGATGTTGATTCCAAATAATAGTACCTTTGATGTACTAACTAGATATTCATTATCTAAACCATGTTCCATACGTACACCATGTTTATCACACAAAGTATAGTGCCCCGCCCCCACATCATGACAAGTATTTAGCCCTGAGCTGCAAAAGCCACACATTAGCCCAAATTATAATCAATGTTCTACATTATGATATCTTCTTCAAGTATCCGTATCCACTTTTTTATAATGAATTATGATCTATGTTCGTCTTTAACACCTTCACGGTCCTCTTCTCTTTGTAGCTAGCTAGCGCTAATTTTCTATCGTGCATGCACACGCCCGCCCCCTCTCACCCTCCCTCAGCGTCCCCTCCATCGTGCACGTTCGTTATTTCTCTTTAGGTCGTTCACCCGCGGTGTGTGTAGGCCCCCCGGCTCCTTCTTTCCGGCACACACCGGTCGATATAGCTCTCTAGCCAAGTGTTCCTACCACAAACATACTTCCCCTCTTCTCTTCTCACCTTCCATGCCCCCCTATGTCCAATATGGTTCCACGCAGGTGCACACTCCCGCCCCACTTTTCCTCGATCTCATACTCGTACACTCCTCCCCCTCGACATGGTAGGCCTCTTGCACCACCTCCTAGCCGCACCTTCTCCCCCTGTCTGTCTCTCCGGACCTTATTTGCTTCCAACACATGCATGCATGTATACGTACTGATCTCCCTACATATAGCCAGGTCGACTATAATTCGTTTTCCCCATGCACCGATAGACTTACCTCACTAGTTATGTCTCTCCCTTTCTCGGACACACGACGGTTGATCTTCCTATGTAGTTACGTATGCTTACCACAACCATATCGTTTCCCCTCATCATCCTTGCATACCTCCTGACCCGTCTCTCACACGCACGTGCATTGACAGACAGACATCCCCGGCCCTCTCTTATTGATATTGCACTCGTACCCTCCGTTTGTCTAGCAGGCCTCTCCCACCATTTGTGAGACGCCACTCCACCACCAACCCTCTGACACTCTACCTTTGTCTTTCTCCCAACCTTATTCCTCTGCTACACATATCCATGGATGCCGATCGATCTCCCTCTATACATAGCTAGGTCTCTCTCCTTCACCACACATATACTAGTCGATCTATACCTCTCTATAATTAGGTCTCTGCCAACTCCCCCACCCCCCCACAACGATAGTCGAACGTTGTAGGTAGATATCCATGCCACAGAGAAAAACTACACCTCTGCCCTCTCAAATTCAAGTAGGCCAGCCGCCCTGTATCTTTGACGTGGGCAAACACAAATTCGATGGCACTCTTTATCGGTCGCGCAGCCACACACTTCATCCCTGTTTTCGATTCTATCGATATCTCACGCCGATGATCCCTCCACCCTCTTCTTGTGGATCACTCCCTCTATATATGATATATACATGACTCTGTTTCACACACATTGCATATGTTACGATTTTTTGTTTGATATATCATCGACACATTGCCTCAGTTTCGCACAAACCATCTCTCTCACACCCACCCATGTACGTACCTGCACCTAAAGAAGAGGTGCACGCAGGACGCACGT
The DNA here is from genome assembly GCF_002575655.3 of Aegilops tauschii subsp. strangulata. Lineage (NCBI taxonomy): Eukaryota > Viridiplantae > Streptophyta > Magnoliopsida > Poales > Poaceae > Aegilops > Aegilops tauschii. The sequence continues at coordinate 298,533,885 of NC_053041.3, read as the reverse complement.
ACTCACGTCTCGTTCCTGGCCACACCCGCGCGGGTACACGGTGGAGTTCGTTTCTGTATGAAAAGGCAGCCCACGTGATAATTTGACGCGTGTAGCGGTTGTTTACTCGAAGGAGGGTCGGGTACCACGCCTAGACGGAACAAAGTTCGACTTGACGCGTTAGTATTAAATAAAGTTATATATTCCTCCTCATGGCACGTAGTACAGAATATAAAACGACTGCCGTGGGGAAAATGGAAAAATCCGCTCCACTATATACAACGAAGCCTGCCTGCCGGGGTTTGTCTCTCGTCATACCATTTCACACAAGGCGGCAGTGGCCTCTCTCTCTCACCATTGGTCAGTGATCCGGCCGCATCCCGTCCACCGGCGGAAAGGGAGGATGTGCATTGTTTCTCCGTTCGACGGCGTTGAGGCAGCACGTCCCGATCTGCAGTACCCGCCGTTCTCTCTAACCAAGCTCCCACGCGGTAGGGCCTTCGCCACTTGCTCACTGCCGCGGTATGGGCAGATCCCGGCCGTCGGCGCCCTCCTAGTAACATCCCGACGACCCTCAGGTACAGCTTCCTCCAGCCTTGCTCCACTGCTCATCTTCCCACGTTGCTGCATGTGGATCTTCTTTAGTTGTTTGCTTAAAACGTACTCCCTTCGTCTGGAAATACTTGTCATCAAAATGTATAATAGGGGATATATCTAGACGTATTTTAGTTCTAGATACATCTCTTTTTATCCATTTTGATGACAAGTATTTTCGGACGGAGGGAGTATCTCGGCCGGCGTACTTTCCATCTTGCAGTCTCGTCCTCAAACCATTTTTGATAAACCACCATGCTGCTATCTTTCCCTTATTACATGGAATATGCTTCTTTTTTGTCGGCGTATGTGTCTTCAACTCATTTTATTGGCCAGTAATTGTTTCCTTACTACCACTTTTTTGCAAACAGGGCTATCCATGTCACCTTGTTGCTATTGCGACCTTTTGGTGAATTGCACAAATCACTTTTTTTCTTAAGAGTGTTTTGTGCAGTTCCGCCAAAATGTCACACGGGCAACGTTTTTACATTTCTGTGGGACTGCAGAAAGGGAGATTGGTTTTGCTATCCCCCTCATCCAACTCCGTGCCTAATCTTCTCCAACAAGTAGTTAGTCTTAAAGAGAGATCGCAGAGGTGATAGGCTTCTATTTGTGTGTGCTATGTTTCATCATCTAGTTCCACTATTATTGTAATCACACTGAATGGATATCTTTGCAAACAGGGATGGTCAGCTCGATTGTAGTGGAGCTGCACAAAATGATCGGATTGTGGTGTCCTCCATACACCCCTTTTTTGGCTAGAGAGCTCGGTGAAACTAGCTGCCAAGCAATGAACACTGCGCCCAGGAAATGGACCCATGCCTACGAACAACATCGATCAATTATATATTTTCTTTATTTGTACACCTTCTCACAACTTTGTCTTCAGTTATGATGTGAATATTGGCGCTGATCTGCGAACCATTGAGATGCATTAGCAGCCATGGTAGTTTCATTTGTATTTCATGGAATGTTGTAACGAGATAATCTTGAGGCAAGAGGACACATGAATCCTAAGTTGAAACCTTTTTTTCCCTGCGGGAACCAAAGTTGAAACCTTCATATCATCACAGTACAATTTCATTAAAAAATTATGCGTACATATAAACAAATCCTGAAGGATTGATAGCAATGCCAGACAATTCAACTTCATTTCACCGACATGTGGGACATCCTCATCCGGCTCCACCTGCCGTGCTGCAATATTGAGTGCACAACTGCAGGGAAAGATTCACCCTAGTCGTTGCGCCGCATTACTAATGACTAGTGAGCAGTCAAATCACAGAGCCCCACCATTGCCACAGTAAGTTGCTCGGACGAAGCAACCATCATTTCTCTGTTCCTTGAATCCGCTGGTACTCCCATATTCCCAGAGTAATAAGTTGCTCAGGCGAAGCAACCATCACTTCACCTTTCCCACCTCCTTCGGCCCATTGAAAAATCACTTTTCTCTCTCCATCAAGTGCATTTATTGTCAATCTAACCTTGTCACCGAAACACCTCTTTGGCTACAGTTAGTTCAGGGTTAGTCATGAGTTAGTCTAACCTCTAGCCAAGTTAGAGTATCCAAACAGGAGCAGTATAGGACATGCAAGTTGCTCAAAGCATATAGTCAAATTCGTACGTGAAAGGATCTTTTTTCTTTTTGAAAACGGAACGTGAAAGGATCTTCGAATGATATAATTTTCAAATTATATAAAATCTTATCAATAGTCAAAGGCATCCTCGAAGAATACATTAGGCCCTACTCCCTCCGTCTAGGTGTATAAGTCACCTTACGAAAACCAAATAATCCCAAAATACTTAGGCGCGGTGCATTAACTCCCACCTCGTTTCTTGTTTCTTGACATATCCCCCAATAAGAGATGTGGGGCGTGCACGTTTTCAATGACTTAGACTACCAAACACGACATGCAATGGTTAGTTCATTGCATGCAATGCTAATAATTAGCAAATAAATATTAATTTCTCTCGTTTTCCTCTCTTCCTTGGTCACGGTGCATAGTCTAAGATGACTTATTCACTAGATGGAGGGAGTATATAAAATCTTGCCAATAGTCAAAACCAAGTGTTACTACTACACCAAACATGTTCAAAACGAGAAACTGGACCCACTCCTGGCATGGCACGCCTGTCTCGTTTGGTCCGTCGGTCAAAGCGCTTCCTCTTCTTAGCATAACAATAGAGTATAGTAATTTATTTAGAATGCTCTTGGCATGTCGCTAACATGTGATGAGTTAACCGACCTCAATAGACGGCAAAAACGCCAGCCCGCCGCACTTTGAGAGAGATGAGGAGCGAGAAGCGATACGGGCTGGTGGATTACTAGAGCTAGGTGTCGCACGGAGGCCAAGAAATATGGTGATAGCGTGGGTTGGCCATGTACAGTATGATGTAACTACACTGGGCTGCCGTGTTTCGTACTCTTCTGGTCAACTGTGGAGTTGATTGGTTGATTTTATATCGCTAAATAATATAAAATATTATGAGTGCAGACGCTCCACCACGAGGTTCCTTGCTCCTTCTCGGTTGTCGGCAATCTATGTTCTTCCACTCTTTTTTTGACATGAGCTTTGTTCATCCTTTTGCCAACACGCGGGACATCTAGCATCAAGGTGCACGTGTCATGAAAGAAAATGGAGATAAGCAGTGCGTAAGTGAGTCGTGCACTACGATGGCACCTAGTACTACGCAATATTTTTCCTCCTCGATGGCACGTGAATAGTGCATGTACTTGTTCGGTTCAACCGCCTCCCTAGGTGTTTGGAGAGGAATTGGCCAGCGCGAGGCGGTTCTATAAGTGGGTAGGCGGCAAAAACAGGGGAAAACGCGCGAACTAGCTAGATGAGGGAGGGAAGCTTCTACATTCGCAGGGGACGTGGCATTGGCTATTGGGCGGCACCAGGCAGTCATCCAGGTATGCCATAAATGATACGAAGAGGCATCCTATATCAGCAAGGACCAACTTCCCTACCGATAGCTCAGGTCTTTGTTTTTTAATTTTTGACATTTTTTGTATTTTTGAACACATGTTAATCGAATGTCTATTGTGTTACTTTTTAATAATTTTTATTTTTTGAACACATGCTAATTGACTTGAAAGAAGGTCTATCGCCTTACATTACGGCATGTTTCCAAAAAAGTTCATATGACCTCTGTCAACTTATAAGTCATGTCTGTCAAATCAACCTCAAGGTACTTGTTCTCAAATTAACCTCTAGGCCTTGCCGGAGTGCTCCAATGTAGCCGGCTGTTGGCTATAAGGAGATGCCACCTCACTTAGAGTCATCATAAAAAATACTCATAATAGGTTGGCTCTTAGAATGGCTATTAGGTTGGCTCTAAGCATTTAATATTTGCGTGAGCAAGGTGATCCCTCCGTCTAGGTGTATAAGTCACTTTACGAAAACCAAATAATCCCAAAACACTTAGGCGCGGTGCATTAACTCCCACCTCGTTTCTGTCTTCTTGACATATCAACCAATAAGAGATGTGGGCGTGCATGTTTTCAATGACTCGAGACTACCAAACACGACATGCAGTGGTTAGTTCATTGCATGCAATGCTATTAATTAGCAAATAAACATTAAGTTCTCTAGTTTTTCCCTCCTTCGTCACAGTGCATAACCAAAGATGACTTACTCCCTCCGTCTGGTGAAGAGTGTACATCTACTCGCATGTTGCCGCCCAATAGCCAATGCCATGTCCCCTGCGAATGTAGAAGCTTCCCTCCCTTGTCTTAGCTGGTTCACGCGTTTTCCCTTGTTTTAAGCCGCCTGCCCACCTATAGAACCGCCTCGCGCTGGCCAATTCCTCTCCAAACACCTAGGGAGGCGGTTGAACCGAACAAGTCTAACTTGTTTCTAGTGGGTACATTGACATGGCATCGATTCCTCCGTCCTGGTTTATTGGTCCCCATTGTATATTGTGTCAAATTTTTACTATAGATTGAACTAACAAAACGGTCGTGCATGTTACCAAAAATTATATCATTGAAAACTATGTTGAAATACGAATCCAACGATATATTTTTTGTTGACATGCATTTACATTTTGTTAGCTAAATATTTGGTCAAAATTTGGCACGAACTACAAAGGTGACCTATAAACCAGGACGGAGGTAGGATCTGAGAGTGGAAGGTGGGACCTGTATTGATGAAATAGCACCTCTGTATCTTAGGTTGTGCACCGTGACCAAGGAGGAGGGGAAAACGAGAGAAGTTAAATGTTTATTTGCTAATTAATAGCATTGCATGAAATGAACTAACCACTGTATGTCGTGTTTGGTAGTCTCAAGTCATTAAAAGCATGCACACCCACATCTCTTATTGGTTGATATGTCAAGAAACAAGAAACGAGGTAAAGTTAATGCACCGCGCCTAAGTGTTTTGGGATTATTTGGTTTTCGTAAGATGACACCTAGACGGAGGGAGTATTATACTTGAAGGCTACAAGGTTGGCTATAGATGACGTGCCAATGTCATGTAGCCATCAGCTGGCTATACTATTAACCATGCTCTTATAATACTCCTATATTTAAGAACGGAGGGAGTAGTAAGCATGCATGATACTACCTATAATACTCCCATTACAACCAGCCTAGTAGAATTAAAATACCTAATCTAAATGGTCGCCGCCCGATCTCTTTGTCCTCCTCCAGCATCCAGCAGAAGAAGAATTGAGCAAGACACCGACTGTATTCGCCGGCGTCGCCTCGGCGGTGGCCTTCATGGGATACAATTGGCAGCGACCTCACGTGTTCTACTTTTCCTCGATGATGGCGGCGGGCAGGGACTTGCTGCTCATCACCTCGTCCACATCCGCGTAGCCGCATCACCTCGTCGACATCCGCGACGGCTTCTTTCTCTGCCTGCATGTCGCGGCTACACGCGCGTTGACGGCGGATGGCGCAGTCGCAGACACTGGAGGCGTTGTACAACGCGGCGGCCTCGAGGGCAACGACGATGCCCGTGCCGCCATGCTCCCCGACAAGCCGGCGTGGAGCAACTCGGCACTCTTCCTCGAGCTATATTGGAGAGGCCAGCTGCGGTACCACACGCTAGCTTAGTGCGGCAACTACCTCCGACGGGCTAGGCGAGGTAGGTGGAGAAGCGAGCTGTCGGGCTCGGCGGGCCACCCAGACTGCTTTAATGCCGGAGAACTCCTCTTCCTGCTCCTTCGATGCTGCCGAAAGAGTGGACCAAATGGTGGAAGGAGGAGCTTGGCCGGCGTCCTGCTCCTGAACGGACGTGTTTGGCCGGAGTTGGTTTCCCGCATTCCACGCGGGTTTCTATATCTATACTACCATATAGTGTACCAATTTTAAGTAGGACTAAGAACATCAACCATAACCATTGATCTTCTAAATCCAACGGCCAATATCAGTAGGATTTGCATGAATAGTACACTGCTGCTACCTCACCTGTGTTCTAGAACAATCATGTACCCTTTCTAGAAAAAAGAAGCCCATAACTAGCTCCAATGGGCTGTGTTGCCACATGACCACCAGATGGTTTGATTGAGCCCCAGTCAAGATGGTTTAGTAGGAGAATGTGGATATTTCTCAAAAAAAGAACACGTGGAAAAAGTGAAGCAACGTGCAGTTCTTGTTAAATGAACGTACAGTTTTATGGCATGAATACTACTTCCCGCTTTTACAATATTGAACTAATATCGGCATTTATACATCACTATAATTTCTTTTTCTTTGAATCTGTTAGCACATATATTACTTCTTTTCCCTTTTACCAAAATCACTTTGTTATATTAAGACGTGCCTTGCACGTGTATAGATACTAGTAAATGTAGGTTTTTGAATGCGGCAAGGAGGCGGGTACAGCTGGGAGTGCAGCGGGGGGCGCCGTGGGCCGTGGCACCGCTTCAAATGGCAGACGCATTGAGAGGTCGCGTCCGCCCTGACCCCCTTGACCATGGACCTTGACGGTGTACGTCACCTTGTCTCCAGATCTGAGATGCCACGTGTACCAGATGAATGACTCCAAGCTCGACCACCGTGATGCAAGAGGTGCGAGCCAAGGAACACTGTTGGAGACCCCCCCCCCATAATTTTCCTCGTCATCATCTGAATCCTTAAAGATCTCACCCACATCATCATTAGGCATGCAGCCACCTTCATAGACAACGTGCAGAAGGAGTAGAGGCGACTGGGGACGCACCACGTCGTGGGCACTCCGTACGTGCTCGTGTGCGTGCAGCGTGCGTGCTTTTCCATCGGTCCTAGCTCTAAGGCCGAGGTTGCGGTCATCTTCGTCTCTGGCTAGTCGTTGCGCAAGGACGACAAAGAGGTGCTGCAAGAGATGCATAGGCGCCGTTGTGTGTGAGCTTCGCCGTAGCATGACGAACTGGACGTCGCCGCAGATGGCGCATGCCACCATGCAGTCGAGTGTGTGCGCATGCATGTGTTATTCAAGAGCATTCTGCGGCCGAGTGTATGTGCATGCATGTGTTGTGTACGTGCGTTGTGTGCACCATGCTATGCGCGTTTGTGCATGAGTTGGATCGGCATGAGTTAGTGTGTCGGCGTGTGTACATGCGTGGCTGCATGCGTCCTATACATGCGTGGCTTCTTGCGTGGTTATCAATATAAACTAATAAAATATCTTCAACTTAGCATCCTGATGTATCGTCTCTAGTGGTTAGCGAAGAGTTCATGTTCTTTGATTTGTTTATAGGTGGGCAGGCGGCAAAAAACAGGGGAAAACGCGCAAGGTTCCTTGTAGATGCTCCACCGCGAGGTTCCTTGCTCCTTCTCAGTCGTCAGGAATCTATGTTCTTCCACTCTTTTTTTAACGTGAGCTTTGTTCATCCTTTTGCCAACACGCGAGACATCTAGCATCAAGGTGCACGTGTCATGCAAGAAAATGGAGATAATCAGATAAGCAGTGCGTAAGTGAGTCGTGCACTTCGATGACACCTACTCCTACTACGCAATATTTTTTCTCCTCGATGGCACGTGAATAGTGCACATACTCAACGACGGAGCACGGGATGGTAGCCATGACATGGTCAGCCCTTTTTTGGAGAGAGTATGTACTAAATAACTTTGATGTGTCCCGTCAACTCGCAGAACGACGAGAAGCTTGCTTACTAAGCCTTCTCCCTCGCCAACGCGTGCGCGGTGGCTCACAACACGAGGAGAAACTTTTGCTTACAAGCGGTGGACGTGCAGCAGTTCATTTGGTGTCAGATTGCCAGAAGTACTACTGTAGTATCACCATTATTGTTCGACTTCAGGAAGAGGCGAAGAGCCAAGTGCAAGGTCACCTACTAACCTTAGGCTAGCCATAGTGGGAGTAACATAAGTAGGAGTACCTCCTTTTTTTATTCTAGAAACAACCACACGCGAATATTGGACGGTAGCAACACAGCAACTGAATCAAAAATCGAAACCTTCCCGCCCAGCGCCAGCTGAGCCCGCTGCTCCACATTGATGGCAAGTCAGGGCGACGCAACCTCTCACTGCTTCCGCGGTTGAAGCGGCGCGCCGACCGAGGGCACGCCCGCTGCACGCCCGGCATTTCAGACTACACATACTTTGTGAGACAAAAGGTGGGGCCATTATTAATGATATAATATTATACTAAAGGGACAAACTATTGTAAGTAGGCTACGTATTAGGTTGGTTCTAGATGATGTGTCAACTTCATATAGCCGGATGTTGGCTATACTATTGACCATGCTCTAAGTGTGGTGTGAGTCGAAAAATTTATTGAGTCATTAATTAATAATTAACGGACGCCTTAATTACTCAGCCGTTTCTTATTCTTTTGGATAGTGGGGCTATTATTGACTTGGATGTGGGGTTTGGGCCAAAGGCCTACTATTATACTTGGTCTTACTCGCACGACCGACCTGACAGGCTCTACGCTAGCCGTCGATGTATCATATGGTTTTGCACCGTTCCAGATCTTAGCACCGCCATGCAATTCTTCTCCATCCCTCCTTCCGGCATGCACCGCAAGAAGGGACAACAGTCCTCCGAACCCTGCCTTTTGTGATCCTATATGGGAGAGGGGCGATCAGGTTTTTGGGGAGCACACTCCTGTGACTGCTGCCAGCGACGACTTCCTCAACGACAGCCTTCTTCCCCGACCTCGGTAACCACTTCATCAACGACATGAGTGACAACATGAACCACAACGGTTCTGCTCCTGCTGTACAATATGTGATTCTGTCCTCCTGTTTAGTCCGCATCATTACTTTGATCTTTGCAATTGTCGCCGTGATCTATTTACTGTTGATTCGGATTACATCTCATAGTAAATTGCTCATATATTCAACAATCCAATACAAAAACCTAATTATAGGCAATTTACTCCGAGTGGTTTTGCTGCGCTTTTGAAGCCGCCTACTTTTAAGGGGGTGCAATATAAAAGGTGGCGCACAAGAGCAGTATATTGGTTTCAGATCATGTACTGCTATGACGCCACTAAGGGTAAGCTTGAGGGCGATCTTAATCCTACACAGTAAGAAGCTTTTGAGAACATGGATACCCTCTTCAAAGCCGCCCTGCTGAGTGTTCTTGGCGATTCCATTATGGATTCATATATGTTGTTTGACAGCGGCAAAGAGATGTGGGCTGCACTCGAGGCCATGTTTGGGGCCTTGGGCGCTGGCAACGAGTTGTATGTCATGGAGCAATTATGTGACTACAAGATGATTGATGAGCGCTCTGTTGTTCAGCAGACTCATGAGATACAGTCACTCACTAAGGAACTTGAGTACTTCAAGTGTGTGTTGCCGGACAAATTTGTTGCTGGGACCATCATTGCCAAGCTTCCACCTTCGTGGAATGATTTTGCTACTTCTCTGAAAAACAAGAGACATGAGTTTTCCGTTTCGGATCTCATTAGCACTCTTCATTTTGAAGAGAAGGCGAGAGCAAAAGACACACGTGCTCGGGTCGCTGAGGGAGCTTCTAGTGCCCACATGGTACACGAGAAGAACTTCCAGCCCAACCAGCCCCAAAACAACAAGAACAAATCTCTGGGGAAAGGCAAGTTTGATGCAAAGAACAAGCCGTCACATTCTACCAACTTCAAGAAGAATTCTCATAACAGGAAGGGATACAAACCTCAATTTTGGTAGCACCGCACAAAACTTATATGGCTGCATCTACCTGCTGTCAGCTAACCTCATAGTGCTCCAAGTATTCCTACATTTGTGACTAGGTACAATGACCACCGCAAGATGAAATAAGCTTATTCGTACGTTGACTCGCTGATTACAGTGCAGAACGATCCTGTCTTGTGTGGAGTAGCAAACAAGCAGTGCAGCCGAAGGTGGAAATCAACCAAGGACTTATGAAATTATATATAATCTTCCTCAGGCAGGTTAGTATCCCCTTCGTCCAGATGATCATGTTCTGTCATGCCAAGCTATTGGTAGTGCTATGCTACCTCTTGAGCACTACGTTGGTTTTTCCCTTGAAGAGGAAAGGATGATGCAGCAAAGTAGCGTAAGTATTTCCCTCAGTTTTTGAGAACCAAGGTATCAATCCAGTAGGACACCACACGCAAGTCCCTCGTACCTACACAAACAAATAAGAACCTTGCAACCAACGCGATAAAGGGGTTGTCAATCCCTTCACGGCCACTTGCAAAAGTGAGATCTGATAGAGATAATAAGATAAATATTTTTGGTATTTTTATAATATAGATTGAAAAGTAAAGATTGCAAAATAAACGGTGACAGAAATAGCTAGTTGACGAGAAATTAATATGATGGAAAATAGACCCGGGGGCCATAGGTTTCACTAGTGGCTTCTCTCAAGATAGCATAAGTACTACGGTGGGTGAACAAATTACTGTCGAGCAATTGATAGAATAGTGCATAGTTATGAGAATATCTAGGCATGATCATGTATATAGGCATCACGTCCGCGACAAGTAGACCGAAACGATTCTTCATCTACTACTATTACTCCACACATCGACCGCTCTCCAGCATGCATCTAAAGTATTAAGTTCATAAGAACAGAGTAACGCATTAAGTAAGATGACATGATGTAGAGGGATAAACTCAAGCAATATGATATAAACCCCATCTTTTTATCCTCGATGGCAACAATACAATACGTGTCGTTTCCCTTTCTGTCACTGGCATCGAGCACCGCATGATTGAACCCAAAGCTAAGCACTTCTCCCATTGCAAGAAAGATCAATCTAGTAGGCCAAACCAAACTGATAATTCGAAGAGACTTGGAAAGATAACCAATCATACATAAAAGAATTCAGAGGAGATTCAAATATTGTTCATAGATAATCTTGATCATAAACCCACAATTCATCGGATCTCGACAAACACACCGCAAAAAGAATTACATCGAATAGATCTCCAAGAAGATCGAGGAGAACTTTGTATTGAGATCCAAAGAGAGAGAAGAAGCCATCTAGCTAATAACTATGGACTCGAAGTTCTAAGGTAAACTACTCACACATCATCGGAGAGGCTATGGTGTTGATGTAGAAGCCCTCCGTGATCGATGCCCCCTCGGGCGGAGCGCCGGAAAAGGCCCCAAGATGGGATCTCACGGGTACAGAAGGTTGCGGCGGTGCAAATAGGGTTTCGTGGTGCTCCTGGATGTTTTCTGGGTATATGGATATATATAGGAGGAAGAAGTAGGTCAGTGGAGCGGCGAGGGGCCCACGAGGGTGGGGGGCGCGCCCAAGGGGGGCAGGCGCGCCTCCCTGCCTTGTGGCCTCCTCCCTTTTTTCTTGACGTCCACTCCAAGTTCCCTGTATCACGTTTGTTCCAAGAATAACTCTCCCGAAGGTTTCATTCCGTTTGGACTCCGTTTGATATTCCTTTTCTGCGAAACACTGAAATAGGCAAAAAAAAACAACAATTTGCACTGGGCCTTCGGTTAATTGGTTAGTCCCAAAAATAATATAAAAGTTCTTAGTAAAGCCCATTAAACATCCAAAACTAATAATATAATAGCATGGAACAATCAAAAATTATAGTTACGTTGGAGACGTATCAAGCATCCCCAAGCTTAATTCCTGCTCGTCCTCGAGTAGGTAAATGATAAAAACAGAATTTTTGATGTGGAATTCTACCTAGCATAATTCTTAATGTAATTTTCTTCATTGTGGCATGAATGTTCAGATCCAAAAGATTCAAGACAAAAGTTTAATATTGACATGAAAATAATAATACTTCAAGCATACTAACAAAGCAATCATGTCTTCTCAAAATAACATGGCCAAAGAAAGTTATCCCTACAAAATCATATAGTCTGGCTATGCTCTATCTTCATCACATAAAGTATTTAATCATGCACAACCCCGATGACAAGCCAAGCAATTTTTTCATACTTTTGATGTTCTCAAACTTTTTCAATCTTCACGCAATACATGAGCGTGAGCTATGGACATAGCACTATATGTGGAATAGAATGTGGTTGTGGAGAAGACAAAAAGGAGAAGATAGTCTCACATCAACTAGGCATATCAACGGGCTATGGAGATGTCCATTAATAGATATCAATGTGAGTGAGTAGGGATTGCGATGCAATGGATGCACTAGAGCTATAAGTGTATGAAAGCTCAACAAAAGAAACTAAGTGGGTGTGCATCCAACTCGCTTGCTCACGAAGACCTAGGGCATTTTTTAGGAAGCCCATCATTGGAATATACAAGCCAAGTTCTATAATGTAAAATACCCACTAGTATATGAAAATGACAACATAGGAGACTCTCTATCATGAAGATCATGGTGCTACTTTGAAGCACAAGTGTGGTAAAAGGATAGTAACATTGTCCATTCTCTCTTTTTCTCTCATTTTTTATTTGGGCCTTTTCTCTCTTTTTTATGGCCTCTTTTTTTCTCTTTTTTTATTTTTTTTTCTTTTCGTCCGGAGTCTCATCCCGACTTGTGGGGGAATCATAGTCTCCATCATCCTTCCCTCACTTGGGACAATGCTCTAATAATGATGGTCATCACACTTTTATTTACTTACAACTCAAAAATTGCAACTGAATACTTAGAACAAAATATGACTCTATGTGAATGCCTCCGGCGGTGTACCGGGATATGCAATGAATCAAGAGTGAAATGTATGAAAGAGTTATGAATGGTGGCTTTGCCACGAATACGATGTCAACTACATGATCATGCAAAGCAATATGACAATGATGAAACGTGTCATAACAAACGGAACGGTGGTAAGTTGCATGGCAATATATCTCGGGATGGCTATGGAAATGCCATAATAGGTAGGTATGGTGGCTGTTTTGAGGAAGGTATATGGTGGATGTATGATACCGGCGAAAGGTGCGCGGTATTAGAGAGGCTAGCAATGGTGGAAGGGTGAGAGTGCGTATAATCCATGGACTCAACATTAGTCATAAACAACTCACATACTTATTGCAAAAATATATTAGTTATCGAAACGAAGTACTACGCGCATGCTCCTAGGGGGGTAGATTGGCAGGAAAAGACCATCGCTCGTCCCCGACCGCCACTCATAAGGAAGACAATCAATAAATAAATCATGCTCCAACTTCATCACATAACGGTTCACCATACGTGCATGCTACGGGAATCACAAACTTTAGAACAAGTATTTCTCAAATCCACAACTACTCAACTAGCATGACTCTAATATCACCATCTTTATATCTCAAAACAATTATCAAGTATCAAACTTCTAATAATATTCAATGCACTCTATATGATAGTTTTTATTATACCTATCTTGGATGCTCATCACTTAAGGACTAAAATTTTAACCAAAGCAAATTACCATGCTGTTCTAAAAGACTCTCAAAATAATATAAGTGAAGCATGAGAGATAAATTATTTCTATAAAATAAAACCACCACCATGCTCTAAAAAAATATAAGTGAAGCACCAGAGCAAAATTTTCTAGCTCAAAAGATATAAGTGAAGCACATAGAGTATTCTAATAAATTCCGATTCATGTGTGTCTCTCCCAAAAGGTGTGTACATCAAGGATGATTGTGGTACACTAGAAAGCAAAGAATCAAATCATACAAGACGCTCCAAGCAAAACACATATCATGTGGTGAATAAAAATATAGCATCAAGTAAAGTTACCGATGGACGAAGACAAAAGAGGGGATGCCTTCCGGGGCATCCCCAAGCTTAGGCTTTTGGTTGTCCTTGGATTTTTCCTTGGGGTGCCTTGGGAATCCCCAAGCTTAGGCTCATGCCACTACTTGTTCCATAATCCATCAAATCTTTACCCAAAAACTTAAAAACTTCACAACACAAAACTCAACAGAAAATCTCATGAGCTCCGTTAGCGAAATAAAACAAACCACCACTTTAAGGTACCGTAATGAACTCATTCTTTATTTATTTTGTTGTTAAACCTACTGTATTCCAACTTCTCTATGGTTCATAACCTCCGATACTAGCCATAGACTCATCAAAATAAGCAAACAACACACGAAAAACAGAATCTGTCAAAAACACAACAGTCTGTAGTAATGTGCATCTAACGCAAACTTCTGGGACTCAGAAAATTCTACCAAAACAGGAAGGCCTAGATAATTTGTTTATTGATCTACTGCAATTGGAATCAGTATTTTATCACGTTCTGGTGATTTTTAACAATTGTTTTTGTGAGCAGAAAGTTTCTGACTTTTTCAGCAAGATCAAATAACTATCATCCAAGAAGATCCTATAGGTTTTACTTGGCACAAACACTAATTAAAACATAAAACCACATATAACCAGAGGCTATATCAAATATTTGTTACTAAACAGAACCAAAAAGCAAGGAACAAAAATAAAATTGGGTTGCCTCCCAACAAGCGCTATCGTTTAACGCCCCTAGCTAGGCATAATTTTTATTGATGCTCACAAGGATGATAATAATTGAAACATGAAGAGAGCATCATAAAACATGTGACAAACACATATAAGTCTAACATACTTCCTATGCATAGGCATCTTATAGGCAAACAAATTATCAAGGCAAGCAAATCCTAGCATATGCAAAGGGGAAGAAAGAAACAAGATCAATCTCAACAAGAAGAGAGGTAATTTAGTAACATGAAAATTTCTACAACCATATTTTCCCCTCTCATAATAATTACATGTGGGATCATAAGAAAATTCAACAAAATAGCTATCACATAACATATTCTCAACACGATCCACATGCATGCGAAGTTGACACTCTTCCAAAATAGTGGGATTATCATTAACTAAAGTCATGACCTCTCCAAACCCACTTTTATCAAAAATACCATAAGATTGAACATTCTCCAAATATGTGGGATATAAAGTTGACACTCTTCCAAACCCACTTTCAATATTATTGCAAACACTATTATCAATCTCATATTCATAACGGGGCTTATATAAATTTTCAAGATCATAAGAAGAATCACCCCAATCATGATCATTGCAACAAGTAGTAGACTAGCATCCCCAAGCTTAGGGTTTTGCATATTATTAGCACAATTGACATCAAGAGAATTTATAATAAGATTATTGCAATCATGCTTTTCATCTAAGGAACTATCAAGTATGGGTGCAATAGCAACGATCTCATGCTTAACATAAGGAACTATGGCAAATTCGTCTTCATAAATATTGGCATCATGGCCACAAGAATAGCAAGCATCATGTTCATCAAGGGATATTTCAATCAAATCATTGGAATCATAATTATCTATTGATTCATGCATATCATTATTTTCTTCCAACGCAACGGTCATTCTCTCAGTAAATTCCTTAACATAGACATTATGAGCATAGTTTTCATAGCAATATTTAAGTACGTCGGAATTTTCAGATTTGTAGAGAGTAATATCATACTTTTCAATCAAAGAAGCAACTTCATGAGCACCCTTAAAAACGACAAATTCTTCAATTTGTTCGATAGCATAGTAACTATAAACACCCTTTCCATAAGAAGATAAGATTTCATTATCATTAAACTCATATAGGTAGGGAAGGTGTTTTTTAGGGTTCTTAGAGCAACAAGTAAAATCATAAATTTCGCAAAGATTCCAAGCATAGCATAGCAAACTATTTATTTGATACTATAAGAGCTTCCCCTTTTCAGACAAATGATGATGCACAAAATGAGCATGCTCATCTAAAGACTTCCCATCAACTAGGCTAGTTGGGGTTTTAGCACAAGTGCATAAGGATCGAAGATGATCCAAGTAGAACACTTTAAGTGGATCCATATCAATAGATTTTTAGCAAGCAAAGATGCAAGCAAATAGAAGGCACATGGTAACACAAGCAAACAATAGATCTGGCAAGAAAAAGGCAAACGAAAAAGAAGGCGAATAAAATGGCAAAGGTGAAGTGGGGGAGAGGAAAATGAGAGGCAAATGGCAAATAATGTAATGGGACGGATAAGAGTTTGTGATGGGTACTTGGTATGTCTTGACTTGTGCGTAGACTCCCCGGCAACGGCGTCAGAAATCCTTCTTCTACCTCTTGAGCACTGCATTGGTTTTTCCCTTCAAGAGGAAAGGGTGATGCAGCAAAGTAGCGTACGTATTTCCCTCAGTTTTTGAGAACCAAGGTATCAATCCAGTAGGACATCACATGCAAGTCCCTCGTACCTACACAAACAAATAAGAACCTTGCAACCAACGCGATAAAGGGGTTGTCAATCCCTTCACGGCCACTTGCAAAAGTGAGATCTGATAGAGATAATAAGATAAATATTTTTGGTATTTTTATAATATAGATTGAAAAGTAAAGATTGCAAAATAAATGGTGACAGAAATAGCTAGTTGACGAGAAATTAATATGATGGAAAATAGACCCGGGGGTCATAGGTTTCACTAGTGGCTTCTCTCAAGATAGCATAAGTATTACTGTGGGTGAACAAATTACTGTCAAGCAATTGATAGAATAGTGCATAGTTATGAGAATATCTAGGCATGATCATGTATATAGGCATCACGTCCGCGACAAGTAGACCGAAACGATTCTGCATCTACTACTATTACTCCACACATCGACCGCTATCCAGCATGCATCTAGAGTATTAAGTTCATAAGAACTGAGTAACGCATTAAGTAAGGTGACATGATGTAGAGGGATAAACTCAAGCAATATGATATAAACCCGATCTTTTTATCCTCGATGGCAACAATACAATACATGTCAATTCCCTTTCTGTCACTGGGATCGAGCACCGCATGATTGAACCCAAAGCTAAGCACTTCTCCCATTGCAAGAAAGATCAATCTAGTAGGCCAAACCAAACTGATAATTCAAAGAGACTTGCAAAGATAACCAATCATACATAAAAGAATTCAGAGGAGATTCAAATATTGTTCATAGATAATCTTGATCATAAACCACAATTCATCGGATCTTGACAAACACACCGCAAAAAGAAGTACATCGAATAGATCTCCAAGAAGATCGAGGAGAACTTTGTATTGAGATCCAAAGAGAGAGAAGAAGCCATCTAGCTAATAACTATGGACCCGAAGGTCTGAGGTAAACTACTCACACATCATCGGAGAGGCTATGGTGTTGATGTAGAAGCCCTCCGTGATCGATGCCCCTCCGGCGGAGCGCTCGAAAAGGCCCCAAGATGGGATCTCACGGGTACAGAAGGTTGCGGCGGTGGAAATAGGGTTCCGTGGTGCTCCTAGATGTTTTCGGGGTATATGGATATATATATAGGAGGAAGAAGTAGGTCGGTGGAGCTGCGAGGGGCCCACGAGGGTGGGGGGCGCGCCTCCCTGCCTCGTGGCCTCCTCGCTTCTTTCTTGACGTCTACTCCAAGTTCCCTGGATCATGTTTTTCCAAAAATAACTCTCCCGAAGGTTTCATTCCGTTTGGACTCCGTTTGATATTCCTTTTGTGCGAAACACTGAAATAGGCAAAAAACAGCAATTTGCACTGGGCCTTCGGTTAATAGGTTAGTCCCAAAAATAATATAAAAGTGCTTAGTAAAGCCCATCAAACATCCAAAACAAATAATATAATAGCATGGAACAATCAAAAACTATAGATACGTTGGAGACGTATCATGCTACTGTTTTGCAACACCTTTAAGTATAGCTATTGTTTTCCTATCTTTTCAGATTCAGGACAATGAAGATGATTTCAGGGGAACTGCATAATATGGACTCATGTTGAGTCATCTTTATTGCCTCATGTGTTTGCTGCAAATGTGTCAGCATCAATTGCAAGATGAGGCAGCTAGCTAGCTGTGGAGTTGCCAACATGCTCAAAGTGCTCGCAACATTGAGAAGAAACAAGCATGCCCAGAGGAAATTAATGCATGCGCAGGGAGGCCCTTTGCTCAGAGAATCATCGACTGATTTTCTTTATTTCCACACCTTCTCACAGCTTTGTATTGGGTATAGTATGGTGAATCATTGAGATGCATAAACATGCTGAACTTTTGTTCTTCTGAATGTTAGTATGCATACCGGATCTTCTGAAGCTTAGTTTAATGTAAATGTTGACTAGCTTGTGAACCTTCACAATCTAGTAAGTATATTGTAGGTGAAGGAAATATGCCCTAGAGGCAATAATAAAGTATTATTTATTTCCTTATATCATGATAAATGTTTAATATTCATGCTAGAATTGTATTAACCGGAAACATAATACATGTGTGAATACATAGACAAACAGAGTGTCACTAGTATGCCTCCACTGGACTAGCTCGTTAATCAAAGATGGTTATGTTTCCTAGCCATAGACATGATTTGTCATTTGATTAACAGGATCACCTCATTAGGAGAATGACGTGATTGACTTGACCCATTCCGTTAGCTTAGCACTCGATCGTTTAGTATGTTGCTATTGCATTCTTCATGACTTATACATGTTCCTATGACTATGAGATTATGCAACTCCCGTTTACCGGAGGAACACTTTGTGTGCTACCAAACGTCACAACGTAACTGGGTGATTATAAAGGTGCTCTACAGGTGTCTCCAAAGGTACTTGTTGGGTTGGTGTATTTCGAGATTAGGATTTGTCACTCCGATTGTCGGAGAGGTATCTCTGGGCCCACTCGGTAATGCACATCACTATAAGCCTTGCAAGCATTGTGACTAATGAGTTAGTTGCGGGATGATGTATTACGGAACGAGTAAAAAGACTTGCCGGTAACGAGATTGAACTAGGTATCGAGATACCGATGATCGAATCTCGGGCAAGTAACATACCGATGACAAAGGGAACAACGTATGTTGTTATGCGGTCTGAACGATAAAGATCTTCGTAGAATATGTGGGAACCAATATGAGCATCCAGGTTCCGCTATTGGTTATTGACCGGAGAGGTGTCTCGGTCATGTCTACATAGTTCTCGAACCCGTAGGGTCCGCACGCTAAACATTATGATGACAGTTATATTATGAGTTTATATGTTTTGATGTACCGAAGGTTGTTCGGCGTCCCGGATGTGATCACGGACATGACGAGGAGTCTCGAAATGGTCGAGACATAAAGATTGATATATTGGAAGCCTATGTTTGGACATCGGAAGTGTTCCGGGTGAAAGCGGGATTTTTCCGGAGTACCAGGAGGTTACCGGAACCCCCCGGTAACATAATGGGCCTTATTGGTCCTAGGTGGAAGAGAGGAGAGGAGGTAGGGCAGGGCCGCGCCCCCTTCCCCCCCCCAGTCCGAATAGGACAAGGAGAGGGGGGCGGCGCCCCCCCTTCCTTCCTCCCCTCCACCTCTTCCCCTCTTCCACTCCTAGTCCAACATGGAAAGGGGGGAGTCCTACTCCCGGTAGGAGTAGGACTCCTCCTGGCGCGCCACACCTCCTAGGCAGCGGCCTCCCCGTTGCACCTTTATATACGGGGGCAGGGGGGCACCTCTAGACACACAATTGATATACGATATTTTAGCCGTGTGCGGTGCCCCCCTCCACCATATTACACCTCGATAATATCGTTGCGGAGCTTAGGCGCAGCCCTGCGTCGGTATAACATCATCATCGTCACCACGCCGTCGTGCTGACGAAACTCTCCCTCAACACTCGGCTGGATCGGAGTTCGAGGGACGTCATCGAGCTAAACGTGTGCTGAACTCGGAGGTGCCGTGCGTTCGGTACTTGATCGGTCGGATCGTGAAGACGTACGACTACATCAACCGCGTTGTGTTAACCCTTCCGCTTTCGATCTACGAGGGTATGTGGACAACACTCTCCCCTCTCGTTGTTATGCATCACCATGATCTTGCGTGTGCGTAGGAATTTTTTTGAAATTACTACGTTCCCCAACAGTGGCATCCGAGCCTGGTTTTATGCGTTGATGCTATGCACGAGTAGAACACAAGTGAGTTGTGGGCGATATAAGTCACTGCTTACCAGCATGTCATACTTTGGTTCGGCGGTATTGTGAGATGAAGCGGCCCGGACCGACATTACGCGTACGCTTACGCGAGACTGGTTTCACCGTTGCGAGCACTCGTTGCTTAAAGGTGACTGGCGGGTGTCTGTCTCTCTCACTTTAGTTGAGTCGAGTGTGGCTACACCCGGTCCTTGCGAAGGTTAAAACAGCACCAACTTGACAAACTATTGTTGTGGTTTTGATGCGTAGGTAAGAACGGTTCTTGCTAAGCCCGTAGCAGCCATGTAAAACTTGCAACAACAAAGTAGAGGACGTCTAACTTGTTTTTGCAGGGCATGTTGTGATGTGATATGGTCAAGACATGATGCTATATTTTATTGTATGAGATGATCATGTTTTGTAACCGAGATATCGGCAACTGGCAGGAGCCATATGGTTGTCGCTTTATTGTATGCAATGCAATCGCCATGTAATTGTTTTACTTTATCACTAAGCGGTAGCAGTAGTCGTAAAAGCAATAAGTTGGCGAGGCGACAACGATACTACGATGGAGATCAAGGTGTCGCTCCGGTGACGATGGTGATCATGACGGTGCTTCGGAGATGGAGATCACAAGCACAAGATGATGATGGCCATATCATATCACTTATATTGATTGCATGTGATGTTAATCTTTTATGCATCTTATCTTGCTTTGATTGACGGTAGCATTATAAGATGATCTCTCACTAAAATTTCAAGATAAAAGTGTTCTCCCTGAGTATGCACCGTTGTGAAAGTTCTTCGTGCTGAGACACCACGTGATGATCGGGTGTGATAGGCTCTACGTTCAAATACAACGGGTGCAAAACAGTTGCACACGCGGAATACTCAGGTTAAACTTGACGAGCCTAGCATATGCAGATATGGCCTCGGAACACGGAGACCGAAAGGTTGAGCGTGAATCATATAGTAGATATGATCAACATAGTGATGTTCACCATTGAAACTACTCCATCTCACGTGATGATCGGACATGGTTTCGTTGATTTGGATCACGTAATCACTTAGAGGATTAGAGGGATGTCTATCTAAGTGGGAGTTCTTAAGTAATATGATTAATTGAACTTAAATTTATCATGAACTTAGTACCTAATAGTATCTTGCTTGTCTATGTTAATTGTAGATAAATGGCCCGTGTTGTTGTTCCGTTGAATTTTAATACGTTCCTTGAGAAAGCAAAGTTGAAAGATGATGGTAGCAATTACACGGACTGGGTCTGTAACTTGAGGATTATCCTCATTGCTGCACAGAAGAATTACGTCCTGGAAGCACCGCTAGGTGCCAGGCCTCCTGCAAGAGCAACACCAGAAGTTATGAACGTCTGGCAGAGCAAAGCTGATGACTACTCGATAGTTCAGTGTGCCATGCTTTACGGCTTAGAACCGGGTCTTCAACGACGTTTTGAACGTCATGGAGCATATGAGATGTTCTAGGAGTTGAAGTTAATATTTCAAGCAAATGCCTAGATTGAGAGATATGAAGTCTCCAATAAGTTCTACAGCTGCAAGATGGAAGAGAATAGTTCTGTCAGTGGGCATATACTCAAAATGTCTGGGTATAATAATCACTTGATTCAACTGGGAGTTAATCTTCCGGATGATAGCGTCATTGATAGAATTCTTCAATCACTGCCACCAAGCTACAAGAGCTTCGTGATGAACTATAACATGCAAGGGATGAATAAGACAATTCCCGAGCTCTTCGCAATGCTAAAGGCAGCGGAGGTAGAAATCAAAAAGGAGCATCAAGTGTTGATGGTCAGTAAGACCACTAGTTTCAAGAAAAAGGGCAAAGGGAAGAAGAAGGGGAACTTCAAGAAGAACAGCAAGCAAGTTGCTGTTCAGGAGAAGAAACCCAAGTCTGGACCTAAGCCTGAAACTGAGTGCTTTTACTGCAAGAAGACTGGTCACTGGAAGCGGAACTGCCCCAAGTATTTGGCGGATAAGAAGGATGGCAAGGTTAACAAAGGTATATGTGATATACATGTTATTGATGTGTACCTTACTAATGCTCGCAGTAGCACCTGGGTATTTGATACTGGTTCTGTTGCTAATATTTGCAACTCGAAACAGGGGCTACGAATTAAGCGAAGATTGGCTAAGGACGAGGTGACGATGCGCGTGGGAAATGGTTCCAAAGTCGATGTGATCGCGGTCGGCACGCTACCTCTACATCTACCTTCGGGATTAGTATTAGACCTAAATAATTGTTATTTGGTGCCAGCGTTGAGCATGAACATTATATCTAGATCTTGTTTAATGCGAGACGGTTATTCATTTAAATCAAAGAATAATGGTTGTTCTATTTATATGAATAATATCTTTTATGGTCATGCACCCTTGAAGAGTGGTCTATTTTTAATGAATCTCGATAGTAGTGATACACATATTCATAATGTTGAAGCCAAAAGATGCAGAGTTGATAATGACAGTGCAACTTATTTGTGGCACTGCCGTTTGGGTCATATCTGTGTAAAGCGCATGAAGAAACTCCATACTGATGGACTTTTGGAATCACTTGATTATGAATCACTTGGTACTTGCGAATCGTGCCTCATGGGCAAGATGACTAAAACACCGTTCTCCGGAACTATGGAGAGAGCAACAAATTTGTTGGAAATCATACATACAGATGTATGTGGTCCGATGAATATTGAGGCTCATGGCGGATATCGTTATTTTCTCACCTTCACAAATGATTTGAGCAGATATGGGTATATCTACTTAATGAAACATAAGTCTGAAACATTTGAAAAGTTCAAAGAATTTCATAGTGAAGTTGAAAATCATCGTAACAAGAAAATAAAATTTCTATGATCTGATCGTGGAAGAGAAAATTTGAGTTACGAGTTTGGCCTACATTTGAAACAATGTG
The DNA here is from genome assembly GCF_002575655.3 of Aegilops tauschii subsp. strangulata. Taxonomy (NCBI): domain Eukaryota; kingdom Viridiplantae; phylum Streptophyta; class Magnoliopsida; order Poales; family Poaceae; genus Aegilops; species Aegilops tauschii. The sequence continues at coordinate 298,511,099 of NC_053041.3, read as the reverse complement.
GAATAGTTTCGCAACTCACGCCACCCGGAACACCACAGCGTAATGGTGTGTCCGAACGTCGTAATCATACTTTACTAGATATGGTGCGATCTATGATGTCTCTTACTGATTTACCGCTATCGTTTTGGGGTTATGCTTTAGAGACGGCTGCATTCACTCTAAATAGGGCACCATCGAAATTCATTGAAACGACACCTTATGAACTATGGTTTGGCAAGAAACCAAAGTTGTTGTATCTTAAAGTTTGGGGTTGCGATGCTTATGTGAAGAAACTTCAACTTGATAAGCTCGAACATAAATCGGAGAAATGTATCTTCATATGATACCCAAAGGAGACTGTTGGGTACACCTTCTATCACAGATCTGAAGGCAAGACAATCGTTGCTAAGAATGGATCCTTTCTAGAGAAGGAGTTTCTCTCGAAAGAAGTGAGTGGGAGGAAAGTAGAACTTGATGAGGTAGCTGTACCTGCTCCCTTATTGGAAAGTAGATCATCAAAGAAACCAGTTTCTGCAACATCTACACCAATTAGTGAGGAAGTTAATGATAATGATCATGAAACTTCAGATCAAGTTATTACTGAACCTCGTAGGTCAACCAGATTAAGATCCGCACCAGAGTGGTATGGTAATCCTATTCTGGAGGTTATGTTACTAGACCATGACGAACCTACGAACTATGAAGAAGCGATGGTGAGCCTAGATTCCGAAAAATGGCTTGAGGCCATGAAATCCGAGATGGGATCCATGTATGAGAACAAAGTATGGACTTTGGTTGACTTGCCCGATGGTCGGCAAGCCATTGAAAATAAATGGATCTTCAAGAAGAAGACTGACGCTGACGATAATGTTACTGTCTATAAAGCTCAACTTGTTGCGAAAGGTTTTCGACAAGTTCATGGGATTGACTACGATGAGACCTTCTCACCCGTAGCGATGCTTAAGTCTGTCCGAATCATGTTAGCAATTGCCGCATTTTATGATTATGAAATTTGGCAAATGGATGTCAAAACTGCATTCCTGAATGGATTTCTGGAAGAAGAGTTGTATATGATGCAACTGGAAGGTTTTGTCGATCCAAAGGGAGCTAACAAAGTGTGCAAGCTCCAACGATCCATTTATGGACTGGTGCAAGCCTCTCGGAGTTGGAATAAACGCTTTGATAGTGTGATCAAAGCATTTGGTTTTATACAGACTTTTGGAGAAGCCTGTATTTACAAGAAAGTGAGTGGGAGCTCAGTAGCATTTCTGATATTATATGTGGATGACATATTGCTGATTGGAAATGATATAGAATTTCTGGATAGCATAAAGGGATACTTGAATAAGAGTTTTTCAATGAAAGACCTCGGTGAAGCTGCATATATATTAGGCATTAAGATCTATAGAGATAGATCAAGACGCTTAATTGGACTTTCACAAGGCACATACCTTGACAAAGTTTTGAAGAAGTTCAAAATGGATCAAGCAAAGAAAGGGTTCTTGCCTGTACGGCAAGGTGTGAGATTGAGTAAGACTCAATGCCCGACCACTGCAGAAGATAGAGAGAAGATGAAAGATGTTCCCTATGCTTCAGCCATAGGCTCTATCATGTATGCAATGCTGTGTACCAGACCTGATGTGTGCCTTGCTATAAGTTTAGCAGGGAGGTACCAAAGTAATCCAGGAGTGGATCACTGGACAGCGATCAAGAACATCCTGAAATACCTGAAAAGGACTAAGGATATGTTTCTCGTTTATGGAGGTGACAAAGAGCTCATCGTAAGTGGTTACGTTGATGCAAGCTTTGACACTGATCCGGACGATTCTAAATCGCAAACCGGATACGTATTTACATTGAACGGTGGAGCTGTCAGTTGGTGCAGTTCTAAGCAAAGTGTCGTGGCGGGATCTACGTGTGAAGCGGAGTACATAGCTGCTTCGGAAGCAGCAAATGAAGGAGTCTGGATGAAGGAGTTCATATCCGATCTAGGTGTCAGACCTAGTGCATCGAGACCAATGAAAATCTTTTGTGACAATACTGGTGCAATTGCCTTAGCAAAGGAATCCAGATTTCACAAGAGAACCAAGCACATCAAAAGACGCTTCAATTCCATCCGGGATTTAGTCCAGGTGGGAGACATACAAATTTGCAAGATACATACAGATCTGAATGTTGCAGACCCGTTGACTAAGCCTCTTCCACGAGCAAAACATGATCAGCACCAAGACTCCATGGGTGTAAGAATCATTACTGTGTAATCCAGATTATTGACTCTAGTGCAAGTGGGAGACTGAAGGAAATATGCCCTAGAGGCAATATTAAAGTATTATTTATTTCCTTATATCATGATAAATGTTTATTATTCATGCTAGAATTGTATTAACCGGAAACATAATACATGTGTGAATACATAGACAAACAGAGTGTCACTAGTATGCCTCCACTGGACTAGCTCGTTAATCAAGATGGTTATGTTTCCTAGCCATAGACATGATTTGTCATTTGATTAACGGGATCACCTCATTAGGAGAATGACGTGATTGACTTGACCCATTCCGTTAGCTTAGCACTCGATCGTTTAGTATGTTGCTATTGCATTCTTCATGACTTATACATGTTCCTATGACTATGAGATTATGCAACTCCCGTTTACCGGAGGAACACTTTGTGTGCTACCAAACGTCACAACGTAACTGGGTGATTATAAAGGTGCTCTACAGGTGTCTCCAAAGGTACTTGTTGGGTTGGTGTATTTCGATATTAGGATTTGTCACTCCGATTGTCGGAGAGGTATCTCTGGGCCCACTCGGTAATGCACATCACTATAAGCCTTGCAAGCATTGTGACTAATGAGTTAGTTGCGGGATGATGTATTACGGAACGAGTAAAAAGACTTGCCAGTAACGAGATTGAACTAGGTATCGAGATACGGACGATCGAATCTCGGGCAAGTAACATACCGATGACAAAGGGAACTACGTATGTTGTTATGCAGTCTGACCGATAAAGATCTTCGTAGAATATGTGGGAACCAATATGAGCATCCAGGTTCCGCTATTGGTTATTGACCGGAGAGGTGTCTCGGTCATGTCTACATAGTTCTCGAACCCGTAGGGTCCGCACGCTTAACGTTACGATGACAGTTATATTATGAGTTTATATGTTTTGATGTACCGAAGGTTGTTCGGAGTCCCGGATGTGATGACGGACATGACGAGGAGTCTCGAAATGGTCGAGACATAAAGATTGATATATTGGAAGCCTATGTTTGGACATCGGAAGTGTTCCGGGTGAAATCGGGATTTTTTCGGAGTACCGGGAGGTTACCGGAACCCCCCGGTAACATAATGGGCCTTATTGGGCCTAGGTGGAAGAGAGGAGAGGAGGCTAGGGCAGGGCCGCGCCACCCTTCCCCCCCAATCCGAATAGGACAAGGAGAGGGGGGCGGCGCCCCCCCTTCCTTCCTCCCCTCCACCTCTTCCCCTCTTCCACTCCTAGTCCAACATGGAAAGGGGGGAGTCTTACTCCCGGTCGGAGTAGGACTCCTCCTGGCGCGCCACACCTCCTAGGCCGGCGGCCTTCCCCTTGCACCTTTATATACGGGGGCAGGGGGCACCTCTAGACACACAATTGATATACAATATTTTAGCCGTGTGCGGTGCCCCCCTCCACCATATTACACCTCGATAATATCATTGCGGAGCTTAGGCGAAGCCCTGCGTCGGTAGAACATCATCATCGTCACCACATCGTCGTGCTGACGAAACTCTCCCTCAACACTCGGCTGGATCGGAGTTCGATGGACGTCATCGAGCTGAACGTGTGCTGAACTCAGAGGTGACGTGCGTTCGGTACTTGATCGGTCGGATCGTGAAGACGTACGACTACATCAACCGCGTTGTGTTAACGCTTCCGCTTTCGGTCTACGAGGGTACGTGGACAACACTCTCCCCTCTCGTTGCTATGCATCACCATGATCTTGCGTGTGCGTAGGATTTTTTTTGAAATTACTACGTTCCCCAACAGTAGGCCTGTTATTTGACACCTCACTTTGCCACGCTACGCGACCAGTGTGAGTGTCTGCATCCAGTACCGCATCCTCTAAGTTGGTGGATGCCAAGTTGAAAAAGGTTACCGATGAGTAGCCATAAGCTGGAGGCGTCTCTTTTTTTCTTTCAAATGGGCAATAAGCTGGAGAGTGTCTCGGGCTGCCTCTAGCACAAGGCCCTCCAGTACGAAACATGGGCAGCCGACTGGGCCGATACAAAAGCCTACCCACCTTAAAGCCCATTTGTTTTTGTTTTTTGCGAGGAGAAGCCCATATTTCTTGAAGAGGGGGCGATCCCAGCAAAACCCTCCTTCCTCCTCGCTTCCACTTACGCTTCCGTCTCGCCCCAATTCCCCCCGCTCCCCATCTTCCTCACTCTTCTAGAAAATCCCCGCTCACCTTCTTCCTCACTCATACAGAAAACGCCTGCTCCTCTTCTTCCACTCCTACATAAAACCTCAGCCCTCCTTCTTCTCCACTCGCACTGCCACTAGGCTAGTCTCTGGCTACTCTGCTCAAACCCGTGAGCTCGGCATGACGCCCACAAGGAAAATGGAGTTGGCTGGCCCCAGCGCCAAGAAGATGAGGCTCCCGCCAGCGGCAACGCCGGTTGTAGATCCCGCACCCGACATCGCGGGGAGAAGCGGCAAGCCCCCCCCCCCCCACCCGGATCTGAGGAATCGGTAGAATCTCCGGTGGACCGCATCAGCGATCTCCCGGACGTCATCCTTGTGGAGATCATCTCGCTTCTCCCCACCAAGGATTGCTGCCGCACACAAGTCCTCTCAACTAGGTGGCGCCCTCTATGGTGCACCACGCCCCTCAATCTCGACTGTCGTCAAATATCTGTCCTTCCTGAATTTGATCTCCTCAGAGCCATCATCTCCTCTCACTAGCAGGGCCCCTTTCAACACCTCTGCATCCCGACACGCTACCTGATGTCCATACCCGGCACGGTGGATGCTTGGCTGACATCCCCCGAATTCAGAAAACTCCAGCAGTTTGAGTTCTACCATTACCACGAAAGTTTCATACCAGGAACACACCAAGAATTCGTGCCCACACCATCTTTGTCCATCTCGCGGTTTTCCTCCTCTCTCCACACTGCCACCTTCGCCTGGTGCCATCTACCAGACGATCTGGTACAAATGCCTCAACTCCCACTGCTAAAAAACTTTCGCTTGTGGTGGTTTATCTGTCGGAGGCCTCACTGCACAGCATCATCCACTCCAGTTGCCCTGCCCTGGAGCGCTTGCTGATTGTTTTGGGAATAGATATCCCTATCTGTTATCTCCAAATAAAGTCGCCTCGCCTTAAAAGCATTGGAATTTGTTTTGAAGGACAGCAGCTCATCATCGAAGATGCCCCTTCACTTCAAAGGTTGCTCCTTGATCATTGTTATAAACCTTCGCAAATACATGTCGTCTCTGCGCCCAAACTGGAGACCTTGGGTCTAATTAGTGCTCCGTTTGATGATCACAACAAGTTGGTGTTTGGCTCCTCACGTTTTCAGGTACCGTATATTATCATCTACACATTTGTAATCCTAAGCTGCATTTTTCATTTGTGCGCATAAGTTTTATATCATCTTGAAGTACACTTTGGGTACTAATATTATGTTATATGCTCAATGAAGAATTCGTCCATGGATAGCCTATCAATGCTGCTGGATTCTGTCAAGATCTTATATATCGGAATGTATAGTTATGATCTGAACATAATTATTGGCTTGTTGCGATGCTTTCGGTCTCTGGAGAATTTATATATAAAGGTGATGATTTCATGCACATTGAAAGATCATATATATATATATATATATATATATATATATATATATATATATATTGTACTAGAAGTAACCGTTCAGCTGTTGCTCTTTCGGCATACTCTTTTTTCAGACCTTAACATGTTTTCAAATCTTCATGTCTACTTAGGTACTGCAACCACATGGAGAAAACGTATAGCCAATCGGTGGCGTAATAAGCACCAGGATTTTCTCAGTTCTCATGACATTCGTTTGAGGACAATAACGATGGAAGGATATGCATCCAACCAAGCAAACAGAAGCTTTGTCACATTCTTCCTATTGAATGCGAGGTTACTATTGTCCATGAGGCTTAAGTTTTACCGCAAGAGATTTCTCACGGACGAACACGTTGAACAGTAAAAAAAGAAGTTTCTGGTGGACAAATGGGCTTCTAAACGTGCTCGGCTTCTATTTACAACAAGTTGTAGTCATCCTGAAATAATTTTTTTTTGCAGAGTCGGTTGATTTTATGGATCAGACCGATCCATTTGTTTGTGACTGTGAAAAAGAGTGGTTGGGTTAGATGTTACTGCCATGTTCAATCTGGATTTTGTCTAAAAATTTGATGAACAATTAATCCTTGGGCTTTTTGTACCGTTTGTAAGCTTGAGTTGCATGTTGTTGCCCTCGTACTCCCCTCCACCTGCCACTACACTGCCGCATCTTCCACGGCTACTGTTCGTTCCCGTCCGAGGCCTCGCCGTCGTTCTCTGCCTTGGTTCGCTCGCTGTGCGCTCCGCCGTCTGGCGTTGTCAACATTTTCAACAACCAAGAGGAATCAGGAGATGACTGTACGTGGAGAGGCTGACAGTAGGGTCCCACCAGGGTCATTGCATTACGCAAGCAGGTGCCTCGTTATTACAAGCCAAAAAATACTTCCTCCTAATTGTTGGACAACTAGGTCCCACGCCATTGTCAATATAGTCAATAAATGAGCAAATTACACAACAAGCAGATAACACCAGGGACCCAGCAGCTCATCCAGTTGTTTTTTAGTTTCAGAGATGGAGATGAACTGCGCGCTGTGCGGGGGCTGTGGCCCGTCTAGCCCACGCTTACACTTTTATTTAAGAACATGACGAGCCCAGTTCTGTAAGTGCATCTAGTGCCACCCCTAGCTGGTTTTGGAGTATTGATGACAAACCTGGTTGAGGGACTAATGTGTTTGTGAGAATTGCAGGATAACACAGGTAGTAGTCCCTCATTGATTCGGTTTACCTACCGGAGATGACCCCTAAAAATGTATGAAGACATTGAAGACAATGGTGGTATGTGAAGATATTCACATTGAAGACTATGACAAGAGAAGACATCACGTGAAGACTATGGAGCGTGAAGACTTAGTTGTTTCATTGTTTCCTTTTCTTCTTTGTTGAGTCATAGGAACCACCGTACTGTTAAGTGGGGTCCCAGTGAACAAAGTCAGAGTGACTGAAGTGATGCTCAACCAAATCCTATGTCTTCGAGCGAAGACAATGAGAGCAAATCTTATCCAGAGCTGGATGAGTCAGCTTTACTTGTAGTCCAAGTCAAGGTGCCGCGTGTGTTTGAAATCTGACCGTTGGAACACGTGTCAGTTCCTTAGTGACCCAGGGTCATTTCGGACAAATCAGGTCGGGTTTCCTAGTGGCTATAAATAGCCCACGCCCTACACCATAAATTGGTGGCTTCTCAGAGTTAGTGCACGGCTTTTGTTGTTTGAGAGCAACCCACCTCCGAAGCTTTTGAGAGAGATAAATCCTTGCGAGGACAAAAGCCAAACACCTAGAGCCAAAGAGTGTTAGGCATCACTGAAGCCTTTCTGTCCGCGTGACCTGAAGACTTGTTACACTTGAGGACTGTGAATCCTCCAGCCGATTAGGCGTCGCGTTCTGAGCATCCAAGAGTCATTGTGGATCGCCGGTGAACGAAGTCTGTGAAGGTTTGGAAGTCTACCTTGAAGACTTAGCTGTCACATCCTAGCTAGTTCATGCATTAGAGTGTTGCATCATGTCTATTTTTCACATAAACTTGAAATGGGGATGCCGGAAACCCCCAGCACCCCCCCCTGAAACAACTAGGGTTTACTAAAATCCTTTCCAATGAACCTGAAATGCCCTCCATAAATGTTCACCATCTTTGGTCCTGGCTAAAACCTCTGCCAAAAATGGTTTCATATTTTTGGAGGCCATCTTGGATTTTTGCACAAGCCATAAGTATTTGCATTTGGGCATTTTAAATCCTATAAATATTTCCAAATGCCCAAATAATCTTGAAGGTATTTTTAGGCTGTTGAGAATAATTTCAAAGGTGCCTCAGAATATTTTCAGGATTTTCCCAAATGAAATAGTATTTTTACTATTTCAAAACACAGAACAGAAATAAATAAATAAAAGAGAAAACAGAAAGCAGAAGGACTTACCTGGCAGCCCACCTGGCGGCCCAGCACTGTGCTGGCCCGCGCCAGTCAGCTGCCTGCTCTCGCCAGAGCAGGCAGAGAGGTGACGCCGGCGAGCGCGAGCTCACCACGGCGCCACCTGCTTGCCGCCTCGCCCGTGGATGCGCTGGTCGAACCCCTCGACGCGCCCCCGAGCCTCTGGACACCCCCATTCTCCCCCATCGCCTCTCCCTCGCCTTCCTCCACCATGGCCGACGCAGCCGCAGCCACCTCGCCGGAGTAGCCGCGCCCACCGTCGACCTCGCGCCGTCCCACCGTGTCCAACAGCTCCGCCGTCGCCCACTCCTTCGAGCAGGTCGAGCCCCGAGCGCTCGTTTGCCCCGAAGCCTCGCCTCCGACCTCGCCTTCGCCGCTCACCGTCGGAGATCCCCTCCGCCGTCGCCACTGCAACAGCTCGCCTCCAACCTCACCGTCCGCTCCGTCACAACCACCGTGAGCCTGGCCACCTTCCCATCCTCTCCTCTATCCCTCTCGAGCTCCGCAGCCACCGCACATAGCTCACCCGTACGCGCTGCCGCACGAGCTCGTCGCCGACGAGGCTCCGGCCATCCAACGGCCGCACCACCGTGGCCATTAGCTCCACCGCAACGCCAGGAACCCGTAGCACCATCGCATGTCCCTCGCCGTGCTCTCTAGCAACGGATTCAACTACGCCCGTACCCCGGCAGCCGCACGGTTCGTCGCCGGCGTCGATTCCGGCGACCCCGAGCTCCACCACCACCACCAGTCGATGCGGTTTGCTCCCAGCTACACGTAGGTACTCTCCGCCGTCCATTTGGTCGCCGGAGGAGGGATCCCGCACTCCACCGCCGCGTCTGGACGTCGCCGGCGGCTAAACGCCGGCGAGTCAGCGTGGTTTGACCACGGGTTGACCCCCCCATAGTCACTGACAAGTGGGGCCCGCCTGCTAGTTAATCTGAGTTAGAATTAAAACTAATCCTAATTAGCTAATTACCTAACAGTGACACTGACACAGGGGACCCACACGTCAGGTTTAACCTGGACGACCCCGTTGACCTGCTGACGTCACACTGACGTCAGGCTGACGCAGTAAAGCATTATCTGGATTTAAGTTTATATTGGAAATTCCAGAAATTATCACAAACTTCAAAAAATCATAGAAAATAATCTATAGCTCAGAATGAAAAGATTTATATATGAAAAATGATCAAAAAAATCCATTCTATCCATCTGTACTGGTTTCATGCATGTTTAAGCAAGTTAACCTACTGTTTAATGTAGAACAAGATAAAGCACTAAAAGAGGCCACATATGAACTTGGAATTTGAATCCTTGATTCAAAATAGTCCAAACCCATCTGGTCTTAGTTGCATTAGCCCAATACATCCATTTTGCCATGTCTCATGCATGCATCATAGTGTTGCACTTGCTTGGTGTTGATTGTGCTTCGGTATGTTCATCGTGGTAGGTTCTGCCTCCGAGGATATACACGAGTATCCAACTGAAGGGCAGTATCCCACCACCACTCCGTCAGGCAAGCAACCCATTGATCATTTCGATACAAACCCATCTTCTCGCTTCTGCTCTCATTTACTGCATTAAGACAACGCGATTCAAACTGTTGTGTGTTGCGGTAGTTGAACCCACTTTCCTTTGCATGACCTGTCATTGCCACAGTAACTAGATGAAACCCACTAGCATGTGTAGGAGTTGATTGAGCCATGTTGTGTTCCTACAATGCTATGCTTGCTACGCTTAGAGTCGTGTCAGGTCTGGCTCATCAGGGTGATGAACTAGAGTGAAAGTGTGTGTCGGTAATGAGAGTGAAGTGTTGAATACGACTTGGTAAAGGTATCGATGGGAGGCCATGTAGGAGTACATGGTGGGTTGTTTCATTGAGACCGTCCCTAAGAACTGAGATCTGTATGCGTGATTTAAGATTCAGCTACTACCACGCATTGGGCCCGAAACCAATGGACCCCCTCGGCTTCTTAATCACCCTTGTCCTCTGTCTAGGAGTTGCACGTAGTTTCTGGTGTTTGTAGTAAGCTGGAGGCCATGGACAGCGCTGACCAAGGAGTGGGCTGTGATGCGGTAGGCTCGTGGCCCGGTGTACCGAGTCGCCCGTTTGGTGTCTCGGGAACCCTGCACACATCGTTCGGGGCCGTATGTGGAAACCTCGGCCGGACTCCCTGCGGATGGAACCTGAATAGGCGATAAACCTGGACTAGAGACTCGAGTGTTTAGGTAGGCTGTGGCCGACACCCACGTTGGGCTTCCGCTTGAAGGTTGCCGAGTACACGTCGTGTAGCGACGATAAGTGGTGAGAGCGTGTGTGACGAAGTACACCCCTGCAGGGTATAAAACTATTCGAATAGCCGCGTCCGCGATAAAGGACTACTTGGTCGCTTATGCAGTTCATAGACAAGTAAATGGATACTACTAAAAGCCTCAAGATAAGTGTGAGTACCGCGGATGGCCCTCTCGTGGGATGACGAGGGAGGATCCACGGTGGGGTATTGAGATGGTGATTAGTGGACTCGTGTGCGAAAACTATTTCACAGGTGGTGTATCGTAGGATAGCTTAGCCAAGAGTCAAAGCTGGCTTGCTGCAATAACCCCACTACCTTCTTGAGAATGAACATGTATAGTAGGATCTGTTGTAAGACTTGCTGAGTACCTTTGTACTCATGTTGCTTCAATTACTGTTTTCAGACGACAACACCGCCCCTTCTGATGGGTTCTACGTAGAACTCGACGATGATGAGTGACTTGCCACCCAGGTGGTGATCTAGGCTTGTGAAGGGCCTACGTAGATAGACAGGCTTCGTCAAGCCTTCTTTCTTTCTAGCGTCTGTACCCAGACAGTTTGCTTCCGCATGTGCTTGTATGATTGTATGACTTGAGTGTCGGGTCGTGTGACCCCTATCTGTATGAACAAGTTATGTAAGGCTCTCCGGAGCCCTTTAAATAAAGTACTTGAGTTGTAGAGTTTTGTTGTGATGCCATGTTGTATTTGCACATATCGAGCATATTGTGTGTATGATTGAAATGCTTGGTATGTGTGGGTTCCGACAATCTAGTTGTTTATCCTTGGCAGCCTCTCTTATGGGGAAATGTAGTCTAGTGCCTCCTTGAGCCATAGGAGTCCGCTACAGCCCGATTCACCGGAGTCCTGCTAGCCCAGCACTACTGCTCTGGACACCTGACTGGCCGGCGTGTGATTCATATCGTTCCTGTGTCTGTCCCTTCGGGGAAATGTCACGCGGTGACATCCGGAGTCCTGCCTAGCCTGCTACAGCCCGGGTTCCCGGAGTCCTGTTAGCCCAGTGCTACAGCCCGGATTCACACGCTGCTGACCGACACGTTCGATGTTGATTCATGTATGCCTGTCCCCATACGTTAGTGCCGCTTTGGGTTCACGACTAGCCATGTCGGCCCGGGTACTCTGTCATATGGATGCTAGCGACATTGTCATATACGTGAGCCAAAAGGCGCAAACGGTCCCGGGCCATGGTAAGGCGACACCCGCGGGAGTACCGTGCGTGAGGCCGCAATGTGATATGAGGTGTTACAGGCTAGATCGGTGTGACTTGGAATCGGGGTCCTGACATTAGCAGAGTGATTGGGCGAGGACTGGGTGTCCTTAGCTCAAGGGGAATAAGGTGAAGACACGGTCTTTTGAGTTAAATCTCAGCCTCCCTAACCAGACGTACAGTTGTCATAGCAACTGGAACTGGTCCAACAAATCCTTGTCCTCACCAAGCGACTGGTTCTATCTTCTCCCTCTCATTATTTACAGTTTGTCTTCATGAAGTCATTGCATGCCTGTGTTACCTGTTTGACTTCACTGTGTGACTTCTATTGTTGTTTGGCTTCGTACTATCTTCCATCCTGATCATTACTACCTAGTTTCTATTAGTCTTCGTGCTTTCACTTTGTTGAATACTTGACTATGGCTTGCATAGTGTAGTCTACCTTCCGCTGCATGTTAATAGGTTCATTTCTATCGTTTGTCTTTGAAACTTCCAAGTTTTGAAGACTTCCATAAAAATCGCCTATTCACCCCCCCTCTAGTCGATAACTAGCACTTTCAATTGGTATCAGAGCAAGGTACTCCCTTGTTCTATGTGATTCGGTTTAACCACCTGGAGTTTTAGCTATGTCGACTGCAGGGATAATCAAAGTCTCCGCTACGTGCCCCGTCTTCGATGGAACTGAATATCCCTACTGGAAGAATAAGATGCGCATGCATCTTGAGGCCATTGATGTCGACCTCTCGTATGTGGTCAAGAATGGTGTTCCCAAGACTGGTGAAGGTGTCACCCTGCTGATGTCAAGAAGTTCATTCAACTGGATTCTACTGCCAAGAACATCATCTGTGGTCATCTGACCAAAGGACAGTATGGCCGTGTGAGTGCTCTGGAAACGTCGAAGCTAGTCTGGGACAAGCTCTCGAAGGTCAACGAAGGCGTCTCAACCCAGAGAGATCAAAGGATCAGTGTTCCTCACAACCTCTTCAATCGCTTCAAGAGAAACGACAATGAGAATGTCCAACTCAGATTTGATCGCCTCACTGACATCACAAATGAGCTTCGTGCTCTCGGCGCCACTGAGATCACCAAGCATGAAATCGTCAAGACACTGCTGAGATCACTTGACAGCTCGTTCGACACCCTTTCCCTGATGATACAAGAACGCCCTGACTTCAAGACACTCGATCCGTCTGACATACTTGAGAGGCTCAACACACATGAGTTCTAGCTATCTGAGAAAAGAGATATCTATGGTCCCAACTATGGCCGAACTCGCGCTTTGAAGGCAAAAGTTGTTTCCTCATCTGAAGAAGAATCTGACTGCAGTTCTGGTGATCCTGAAGACATTCGAAAGGAGCTTGCTATGCTTGTGAAGAAGTTCTAGAAGTTCACTAAGAAGAAGGGCTTCAGAAAGTCTTCATGATCCAGCTCAAGAAATGATGAAGCCTCCACTCATTATTACAAGAAGAGAACATGTCACGAGTGCAAGAAACCTGGACACTACATCTCTGAGTGTCCACAGTGGAACAATGAGAACAAGAAGAAGAAGAAGAAGAAGAGCAAGGAATATGATTCTGATGACAAGAAGAAGAAGAAATCCTCAAAGTCTTCTTCCAGGTCTTCGTCCAAGTCTTCATCACATAAGAAGAGCTCATCTGGCAAGGCTCGTGCTTTTGTTGGCAAGGAGATGGATTCAGAGGAGGATTCTACTTCTGAGGGGGTGGAGGTGGAGTCTGAGGAGGAGTCCGACCCTGGCGTTGCAAGTCTGGCTCTAGATACAGCCTACGTTGCCAAGTCCATCTTCAACACTGAAGAAAATGGCCCCGTCACCAACGCTGATGCTAATGACAAGGACGACTCTGCTCCCACCTACTGCTTCATGGCACGTGGTGCCAAGGTAAAATCACGCGATGCTTACTTTCAAACATCAAGTGAAGATGACTCTGATTGTGAATCCGAACCCAGCTACAAAACACTTGCTAAAATTGAACTGAACAACAGAAAGCTATGGAACATACTCAAAAACTGTTAGACAAAAGCGATGACCTGTTGGACACAGAAATGACCCGATCTCAGTCCTTAATTGAAGACATAAAAAATCTTCGTGTTAAGTACCAGGAACTTGAAAGTCGTCATGAAACGCTCTCAACCACTCATGAAAATCTTTCCTATGATTATCTTCAAAGGAAGCAAGAGCTTGAGAAATTGAGAGCGGCTCATGAAGATCTTAAAAAAAAGAATGAGTCACTTCACGCTCAACAGATCAGTCCCGCTCAGGAAGGATTTGAACCACCATGTTTAAAATGCCTTGAGCGTGATAACGCTACTTCTGTTGCTAAATGTTCTACTGCTGCTACTATTGCAATATCTTCAACTGTTGATGTGGTAACTAACCCCTCCGCTGAGGATGCCACCACTATTGCTGATGAAAATGCTAGGTTGAAGACATTGCTTGAAATAGGGATGTACAAAAGTCTCAAAGGGCATCAGACACTGTGCGATGTCCTCAAAAAGCAGATTCTGAACCGAAACCCTAGGAAAGAGGGTGTTGAGTTCGAGAGGAAAATGAACGTTGATGGTTCTTACTGGAAGCCTGAGCAGTACCCCAAAACCACATGGGTTGCTGCAAAGGAACCTTCAGTGGATCCATCCACCTTATCTGGCTTCACTTGTGCTAACCCTATTATAATTGATGAATCCTTTGATGCAAACTATAAACTGTTTAAGAGTCAGAATGGTGAAGTGTTTGCCAGGTATATTGGTACTAACTACAGGAATGGGCCACCTATGAAGAAGATCTGGGTCCCCAAAAGTTGTCTTGAGAATCTTTTTGTGAATGTCATCATGACACCGCCTGGGAAGAAGACAAATCCCAGACCAAAAGCTTCATATGGTCCAAAGGCTTCATACAGATACAGGACTCAACTGAGTCACCCTAACGCCAATGTTTTGCAGGGAAATCATACTCAAACTTATGAATATGAGCATGTGTGTTCAAACCGCTTTGTTCGTAAAACTAAGAACTTTTCTGCTTATTCATATGAGTATCATTCATCTCCTGCAAGGCTATTTGCTAGGGCTCCAAAGCCGAAGTTCTCAGATGCTGCACTTAGACTCATTGCTTCTAAGCCACCCCTGAAGATGTGGGTGGTTAAGAAGAATTAACTTTCTTTTGCAGGGAAAGGTCTCCAGCCGGAAATCAAAGGCGTCTGATGCTAATGCTAGGGCCTAAAACATCTTGTAGGGCGCAAGATCAAATGTCCAAATGGTCTTACTATGTATTTTGTTCCTGAATCGCTTGCCAATCATCCTATCAGTCCTAATCTTGATCTGAGCTTTGATAATCCTCTTGCCCGTCAAATGTTTATGCTTCACAATACTCTTGGTGAAGCCTATCCCCCTAACTATACTGTAGGGTATGACACCTCATGCTTCAGAATGGATTATGGACAGCGGATGCACTAATCATATGACTGGTGATCGAAGTCTTCTCATGGACTCAACCTTACGTCCATTTGACAAGAGTCACATCACATTTGCTGACACTGGTAAAAGCAAGGTATTGGGTCTAGGTAGAGTTGCAATCTCAAAGGATCATCACATGGATAAAGTGATGCTTGTTGGATCCCTTGGTTTCAACTTAATGTCTGTCTCAATGCTTTGTGACTTGAACATGATTGTGATATTTGGAAAATATCGTTGCCTTGTACTAATGGAATCTGACAAGTCTCTAGTCTTTGAAGGGTATCGGAAAGATGATCTGTACATGGTAGATTTCTTAGCAGGACCACAGCTTGCCGTTTGTCTTCTAGCAAAAGCTTTAGAGTGCTGGCTCTGGCATCGGAGGCTAGGGCATGCTGGCATGAGGAACTTACACACTCTCGCAAAGAAGAAGCATGTCATAGGCATCGAGGGCGTCAAGTTCAAGAAGGATCACTTGTGCGGTGCCTGCGAAGCTGGAAAGATGACAAGGGCCAAGCATCCCTCGAAGACAATCATGACGACACCTCAACCCTTCGAGCTGCTACACATGGACTTATTTGGCCCTACTCACTACTCTACTCTCACTACTACTGCTTGTCTCTATGGCTTCGTCATTGTTGATGATTATTCAAGATATACGTGGGTGCATATAATTCTCTACAAGACTGAAATGCAGGATGTCTTCAGACGCTTCGCCAACCGTGCCCTGAACAACTATGGTGTCAAGATCAAGCATATCAGAAGTGACAACGGCACTGAGTTCAAGAACACCGGCCTCGACCTTTACTTGGATACATTGGGGATCACTCATGAGTTCTCAGCTCCATACACACCTCAGCAAAATGGCATCGTAGAGCGCAAGAACGGAACACTCATAGAGATGGCACGGACGATGCTCGATGAATACAAGACTCCAAGAAAGTTCTGGCCTGAAGCTATTGATACTGCATGCCATGTCATCAACCGTGTTTATCTTCACAAGCTTTTGAACAAGACATCCTATGAACTCCGCACTGGTAAGAAGCCAAATGTCAGTTACATCAGAGTATTTGGTGCTAGGTGCTAGATCAAGGATCCACATCACACTTCAAAATTTGCACCGAAAGCACATGAAGGTTTTATGCTTGGTTACGGAAAGGATTCGCACTCCTACAGAGTCTTCAACCTCTTTCACTATAAAGTGGTTGAAACTGTGGATGTGCGGTTCGATGAGACTAACGGCTCGCAAAGAGAGCACCCAAATGTGATAGATGAAGTTCCACCTAGTGAATCCATCAAGCTAATGGGAACTGGAGAAATCATACCATCTGAAGCACAGCCTGAAGAGGAACTTATCATTTCTGCACCTAATCAACCTGAAGACAATGCTCAGCCCGAAGACAATCCTTCCAATGATGACAATGATCAACAGGAGCAAAATCTTCGTCCAGTTCATCCTCGTGTCGCAAATGAAGTGCAGATTGAGAAGATAATTGATAGCATCAATGCGCCTGGTCCACTTACTCGTTCAATAGCAACACAGCTAGCAAATTTCTGTGGGCACTTTGCATTTGTCTCAATTTCTGAACCCAAGAAAGTTGCTGAAGCCTTCATGGAACCTGAATGGATTAAAGCTATGCAAGAAGAGCTTCAACAGTTCAAACTGAACAATGTCTGGGAACTTGTCAAGCGTCCTGACCCTCGCAAGCACAACATAATAGGCACAACATGGATATATCGCAACAAGCAAGATGAGCATGGTCAAGTTATCAGAAACAAGGCTCGTCTCGTTGCTCAAGGATACACTCAAGTTGAAGGGATTGACGTCGATGAAACATTTGCTCCTGTGGCTAGGCTTGAAGCTATTCGCATATTGCTAGCCTATGCAAATCATCACAACATCCTTCTGTAACAAATGGATGTGAAGAGTGCATTTCTCAACGGCAAGATTGAAGAAGAAGTGTATGTTGCACAACCTCCTGGCTTTGAAGATCCAAAACATCCTGATATGGTGTACAAGCTTAACAAGGCACTGTATGGCCTCAAACAAGCCCCTCGCGCTTGGTATGACACACTCAAAGACTTCCTGAAGAGCAAAGGCTTCAAACCTGGTTCCCTGGATCCCAAACTCTTCACGAAGACATATGATGGTGAACTGTTTGTGTGCCAAATATATGTGGATGACATTATCTTCGGCTGCACCAACCTGAAATACAATGATGAGTTTGGACACATGATGCAAGAGAAATATCAAATTTCCATGATGGGTGAGATGAAGTTCTTCCTTGGTCTTCAAATTCGTCAGCAAAGCAATGGCATCTTCATATCTCAAGAGAAATACCTCAAAGACTGCATGAAGAAGTTTGGAATGCAAGACTGCAAAGGTTGCATGACGCCAATGCCAACCAAGAGTCATCTGGGTCCCGACGCCAATGGTAAAGAGTTCGATCAAAAGGTATACCGCTCCATGATTGGTTCTTGACTTTATTTATGTGCATCTAGGCCAGATATCATGCTTAGTGTTTGCATGTGTGCTCGATTCCAAGCGGCACCAAAGGAATCGCATCACTTAGCTGTGAAGCGAATTCTTTGATATTTGGCTTACACCCCAACATTAGGATTATGGTATCCAAAGGGCTCAGAGTTTGATCTAGTTGGATTCTCGGATGCTGATTATGCTGGTGACAAGGTGGATCGCAAGTCTACATCAGGCACATGTCACTTTCTGGGACGATCACTTGTCTATTGGTCTTCAAAGAAGCAAGACCGTGTATCACTCTCCACTACTGAATCTGAATACATTGCTGATGGATCTTGCTACGCTCAGCTTCTATGGATGAAGCAAACACTCAAGAACTATGGCATCCATCTGAAACAAGTACCACTTTACTGCGACAACGAAAGCGCCATCAAGATTGCCAACAATCCAGTTCAGCACTCGAAGACAAAGCACATTGAAATTCGTCATCACTTTCTCAGAGATCATGTCATGAAGGAAGATATTGATATCATACACGTCAACACTGAACAGCAATTGGCAGATATCTTCACAAAGCCCTTGGATGAGAAAAGGTTTTGCAAGTTGCCGTGTGAGCTAAATATCTTGGAATCCTCGAATGTCCAGTGATTAGGCACACATCCTAACACTTATGCATGTTGATAACTTAGATGTGCAACACACGAAGTAATGTATGTCTTCAGTCAATGAAGACTTACACTCTGAGTGTGAATACATTAATGCGGAATCTGACTTCGGGGCGCCATGATAATTGTGTGCCGTGTCTGGGTCTAATACTTCCTATACGGTGGGTAACGCCACCACCAAACCTTTATTTGAAGTGTTTCTCCTGGCGTTACATTTGCTAAGTCTTCATATTTGGTTTGTCTTCAATATTAACATGACTTCATGTTTATCTTCACAATGTTGATTTGATCTCATTCTGATATATATATATATATATATATATATATATATATATATATTAGTGTTTTGTCATCTACAACATTCACTTATTGCTATGTCTTCTCATTTGAATCTTTTGGACTAAGTGAATGTGATCGGACCCTAACCTCTCTATGCTTTCTACCTCAAAATCTATCTATCCAAATCATATGCATTCTGTTGAAACTGTCGAATGTCTTCTCTGCGTCCTTGTCAGCAGAAGATACAAAGACAAACATTAAATATGTTTTAAATGCACAATTCTTATTGCCTGAAACCCGGAGAAGCCGGAACAACCACCCGACAGTCCAGGCGTGCGTGGGAACATGGAACAACTTCCAATGTGTTGCATGTTCGCCATGTGTCCCTCAGATGTGAACCGCCAGGGGCACCTGCGTAATTGCGATGTGCCGTCCCTCTCCCTATAAATGCACATCACATCGCGGTCAAAACACTTCTTCCACCTCTCCACCTCGACAAACCCTAGCGCCACCGCTAGCTCTCGACGACGCCGGCGACGAAGCGCTTAGCTACCACGACCTCACCGACGCCGTCTTCACGCCGGCCACGGACATCGTCTTCTCCGCCACCGCCATAGGTGTCCTCCGTCGCCAAGTTAGGGCACGGAAGATTGAACTGCTCAGCCTCATCTTCTACTCCGTTTAGCAGTTCATCGTGTGGTAAATTAAAACTCTCTTTTTACAGTCTTTTTGATCCGATAAATTCATCCTTCCTACCAAAAGTGGTTTCTGTCTCCACAAATTTGGATCTATCCTGTTTTGCATCTCATATGATGCCTAGTATATTCACTTATGCTTCACACATAGTTAGATTCCTCACTTGTACCTATTCTTGGATTCGTACAAATCTGGAACCAACTCTCAACATATAAGTGAATGTCTTCGCGCTATGAGGTCAAAGTCTTCTAAACTGATTTATCTTCAAAATCTTCTGAGAATGCATATGACCTCTTCCCCTTCCCTCGCATCTCTAATGCTGTCACAAGTACATGTCCGTGAGAGAATCCGTTTGGTTCTCATAGTCCGCATTCATTTGCAGAATTCTTACAGCATCATATCAACTCTCCCGAAGCCAGTTCCTGTCTGACTAGCAGACGGAAGCCTTTGAGAGTGTTGAAGCCATTCAGTCTGAACTTCATGGCAACAGATAAGTCAGCAAGGAAGGGAGGTAGACAGCATTGTGGGGGAACATCAAGAGATTTGCCACCTGACCTCTATGAGCTATACAAGACAGATCCAGAGGAGGATTACAATCAGCGCAAAACTCGAATCCAATGGATTCGAAGATATTGGGCAGAGCAATGGTTCAAGTATAGGTTCGTGACCCAGGAATATGCTGAAAAGAATGCCATCAAGCGACCCTGGGGAGACATCTTGTACAAAAATCTTCCACCCAGGTCCAAAGTTGAAGCCATTGATCAAGGCTTCTACCCTTGCATGGTCCGTGGACCACAACCTGCTGATGCCGACCCATCTTCGTTGCTCTGGTGTCGTGACGACAATCTGTTCAAGCGCAACTTTTAGTTTGCCAAGAACTCGGCCAAAGAGAACAAGAAGTCGTGGGGATTAGACTTCAACCCAGGTCCCTCTGCTCCTCGTGCCGATGGCACACGCGAAGCTGAACCCAATCTTGTTGGGCCCTTCTACAACCTAGAGGGTCTCATCACTCACATCATGGTTCAAGGGGCAGCCATGGATCACTCTGCAGATGACGCTGATTCTGACGAAGTGCCTGCACCACCGAAGCCTAAGAAGCTGAAGAAACCCAAGGCTTCGAAGCCTTCCACTGCACCAAGAGCTTCGCGAGCGAAGCCTCTGGCCACTGCTCCTCCTGCACCAAGTGTGTAGTCTGAAGATCTCTCACGCATCTCCAAGTCTGAGAGGAAGAAGAAGAAGCCCATGCACACCACTGGTCCAGCACTGACCCCTGCTGCTGTTCTCAGGAATGAGAACAAAGCCATTGATCTGTCGAGTGACAACGATCTTGCTGATGATGCCCTTGAGCTGCTGATAAAGAGCAAGCAAGAGGCAGAAATCTTCAATGATTTGCCTCTCTTTGATGTAGAAGTGTTGAACAACTTCATTGATGAGTGGTTTGACACCCCAAATCTCAGCTTTGATGATCTTCAACTTCTGATTGGCCTCAACGTCTCCTTCCATGGAGCCATTGCTCCTGAGCTGGCTCTTGCTCAGAGAATCGTTGAACTGAAGCACAAAATTGACTATGAGAAGGCTCAGTTCAAGAAGCATATGGCCCAGCTCAGTGTGACAGACGTCCAAAACTTCAAGACTATGATGCATGAGCTCAAGGAGGCGTTTCACAAGAAACGTGACGAAGCCGAAGGTTCTCGAGAGCGCATGAAGCACTTGGCTGCCAAATGTGTTCAAGCTTACAATGAAACCGAGAAGCGCAAGGCAATTGGGTGTCCTGGCATTGACCCCAAGATGGCTGCTAAGAAAAAGAAGCCTACTATGGCCCCAGCTGAAACATCCAGGCGGGAAGAACCTCGCATTGTCTTCCCCGCCAGTATGATAGGCGTGAAGCCTAAGGTCCCCACAGTGGCTTGAGAGCTCAAGAAAACAAGGGCAGCTGAAGCCGAACCCAGCAAGCGCAAGACCAAGAACACCACTGACGAGGCTCCACCTGCCAAGAAGCGAAAAACCAAGAAGAAAGATCGGGCTGCTCCCACAGAGCCCCTTGTCGTCGAGCCAATTTCTGTTGCTCGTCCTGCATCTGCACAACAAGAGCGTCGTTTGATAGTTCATGAGCCTGCTTCCCCAGAGGCTCCTGAAGCTAAAGACATTCCAGCTGCTGACCCCACCGCAGCTGAAGACATTGGTCACCATGACAATGTAGAAGATGATGAAGTCCTTCCTCGGATCGAGCACAATGTGGTATCATCGCCTGTTCTCACGAACAGCGAACTCATCAGCATTGGTCGTCCTTTGACGCCAATCGCTCAGGATGACTCATGGGCTGATCACCCTCAAGACTCCCCCCGTCAAGAAGAAACACCAGCTACTCCCCCAACTCAAGTCACCACTCCGGTGCTTGAAGATGATGACCTTCAGGCCCAACCTACTCCATCTCCACAAGCGTCGCCAGTGTTCCGCGGGCTTCGTAAAGGACCAAGGCCACAAGTCACTCTGTCGAGTGTTCCAGAAGGAGAAGAGCACCAATCAGTATCACGCCAAGTATTTCCTGAAGCCTCTCCTACTGCGAACATCTCCGAGTCTGAAGCCCAAGCGGCTGAAGATATTCCGGCTGCATCAGCCGATGAACAAGAAGAGCCAAGAGGTGAAGAAGAACGTGTTGCTACACCCCCAACCAACCCTGAAGTTGTTCTCGAGGAGAACGTGTCCGGCCCTCCAGCTACTCGAGTGGAGGTTGATAACATTTTGAGGCGACCACCAACACCAACTCTGAAGCCAATGACGTTGTCATGGCTGACACTAATGTGGCGCCTGAAGTTAATGTGGTGCCCGAAGTGATTGCACTTGAAGTAAATGCTGCACCTGATGCAAATCTGCAGCCTGAATCATTGCCACTACCACTGCTCCTGTACCACCTCCAAGGCCTCACACTATCGAGCAAGCATTTGATCGTGGTCAGCTGGTTACTGTCCGATGGCCCATTCTGGTTCCTCCACCTACTGCTGGTCCGCGATTTGACTATCATGTCGAGCACAGGCCTCAGGTCCAGAAGCCAAAGCCAAGGTTGCCCAGGTTTCCAGGTACTGCCACTTCACCAGGGTCCTTCAATGCAAATGGTTTCATTGCGCACAACACATTCTTTGATAGTGCCAAGAACCCCTATTCCAAGCCAAGGATTTCATCTGATCGGTTCTGGAGCTATCAGCAATGCAGCTACTATTCCTGTGTTATCTATGATCAAGGGCGTATCTTTCCACATATGCATCTAGACACTGAAGCCATTGCTGGACTGCCCTGCCTTGAAGAAGCCCTTGACTGCTTCCGTGATGCTGGACTTCTGAACTTTGTGACTGACAAGGAGCATTGGAATGAAGAGCTTCTGCTACAATTTTATGCTACCCTCCACATTTGCGGCTACAACAGGGATCCGAAGACTTGGGTCCTTGAGTGGATGACAGGCAATGTCGATCATAAAGCCAAAGCTCTTGATATCATTGAGCTAACTGGCCTGCCCACTCCAGGTAAACTCTTTGAGCCTGGTTATCAGCTTCACCGCAATGCATTGGAGAGCATCTTTCAGAAGCCAGAGCCCAACATGAGCCAAATGCTAAGCATGATGAAGCCTCTGCCACGCGACGCTGAATACCCAAAAGAGTTCTTTGTTATCTGCCCCCGAACAATCAATCATATCATAAGGTGAACTCTATGGCCATCAAGGGACATTCTTCTGCAGCAAAGCTTGAAGGAGCGATGAAGACATTGGTCTTTTGCATCTTCAATGGCATCAGCTTCAATGCTTAAGACTTCTTTATCAGGCAATTGGCTGCATCAAGCTCTAATCTCTTTGGTCTGAAGTTCTACGCTCCATGGGTTATGCGCCTTATCAAGCTCTATTCAGCTGTCAACTATCAGCCTTCTGCTCGCAACCATCTGATCTTTTTGCCAAAGATTGATGTGTCCATTGAAGCCATATACCCAGAGCCTGCAAGGAGCCTATTTGTCTTCACAATGCTGATCACCAAATCTTCACACAACCCATTGAAGGAGTTCAGGCCGTCACTCTTGTTTATCCTTTGGCTGGCAATACACGCTTCCCTCACCGTGCCCATACTGAAGCCACTGAAAGCACTATTGCTCAAAGGCCTCGGAAGCGATCTCGTGTTCTCAATGACCGAGAGCTTCTCATTGCCCTGCATCAGAAACAGGATAAGCATCACTACTGGCTGAAGCGGCAGATGCAAAGCCTCTTGGTGGACGTAAATCGCATTCGCAATCTTGCCACCAAGAATGTATTTGTCACTCATGAAACCTGTTGGAGGTCTTGGAAGAGTTTGACATTGCTGAGTGCTGAAGCAGATCTTCAAGACGATGGCTTCACTGAAAGATTCAAGTTTGACTCCACTCCTCCAAGGAATGATGTCTTGCGTCGGACTCCCTCTCTTGAAGACTCTGACTATTCCTCCTCAGCTGCAACTGTGAATGTGTTGGGAATGTAGCAATAATTCAAAATTTTCCTACGTGTCACCAAGATCAATCTAGGAGATGCTAGCAACAAGAGAGGAGGAGTGCATCTTCATACCCTTGAAGATCGCTAAGCGGAAGCATTCAAGAGAACGGGGTTGATGGAGTCGTACTCGTCGTGATCCAAATCACCGATGATCCAAGCGCCGAATGGACGGCACCTCCGCGTTCAACACACATACGGAGCGGTGACGTCTCCCACGCCTTGATCCAGCAAGGAGGAGGGAGAGGTTGAGGAAGAAGGCTCCAACAGCAGCACGACGGCATGGTGGTGGTGGAGTGACAGTTCTCCGGCAGGGCTTCGCCAAGCACACGCGGAGGAGGAGAGGTGTTGGGGAGGGGAGGGGATGCGCCTTGGGCAAGGTATGGCTGCCCTCCCACCCCTCCACTATATATAGGGGCAAGGGAGAGGGGGCCGGCCCCCTCAGATCCCATCTGGTGGGAGGGGCGGCGTCCAGGGGGAGGTGGCTTGCCCCCCAAGCAAGGGGGGGCGCCCCCCTTTAGGGTTTCCCCCAAACCCTAGGCGCATGGGCCCTAGCGGGTTGGCGCCCAGCCCACTAAGGGCTGGTTCCCTTCCACCTACAGCCCATAAGGCCCTCCGGGGCAGGGGGGGCCCTCCCCGTGGACCCCTGGAACCCCTCCGGTGGTCCCGGTACAATACCGGTATACCCCCGAATATTTTCCGGTGACCGTATGGTGACTTCCCATATATAAATCTTTACCTCCGGACCATTCCGGAACTCCTTGTGACATCCGGGATCTCATCCGGGACTCCGAACAACATTCGGTAATCACATACAAACCTTCCTTATAACCCTAGCGTCATCGAACCTTAAGTGTGTAGACCCTACGGGTTCGGGAATCATGCAGACATGACCGAGACACCTCTCTAGCCAATAACCAATAGCGGGGTCTAGATACCCATGTTGGCTCCCACATGTTCCACGATGGTCTCATCGGATGAACCACGATGTCGAGGATTCAAGCAATCCCGTATACAATTCCCTTTGTCAATCGGTACGTTACTTGCCCGAGATTCGATCGTCGGTATCCCAATACCTCGTTCAATCTCGTTACCGCAAGTCACTTTACTCGTTCCGTAATGCATGATCCCGTGACTAACTACTTAGTCACATTGAGCTCATTATGATGATGCAATACCGAGTGGGCCCAGAGATACCTCTCCGTCATACGGAGTGACAAATCCCAGTCTCGATTCGTGCCAACCCAACAGACACTTTCGGAGATACCTGTAGTGCACCTTTATAGCCACCCAGTTACGTTGTGACGTTTGGTACACCCAAAGCATTCCTACAGTATCTGGGAGTTGCACAATCTCATGGTCTAAGGAAATGATACTTGACATTAGAAAAGCTCTTAGCAAACGAACCACACGATCTTGTGCTATGCTTAGGATTGGGTCTTGTCCATCACATCATTCTCCTAATGATGTGATCCCGTTATCAATGACATCCAATGTCCATGGTCCGGAAACCATAACCATCTATTGATCAACGAGCTAGTTAACTAGAGGCTTACTAGGGACATGTTGTGGTCTATGTATTCACACATGTATTACGGTTTCCAGTTAATACAATTATAGCATGAACAATAGACAATTATCATGAACAAGGAAATACAATAATAACCATTTTATTATTGCCTCTAGGGCATATTTCCAACAGTGTCCCACTTGCACTAGAGTCAATAATCTAGTTCACATCACTATGTGATTGTAATGAATCCAACACCCATGGGGTTTGTTCATATCTCGCTTGTGAGAGAGGTTTTTAGTCAACGGGTCTGAACCTTCCAGATCCGTGTGCGCTTTACAAATCTATATGTCATCTTGTAGATGCAGCTACCACGCGCTACTTGGAGCTATTCCAAATAACTGCTCTACTATACGAATCCGGTTTACTACTCAGAGTCATCCGGATTAGTGTCAAAGTTTGCATCGACGTAACCCTTTACGACGAAGTCTTTTACCACCTCCATAATCGAGAGAATTCCTTAGTCCACTAGTTACTAAGGAAAAGTTCGACCGCTGTCATGTGATCCATTCCTGGATCACTCTTGTACCCCTTGACTAATTCATGGCAAGGCACACTTCAGGTGCGGTACACAGCATAGCATACCGTAGAGCCTAATTCTTAAGTATAGGGGACAACCTTCGTCCTTTCTCTCTCTTCTGCCGTGGTCAGGTCTTGAGTCTTACTCAATACTCACACCTTGTAACACAGCCAAGAACTCCTTCTTTGCTGATCTATTTTGAACTCCTTCAAAATCTTGTCACGGTATGTATCCATTTGAAAGTATTATTAAGCGTTTTTGATCTATCCTTATAGATCTTGATGCTCAATGTTCAAGTAGCTTAATCCAGGTTTTCCATTGAAAAACACTTTTCAAATAACCCTGTATGCTTTCCAGAAATTCTACATCATTTCTGATCAACAACATATACTCATCAGAAATTCTATAGTGTTCCCACTCACTTCTTTGGAAATACAAGTTTCTCATAAACTTTGTAAAAACCCAAAATCTTTGATCATCTCATCAAAGCGTACATTCCAACTCCGAGATGCTTACTCCAATCCTTAGAAGGATTGCTGGAGCTTTGCATACTTGTTAGCATCTTTCAGGATTGACAAAACCTTCTGGTTGTATCACATACAACCTTTCCTCAAGAAAATCGTCAAGGAAACAATGTTTTGACATCCTATCTGCAAGATTTCATAAATAATGCAGTAACTGCTAATATAATTCCAACAGACTCTTAGCATCGCTACGAGTGAGAAAGTCTCATCGCAGTCAACTCCTTGAACTTGCCGGAAAACATCTTAACGACAAGTCGAGCTTTCTTAATGGTGACACTTACCATCATTGTCTGTCTTCCTTTTAAAATCCATCTGCACCCAACAGCCTTACGACCATCAAGTAGTTCTTCCAAAGTCTACACTTTGTTTTTATACGTGGATCCTCTCTCGGATTTTATGGCCTCGAGCCATTCGTCGGAATCCGGGCCCACCATCGCTTCTCCATAGCTCATAGGTTCATTGTTTTCTAGCAACATGACTTCCAAGACAGGATTATGTACCACTCTGAAGTAGTATGCATCCTTGTCATCCTACAAGGTTTGGTAGTGACTTGATCCAAAGTTGCATGATCACTATCATAAGCTTCCACTTCAATTGGTGTAGGTGCCACAGGAACAACTTCCTGTGCCCTGCTACACACTAGTTGAAGTCATGGTTCAATAACCTCATCAAGTCTCCACCATCCTCCCACTTAATTCTTTCGAGAGAAACTTTACCTCCAGAAAGGACCTGTTTCTAGAAACAATCACTTTGCTTCCGGATCTGAAATAGGAGGTATACCCAACTGTTTTGGGTATTCTATGAAGATGCATTTATCCGCTTTGGGTTCGAGCTTATCAGCCTGAAACTTTTCCACATAAGCGTCGCAGCCCCAAACTTTTAAGAAACGACAGCTTAGGTTTCTCTAAACCATAGTTCATACGGTGTCATCTCAACAGAATTGTGTGGTGCCCTATTTAAAGTGAATGCGGTTGTCTCTAATGCCTAACCCATAAACGATAGTGTAATTCGATAAGAGACATCATGGTATGCACCATATCCAATAGGGTGCAGTTATGATGTTCGGACACACCATCACACTATGGTGTTCCAGGTGGTATTAGTCGTGAAACAATTTCCACAATTTCTTAATTGTGTGCCAAACTCGTAACTCAGATATTCATCTCTATGATCATATCACAGACATTTTATCCTCTTGTCACGACGATCTTCAACTTCATTCTGAAATTACTTGAACCTTTCAATAATTCAGACTTGTGTTTCATCAAGCAAATATACTCAGCATCTACTCAAATCATCTGTGAAGCAAGAACATAACGATATCCACTGCATGCCTCAGCACTCATTGGACTGCACACATCAAAATGTATTACTTCCAACAAGTTGCTTTCTTGTTCCATCTTACTGAAAACGAGGCCTTTCAGTCATCTTGCCCATGTGGTATGATTTTCATGTCTCAAGTGATTCAAAATAAAGTGAGTCCAAACGATCCATCTGTATGGACTTTCTTCATGCATATATACTAATAGACATGGTTCGCATGTCTCAATCTTTTCAAAAATGAGTGAGTCCAAAGATCCATCAACATGGAGCTTCTTCATGCGTTTTATACCAATATGACTCAAGTGGCAGTGCCACAAGTATGTGGTACTATCATTACTATCTTATATCTTTTGGCATGAACATGTGTATCACTACGATCGAGATTCAATAAACCATTCATTTTAGGTGCAAGACCAGTGAAGGTATTATTCAAATAGACAGAGTAACCATTATTCTCCTTAAATGAATAACCGTATTGCGATAAACATAATCCAATCATGTCTATGCTCAACGCAAACACCAAATAACAATTATTTAGGTTTAACACCAATCTCGATGGTAGAGGGAGCGTGCGATGTTTGATCACATCAACCTTGGAAACACTTCCAACACATATCGTCATCTCACCTTTAGCTAGTCTCCGTTTATTCCGTAGCCTTTTATTTCGAGTTACCAACACTTAGCAACCGAACCGGTATCTAATACCCTGGTGCTACTAGGAGTACTAGTAAAGTACACATTAATATACTTCTGTCGACCTTGCCTGCCTTCTCATCTACCAAGTATCTAGGGTAGTTCTGCTTTAGTGACCGTTCCCCTTATTACAGAAGCACTTAGTCTCGGGTTTGGGTTCAACCTTGGGTTTCTTCACTAGAGCAGCAACTGATTTGCCATTTCATGAAGTATCCCTTCTTTCCCTTGCCCTTCTTGAAACTAGTGGTTTTACTAACCATCAACAATTGATGCTCCTACTTGATTTCTACTTTTGCGGTGTCAAACATCGCGAGTTGCTCAAGGATCATCATGTCTATCCCTGATATGTTATAGTTCATCACGAAGCTCTAATAGCTTGGTGGCAGTGACTATGGAGAACCATCACTATCTCATCTGGAAGATTAACTCACACTCGATTCAAGCGATTATAGTACTCAGACAATCTGAGCACATGCTCAACGATTGAGCTTTTCTCCCTTAGTTTGCAGGCTTAAGAAACTTGTCAGAGGTCTCATACCTCTTAACGTGGGCACTAGTCCGAAATCCCGATTTCAGTCTTTGGAACACCTCATATGTTCTGCGACGTTTCAAAAACGTCTTTGGCGCCTCAATTCTAAACCGTTAGCATTACGCACTGAACTATCACGTAGTCATCAAAAAGTGTATGTCAGATGTTTGCAACATCCACAGACGACGCTCAAGGTTCAGCACACCGAGCGGTGCATTAAGGAGATAAGCCTTCTGCGCAGCAATGAGGATAATCCTCAGTTTATGGACCTAGTCCGCATAATTTCTACTATCAACTTTCAACTAAATTTTCTCTAGGAACATATCTTAAACAGTAGAACCAAAGCGTAAGCTATGACATAATTTGCAAAGACCTTTTGACTATGTTCATGATAATTAAGTTCATCTGATTATTTAATGAAATCCCACTTAGATAGACATCCCTCTAGTCATCTAAGTGATACATGATCCGAATCGACTAGACCGTGTCCGATCATCACGTGAGACGGACTAGTCATCAACGGTGAACATCTCCATGTTGATCGTATCTACTATACGAATCATGTTCGACCTTTCGGTCTCTTGTGTTCCGAGGCCATGTCTGTACATGCTAGGCTCGTCAAGTCAGCCTAAGTGTTTCGCATGTGTAAATCTGGCTTACACCCGTTGTATGCGAACGTTAGAATCTATCACACCCGATCATCACGTGGTGCTTCGAAACAACGAACCTTCGCAACGGTGCACAGTTAGGGGGAACACATCTCTTGAAATTTTAGTGAGGGATCATCTTATTTATGCTACCGTCGTTCTAAGCAAATAAGATGTAAACATGACAAACATCACATGCAAATCATAAAGTGACATGATATGGCCAATATCATCTTGCGCCTTTGATCTCCATCTTCGAGGCGCAGCATGATCACCTTCGTCACCGGCATGACACCATGATCTCCATCATCATGATCTCCATCATCGTGTCTTCATGAAGTTGTCTCGCCAACTATTACTTCTACTACTATGGCTAACGGTTAGCAATGAAGTAAAGTAATTACATGGCATTTTTCATTGACACGCAGGTCATACAATAAATTAAGACAACTCCTATGGCTCCTGCCGGTTGTCATACTCATCGACATGCAAGTCGTGATTCCTATTACAAGAACATGATCAATCTCATACATCACATATATATAATTCATCACATCCTTTTGGCCATATCACATCACATAGCATACCCTGCAAAAACAAGTAAGACGTCCTCTAATTGTTGTTGCATGTTTTACGTGGCTGCTATGGGTTTCTAGCAAGAACGTTTCTTACCTACGCAAAAGCCACAACGGTGATATGTCAATTGCTATTTACCCTTCATAAGGACCCTCTTCATCGAATCCGATCTGACTAAAGTGGGAGAGACAGACACCCGCTAGCCACCTTATGCATCAAGTGCATGTCAGTCGGTGGAACCTGTCTCACGTAAGAGTACGTGTAAGGTCGGTCCGGGCCGCTTCATCCCATAATGCCGCCAAATCAAGATAATACTAGTAACGGCAAGCAAATTGAACAAATCATCGCCCACAACTACTTTGTGTTCTACTCGTGCATAGAATCTATGCATAGACCTAGCTCATGATGCCACTGTTGGGGAACGTAGCAATAATTCAAAAATTTCCTACGTGTCACCAAGATCAATCTAGGAGATGCTAGCAACAAGAGAGAAGGAGTGCATCTTCATACCCTTGAAGATCGCTAAGCGGAAGCGTTCAAGAGAACGGGGTTGATGGAGTCGTACTCGTCGTGATCCAAATCACCGATGATCCAAGCGCCGAACGGACGGCACCTCCGCGTTCAACACATGTACGGAGCGGTGACGTCTCCCATGCCTTGATCCAGCAAGGAGGAGGGAGAGGTTGAGGAAGAAGGCTCCAACAGCAGCACGACGGCATGGTGGTGGTGGAGTGACAGTTCTCTGGCAGGGCTTCGCCAAGCGCACGCGGAGGAGGAGAGGTGTTGGGGAGGGGAGGGGCTACGCCTTGGGAAAGGTATGGCTGCCCTCCCACCCCTCCACTATATATAGGGGCAAGGTTGAGGGGGCCGGCCCCCTCAGATCCCATCTGGTGGGAGGGGCGACGGCCAGAGGGAGGTGGCTTGCCCCCCAAGCAAGGGGGGGCGCCCCCCTTTAGGGTTTCCCCCAAACCCTAGGCGCATGGGCCCTAGGGGGGTTGGCGCCCAGCCCACTAAGGGCTGGTTCCCTTCCACCTACAGCCCATAAGGCCGTCCGGGGCAGGTGGACCCTCCCCGTGGACCCCCGGAACCCCTCCGGTGGTCCCGGTACAATATCGGTATACCCCCGAATATTTCCGGTGACCGTATGGTGACTTCCCATATATAAATCTTTACCTCCGGACCATTCCGAAACTCCTCGTGATGTCCGGGATCTCATCCGGGACTCCGAACAACATTCGTTAATCACATACAAACCTTCCTTATAACCCTAGCGTCATCGAACCTTAAGTGTGTAGACCCTACGGGTTCAGGAATCATGCAGACATGACCGAGACACCTCTCTAGCCGATAACCAACAGCGGGATCTGGATACCCATGTTGGCTCCCACATGTTCCACGATGATCTCCTTGGATGAACCATGATGTCGAGGATTCAAGCAATCCCGTATACAATTCCCTTTGTCAATCGGTACGTTACTTGCCCGAGATTCGATCGTCGGTATCCCAATACCTCGTTCAATCTCGTTACCGGCAAGTCACTTTACTCGTTCAGTAATGCATGATCCCGTGACTAACTACTTAGTCACATTGAGCTCATTATGATGATGCAATACCGAGTGGGCCCAGAGATACCTCTCCGTCATACGGAGTGACAAATCCCAGTCTCGATTCGTGCCAACCCAACAGACACTTTCGGAGATACCTGTAGTGCACCTTTATAGCCACCCAGTTACGTTGTGACGTTTGGTACACCCAAAGCATTCCTACAGTATCTGGGAGTTGCACAATCTCATGGTCTAAGGAAATGATACTTGACATTAGAAAAGCTCTTAGCAAACGAACTACACGATCTTGTGCTATGCTTAGGATTGGGTCTTGTCCATCACATCATTCTCCTAATGATGTGATCCCGTTATCAATGACATCCAATGTCCATGGTCAGGAAACCATAACCATCTATTGATCAACGAGCTAGTCAACTAGAGGCTTACTAGGGACATGTTGTGGTCTATGTATTCACACATGTATTACGGTTTCCAGTTAATACAATTATAGCATGAACAATAGACAATTATCATGAACGAGGAAATACAATAATAACCATTTTATTATTGCCTCTAGGGCATATTTCCAACAGTCTGCCACTTGCACTAGAGTCAATAATCTAGTTCACATCACTATGTGATTGTAATGAATCCAACACCCATGGGGTTTGTTCATATCTCGCTTGTGAGAGAGGTTTTTAGTCAACGGGTCTGAACCTTCCAGATCCGTGTGTGCTTTACAAATCTCTATGTCATCTTGTAGATGCAGCTACCACGCGCTACTTGGAGCTATTCCAAATAACTGCTCTACTATACGAATCCGGTTTACTACTCAGAGTCATCCGGATTAGTGTCAAAGTTTGCATCGACGTAACCCTTTACGACGAACTCTTTTACCACCTCCATAATCGAGAAGTTTGACATTGCTGAGTGCTGAAGCAGATCTTCAAGACGATGGCTTCACTGAAAGATTCAAGTTTGACTCCACTCCTCCAAGGAATGATGTCTTGCGTCGGACTCCCTCTCTTGAAGACTCTGACTATTCCTCCTCAGCTGCAACTGTGAATGCCCGAGTCATTGATGACCAAGATGATGCTACTTCACCACCTCCAACTTCAGTGCGTGTCGACACTGCACCAAGTTCTTCTGCACCGCCAAACGCCAACGGCGACCCTTTCTGCTTCACCTACTCCTTCTCGGAACGAGTAGACACTCTATGTCTTCAAACCTTTTTGGTCCTTACTGACAAAAGGGGGAGAAGCATATGAGTTGATAGTCTTCAAGCGGGTACATATGGGCGGTTGCTTTATATTTTGCCTAGTGTTTACAACTCTCGCTTTTGATACATTTGGCTCTTTGAGTTGTAACACTTAAACTTGATGGTCGTCTGCTACGTTTTCTGCTATTCTGTGATGCGATGATAAATTCCGCATGTGTGATGATAAATGCCGCACGAAGTCATATTGCAGACGTCCATTTTATATTTTGAATGTCATTATCTTCGTTATATCATATCATGCATGATAAATTGTCTTCATAAGTTGAAACGGATCTCCACAAGTACAACCTGCCATGTGCATTTGCATTCCAAAAGCAAATTACTTATATGCACATCTTCAAGGGGAGCCTGTTGCTACTTATGAAGACAATACGCTTAATCCTTTACAATTTCACATACTTTTATCCCCGTTGAAAACTTCAACCAGTTTGTCATCAATCACCAAAAAGGGGGAGATTGTAAGTGCATCTAGTGCCACCCCTAGTTGGTTTTGGAGTATTGACGACAAACCTGGATGAGGGACTAATGTATTTGTGAGAATTGCAGGATAACACAGGTAGTAGTCCCTCATTGATTCGGTTTACCTACTGGAGATGACCCCTAAAAATGTATGAAGACAATGGTGGTATGTGAAGATATTCACATTGAAGACTATGACAAGAGAAGACATCACGTGAAGACTATGGAGCGCGAAGACTTAGTTGTTTCATTGTTTCCTTTTCTTCTTTGTTGAGTCATAGGAACCACCGTACTGTTAAGTGGGGTCCCAGTGAACAAAGTCAGAGTGACTGAAGTGATGCTCAACCAAATCCTATGTCTTCGAGCGAAGACAATGAGAGCAAATCTTATCCAGAGCTGGATGAGTCAGCTTTACTTGTAGTCCAAGTCAAGTTGCCGCGTGTGTTTGAAATCTGACCGTTGGAACACGTGTCAGTTCCTTAGTGACCCAGGGTCATTTCGGACAAATCAGGTCGGGTTGCCTAGTGGCTATAAATAGCCCACGCCCTACACCATAAATTGGTGGCTGCTCAGAGTTAGTGCACGGCTTTTGTCGTTTGAGAGCAACCCACCTCCGAAGCTTTTGAGAGAGAGAAATCCTTGCGAGGACAAAAGCCAAACACCCAGAGCCAAAGAGTGTTAGGCATCACTGAAGTCTTTCTGTCTGCATGACCTGAAGACTTGTTACACTTGAGGACTGTGAATCCTCCAGCCGGTTAGGCGTCGCGTTCTGAGCATCCAAGAGTCATTGTGGATCGCCGGTGAACGAAGTCTGCGAAGGTTTGGAAGTCTACCTTGAAGACTTACCAGAGTGATTGGGTGAGGACTGGGTGTCCTTAGCTCAAGGGGAATAAGGTGAAGACACAGTCTTCTGAGTTAAATCTCAGCCTCCCTAACCAGACGTACAGTTGTCACAGCAACTGGAACTGGTCCAACAAATCCTTGTCCTCACCAAGCGACTGGTTCTATCTTCACCCTCTCGTTATTTACAGTTTGTCTTCGTGAAGTAATTGCCTGCCTATGTTACCTGTTTGACTTCACTGTGTGACTTCTATTGTTGTTTGGCTTCATACTATCTTCCATCCTGATCATTACTACCTAGCTGCTATTAGTCTTCGTGCTTTCACTTTGTTGAGTACTTGACTATGGCTTGCATAGTGTAGTCTACCTTCCGCTGCATGTTAATAGGTTCATTTCTATCGTTTGTCTTCGAAACTTCCAAGTTTTGAAGACTTTCATAAAAAACGCCTATTCATCCCCCCCCCCTCTAGTCGATAACTAGCACTTTCAAGTTGATATATTTTTCTTTCTGAAAATGGCTAGCCCAGTTCTTTTTTTTTTGGAGAATAACAAAAGCGAGGCCTACTTGCTTTTCTCAGCCCTGCTGGGCTGCAAATCTTTCAAGACGAGGAGGGATGTAAGTAGTAAGAAATGGGCTTGCCCAGAAAATGGGTTATAAGTTGTAAGAAATGGGCTATAAATTTTTAAACCAAAGCCAACCGGCAATTACATTAAAATATCATTTTTCTGGATTTCTCTACTCTCTACTCTTATAAAAACCAAAGCCAACTGGCAATTACATTAAAATATCATATTTTCTCCCACAAGATAAACTACTCATACAAATGCATCTTCATGTTCCGTGCAACGTGCAGGCATCTTGCTAGTTAAGATTTTAAATTTCATTCATTTTTTTGCGGAGAATTGTTTTTTGAATTTTATTTTGATATAAATTTTTAAAAATTATTTTTAACGTGACTCGAAATTTCGTGATTAAAAGAGTTCGGACCCCACTGAAATATACAAAATTTCGTTGAATTTTTTAGCAGTGCCCAGAATATATGGTCTGTAATGCTAATAAAAAGAATATGGGCTTCAAATATCCTTAAGAATTAGGAAATGGGCTGTAAATTATTGAAAATAATGGCTAATGGGTTGTATGTTGTTTTCCACGGATTTGGAGGCTGACTTCTAGGCCTACTAGGTTGACGATGACACTGTCCTAATTTTTTTTTGACGCGTACGCAAGGCTTTGTCAACTTAGTCAACAGAGAGAGTGACTATTGGATGTCCATGCAACGTCCGCCTTGCTTCTTCAATCTCTGATCTTCCTGCTTCAGCCGCCCAAACTAGCGCCGACGGGACTGCCTGCTCCCTCCTCCCGTGGCTGGCTGTGCTGCCGCCAGGCCATCCCTCTACCCACTCGCACATCCTGTTATTTTCCGGCAAAGTCAGCTCACCCCGCAGCCGACCAGTCAGCGCTCGTACTCCCCTCAGCGTGGGCATCCGCTGCGGTGGCTTCGCTGGCTCCGGGTCATTCCCTTCCTTGGCCTCGCCCTCGTCCACCGCGTTTGTGCTCTTGGCGCGGCGAGGTTAACATGGTCAACAAACAACAGCCATCGGAAGAGGCTGGCAGTCGGGGTCCACACAAGGAAATGCCTCCTTATTACGCGCAAAATAATGATTCCTCCACCTGACAGCTGGGACCCATCGGAAATGCCTCGGTATTTCTTGAAAAAAAATGTTCCCTCCGCTGTCAGCTCGGACCCACCAGCTATATCTTCGCAGGCAAGGAGGTGCCTCCTTATTACGCACAAAAAATGAATACTCCCCTGCTAGCTGGGACCCACCATTGTGGGAGGCTGACTTGTGGGCCTACTAAGATGACAGGGTGGAGGGCTTTGTCAACTTAGTCAATATGAACGATTCTAGCTCCAATGACCATACGATGTCCATCCAATGGCCGTAGTGCTTCTTCAACCTCTGGTCTTCTTGCTCCAGCCGCCCAAACAAGCGTCGGTCGTGCCGCCTGCTCCTGCCTCCCGTGTCCTGTTGTGCTGCCACTGCTGGCCATGCCATCCCTCTATACTCACCCACACCTCCTGTTATTCTCCGGCGACAGCAGCCTCACACCGCAGCCAAAGAAGTCAACCCACGTACTCCCCTCCCCGTGGGCATCCACTGCCGCGTCTTCCCCGGCTCCTCCTCGTCCCCTTCCTAGGCCTCGTCGTCGTCCACCGCCTTGTTGCTCTCGGCACGGCGTGATCAATATGGTCAACGAATGACTTTGATCGGAAGAGTACTATACGTGGAGAGGCTGACAGCTGGGTCCACGGGCGCACCAAGGAAGTGCCTCCTTATTACGCGCAAAATAATTATTCCTCCACCTGACAGCAGGGACCCACCGGACGGGCCACCGTATTTCATGAAAAAAATGATTCGCCCCCTGACTGCTGGGACCCATCAGCTACATCTTCGCATGCAAGGAAGTGCCTGATAGTCGAGACCCACCCGGTCGATGCGTGCGTAGTGTTGTCATTCTGGTCGCGAACGTGTACGTACATACCATCGGTCTATCTGCAGGCTACAGCGATGAACCATGACCGTGTAAGGAAGGGCACGTGTCGTAGTAGAGGCGCGCACGTAGCATGTACACGTACGTACAGCGGCCAGGGTGCAAGCAAGTAAATATGGTCACGTACGTACATACGGGCGGGGTCTCGAACGCCTACTCGCGCATACGTACGGCCAGGGCTCGTGTACATGGCTGGGTCGGAACGGAGAAGCTGCGCAATCGTCGTGATCATGGGGAGGCAACCGGCTGGGTCGGAACGGAATGCGTCATCGTGTTCATCGGGAGCCAACCGGCTTGGACGGAATAGCCGGTGGAAACGAGGCCTGGCGTACCGTAGAACGGAGGAAACGGCCTTGTGTTCGACCGGCCACGGTCGAAACAGGATCCTGTTCATCGGGAGGGGTCTGGCGTACCGCAGAACAGAGGAAAGGGACCTCCTATGGTCGAAACGGGGTCCTGTTGATCGGGAGGGGTGTGGCGTACCGCAAAATGAAGGAAACGGACTTGTGTTCGAGCGCTATGGTCGAAACAGGGGTCCTGTTCATCAGGAGGGTGTGGCGTACCGCAAAACGGGACTCCACGGGATACTGTTCATCTCCACCATCGACCTCCTCCAGCCTCCACGGGCTACTGTTCATCCACCGTCAACCTCCTCCAGCCTCCACCTGCGACTGTTCATCCACGGGCTCCTGTTCATCCAGCCTTCACCGCGCGCTCCTCCACCGGCTACTGTTCAACCAGCCCTCTCCACGGGGTCCTGTTCAACCACCCCTCCACGGGCTACTGTTCATCCAGCCCTCCATGGGGTCCTGTTCATCCATCCCTCCACGGGGTCCTGTTCATCCAGCCCTCCACGGGGTCCTGTTCATCCATCCCTCCACGGGGTCCTGTTCATCCAGCGGCAACGGCCTCGACTACCATGGGTTCCTGTTCATCCAACCCCCCACCGGGAACTGTTCATCCAAACCCCCCAACAACGCTCACTGTTCATCCAGAGGCAGCATTGATCGGCTTCAGTTAGTAGCAGTAGCGAAGGAATCACTCGGGTTCAGTTTACA
Source organism: Aegilops tauschii subsp. strangulata (assembly GCF_002575655.3). NCBI lineage: Eukaryota > Viridiplantae > Streptophyta > Magnoliopsida > Poales > Poaceae > Aegilops > Aegilops tauschii. Next base: position 298,473,130 of record NC_053041.3, on the reverse strand, counting down.
CCAAGGGATCGACCGATTGCTCGGATTCAGTAGCGTGTAGCCTACAGTGCAATTGCTCGGGTTCAGTTAGAGCCCAACGCCTCGCTCGGGTTCAGTTAGAGCGCAATGCCTCGCACACACGCGCGTACGTATGAGAGAAACGTGCATCGCTCGGCCCCCAACCACCCACCGTAACCGGGAACTCCCTGATATTTTCCTCACCCTCGCTTCTACCACGGTTTTTTTCCGTCATGGACGGCCCAAAGAATGTCATGCAGCTGCGTCTCCGGCCCGTCCAGGACGAAAAGCCCATTTTCTGTCATGATTTTTTGTCATAGAAGTAGGAGCCCACCACATCTATGATGATACCGGGTTTTGTCACAATTATCGTCATAGAAGTGTCACAATTATCGTCCAAAATGTCACGGATGTGTCTTTTTTTAGTGAAAAGCACGGTGCCACACCAAAAGTTGTGCATTGGGTATATTCAAACACCACATGACACTTCATACATATGTTTGGGCCACATCACGCAGTGGTTGTCTTCAGGCAGTCCCTCGCGTGGTTATCGGCGACAGGCTAGCCTATTTGTGGGGCCACGTGTGACGTCCATGCATGACTTTGACCCAAAAACAAGAGAGGTTCTACGACCAAGGTGGCAATTCTTCTTGGTCAGTGTTACAATACGCCTTGGTGAGATGCCCCCTCCCACCGACTCAAAGTGTGTGTGGGGGGCATAGTACTACTTCGCACTAGATGAACCTCCGTGGGGTCGGGGATGTCCGGTTAATTTGCGATGCACATGTGCCACATAAAATTTGTGATTGGGTTATTTGAATATCACACAACATCGTTTTCACACACACACACACACACACATATCGGGCATTGTTGTATTTGGTTGCGTGCATTATGCCTTGTTTATTTGTATGGTTTTTGGTTGTTCGGTTGCTTGTAGTTAGCATATGTCCAGTTTCAATTGCCATCTTGGTTGTTCGTAGTATGCCCTATATATTTCAGCTATTCACGATGTGATGTTCTATATGTGCTAGTATGAACTGTGCAGTTCAATTTCATCAGTACCAGTTTTAGCGATAGCTCTATGAATGACTACATTTGGTTGCTGTTAAGCATGTTGTACTCCTTCCGGATCTTTTTAGTTCGCATATAATATTTGTCTAAAGTCAAGCCTTGTAAAGTTTGACCAACTTTATAGAAAAAATACCAATATTCACAATATGAAATCAGTATCAGTAGATGTGTCATGACTTAAATTTTCATATTGTATAACTTTAGCATGGTAGATTTAATATTTTTTCACATAAATAAGGTCATACTTTATGAAGTTTGACTTGAGACAATTCTTATATGTAGAGTAAAAAGGACCGAAGGGAGTATTTAACACGCCTTTTCATTTGATTTAACATTGGCACTGTTTGGATACTCTAACTTAGCTAGAGGTTAGAGTTAGTTTCTAGCTCATGACAGTTAAAAGGGAGAGAGAGAGAGATTGGTGGAATAGTTGATTGTATTGCTTGAGCCTCGTGGGCATATATATATAGGAGTACATGGTCATATTGGAGTACAAGTCAAGGTAGAATAAATCCTACGCTATCTTACATTTCCTAAATAACAATGATACTCACCAATGACTAACCCAAACTAACTCTAGCCAAAGAGATGTTTGGATGACAGGGTTAGATTGACAATAAATGCACTAGGAGAACAAGCCCCAATTAGCACCTCTTGGGTGGGATGGTTTTTTCGGGTGTGTTAGACGCAACTAGCTCAAACTAGCCCTCGTGTTTGGATACTTTAGAGCTATTTGAGCCCAAACTAGCTCAAGCTAACTCTAACCCATGGATCCAAACAGGGCCAGTAACTAGAGTACTTAGACCTGCACAATACAAGATTGAATGACTATGTTTGCTTGTTTTTAAATATTAGGTCTGTTGTAGTTAATAACACACTTTTCCACTTCTTGTTTTAAAATATTAGGGTTTTAAAAATTCAATCTTGCACATGTAGGTCCTGCTATCAGAGGTTTTGACCCATTGTTCAATCCTTTTGCATATGGGGAAATGAGTTGTCCATGAATATCTGTCAAGTCAAGAAACTCAAAAAGATTGTTAGGATAAAGAAATTAGCGACAAAAAACAACAAGATCTTTGTCTGCACAATGAAGAAGACATCATTCACTACAGGATGGTATTAACTGTTATACCTTGTCTTTTTAATTCCTTTGCGCCATTTCAAATCTAGAGAAGATATTTATGTTGGGGAACGTAATAATTTCAAAAAAATTCCTACGCACACGCAAGATCATGGTGATGCATAGCAACGAGAAGGGAGAGTGTTCTCCACATACCCTCGTAGACTGAAAGCAGAAGCGTTAGCACAACGCGGTTGATGTAGTCGTACGTCTTCACAATCCTACCGATCAAGTACCGAACGCACGACACCTCCGAGTTCTGCACACGTTCAACTCGATGACGTCCCTCGAACTCCGATCCAGCCGAGCTTTGAGGGACAATTCTGTCAGCACGACGGTGTGGTGACGATGATGATGTTCTACCGACGCAGGGCTTCGCCTAAGCACCGCTACGATATTATCGAGGTGGATCATGGTGGAGGGGGGAACCGCACACGGCTAAGAGATCCAAGAGATCAATTGTTGTGTCTAGAGGTGCCCCCCTGCTCCCGTTTATAAAGGATGGAGGAGGGGAGGCCGGCCAGCCCTTAGGGCGCGCCAGAAGTGTGGAGCCTACTAGGACTCCCTAGTCCTAGTAGGATTCCTCCTCCCACATGGAATAGGAAAAAGGGAAGGGAAAAGGAGAAGGAAAGAAGGGGGCGCCCCCTTCCCTAGTCCAATTCGGACCAGACCATGGGGAGGGGTGCGGACACCTTTTGAGGCCTTTCTCTCCTTTCCCGTATGGCCCATTAAGGCCCAATACGAATTCCCGTAACTCTCCGGTACTCCGAAAAATACCCGAATCACTCGGAACCTTTCCGATGTCCGAATATAGTCATCCAATATATCGATCTTTACGTCTCGATCATTTCGAGACTCCTCGTCATGTCCCCGATCTCATCCGGGACTCTGAACTACCTTCGGTACATCAAAACACATAAACTCATAATATAACAGTCATCGAACTTTAAGCGTCTGGACCCTACGGGTTCGAGAACAATGTAGACATGACCGAGACACGTCTCCGGTCAATAACAAATAGCGGAACTTGGATGCTCATATTGGCTCCCACATATTCTACGAAGATCTTTATCGGTCAAACCGCATAACAACATACGTTGTTCCCTTTGTCATCGGTATGTTACTTGCCCGAGATTCGATCGTCGGTATCTCAATACCTAGTTCAATCTCGTTACCGGCAAGTCTCTTTACTCGTTCCGTAATACATCATTCCGCAACTAACTCATTAGTTACAATGCTTGCAAGGCTTATAGTGATGTGCATTACCGAGTGGGCCCAGAGATACCTCTCTGACAATCGGAGTGACAAATCCTAATCTCGAAATACGCCAACCCAACAAGTACCTTCAGAGACACCTGTAGAGCACCTTTATAATCATCCAGTTACGTTGTGACGTTTGGTAGCACACAAAGTGTTCTTCCTGTAAATGGGAGTTGCATAATCTCATAGTCATAGGAACATGTATAAGTCATGAAGAAAGCAATAGCAACATACTAAACGATCGAGTGCTAAGCTAACGGAATGGGTCAAGTCAATCACATCATTCTCCCAATGACGTGACCCCGTTAATCAAATGACAACTCATGTCAATGGCTAGGAAACATAACCATCTTTGATCAACGAGCTAGTCAAGTAGAGGCATACTAGTGACACTATGTTTGTCTATGTATTCACACATGTATTATGTTTCCGGTTAATACAATTCTAGCATGAATAATAAACATTTATCATGATATAAGGAAATAAATAATAACTTTATTATTGCCTCTAGGGCATATTTCCTTCAGTCTCCCACTTGCACTAGAGTCAATAATCTAGTTCACATCGCCATGTGATTTAACACCAATAGTTCACATCGTTATGTGACCAACACTCAAAGGGTTTACTAGAGTCAATAATCTAGTTCACATCTCTATGTGATTCACACCCAAAGAGTACTAAGGTGTGATCATGTTTTCCTTGTGAGAGAAGTTTAGTCAACGGGTCTGCCACATTCAGATCCGTATGTATTTTACAAATTTCTATGTCTACAATGCTCTGCATGGAGCTACTCTAGCTAATTGCTCCCACTTTCAATATGTATCTAGACCGAGACTTAGAGTCATCTAGATTAGTGTCAAAACTTTCATCGATGTAACCCTTTACGACCAACCTTTTGTCACTTCCATAATCGAGAAACATATCCTTATTCCACTAAGGATAATTTTGACCGTTGTACAGTGATCTACTCCTAGATCACTATTATACTCCCTTGCCAAACTCAGTGGTAGGGTATGCAATAGATCTGGTACACAGCATGGCATACTTTATAGAACCTATGGCTGAGGCATAGGGAATGACTTTCATTCTCTTTCTATCTTCTGTCGTGGTCGGGCTTTGAGTCTTACTCAATTTCACACCTTGTAACACAGGCAAGAAACTCTTTCTTTGAATGTTCCATTTTGAACTACTTCAAAATCTTGTCAAGGTATGTACTCATTGAAAAAACTTATCAAGCGTCTTGATCTATCTCTATAGATCTTGATGCTCAATATGTAAGAAGCTTCACCGAGGTCCTTCTTTGAAAAACTCCTTTCAAATACTCCTTTATGCTTTGCAGAATAATTCTACATTATTTCCGATCAACAATATGTCAATCACATATACTTATCAGAAATTTTATAGTGCTCCCACTCACTTTCTTGTAAATACAGGCTTCACCGCAAGTCTGTATAAAACTATATCCTTTGATCAACTTATCAAACCGTATATTCCAACTCCGAGATGCTTGCTCCAGTCCATAGATGGATCGCTGGAGCTTGCATATTTTGTTAGCACCTTTAGGATTGACAAAACCTTCTGGTTGCATCATATACAACTCTTCTTTAATAAATCCATTAAGGAATGCAGTTTTGTTTATCCATTTGCCAGATTTCATAAAATGCGGCAATTGCTAACATGATTCGGACAGGCTTAAGCATAGATACGAGTGAGAAACTCTCATCGTAGTCAACACCTTGAACTTGTCGAAATCCTTTTTGCGACCATTCTAGCTTTGTAGATAGTAACACTACTATGAGCGTCCGTCTTCCTCTTGAAGATCCATTTATTCTCAATGGCTTGCCGATCATCGGGCAACTCCACCAAAGTCAATACTATGTTTTCATACATGGATCCTATCTCAGATTTAATGGCCTCAAGCCATTTTGCGGAATCTGGGCTCATCATCGCTTCCTCATAGTTCGCAGGTTCGTCATGGTCAAGTAACATGAGCTCCAGAACAGGATTACCGTACCACTCTGGTGCAGATCTCACTCTGGTTTACCTACGAGGTTCGGTAGTAACTTGATCTGAAGTTACATGATCATCATCATTAGCTTCCTCACTAATTGGTGTAGTAGTCACAGGAACAGATTTCTGTGATGAACTACTTTCCAATAAGGGAGCAGGTACAGTTACCTCATCAAGCTCTACTTTCCTCCCACTCACTTCTTTCGAGAGAAACTCCTTCTCTAGAAAGGATCAATTCTCAGCAACGAATATCTTGCCTTCGGATCTGTGATAGAAGGTGTACCCAACAGTTTCTTTTGGGTATCCCAAACTTTAAGAAACGACAACTTGCGTTTCTTGCCAAACCACAGTTCATATGGTGTCGTCTCAACGGATTTAGATGGTGCCCTATTAATCGTGAATGCAGTTGTCTCTAATGCATAATCCCAAAATTATAGTGGTAATTTGGTAAGAGACATCATAGATTGTACCGTATCTTAATAAAGTACTGTTATGATGTTCGGACACACCATTACGCTGTGGTATTCCAGGCGGCATGAGTTTGTGAAACTATTCCACATTGTTTTAATTGAAGACCAAACTCGTAACTCAAATATTCGTCTCCGTGATCAGATCGTGGAAACTTTAATTTTCTTGTTACGACGATTCTCCACTTCACTCTGAAATTATTTGAACTTTTCAAATGTTTCAGACTTGTGTTTCATCAAGTAGATATACCCATATCTGCTCAAAAGATCTGTGAAGGTCAGAAAATAACGATACCCGCCGCGAGCCTCAACACTCATCGGATCGCATACATCAGTATGTATTATTTCCAATAAGTCAGTTGCTCGCCCCATTGTTCCGGAGAACGGAGTCTTAGTCACCTTGCCCATAAGGCATGGTTCGCAAGCATCAAGTGATTCATAATCAAGTGATTCCAAAATCCCATCAGCATGGAGTTTCTTCATGCGCTTTACACCAATATGACCTAAACGGCAGCGCCACAAATAAGTTGCACTATCATTATTAACTTTGCATCTTTTTGGCTTCAATATTATGAATATGTGTATCACTACGATCGAGATCCAAAAAACCATTTTCATTGGGTGTATGACCATAGAAGGTTTTATTCATGTAAATAGAACAACAATTATTCTCTAACTTAAATGAATAACCATATTGCAATAAACATGATCAAATCATATTCATGCTCAACGCAAACACCAAATAACACTTATTTAGGTTCAACACTAATCCCGAAAGTATAGGGAGTGTGCGATGATGATCATATCAATCTTGGAACCACTTCCAACACACATCGTCACTTCACCCTTAACTAGTCTCTGTTCATTCTGCAACTCTTGTTTCGAGTTACTACTCTTAGTAACTGAACCAGTATCAAATACCGAGGGGTTGCTACGAACACTAGTAAAATACACATCAATAATCTGTATATCAAATATACCTTTGTTCACTTTGCCATCCTTCTTATCCGCCAAATACTTGGGGCAGTTCCGCTTCCAGTGACCAATCCCTTTGCAGTAGAAGCACTTAGTCTCAGGCTTAGGTCCAGACTTGGGCTTCTTCACTTGAGCAGCAACTTGCTTGCCGTTCTTCTTGAAGTTCCCCTTTATCCCTTTGCCCTTTTCTTGAAACTAGTGGTCTTGTTAACCATCAACACTTGATGCTCTTTCTTTGATTTCTACCTTCGTCGATTTCAGCATCGCGAAGAGCTCGGGAATTACTTTCGTCATCCCTTGCATACTATAGTTCATCACGAAGTTCTACTAACTTGGTTATGGTGACTAGAGAATTCTGACAATCACTATTTTATCTGGAAGATTAACTCCCACTTGATTCAAGCGATTGTAGTACCCAGACAATCTGAGCACATGCTCACTGCTTGAGCTATTCTCCTCCATCTTTTAGCTATAGAACTTGTTGGAGACTTCATATCTCTCAACTCGGGTATTTGCTTGAAATATTAAATTCAACTCCTGGAACATCTCATATGGTCCATGACGTTCAAAACGTCTTTGAAGTCCCGATTCTAAGCCGTTAAGCATGGTGCACTAAACTATCAAGTAGTCATCATATTGAGCTAGCCAAACGTTCATAACGTCTGCATCTGCTCCTGCAATAGGTCTGTCACCTAGTGGTGCATCAAGGACATAATTCTTCTGTGCAGCAATGAGGATAAACCTCAGATCACGGATCCAATCCGCATCATTGCTACTAACATCTTTCAACTTAGTTTTCTCTAGGAACATATATAAAACATAGGGAAGCAACAACGCGAGCTATTGATTTACAACATAGATATGCTAATACTACCAAGACTAAGTTCATGATAAATTAAAGTTCAATTAATCATATTACTTAAAGAACTCCCACTTAGATAGACATCCCTCTAATCTTCTAAGTGATCACGTGATCCATATCAACTAAACCATGTCCGATCATCACGTGAGATGGAGTAGTTTCAATGGTGAACATAACTATGTTGATCATATCTACTATATGATTCACGCTCGACCTTTCGGTCTCAGTGTTCCGAGGCCATATCTGTTATATGCTAGGCTCGTCAAGTTTAACCTGAGTATTCCGCGTGTGCAACTGTTTTGCACCCGTTGTATTTGAACGTAGAGCCTATCACACCCAATCATCACGTGGTGTCTCAGCACGAAGAACTTTCGCAACGGTGCATACTCAGGGAGAACACTTATACCTTGATAATTTAGTGAGAGATCATCTTATAATGCTACCGTCAATCAAAGCAAGATAAGATGTATAAAAGATAAACATCACATGCAATCATAATATGTGACATGATATGGCCATCATCATCTTGTGCCTTTGATATCCATCTCCAAAGCATCGTCATGATCTCCATCGTCACTGGCATGACACCATGATCTCCATCATCTTGATCTATATCAATGTGTCGTCACATGGTCGTCTCGCCAACTATTGCTCTTGCAACTATTGCTATCGCATAGCGATAAAGTAAAGCAATTATTTGGCGCTTGCATCTTATGCCATAAAGAGACAACCATAAGGCTTTTGCCAGTTGCCGATAACTTTAACAAAACATGATCATCTCATACAACAACTTATATCTCATCACGTCTTGACCATATCACATCACAACATGCCCTGCAAAAACAAGGTAGACGTCCTCTACTTTGTTATTGCAAGTTTTACGTGGCTGCTACGGGCTGAGCAAGAACCGTTCTTACCTATGCATCAAAACCACAACGATAGTTTGTCAAGTTGGTGATGTTTTAACCTTCATAAGGACCGGGCGTAGCCACACTCGGTTCAACCAAAGTTGGAGAAACTGACACCCGCCAGCCACCTATGTGCAAAGCACGTCGGTAGAACCAGTCTCGCGTAAGCATACGCGTAATGTCGGTCCGGGCCGCTTCATCCAACAATACCACCGAACCAAAGTATGACATGCTGGTAAGCAGTATGACTTGTATCGCCCACAATTCACTTGTGTTCTACTCGTGCATATGACATCTACGCATATAACCAGGCTCTGATACCACTGTTGGGGAACGTAGTAATTTCAAAAAAATTCCGACGCACACGCAAGATCATGGTGATGCATAGCAACGAGAAGGGAGAGTGTTGTCCACATACCCTCGTAGACCGAAAGCGGAAGCGTTAGCACAATGCGGTTGATGTAGTCGTACGTCTTCACGATCCTACCGATCAAGTACCGAACGCACGGCACCTCCGAGTTCTGCATACGTTCAACTCGATGACGTCCCTCGAACTCCGATCCAGCCGAGCTTTGAGGGAGAGTTCTGTCAGCACGACGGCGTGGTGACGATGATAATGTTCTACCGACGCAGGGCTTCGCCTAAGCACTGCTACGATATTATCGAGGTGGATTATGGTGGAGGGGGCACCGCACACGGCTAAGAGATCCAAGAGATCAATTGTTGTGTCTAGAGGTGCCCCCTTGCCCCCGTATATAAAGGATGGAGGAGGGGAGGCCAGCCAGCCCTTAGGGCGCGCCAGAAGTGTGGAGTCCTACTAGGACTCCCTAGTCCTAGTAGGATTCCTCCTCCCACATGGAATAGGAAAAAGGGAAGGGAAAAGGAGAAGGAAAGAAGGGGGCGCCGCCCTTCCCTAGTCCAATTCGGACCAGACCATGGGGAGGGGTGCGGCCACCTTTTGAGGCCTTTCTCTCCTTTTCTGAATGGCCCATTAAGGCCCAATACGAATTCCCGTAACTCTCCGGTACTCCGAAAAATACCCGAATCACTCGGAACCTTTCCGATGTCCGAATATAGTCGTCCAATATATCGATCTTTACGTCTCGACCATTTTGAGACTCCTCGTCATGTCCCCGATCTCATCCGGGACTCCGAACTACCTTCGGTACATCAAAACACATAAACTCATAATATAACCGTCATCGAACTTTAAGCGTGCGGACCCTACGGGTTCGAGAACAATGTAGACATGACCGAGACACGTCTCCGGTCAATAACCAATAGCGGAACCTGGATGCTCATATTGGCTCCCACATATTCTACGAAGATCTTTATCGGTCAAACCGGGTAACAACATACGTTGTTCCCTTTGTCATCGGTATGTTATTGCCCGAGATTCGATCGTCGGTATCTCAATACCTAGTTCAATCTCGTTACCGGCAAGTCTCTTTACTCGTTCCGTAATACATCATTCTGCAACTAACTCATTAGTTACAATGCTTGCAAGGCTTATAGTGATGTGCATTACCGAGTGGGCCCAGAGATACCTCTCCGACAATCGGAGTGACAAATCCTGATCCCGAAATACGCCAACCCAACAAGTACCTTCAGAGACACCTATAGAGCACCTTTATAATCACCCAGTTACGTTGTGACGTTTGGTAGCACACAAAGTGTTCCTCCGGTAAATGGGAGTTGCATAATCTCATAGTCATAGGAACATGTATAAGTCATGAAGAAAGCAATAGCAACATACTAAACGATCGAGTGCTAAGCTAACGGAATGGGTCAGGTCAATCACATCATTCTCCCAATGATGTGACCCCGTTAATCAAATGACAACTCATGTCAATGGCTAGGAAACATAACCATCTTTGATCAACGAGCTAGTCAAGTAGAGGCATACTAGTGACACTATGTTTGTCTATGTATTCACACATGTATTATGTTTCCGGTTAATACAATTCTAGCATGAATAATAAACATTTATCATGATATAAGGAAATAAATAATAACTTTATTATTTCCTCTAGGGCATATTTCCTTCAATTTATGCATATCCATGTTTTCTGGCCTTTCCAAAGCAGTTCACTAATGATTATCTCTCAAAACACCTGTACGGTCAGGAGGCGAGGAAGGTATTCATACAACACCCACGGTTCAATCTGAAGTCTTCCTGAAGAGGACGAAGGGTGGACCGTCAATCATCCCCAGGCACTGGCCTAAAGTTGCAAAGACCTTCAACATCAATGAAGGCTCAATATTCGCCTTCCGCTTCAGCAGTTTTCCAGATGAGATTCATCTATCTATGTACCGTCTATGATGCCAATTTCGAAAGGTTATAGATGTTGCATGTGAAACTTGGTGTTGGTGCAGTTGTGTAATGGGGAAGTTGAGTGCTGAAGCTATATGATGTTGTACTCTGATGTATTTCAATTATGAAATCTTGCTTCCTTAATATGAAAATGTAATATATTCTGTGCTTAATATGAAATGTCAATTAGATTAATAAATGGATTATTAATAATAGGCCAATTATCCTGCTAGTCGGGTTTATATTGCAAATGGTTATTGAGAAAATACCGTGGGCGATGACCTCAGACAACGCACACAGCTTCTAGGAATAATACATGTTGGATCAATGAACAATCGCACACGACTTTCTCTTGAAAATTGTTAGTGTTATGCCACCATGCGCAAACATTTACCACATAAAAAGTGTGTGTGACGGACACCATATGCCACACAATTTCTTCTATGCACCGTGTGTGATGCATTCAATAACGCGGTAAATTGTTAAAATTGTCTGCAATGGCAACGCTATCACAAACGATTTAATGGGGAAAATTGTGTGTGATGTGCATATGAACGGAAACGTTTTCCCTGGATTGACTGTGTGGGATGTACATACGAACGGAAACGTACTTATTGGATTGACTGTGTGGGATGTACATACGAACGGAAACGTACTTATTGGATTGACTGTGTGGGATGTACATACGAACGGAAATGTTTGTCTGGGACTGAAATATGTGGGATGTACTTATGACCGGAGATGATTAGGCATGTATAATTGTATTTTTTAACACAACTATACGTATAACCGTATTTGATCGCTCGCCGGTTGCACACGACCTCATTTTGGCTAGTGTGTGTGTGACCGGAGGGCCTATCCCCGATGGTTTCTAGGTCACGTGGGAAGGACCCCCCTATCACCCACACTCACTAGGCGACGGTTCAAAATGTCGTCGTGGAAAGGGGTTAAAAACCGTTTGTATAGCACCTCGCTATACCAGTGACTTGTCGGGCTTGCATCTGCTACTTCTTCATTTTCGGCTTCTCTTTCTGCCACCAGCGCAGCACTGAACACTTGATTCGTTGCCGCCAGGTATAGCAGCAACGGCTCTTGCAGTCTTGGCGCATGATAACCCACAAGTATAGGGGATCGCAACAGTTTTCGGGGGTAGAGTATTCAACCCAAATTTATAGATTCGACACAAGGGGAGCCAGAGAATATTTGTAAGTATTAGCAGCTGAGTTGTCAATTCAACCACACCTGGAGATTAATTATCAACAGCAGAGTGATCAGTAGCAAAGTAGTATAATAGTTTTGATAGTAGTAGCAATAGCAACAGTAACAGTAACAGTGATAGCAGTGATTTTGTGGCAAGTGCAACAGTAACAATAGCAGTAGTAACTTAGCAAGAACAATATGTAGGAAAATTGTAGGCATTGGATTGGTGATTTGTTGGATGATATTCATCATGTGACAGTTATAACCTAGGGCGATACGGCACTGGCTCCAGTTCAAAAATATAACGTAGGCATGTATTCCGTAAATAGTCATACGTGCTTATGGAATGAACTTGCATGACATCTTTTGTCCTACCCTCCCATGTCAGCGGGGTACTATTGGAAACTAAGGGATATTAAGGCATCCTTTTAATAGAGAACCGGAACAAAGCATTAACACACGGTGAATACATGAACTCCTCAAACTACGGTCATCAACGGGAAGTGTCCCGACTATTGTCACTCCGGGGTTGCCGGATCATAACATGTAGTAGGTGACTATAACTTGCAAGATCGGATCTAGAACCTAGATATAATGGTGATAACATAAATAGTTCAGATCTTAAATCATGGCACCCGGGCCCAAAGTGACAAGCATTAAGCATGGCAAAGTCATAGCAACATCAATCTCAGAACATAGTGGATACTGGGGATCAAGCCCTAACAAAACTAACTAGATTACATGATGAATCTCATCCAACTCCTCACCGACCAGCGAGCCTACGAAGGAATTACTCACTCCCGGTGGGGAGCATCATGGAATTGGCGATGGAGAAGGGTTGGTGATGACGAAGATCGAAGATCCCCCTCTTCGGAGCCCCAAACGGGCTCCAGATCTGGCCTCCCGATGAAGAATAGGAGACGGCGGTGGCTCCGTCTCGTGGAACGCTATAATTCTTTCTCCCTTATTTTTTTCTGGAAAATAGGATTTTATAGCATCGGTTTCAGAGTCTGCGGGGCCACCAGGTGGGGACAACCCACCTGCGCGCGCCTGGAGGGGGCGCGCCCTGGTTGGTTGTGCCCACCCAGGTGCCCCCCTCCGGTGGTTCTTGGCTCCAGAAATTCTCTTTATTTGTATAAAAATTCCTTGCAAAGTTTTGTTCCAATCAGAGGACTTTTATTTCTGCACAAAAATAACACCATGGTAGTTCTACTGAAAACAGCATCACTCCGGGTTAGTTTCATTCAAATCATGCAAATTAGAGTCCAAAACAAGAGGAAAAGTAGATACGACGGAGACGTATCAACTCCCCCAAGCTTAAACCTTAGCTTGTCCTCAAGCAATTCAGTTGATAAACTGAAAGTGAAAAAGAAAAACTTTGACGAACTCTTTTGCTCTTGTTTACATAAATAAGCTTAAATAGCACCCAGGTTTTCAGCCAATATTATAACTAACCATGTCGAAAATAACTCTTAAAAATTATATTAACTCATATTAATGACATAATCAGCTAGCGAGCAACAATAAGATATTTCAAACAGCAACACATTATCAAAACAACCATGATATAATATGACAACTGTGGTATCTCACTAGCCCTTTCTGAGACCGCAAAACATAAATGCAGAGCACCTCCAAAGTTCAAGCAGCGACTAAACATTTTAATTCATGGTAGAAAAGATCCAGTCATAAAGCACCCAACATTAGCTACAGATAATGCATAAGCATGATAGCAGTGCTCTCAGGTTCTGGCGCTTATTTTAGAAGGTGATGACACAACATAAAAGTAAATAGACAGTCCCTTCACAGAGGCAAGCAGTTATTTGCAGCAGTGCCAGAGCTCAGGTTTTTAAAACAGAGGTAAATGATATTTTGAGAAATGCGCCCTTCTTGTTTACTTCATGACCATCAGTTATAAATATCTTCCATGCTAAACACATTAGTGGCAGTTCCCAAGCGATAAAGTGAAGGTTATGACTCCGTAGGAGTTTTTGTTTGATTATTTGTAAGCTCTATTCTTTTTGCAGTTTGGGACTGGGAATCTCTATTACCTCCCCCTTCTCGTGCAATGGCGAGTGAATAAACACTCATCCTGAGAATAACCCGCTTAGCATGGAAGATACCAATGTAACATCCTAAATTTTCAATTTGGAATGTTATACTTAGGTCATTCATGCATATCATATTTTATTGCATTTTCGTTTTGCGATCCTCGAAATTCTAAGCAACTCAAGGACCCTCGGAGAGAGTTGCGGATTTCATGATTTTCATATTTGAATTCTATCAAATATTGAAACAAGGATCATTTTGGTTTTAATTAATTTTTCTCTCCGAAAATATTTCATATTAAAATATATGAGAGGAGATAATATGACTTCTCGAAAATAAATGAAATATTGGAGGAAAAATATTAAAATCAAATAAATGATTTTATTTGGTTTTTATTGCAAGTTTATTTGAATTAGGAAAAATGCGCGTTTTTCAGAATTGCATTATAGGCCCAAATAAATGTTCACCTTGTCCGGCACATTTTAGAGGACGGGGAAAATTAATTTCAGGATTTTTGAAGTCCGTTTAGTATTCCTTTTCTTTCTTTTTCTGTGCGTTGGAATTTAATTTAAAAAAAGTAACCGACCTACGGGCCGTAACCGGCCCGGACTCCCCAGGCCGGCCCCCTCTTATAAGCCACCCCGCAGCCCACCTCACCGCCTCAGCCCGCCCGCGCGCCGCCTCCCAAACCCTAGCGCCGCCTCGCCGCCGCCGCCAGCTAGCGCAGCCGTCGCCGCTGCCGCGCGCGGCGCCGCCTCCCACCGCCGCGCCGCCACCAGCGCGCCGCCGCACCACCTCCCGCCACTGCTGCCACCGCCTCCCGCCGCCGCGCCGCTGATACGTCTCTGTCGTATCTACTTTTCCAAACACGTTTGCCCTTGTTTTGGACTCTAACTTGCATGATTTGGACGGAACTAACCCGGACTGACGCTGTTTTCAGCAGAATTGCCATGGTGTTATCTTTGTGCAGAAACAAAAATTCTCGGAATGACCTGAAACTTCACGGAGATTATTTTTGGAAATAATAAAAAATATTGGCGAAAGAATCAAGGCCAGGGGGCCCACACCCTTTCCACGAGGGTGGGGGCGCGCCTGCCCCCTGGGCGCGCCCCCCTGCCTCGTGGCCCTCCTGGAGCTCCACCGACCTCAACTCCAACTCCATATATTCGTGTTCGGGGAGAAAAAAACCAGAGAGAAAGATTCATCGCGTTTTATGATACCGAGCCGCCGCCAAGCCCTAAACTCTCTCGGGAGGGCTGATCTGGAGTCCGTTCGGGGCTCCGGAGAGGGTTATCCGTCGCCATCGTCATCATCAACCATCCTCCATCACCAATTTCATGATGCTCACCGCCGTGTGTGAGTAATTCCATCGTAGGCTTGCTGGACGGTGATGGGTTGGATGAGATTTATCATGTAATCGAGGTAGTTTTGTGGGTTTGATCCCTAGTATCCACTATGTTCTTGGATTGATGTTGCTATGACTTGCTATGCTTAATGCTTGTCACTAGGGCCCGAGTGACATGATTTCAGATCTGAACCTATTAGGTTTTCATGAATATATGTGAGTTCTTGATCCTATCTTGCAAGTCTATAGTCACCTACTATGTGTTATGGTCCGGCAACCCCGAAGTGACAATAATCGGGACCACTCCTGGTGATGAACGTAATTTGAGGAGTTCATGTATTCACTATGTGTTAATGCTTTGGTCCGGTACTCTATTAAAAGGAGGCCTTAATATCCCTTAGTTTCCGTTAGGACCCCGCAGCCACGGGAGGGTAGGACAAAAGATGTCATGCAAGTTCTTTTCCATAAGCACGTATGACTATATTCGGAATACATACCTACATTACATTGATGAATTGGAGCTAGTTCTGTGTCACCCTATGTTATGACTGTTACATGATGAACCCCATCCGGCATAATTCTCCATCACCGATCCAATGCCTACGAGCTTTTCACATATTGTTCTTCGCTTATTTACTTTTCCGTTGCCACTATTACAATTACTACAAAACCCAAAAATATTACTTTTGCTACCGTTACCGTTACTTCCATATTACTTTGCTACTAAATACTTTGCTGCAGATACTAAGTTATCCAGGTGTAGTTGAATTGACAACTCAACTGCTAATACTTGAGAATATTCTTTGGCTCCCCTTGCGTCGAATCAATAAATTTGGGTTGAATACTCTACCCTCGAAAACTGTTGCCCCTATACTTGTGGGTTATCAAGACTATTTTCTGGCGCCGTTGGCGGGGAGCATAGATCTATTCTTTGAGTCACTTGGGATTTATATCTGCTGGTCACTATGAAGAACTTGAAAGACGAGAAAACCAAAATTTATCCCTCAACTACGAGGGGAGGTAAGGAACTGCCATCTAGCTCTGCACTTGATTCACCGTCTGTTTTGAGTAAGCTTGCGACACCTAAACCTGCTTCTGCTATTAATTCTATTATGTCGCATGTTATTGATGATGCCACTTCTACTATGCATGATACTTATGATGAAACTACTTCTATGCTTGATACTACTATGCCACTTGGTGAATTTCTTGATGAACAACTTGCTAGGGCTAGAGAGAATGAATTTAATGAAATTGATAATATTGAAAGTGATGATGAAGATTCTCCCCCTAGATATGAATTGCCTGTTGTGCCTGAGGGTTATGTTATGGATGAAGAAACTGCTAGAGACTTTCTTGCTTGCAATGATAGGAGTGATCTTAAGAAATTATTAGCTAAGCTGGAAAAAAAACTCTGAATGCTAGAATGAAATATGATCCTGCTTATGCTACTTCACCTATCTTTGTTACTGATAAGGATTATGAATTCTCTGTCGACCCAGATATAATTACTTTGGTTGAATCTAATCCTTTCTATGGCTATGAATCTGAAACTGTTGTGGCACATCTTACTAAATTAAATGATATAGCCACCCTGTTCACTAATGATGAGAAAACTCGCTACTATTATATCCTTAAATTATTTCCGTTCTCATTAAAGGGTGATGCTAAGACATGGTTTAATTCTCTTGATCCTAGTTGTGTGCGTAGTCCCTAGGATATGATTTATTACTTCTCTACTAAACATTTCCCTGCTCATAGGAAACAAGCTGCCTTAAGGGAAATATATAATTTTGTGCAAATTGAAGAAGAGAGTCTCCCACAAGCTTGGGGGAGGCTTCTCCAATTACTTAATGCTTTGCCTGATCATCCTCTTAAGAAAAATGAAATACTTGATATCTTTTATAATGGACTAACCGATGCTTCCAGAGACCACCTGGATAGTTGTGCTGGTTGTGTTTTCAGGGAAAGAACACCAGATGAAGATGAAATTCTATTGAATAATATGTCGACCAATGAAAATAATTGGACACTTCCTGAGCCAACTCCTAAGCCAACTCCGAAGAAAAGGGGTATTCTATTTCTCAGTCCTGAAGATATGCAAGAGGGAAAGAAATCTATGAAAGAAAAAGGTATTAAAGCTGAAGATGTTAAGAATTTACCTCCTATTGAAGAAATACATGGTCTTAATTTACCGCCTATTGAAGAAACACATGGTCTTGATAACCTGACACAGGTAGTAAAGGTAAATTCTCTCTATAGATATGATAAAGCTGAAATCCCTCCTACTAAGTTTGCTAGCCAATGTTTGGATGAGTTTAATAATTTTATGGTTAAGCAAGAAAACTTCAATGCTTATTTTGGTAGAGAATTAAAACGCAATGCTTATATGATTGAACACTTGAGTGATTATATGTCTAGAGTTAAAGGTGAACTTAAACTCATTAGTAAACATGCTTCTATGGTTACCACTCAAGTAGAACAAGTACTTAAAGCTCAGAATGATTTGCTCAATGAATTGAATAGTAAGAATAATGACTTTGCTGTTAGAGTTGCAACTAGAGGGGGTAAAGTGACTCAGGAACCTTTGTATCCTGAGGGCCAACCTAAGAGAATTGAGCAGGATTCTCAGTGAATTAATATAGATACACCTAGTTCTTCTAAAAAGAAGAAAAAGAAAAATGATAGGACTTTGCATGCTTCTAGTGAACCTGTTGTAGACACACCTGAGAATCCCAATGATATTTCTATTTCTGATGCCGAAACACAATCTGGTAATGAGCATGAACCTAGTGATAATGTTAATGATGATGCTCATGTTGATGCTCAACCTAGCAATGATAATGATGTAGAAATGGAACCTGCTGTTGATCTTGATAACCCACAATCAAAGAATCAACGTTATGATAAGAGAGACTTTGTTGCTAGGAAGCACGGTAAAGAAAGAGAACCATGGGTTCAGAAACCCATGCCTTTTCCTCCCAAACCATCCAAGAAAAAGGATGATGAGGATTTTGAGTGCTTTGCTGAAATGATTAGACCTATCTTTTTGCGTATGCGTTTGACTGATATGCTCAAAATGAATCCTTATGCTAAGTACATGAAAGAAATTGTTACTAATAAAAGAAAGATACCGGAGGCTGAAATTTCCACCATGCTTGCTAATTATACTTTTAAGGGTGGAATACCAAAGAAGTTAGGAGATCCAGGAGTACCCACTATACCATGCTCCATTAAAAGAAACTATGTTAAAACTGCTTTATGTGATCTTGGAGCCGGTGTTAGTGTTATGCCTCTCTCTTTATACCGTAGACTTGATTTGAATAAGTTGACACCTACTGAAATATCTTTGCAAATGGCCGATAAATCAACTGCTATACCTGTCGGTATTTGTGAGGATGTGCCTGTTGTGGTTGCAAACGTTACTATTTTAACGGACTTTGTTATTCTTGATATTCCCGAGGACGATAGTATGTCTATTATTCTTGGAAGACCCTTTTTGAATACTGCAGGGGCTGTTATTGATTGCAACAAAGGAAATGTCACTTTTCATGTTAATGGCAATGAGCATACGGTACACTTTCCGAGGAAACAACCTCAAGTTCATAGTATAAATTCTATTGGAAAAATTCCATCGATTATTTTTGGAGGTTTTGAATTTCCTCTACCTACTGTGAAGAAGAAATATGATATTCTTATTATTGGGGACGTGCATATCCCCGTTGAGGTAACATAGTGTTATTCGAAATTTCTCCGGTTCCATGTTATTCGGAATGAGTTTGTTAACAATTCCTGATCAACCTTGTTAGTGGAATCCTTTTGATGAGCATGAGATGGATGAAGTTAGAAAGCACAACCTTCTGTACCCTCCTTTTACTTTCTGTTATTTAGTTGAAATAAAGTAAAAATAGTATTTTCTGTCTGTTTTCTGAATTATCCGTGCAATAAAAACTACCCCGAAAATAAAAGTTCTCCAAATGCCCCGAAAATGAAATATGATTTTTTCTAGAATATTTGAGAATATCTGGCACTGAGAACACAGCAGGGGAGCAAGCACCTGGCCACGAGGGTCCAGGGCGCGCCCCCTGCCTCGTGGGCCCATGGTGACTCCCCTCCACTTATTCCAGCCACCACACACTCCTTCTTCCTCCCAAAAAATTCACCAACCAGCTCAAGCACGAGTTCGCTCATTTTGCTGCGATTTTTGATCTCCTTGCTCAAAGCACCTCTCACAAAACTGCTTTGGGGGATTGTTCCTTGGTATGTGACTCCTCCAATGGTCCAATTAGTTTTTGTTCTAGTGCTTTATTCATTGCAAATTTGTGCTGCCTAGGTGACCATGTTCTTGAGCTTGCATGTCAAATTTATATGGTTCCAAGTAGTTCTAATGCATGATATAGTTTCTAGGCACTTGTGGGAGTAGTTGCTATCAATTTTGTTGAGCTTGGTACACTTTTATTTTGAAGTTACTAAAATTTTCAGAAATTTTTCAGAGGAAGAAATATGTATAGGAAAATGTACCAAGGTGGCCCTTCAAGGAAGCAAGGACCCAGGCTCGCAATGCGCGATGCCGACGTTGAACCACCAAGGGAAGCCCCAGTGCAGGCTTGTGAACGGCCTTCGGAGGACTTTACGGATCGAGCAGGAATCAAGGAAGAATTTAACGCATATGTGTGTAACGTTGATCTTGTGAGCTTCGAGGCAGAGAAATGCCGTTAGTACCACTATCTCACCAATTCCTTTGTGAGGAGGTTTGAATTTTCATCGTCACGCAATTCTCAAACTGTCCTGTTTGATCTTTATGAAAATTCTTATACTATGGATTTAGAGGATTTTAATACTGCTTGCAAACTTCCACAATGGGGTAGTCCTAGTGAACCTCGCAAATCTGAATTTAGGGATTTTCTTGCTAGTATAACTGTGGGGGAATCTAGAGACATAGCACAAGCTACCATAGGGAGCATTCATTTTCCTGCTATACATTATTTTGCTCTCTTCATAGGTAGGTGCATAAATGGTAAGGATGAAGCATGTCACATGTGTGTCCCCGACCTCAGTGTTCTCATGAGTGCTGTATTAGGAGATAAACATTATAATTTGGGAGCCATTGTTGCACGTAGGTTGCATAATAATAGATTTAATGAAGATTTCTTTGGTGGAATTTATGCAACCCGTTTAGCTAATTTTCTTAATATACCCATACGTGAGTATGATGTTGAGTTGCCTCCTGTTTATTTAGATTATGAGGCTATGGTTCGTCATCAGTTTGTTGAGAGGAACGATCAGTTCCTCCAATATCGACTAATCTTTGACAGACGACGCACCTATAACGTCGCTCTCCCTGCTCGTACTTTCTTTGACTTTCAGGCAAAGGGGAGATATTTTATAACCAGAGAGGAGGCGGACGAGTATAAGAGGAGGACGGAGACAACCCGCCTCCAAGCTGCAGCTCGCGATGCAATAGCCGCTGCATCCCAGTACGACCCCGGCTACAGCTTTGGATATCCGCCAGGCCAGCCGTGGCCATAGACCAACTTAGGCTAAAAGCCTAAGCTTGGGGGAGTACGTATCTCTCACCGACATTACATTTATGTTCACACACTCATTGCTAGTTGTCGGTGCTCATACTTTTTCACTGTAATATCCATGCTAGTTTATTTTCCTTTTTATGCTTTCTTCTTGTGTGTTTGAAAAACCATAAGAAAACAAAAAAAACTAGTAGTAGCTTTTAGCTAGTTTACTTTCTTGCTGTAGTAGTAATAATTAAAAGAAAACCCAAAAAAGATTTCCTGTTCTTCTTTTGTCTGTTGGGAGCTTTCCCGTGTAAATAGTTTTATTTCTTTTCTTTCCTTTGGGGGTCGATAGGAGAAGACCGTAATGAAATTGTTAAAGTGGCTCTTATATGCATTATTGTTGATTTAACCAAGAGTCCGTATTGCCTTGTCTTCTCCTGTTTATTGAATGCCTGCAAATTCCAACTTAGTCCAATGCACGTGCACTATTATTATTATCCACATCGTTCGGTCGTGCAAGTGAAAGGCTATTATGATGATATATGATGGACTGATTGAGATGAGAGAAGATGGTATGAACTCGACCTCTCTTGTTTTTGTAAATATGATTAGTTCATCATTCCTGATTCAGCCTATTATGAATAAACATGTTTGCAATGACAGTTAGAGATTATAGTTGCTTATGCCATGCTTAATTAGCTAGGAGTTTATAATGGTTTACCTTGCGTGCCAACATGCTATTAAAATGGTTGTGATGTGGTATGATGGGGTGGTATCCTCCTTTGAATGATTCAAGTGGTTGGACTTGGCACATGTTCACACATGTAGTTGAAACAAAATCAACATAGCCTCCACGATATTTATGTTCATGGTGGATTATATCCTACTCATGCTTGCACCCAATGTTTATTAATTTTAATGCATGTTCATGACTGTTGTCGCTCTCTAGTTGGTCGCTTCCCAGTCTTCTGCTAGCCTTCACTTGTACTAAGCGGGAATACTGCTTGTGCATCCAATCCCTTAAGCCCCAAAGTTATTCCATATGAGTCCACTATACCTTCCTATATGCGGTATCTACCTGTCGTTCCAAGTAAATTTGTATGTGCCAAACTCTAAACCTTCAAATGAAATTCTGTTTTGTATGCTCGAATAGCTCATGTATCAACTAGGGCTGTCCGTATCTTCCATGTTAGGTGGGTTATTCTCAAGAGGAGTGGACTCCGCTCCTCACTCACGAGAAAATGGCTGGTCACCGGGATGCCCAGTCCCATGCTTTATGCAAATCAAATGAAATTATTGCAAACAAACCTCCCCCGGGGCTGTTGTTAGTTGGAGGCACTCATTGTTTCGAGCAAGCCATGGATTGATGCTGTTGGTGGAGGGGGAGTAAAAACTTTACCATTCTGTTTGGGAACCACCTATAATGTGTGTAGCATGGAAGATATCGCCATCTCTTGGTTGTTATGTTGACAATGAAAGTATACTGCTCAAAATATTATTTATCTCTGCTTTAAAATCGAGCTCTGGCACCTCTACAAATCCCTGCTTCCCTCTGCGAAGGGCCTATCTATTTACTTTTATGTTGAGTCATCACGCTCTTGATAAAAAGCACCAGCTGGCGAGCACCGCTGTCATTTGCATCCATTACTATTAATTCATATTGGGTATGACTATGACTGGGTCTCTTTTACCATGAATTACAATGTTTAGTCAGTCCTTGATCTTTAAAGGTGCTCTGCATTTATGTTTTGCGGTCTCAGAAAGGGCTAGCGAGATACCATCTTGTTATATCATATCATGATTGTTTTGAGAAAGTGTTGTCATCCGAGATTTATTATTATTGCTCGCTAGTTGATTATGCCATTGACATGAGTAAACATGAGACCTAAGAGTTATTGTGAATATGGTTAGTTCATAATCTTTGCTGAAAACTTGAATGCTGGCTTTACATATTTACAACAACAAGAGCAAACAGAGTTTGTAAAAGTTTTTCTTTATCACTTTCAGTTTATCAACTGAATTCCTTGAGGACAAGCAAAGGTTTAAGCTTGGGGGAGTTGATACGTCTCTGTC
This sequence comes from Aegilops tauschii subsp. strangulata, assembly GCF_002575655.3. Classification (NCBI taxonomy): domain Eukaryota; kingdom Viridiplantae; phylum Streptophyta; class Magnoliopsida; order Poales; family Poaceae; genus Aegilops; species Aegilops tauschii. Next base: position 298,449,963 of record NC_053041.3, on the reverse strand, counting down.
GTATCTACTTTTCCAAACACTTTTGCCCTTGTTTTGGACTCTAACTTGCATGATTTGGATGGAACTAACCCGGACTGACACTGTTTTCAGCAGAATTGCCATGGTGTTATCTTTGTGCAAAAACAAAAGTTCTCGGAATGACCTGAAACTTCACGGAGATTATTTTTGGAAATAATAAAAAATACTGGCGAAAGAATCAAGGCCAGGGGGCCCACACCCTTTCCACGAGGGTAGGGGGAGCGCCTGCCCCCCCCCCACCCCCCCGGACGTGCCCCCTGCCTCGTGGGCACCCTGGAGCTCCACCGACCTCAACTCCAACTCCATATATTCGTGTTCGGGGAGAAAAAATGAGAGAGAAAGATTCTTCGCGTTTTACGATATGGAGCCGCCGCCTAGCCCTAAACTCTCTCGGGAGGGCTAATCTGGAGTCCGTTCGGAGCTCCGGAGAGGGTAATCCGTCGCCATCGTCATCATCAACCATCCTCCATCACCAATTTCATGATGCTCACCGCCGTGCGTGAGTAATTCCATCGTAGGCTTGCTGGACGGTGATGGGTCGGATGATATTTATCATGTAATCGAGTTAGTTTTGTTAGGGTTTGATCCCTAGTATCCAATATGTTCTGAGATTGATGTTGCTATGACTTTGCTATGCTTAATGCTTGTCACTAGGGCCCGAGTGCCATGATTTCAGATCTGAACCTATTATGTTTTCATGAACATATGTGAGTTCTTGATCCAATCTTGCAAGTCTATAGTCACCTACTATGTGTTATGATCCGGCAACCCCGAAGTGACAATAATCGGGACCACTCCCGGTGATGAACGTAGTTTGAGGAGTTCATGTATTCACTATGTGTTAATGCTTTGGTCCGGTACTCTATTAAAAGGAGGCCTTAATATCCCTTAGTTTCCGTTAGGACCCCGCAGCCACGGGAGGGTAGGACAAAAGATGTCATGCAAGTTCTTTTCCATAAGCACGTATGACTATATTCGGAATACATGCCTACATTACATTGATGAATTGGAGCTAGTTCTGTGTCACCCTATGTTATGACTGTTACATGATGAACCGCATCCAGCATAATTCTCCATCACCGATCCAATGCCTACGAGCTTTTCACATATTTTTCTTCGCTTATTTACTTTTCCGTTGCCACTGTTACAATTACTACTAAACCCAAAAATATTAATTTTTCTACCATTGCCGTTACTTCCATATTACATTGCTACTAAATACTTTGCTGCAGATACTAAGTTATCCAGGTGTGGTTGAATTGACAACTCAACTGCTAATACTTGAGAATATTCTTTGGCTCCCCTTGTGTCGAATCAATAAATTTGGGTTGAATACTCTACCCTCGAAAACTGTTGCGATCCCCTATACTTGTGGGTTATCAGCCGCCGCCCGCCATCGTCGTCATCGCCGCCGCCGCCGCATCGGATCTCGCCGTTGACCCGCCGTTGACTGGTCGGTTTTCCACGGTTAACCCAGTTTAGTTTTTGGTTTAATTTATTAGATCGGTTTGGTTTTTCGTCGGTTTACTTATTTTGCGGATGTTCGTCCGTATGTTCGTTTTAACGAACTCCGTTCACCCGTTAGCTGCAGACAGCGAACGTTCGTTCCTTAGCCTGTTCGTCAGGTTTTCTTTTTCCAGGGTTTTTTCGCGATTATTTTCGATCGCGATTTCTGCCCTAATCTTCGATCTAGTATATCTTCTCGCTCGCTTATCAGAATCAGGCGATTCAAGCGCCTAGATCTTCGTCTCGAAGCCCTCTTTCTGTTTAACCAACTTGAACAAGATTTTGGTACTGTAAAATTTGACTTTAGTCCAGATTAGTAATCGGATCTTGTTTTTCGCAGTTTGAGTTTCGTTGCTCCGTTTTATTTGATTCTTTTTGGAAACCGGAGTTCTTAAGTTGAACTTTCTGGTTAGATCTTCCTATTTGAGTTTTACCCGTGCATCTTTGCTTGATTGCTTATGTATGCTATTGTTTGTTTGCGATAGAATTCCCAGAGTGCGAAGCGTGCTACTACGAGTCACTAGGTTTTGCAGATCGTCAGCAAGGCAAGGAACATTTTGATCATGCCCCTTTCATACCTAGTTTTTATGCATTAGCTACAATCCTCAAACACTGCATGATTAGAATGTGTTTAACTTGTGGGTATTTGGGAAGTAGATGATGAGGTAGAACCTATTACCTGTTTTATTATCAACCCCTTGGGAGCTACTTCTACGTTATGCTTATTTTTGCCATGCTATGCTAGTAGACGTGGATTGGGTGAGTGTATCCATCACATATGTGAGTTTATTAATTAATGGTTCAACTTAACGTGGCAACTTTAATACACATTTGGGTGGATTGCTTGTGGACACCTGGAGAATCCAGTGTTGTCCTAGGATATCCCGGAGTACCCGTGTGATCATCCTATGGTCCGCCACCCAGGCTCAAAGGTATCATAAGATTATTCATGCTAGAAACTTCCGTGTGTAGCCACAAGCCATTATGGGCTCTGGCATAGTTGAGTATGTTGTGTGACCTCTTTCAGTGGTGGGCTAGCAGATGTAGAGGGAAAGTAGGTGTAACTGTCCACCCAGAGTAAAGAGTTAATGCTTCTGAATGATTGTGTCTCGGTCATCCGTTTCTCAAACACCATGTAGTGCGAGAAATCCAACGGAGGAGATCAAGTCTTATGGGGAAAAGTGGGCAAACCTCTGCAGAGTGTATAAACTAATCATGGTTAGCCGTGTCCCCGGTTATGGACATCTTGAGTATCTGGTACTTGAACTATTGATTTGATCTCATCACTCTAAAATTAATTTGTTGGGTTGTAAATGATTATCTTAATTGGGATTGAGTTGGAGGAACCTTCTCAATGATGTTTCAACCACCATGATAGTTAAATAAAATTTATTACTTTGTTGTAGGGAAAAATTGGCTTTTCGCAAAACAATATAACCATAGAGCCTCCACCAGCCATATATGCATGTAGTGATAGCATTTATCTGTTCATTGCTCTACTGTGTTACATTGCCAGCATATTCCATGTGCTGACCTGTTTTCGGGCTGCAACGTATTATGTTGCAGACTTTTCAGACGAGGAGTAAGGTTCGCTAGGCCGTTGTCTTGCACTCAGCTATGTCGTTGGAGTTGATGGACTCACTTTATCTTCCAAGCCTTCCGCTGTTATCGTGTTAGATGGCCTTAAGCCATATTTATTGTAATAAGTTCTCTTTTGATACATTCGATGTAATAAGTGTGTGATTGCTACTCTGTTATAAATCCATTCGAGTACTGTGTGTGTCAGCATTACCGATCCAGGGATGACACTGAAGCACAGAGACTTGACCATCTGAGGTCGGGTCGCTACAAGATGGTATCAGAGCACACGCTGAATGTAGGACACGACCACTAAGAAAAGGCATAGGTCACTCTTCTCTACCCATTTCTGACTCCTCTCCATTTTTCTACTCCTTAGGATGGCGGACAGAAGGAACAAGTTTGCACAACCGAATGAAAACACACCCTTTGGAAGACACTTGAAGGAAGTCACTAGGTACCTGAACATTGGAATACCAAGCTTCACCGGGACCTACACCGCTACTTTACCAGAAGAGGAGCGCTGAATGATTCGAGTACAAGTTCCAGGAAGAACATTCACGCCAGTTACGGAGCCCATAGAGTTTTCCTTTGATGCACCATCCTGGAGTCTAGGAAAGAGCATGGCAGCCCACATCGCCATGGGATGCATTGGCGAAGTTTACCACAAGGATCTCAAGGACACTATCTACCAGATATGTGGGCGCCGAGATGAGCAATGGGAGATAGTCAGCACCAGGAGGGACAGGTCCATTGCAGCATTCATCCAGGAGCTAAAACAGCACATTCGACGCCAGGAGAACCAGATGTGCGCAAGCATGATAGATTTGAAGAAGGTGATGACAAGGATCACCGAGCTAGAAGAGGAACTCGAGTTTACACGTGATGGATATGAGGAGAAAATGACGATACTCGTGGAGAAGAATGACGACCTGACAAGGAAGCTAGGAGTTTTCATGGGAGACCCCGTGCCAGGAGGAGAAGAAGACGAACCCAAGGATATTCGTTCTGAAGACTACATCATCATCGACGACACCGACTCCGACCCCGATGATAGTGATGATGATTATGAAGACGAAGCTGGAGCAGACATCATGGAGTCTTCCACCGATCAAAATTTCTAGATAACCACCATATGACTAGTAGTATTCCCCCTGTATATAGTAGTAGTCTGAGCACTTTTAACGATAGTTCTAGACCGATTGTATGCCCTTGCTTGATTGATTGAGTGATATGATATGATTGTGTTTGTATCATGTGCATATGGGTAGTGCCTTCTCACTAGACCTCATCTCTATTCTAATCTCTCCCCTCTAAACCCAACAGATGCCTCCAAGACGTGACACCGGATTTGTCTTCCCACCGGAGATCACCCAATTGATCCAGCAGAAGAATGCCTTGATGCAAATATTAGTCCAGAACCAAGGCAACAACAACAACAACAACAACCCGCCTCCAGTGGACAACTTAGCCCGCTTTCTGAGGTTGCAGCCGCCGGTGTTTTCCAATAGCACCAAGCCAATAGTTGCGGATGACTGGCTACGCAGGATTGGAAGGGAGTTGACCACCGAATGTTGCACAGATGCAGAGAAGGTGTGTTTTGCCGCACACCAATTGGATGGACTAGCAGCATCTTGGTGGGAAAATTACACAGCCACCTTGGGATCAGTTTCAGCAAGCATTCCACACAGCCCATGTCTCAACTGGAGCTATGATCATGAAGAAGCGTGAGTTTCGCAACTTGCGCCAGGGGAATCGTACTGTGGCTCAGTACGTAGATGAGTTTAGTAAGCTGTCTTGCTATGCCCCTAACGATGTGGCCACAGATGCCGCAAAGCAGGAGAAGTTTATGGAAGGGCTTAATGATGAGATGAGCATGCAGTTGATGGTGGCAGCATTTAACAACTACCAAGAGTTGGTAGACAAGGCTCTTATGATTGAAGGGAAGCAGCAGCAGATTGAGAGCCGCAAGAGGAAGTATGGACAAGGAAGGTACAACTCGGGAGCTCAGCAGAAGCCTCGTTTAACCCCGAACTCGGGAGGATTTACCCATAACCATGGAGGCCACACCCACAATGGAGGGAGTTCTCACAACCACAATGGCCCCAAGAATGGGAATGGGAATGGAGCAAGCAGCAATCAAAATCGCTCTAATCCAGCCACACCCGCCAAGAAGGCCTAAGTCACATTACTTGTTTCAAGTGCGGGAAGACTGGACACTATGCCACTGAGTGCCCTGAAGCGAAGAATGGGAATGGCAATGGAAGCGTTGGGAAGAAGCCCAACCCTTTCAACAGGGGACAAGTGAACCACGTGAACGTGGAGGAGGTTGAGGAGCAGCCTCATGCAGTTATCGGTAAGTTTTTTATTAAGTAATTTACTGCAATCATTCTTTTTGATACCGGTGCATCGCATTCATACATATCAAGGGGATTCGTGGATAAGTATAAGTTGCCCACTAAGGTACTTAGGACACCCATGTTAGTAAGTTCGCCAGGAGCAGAGTATATGGCAAGTCAAGGATGTTTTCAGAAGCCATTGACCATTGGGAACCATGTTTTCCCCTCAGACCTGATAATTTTGGAGTCACAGGGATTGGATGTGATACTAGGAATGGATTGGCTATCGATGTATGGGGGAAACATCGATTGCGTGAGTAAGTCGATTTTGCTCACTACCCCGGAGGGAAAAAGGATCAAGTATGTATCCAGGCATGCGCCAAGGAGGACTCAAGTAAATTCCCTCACAGGAGTTGTTCAGGAGGAAGTGCATGTAGTGAAGGATTACCCAGATGTATTTCCACAGGAGTTACCAGGCATGGCGCCAGATCGAGACATTGAGTTTTTGATAGAGCTATTGCCGGGCACTGGACCAATATCGAAGAGACCATACCGGATGCCCGCAAATGATTTGGAGGAGATTAAGAAGCAGATTAAGGAGTTGTTGGAAAAAGGTTACATTCGACGACGTTCATCACCATGGGGAGCCCCGGTGCTCTTGGTCGAGAAGAAGGATGGATCGTTAAGAATGGTTGTTGATTATCGTGCGTTGAATGAAGTAACAATCAAGAACAAATACCCACTGCCGATGATCAATGATTTGTTTGACCAACTGCAAGGAGCTAAAGTGTTTTCGAAGATCGATCTGCGATCAGGATATCACCAGCTGAAGATCCGAGAGAAGGATATACCCAAAACCGCTTTCACCACAAGGTACGGGTTATATGAGTATATGGTTATGTCATTTGGACTAACTAACGCCCCTGCCTATTTCATGAGTATGATGAACAAGGTGTTCATGGAGTTCTTGGATAAGTTTGTCGTGGTGTTCATTGATGATATCTTGGTATACTCGAAGAATGAAGAGGAACACAAGGAGCATTTGCGTTTAGTTCTCGAGAAACTCAGGGAACACCAGTTATATGCCCAGTTCAGAAAATGTGAGTTTTGGTTGAAGGAAGTTGGATTTCTTGGACATGTTATATCAGGAGAAGGTATAGCAGTGGATCCTACCAAGGTCCAGTCAGTCACTGAGTGGTTGGCACCCACCTCAGTTGGAGAGATCCGCATTTTTCTTGGACTCGCGGGATACTACCGGAGATTTATTGAGAATTTTTCTAAGATTGCGAAGCCTATGACGGCATTGTTGAAGAAGGACACCAAGTTCCATTGGACTGAAGAATGTGAAGCAAGTTTCACGGAGTTGAAGAAACGTTTGACTACAGCCCCAGTGCTGATTCTGTCGGATATACGCAAGGATTTCCAAGTGTACTGCGACGCCTCTCGCTTAGGACTTGGAGGAGTACTTATGCAAGACAGAAGAGTTGTTTCGTATGCCTCACGACAACTTCAACCGCACGAATTGAACTATGCCACACACGACTTGGAGTTAGCAGCTATGGTACATGCGCTCAAGACCAGGAGACATTTTCTCATTGGGAATCGTTGCGATGTGTACACGGATCACAAGAGTTTGAAGTATACTTTTACTCAGAAAGAGTTGAACCTCAGGCAGAGGAGATGGTTGGAGCTCATAAAAGATTATGATATGAAGTTGCACTATCATCCAGGCAAGGCCAGTGTCGTAGCAGACGCTTTGAGCCGGAAGAGTTATGTCAATACCCTCGTAAGTGGAGGAATGCCAAAGGAGTTGGTAGAAGATCTCAGGGAGCTATGTTTGGAGATAGTCCCTAGAGGATTTGCTGCTGCATTGGAGGTTCAGTCAACATTGTTGGAAAAGATTCAAGAAGCTCAGAAGGATGACAAAGAAATTGCCGAGATAAAGGAGAAGATGAGCGAAGGAAAAGCCAAGGGTTTTCGTGAGGATGAGCATGACACCTTGTGGTTTGAGGACCGTATATATGTGCCCAATAATGCGGAGCTCAGGAAGTTGATACTACAGGAAGCTCATGACTCACCATACTCGATACACCCCGGAAACACCAAGATGTATTTGGATTTGAAGGAGCGTTCCTGGTGGATTGGAATGAGGAAGGATATTGCCGAGTATGTATCCATATGTGATGTATGTCAGAGAGTGAAGGCAGAACATCAGAAGCCAACAGGATTACTGCAGCCTATGCCGATACCCGAATGGAAGTGGGATAAGCTTGGCATGGATTTTATCACCGGATTACCCAGGACCCGATCGGGATATGATTTTATCTGGGTAGTAGTGGATCACTTGACCAAAGTAGCTCACTTTATCCCAGTGAAAACCACCTATACCAGTGCAAAGTTGGCCAAGATATACATGACCAGGATCGTATGTCTGCACGGAGTTTCGAGGACCATCGTATCAGATAGAGGAACACAATTTACTTCAAAGTTTTGGCACCAGCTGCACCAGACTTTGGGAACCATGCTAGAGTTCAGCACCGCTTTTCACCCGCAGAGAGATGGACAGACCAAGAGAGTCAATCAGATTCTGCAGGACATGTTAAGAGCTTGTGTGTTGGATTATGGATCTAGTTGGGATGACAACTTGCCCTACGCAAAGTTCTCTTACAACAACAGCTACCAGGCCAGTTTGAAGATGGCACCGTTCGAAGCACTGTATGGAAGAAGATGCCGAACACCGTTGATGTGGGATGAGGTTGGAGACCGCCAGTTGTTTGGACCAGATTTGATTAAGGAGTCTGAAGAGAAGGTTAAGCTGATTCGAGATAGACTGAAGGTAGCTCAGTCCCGAAAGAAGAGTTATGCAGATTCAAAACACAAGGAGGTAGTCTATGAAATTGGAGACCGAGCATATCTGTGAGTGTCTCCTCTTCGAGGAGTTAAGTGTTTTGGAGTTAAGGGAAAGTTAGCCCCGAGATTTGTGGGACCGTACCATGTTTTGGAACGCATGGGAGAGGTAGCCTACAAGTTGGAGTTACCCAAGGATTGTTAGGAGTTCATGATGTGTTTCATGTTTCCTAGTTGAAGAAGTGTCATGCTGAGATGGCCGACATACCTCTGAGAGATACAGTGCCCCTGGAAGCAATACAGTTGGATAGTGATTTGACCTACGAGGAGAAACCAGTTAAGATTCTCGAATTTGCCAGCCGATTTACTCGCAACAAGGTTATCAAGTTTTGCAAAGTTCAGTGGAGCCACCATACCGAGGATGAAGCCACCTGGGAACGACAGGATGATCTACGCAAAGACCACCCACACCTATTTTCTAGCCAACCCGATTCTCGAGGACGAGATTCATCTTAAGGGGAGTAGGTTTGTAACATCCCAAGTTTTCAATTTGGAATGTTATACTTAGGTCATTCATGCATATCATATTTTACTGCATTTTCGTTTTGTGATCCTCGAAATTCTAAGCAACTCAAGGACCCTCGGAGAGAGTTGGGGATTTCACGATTTTCATATTTGAATTCTATCAAAATTAAAACAAGGATCATTTTGGTTTTAATTAATTTTTCTCTCCGAAAATATTTCATATTAAAATATATGAGAGGAGATAATATGACTTCTCCAAAATAGATGAAATATTGGAGGAAAAAAATTAAAATCAAATAAATGATTTTATTTGGTTTTTATTGCAAGTTTATTTGAATTAGGAAAAATACGCGTTTTCCAAAATTGCATTATTGGCCCAAATAAATGTTCACTTTGTCCGGCATATTTTTAGAGGACAGGGAAAATCTATTTCGGGATTTTTGGAGTCAGTTTAGTATTCCTTTTCTCTCTTTTTCTACGCGTGGAATTAATTTTTAAAAAAAAGTAACCGACCTACGGGTCGTAACCGGCCCGGACTCCCCAGGCCAACCCCCTCTTATAAGCCGCCCCGCAGCCCACCTCGCCGCCTCAGCCCGCCCGTGCGCCGCCTCCCGAACCCTAGCGTCGCCCCGCCGCCGCCGCTACTGCCGCGCGCCGCCTCCCGCCGCCACCCGCCCGCCGTCGCGCCACCTCCCACCGCTGCTGCCGCCGCCTCCCGCCGCCGTGTAGGATCTCGTCGTTGACATGCCGTTGACTGGTTGGTTTTCCACGGTTAACCCCGGTTTTTTTAGTTTCCGGTTTAATTTATTAGATCGGTTCGGTTTTCCGTCGGTTTACTTATTTTGTGGACGTTCGTACGTACGTTCGTTTTAACAAACACCGTTCACCCATTAGCCGCAGACAACGGATGTTTGTTCGTCAGCCTGTTCGTCAGCCTGTTCGTCAGTTTTTCTTTTTCCAGGGTTTTTCCGCGATTATTTTTTATCGCGATTTCTGCCCTAATCTTCGATCTAGTATATCTTCTCGCTCGTTTATCGGAATCGGGCGATTCAAGCGCCTAGATCTTCGTCTCGAAGCCCTCTTTCTGTTTAACCAACTTGAACAAGATTTTGGTACTGTAAAATTTGACTTTAGTCCAGATTAGTTATCGGATCTTGTTTCTTTCGCAGTTTGAGTTTCGTTGCTCCGTTTAATTTGGTTGTTTTTGCAAACTGGAGTTCTTAAGTTGAACTTTCTGGTTAGATCTTCCTATTTGAGTTTTACCCATGCATATTTGCTTGATTTCTTATGTATGCTATTGTTTGTTTGCGATAGAATTCCCGGAGTGCGAAGCGTGCTACTACGAGTCACTAGGTTTTGCAGATCGTCAGCAAGGCAACTAACACTTTGATCATACCCCTTTCATACCCGTTTTATGCATTAGCTACAATCCTCAAACACTGCATGATTAGGATGTGTTTAACTTGTGGGTATTTGGGAAGTAGATGATGAGGTAGAACCTATTACCTGTTTTATTATCAAACCCATGGGAGCTACTTCTACGTTATGCTTATTTTTGCCATGCTATGCTAGTAGACGTGGATTGGGTGATTGTATCCATGACAGATGTGAGTTTATGAATTAATGGTTCAACTTAAGGTGGCAACTTTAATACACATCTGGGTGGATTGCTTGTGGACACCTGGAGAATCCAGTGTTGTCCTAGGATATCCCGGAGTACCCGTGTGATCATCCTACGGTCTGCCACCCAGGCTCAAAGGGATCATAAGATTATTCATGCTAGAAACTTCCGTGTGCAGCCACAATCCATTATGGGCTCTGGCATAGTTGAGTATGTTGTGTGACCTCTTTCAGTGGTGGGCTAGCAGATGTGGAGGGAAAGTAGGTGTAACTATCCACCCAGAGTAAAGAGTTAATGCTTCTGAAAGACTGTGTCTCGGTCATCCGTTTCTCAAACACCATGTAGTGCGAGAAATCCAACGGAGGAGATCGAGTCTTGTGGGGAAAAGTGCGCAAACCTCTGCAGAGTGTATAAACTAATCATGGTTAGCCGTGTCCCCGGTTATGGACATCTTGAGTATCTGGTACTTGAATTATTGATTTGATCTCATCACTCTAAAATTAATTTGTTGGGTTGTAAATGATTATCTTAATTGGGATTGAGTTGGAGGAACCTTCTCAATGATGTTTCAACCACCATGTTAGTTGAATAAAATTTATTCCTTTGTTGTAGGGAAAAATTGGCTTTTCGCAAAACAATATAACCATAGAGCCTCCACCAGCCATATATGCATGTAGTGATAGCATTTATCTGTTCATTGCTCTACTGTGTTACATTGCCAGCATATTCCATGTGCTGACCCGTTTGCGGGCTGCAACGTATTATGTTGCAGACTTTTCAGACGAGGAGTAAGGTTCGCTAGGCCGTTGTCTTGCACTCAGCTATGCCGTTGGAGTTGATGGACTCACTTTATCTTCCAAGCCTTCCGCTGTTATCGTGTTAGATGGCCTTAAGCCATATTTATTGTAATAAGTTCTCTTTTGAGACATTCGATGTAATAAGTGTGTGATTGCTACTTTGTTATAAATCCATTCGAGTACTGTGTGTGTCAGCATTACCGATCCAGGGATGACACTGAAGCACAGAGACTTGACCATCTGAGGTCGGGTCGCTACAACCGACTACCTCCTGTCATTCTATTAACAATCCAGGCACACAAAAAGGATATTTATTTGAAGTTTTTAGAGGTGGCACATGCAAATTTAGTTAGGACGGCAGGGTAATACCGCATATAGGTAGGTATGGTGGACTCATCTGGAATAACTTGGGTTTCAGGTTTTGGGTACAAGCAAAATTCCCACTTAGTACAGGTGAAGGCTAGCAAACAGGTTGAGAAGCGGCCAGCTAGAGAGCAACAACGGTCATGAACATGCATTATGCATAAGTAACATTTGATACTAGCATGAGTAGGATATGAACACCATGAACATAAATATCATAGAGGCTATGTTGGTTTTGATTCAACTACATGTATTAGCATGTGCCAAGTCAAACCACTCGAACATTGAGAGGAGGATACCATATCATCATACTACATCACAATCATTTTAACGCAATTTTGACATCCAAGATAAATCATTATCCACTCCTAACTACTTATGCATGGCATGAGAAACTATAATCTCTAATCATCATTGCAAACATGTTTAATCATAATGGGATGAATCATGGATACTAGGTTAAACATATTTACAAAAACAAAACAAGTCGAGTTCATACCCGTTTCTCTCTGCCACGGCCAGTTCATCAAATATCGTCATTATTGCCTTTCACTTGCACGAACGAACGATATGAAAATAATAAAAGTGCAAGAGTGCCATGGACTAAGCTGGAATCTGCAAACATTTTATTCAAAAGGAGAATTCAAGGCAAAATGGGCTCTTTGTTAGATCAACAATAATTCATATGGGAGCCACTCAATAGTTTCATCGTGGTCTTCTCTTCGGTATGACTCAATAAAAAGAAAAGAAATTCAGAGAAACACACTGGAATATTTTTGGAGTTTTTGGTTTTCTTGAAAGAAAGCAACTAAAAAGGGAAAAGCAAAAATGAGAAAAACTATTTACACGGGAAAGCTCCCAACAAGCAAAAAGAAGAACAAGGAAATCTTTTTGGGTTTTCTTTTTAGTACTACAGAAATTTAAACTAGGAAGAAAAATCAAAAAGAAGCAGGAAATATTTTTGGATTTTCTCAAAGTTTTTCAAACACACAAGAAGAAAGCGAGAAAATAAATTTAGCAAGGATAATACAATGAAAAAGTGTGGACACCGGCAACTGGAATGAAATGCGTGAACATGAATGTAATGTCGGTGGAAATACGTACTCCCCCAAGCTTAGGCTTTTGGCCTAACTTGGTAAACGATGAGTAGCCTGCATAATAATTGGGGTGATAGCTCAAGAAGGCTCTTGGTGTGGATGCCTCAGCCTGTCAGGCGGCCACAACCGCCGTGTTATGAGCTCAGACCTCGCTCTCAAGAACAAAGTATCTTCCCCTACTGTGAACATCAAAGAGAGCAGGCGCAGGCAAATATGTGTGCACAACAAAACTTTGATTAAATAATAGTTTATAGGTGAAATTATGGGGTTCACCTCTAAGGATCTTATGACGTTTCATAGCATCAAAGTCTAAATACTGCGTGGGTAAAATAGGGTCATAGGGCAAAGGTGAAACACCCAGCTCTCTTGCTAAGCGTGTGGCCTAAATTCCACCATAAAAATAACCACTACTAGTGTTGTTTTGCAACCTACATGCAACAATCGCTCCAAGATTATAACTTTTGTCACCGGTGAGAGCGGTGCGTATGAGGCTCAAGTCTGGAGCACAAAGTGTACTACAATCTTGTTTACCTACAATACATTTTCCATTAAATAATGCAAAGTACTGAACTACGGGAAAAGAATGCTCTTTATTCTACCTTGCGTCACTCCCCTAGTATCACCATAGCAAAGGCTAGTCAAGAATGTTCGAAACTTAGATCTTGGTGGTTCGTAAAGCGAACCCCAGAATGGGATTTTACAGTGGTGAGCAAATCTCTCTAAAGATGTTTAAATGACACCCTAGAATCACTAGGATGGAATTTAAATCCTTTGACAAATGATTCAGTGAGAGTGAGGTGTTGGTTGCACTTATCTGAAATGTAGGGACCGAGATCGGCATTGTGAACATATTGCTCAAATTCTTCCTTAATGCCCACACTCACCAAATAATCGTTGCATGGCCATAAGCATGTTTTGGTGGCGGCATCTCGTATGGAACTTTCACTTGGTTCAACATAAGACCGACGAAAGGAGATGTCACTAGAAGATGCCTCCGAGGATCTCCTCCTCGAAGAACTCCTTCCAAAGAGGTTCATCATATTCGCGTACAATTTTCTGAAAAAATTTGGGTGACAAAAGTTTGTCAACAACAAGATTAATAGCAATTACTCATAGGGATGCATAGAGGCCATAGCAAGCATTCAAACTACTTAGAACTCTAGAATTCAACATGCAAGCTCATATACAGCAACACCAAGAGCAACTAATTATAAAAAATATAAACCACTAAAGCAAAAACTAATTGGACAAACGGAGGAGTCACATACCAAGCAACAATCCCCCAAAATAGTTTCAAAAACGGAGCTTCGAGCAAAGAGATTGAAATCCAAGGGTTTGAGAGCAAGAAAACGAGAGAGGGAGAGAGCAATGGTGATATTTTTCTGGAGGTAGGTGGTGATGTGGGATGAAGAGATAAGTGAGGGAGCCCACGTGGGGACCACAACCCACCAGGGCGCGCCCAGGTGGGTTGCCCACCTGGTGCACCTCCCTCTGATATTATTTGCACTAGAAATTCTTAAATATTCGAGAGAAAAAACGTATTAAATTTTCATAGCATTCTGAGAACTTTTATTTTTGTGTCATTTTTTATTCCACGGGAAATTCAGAAAACAGACAAAACATGGCATTTTATTTTATTTAGCTAATAAAAAAGAAAATAAAAGGTAAGGACAGAAGGTAGTGCTCACTAAATTCATCAACTTCATACCTCTCAAAAATGATCCATTAATAAGGTCGATCAAGTCTTATTAACAACCACTTTCGATTAGCATGAAACCGAAGAACTTTCGTAAATCACTAAGTTACCTCAACGAGGATATGAATGTCCCCAACAATAAGCATTTGATATTTCTTTTTAACAGTAGGTAGAGGTAGTTGAAAACTTCCAATAGTGATTGTCGAAGATTTTTCAATAACATTAATACCATTCACTTGGAATTGTTTCTTCGGAAAGTGCACCGTATGCTCATTACCAGTCGGATGTGGGGTTCCGACAAACCCTTAAGGTTCGAACACTGGGGTGCGCGCGAAGTCTTTCCCTCCTACCGATCTATGCCCTAGCTTGCTAAGATCTCGCGGACGAACTCAACGAACTCGCAACGCAGAAGGACACGAGATTTATACTGGTTCGGGCCACCGTTGTGGTGTAATACCCTACTCCTGTGTGGTGGTGGATTGCCTCTTGGGCTGATGATAAACAGTACAGAGGGAAGAACAACCTCCTGAGGTTGAGGTGTTCTTGTGGCTAGGGTAGGCTCTCGATCAGATCAGATCAAGATAAGATGAGATGCCCCTACTATGGTGGCTAGCTCTAGTTATATAGGCCCTGGTCCTCTTCCCAAAAATTGAGCGGGAAGGGAGCCAACAACGGCGGGCAAATTTGAAGGGGGGCAGCTAGTACAAGCTATCCTGACAAAAGTGGTCTTCACCTGCAAAAGGCTCTGGTGGTGACGCCGTCTTGGGCTCCACGATAACCTCCGTCTTGCCTTCCTTCTGGTCATGGTCCCGTTGCACCGATATGGCAACCTTTGCCTGATCCCTCGGTACTCCTCGCCTGCGCTGGCTTCCTTAGCACCAACGAGGAAACAAGGATGCTGCACACACTGGTGCCCGCCTGGCGCCAGCCTGGCGTCGATCGTCATGTCTCACGTCACGAGAGCCTCGTGAGGTTTGCCCCGCCTTGATATCTCCGCTCCTCGTGAGCCTGCCTGACTAGGCCACTCCTGAGGAGGTCTTGCGTCGCCTGCCTCACGAGGCTTGGCCCCTCGCGAGGGTCTTGGATGAATTGTTGATGAAGATGGGTCGTACGGCCTGCTGGCTTAGCCACGCCGTGGGCCACAGGCAGGCAAGTCTGGGGACCCCCATTCCCAGAACGCCGACAATAGCCCCCGGGCCCAAGGTGCGCTCGGGATTGGCTTCGCGGCGAAGCCAAGGGTCAAGTACGGAGCACTGCGGGCCCCCAAAGCCTGCGGCCTCGGTTGACGCGTGGCGGTTGATTGGACGTGGGCGTCTCCGCTTCCCCACGCTGCCTCGGCAACTGCACGATTTGACAGGTCCCTGCGACATGCAAGGAAAACCATCATTACCTGCGATCGTGGGAGGCGCCGGTTGGCCTTCTTCCGTTATAAATGGGGAGGGGGCGGAGCCCTCATCGCCCATCTCTTCCTCGCTTGCTTGCTTCTTCCTCCTCACTCAATTGCTTTTAGTGCCACCAATGGCGCCACGAAGGAAGTTCTCTGCCGCCGAGAAGGGAAAGGCCCCTCGGGAGGGACCCGGCTCCCCGGCGCCCAAGCGCGGACGCGGCCGTCCGCGCAAGCCCGCCGCGACCCCCGCCGTGGCCCACTGTCGAGGCGGCGCCGCGGCACGCGGAGTGGGTTGTCCTAGCCATGGCGGTCCAGTTGACGAGGGGAGGCGTGCTATGGTGGCGCCCCCCCTGTCTGTGCTTCCACACGGCGGAGGTGTCGCCGGAGTTTGTCGTCTGGTCGGAGAACCCGGTAGGCAACTGGCTCCAACTTCCGCGCTTCTTCGCTGGCGAACTGCCGGCCTCTGGTCCAGGCGGACCCTGGTTGCAGGCGGATGATTGCTGCAGCAAGGCCTCTTGGGTTGCGGTCGAGACATCCGCCGCGGGCAACATAGCCCTGGCCCGCGGCTGGCAGACGTTCGCCCGCGCGCGCGGCCCGGGCAGGCGGTGCACACTCCACTTCAATTACGATGGTGGATCAACTCTCTATGTGAGGGTGTTTGGGGAAGATGGTCGCCGCGCCGGGTGCTGCCCCGAGGCGAACGACGGTGAGGAGGTGCTCGGCCTTGGGGACGGTCGTGGCGAGGATGAGGGCGAGCCTACCCTCGGCGGCGACTGTATCTCGTCCAGCTACGGCAGCTCTTCCTTCGGCGACAGCTCCAGCAGTGGCCGCTACGACCAGCTGCCGCGCCCGCTTTGAAGGCGGCAGTGGGTCATCTCGTCGCCGCACCTCCGTGAAGCACGAGGAAGGATCCGGCTAGGCTCGGGGTGCCGCTAGGGGCCTACCTCCGCGGATCGCTGCAACGCTACTTTTGTTTTTACTCTTTTTCCTGCATCAAGAATGAAACCAGTATGGGCCTAGGGGGCGTGTACCGAACTATGGTTCCTCGGTTATTGCACTATGCGTGTCGTTCCCGTGTGTCGTTATTTTGCGCAAAGATAACTTAACCTGGTATATTTAGGACGCCCTCTTCCTCACGAGGCGCTTATTTCCTCGTGTCCATCTTGCCTTGGTGGCCTGCATTCGCTCAGGAACTGCAAAAACTCGTTAGGAAGTGCGTTAAAAGATTTGCCGTTCACCCTGGCCCTGACCTGGCGCTTTGTATCGCGGTACCCGAGGGGCATGGATTAGGAGAGGTGCGCCAGCTTTTGGGCTCGAACAAGGGTGGCTCGCGAGAAGGCAGAGAGGAGAAAAAATGCTCGCGAGGGCACCTGCCTAGCCCCCTCGTGAGGTGTGCGAGAGAGAGAACACGAGCAAACCCGAGCCCGAAAAATGCAGTGAGAGGCGAGGGAATCAAATCAGCAAGGAACGCCAAAAGCAAACTTCGATTAAGGAAAAGCGAGCCAACTACGGAAAGCAAATGAAAAGCCGCGTCCAGCACCTAATCTAGTCTTCAAGTCTTCTCACCAGCATGGAGCTAAGTGATGCCACTAGGCATGGGCGGGAGCCCTAGGGCCTGAGGCCGGCGCTCCTGAGACTCCGGGGCGTGTACAGCCCCAACTCATTATTACGTGAGTGTCACGGGCGGCGATTCTTCACAGGCACCGGGCCTTCTTCACAGGCTCTGGGCCTTTCTTCACAGGCTCTGGGCCTTGCTTCATGGGTAGAACTTCTGAAGGTGCTGGATGTTCCAGGCGTTTTGGATAGGTACCCCGTCTTGTGTCTCCAGGTGCACGGCACCAGGCCTGGAGATGTGGACGACCTTGAACGGGCCCTCCCACATTGGTGAAAGCTTATGCAGCCCTTCCCTGGAGAGGACCCGCCTCGGGACCAGGTCACCCGTCTCGAGTGTCCTGGAGCGGATGTTGCGGCAGTGGTATCGCCGCAGCGCTTGCTGATACCTTGTCGCCCTCATCGCAGCTTTGCGACGACGTTCCTCCCCGAGCACGAGATCGATCCCCCGCGTGGCGTCCTGCTGCGTTTCGTCAAACGCCAGGACCCGTGCAGAGCGATGCTTGACCTCGTGAGGGAGGACTGCTTCAGCTCCGTAGACGAGGAAGAATGGAGTCTCGCCTGTTGGCTTGGTGGCGGTGGTTCGGATGGACCACAGCACGGAATGGAGCTCGTCGTGCCAGCCCCTGCCGTAGGCCTCCAGCTTCTTCTTGAAGGTCCTAGTCTTGAGGCCCCTTAGGACCTCTGCGTTAGCGCGTTCGGCCTGACCATTACTCCTGGGGTGGGCCACCGAAGCGTAGCAGATCTGCGTTCCAAGGTTAGCACAGTAGGTTTTGAAGAGGTTGCTAGTAAACTGCGAACCGTTATCTGTGATGATGCGGTTGGGGACCCCGAAGCGTCTCATGAGGCCCTTGATGAACTTGACAGCAGAGCCGGCTGGGATGGTACGGACGGCTTCCACTTCCGCCCACTTGGCGAACTTGTCGATGGCGATGTAGAGATAGCGGTAGCCCCCTGGCGCCCGAGGGAACGGGCGTAAGATGTCCAGCCCCCAGACCACGAACGGCCATGTGAGCAGGATGGTTTGGAGGCCCTGAGTAGGCTGATGGATTTGCTTGGCGTGGAATTGGCAAGCTTCGCAGGACTTCACCAGCTCGGCTGCGTCGTTGAGTGATGTAGGCCAGTAGAATCCACTACAGAACACCTTGCCAACGAGGGTTCGTGACGACGAGTGGTGTCCGCAGTCCCCGCTGTGTATGTCAGTCAGCAACTCCCTTCCTTGATCACTGGAGATGCAGCGCAGCGTGACATCGTTCGGTCGTTTCCTGTATAACTCGCCGTCTTGGATACAGTATGTCGTGGCTTGCCGGGCCACGCGCTCCGCGTCCTCTTCCTTCTCCGGCAGCGTCCCGTGCGTCAAGTACTCCTTGAATTCCTTGGTCCAGCATTCCTCCTGGGGCTCAAGCGCCAAGAGCAGCCGAGCTCCTGAGGTCGGGCCACAGGCTGGGGCTCCCATGGCCGGAGGCTGTGGGAGCTCCTCCCGAGGCTGAGTCGTGCTTGAAAGAGGTGGCGTAGCTGATGGCTTGAAGAGTCGCTCCTCAAAGACTCCGGGCTCTTATGGTTGCCGCTTGGATGCTCTCATGGCGATGTCGTCAGCTTCCTTGTTGGTGCCCCGAGGCACGTGCTGCAGCTCCAGGCCCAAGAACTGCTTCTCCATCTTGCGCACCTCCGCGAGGTAGGCCTCCATATGCTCGTCCTTCGGCTCGTACACCTTGTTGGAGAAGTTGATGAGGAGTTGCAAATCGCCTCTGACGGTGAGGCGCTTCACCCCTAGAGCTGCAGCAGCCTTCAGGCCAGCTATGAGGCCTTCGTATTCTGCGATATTGTTGGAGACCTTCTCGCCGTGCTGAAAGCAGAGTTGCACGGCGTAGTAGAGCTTGTCCTGAGTGGGCGAGATGAGCACTGCTCCAGCCCCCACGCCTTGGTGCACGAACGCCATCGAAATACATGACCCAGCCGTTTGGAGCCTCGCTTCCTGGGGAGGTGGACCGGTCTTCTCCTTCCTCAAGTGTCGGGGCATCGGTCCATTCTGCCACAAAGTCAGCGAGCGCGACCCCCTTGATGACCCTGGTAGTGCTGAACTCCAACTGGAATGCTTGCAACTCGATGTTCCACTCAGCGATCCTTCCGGCTGAGTTAGGGCTCCTGAGTACCCTCTCCAATGGGTAGGCTGAGACGACCTTGATGGGGTGGCCCTGGAAGTAGTGTCGCAGCTTGCGTGAGGCCACCAGGAGTGCGAGCAGGAGTTTCTGGGGCATGGGGTAGCGTGCCCTCGCGTCCCGCAATATGGTGCTGACGAAGTACACCGAGTGTTCGACGAGGGCTGGCACACTGTCGAGGCTCGGGTCCTGCGGAGATCGGGGCATATCCTGAGGTGGAGGGGTTCCTGAGACCTGACTGTCCTCAGGAGCTTCTGCGATGTTGCCCTGCTGAGCTTGGTCTTCCACCGCTGATGCCTTTGCTGCGCCTTCCTAACCCTGCACCACTTCAGCTCCGGCTTGGCGCTCCTCCCGAACCACCACCAGCGCCGCGCTGGTGGAGTACGGGGTGGCGGCAAGGTAGAGTACTAGAGGCTCAAGAGGCCGTGGTGCCACCATCACCGGGGGGCTGGTAAGGTATTTCTTGAGGCCTTGGAAGGCCTGGTCGGCCTCCGGGGTCCACTCGAACGGGCCCTTCTTCTTCATGAGCTTGAAGAAGGGTAAGGCGCGCTCTCCTAGTTTGGAGATGAAACGCCCTAACGCGGTCACCCGCCCCGCTAGCTTCTGCATCTCTTTGAGGGTCTGTGGTGGGCTCATGTCCTCGATGGCCTTGATCTTCTCTGGGTTCGCCTCGATCCCTCTGTGGGATACGAGGAATCCCAGAAGCTTGCCGGAGGGGACGCCGAACACGCACTTCTCCGGGTTAACCCTCAAGTTCACTTGGTGTAGGCTCTCGAAGGTCTCCTCCAAGTCTTGAATCAATGTCCTCGCCTCGCGAGACTTTACCACTATGTCGTCGACGTAGGCCTCTGTGTTTCTCCCGAGCTGCCACCCCAGGGCGATGTGCATCAACCACTGAAAGGTCGCGCCCGCGTTGCGTAGCTCAAAGGGCATGCAGGTGTAGCAGTACACCCCACATGGTGTCAGGAAGGCTGTTTTCTCCACATCTTCCACCGCCATCTTGATCTGATGATACCCTGAGAACGCATCCAGGAAGCACAGCAGGTCACACTCGGCGGTGGAGTCCACAATCTGGTCGATGCGCGGGAGCGGGAACGGATCTTGGGGGCAGGCTTTGTTAAGATTGGTGAAGTCGATGCACATTCATTCCTTCCCGCCTTTCTTCGGCACTACGACGGGGTTCGCCAGCCATTCGGGATATCGAACTTCTCGGATGGCACCTACCGCCTCCAGCTTGCGTGTCTCTTGGACGATGAAGGCCTGCTTCTCAGTGTATTGTCGTCTTGCTCGCTGCTTCACGGGGCGTATGTTGGGGCATACCCTTAGATGATGCTAGATCACCTCCCTCGGGACTCCTACCAGCTGATTGGGCTCCCACGCGAATATCTCCTTGTTCGTGCACAAGAACCTCACCAAGGCTTCTTCTTGTCCCGGGTCAAGGCCGGCTCCTATGGTAAAGGTGGCTCCTGAAGACCCATCCTCGTTGACTGGGACCTGCTTGGTTTCCGCCTTGTCTTGGGTGAACAGCTGCTTCTTCTTGGTAGGCGCAGCCTCCTTGGCCTCGAGGGTACCGGCACCGGCGGGCTGTGCTGCTGCCGCGGTCTTGAAGGCGAGCCTGAGCACCGTCACGGCCTCCTTAGTGTCCCCCTTGATGGTGAGGATGCCCTTGCTCCCTGGCATCTTCATGAGGTTGTAGGCCGGGTGAGCCGCTGCCATGAACTGAGCGAGAGCCGGGTACCCGAGGATGGTGTTGTACGGGAGACCGATGCGGGCGATGTCAAAGTCCACCAGCTCGGTGCGGTAGTTGTCGCGTGTGCCTAAGGTGACAGGGAGGCGGATCTGCCCCAGAGAGTGGGCAGCTCCACCACCCACTCCCGAGAAGGGCTTTCTGAGGCCGAGCCATTCGAGCGGCGCGTGAAGAAGGCTGAAGGCTTCTACGGAGAGCAGGTTGAGGCCAGCACCGCCGTCGATGAGGGTCTTGGTAACGGCCACGTTGCAGATGGTGGGCGTGCAGAGCATTGGGAGCATTCCGGAGCCGGCGGTGGAGTCGGGGTGGTCTTCTGAGCCGAAGGTGAGGTCGGCCTCTAGCGGCACCCAACCCGGCGGAGCCCCTGGGCGCTTGGAGGTGGCCCCGATCTGACGGAGGAACGGCTTGACGTGGCGGTCTGAAGGTGGTGCTTGAGAGCCGCCCAGCAGGGCCGCGACTGCGTGGTGCGCCGGCACCGCGTAGCGAGCGGTGAAGAGGTCGCGGAGTTCCCCCAGGAGGCACCGTGGATCCCGGGAGGTTGAGCAGCCAGGCGCGCGGCTCGCCGGCGAGGGCCATGGGGAACCAGTTGGCCATGATCTTGTCGTTGCCTCCGGCTTCGAGGACAGCCTCCTCGTATGACAGCAGGAACGGCATCGGGTCTGCCGCGCCATCATAACGCGGCGGCATCTCTGGCTTGAACTTGGTCGGCCACCGCACTCGCCGTAGGGCGAGGGCCAGGGCTCGGTACCTAGACGCCCCGCTGTTGATGGTGGGGCACCTGCCATGGGGGCGAAGTGCGACGGCGCGGGGCGCAGGTTGGTGGAGAGGAGCTCCGGCGCACCCCTACCTGGCGTGCCAAATGTCGAATGTGGGGTTCCGGAAAACCCTTAAGGTTCGAACACTGGGGTGCGCGCAAAGTCTTTCCCTCCTACCGATCTACGCCCTATCTCGCTAAGATCTCGCGGACGAACTCGACGAACTCGCAATGCAGAAGGACACAAGATTTATACTGGTTCGGGCCACCGTTGTGGTGTAATACCCTACTCCAGTGTGGTGGTGGATTGCCTCTTGGGCTGATGATAAACAGTACAGAGGGAAGAACAACCTCCTGAGGTTGAGGTGTTCTTGTGGCTAGGGTAGGCTCTCGATCAGATCGGATCAAGCTAAGATGAGATGCCCCTACTGTGGTGGCTAGCTCTACTTATATAGGCCCTGGTCCTCTTCCCAAAAGTTGAGCGGGAAGGGAGCCAACAACGGCGGGCAAATTTGAAGGGGGACAGCTAGTACATGCTATCCTGACAAAAGTGGTCTTCGCATGCAAAAGGCTCTAGTGGTGACACCGTCTTGGGCTCCATGATGACCTCCGTTTTGCCGTCCTTCTGGTCTTGGTCCCGTTGCACCGATATGGCAACCTTTGCCTGATCCCTCGGTACTCCTCGCCTGCGCTGGCTTCCTTAGCACCAAAGAGGAAACAAGGACGCTGCGCGCACTGGTGCCCGCCTGGCGTCGATCGTCATGGCTCACGTCACGAGAGCCTCGTGAGGTTTTCCCCGCCTTGATATCTCCGCTCCTCGTCAGCTTGCCTGACTAGGCCACTCCTGAGGAGGTCTTGCGTCGCCTGCCTCGCGAGGCTTGGCCCCTCGCGAGGGTCTTGGATGCCTTGTTGATGAAGATGGGCCGTACGGCCTGCTGGCTTAGCCACGCCGTGGGCCGCAGGCAGGCAAGTCTGGGGACCCCCGTTCCCAGAACGCCGACTTTACCATTGATATGAAAACTGACCTTGCTTTTATTGCAATCAATAACAGCCCCTGCAGTATTCAAGAAGGGTCTACCAAGGATAATCGACATGTTGTCGTCCTTGGGCATCTCAAGTATAACAAAGCCAGTCAAAATAGTAACATTAGCAACAACAACGGGCACATCCTCACAAATACCGATAGCTATGGCAGTTGATTTGTCTGCCATTTGCAAAGATATTTCAGTAGTTGTGAGTTTGTTCAGATCAAGTCTTTTATATAAAGAGAAAGGCATAACACTAACACCAGCTCCCAAATCACATAAAGCAGTTTTCACATAAGTTCTTTTGATGGAGCAAGGTATAGTTGGTATTCCCGGATCTCCAAGTTTTTTAGGTACTCCATCTTTAAAAGTATAATTAGCAAGCATGGGGGAGATTTCAGCTTCCGGTATTTTTCTCTTATTAGTGATGATGTCTTCCATGTACCTTGCACAAGGAGGCATTTTTAAGATATCAGTCAAGCGAGTACGCAAAAAGACTAGCATAATCATCTCAGCAAAGCGTTCAAATTCTTCATCATCTTTCTTTTTAGTTGACTTAGGTGGAAAGGGCATAGGGTTTTGAACCCAGGGTTCTCTTACCTTACCGTGCGTCCTAGCAACAAAGTCTCTTTTATCATATCTTTTATTCTTGGGTTGTGGGTTATCAAGACCAACTGATGGTTCTATCTCAACATCATTGTCTGGTTCTTTATTATTTGTTTGAGTATCCTCATGAACCTCATCATTATGTTTTCATTATTAGAAGGTGAGTGTTCACTACCAGATTGAGTTTCAGCATGAGAGATAGAAACTTCATTATCATTATTAGGAGGTTTTTCTACTTCAGGTTCATTAGAGGCATGCAAAGTCCTGTCATTTTTCTTCTTCTTTTTCTTTTTAGATGGACTACGTGCATCAGTGTTAACCCTTTGAGAGTCTTGTTCAATTCTTTTTGGGTGTCCCTCAGGATAAAGTGGTTACTGGTCATCCTACCTCCTCTAGTCATTACTCTAACAGCATGATCATTGATATTATTATTCATTTCATCTAACAATTCTCTTTGAGATTTAGCAACTTGTTCTAACTGAGTTTGAACCATAGAAGCATGCTTCCCCACACCTCTAACACCATTTGAGATTCTAAATAACAAGTCACTCAAGCGAGCAATCATATCAGAATTGTATTTCAATTGTTTCATAACGTTTGCATTGAAGTGATCTTGCTTTCCAATGTAATTTTCAAACTCATAAAGGCATTGGCTACGGTGCATATTGTGAGGATTATCATTGTCATTGAATTTCATTAGAGAATTTACCTCTACCACCTTAGGTGGTGGTGGTGTATCAAGCCCATGTATTTCTTCAATAGGAGGTAAATTTTTTACATCCTCAGCTTTAATACCTTTTTCTCTCATAGATTTCTTTGCCTCTTGCATATCTTCAGGACTGAGATATAAGATACCCCTCTTCTTTGGAGTGGGTTTAAGTGGTGGTTCTGTAGGAGTCCAATCATCATAATTTTTCAAAATGTTATTCAATAATTCTTCAGCTTGCACAATAGTTCATTCCTTGAAAACACAACCAGCACAACTATCTAGGAAATCCCTAGAAACATCGGTTAGTCCATTATAGAAGATATCAAGTATTTCATTTTTCTTAAGAGGATGATCAGGCAAAGCATTAAGCAATTGGAGAAGCCTCGTCCAAGCTTGTGGGAGACTCTCTTCTTCAATTTGAGCAGAGTTAAATATTTCCTATCAGGTAGCTTGTTTCTTATGAGCAGGGAAATATTTTTCAGAGAAATAATAAATCATGTCTTGCGGACTACGCACACAACCAGGAGCAAGTGTGTTGTACCAAGCTTTAGCATCACCCCTTAATGAGAACGGAAATAATTTGAGAATATAGTAGTGGCAAATTTTCTCGTCATGAGCAAAAAGGGTGGCTATGTCATTCAACTTAGTAAGATGTGCCACAACAGTTTCAGTTTCATAACCATGGAAAGGATCAGATTCAACCAAAGTAATCAACTTTGGGTCAATAGAGAATTCATAATCCTTATCATCAACAAAGATAGGAGAAGTAGCAAACTTAGGATCACATTTCATTTTAGCATTCAAAGTCTTTTCTTTATACTTGCATAATAATTTCTCTAGATCATCTCTATCCTTACAAGCAAGAATATCTCTAGTTGTCTCCTCATTCATAACATAACCTTCTGGTACCTTTGGCAATTCATATCTAGGAGGGCTTGTTCTAATAGGTGTTTCAAGATTTTCAGTTTCAAGCTCATCATTAGTTTCAATAATATCATGTTGTCTTACTCTAGCAATTTGTTCATCAAGAAATTCACCTAGTGGCACATTATCATCAAGCAAGGTACTAACATCATCAAGAGTAGCATTCATAGCAGAAGTAGCATCATCAAATACTTGCGACATATCAGAATTGGTAGCATGTGGTGGTGTTGCAAGTTTACTTATAACAGAAGGTGAATCTAAAGCGGAGTTGGATGGCAGTTCCTTACCTCCCCTCATCTTAGAGGGAAAAATCTTAGTCTTAGCATCCTTCAGATTCTTCATAGTGATAATTTGATAATAATCCCAAGTGACTCAACAAATATAGCTATGTTCCCCGGCAACAGCGCCAGAAAAAGGTCTTGATAATTCACAAGTATAGGGGATCGCAACAGTTTTCGAGGGTAGAGTATTCAACCCAAATTTATAGATTCGACACAAGGGGAGCCAAAGAATATTTGTAAGTATTAGCAGCTGAGTTGTCAATTTGCTCGAGATGATGTGATCGGAGCGATCAGTCTAGAATCTGTAACCAATTGGCGAATTCGCTAAGTCATTGTGGACACTTGCCATCCTCTCATAATCAACCACACCTGGAGATCAATTATCAGCAGCAAAGTGATCAGTAGCAAAGTAGTATGATAGTTTTCATAGTAGTAGCAATAGCAACAGTAACGGTAACACATATAGAAGTGATTTTGTAGCAAGTGCAACAGTAACAATAGCAGTAGTAACTTAGCAAGAACAATATGTAGGAAAATCGTAGGCATTGGATCAGTGATTTGTTGGATGATATTCATCATGTGACAGTTATAACCTAGGGCGATATGGCACTCGCTCTAGTTCATAAATATAATGTAGGCATGTATTCCGTAAATAGTCATACGTGTTTATGGAAAGAACTTGCATGTCATCTTTTGTCCTACCCTCCCGTGGCAGCGAGGTCCTATTGGAAACTAAGGGATATTAATGCCTCCTTTTAATAGAGAACAGGAACAAAGCATTACACACAGTGAATACATGAACTCCTCAAACTATGGTGATCACCGGAAAGTGCCCCGACTATTGTCACTCCGGGGTTGCCGGATCATAACACGTAGTAGGTGACTATAACTTGCAAGATCGAATCTAGAACATAGATATAATGGTGATAACATAAACGGTTCAGATCTGAAATCATGGCACCCGGGCCCAAAGTGACAAGCATTAAGCATGGCAAAGTCATAGCAACATCAATCTCAGAACATAGTGGATACTAGGGATCAAGCCCTAACAAAACTCACTAGATTACATGATGAATCTCATTCTACTCCGCACCGACCAGCGAGCCTACGAAGGGATTACTCACTCCCGTTGGGGAGCATCATGGAATTGGCGATGGAGAAGGGTTGGTGATGACGAAGATCGACGATCCCCCTCTCTGGAGCCCCAAACGGACTCCAGATCTGGCCTCCTGATGAAGAACAGGAGACGGCGGCGGCTCCATCTCCTGGAACGCAATAATTCTTTCTCCCTTATTTTTTCTGGAAAAATAGGATTTTATAGCATCGGTTTCAGGGTCTGCGGGGCCACCAGGTGGGGACAACCCACCTGGGCGCGCCTGGAGGGGGGCCGTGCCCTGGTGGGTTGTGCTAACCCAGGTGCCTCCCTCCGGTGGTTCTTGGCTCCATAAATTCTCTTTATTTGTATAAAAATTCCTCGCAAAGTTTCGTTCCAATCTGAGAACTTTTATTTCTGCACAAAAACAACACCACGGTACTTCTGCTGAAAACAGCGTCAGCCCGTGTTAGTTTCATTCAAATCATGCAAAGTAGAGTCCAAAACAAGAGGAAAAGCGTTAGGAAAAGTAGATACGACGGAGACGTCTCAGCGCAACCAGTGTTGGCATAGAAGAAAGGTACTTCTTCAAGTCATGCAGCACTGCCTCCGCTCCCGGAGTCCATTTCATTGGACCCGCCTTTTTCAGGATTTTGAAAAAGGACAGGGCGGCTGACTTGGAGATAAACCTACTTAGTGCAGCAATGCAGTCAGCAAGACAACACACATCCTTGACGCGCTTCCATGCTTCAATATGCTCAATTGCTTTGATCTTGTCGGGATTGGCTTCAATTCCACATTGAGAAACAAAGAAACCGAGAAGCTTGCCAGATGGAACAACAAACACACACTTCTCAGGATTGAGCTTCAGATTGATTGTGCGCAGATTAGCAAATGTTTCTTCCAAATCTTGTATCAATGTCGACTTGTTCTTGGTCCTGACTACTATATCATCCATATAGGCCTCCATATTCCTGTGTAGCTGATGTTCGAAACCAATCCGGACTGCCCTTGTAAGTGTCGAACCAGCACTCTTCAATCCGAAAGGCACACATATGAAACAATATGTGCCAAATGGAGTGATGAATGCGGTCTTCTCTTCATCCTCTTTTGACATGAGTATCTGATGATACCCAGAGTAGGCATCAAGGAATGACAGCAGATCACATTCAGTAGCGGAGTCAACAATCTGGTCGATGCGTGGCAAGGGAAATGGGTGACGGTGTCCTGGACTAGGGGGTACTCACCACATCGTCTCCCGACCAGGTGGATCGGGCCGAGGACCCCCATGGCGGTTCACTCATGGGCACTTCGGGCAGCCCATGCCGCGTACAAGGAGTATTCACAAGACTTGGTGATCAAGACAAGGACTCCTCTGCACCAACGTATTCGGCTAGGACTCTTGTTATCTCGAGGTAGATCAACTCTTGTAATCTCTATATTCATCAAGATCAATCAAGCAGGAAGTAGGGTATTACCTCCATTAAGAGGGCCCGAACCTGGGTAAACATCATGTCCCCTGTCTCCTGTTACCCATCGATCCATGACACACAGCTTGGGACCCCCTACCCGAGATCTGCCGGTTTTGACACCGACAATGGTGCTTTCATTGAGAGTTCCGCTGTGTGGTCGGCAAAAGGATCAATGGCTCGCGTGCGGATCAACTGCGACGTCGGTGTCTTTGTCGCCGCCTCGACTGGTCACCTCGGCTTGACTGAGGACTGTGCCCTACCTCCAATCATCATGTTCGGACAAGGGCCTTCATCAACATCAACTCCAATCTCTATCAAGATCATGGAGGAATCATCCATGTAGCTCGGGAGCTCAACGTCAACATTGCCCTCGGGCGACCGTGCTGTTTTTCCGAACAGCGAACTTATATCCGCTGCCACCACCTCCTCGAGCATCGATTTGATGATTCCTTCGATGGAATTGTGTGGAATTGAGTCTACAACAACACTGTAAAATTTCGTCGCGTTCCGATGGAGCAATCTCCGCCGGTCTCCGATTTATCATAGCCCCATCGAATCAGGACGAGTTTGGAGCGTGGTGTCCAGCACCTAGCTCGGATGTCCTTTGGAAGATCCAACCGTTGATCGGCTACGGAATTCCTATATCTACCACCCCTCAAAATTTCAGCTCGATCCGACCGTCCAAACTCCGGGAACCTTCCGATTAGTGCATCACTTTTCAGATCTGTTTTCTGCGTGAGAATGAATCCGGCCCGAGTTCATCTTTCTTATCAACGGGATTTCGGACATCCTTTTTGAAGGAAGTTTTGTATGGGGTATTGTGTTTTGTTCCCAAACACATCCCACTAATTTTAAAGTCTTTTCCAATATGATCTTCACCATCGCGCCGGTGTCAAACCAGCCCGACAACGTTGCTCTACGGATGTCGACCTGCGATAGACACGTTGTCGCTTTGTTGAGCCAAGCTCAACTTCTTCGGATCATCATCTCGGCAAGCCTAACAAGAGTTCTGCATCGCGAAGGATAAATCATCACCAACATCGCCGCCCCACGGATTACACGGAGTGGGCACACCGGCATCACCGCACGGTCACTTCATCAAGCCAGTATTGACCACGTCACGAGTTACGACCTGCATCGGCATGGCCGCACCGTTGCTTCATCGAGCGGATGTCCATCACGCCGAACTACTTCAACACCTTGGCTGACATGGCAGCCCCAACATCTCCTTACCGACCTGCTCTGTCTCCTCGTCTGGACCGGGGGCTTCGCCATCCCTTCATCAACCTACTCCGGAGACTTCGGCGTCATCAACCAACCAGCTTCGTCACGTTAGCTGGACCGGGGGCTTTGCCTCGGTGAGCCAACCTTTACAGCCATCGCCATGCCGTCGCTTCACCGCCCATCAGGCAATGGGTATGCAGATCGAGTCCCAATTTTGGGAGTCACTTTTCTTCGGACTGCTACAACAAATAAACCAGGTGCTATTAATCCTAGCAATTTTTGCTTGTTTGGGTTTATTTTTTCCAAGGAATTAATACTCTGGTTTGTTCCATCATCTATACACAGGTCTATCAAATGGTGGCCGCATTAACGACGGCCGCGTGGTGGTTCGGTCAGTTTCCGTACATAGTTCAGCGAACGCCGCATCCGGAACTCGGAACGACCTGTGAATTCGGGCTTTGCCACGCCTTTACCGCATCACACCGACGCCCTGCATCGACATTGACTTCGGCGCCAGGCCACATATCTTTAAATAAATAATTTTGCGTAAATTAATTACGCGAGGATTTTTATATATTTATATTATTATTGTTGGACTGCACTATTTTACATGTGTAGGTAATCGACTTCGACTGCGTCATGCGGTCACTTCGGCAAGCCGACGTCGTCGTCCTAATCGGCATAAATCGGCTCGCATGATCACCTTGTTGGTTGAATTGCCATACCGACATGTTCGGTTGCCTCGGGACTTCGGCATCGCTGAGGGAGCTCTACCTCATCGAGTGTTCGGCACACATGCCATATTTCTTTTATTACTCACTTTGCATATATATAAATTATTAATTATGCAACAATTTTTTAAAAATTTATTATTATTACTATTATCTCTGGTTTGCACTATTTTCTGTGCACGGGTAAATGATCTGGGTCAGGCAGTGTTGTCACCTCGGCGTACTGACCCACGCCGGGGACTTCGGCGTCACTCTGTCGGCCTGCATTGGCTGTGCTATGTCACCACTTCGGAGTGTCGAGCTCTTCGCTCCGCCACCTCGGGACCGGCTTGGGGGATGGAACCTTGTCCCGCATCAAGCTCGGACCGCGTCATCAATGACGAACACATTAACCAGCTAACTCGCTTTCATGCTCAAAGTCTTAAATTTTTAACTTGTGTTCGGTTCGACCTTGCTCACATACGTTGTTCGTTAAAAGAAACTCCCTTTACCCATGTTAACTCGGGTCTCTTAAAATTTATATGAGCCGTTTTATAGTAAATGTGTTTTCTTCTTGGTCATTGCAAAGGCTTTTTCTACCGCTCCTTTTTCGGCTCGAGTGCATGGTCAATAGCCGGATAGCCTAGTTCTCTCTAAAGCCACTCGAGTTTAGTTCGCTAAACTGGCCTCAGAGAAGCACTCCGCCTTCGGGATAAGGAGCTTGAAGCCGTAGGCTGACCCACTTGAAGTCTTGAGATCGGATGTGTCATGTTAAAGCACGACAGAAGCACAATTTTTTTTCTAAGACCAATTTTCGGATTGGCACCGAACACTTGATCTAGTTCGGACGTCAAGTTTTTACTGAAGTTTTTTGGTTTTCCAAGCCTATGGCACTTTTAAACATTTGTGTGTTTCCAGCATAAGTCTCGCAGTGCAACGCCGGACACCTTTAGAGATTCGGCAAAAACATTCTCGGATATTGCTATATATGCATCGGTTTCGAATTGTGTCTTTGGTCAATATTTGGGTTGCCCAGCTCCTGTGTTTGCCTCCTACGTTCCGCTTTGTTCGGCTAGGTGTGCAAAGGGAGAACCACTGCGATTGTGCTTCCAGCTCGCATGGTTAAGCACCTTAGTGGAAAAAGCCGAAAACTGACTGTCACAATAAGCGTAAACTGGTCAGCGATCCGATGACTATGTTAAATGACGGACTGTTCATAACATTGGCCGAAGTTTTTACGGCTTAACCTCGGGTGTCGCCGAACACTAACCAGGGGCTCGTAGCTAGCTTCCCCAGTTTAAAGCTCCTATGACTAAGTGAAAGTTATAAAGCCCGCATATCTGATTGCCTCGTTTCCGCTAACACACCCGCCTTCGGGCACCGAGAGTCGGCTAAGGGTTGTCTTGTTATTGCGGAAACACCCTGCGTAGTATCTACAAAGGGGTAGAAGCCGATGATGGGCCACTTTCAACTGATAAACGGTCGCAACGGAGTCAAAATAAACATATCATCGACATTTGTATTTAATATACAAGGGCCACCTTCCATAATCATCGTTATAAAGCCATAAATATGCATCAATTTGACTTAAGATTTTGGCCAACCTGGGTTACCTGGCTCCTGTGCTTACCCCTACGTTCCCGATTGTTCGGCTAGGCAGTAAAGGGAGCACCTCTGTGATTGTTACTATCGGGTCATCCGAGTTAGTACCTCAGACTGGGTGAAGCCGAAAGCTAGTGATCTTGAAGGATATAATTGGTCGGCAACGATGGAAGTGAAAATTTAGGTTCGCTATAGACCACATAGTTTGGGAACTTTCCCCAAACTAAATCCTCAATATTTTCCACCCGCATTGATCGGAGGTGAGGTTTCATGATCATGATCAGCATGACAACCCAAAGAAAGGAACCGATAGCGGGACTATTTTCCTTGGAAGATGTTTCTTACATTAAAAAGTAATATAACATATCTCTCCGCATACCTTTGTTTATAAAACCGTATGACCGGATTGCCTTGTTTATCGTAAATCTTTGCTCTTATAAAGGCTTTATAAAGAAGGACAAACACTCCCCGGCTGCTGGCCGAGGAGGTTGAAGCCGATGGTCGGTCAACAAAGTTTTGTACAATGCGGATCCGAGCATTAATGATGTAAAACACTTGGACACATAGGATCATAAATTGCGAGTAAAGTCGATTTATTGCAGCTCATCTTTTGAAGACCAAGGGGCACAATCTCGCTGAGACAACCGAGCAACTTACATAAAGCTCTCCTAAATCCCAAGTGGCATCGATTTCC
This sequence comes from Aegilops tauschii subsp. strangulata, assembly GCF_002575655.3. Taxonomy (NCBI): domain Eukaryota; kingdom Viridiplantae; phylum Streptophyta; class Magnoliopsida; order Poales; family Poaceae; genus Aegilops; species Aegilops tauschii. Next base: position 298,417,578 of record NC_053041.3, on the reverse strand, counting down.
TATCTATTAAGCCCCTTGGGGCCAACCTTGGCGAGCCCAGCTTTCGCTGGCTCTAGCTCCTTTAAGAGATCTTTATTCTCTTTTCGAGAAGTTTGTGTTAAACACAACAAAACTTTCTGTCAAACGGATATCGATCTTAATTCGGCCACCCGTGCCCACATTAAGGCTCGGGGGTACTGGGCTTCGTGCTCATTATTTATAAATATTAAAGGGGCACATCGATCCCCTGATCTGGTGTTGCCACCCGACCAGTGTCTCGGGGGCTACTGCACTGCTTATTCAATGAAGAGAATTCAAAGTGCTCAGTGTTCGGCATGACCGAACTATGGGCAAGCGCGTCTTCAGACAACACTAAGTACCATCTGGGAGTTATCCGACATCAAGCTAATATATCACGGTGACTTCTCACAACCCTCTCTCAGGGGGCCTGTCCACCGATCATTATTTCTAATATATTACACTGCGTTTCTATTCCTACGTATGTTATCAAGCTAGGAGTTGATCCTCAGGCCGATTTTGCAAATCGACCTGAGTCTCAGGGGCTACTAGGATCAGCAGTTTTATGTTTTCCTTCAGGTGCATCTTGGGTTTTAGACCGATACACACCTTGAGGGCTACTGGATATACATATACTGGCTATATATCTCGGTAGAGAGTAAATTGCACCAATCAAAAATATTCACAAAAATCAGCCCGCGGTCGGGGTGGTGCACCACCTCGGAAGCAGTCCGGCATAAATCTCGGGCAGTGGCTGGCTCCATAGAGGGCATTTCCAGCATTAAGCTCGGCTGAATTCGTTCAATCTTTTAAAAGACTGAGGTAGTTTACGACACCTCGGATGTTGACCATCGTTGGAGCTCGGAAGTGGTCCGGCATAAAGCTCGGATTCAAATGGCTCGTTCCATAGAGAACTTTTCAGCGTTAAACTCGGATAACCTCCTTCAAACTTTTTCAAGCCAAGGTGATCTATGACACCTCGGATATAGTCCGGCGTTGGAGCTCGGATATAGTCCGGCGTTGGTGCTCGGCTGCAAAAGATATCTCGAATGCAGTCTGGCGTTGGAGCTCGGATGCAAGAGGACACCGCCGCACGGGAACAACTTCAAACCCGAGGTGTGGCGTAAATAATAATAATAAGGCCGAGAACTTAAAGGGGCTCCTCGGATACCCGACATGTAAACTCTTCGGATTCACTTCGGCGATCCTCAAGATCGAAGATGAGAAGATTTGTTGAACCAGTTTTCAAGACCGACGACCGAAGATGAAGAACAGTTCGGAAGGATCGAGGAGCGTCCCCAACTTGAAGACCGGTTCAGGGGGCTACTGACGGTGTCCTGGACTAGGGGGTACTCACCACATCGTCTCCCGACCAGGTGGATTGGGCCGAGGACCCCCATGGCGGTTCACTCATGGGCCACTTCGGGCAGCCCATGCCGCATACAAGGAGTATTCCACAAGACTTGGTGATCAAGACAAGGACTCCTCTCCACCAACGTATTCGGCTAGAACTCCTGATATCCTAGGCCTCTGGTGCATTATATAAGCCAAGGCCAGGCTAGTCGATAGATCATTATGACATTAATCATCATACCCCTAGGGTTTAGACCACAACATATGATCTCGAGGTAGATCAACTCTTGTAATCTCTATATTCATCAAGATCAATCAAGCAGGAAGTAGGGTATTACCTCCATTAAGAGGGCCCGAACCTGGGTAAACATCGTGTCCCCTGTCTCTTGTTACCCATCGATCCATGACACACAGCTTGGGACCCCTACCCGAGATCTGCCGGTTTTGACACCGACAATGGGTCTTTTGGGCAAGCTTTATTGATATCTTTATAATCAATGCAAAGCCGCCGCCTGCCGTTCGCCTTGCGTACAACAAGTGGATTAGCCAACCACGCGGGATGGAGTACACCTCTAACCAAACCTGCCGCTTCTAGTTTCTTGATCTCTTCGGCAATGAATTGGTGCCACTCCAAGGCTTGCTTCCACACCTTTTGCTTAACAGGCCGCGTGTGAGGGCAGACGACAAGGTGGTGCTCAATTACCCCCCCCTAGGAACACCAGGGATGTCAGATGATTTCCATGCAAACACATCAACATTCGCTCGCAGGAAGGCAACGAGCGCGCTTTCCTATTTGTCGTCAAGGGTTGAACTTATGGTGAAAGTTCCCCCCTCGCCATCCTCCTTGGCGGACACCTTCTTGGTTTCTGGTGGAGCAGCCTTGTTCTTCTCGCTGTTGCCAGCAGAGCTCTATGGCACATCCTCAATGGGAGTGCAACAATCCAAATAGGCGTGCTTGCCAGAGCTAGTGGTCTTGCCGGTCTTCTTCCTCTTCTTCCCCCTGGGAGCTTTGTCGGCGGGAGCAAATGCCTTGTCGACAGATGCTGCAACTGCTTCCCGGTATAGTTGATCAGCACAGATCAATGCATCTTTCTTGTCAGAGTTGATGGTGATGACACTTATCGTCCCAGGCATCTTCAGCATGTTGTAGGCATAATGGGATGCAGCCATAAACTTCGCAAGTGCCGGGCGTCCAAGGATTCCATTGTAAGGTAATGAAATCTTAACGACGTCAAAGATGATTTTCTCCATCCTGTAATTGAGCTCACTGCCAAACGTCACCGGCAAGGTGATTTTGCCGTTCGGCTGGCTTCTTCCTGGATTGATTCCTTGGAACATGCCAGTCTTCTTCAAATCCTCTTCTGGAATCTGCAGCCTCTTGATCACATCAGGTGAGATCAAGTTGAGACCGGACCCACCGTCAGCTAGCATCTTTGTCACTTTGAGGTTGTGTATCATTGGTGAAACCAACAATGGCAAACACCCGACCGCAGTTGTGCGATTAGGGTGGTCCTTAGCATCAAAGATAATAGGCGTGTTGGACCATCTCAATGGATTTTGGGCTCACACGACCAGCTTTGTAGCATTGACTTCACGCACCCACTGTTTGAGTTGGCGGTGAGAAGAGTGCAAAGATGCACCTCCATCAATGCACATTGCTTTCGTTGCCTTCTGGAACTCTGTCTCACTTGATGCGTCGTCATCTTTTTCATCATCGTCATCATGATCTTCCTTCTTGTCTCGACCTCTCGCGGGCTTCTCCTTCTACTGGTTGGTATTACCGCAGCCACCTCCTCGGCCACCATGCTTCTTGCCGGATCTGTCTGCATTGTTTTCCTTCTCTTTATCTATTTTCCCATATTCAGCCTTCTTCTTCTCCGCAAGCTGCTCCACTTGCTGGCAGTCTTAAAGATCATAGCTTTAGTTGTGGTGGATCTTGTAGTACTGCTAATCGGAGCCTCCGGTCTGATCAGCAGTCACCAAGGCTTGGCACGAGGCGCACCTGACAACCTCCTTGCCGGAGCTCTCAGCCTTAGCCTTCTTGGCAGGGCCACTATTGCCGGATCCCTCCATGACAAGGACAACTTTGCCCTTGCACTTCCTATCGCACTTGCGGTTTTTCTTCTTTGATGTGTTGGCGGCATCATCATCCTCTGAATCAGATTCTGTGCCAACCTTTTCTCCAGGAAGTCTCCTCCCCTCCTCAGCCCATGCACACTTGTCAGCCAGAGCATATAGCTCGGAAACCACCCTCGCCCTTGTCATGGCCATCTCTTCCTGCATCTTGCGGTTCCTCATGTTCTGATGGAATGCGGAAATGATTATTGCGGGGTGGATATTGGGAATGTTACGTTGCACACGACAGAATCTCTGTATGTACTTGTGGAGCAATTCTTCCTCCTTCTGAGGAATCAACTGCAGGTCTATTTCTTGGCCCATAACCTTGTGGCCACCCGTAAAGGCGCCAATAAATTTGTGGCACAGATGAGACCCACAGGAAATGGAACCCTCCCACAAGTTCATCAACCACAACCTGACATTGGGCTTGAGCACCAATGGGAAATAGTTAGCGAAAATCTTGTCATCGTGAGCTCCAGCAGCTTGCACCGCAAAGGTGTAAATGCTTAGGAACTTCGATGGGAGCGTCTTGTCGTCATACTTCTCCACCTCTGACTTGAAGTTTCGGGAATTGGGCCACTGGACTTGCTGCAGCTCATAGGTAAACGCCGGACAACCTACCTTGTAAGGTAGGCCACCGTTGTCCCCTAGCACAGGCTCATCAACAGCTGATCTTGCACACCTGCCAGATTGTCAGCTTACTTCCCGTCCCTGTTCGATGGTAGTACCGGCATCTTCTCCACACCGTTCTTGCAGAACTTGACGCTGATCGCGGTGAGCTCGCAGATCAGACGACACCATGGACACGTCGTCATGGGCATTGATCCGCTGGCTTTGTCGCTGAGGTTCTCGCTGTCGTGGAGGGGACTGCACTTGCATGCTCCTCCTTGATAACCCACAAGTATAGGGGACCGCAATAGTTTTCGAGGGTAGAGTATTCAACCCAAATTTTTAGATTCGACACAAGGGGAGCCAAAGAATATTTGAAGGTATTAGCAGCTGAGTTGTCAATTCAACCACACCTGGAGATTAATTATCTGCAGCAAGTAATCAATAGCAAAGTAATATGATAGTTTTGATAGTAGTGACAGCAGCAACGGTAACGGTAACAGTGATAGCAATAGTTTTGTAGCCAGTGTAACAGTGATAATAGCAGTAGTAACTTAGCAGAAACAATATAAGATAAATTCGTAGGCATTGGATCGGTGACTCGTTGGATGATATTCATCATGTGACAGTTATAACCCAGGGCGATACAGCACTAGCTCCAGTTCATCAATATAATGTAGGCATCTATTTCGTAAATAGTCATACGTACTTTATTAAAAGAACTTGCATGACATCTTTTGTCCTACCCTCCCATGGCAGTGGGGTCCATATTGGAAACTAAGGGATATTAAGGCCTCCTTTTAATAGAGAACCGGAACAAAGCATTAACACATAGTGAATACATGAACTCCTGAAACTACGGTCATCATCGGGAGTGGGCCCGGTTGTTGTCACTCCGGGGTTGCCAGAACATAACACGTAGTAGGTGACTATAACTTGCAAGATCGGATCTAAAACATGGATATAATGACGATAACATAAACGGTTCAGATCTGAGTATATGGCACCCGGGCCCAAAGTGACAAGCATTAAGCATAGCAAAGTCATAGCAACATCAATCTAGGAACATAGTGGATACTAGGGATCAAGCCCTAACAAAACTAACTCGATTACATGATGAATCTCATCCAACTCCCCACCGACCAGCGAGCCTACTAAGGAATTACTCACTCCCGGTGGGGAGCATCATGGAATTGGCGATGGAGAAGGGTTGGTGATGACGAAGAACGAAGATCCCCCTCTCCGGAGCCCCAACGGACTCCAGATCTGCCCTCCCGAGGAAGAACAGGGCTTGGCGACGGCTCCGTCTCGTGGAATGCGATAATTCTTTCTCCCTGATTTTGTTCTCCTAAAATAGGATTTTATAGCAAATCAGGGTCTGCGGGGCCACCGGGTGGGGACAACCCACCTGGGCGTGCCAGGAGAGGGGGGCGCGCCCTGGTGGGTTGTGCCCACCCATGTGCCCCTCTCCGGCAGGTCTTGGCTCCAGAAATTCTTATTATTGATTAAAAAATCCTCACAAAGTTTCGTTCCAATCCGAGAGCTTCTATTTCTGCACAAAAACAACACCATGGTAGTTTTGCTGAAAACAGTGTCAGTCCGGGGTTAGTTTCATTCAAATCATGCAAATTAGAGTCCAAAACAATAGGAAAAGCATTAGGAAAAGTAGATACGTTGGAGACGTATCAACTCCCCCAAGCTTAAACCTTTGCTTGTCCTCAAGCAATTCAGTTGATAAACTGAAAGTGAAAAAGAAAATCTTTTACGAACTCTTTTGCTCTTGTTTGCATAAATAAGCTTAAACCGCACCTAGGTTTTCTGCCAACATTGTAACTAAGCATCCCGACAATAACTCTTAAAGATTATAATGAGTCATATCAATGACATAATCAGCTAGCGAGCAATAATAAGATATCTTAAACAGCAACACGTTGTCAAAACAATCATGATATAATATGACAATAGTGGTATCTCGCTAGCCCTTTCTGAGACCACAAAACATAAATGCAGAGCACCTCCAAAGTTCAAGCAGCGACTAAACATTCTAATTCATGGTAGAAAAGATCCAGTCATGATGCACCCAACATTAGGTACACACAATGCATAAATCATGACAACTGTGCTCTCTCAGTTTTTGGCGCTTGTTTAAGAAGGTGATGACACAACATAAAAGTAAATAGATAGCCCCTTCGCAGAGGGAAGCAGTGATTTGCAGAGGTGCCAGAGCTCAAGTTTTAAAACAGAGATAAATGATATTTTGGGACATGCACCCTTCTCATTTACTTCACGACCATCAGTTATCAACATCCTCCATGCTAAGCACGCTAGTGGCGGTTCCCAAGCGATAAAAGTAAAGGTTTGGACTCCATTGGGAGTTTTTGTTTGATTCTTTAAGAGATTAACTCTTTTTCATGTTTGCAGTTTGGGACTGGGCATCCCTATTACCGCCCTTTTCTCGTGCGATGGCGAGTGAATAAACACTCGACCTGAGAATAACCCGCTTAGCATGGAAGATACCGGACCACCTCCTGTCGTTCCATGAACAACCCAGGCACACAAAAAGGATAATTTTTAGAAGTTTTTAGAGGTGGCACATGCAAATTTACTTAGGATGGCAGGGTAATACCGTATATAGGTAGGTATGGTGGAATCATCTGGAATAAGTTTGGGTTCAAGGTTTTTGATGTACAAGCAGAATTCCCACTTAGTACAGGCGAAGGCTAGCAACTAGATTGAGAAGCGGCCAGCTAGAGAGCAACAACGATCATAACCATGCATTATGCATAAGTAACATTGGACACTAGCATGAGTAGGATATGAACACCATGAACATAAATATCATAGAGGCTATGTTGGTTTTGATTCAACTACATGCATGAACATGTGCCAAGTCAAGCCACTCGAACATTCAGAGGAGGATACCATATCATCATACTACATCACAATCATTTTAACGCAATGTTGATATCCAAGATAAATCATTATCAACTCCCAGCTACTTACGCATGGCATGAGAAACTATAATCTCTAATTGTCATTGCAAACATGTTTAATCATAATGGGCTGAATCATGGATACTAGGTTAAACATATTTACACAAACAGGACAAGTCAAGTTCATACAAGTTTCTCTCTGCCACGGCCAGTTCATTGAATATTGTCATTATTGCCTTTCCCTTGCACGACCGAACGATATGAAAATAATAATAGTGCAAGAGTGCCATGGACTAAGCTGGAATCTGCAAACATTTTATTCAATAGGAGAAGACAAGGTAAAATGCTCTCTTTATTAGTTCAGCAATTATTCATATGAGAGCCACTCAACATTTTCATCGTGGTCTTCTCCTTGGTACAACTCGAATAAAAAAGAAATTCAGAGAAACACACTAAAATATTTTTGGAGTTTTTGGTTTTCTTGAATAGGCAAATAAAAGAGAAAAGCAAAAACGAGAAAAACTATTTACACGGGAAAGATCCCAACAAGCAAAAGAAGAACAAGGAAATCTTTTGGATTTTCTTTTTAGTGCTACTACTAAGCATGCAAAGGAAGTAAACTACTACATCTAATTTTTTTGGTTTTTCTAAAGTTTTTCAAACACACAAGAAGAAAGCAAGAAAATAAATCTAAGCATGGATGACACAATGAAAAAGGGTGAACACCAACAAATGAAATGATATGTAGACATGAATGTAATGTCGGTGAAAAACACGTACTCCCCCAAGCTTAGGATTTTGGCCTAAGTTAGTAATCAATCAGTAGCTTGGAGGGTAGTAGTCGACGTGGTAGCTCACGGAAGCTCTTGGTGCGGACGCCTCGGCTTGTCGTGCTGCCTCTACTGCTGCGTTGTGAGCTCGGGCCTCGCTCTCGAGAACAAAATATCTTCCTTTGCTGTGATAGTCAAAAAGAGCAGGCGCAGGCAAATATGTGTGCACAACAGATTTTTGGTTAAACAACAGATTATAAGTGAAGTTATCAACCTTTCCCTTTTGAATCTTATGTTCTTTTAAAGTGTCAAAATCTAAATACTGCGTGGGTAGGATAGGGTCAAAGGGCAAAGGTGAAACACCCAGCCCCCATGCTAAACGCATGGCATAAATTCCACCATAGAACTAGCCACTGTTAGCATTATGCTGAAGTCTATGTGCAACAATAGCTCCAAGGTTATAGTCTCCTTCACTAGTGAGAGCGGTGCGTAGCTCAAGTCTGGAGCACAAAGCGTACTACAGTCCTGCTTGCCTACTATACATTTCCCATTGAATAATGCAAAGTACTGAATCGCGGGAAAATGAATGCTCTTTATTCTACCTTGTGTCACTCCCCTCCTTTCACCATAATAGAGACTAGTCAAAATGTTTCGAACTCAGCCTTTGGTGGTTCGTCAAGCGAACCCCAAAATGGAAGCTTGCAGTGATGAGCAAAATTCTCTAGTGAGATGGTAAATGGCCTATCATAAAGCATAAACGACACCCTAGACTCATGGGGAAAGAATTTAAACTCTTTGACAAATGATTCAGTGAGAAGTTGGCATTGTTCACACTTATCTGAAAGGTAGGGACCGAGACCGGCATTGTGAACATATTGCTCAAATTCCTCCGTAATGCCCACACGCATCATATATTCATCGCAAGGCCATAAGCATGTTTTGGTGGTGGCATCTCGTGTGGAACTTTCACTTGGTTCAACATAAGATCGGCGAGCAGAACTGTCACTAGAGGATGCCCCCGAGGATCGTCTCCTCGAAGAACTCCTTCCAAATAGGTTGATCATGTCCGCATACAATTTTTCTGAAAATAAAAATTTTGGGGTGAGAAAAATTTATCAACAAAATTTTATAAAATTGATAGCAACTACTCATAGGGATACATAGAGGCCATAGCAAGCATTCAAACTACTTAGAACACTAAGAATTCAACATGCAAGCTCATCTAAAGCAGCACCAAGAGTAGCTAATTATTCAAAATATAAACCACTAAAACAAAAACTAATTGGACAAATGGTGGAGTCACATACCAAGCAACAATCCCCCCAAAACAGTTTCCGAAATGGAGCTTCGAGCAAAGAGATCGAAATCCGCGGGTTTGAGAGCAAGAACACGGCAGAGAGAGCAATGGAGATTTTTTCCTGGAGGTAAGTGATGATGTGGGATGAAGAGGTAAGTGAGGGGGCCAACGTGGGGATCACAACCCACCAGGGCGCGCCTGGGGGTCCTAGCGCGCCCAGGTGGGTTGTGCCCACCTGGTGCACCTCCCTCTGATATTATTTGCACCAGAAATTCGGAAATATTCAGAAAAAATCGTATTAAGTTCTCAGTGCATTCTGAGAACTTTTATTTTTGGGTCATTTTTTATTGCACTGGAAATTTAGAAAACAGACAAAACATGGCATTTTATTTTATTTAACTAGTAAAAACAGAGAACAAAAAGGTAGGGACAGAAGGTAGTGCTTACTAAATTCATCAACTTCATACCGTTCAAAAATGATTAATTAATAAGGTTGATCAGGTCTTATTAACAACCACTTTCGATTAGCATGAAACCAAAGAACTTTCATAAATCACTAAGTTACCTCAATGGGGATAAAAATGCCCCCAACAATAAGCATTTTGTATTTCTTTTTCACAGTATGTAGAGGTATTTGAAAACTTCCAATAGTGATTGTCGGAGATTTTTCAATAACATTAATACCATTCACTTGGAATTGTTTCTTTGGAAAGTGCACTGTATGCTCATGACCATTGATATGAAAAGTGAGCTTGCTTTTATTGCAATAAATAACAGCCCCTGCAGTACTCAAGAAGGGTCTACCAAGGATAATCGACATGTTGTCGTCCTCGGGCATCTCAAGTATAACAAAGTTAGCAACAACAACGGGCACATCCTCACAGATACCAATAGGTATGGCGGTTGATTTGTCAGCCATTTGCAAAGATATTTCAGTAAGTGTGAGTTTATTCAAGTCAAGTCTTTTATATAAAAAGAAAGGCATAACACTAACACCAGCTCCTAAATCACACAAAGCAGTTTTCACATAACTCTTTTTGATGGAGCAAGGTATAGTTGGTATTCCTGAACCTCCAAGTTTTTTAGGTACTCCATCTTTAAAAGTATAATTAGCAAGCATAGTGGAGATTTAAGCTTCCGGTGTTTTTCTCTTATTTGTGATGATGTCTTTCATATACTTTGCATAAGGAGGCACTTTAAGGATATCAGTCAAGCGAGTACGCAGAAAGACTGGCCTCAGCATTTCAGCAAAGCGTTCAAATTCTTCATCATCTTTCTTTTTAGTTGACTTGGGTGGAAAAGGCGTAGGTTTTTTAACCCACGACTCTCTTTCTTTACCGTGTTTCCTAGCCACAAAGTCTCTTTTATCATATCTTTTATTCTTAGGTTGTGAGTTATCAAGATCAACAGGTGGTTCTATCTCAACATCATTATCTAGTTATTTATCATTAGTTGGTTGAGTGTATTCATGAACCTCATCATTATCTTTTTCATTATGACTAGGTAAGTGTTCATTACCAGACTGAGTTTCAGCATCAGAGATAGAGTTTCATTTTCATTATCAGGAGCTTTCTCTATTTCTGGTTCACTAGAAGTGTGCAAAGTCCTATCATTTTTCTTTTTCTTCTTCCTTTTAGAAGAACTAGGTGCACTAGTGTAATTTTTTGTGAATCCTGTTCAATTCTTTTTGGGTGTCCCTCAGGATAAAGTGGTTCCCGAGTCATTTTACCTCCTCTAGTTGCAACTTTAACAGCAAAGTCATGCATATTATGATTCATTTCATCAAGCAATTCTCTTTGTGATTTAGCAACTTGCTCTAACTGAGTTTGAACCATAGAAGCATGTTTTCCAACACCTCTAACATCATTTGAGATTCTAAATAACAAGTCACTCAAGCGAGCAATCATATCGGAATTATATTTCAATTGTTTCATAACATTTGCATTGAAGTGATCTTGTTTTCTAACAAACTTATAAAGGCATTGGCTAGGATGCATATTGTGAGGATTTTCATTATCATTGAACTTCATAGGAGAATTTACCTCTACCACCTTAGACACTGGTGGTGTATTAAGCTCATGTATTTCTTCAATAGGAGGTAAATTTTTAACATCTTCAGCTTTAATACCTTTTTCCTTCATAGATTTCTTTGCCTCTTGCATATCTTCGGGACTAAGATATAATATACCCCTCTTCTTCGGAGTGGGTTTAGGCGGTGGTTCAGGAAGAGTCCAATCATCATAATTTTTCAATATATTATTCAATAATTCTTCAGCTTGTCCAACAGTTTGTTCCCTGAAAACACAACCAGCACAACTATCTAGGAAGTCCCTAGAAGCATCGGTTAGTCCATTATAGAAGATATCAAGTATTTCATTTTTCTTAAGAGGATGATCAGGCAAAGCATTAAGTAACTGGCAAAGCCTCCCCCAAGCTTGTGGTAGACTCTCTTCTTTAGTTTGCACAAAGTTAAATATTTCCTGCAAGGTGGCTTGTTTCTTATGAGCAGGGAAATATTTTTCAGAGAAGTAATAAATCATATCCTGGGGACTATGCACACAACCAGGAGAAAGAGTATTGTACCAAGCTTTAGCATCACCCTTTAATGAGAAAGGAAATAATTTGAGAATAAAGTAATAGCGAGTCTTCTCATCATGAGTAAAAAGGGTGGCTATGTCATTCAACTTAGTAAGATGTGCCACAACAGTTTCAGTTTCATAACCATGGAAAGCATTAGATTCAACCAGAGTAATTAACTCTGGGTCGACAGAGAATTCATAATCCTTATCATCAATAAAGATAGATGAAGTAGCAAACTTAGGATCAGATTTCATTCTAGCATTCAGAATTTTTCTTTATATTTGCATAGTAATTTCTCTAGATCATCTCTATCCCTACAAGCAAGAATATCTCTAGTTGTCTCCTCATTCATAACATAACCTTCCGGTACCTTAGGCAATTCATATCTAGGAAGGCCAGTTCTAGCAGGTGTTTCAGGAGATTTAGTTTCAAGCTCATCATCAGATTCAACAACATCATGTTGTATTACTCTAGCAATTTGTTCATCAAGAAATTCACCAAGTGGCACATCATCATTATCAAGCAAGGTACTAGCATCATCATAAGCATTATCCATAGTAGAAGTAGCATCATCAATAACTTGTGACATATCAGAATTAATAGCATGTGGTGGTGTTGCAAGTTTACTCATAACAGAAGGTGAATCTAAAGCACAACTGGATGGCAGTTCCTTACCTCCCCTCGTCCTTGAGGGAATATCATAGTCTTAGGATCCTTTAGATTCTTCATGGTGATAAATTGATAATAATCCCAAATGACTCAACAAATATAGCTATGCTCCCCAGCAACGGTGCTAGAAAAAGTTCTTGATAACCCACAAGTATAGGGGATCGCAACAGTTTTCAAGGGTAGAGTATTCAACCCAAATTTATAGATTCGACACAAGGGGAGCCAAAGAATATTTGAATATATTAGCAGCTGAGTTGTCGATTCAACCACACCTAGAGATTATTATCTGCAGCAAGTAATCAGTAGCAAAGTAATATGATAGTTTTGATAGTAGTGACAGCAGCAACGGTAACAGTAATAGTGATAGCAGTAGTTTTGTAGCTAGTGTAACCGTGATGATAGCAGTAGTAACTTAGCAGAAACTATATAAGATAAATTCGTAGACATTGGATCGGTGACTCGTTGGATGATATTCATCATGTGACAGTTATAACCTAGGGCGATACGGTACTAGTTCCAGTTCATCGATATAATGTAGGCATGTATTCCGTAAATAGTCATACGTGCTTTATTAAAAGAACTTGCATGACATCTTTTGTCCTACCCTCCCGTGGCAGCAGGGTCCATATTGGAAACTAAGGGATATTAAGGCCTCCTTTTAATAGAGAACAGGAACAAAGCATTAACACATAGTGAATACATGAACTCCTCAAACTACGGTCATCACTGGGAGTGGGCCCGGTTGTTGTCACTCCGGGGTTGCCGGATCATAACATGTAGTGGGTGACTATAACTTGCAAGATCGGATCTAAAACATGGATATAATGATGATAACATAAATGGTTCAGATCTGAGTTCATGGCACCCGGGCCCAAAGTGACAAGCATTAAGCATAGCAAAGTCATAGCAATATCAATCTAGGAACATAGTGGATGCTAGGGATCAAGCCCTAACAAAACTAACTCGATTACATGATGAATCTCATCCAACTCCTCACCGACCAGCGAGCCTACGAATGAATTACTCAATCCCGGTGGGGAGCATCATGGAATTGGTGATGGAGAAGGGTTGGTGATGACGAAGAACGAAGATTCCCCTCAGCCCCAAACGGACTCCAGATCTGCCCTCCCGAAGAAGTAGAGGGCTTGGCTGCGTCTCCATCTTGTGGAACGCGATAATTCTTTCTCCCTGATTTTTCTCCAAAAATAGGATTCATAGCGTTGGAATCAGGGTCTGCGGGGCCACCAGGTGGGAACAACCCACCTGGGCGCGCCAGGAGAGGGGGCGCGCAATGGTGGGTTGTGCCCACCCAGGTGCCCCTCTCCGGCAGGTCTTGGCTCCAGAAATCCTTATTATTGATATAAAAAATTATCGCAAAGTTTCGTTCCGATCCGAGAACTTTTATTTCTGCACAAAAACAACACCATGGTAGTTCTGCTGAAAACACGTCTGTCCGGGGTTAGTTTCATTCAAATCATGCAAATTAGAGTCCGAAACAAGAGGAAAAGCGTTAGACAAAGTAGATACGTTGGAGACGTATCACTCCTCGAGTCCTTTTTCCAGCAGCGCGTACCTGGGTGGCATGGTGTAGCTACGAGTGCCCTGCCTGCTACGGCTTGTCATTATTGGCGAAGCCAACAAGACTTTGGATGGTGGCTCAACAATCCTCCATCTTGTCTGGTAGGGGCGGAAACTCTAAGAGTAGCTAGCCGTGGGCCAGCGGTTCTTCAGGCGTGGAGGGCATGGAGAAGTGTAGAGAATGAGAGGTTTGCTTGCTTCCACCTGACTTGGAAGCGGCCCCGTCTTGAATCTGCGACCGCCGCCCATTCTCGCGAGCATGCTGGTGCACGCGTTGGCCCTAGGGATAAAGAGGATGATCCACAGGGGTCTTTCCATGAGAATGCTCGAACGCGCCGACGTCGCGGCGCTGCTCATCGCCGGTGGTCTGAGACGGCCGCGGCATGTGCACCGGGGTGGGCGTCTTGGAGTGCGCCCTGTTGTCTGTAGAGTTCGTCGCGCCACCCGCGGGTAGCATGGCTCCGTCCTTAGAGACGACAATTGGTGGGTTTGTGTGGACGATGTCGCTCGCCTGGTTGTGATCACCAGAAGGTCGCGGAAGCTGATCTTGGCCTCTGCCTCCACCACTCAAGCCGCTACCCATGTCGTCGCCTGTCTGCGAGGGTACTAATGGGTTGGACGTCGATGGAGCGCCCACAGCGGTGCCCTTCTTCTTGGGCGCCATGGCGGTGAAGTTTCTGATGAAGCTGACACGCTAACTGCTAATCCTGGTTTGCACAAGCAATCCCCCTACCTGGAGCGCCAACGATGTCGTGGGTACGACCATCTATGGGATCATGGCGATCTCTTTGCGATTCGACTGGAGGAATCGACTGGCACAAAGAGCAGGGTCAGTAGAGAATGCTCGGTGTTTACCCAGGTTCGGGCTACTACGAAGCGTAAAACCCTACTCATGCTTTGTGTATTGATTGTGTATATGATTCCAGCTACAAGGAGTGCACGCCCGGCAAGGTGCTCAGGGGGTGCAGCTACACACGTAGAATGGACAGGGTTTTGACCTTTGTTAAGGTAGCCATGGGCCTCCTTTTATAGACTAAGGGGTCACCACAGTGGCATAATGGTAAATCCACACTGTAAATAGTGGCTACGGTGCCAAATACTTAACTCGGACGAGTTAGGACAAATGCATTAAATGCACCGTGAGGTGTCTTGTGGATGGAACTCCCTGGCAAGGTTGGTCTCTCCTTCTGTGCCGTTCATCCATCTACCTTCTATTCCTTCAACACCTCCCTTGGACGGGTGTCACTAAAGCTATATCTTCATATGTGAGCCACCACATGCCTAGCAAGGTTCACCTAACTACCTATCCGCTCGACACCTAATCGACAAGTCACAACCTAATCGATGAGGTGGAGCGGTGGCAATGTAGTGGGAACCATGCCAGGCTCAGAGCTTGGCGGGCTAGAGTCTTGGCGGCTTTCCCCGGCAAGGATCTTGTCGGGCTCTAGAGTCGTATCTTCAATATTTTTGATCCCCCTTTCTCGAGATCTTCTTTGCTTCTTCATTAATCTGGTCTTGTGCTTGTCTTTGGTTATCCTCCGTCAAGCCTTGCCGTCGGGAAGGCTACTACTGCCTGTGCGTAAGTGTGGGGTATTAAGGACCCAATTCTTAATACACCGACAGAACATATCCTCAAAAAAGTATGTATGAATAGAACATATGCAATCTGGTTTGCAAATAGCACACGGTTCAGTGATGAAAGCCATGTGCCTAGCAAACTGTGGTCGATGAGGCGATAACCCCTACTGTGTGCGATGTGAGTCGTACATTCTAATTGGCCAGAACCCAAACCCCACGGATCCTATGTCTGCACTATTGGATGCTCCCAGATCAAACGACAGTCCTCATCCCTTTCATAACCACATGCAGTTGCAGTTAGGATTTGATTTATATGCACTAAATGCATGGTAAATGCAAAAAATGCCTTATAGATAGCAAATGATCCCCGAAATGCGCCAGAAAATCAAAACTAGGGTATAATGGTGATTGCGTATGATGACCCACTAGTATAGGAGATCTATCGTAGTCCTTTCTATAAGTAAGAGTGTCAAACCCAACGAGGAGCAAAAGGAAATGACAAGCGGTTTTCAGCAAGGTATTTTCCGCAGGCACTGAAATTGTCGGTAACAGATAGTTTGATAGCAGAATAATTTGTAACAAGTGACAAGTAGTAGTAGTAACAATAAGTGCAGCAAGGAAGCCCAATCATTTTTGTAGCAAAGGACTAGCCTGAACGGTCTCTTATAATAAGCAAAGCGTTCTTGAGGACACACGGGAATTTTATCGAGTCACTTTCATAATGTTTGTTTGATTCGTGTTCGCTACTTTGTTAATTCGATATGTGGGTCGATCGGTGCTTGGGTGTTGTTCTTACTTAAACAAGCCTGCCACTTATGATTAACGCCTCTCGCAAGCATCTGCAACTACGAAAGAAGTATTAACATAAAATCTAACCATAGCATTAAACATATGGATCCAAATCAACCCCTTACGGGATAGCGCATAAAATAGGGTTTAAGCTTCTGTTACTCTAGCAACCTGTAACACCCCAGATGTAAAACTTCCATATGTGGCTATGTATCCAACCTTGTCATGTTCAATCCCAAGTGGTTTTCCTCCTTGTTGGTTTCATTTTGGGGTTTTGCCTTGTTTCATATTGCATTGTCTTGTCATTTCTTGTCATATTTCTTTTTGCCATTAATTGTTACATCATGGCCTCATCATATGTTGCATTGTGCTTGGTGTCATTTTGCATTTGTCATCTCATATTGCATCATGGTCATTGCTAGGCTTGGTTGTGTTGTGCATAGTGGGGTTCTTGATGTGTTTCAAGTGCATCCTCAAGTCATGCCATCATCACTACTCCTCCTCATCTCTCCACCTCTCCCTTTTCTTATTTTTTGGCAAGCAACATTATTTAGCCTCAAATAATGTTCAACTTTTCCTCAATATTCTATCACCATGTCCTAAACCTCTCTGCCAAATTTCATCTCTTTTGAACTTGTTTTGGACAGGTTCAAAAATGGCCCAAGTTTGAATTTTATTCGAAGTTGTTTCATTTTTCCACCTCTAAAATAGTCCAAACCAATTTTATCAAATAGTACATAATTCCAGGAGCTTGAGAGTATTTTTTATATCTCTCAAACCCCTCTCCAATCCCCCTGTGCTTTTTCTCTTTGATTTTCTGCCTGAAGAAAAGAAAGGAAAAAAGAAAGAGCAGCAGCAGCCGGCTGGGCCTCCTCACTCCAGGCCGGCCCAACTCACCCCGAGCCCCGCAGCCCAGCTCCACCCCGCGCCTCTCCCTCGCTCCTATTCTCACCCGAGCGTCGCACACCCCTCTCTCTCACTCAAAGCATGTGGTCACGCGGGTCCCCCGCGTCAGCGAGAGCGGCAGCCACACCCACGTCCTTTCTCCTTCCCCTTCCTCTGCTTTTCGCCGTGCCATGGCCACGGTGGCGAGCCAGCTAGTCGTGTCACGCCTACTGAAGCCCCCCCCGGCGTCCGCACCTAGTCCCTAGGGTTTCCCTCTCCATCCTCCGCCGCCGCCAGGGGAGAAAACCCCCCAGATCTGTCACTTTTGCTGCTTCCCGAGCGCGCCTGACAGCGTATCCACGTCGCCGGCGTGCACTCCGGCCACCTCCGCCTCGCCAACCATGTCTGTCTTCCTCCACGACGTCGACTACGTCCCCGTCGTCCTCTTCCTCGCCTGGGATCACCAAGTTCGACTCCCTCCGTCGACGTCCTCTTCGTCTCTGCTTCTCGGAACAGAGCCCGCCGCCCCGTTCGTCAGCTCGTCGTCGTTCCTCCGCCATCGCCTCGGCCACATCTACACGTCCTGTGGACGCTAGGTGAGCCGAGCTGCGCCTCCGCCTTTCCCCTGTCGCTGGTAGCCGTCAGTAGTCGCCGCCCCGATCTGGTTTGCGTTGTGCTCCCGTCGCTCCGGCGAGCTCTGCGTTTTTTCACGCAGTTGCCAAGGTCGTGCCGTGCTCGTGCTTCGCTCCCGCTCTGGATCCATGCCTGCTTCCCGCGCATCCACACCCGCGCACGCAACCTACTTGCTCGCATCCCTTGCTCGCTCGACGTGTCGTGCCGCACCCCAAACAAGCATGAGCTCGCGCTCGAGCTGCCGCACGCACACTCACGCGCCCCAGCTCGCACCCGCACTCCCTTGCCATTCCCGCATGCCCGCCACCGCCACTCAGGCCCCGCCGTCACCGTTGTTGCCGCCGCCGGCGTCGTGGTTTTCTTCTGTCTTCGAGAAGAAGAAGACATGGCCTTCAGTTAGCTAAACAGGAGCCGAACCCCCCTTTCGAACAAGAACCCGGAGCCAGTCCAGCTGGTCGAGCCGAGCCAGTTTCACCCAGGCGACCTGGGTTCGATCCCCCGCGGGCACACTATTAAACCCCCCCCCCTTCCTTATTTGCTTGGGTCACTGACAGGCTGACCCCACCTGTCAAGCTCACACACACACACGCCCTCACATCCAGACATGTGGCCCAGGGGCCCAGCAGTCAGCCTAACAGCTGGGTACCGCCTGGGTACACATAGCATTTTCCCCGTTTCTATTTTTATTCCAGATTCGGTATATGCCAGACTTATTTGCTTGGGTCACTGACAGGCTGACCCCACCTGTCAAGCTCACACACACACACGCCCTCACATCCAGACACGTGGCCCAGGGGCCCAGCAGTCAGCCTAACAGCTGGGTACCGCCTGGGTACATATAGCATTTTCCCCATTTCTATTTTTATTCCAGATTCGGTATATGCCAGACTTATTTGCTTGGGTCACTGACAGGCTAACCCCACCTGTCAAGCTCACACACACACGCGCCTTCACATCCAGACACGTGGCCCAGGGGACCAGTAGTCAGCCTAACAGCTGGGTACCGCATGGGTACACATAGCATTTTCCCCGTTTCTATTTTTATTCCAGATTCGGTATATGCCAGACTTATTTGCTTGGGTCACTGACAGGCTGACCCCACCTGTCAAGCTCACACACACACACGCCCTCACATCCAGACACGTGGCCCAGGGGCCCAGCAGTCAGCCTAACAGCTGGGTACCGCCTGGGTACACATAGCATTTTCCCTGTTTCTATTTTTATTCCAGATTTGGTATATGCCAGACTTATTTGCTTGGGTCACTGACAGGCTGACCCCACCTGTCAACCTCACACACACACACGCCCTCACATCCAGACACGTGGCCCAGGGGCCTAGCAGTCAGCCTAACATCTGGGTACCGCCTGGGTACACATAGCATTTTCCCCGTTTCTATTTTTATTCCAGATTCGGTATATGCCAGACTTATTTGCTTGGGTCACTGACAGGCTGACCCCACCTGTCAAGCTCACACACACACACGCCCTCACATCCAGACACATGGCCCAGGGCCCAGCAGTCAGCCTAACAGCTCGGTACCGCCTGGGTACACATAGCATTTTCCCCGTTTCTATTTTTATTCCAGATTCGGTATATGCCAGACTTATTTGCTTGGGTCACTGACAGGCTGACCCCACCTGTCAAGCTCACACACACACACGCCCTCACATCCAGACACGTGGCCCAGGGGTCCAGCAGTCAGCCTAACAGCTGGGTACCGCTTGGGTACACACAGCATTTTCCCCGTTTCTATTTTTATCCAGATTCAGTATATACCAGATTTGGCATATGCATATGTTTCCATTTTAGGCAGTTTAGTGTTTTGCATATTTGTGGGGATTTTTTTCTACAGTAACCTAGACATATTATATATGTTTTTGGGGTAGAAAAAATCCCACCAATCCAGTGGTGGCATTAGTTTCTGCATTTGAGCAAGTTCATGACCATGTCATTTTACATCTTGTTGCCTTTTTGTCTTTTATGTGTATACTTACGCAAATATGCTATGGGGTAGTTTTGCACATGAACATGCTCTTCATCATGCCTAATTCATGCTAGAATTTGTTCCATGCCATGATATGCCTTGTAGTGAGTTAATCAAGCTTGTAAACATGTTATCATGAATCTGTTTTGCCATGCTAGTCATTTTCTACCAAGTCTGAAATCTGTTCATATCATTTGCCATGTTTGTATTGATGTTATCATCTTTTCTGTGGATCTTTGGAACAAGTTCATTAAGGGAGTTTTATAAGTTGCATTTAGTACTAGAATTCCATGTTCAAGTTTTCCATGGTAGGTTACTGTAACATGCAGTTTCCTGGCTCTAAACATTGCAACCTGATGTTGTTTCTGTCATGCTCAGTGAATTTCTGCTAGGTCTGTTAAACTGTTGTCATTTGCATTTTTGCCATGTTGTTTTAGACCTGTTCTAGTGAGTTCTAGCAGTAGCTAGTGTTCATGATTTGTAGAGATTCACCTGTGCTTAACTGCCATTTATTTTGTTTTCATGTTTGGGTGTTGTACATATTTAAACTTTGCATCTAAGTTGCCATGCTACTGTTTTCAGCAGATTGCATTGTATCTTGTTTTGCTCGTCATTTGCAAACTGTGCATCCGTTTCCGGTGATCTTCATATCGATTTGAACCGAAATTTCTCAATATTTCCAGTGGCATGCTTGGGTTACCAAGATTCTGCCCATATCCATGTTCTCTCCACCGTTTCCTTCTCGCGGTCATTCTCCTTCGTCCGATAGATCCGTAACTCCGTGCATACCGTTCTTCTCATGCATTCTCGTTAGTCTTGCATGTCAAACATGTTCTTGTCAGAGTGGTTGTTTATTGTATGCTTGTCTTTTCTTTGGGTAGTTCCGGGAGACGAGTTTGAGTACGAGGACCCTGTCGAGTACGTTCACGAGGAGCAAGCTTTCGACACCTCTAAAAACATTGCAAGCAAGATGATCATTACCCCCGATATCAATTCTATCTTTGCTTGCTAGTTGTTCGAACTATCGCTATGTCTCGCTACCTACCACTTGTTTATCAAGCCTATCTTCTCGCCATGTCAAGCCTCTAACCCACGTTCCTAGCAAACCATTGCTTGGCTATGTTACCGCTTTTGCTTAGCCCCTCTTATAGTGTTGCTAGTTGCAGGTGCAGTGCAGGTTGTTCCATGTTGGAACATGGATATGTTGGGATATCACAATATCTCTTATTACTTAATCAATGCATCTATATACTTGGCAAAGGGTGGAAGGCTTGGCCTTTTGCTCGGTGTTTTGTTCCACTCTTGCCGCCCTAGTTTCCGTCATACTGGTGTTATGTTCCTTAATTTTGCGTCCCTAACACGGTGAGGGTTTATGGGCCCCTCTTGACAGTTCACTTTGAATAAAACTCTTCCAGCAAGGCCCAACATTGGTTTTACCATTCGCCTAATAACAACTAAAATTTGCATCGGGAGTAATTAACCCGAGGATTCTTAATCAACCCCTGGGCCAATGCTCCTCATGAGTGTTGGTCCAAACTAGAGCACCGTGCGGGACTGCCCCTAGGCAACTTGGGGTATCTAGATCTTGTATGCTTTTCTCATCCTTCGTGGCCTGGGACGAGATACGTGCGGCTACTATCAGGGTGTCGGCACGTCGGGAGGTCTTGCTGGTTTTGTTTTACCATTGTCGAAATGTCTTGTGCACCGGAATTCCGAGTCTGATCGGAGGGTCCCATGATGGAGGGTTGTCTCCGCGGATCGTGAGCTTGTCATGGGCTAAGTTGGGACACCCCTGCAGGGTATAAACTTTCAAGAGCCATGCCCGCGGTTATGTGGCAGATGGGAGTTTTTAATATCCAGTTGTAGTGAACTTGAAATCAGACCCAATTAAAATACACCAACCGCGTGTGTAACCGTGATGGTCTCTTTTCGACGAGGTTCGGGAAGAGAACACGGTGGGGTTATCTTTGAACGTAAGTAGTTCAGGATCACTTCTTGATCACTACTAGTTTGTGACCGTTGCGTAGTTTCTCATCTTATTCTTGTATTCATAAGCTAGCCACCAGACAATGCTTAGTGCTTGCTGCAACTCCACCATATAACCATACCTTTCCTATGAGCTTAAGTAGTCTTGCTATCGCGGGTTTTGAGATTGCTAAGTCCCCGTGGCTCACCAGATACTACAAACACAGTTGCAGGTACCGACGAGACTGATGCAAGTGATGCCACTGACCTCAAGTGGGAGTTCGACGAGGACCTTGGCCGTTACTATGTTTCTTTTCCGGATGATCAGTAGTGGTGCCCAGTGGGGTCGATCGGGACTTAGCATGGGTGGTTGTCTTTTATTCTATTAGTTTCGCCCGTAGTCGGACTTTGTGTTCATCTTGAATGATTGTATAACTTGATGATATTGTGTGACATTGTGGCGATTGTAGGCCAAAGCTCGTATTCTATCTATTCAGTACATGAGATGAGCAAAGATACAACCGCACTTGCGACCATACCAATATGCACTTATACCCCAAGTCATGCCTTGACATGTATGGAGTGTAGTCGCATATTGGGCGTTACAAGTTGGTATCAGAGCCATCCTGACTTAGGAGCCCCCTGCTGATCGAACCGCTGACGTTGTTGAGTCTAGAACAAAACTATTTTGAGTCTTAGGAATATATATATCGGAGAGTAGGATTCTTTTTACTCCTCTACCCCTTCGTCGCTCTGGTGAGGACTCCTGACGTAGATGTTTTGACTTCCCTCTCCTCATTTTTCACTAAAAAAAAATTAGGATCACGCGGGTATCTTGGGATTGTTCCGATATTGTTGTGACGAGAACATTGTTCTTGGTGCCTCCTGACATTTAGGGGTTGTGGCAGTGTCCCGGGGAGTTGATCTTCGAGGTGTTGTCATCACAATTTTATCGTTGTAGTTCCGGTATACCTGAGCTCGCCGACATCGAAAATCTCTTATATGCAGTTAGTGGTGAGATAACCTCGACGCCACCCAGTACTGGGGAGGAAGTTCGGGAGTATTGCCTTAGCTCATATATCGGATGCTTTTCGAAGGTCGAGGTACACAATTTCTGGAGTTTTCTTGGTTATGTGTTGACGGATGATGCAGTTGGACCGTAGGGCTTGTTAGTTGTGTGATATATTGTGCCCTCCTGTATCCCCAACACCAGATTGCATAACCAGAAAGTTTCGGGAGTTAATAGGTGGGAATTCAAGTAGCTCTTAGTTATCCTTCCGACAGATATTTGGTATGAGATTGGGGAATCTTTACCGTTTATTTGTTCCAGTTGTACCTTGTTGTTTATTCATCAATCTCTTTTCAAGTGGATTCTCACTCAAATGCTCGTATCATATTGACTTTGGAATGCATTCGTTTAATCTCTCTGTTCGGATGCTTATTGTGAAGACTTCTTTGCACATGTCTGTCCTTTGATTCACCTTATCCATCATTTCTTTGGTGGTTCTAACGGATGTCACCTTCTTCAGGATGGCTCCCCCAACGCGTCTGCATCCAGACCGTACCGATGGAGAGCAGTTGAACTCTCCACCTCCGCCACCTCCTCCTCCTCCGGAGGCATGGCAAGCTGTGATGGCGGCAACCAACGCCAATACCCAGACGCTTTTGCAGCTCTTGTAAGAGCGCAACCAAGGCCAAGGCAACCAAGGAAACCAGGGTCAAGGGCAATTCAACAATCAGCCTTAGTTTGCTACACTCAACCAGTTTCTTGCAAATCAACCAAAGTCTTTCAGCGCTTGTGCCAAGGCCATGGACGCTGATGATTGGCTCGTGGACATCAACAAGCATTTTGAATGCAGCAATGTCAGGCCTGAGGTCTACGTCAAGTTGGCTTCTTTTCAGCTCAAGGACCAAGCAGCTGATTGGTATCAGCAGTACAAAGACTCTAGAGGGGGTCGAGTGATTACCTGGACTGACTTCTGTCGGGACTTTCGAGCTCATCACATTCCAACAAGTGTTGTCGAGAGCAAGCATGAGGAATTCCGCAATCTCAAGCAAGGAAGCATGTCCGTGTATCAATACAATGTCAAGTTTCAGAATCTTGCTCGCTTCGCAAGCAAGACGTTCCTGGTGAAAAGAGCATGATCTATCACTTCAGAGGTGGCCTCAAAGAGGATCTGTAGTTAGCTCTCGTTCTTGTTGAGCCTACTCAGTTCGATCATTTTACAACATGGCCCTCAAGCAAGAAGCTGCCCAGCTCAGATGTGAGGCTTCAAAGAAGAGACTAAGGGATGCAGTCCAGTCTTCCTTTTCCTCTCAAGTGGCAGCTAAGCAACAGAAGTTCTAGCTTCCTCCACCTCCTCCGTTTCATCAGCCTTATCAGCAAAAGCACTCAGGTGGTCGTGGATCTTCCCACCCACCCAACCCAGGCTATCAGAACAAGTCTTAGGCTCCGAGGACAGGTGGTCCTCCTCCTCCTTATCATCGCCCGCTCTCAGAGGTTACTTGCAACAAGGTGGTCAGAAAGGTCACTATGCAAACAAGTGCACCCAGAGGCACCTTCCGCCTCCTCCTCCTATGAGGTCTTCAAGCAATGCAGTTGTCAAGCACAATCCCAACTCTACAAGGTTGAACATGATGAATTCAACTCAAGCAAAGGATTCTTCAGAAGTGATCATGGGTAATCTCTCAGTTAATGATATTCCTGCAAAAGTTTTATTCGATACTGGTGCATCGTATTGTTTCATGTCAAGACCGTTCTTTGCAAAGCATGATTTCACTTGGTCATACCTGGATAATCCTATGGGTGTTGTTTCTCTGGGGATGTCAATGAGAGCCAACTTGATCGTGCCAAATGTTGGCATCAAGATGGACAATTATTCTTTTCTGGCTTCTCCAATGGTTCTTGGCGATTCCGATATTGATCTCATTCTCGGCATGGATTGGCTTTCTAAGCACAATGCCTTTCTTGATTTTGCTACCAAGGAGATTAAATTGACACATCCTTCTGAAGATGTGATCATCTTTGCCGCTCGTGATGAAACCATTCGGTTATTCACTCTCAATGAGAAAGGCAAGATCGACGCTATTTCTTAGATTCCAGTTGTTTGTGAGTATCAAGATGTTTTTCCTAAAGAGCTTCCGGGTATGCCTCCTCACCGGCCAGTCGAGTTTGTTATTGATCTTGAGCCCGGTACAGAACCCGTTTGCAAGCGCCCATACAAGCTTGGGCCAAAAGACCTGAAAGAATTGAAGAAACAGCTCGATGAACAAGAACGTCTTGGTCTGATCAAACCAAGTTCATCTCCTTGGGGTTGTGGTGTTCTCTTTGTCCAGAAGAAGAATAGCACGGACCGACTTTGTGTCAATTACCGCCCATTGAACAAGAAGACAATCAAGAATAAATACCCACTTACCAACATCAACGAGTTATTCGAGCAACTCAAAGGTGCAAAGGTGTTTTCCAAGCTTGACCTCCGTATGGGTTATCACCAGATTCGCATTCGTGAAGAAGATATCCCAAAGACAGCTTTCAGAACGAGCTTTGGTTCTTATGAATATACTGTCATGCCTTTCGGGCTTGCAAATGCCCCTCCAACATTCTCTCGTATGATGAACTTCATCTTCAACCCCTACACCAATGAATTTGTCCTGGTGTATCTTGATGATATGCTGGTATTCTCCAAGAATAAAAAGGATCATGCCAAGCATTTGCGATTGGTGCTCGACAAGCTCAGAGAGTATCAATTCTATGCAAAGTTCTCTAAATGTGAGTTTTGGCTTGATGAAGTTCTTTATCTTGGTCACATCATCTCTGCCAAGGGCATTTTTGTTAATCCGGAAAAGGTTGCTTCAATTGTCAACTGGGAGCCTCCTCAGAACGTCAAGCAGCTCCGCAGTTTCCTTGGGCTTGCAAGCTATTGCCGAAGATTTGTCAAAAACTTCTCAAAAATTGCTAAGCCTCTTTCCAACCTCCTCCAGAAGCATGTCAAGTATTCCAAGACTCCTGAGTGTGACGTTGCCTTCAATACTCTGAAAGAGAAACTCGTCACAGCTCATGTCCTAACTCCTCCTGATGAGTCCAAACCCTACCAAGTTTTCTGTGATGCCTTGTTGCAAGGTCTCGGTGGTGTTGTGATGCAAGACAAGAAGGTTGTGGCTTATACTTCTCGACAGTTGAAGCCAAACGAAAGGAACTACCCCACTCACGATCTTGAGTTGGCGGCAGTTGTCCATGCATTAATCACTTGGAGACATCTCTTGTTGGGAAGGCAAGTGGACATTTTCACCAATCACAAGAGCCTCAAATATATTTTCACTCAACCCAACCTCAACCTCCGGCAAACTCGTTGGGTCAAAATGATCCAAGAGTACAATCCAAGCATTGAATACACTCCAGGAAAGGCTAATGTGATTGCAGATGCGTTGAGCAGAAAGGCATATTGCAACAGCTTAATTCTCAAGCCATTCCAATCTGATCTTTGCGAAGCTTTCCGCAAACTCAACCTCCAAATTGTTCCTCAAGGTTTTCTTGCCAACCTTCAAGTCACTCCGACTTTGGAAGACCAAATTCATGAGGCACAACTCCTTGATACCATGGTGAAGAAGGTGAAACATGGTGTTGCCAAGGGCCTTCCCAAATACAAGTGCTATTGCATTGATGACAAAGATACCTTATTCTTCGAGGACCGGCTTGTGATTCCAAAAGGTGAACTAAGGAAGATCATAATGAACGAAGCGCACAATTCTCTTCTTTCCATTCATCCAGGCAGTTCGAAGATGCACCACGACCTCAAGCAGTCGTATTGGTGGACTTGAAAGAAGCGAGGGATTGCTCAATTCGTGAATGAATGTGATGTCTGTCGAAGGGTGAAAGCAGAACATCAACGACCAGCTGGTCTCCTCCAACCTATTGTTGTTCCAGAATGGAAGTTTGATCATATCGAAATGGACTTTGTCACTTGCTTTCCCAAGTCCAAGCGTGGGAATGATGCTATCTTCGTTGTCATTGACAAGCTTATAGAAAGTGGCTCATTTCCTTCCAATCAAAGAATCTATCACGGCAGCTCAGTTGGCAGAGCTATACACATCCAGAATTGTCTCGTTGCACGGGATTCCTCAACTGATATCCTCAGACCATGGAAGCATTTTCACTTCCAAGTTCTGGGACTCCTTCTAGAAGGCCATGGGCACAAACATTCGTTTCAGCACGGCTTTTCATCCTCAAACAAGTGGCCAAGTTGAAAGAGTCAATCAAATCCCCGAAGACATGCTCAGAGATTGTGTCATCTCTTTCGGTATGAAGTGGGAAGATTGCCTCCCATATGCCGAGTTCTCCTACAACAACAGCTTCCAAGCAAGTTTGGGCAAGGCCCCTTTCCTAATTCTATATGGCAGAAAGTGTCGTACTCCTCTCAACTAGTCCAAGACTGGTGAACGCCAACTTCTTGGCAACGAATTGATCACAGAAGCTGAAGAAATGTGTAAAGTAATCCGTGAAAATCTCAAAGCCGCGTAATCGCGCCAGAAGAGTTACTATGATAGCAAGCACCGTCACTTGGCTTTCGAGATCGGAGACCATGTCTATCTCCGCGTCTCTCCCATGAAAGGCACTCGACGCTTCGGTATCAAAGGGAAGCTCGCCCCGAGATACGTGGGTCCTTTCAAGTTCATTGGCAAAAGAGGTGACCTCGCCTACCAAATTGAGCTCCTGTCCAACTTCTCAAACGTGCACGATGTGTTTCACGTGTCACAACTTTGCAAGTGCTTCAAGACGCCCGAGCACAACTTCGAAGAAATTGACCTCCAAGAAGACTTGTCTTATCATGAGCATCACGTTGCCATTCTTGAAGAAACCAAGCACAAAACTAGCAACAAGTCAATCAAATTCCTCAAAGTTAAGTGGTCTCACCATTCCGACCGAGAAGCTACTTGGGAGCGCGAGGATCACCTCCGTTCCGAATATCCGGAGTTCTTCCAGTCCTAGATCTCGGGACGAGATCCTGTTGTAGTGGAGCAGAGTTGTAACACCCCAGATGTAAAACTTCCATATGTGGCAATGTATCCAACCTTGTCATGTTCAATCCCAAGTGGTTTTCCTCCTTGTTGGTTTCATTTTGGGGTTTTTCCTTGTTTCATATTGCATTGTCTTGTCATTTCTTCTCATATTTCTTTTTGCCATTAATTGTTGCATCATGGCCTCATCATATGTTGCATTGTGCTTGGTGTCATTTTGCATTTGTCATCTCATATTGCATCATGGTCATTGCTAGGGTTGGTTGTGTTGTGCATAGTGGGGTTCTTGATGTGTTTCAAGTGCATCCTCAAGTCATGCCATCATCACTACTCCTCCTCATCTCTCCACCTCTCCCTTTTCTTATTTTTTGGCAAGCAACATTATTTAGCCTCAAATAATGTTCAACTTTTCCTCAATATTCTATCGCCATGTCCTAAACCTCTCTGCCAAATTTCATCTCTTTTGAACTTGTTTTGGTCAGGTCCAAAAATGGCCCAAGTTTGAATTTATTCAAACTTGTTTTATTTTTCCACCTCTAAAATAGTCCAAACCAATTTTATCAAATAGTACATAATTCCAGGACCTTGAGAGTATTTTTATATCTCTCAAACCCCTCTCCAATCCCCTTGTGCTTTTTCTCTTTGATTTTCTACCTAAAGAAAAGAAAGGAAAAAAGAAAGAGCAGCAGCCGGCTGGGCCTCCTCACTCCAGGCCGGCCCAACTCACCCCGAGCCCCGCAGCCCAGCTCCACCCCGCGCCTCTCCCTCGCTCTTATTCTCACCCGAGCACCGCACACCCCTCTCTCTCACTCGAACCACGTGGACACGCGGGTCCCCGCGTCAGCGAGAGCGGCAACCACACCCGCCTCCTTTCTCTTCCCCTTCCTCTCCTTTTCGCCGTTCCATGGCCACGGTGGCGAGCCAGCTAGCCGCGCCGCGCCTATTTAAGCCCCCCTCGACGTCCGCACCTAGTCCCTAGGGTTTCCCTCTCCATCCTCCGCTGCCGCCAGAGGAGAAACCCCCCCCCCCCCCCGATCTGTCGCTTCCGCCGCTTCTCGAGCGCGCCTCAGAGCGCGTCCACGTCGTCAGCGTGCACTCCGGCCACCTCCGCCTCGCCAACCACGTCCGTATTCCTCCACGATGTCGACTACGCCCTCGTCGTCCTCTTCCTAGCCTGGGATCGCCAAGTTCGACTCCCTCCGTCGACGTCCTCTTCGTCTCTGCTTCTCGGGACAGAGCCTGTTGCCCCGTTCGTCAGCTCGTCGTCGTTCCTCCGCCATCTCCTCGGCCACATCTACACGTCCTATAGACGCTAGGTGAGCCGAGCTGCACCTCCGCATTTCCCCTGTCGCCGGTAGCCGTCAGTAGTCGCCGCCCCGATCTAGTTTGCGGTGTGCTCCCGTCGCTCCGGTGAGCTCTGCGTTTTTTCACGCAGTTGCCGAGGTAGTGTCGTGCTTGCGCTTCGCTCCCGCTCTGGATCCACGCCCGCTCACTCGCCTGCTCGCCACGCATCCACACCCGCACGCGCAACCTGCCTGCTCGCACCCCTCGCTCGCTCGTCGTGCCGTGCTGCACCCGCGACAAGCATGAGCTCGCGCTGGAGCTGCCGCACGCACATGCACGCGCCCCAGCTCGCACCCGCACTCCCTTGCCATTCCCGCATGCCTGCCACCGCCACTCAGGCCCCGCCGTCATCGTTGCTGCCGCCGGCATCGTCGTGGTTTTCTTCTGTCTTCGAGAAGAAGAAGCCATGGCCTTCAGTTAGCTAAAGAGGAACCAAACCCCCTTTCTAACAAGAACCCCGAGCCAGCCCAGCTGGTCGAGCCGAGCTAGTTTCACCCAGGCGACCCAGGTTCGATCCCCCACGGGCGCACTATTAACCCCCCCTTTTCCTTATTTGCTTGGGTCACTGACAGGCTGACCCCACCTGTCATGCTCACACACACACACGCCCTCACATCCAGACACATGGCCCAGGGGCCCAGCAGTCATCCTAACAGATGGGTACCGCCTGGGTACACATAGCATTTTCCCCGTTTCTATTTTTATTCCAGATTCAGTATATGCCAGATTTGGCATATGCCTATGTTTCCATTTTAGGCAGTTTAGTGTTTTGCATATTTGTGGGGATTTTTTCTACAGTAACATAGACATATTATATATGTTTTTGTGGTAGAAAAAATCCCACCAATCCAGTGGTGGCTTTAGATTCTGCATTTGAGCAAGTTCATGACCATGGCATTTTACATCTTGTTGTTGTTTTGTCTTCTATGTGTATACTTATGCAAATATGCTATGGGGTAGTTTTGCACATGAACATGCTCTTCATCATGCCTACTTCATGCTAGAATTTGTTCCATGCCATGATATGCCTTGTAGTGAGTTAATCAAGCTTGTAAACATGCTAGCATTAATCTGTTTTGCCATGCTAGTCATTTTCTACTGTCTGAAATCTGTTTCATATCATTTGCCTTGTTTGCATTGATGCTATCATATTTTCTGTGGATCTTTGGAACAAGTTCAGTAAGGTAGTTTTGTTAATTGCTTTTAGTACTAGCATGCCATGCTCAAGTTTTCCATGATAGGTTACTGTAACATGTAGTTTCCGGGCTCTAAATATTGCAACCTGATGCTGTTTCTGTCATGCTCAGTGGGTTACCAAGATTCTTCCCATATCCATGTTGTCTCCACCGTTTCCTTCCCGTGGTCATTCCCCTTCGTCCGATAGATCCGTAACTCCGTGCATACCGTTCTTCTCATGCATTCTCGTTAGTCTTGCATGTCAAACATGTTCTTGTCATGAGTAGTTGCTTATTGTATGCTTGTATTTTCCTTGGGTAGTTCCGGGAGACGAGTTTGAGTACGAGGACCCTGTCGAGTACGTTCACGAGGAGCAAGCTTTCGTCACCTCTGAAAACATTGCAGGCAAGATGATCATTACCCCCGATATCACTTCTATCTTTGCTTGCTAGTTGTTTGAACTATCGCTATGTCGCGCTACCTACCACTTGTTTATCAAGCCTCCCTTATTGCCATGTCAAGCCTCTAACCCACCTTCCTAGCAAACCGTTGTTTGGCTATGTTACCACTTTTGCTTAGCCCCTCTTATCGCGTTGCTAGTTGCAGGTGCTGTGCAGGTTGTTCCATGTTGGAACATGGATATGTTGGGATATCACAATATCTCTTATTACTTAATCAATGCATCTATATACTTGGCAAAGGGTGGAAGGCTTGGCCTTTTGCTCGGTGTTTTGTTCCACTCTTGCCGCCCTAGTTTCCGTCATACTGGTGTTATGTTCCTTGATTTTGCGTCCCTAACACGGTGAGGGTTTATGGGCCCCTCTTGACAGTTCGCTTTGAATAAAACTCTTCCGGCAAGGCCCAACATTGGTTTTACCATTTGCCTAATAACAACTAAAATTTGCATAGGGAGTAATTAACCCGAGGATTCTTAATCAACCCCCGGGCCAATGCTCCTCGTGAGTGTTGGTCCAAACTAGAGCACCGTGCGGGACCGCCCCTAGGCAACTTGGGGTATCTGGATCCTGTACGCTTCGCTCATCCGTCGTGGCCTGGGACGAGATACGCGCGACTACTATCAGGGTGTCGGCATGTCGGGAGGTCTTGCTGGTTTTGTTTTACCATTGTTGAAATGTCTTGTGCTCCGGGATTCCGAGTCTGGTCGGAGGGTCGGATTGTCTCCGCGTATCGTGAGCTTGTCATGGGCTAAGTTGGGACACCCCTGCAGGGTATAAACTTTCGAGAGCCGTGCCCATGGTTATGTGGCAGATGGGAGTTTTCAATATCTGGTTGTAGTGAACTTGAAACCAGACTCAGTTAAAATACACCAACCGCGTGTGTAACAGTGATGGTCTCTTTTCGACGAGGTTCCGAAAGAGAACACGGTGGGGTTATGTTTGTGCGTAAGTAGTTCAGGATCACTTCCTGATCATTACTAGTTTGTGACCGTTGCGTAGTTTCTCATCTTATTCTTGTATTCGTAAGCTAGCCACCATACAATGCTTAGTGCTTGCTGCAACTCCACCATATAACCATACCTTTCCTATGAGCTTAAGTAGTCTTGCTATCGCGGGTTTTGAGATTGCTAAGTCCCCGTGGCTCACCAGATACTACAAACACAGTTGCAGGTACCGACGAGACTGATG
Source organism: Aegilops tauschii subsp. strangulata (assembly GCF_002575655.3). Taxonomy (NCBI): domain Eukaryota; kingdom Viridiplantae; phylum Streptophyta; class Magnoliopsida; order Poales; family Poaceae; genus Aegilops; species Aegilops tauschii. The sequence goes on along the minus strand of NC_053041.3, from coordinate 298,385,658 downwards.
CAGGTGATCCCACTGAACTCAAGTGGGAGTTCGACAAGAACCTTGGCCGTTACTATGTTTCCTTCCGGGATGATCAGTAGTGGTGCCCAGTAGGGTCGATCGGGACCTTAGGAATGATTGTATAACTTGATGATATTGTGTGACATTGTGGCGATTGTAAGCCAAATCTCGTATTCTATCTATTCAGTACATGAGATGAGCAAAGATACAACCACTCTTGCGACCATACCAATATGCGCTTATACTAATATGAGCAAAGATACAACCACTCTTGCAGCCACGCCATGACGAAGAACGAAGATCCCCCTCTCTGAAGCCCCAAACGGACTCTAGATCTGCCCTCCCGAGGAAGAACACGGCTTGGCAGCGGCTCCGTCTCATGGAACGCGATAATTCTTTCTCCCTGATTTTTTCTCCGAAAATAGGATTTTATAGCATTGGAATCAGGGTCTGCGGGGCCACCAGGTGGGGACAACCCACCTGGGCCCGCCAGGAGAGGGGAGCACGCCCTAGTGGGTTGTGCCCACCCAGGTGCCCCTCTCTGGCAGGTCTTGGCTCCAGAAATCCTTATTATTGATATAAAAAATTATCGCAAAGTTTCGTTCCGATCCGAGAACTTTTATTTCTGCACAAAAACAACACCATGGTAGTTCTGCTGAAAACACGTCTGTCCGGGGTTAGTTTCATTCAAATCATGCAAATTAGAGTCCGAAAAAAGAGGAAAAGCGTTAGACAAAGTAGATACATTGGACACGTATCACTCCTCGAGTCCTTTCTCCAGCAGCACGTACCTGGGTGGCATGGTGTAGCTACGAGTGCCCTGCCCGCTACGGCTTGTCATTGTTGGCGAAGCCAACAAGACTTTGGATGGTGGCTCAACAATCCTCCATCTTGTCTGGTAGGGGCGGAAATTCTAAGAGTAGCTAGCCGTGGGCCAGTGGTTCTTCAGGCGTGGAGGGCATGGAGAAGTGTAGAGAATGAGAGGTTTGCTTGCTTCCACCTGACTTGGAAGCGGCCCCGTCTTGAATCTGCGACCGCCGCCCATTCTCGCGAGCATGCTGGTGCACGCGTTGGCCCTAGGGATAAAGAGGATGATCCACAGGGGTCTTTCCATGAGTATGCTCGAACGCGCCGACGTCGCGGCGCTGCTCATCGTCGGTGGTCTGAGACGGCCGCGGCATGTGCACCGGGGTGGGCGTCTTGGAGTGCGCCCTGTTGTCTGTAGAGTTCGTCGTGCCACCCGCGGGTAGCGTGGCTCCGTCCTTAGAGACGACAATTGATGGGTTTGTGCGGACGATGTCGCTCGTCTCGCTGTGATTGCTAGAAGGTCACGGAAGCTGATCTTGGCCTCTGCCTCCGCCACTCACGCCGCTACCCATGTCGTCGCCTGTCTGCTAGGGCACTGATGGGTTGGACGTCGATCGAGTGCCCATAGTGGTGCCCTTCTTCCTGGTCGCCATGGTGGTGAAGTTTCTGATGAAGCTGACGCCCTAACTGCTAATCCTGGTTCACACAAGCAATCCCCCTACCTGGCGCGCCAAAGATGTCGTGGGTACGACCATCTATGGGATCATGGCGATCTCTTTTCGATTCGACTAGAGGAATCGACAGGCACAAAGAGCAGGGTCAGCAGACAATGCTCGGTGTTTACCCAGGTTCGGGCTACACCCTACTCATGCTTTGTGTATGATTGTGTATATGATTCCAGCTACAAGGAGTGCACGCCCGGCAAGGTGCTCGGGGGGTGCAGCTACACGCGTAGAATGGATAGGGTTTTGACCTTTGTTAAGGTAGCCATGGGCCTCCTTTTACAGACTAAGGGGTCACCACAGTGGCATAATGGTAAATTCACACTGTAAATAGTGGCTACCGTGCCAAATACTTAACTCGAACGAGTTAGGGCAAATGCATTAAATGCACGGTGAGGTGTCTTGTGGATGGAACTCCCTGGCAAGGTTGGTCTCTCCTTCTGTGTCGTTCATCCATCTACCTTCTATTCCTTCAACTCCTCACTTGGACGGGTGTCACTAAATCTATATCTTCATATGTGAGACACCACATGCCTAGAAAAGGTTCACCTAACTACCTACCCGCTCGACACCTAATCGACAAGTCACAACCTGATCGATGAGGTGGAGCGGTGGCAATGTAGTGGGAACCTTGCCGGGCTCAGAGCTTGGCCGGCTTGAGTCTTGGCGGCTTTCCCCGGCAAGGATCTTGTCGGGCTCTGAGCCGTATCTTCAATATTTCTTGTGTTTGTTTTGGTTATCCTCCGTCAAGCCTTGCCGTCGAGAAGGCTACTACTGCATGTGCATTAGTGTGGGGTATTAAGGACCCCATTCTTAATACACCGACAGAACATATCCTCAAAAAAGCATGTATGAATAGAACATATGCAATCTGGTTTGCAAATAGCACACGGTTCAGTCATGAAAGCCGCGTGCCTAGCAAACTGCAGCTGATGAGGCGATAACCCCTACTGCGTGCGATGTGAGTCGTACATTCTAATTGGCTAGAACCCAAACGCCATGGGTCGTATGTCTGCACTATTGGATGCTCCCAGATCGAATGACAGTCCTCATCCCTTTCATAACCACATGCAGTTGCAGTTAGGATTTGATTTATATGCACTAAATGCATGGTAAATGCAAAAAAATGCCTTATAGATAGCAAATGATCCCCGAAATGCGCCAGAAAATCAAAACTAGGGTATAATGGTGATTGTGTATGATGACCCATTAGTATAAGGGATCTATCGTAGTCCTTTCTATAAGTAAGAGTGTCGAACCCAATGAGGAGCAAAAGGAAATAACAAGCGGTTTTCAGCAAGGTATTTTCCGTAGGCACTGAAATTGTCGATAACAGATAGTTTGATAGCAGAATAATTTGTAACAAGTGACAAGTAGTAGTAGTAACAATAAGTGCAGCAAGGAAGCCCAATCATTTTTGTAGCAAAGGACTGGCCTGAACGGTCTCTTATAATAAGCAAAGCGTTCTTGAGGACACACGGGAATTTTATTGAGTCACTTTCATCATGTTTGTTTGATTTGTGTTCGCTACTTTGTTAATTCGATATGTGGGTCGACCGCTGCTTGGGTGCTATTCTTACTTGAACAAGCTTCCCACTTATGATTAACGCCTCTCGCAAGCATCCGCAACTGCGAAAGAAGTATTAAGATAAAATCTAACCATAGCATTAAACATATGGATCCAAATCAACCCCTTACGGGATAGCGCATAAACTAGGGTTTAAGCTTCTGTTACTCTAGCAACCCATCATCTAATTACTACTCCACAATGCATTCCCTTAGGCCCAAAGATGGGGAAGTGTCATGTAGTCGACATTCACATAACACCACTAAGGGAATCAACAACATACATATCATCAAAATATCGAACAAATACCAAATTCACATGAATACTTATGACAAGACTTCTCACATGTTCTCAAGAACTAAAGTAACTACTCACAAAACATATTCATGCTCAAGATTAGAGGGGTATTGAATAGCATAATAGATCTTAACATATGATCTTCCATCAAATAAACCAACTAGCATCAACTACAAGATGTAATCAACACTACTAGTCACCCACAGGTACCAATCTAAGGATTTGATACAAAGATTGAACGCAAGAGATGAACTAGGATTTTGAGATGAGATGGTGTTGTCAAAGATGTTGATGAAGATTGGCCCTCACACGATGAGAGGGTTGTTGGTGATGACGATGGCTCCGATTTCTCCCTCCCGGAGGGAAGTATCCCCGACAGAATCGCTCCACCGGAGAGAAAAGGTGCTCCTGCCCAAGTTCCACCTCGAGACGGCAGTGCTCCGTCCCGAAAGTCCTCTCTTTATTTTTTCTAGTGCAAATGGCATTATATACCAGAAGATGGGCATCGGAGGCCGGCCAGGGGGTCCACTACCCACCAGGGCTCGCTGGGTAGGCGAGCCCTGGTGCCTAGTGGGCACCTGGGTGGGCCCCTCTTGTATTTCTTTTCTCCAATAATTTTAATATATTCCAAAATAAATCTCCGTAAAATTTCAGCTCATTTCGAGATGTGCAAAATAGGTATCTCTGACATAGCTTCTTCACGTCCAGATTTCCAGTTGTCGGTAATGTCCCTCTTTGTGTGAACCTTGCATATTATGAGAGAAAAGGCATTAGAATTACTCCACAAAGTGTTATAGTGATTGAATACACTATAAATGACAGTAGGAAAACATGATGCAAAATGGACATATCAACTCCCCCGAGCTTAGACCTCGCTTGTCCTCAAGCGAAAGCCGATATTGATAATCATGGCCACATGTTTAGAGAGAGAGAGAGAGGTGTCGATAAAAACAAAATACAGACATAATAGCATCTTGATCATTATTATAACAACAATATCATTATAGTATAACTTCTCATGAGCAAGTAATAATTTGTCACAACATAGAATTATTTTTATGGAATTTTTGGAGTCTGTTTACTTACCGCATCATGTACCTCTTCCTTTTCAGGGTTCTGGAGTGTTCTGGAAGGTCTCTCTTATGTGTTCCTCCGATGTCATGGTTTGAATAATGTTAGTTTCAACATTAATAGGCGTACCTGAAATATAATGCTTAATTCTTTGTCCATTGACCACCCTTGGATTTGTGGCTTCGGCATTATTAATCTTAATGGCTCCTGAACGATAAACTTCTTCAATGATATCTGGTCCTTTCCGTTTAGAGAGAAGTTTTCCTACAAAAAATCTAAAATGAGAATTATACAATAGAACATATTGACCCACTTTGAATTCCCATTTTTTGATTCTTTTGTCATGCTATATTTAGCTTTTTCTTTAAACAATTTGGCATTTTCATAAGCTTGGGTTCTCGATTCATCTAGTAAGCCAATGTCAAATAACCTCTTTTCACCAGCAAGTTTGAAATCATAATTGAGTTCTTTAATTGCCCAATATGCTTTATGTTCTAACTCAAGAGGAAAATGACAAGCTTTTCCATAAACCATTTTATATGGAGACATACCCACAGGACTTTTATAAGTTGTTCTATAAGCCCATAGTGCATCATCAAGTTTCTTAGACCAATTATTTCGAGACCTATTAACGGTCTTTTGCAAAATTAACTCTATTTCTCTATTTCTCAACTCAACTTGACCACTATATTGAGGGTGATAAGGAGATGCAATTCTATGGTTGACATCATATTTAGCAAGCAATTTACGAAAAGCGCCATGAGTAAAATGTGAACCACCATCAGTCATTAAATATCTAGGGACTCCAAAACTCGGGAAAATAACTTCTTTAAGCATTTTAATGGAAGTGTTATGACCAGCACTACTAGTGGGAATAGCTTCTACCCACTTAGTAACATAATCAACAACGACCAACATATGTGTATACCCATTAGAGGAAGGAAAAGGTCACATAAAATAAAATCCCCAAACATCAAATGGTTCAATAACAAGTGAATAATTCATAGGCATGTCCTGACGCCTACCAATATTACCAATTCTTTGACATCCATCACAAGATAAGACAAACTTACGAGCATCCTTGAAAAGAGTGGGCCAATAAAAACCAGATTGTAATCCCTTGTGTGCAGTTCTATCTCCAGCATGGTGTCCTCCGTAAGCCTTGGAATGACACTTCCTTAGGATTTGTTCCTATTCATGCTTAGGTATACAATGTCTAATAATACCATCTACTCCTTTATAAAGATGTGGGTCGTCCCAAAAATAATGACTTAAATCAAAGAGGAATTTTTTTCTCCCGTTGGTATGTAAAACTAGGTCGTATAAAATTAGAAACAATATAATTAGCATAATGTGCACACCAAGGAGTATTGCGAGAAGCATTTATGACAACTGGTTGTTCATCGGGAAAGCTATCACCAATAGGTAGTGGGTCATCAAGAATATTTTCTAACCTAGACAAGTTATCAGCTACGGGATTCTCAGCTCCCTTCCTATCAGTAATATGCAAGTCAAATTCTTGTAGCAAAAGAACCCACCTAATGAGTCTAGATTTAGCATCTTTCTTTTTCGTAAGGTATTTGATAGTAGCATGATCGGTGTGAACAATTACTTTAGAATCAACATGTAAGATCTGAATTTAGCACAAGAAAACACAACTGCTAAAAATTCTTTTTCAGTAGTAGCATAATTTCTTTGAGTGTTGTCTAGGGTTTTGCCAGCATAGTGTATAACATTTAATTTCTTATCAACTCTTTGTCCTAGAACAGCACCAACAGCATAATCACTAGCATCACAAATAATTTCAAAAGGCAAGTTCCAATCAGGTGGTTGAACAATGGGTGCAGAAATTAAGGCTTTCTTAAGTGTTCCAAAGGCTTCTACACAATCATCATCAAAAACAAATGGAGCATCTTTTTGCAAGAGATTAGTAAGAGGCCTAGAAATTTTAGAGAAGTCTTTAATAAACCTCCTATAGAAACCAGCATGACCAAGGAAACTTCGAATACCTTTAATATCTTTAGGACACAACAATTTCTCAATTGCATCAACTCTGGCCTTATCTACTTTAATTCCACGCTCAGAAATTTTATGCCCCAAGAAAATACCTTCATTTACCATAAACTGGCACTTCTCCCAATTCAAGACAAGATTAGTTTGTTCACATCTCTGCAAAACTTGATCAAGGTTGCTTAAGCAATCATCAAAGGAAATTCTGTAAACGGAAAAATCATCCATGAAAACCTCAACAATATTTTCACAAAAAGTCAGAGAATATAGCAATCATACATCTTTGAAAGGTAGCAGGTGCATTGCATAAACGAAAAGGCATACGTCTATAAGCATAAGTTCCAAAAGGACAAGTAAAAGTGGTTTTCTCTTGGTCGGGTTGTGATACAGGTATTTGAGAGAAACCGGAATATCCATCGAGAAAACAAAAGTGTGTATGCTTAGACAACCTTTCTAGCATTTGATCAATAAAAGGTAAGGGGTAATGATATTTTCTAGTAGCCTTATTTAGTTTCCTAAAATCAATTACCATCCTATAACTAGTCACAATTATTTGTGAAATGAGCTCATTTTTATTATTAGGAACAACAGTAATGCCTCCTTTCTTCGGGACATAATTAACAGGACTTACCCATCTACTATCAGCTATAGGATAAATTATACCTGCTTCCAGAAGCTTTAATATTTTAGTTCTTACTACTTCCATCATCTTAGGATTTAATGGTCGTTGGTGATCTACAACTGTTTAGCATCAGGCTCCATATTTATTTTATCTGACATAAAGTGGGACTAATTCCCTTAAGATCATTGAGAGTATATCCAATAGCGGCACGGTGCTTCCTCGGAGTTTTTAATAATCTCTTTTCTTAATGCTCTGAAAGGTTAGCACTAATAAGAACGGGATATATCTTCTTTTCATCAAGATAAGCATATTTCAGTGTATCAGGCAATTGTTTTGATTCAAACACGGGATCACCCTTAGGTGGAGGAGGACCTTTAAGAGTTTCAACAAGAAAATTTTGTTTAAGAATAGGTTGTTGGTCAAAGAACATCTTATCTATTTCATTTCTTTCATTCCAGTTCATATCATTTTCATGGTCTAGCAAATATTGTTCTAACAGATCACTAGGAGGTACAGCAATAGAAGCAAGACCAATAATTTCATCTTTACTGGGTAATTATTTATCACGAGGTTGTCTATGAAACTTAGAGAAATTAAACTCATAAGATATATCACCAAAGTTGATACTGACAGTCTCTTTAGTGCAAATAATGTTAGCATTAACATTGTTCAAGAAAGGTCTACCAAATATTATGGGACAAAAATCATCTTGTGGAGAACCAAGAACTAGAAAATTAGTAGGGTATTTTATTTTCCCACACAATACTTCAACATCTCTAACAATCCCAAGTGGTGTGATAGTGTCTCTATTAGCAAGCTTAATTGTAACATCAATGTCTTCTATTTCAGTAGCAGCAATATCATTCATAATTTCTTGATATAAGGTAAACGGGATAACACTCACACTAGCACCCAAATGACATAAGCCATGGTAACAATTATCTCCTATTTTAACAGAGACAACATGCATGCCAACCACAGGTTTATTCTTGTCTTTATCATCGGGTTTACCAATTCTAGCAGCTTCACCACATAAATAAATAACATGCCCACCAATATTATCGACCAAGAGATCTTTAACCATAGCAACATTAGTTTCAAATTTAATTTGTTCAGAGGGTCTAGTGCTCTAATATTACTTTTGTTAACAATGGTTGAAACCTTAGCATGATCCTTTATCCTAACAGAAGGTGGTTTCTCAATGTAAGCAATAGGCACAACTGGATCAACATTGTAAATGATAGTTTATTCTTTAACTATAATGGGCTCCTCAATTTTTTATTTAACAGGGGGATGATATTTAAACCATTTATCCTTAGGGAGATCAACATGAGTAGCAAAAGATTCACAAAAGGTAGCTACTATCTCGGAGTCAAGTCCATATTTAGTGCTAAACTTGTGAAAAGCATCGGTATCCATAAAACAATTAACACAATCAAACTTAAGTGTTATACCTGACTCATTACCTTTGTTGAGTTCCCAATCTTCAGAATTCTGTTTAATTCTTTCTAGAAGATTCCATTTGAATTCAATAGCTTTCTTCATAAAAGATCTAGTAGAAGAAGAGTCAAGCATGTTTTGATTATCATGAGAAAGTCAAGCATAAAAATTCTGTAAGATAATTTCCTTTGAGAGATCATGATTGGGGCTTGTATACATCATGTATTTAAGCCTCCCCCAAGCTTGAGCGATACTTTCTCCTTCACGAGGCCAAAAATTATATATATAATTCCGATCACGATGAACTAGATGCATATGATAATTTTTTCGATGAAATTCATATTTCAATCGATTCCAATCCCAAGCTCCAATATCATCACATAGAATATACCATGTAAATGACTTTCCCTTCAAAGATAAAGGGAAGACCTTCTTCTTGACTTCATCTCTGGGTAAACCTGCAAGCTTAAATAATCCACAAACTTCATCCACATAGATTAGGTGCATATCAGGATGTAGCGTTCCATCTCGTGCATAAGGATTAGCTAGCAGTTTCTCTATCATACCTGAAGGAATTTCATAATAAACATTTTTAGTAGGTGCAGTAGGTTGAGGAGCAACTCTTTGTGCTTCCGGTCGAGGTGAAGATACCACGAGCAAACCCCTCAAAGTATTGTTTTCCATAGTAACAAGTAACAGTAAATTTTAGCATGTAATATAAATTTATCCTTACCAATTTCCGCTTACCACAAGCGCTTCACTCCCCGGCAACGGCGCAAGAAAAGAGTCTTGATGACCAAAAAGTATAGGGATCTATAGTAGTCCTTTCGATAAGTAATAGTGTCGAACCCAACGAGGAAAGGAAATGACAAGCGGTTTTCAGCAAGGTACTTTCTACAAGTGATACGTCCCAACGTATCTACTTTTCCAAACACTTTTGCCCTTGTTTTGGACTCTAACTTGCATGATTTGAATGGAACTAACCTGGACTGACGCTGTTTTCAGCAGAACTGCCATGGTGTTATTTTTCTGCGGAAATAAAAGTTCTCGGAATGACCTGAAAATCCACGTAGACACGTTTTGGAATTAATGAAACATATTGGCGAAAGAATCAGCATCAGGGGGCCCACACCCTGTCCACGAGGGTGGAGGCCCCCCCCCCCGAGGCGCGCCCCCTGCCTCGTGGGCCTCCTGGGACTCCACCGACCTCAACCCCACCTCCATATATTCACTTTCGGGGAGGAAAAAATCAGAGAGAAGGATTCATCGCGTTGTACGATATGGAGCCGCCGCCAAGCCCTAATCTTCCTCGGGAGGGCTGATCTGGAGTCCGTTCGGGGCTCCAGAGATGGGAATCTGTTGCCGTTGTCATCATCAACCATCCTCCATCACCAATTTCATGATGCTCACCGACGTGCGTGAGTACTCCCATCGTAGGCTTGCTGGACAGTGATGGGTTGGATGAGATTTACCATGTAATCGAGTTAGTTTTGTTAGGGTTTGATCCCTAGTATCCATTATGTTCTAAGATTGATGTTGCTATGACTTTGCTATGCTCAATGCTTGTCACTAGGGCCCGAGTGCCATGATTTAAGATATGAACCTATTATGTTTTCATGAATATATGTGAGTTCTTGAGCCTATCTTGCAAGTCAATAGTCACCTACTATGTGTTATGATCCGGCAACCCCGAAGTGACAATAATCGGAACCACTCCCGGTGATGACCTTAGTTTGAGGAGTTCATGTATTCACTAAGTGTTAATGCTTTGGTCTGGTACTCTATTGAAAGGAGGCCTTAATATCCCTTAGTTTCCAATAGGACCCCACTGCCACGGGAGGGTAGGACAAAAGATGTCATGCAAGTTCTTTTCCATAAGCACGTATGACTATATTCGGAATACATGCCTACATTACATTGATGAACTGGAGGTAGTTCTGTGTCACCCTATGTTATAACTGTTGCATAAGGAATCGCATCTGACATAATTATCCATCATTGATCCATTGCCTATGAGCTTTTCACATATTGATCTTTGCTTAGTTACTTTTCCGTTGCCACTATTACAATTGCTACAAAAACTACTACTGTTACCTTTGCCACTGTTACTGTTACTTCCATACTACTTTGCTACTAAATACTTTGCTGCAGATATTAAGTCTTTCAGGTGTGGTTGAATTGACAACTCCACTACTAATACTTGAGAATATTCTTTGGCTCCCCTTGTGTCGAATCAATAAATTTGGGTTGAATACTCTACCCTCGAAAACTGTTGTGATCCCCTATACTTGTGGGTTATCAAGACTATTTTCTGGCGCCGTTGCCGGGGAGCATAGCTCTATTCTTTGAGTCACTTGGGATTTATATCTGTTGATCACTATGAGGAACTTGAAAGATGAAAGAACCAAGATTTTTCCCTCAACTACAAGGGGAGGTAAGGAACTGCCATCTAGCTCTGCACTTGGTTCACCTTCTGTTATGAGTAAATTTGCGACACCTACACCTGTTATTGATTCTGATATGTCGCATGTTATTGATGATGCCACTTCTGCTATGCATGATGCTTATGATGAAACTACTTCTATGCTTGATAATACTGTGCCATTAGGTGAACTTCTTGATGAACAACTTGCTAGGGTTAGAGAGAATGAAATTATTGAAACAGATAATATTAATGAAAGTGATGATGAAGATTCTCCCCCTATATATGAATTGCCTGATGTGCCTGAGGGTTATGTTATGGATGAAGAAACTGCTAGAGACATTTTTGCTTGCAAAGATAGATATGATCTTAAGAAACTGTTAGCTAAGCTGAAAGAAAATTCTTTGAATGCTAGAATGAAATATGACCCTGCTTTTGCTACTTCACCTATCTATATTTCTAATAAGGATTGTGATTTCTCTATCGATCCTGAGTTAATTACTTTGGTTGAATCTGATCCTTTTTATGGCTATGAATCTAGAACTGTTGCGGCACATCTTACTAAATTGAATGATATAGCCACCCTATTCACTCATGAGGAAAAAATTCATTACTACTATATCCTTAAGTTATTTCCGTTCTCATTAAAGGGTGATGCCAAAACATGGTTTAATTCTCTTGCTCCTGGTTGTGTGCGTAGTCCCCAGGATATGATTTATTACTTCTCTACTAAATATTTCCCCGCTCATAAGAAACAAGCTGCCTTAAGGGCAATATATAATTTTGTGCAAATTGAAGAAGAGAGTCTCCCACAAGCTTGGGGGAGGCTTCTCCGATTACTTAATGCTTTGCCTGATCATCCTCTCAATAAAAATGAAATACTTGATATCTTTTATAATGGACTAATCGATGCTTCCAGAGACCACCTGGATAGTTGTGCTGGTTGTGTTTTCGGGGAAAGAACTGTTGAGCAAGCTGAATTGCTATTGAATAATATATTGAGTAATGATAATGATTGGACACTTCCTGAACCAACTCCTAAGCCAACTCCGAAGAAAAGGGGTATTCTATTCCTCAGTCCTGAAGATATGCAAGAGGCAAAGAAATCTATGAAAGAAAAGGGTATTAAAGCTGAATATGTTAAGAATTTACCACCTATTGAAGAAATACATGGTCTTAATAACCCGACACAGGTAGTAAAGGTAAATTCTCTCTATAGATTTGACGAAGGTGATATTCCTCGTAATAAGTCTGCTAGCCAATGCTTGGATGAGTTTGATAATTTTATTGTTAAACAAGAAAACTTCAATGCATATGTTGGTAGACAATTGAAACGTAATGCTTATATGGTTGAACACTTGAGTGATTATATGTCTAGAGTTAAAGGTGACCTTAAACTTATTAGTAAACATGCTTCTATGGTTACCACTCAGGTAGAACAAGTGCTTAAAGCACAAGATGATTTGCTCAATGAATTAAATAATAAGAAAGTGATAATGTTGTTAGAGTTATGACTAGAGGGGGTAGAATGACTCAGGAACCCTTGTATCCTGAGGGACACCCTAAGAGAGTTGAGCAAGATTCTCAGAGAACTAATGTTGATGCACCTAGTCCTTCTAAGAAGAAGAAAAAGAAAAATGATAGGACTTTGCATGCTTCTAGTGAACCTGTTGTTGACACACCTGAGAATCCCAATGATATTTCTATTTCTGATGTTGAAACACAATCTGGTAATGAACATGAACCTAGTGATAATGATGATGTTCATGTTGATGCTCAACCTAGCAATAACAATGATGTAGAGATTGAACCTGTTGTTGATCTTGATAACCCACAATCAAAGAATCAACGTTATGATAAGAGAGACTTTGTTGCTAGGAAGCACGGTAAAGAAAGAGAACCATGGGTTCAGAAACCCATGCCTTTTCCTCCTAAACCATCCAAGAAAAAGGATGATGAGGATTTTGAGTGCTTTGCTGAAATGATTAGACCTATCTTTTGCGTATGCGTTTGAATGATATGCTTAAAATGAATCCTTATGCTAAGTATATGAAAGATATTGTTACAAATAAAAGAAAGATACCGGAAGCTGAAATATCCACCATGCTTGCCAATTATACTTTTAAAGGTGGAATACCAAAGAAACTAGGAGATCTGGGAGTACCAACTATACCATGCTCCATTAAAAGAAACTATGTTAAAACAGCTTTATGTGATCTTGGAGCCGGTGTTAGTGTTATGCCTCTCTCTTTATATCGTAGACTTGATTTGAATAAGTTGACACCTACTGAAATATCTTTGCAAATGGCCGATAAATCAACTGCTATACCTGTCGGTATTTGTGAGGATGTGCCTATTGTGGTTGCAAACGTTACTGTTTTAACAGACTTTGTTATTCTTGATATTCCCGAGGACGATAGTATGTCGATTATCCTTGGTAGACCCTTTTTGAATACTGCAGGGGCTGTTATTGATTGAAAGGCAATGTCACTTTTCATGTTAATGGTAATGAGCAAACGGTACACTTTCCGAGGAAACAACCTCAAGTCCACAGTATCAATTCTATTGGAAAAAATTCAACGATTACTATTGGAGGTTTTGAATTCCCACTTCCTACTGTCAAGAAGAAATATGATATTCTTATTGTTGGGGACATGCATATCCCCGTTGAGGTAACCTAGTGTTATTCGAAAATTCTCCGGTTTCATGTTATTCGGAAAGAGTTTGTTAACAAGACTTGATCAACCTTGTTAGTGGATTCCTTTTGATGAGCACGAGATGGACGAAGTTAGAAAGCACAACTCTCTGTACCCTCCTTTTACTTTCTATTATTTAGATTAAATAAAGCAAAATAGTATTTTTTTTTGTCTGTTTTCTGAATTATCCTTGCAATAAAAATACCCCAAAAATAAAAGTTCTCCAAACGTCCTGAAAATGAAGTATGATTTTTATAGAATATTTAAGAATTTCTGGCACTGAGAACACACCAGGGGCCCACCATTTGGCCACGAGGGCACAGGGCGCGCCCACCCCCCTGGGGTGTGCCCCTGCCTCGTGGGCCCCATGTGGACCCCCTCCACTTATTCCAGCACCCACTCACTTCGTCTTCCTCCAGAAAAAATCCTCCCATAGCTCAAACTCGTGTTCTAGCTCATCTTGCTGCCATTTTTGATCTCTTTGCTCAAAAAAAAAAGCTCCATTCACAAAACTGTTTTGGGGGATTGTTCTTCGGTATGTGACTCCTCCAATGGTCCAATTAGTTTTTGTTCTAGTGCTTTATTTATTGCAATTTTTTGCTGCCAAGGTGACCCTGTTCTTGAGCTTGCATGTCAAATCTATATGGTCAAAAGTAGTTTTAATGCATGATATAGCCTCTAGGCACCTGTGGGAGTAGTTGCTATCAATCTTGTTGAGTTTGGTTCACTTTTATTTTGAGTCACTAAAATTTCAGAAATTTTTCAGAGAAAGAAAATGCATAGGAAAATGTACCAAGGTGGTTCCTCAAGGAAGCAAGGACCAAGGCTCGCGATATGTGAGCCGGACGATGAACCACCGAGGGAAGCTCAAGTGCGGCCTTGTGGATGGCCGTCAGAGGAGTTTATGGTCCAGGCAGACATCAAGGATGAATTTGACGCGTATGTGCGTAATGCTGATCTTGAGGACTTCGTGTCAGATAAGTGCCTACAGTAGCACTACCTAACTGATTCCTTTGTGAGGAGGTTTAAATTTACATCCTCGCGCAATTCTCACACTGTTTTATTTGATCTTTATGATAAATCATATACCATGGACCTAGAAGATTTTAATACTACTTGTAAACTCCCGCAGTGGGGCAAAGTTAGTGAACCTCGCAAATATGAATATAAAGACTTTCTTGCTAGTATCACTGTGGGGGAATCTAGAGAAATCACACAAGCTACCATAGGGATCATTCATTTCCCTTCCATACATTATTTTGCTCTCTTTATAGGTAGATGCATTAACGGTAAAGATGAGGCTTGTCACATGTGCATTCCAGATCTTAGTGTCCTCAAGAGTGCGGTATTAGGTGATAAACAATATAACTTGGGGACCATTGTTGCACGAAGGTTGCATCTTAACGGTACAAGGGGAGATTTGTTTGGTGGAATTTATGCAACTCGTGTAGCTAATTATCTTGGTGTACCCATACATGGAAATGATATGGAGTTGCCTCCTGCTTATCTAGATTATAGTGCTATGGTTCACTATCAGTTTCTTGAGAGGAATGAACAGTTCCTCTAGTACCGACTAATTTTTGACAGACAATGCACTGTCCATGTTTCCCTCCCTGCTCCTACTTTCTTTAACTTTCAGGCAAGAAGGAGATATGTTATAACCAGGGAGGAGGCGAACGAGTATGAGAGGAGGACGGAGGGAGCTCGCCTCCAAGCTGCAGCTCTTCAGTCAGTAGCTGCTCCATCTCAGTACAACCCCAGCTACGACTTTGGATATCCGCCAGGCCAGCAGTGGCCATAGACCAACTTAGCCAAAAGCCTAATCTTGGGGGAATTCCAGCTTAGTCCAATGCACGTGCACTATTATTATTATCCACACCGTTCAGTCGTGCGAGTGAAAGGCAATAATGATGATATATGATAGACCGATTGAGATGAGAGAAGCTAGTATGAACTCGACCTATCTTGTTTTTGTAAATATGATTAGTTCATCATTCCTGATTCAGCCTATTATGAATGAAACATGTTTGCAATGACAATTAGAGATTATAGTTGCTCATGCCATGCTTAATTAGTTAGGAGTTTATAATGGTTTACCTTGCGTGCCAACATGCTTTTAAAATGGTTGTGATGTGGTATGATAGGGTGGTATCCGCCTTTGAACGATTCGAGTGGCTTGACTTGGCACATGTTCACGCATGTCGTTGAAACAAAATCAACATAGCCTCCACGATATTTATGTTCATGGTGATTTATATCCTACTCATGCTTGCACTCATTGTTGATTAATCTTAATGCATGTTCATGACTATTGTCGCTCTCTAGTTGGTTGCTTCCCAGTCTCTTTCTAGCCTTCACTTGTACTAAGCGAGAATACTGCTTGTGCATCCACTTCCATAAACCCCAAAGTTATTCCATATGAGTCCACCATACCTTCCTATATGCGGTATTTACCTGCCGTTCAAAGTAAATTTGTATGTGCCAAACTCTAAACCTTCAAATGAAATTATGTTTTGTATGCTCGAATAGCTCATGTATCAACTAGGGTTGTCTATATCTTCCATGCTAGGTGGGTTATTCTCACAATGAGTGGACTCCGCTCATCATTCACGAGAAAATGGCCGGTAACCGGGATGCCCAGTCCCATGCTCAAATCAAATCAAAATAATTGCAAACAAAACTCCCCCGGGATTGTTGTTAGTTGGACGGCACCCATTGTTTCGGACAAGCCATGGATTGATGTTTGTTGGTGGTGGGGGAGTATAAACTTTACCATTCTGTTTGGGAACCGCCTATAATGTGTGTAGCATGGAAGATATCAAGATCTCTTGGTTGTTATGTTGACAATGAAAGCATGCCACTCAAAATATTATTTATCTCTGTTTCAAAACTCGAGCTCTGGCACCTCTGCAAATCCCTGCTTCCCACTGTGAAGGGCCTATCTATTTACTTTTATGTTGAGTCATCATCCTCTTATTAAAAAGCACCAGTTGGAGAGCACCACTGTCATTCGCATGCATCGCTATTAATTTACATTGAGTATGATTGTGACTGGATCTCTTTTACCATGAATTACAATGTCTAGTCAGTCCTTGATCTTCAGGGGTGCTCTGCATTTATGTTTTGCGGTCTCAGAAAGGGCTAGCGAGATACCATCTTGTTATATCATGTTATGATTGTTTTGAGAAAGTGTTGTCATCCAAGATTTATTATTATTGCTCGCTAGTTGATTATGCCATTGATATGAGTAAACATGAGACCTAAATGTTATTGTGAATATGGTTAGTTCATAACTTTGATGAAAACTTGAATGCTGGCTTTACATATTTGCAACAACAAGATCAAATAGAGTTTGTAAAAGTTTTTCTTTATCACTTTCAGTTTGTCAACTGAATTGCTTGAGGACAAGCAAAGGTTTAAGCTTGGGGGAGTTGATACGTCTCCAACGTATCTACTTTTCGAAACACTTTTGCCCTTGTTTTGGACTCTAACTTGCCTGATTTGAATGGAACTAACCCGGACTGACGTTGTTTTCAGCAGAACTGCCATGGTGTTATTTTTTGTGCAGAAATAAAAGTTCTCGGAATGACCTGAAAATCCAAGGAGACACATTTTGGGATTAATGAAAAATATTGGCGAAAGAGTCAGCATCAGGGGGGCCACACCTTGTCCACGAGGGTGCAGGGTGCCCCCCCCCCCTTGGGCACGCCCCCTGCCTTGTGGGCCCCCTGGGATTCTACCGACCTCAACCCTAACTCCTTATATTCACTTTCGGGGAGGAAAAATCAAAGAGAAGGATTCATCGCATTTTACGATACAGAGCCGCCGCCAAGCCCTAATCTTCCTCGGGAGGGCTGATCTGGAGTCCGTTCGGGGCTCCGGAGAGGGGAATCCGTCGCCATCGTCATCATCAACCATCCTCCATCACCAATTTCATGATGCTCACCGCCGTGCGTGAGTAATCCCATCGTAGGCTTGCTGGACGGTGATGGGTTGGATGAGATTTACCATCTAATCAAGTTAGTTTTGTTAGTGTTTGATCCCTATTATCCATTATGTTCTAAGATTGATGTTGCTATGACTTTGCTATGCTCAATGCTTGTCACTAGGGCCCGAGTGCCATGATTTCAGATCTGAACCTATTATGTTTTCATGAATATATGTGAGTCCTTGATCCTATCTTGCAAGTCAATAGTCACCTACTATGTGTTATGATCCGGCAACCCCGAAGTGACAATAATCGGGACCACTACCGGTGGTGACCGTAGTTTGAGGAGTTCATGTATTCACTAAGTGTTAATGCTTTGGTCTGGTACTCTATTGAAAGGAGTCCTTAATATCCCTTGGTTTCCAATAGGACCCCGCTGCCACGGGAGGATAGGACAAAAGATGTCATGCAAGTTCTTTTCCATAAGCATGTATGACTATATTCGGAATACATGCCTACATTACATTGATGAACTGGAGCTAGTTCTGTGTCACCCTATGTTATAACTATTGCATGAGGAATCGCATCCGACATAATTATCCATCATTGATCCATTGCCTACGAGCTTTTCACATATTGATCTTTGCTTAGTTACTTTTCCGTTGCCACTGTTACGATTGCTACAAAAACTGCTACTGTTACTTTTGCCACTGTTACCGTTACTTCCATACTACTTTGCTACTAAATACTTTGCTGCAGATATTAAGTCTTTCAGGTGTGGTTGAATTGACAACTCAACTGCTAGTACTTGAGAATATTCTTTGGCTCCCCTTGTGTCGAATCAATAAATTTGGGTTGAATACTCTACCCTCGAAAACTGTTGCGATCCCCTATACTTGTGGGTTATCAGCAGCCACTGAAATTGTCGGTAACAGATAGTTTGATAGCATAATAATTTGTAACCACTGATAGGTAGTAATAGTAACAATAATGCAGCAAGTTAGCCCAATCCTTTTTGTAGCAAAGGACAGGCCGGAACGGTCTCTTATAATAAGCAAAGCGTCCTTGAGGACACACGGGAATTTTATCTAGTCACTTTCATCATGTTTGTTTGATTCGCGTTTGCTACTTTGATAATTTGATATGTGGGTCAACCGGTGCTTGGATGATGTTCTTACTTGTAATTAACCCCTCTCGCAAGCATCCGCAACAACGAAAAAAGTATTAAGATAAAATCTAACCATAGCATTAAGCATATGGATCCAAATCAGCCCCTTATGGAATAGCGCATAAACTAGGGTTTAAGCTTCTGTCACTCTAGCAACCCATCATCTAATAACTACTCCACAATGCATTCTATTAGGCCCAAAGATGGTGAAGTTTCATGTAGTCGACGTTCACATAACACCACTAAGGGAATCAACAACATACATATCATCAAAATATCGAACGAATACCAAATTCACATGATTACTTATGACAAGACTTCTCCCATGTCCTCAAGAACAAAAGTAACTACTCACAAAACATATTCATGCTCAAGATCTGAGGGGTATTGAATAGTATAATAGATCTGAACATATGATCTTCCACCAAATAAACCAACTAGCATCAACTACAAGATGTAATCAACACTTCTAGTCACCCACATGTACCAATTTGAGGATTTGATACAAAGATTGAACACAAGAGATGAACTAGGGTTTTGTGATGAGATGGTGTTGTTGAAGACATTGATAAAGATTGGCCCTCCCACGATGAGAGGGTTGTTGGTGATGACTATGGCTCCAATTTCCCCCACCCGGAGGGAAGTAACCCCGGCAGAATCGCTCCACCGGAGAGCAAAAGTGCTCCTGCCCAAGTTCCGCCTCGAGACGCCGGCGCTCTATCCCGAAAGTCCTCCCTTTATTTTTTTCTAGGGCAAATGGCCTTATATACCAGAAGATGGGCACCGGAGGCCGGCTAGGGGGGCCACTACCCACTAGGGCACGCCAGGGGGTAGGCACGCCATGGTGCCTAATGGGCACCTGGGTGGCCCCTTGTGGTATTTTTTTTCTCCAATAATTTTTATATATTCCAAAATAAATCTCCGTAAAATTTCAGCTCATTTGGAGATGTGAAGAATAGGTACCTCTGACATAGCTTTTTCAGGTCCAGATTTCCAGATGCCGGTAATCTCCCTCTTTGTGTGAACCTTGCATATTATGAGAGAAAAGGCATTAGAATTACTCCACAAAGTATTATATTGATAGAAAACACTATAAATGACAGGAGGAAAACATGATGCAAAATGGATGTATCAACGTACCGTGGATTTATTTTTAGGCGAAACGATGAAGTCACCGCTGATTGTAGTTCGAATTGTCACGTCTCCTTTTTGGAAACTATGATCCTTCTTGTGAGATGCTCCGGTTTCCAAGGAGCGATCATCAAAACTTTTGCCAAACTTTACAAAAATTCTTCCACGGGGTCATGAGAGCACGCCACGGTGAGACGTCGGTTTTCATGATTTTTGGACTCTCTCTGCTTTTCCTGTAATTAAAATACTAACAAGACCTATGCCAGTGGCTACACTTCGCAGCCGAAATGTTTGAAAATTCTTCCCATTCCTTGGACAATGCATGAAAACCCGCAAAGAGTAACAAAAATGGTTTTTTAGACCTTCTTCGCTAACACCCACATGTAGTTGCGGTTTTGGGATTTGATTTGTATGCACAAAATGCACGGTAAATTCAAAAATGGCTTAAATATAGCAAAGGAGACATGAAAAGGGCCAGAAAATCAAACCTAGTGTATATTGGTGATTACGTACCACGGAAAATAACTCAAGGTGAAACGATGAATTCACCGACGATTGGAGTTTGAATTGCCACCCCTCCTTTTGGAAACTATGATCCTTCTTGTGAGATGCTCCGGTTTCAAAGGAGTGATCATCAAAACTTGTGCCAAACTTTACCAAAACATTTTCACGGGATTGTGAGAGCTCGCCAATGTACACACCGATTTTCATGATTTACGGACTCTATCTTCATTTCTTGTAATTAAAATACCAACAAGCTCGATGCCAGTGGCTGCATCTCGCGACTGAAATGTTTGAAAATTCTTCCTGTTTCTCGAACAATGAATGCAAACTCGCAAGCTACACACAAATGATCTGTACACCTTCTTTGCTAACACCCACATGTAGTTGCGGTAGGGTTTTGGTATATATGCCCTAAATGCATGGTAAATGCAAAAACGGCTTAAATATAGCAACCGAGACCTGAAATGCGCCACAAAATCAGACCTAGGGTATAATGGTGATTGCTTACCATGAAAAAAAATCAAGGCGAAATGATGAACTCACGTCTTTATTCAAACGTAATTATGATGTTAGTTGATGTAAATGTTTGCAAATAGCACACGGTTCCGTGATGAAAGTCGTGTGCCAACCAAACCATGGCCTATGACCCCTACTGCATGCGATGAGAGTCGTGTGTTATGATTGGCCAGAACACAAACCCCATGGATCGTATGTCTGCACCGCTGGATGCTCCTAGATCGAGCGACAATCCTCATCCCTTTCATAAACATATGTAGTTGCGGTTAGGATTTTATTTATATGCAATAAATGCATGGTAAATGCAAAAATGTCTTAAATATAGCCAACGAGCCATGAAATGTGCCAGAAAATCAGACCTAGGGTATAATGGTGATTGCGTACCATGGATTTTTTTGTGACGCAAAACGATAAAGTCACCGACAACTGGAATTTGAATTACCACGTCTCCTATTGAGAACTATGATCCTTCTTGTGAGATGCTCCGGTTTCCAAGGAGCGGCCATCAAAACTTGTAGCAAACTTTACCAAAAACTTTCCACGGAATCGTGAGAGCACGCCACAGTGAGACGCCGATTTTTGTGATTTTCGGACTCTATCTGCATTTCCTGTAATTAAAATACCAACAGGACCTATGCCGGTGGCCGCACCTCTCAACCGTAATGTTTGAAAATTCTTCCCATTCCTTGGACAATGAAAGAAAACTCGCAAAGCGACACAAAAATGATTTTTTAGACCTTGTTTGCTAACACCCATATGTAGTTGTGGTTGGGATTTGATTTATATGCACAAAATGCATGATAGATTCAAAAAATGACTTAAATATAGCAAATGAGACCTGAAAAGGGGCAGAAAATCAAACCTAGGGTATAATGGTGATTGCGTACCATGGAAAAAAATTCGAAGCAAAACGATGAACTCACGTCTTCATTTCAAAATTACCACGTCTTCATTTCAAACGAAATTATGTTGTTTGTGCACACGGGCGCGTAGCGGCAACCGTTTTCATAGGCCTTTCCGCACGATGACCGGCGCTCTTTTTCACTTTTTTAACCGAAGCCGCCGACATCCCCCCTCCCATTGCCCGCCCCCGTTTCACTTAATAGCCTGCATATTCCAGCAAAACTCCATTGCCGGCTCCCTGTAACGCCCACGATGCGGCTATATCTCCCACGTGTCGAGGCACAACTTAGAGGCATAACCGCATTGTGGTTTTGTCGCAAGAAGGGTCATCTTCACACAATCCCATGTAATAAACAAGAATGGGATAAAGAGTTGGCTTACAATCGCCACTTCACACAATACATAAATATAATTCATACATCATCCAAAATACACACATAGACCGTCTACGGTCAAGATCCAAATGAAAATAAGATAACCCCAAATGCTAGATCCCCGATCGTCCCAACTGGGCTCCACTACTGATCATCAGGAAAAGACACATAGTAACGACCACGTTCCTCATCGAACTCCCACTTGAGGTCGATCCCATCATCTGCACTAGCATCGTCGGCACCTGCAACTATTTTGGTAGAATCTGTGAGTCACGAGGACTCAGCAATCTCACACCCGCGAGATCAAGACTATTTAAGCTTATAGGAAAGGATGGTGTAATGAGGTGGAGCTGCAGCAGGCACTAAGCATATATGGTGGCTAACATACGCAAGAGAGAGCGAGAAGAGAAGCAACGGAACGGTCGTCATCTAGCAATGACCAAGAAGTGATCCTGAACTCCTACTTACGTCATTCATAACTAAAACCGTGTTCACTTCCCGGACTCCGCCGAGAAGAGACCATCACGGCTACACACACAGTTGGTGTATTTTAATTGGGTCAAATGACAAGTTCTCTACAACCGGACATTAAAAAATTCCCATCTGCCTCATAACCGCGGGCACGGCTTTCGAAAGATAATACCCTGCAGGGGTGTCCCAACTTAGCCCATCATAAGCTCTCACGGTCAACGAAGGATAAACCTTCTCCCGGAAAGACCCGATCAGTCTCGGAATCCCGGTTTACAAGACATTTCGACAATGGTAAAACAAGACCAGCAAAGCCACCCGAATGTGCCGACAAATCCCGATAGGAGCTGCACATATCTCGTTCTCTGGGCACACCGGATTGTCCAAGCTTCCGGTAGGCCAGCCCAGAGTTGCCCCTGGTGGCCACTGGCGACTGACGGATTGGACCAATACTCAGAGGAGCACTGGCCCGGGGGTTTAAATAAAGATGACCCTCGGGCTCGCGAAAACCCGGGGGAAAAGGCTTAGACGGCAAATAGTAAAACCAAGGTTGGGCCTTGCTGGAGGAGTTTTATTCAAGGCGAGCTGTCAAGGGGGTCCCATAAATCACCCGACCGCGTAAGGAACGCAAACTCAAGGAACATAATCCCGGTATCACAGTAGCTAGGGCGGCAAGAGTGGAACAAAACACCAGGCATAAGGCCGAGCCTTCCACCCTTTACCAAATATATATATAGATGCATTAATTAAATAAGAGATATTATGATATCCCAACATATCCATGTTCCGACATGGAACAAACTTCAACTTCACCTGCAACTAGCAACGCTATAAGAAGGGCTGAGCAAAAGCGGTAACTTAGCCAAACAACGGTTTGCTAGGAAAGGATGGTTAGGGGCTGACATGGCGAAATGGGAGCCATGATATAGCAAGTGATAGGTAGCGGAGCATGGCAATAGAGCGAACAACTAGCAAAGCAAAGATAGAAGTGATTTCGAGGGGTGGTCATCTTGCCTGCAAGGTTCTCAGAGTTGTCGAAAGCTTGATCCTCGTAAGCGTACTCAACAGGTTCCTCGTTCACGAACTCGTCTCCCAGCTCTACCCAAGACAAGAACACAAGCAACGGAACCACAATCAATCACGAGAAATGCACAAGCAACATGATGCAATACATGAATGATATGCAAGATATGATATGCGATGCATATGCGTGCTCCGGAAGAAAAATGATGAACAAGGCAGTAACTTGGAAAACCAAGCATGCCACTGGAAAGATGAGATGATTTCGGTCGAAATCGATATAAAGATCACCGGAAACGGATGCACGGTTTGCAAATGGCAAGCAAAACAAGAATGACGCGAATCTGCGATTAACAGCATGATAGCACTTAGAATGCAACAAGTAACAATGCTACAGCACTCCAACATAGCAACAAAGCATATGGCAGTAATCTACAGGAGATTCTTGACAAAAGATAAACACTGAGCTACGGCTAGATCACAACATAACAAGCTCAAACAAACATGGCAAAAGTGCAAAAGATAGCAGGTTCACAGACACGGTGAAATTACTGGACATGACAGAAAACAGCATCAGGTAGCAATGTTCAGAGCACGAAATCAGCATGCTACAGGAACTTAACATAGCAAAACAAGGCATGGCAGTATTCTACTAAATGCATATGAGAAAAGTCCCTTACTGACCATAAGCCAAAAGGACCAGAAGATATGATGGCAACCAAGTAAACATAGCAAGTTCCGTTAACAGGTTTCAGACTTGGCAGAAAACAGAGCATGGCAGAAACAATAATATGAAGGCATCTTGGTGAGCTTGATGCACTCACTACATAGCAATGCATGACAAAATAAGCATACCTACAGCAAGATGGCATGTTTATGAAGCTATTCATGGCAAGAACAAAAGCATAGCATGTATGGATCAACTACAACAAGCTTGGCAAAAATGAATATCATGTTAAGAATCTGCCAGAAATATTTTATAGCAAAAGTAGAGCAAGATTGAGTCATGCTATGGCAATCCATAATTGCAAACAAGGGCAGGAATGGATCAACTACAACAATATCTACAAAACATCCTTACTGAACATCTCCAAAATATGCATGGATCTCTCTATAGCATCAAGTTTACATGGCAACAAAATAACAGCAGACAAAGACTTAGAGAAATCACCAAATCCCTGAAATCAGAAACATTACGGGGCCTAGTTTGCATGCTTGTGCTAGTCACCATAGAGATCACAAAAATACATGGCATACACCCTTGGAAAGATAGCATGGCATACAACAAAACACATGTAGAGCTCATGCCCATAAGATGCACAGATTAAATGATACAAAAATAACAAATCTCCAAGTTCTGATAAGAATCAGCAGACAACAGTAACTAGCACTCTTGCACTAGAGATTTGGCATCAAGATGACCTCTAATGAACACGGTGCAATTGAACAAAATGTAGAGCATCACGAGGCGAACAAATTTACATATTACACACGCAAAACGGAGCTATGTGCAGAGAGTTATGCCATGATGAACAGGGGTATATAATATGAAAATGCAAAAAACTTGGGGAAAATTCGGGGGGGTCTCGGGTCAACCTTGTTGACTGGATCGGGATCGAGGGCTCGGGCTCCCGAGGCGGCTCGCCGGAGCGGCACCGGAGACGGCAGCGGGGACGAGGAGGAGGGGCGACGAGGGGAGGACGGCGGCCGGAGGGGCGACGGCGCGGAGGCGGCGGCACTCGGGCTTGCCGGCGATGGCGGCGGCGGCGGCGGCGCTAGCGCGGGAGGCGGCGGGCGAGCGCGGGCGCGGGGCGGCGGCGACTGGCTCGGGCGGGCCCGCGGCGGGCCGGCACGGTACGGGCGGCGGCGGGCGCCACGTGGCGGCGCTGGATTGGTCCGGGGCGGCGGCGCGATTTTTGTCCGGCCGGCGGCAGACGTGTCCGTCGGCGCGGAGGGGTAGCGTTAGGGTTGGACTGCGAGTGTATTTCGGGAGAGATGCCTATTTATAGGTAGAGGGAGCTAGGAGAGTCCAAATGAGGTGCGGTTTTCGCCCACACGATCGTGATCGAACGACCTACAGCATGGAAGAGAGTTTGGTGGGTTTTGGGTTGTTTAGAGAGGGGGTTTTGCTGCAACACAGAGAAGGCATCTGCGGTTACCCGGTTAACCGTTGGAGTACCAAACGACCTCCAAATGGAACGAAACTTGACCGGTGGTCTACCGGTGATATACCAAGGCCACTTGACAAGCCTCGGTCCATTCCGAGAACGTTTGACACCCGCTCACGAAAGAAAACAAGAGGGGTGCGCCGGAGGAGATGGGAGCGCCGGATTGCAAAACGGACAACGGGGAAAATGCTCGGATGCATGAGACGAACATGTATGCAAATGCAATGCACATGATGACATGATATGAAATGCATGACATGAACAAAATGCAAAACGAAAGACAAAACCCGACCACGAAGGGAATATCATAACACATAGCCGAAAATGGCAAGAGTCGGAGTTACAAATATGGCAAGTTACATCCGGGGTGTTACACTCCCCCTCCCCCAGATCCACACCAGAACCCTTTCCGGTACCGGCATGCTCAACATGGCTGTGTGCCCGCTCTTCGGCATCAACCCTACCTCCACTGTCGTTCCCAACATGCGGCTGCCCGCGCCTCGTCGTCTTCGTTTGCTCGCCAGCCGCCCTTGAGAATATCGATCATGTAACCCTCGCCTCTCCTATGGTCCTGCCGGGTTCAAAAACCCTATTAGTTACTGCTCTCCATCGCGGTGAGGCCTATTTCCTGGCAATCCTTCTTCCCATTTCGTCTGGTATGTTCCCAAATTGGTTATAAAATAATGGAGAGCGTATATATGTTCATTATCTACCTTCCTAACTAGTACATATAAGCTATATTTGTTCCAATTAGTTATTGTTGATTTACAGATCATGGGCGCCCGAATCACACAAAATTAACAAATTAGCCGTACATTTTCAAAATGATTGCATGACATGTTTAGACAGCTTGCTACCAAGTTGTTAGCTTTATGCTTATCCGCCTTTCCTGGGTTTCGCATGTGTTCTCTGTAGATGCCAACTAGCAGCGACAACACTCATGCTTCAGGTGATGTATCTTCATCTAAGTCCAATAACCCTAGGTCTCCAGCAGATGGTCAGGGATCAAGTAATCTAGAATTGGATAGAGCTGTTGCAATCACCCTTCTGGCCAGGACATGGAAGAACGCTCCAAGAAAGCTCACACACCAGCCTAAAGGTGTATATGAAGTAACCGACATTGATTTAAAGTATTGGGCTCCAACTAAACCAGATAAAGCACACATGAGGTTCAGGAGTGTGTGTGGATTCGTTGGTAGGGCAAGGCTCAGCATTAATTTGCTGGGTATTCGGAAGGCTAGCACAGAAATGTGGCAAAGGATAGTCCGGGAGATCATGGATCACTTCAACGTTCCAGAGCAGTTGAGAATGCAGGTGGAACACACTACACTGAAGAAGGCGAGGGATGCTTGGAGAAACTGGAAGCACATGTTGTACAAGAAGTACTTGAGTGAAAGCAAGGACTCAATCTCTACATACCCCCAAATTACAAAGGCAGACTGGGTAGAATTCAAAAGGGTCAAGGCAACTAAAGAGTTTACTGAGAAGAGTGCCAAGCAACCGGAACTTCAGAAGAGGAACACACACACCGTATGGGTGTGCCAGGATACTACGGCATGAAACCGATATGGGACCAGGAGGGCAAAGAAGCAGTAGCTACGGGTAGGAAAGCAACCTTTAGTGAAATTAGGGACGAACACGCTAGAGCCTAATTGCAGGCATGTGCAAGCAGGCGTGACAATGGAACTTATTAGTTTGAAAACTCACATGATGAAGAACTGTATCACGTGATGTTGAAGGAGTTCAAGATCCCTGGAAGATTCTACAGGAACTCAGGGCCATGTGACATTCTATCTGATGCTCTGGAAACAAAAGAGCCCCCGGGCCATGCAAGGGGTATAGGTGTCAATGTCCCACACAAGAGGGTTTTCACACTCAGCAAAGAAGAGAGGCTAGACATGAAAAAAGCAGGAGTGAACTGAAGCGGAATCAATTGTATGAAAGGTTGAGGAGGGACATGTATCCGGGGCTTCGAAAGGAAATTGAGGAGTCACTCATGATGCAGAAGACTCTGACATTGATAGATAGCCAACAGGTGGGAGGGGAGGTGGGCATGGAGGATGTTGCTTATTGTGCGACAACACCACACAAGAATAGTTGTGCATCAGCTGACGCCAGCAACACTGAGACTGCAGCTGCGCATGATGAGGCTATATCTGATCTATCTAGAATGAAGGATAGACTGAGGGGCGTGCTTACACATTATAAAGGTACGTCAAAATGTGCAACAGCCTGGGTCCCCCCCCTTCTTGGAAGGGGGCCTCTTGATGGACAGTGTGCCATTGAAGTCGGGTTGTGTGAAGTGCTACGTGACTGAAGTAAAGCCTGGATTCAATGAATTTGCCCTGAAGAATGTCCTAGGCGACTTTGATGAGCAGAGAACCTTGGGAGAAACATCGTTACATCATATCCACTGGCCGCGAAAGGAAATAGCCTTCATGGATGAGATCCGTCAAGCCCCGCCAAGAGCAACCAATGTCGCCCTTCAACCGGTGACTCTCTCCTTGCCACAGCAGCTCTCGCGTGCTTCCCCCAAGGAACCTAATATTCATAATCCGATGGCTGATGCATCAACCTGTGATCAGCCCACCCGACTTTGTACCGTACAGGCCAAGTCATTGGCCGCCCGTGAGTAGCTAGTGGTAAGGCTTACAACTGTTGAAGACGCGCCACCGGTTTAGATGTCGGCCACTGAAGCAGCTGAGGGAGACTCAGTGGCACCGCATGCTCAGCAGATCAACCTGATAGAACGGGCTGCTAAGCAGTCCGAAGGTCCAAAACCGACTGCTCATCAGTCCATCGGTCCGCAACCGTGTGATCAGGATACCAATGCGTCGGCACTGCCTGCTCAGCAAACCAACGCTTTGGCACAGCCTCCTCAGCACACCGACAAGTTGGCACCACATGTGCAGAAACCCACATAGCTTCAACGCCTGGTAAACAGTCTGATGCCTCTGCAACTACATCCCAGCGGTCCGTCAGAGCAGGACCGCCAGCTCAACAGTCCAGCATAGCTAAATTGTCTACTCAGCAGTCCGTCTTAGCTTCACTCTCTGCTCAGCAGTCCGCCTTTTAACCATCCAGACCTTGCACCATAAGTGCTTCAAGTACCAAGAAGGAAGCGGGCAAAAAGGCTGCACCCGCGAGGAAGCGGGCCCCGAGACTAAGGAGGAATGAGAACGATAGCCTCTTACTTAAGGCACTCATCGCCCAGAACCAAACTACCAGCAAGTTGTTCGAATCGGAGAGTAATATTGTTTCTGACAGCATGAACGATGCAGAATTAGAATTGATGATTGCTGGAAATAAAGTAGGCGTACTTCAAGCACGCAATTACGTCCGTGGCCAACCATTTCTTGTTGGCGAATACTTTGAGGGGTGCAGTTCCAATTTCCGCACATTACATAAATATTGCATGGATCAAATGTCAAAA
Source organism: Aegilops tauschii subsp. strangulata (assembly GCF_002575655.3). Taxonomy (NCBI): domain Eukaryota; kingdom Viridiplantae; phylum Streptophyta; class Magnoliopsida; order Poales; family Poaceae; genus Aegilops; species Aegilops tauschii. The sequence goes on along the minus strand of NC_053041.3, from coordinate 298,356,391 downwards.
GGTCATGAGGTTCTACTAGTCCACTACGATAGAGATCATTTCCCTCACGATCTGGGTTCCATCAGTGTGCGTTTTGAGGACTTACATCCCTTCTTCAACTTCAATATGCTCGATGCCACTCTTGTTAAATGCCTGATTTTGTAAGTACTTCACAAACTTTGGTCAACTTCTCCATACAAGGCTATAAAGAATAAAAAACTAACTGTATTGTATTCATCTCATGGGATTGATCGCGCAGAGAAGAAAAAGGCAGAGTGTGTATTTCATAGATCCTGCATTAGCAAATGGCACGTTATTACGTGATAAGGATGAATGGGAGTGGGCCACTAAAAAGGTCGCCAGTATCTTCGAAAACACGTCCCATGCAGAATTATTTCTCTAGCCATATCATAAAGGGTAAGTCAAATAAACAACCACACATACATTGATTGTCTTTCAGATTTCGACATAGTTCGTAAGTTCATGGTTTTCTTAATCTGTAGCATTCACTGGATCTTGGTAGTCATTGTTCCAAACAAGAACAGAGTTTAACACCCAGATTCTCTTAGAGAGCTAATAAAGCCTTGGGATCTGACACATCTTCAGCAATTCATGCATAGGTATTGAATTCTATGATGTTGAAATTTGCATTCATAGTTGGTTTATGAATTGACTATGTGGAAATTCATCTTCATTTGCAGTGTGTTGGCATTGTGCAAAACAAAACTAGGGAACCTATTCAAGAGGGAACTACCTCTACAGCACGAGATCGTTTCTCCGGTAAGACACCGAAATCCGTAATTAATGCACCCAAAAGTCTGCAAATACCTTTTCTTACGCTAGTCAAATGTTCAAGTTTCTAAATAAACCTCTTTCTATTTATGTACAAAGAAAAAATTACATCTTACACCGGTTAGGTTGTTCCTAACAGGGCAAATACATGACTAATTCTGTACAAAAAAATATTCATTGTCCTCAGCAATAAGCAGGGACCAACCTTTGTGGATACTATGTTTGCAGATACATGATCTCCATCTAGAAATGTACTAATTGTTGTGAAGATGCTCGCGAATTAGTATCAATAAGTCTATCTTAATTAATATCTTCTACTCCACTCATATGGCACATTCTGATCTTAAAAATCCTGCAGCTCATCTTTGAACCGATGACCCCTGAACTGCTCCCCACTGGTGAATTGCTGATCATTAGGAGATTTATCAGCAACTTCTTCCTGAATCACTACATCAATCCCACTAGTGATAATGAAGATTTCAACATGGTTTTTTTGAAACAATGAGTAAGAGTTAGCCGCTAAACATATACACATGGATGCATTGTTTTCCATGTGATGAGGTCTTCGTATTTCGTACACTATGATTATGTACTGCATATGTCGATAAATCATTGCAATTTAGCTACCATTTGTTCAATTGCATATTGTTGCGAATTCTGATGAATGTTCTTCCTGTGGACATTATTTGTTCAATTGCATATTGTTGCGAATTTGCTTTTTGCATGGCGATTTAAATGTGATATTTTGCTTTAACCCGGTCATTCATGCGCACACGATTCAACTAAATGAGTGTGTGCGACCTAGAATGGAAAGCACACGTCAATCATAGCAGAACCGTTGGTCATACACAACAAATTGCAGATGATTTGCAGCACTTCTACGTGTGTGTGTAGGGACTCCTGAAGCGTTTATGATAGCACATTATTGCACACGAGAGATTATAGGAAACCGTGCCTAATGCAATCCCACTCGTAGATTGCTCAGGAAACATGTGCGATCTAGAACGGAAAGCACATGTCACTCATACCACAACCATAGATGATACACAACAAATCGCAGACGATTTGCAGAACTTGTATGTGTGTGAAGGGGCTCCTGAACCATTTGTGATAGCACATTATCGCATGCTGTAATTGTTCAGGAAACGTGTGCGATGGTGTCACGCATGGCAGACGATTGCCATAGAATACTCGTGTGCGATGGGGCACATATCGCACAAAGTTCCTATGATGGCCCGTGTGCCTAAGGTACTATTTCGCACACCGTTTGGTTTCACTGTGTAATTAGAAATGTTTGACTCGTGAGAGACGTGGGCGATTGATCATCAATCCCACACGTGTACCAAAATGTGGTGTGTGCGATATGTTGCTGCATCGCATAGGATTACATTTGGAACGTGTCTGCATCATGACTCCCTATCCCCGACGGTTTTTGGGTCGTATGGGAAGGACCCCCCTATCACACACACAGGCAAGGCGACAGTTTGAAACTCCTTCGTGAAAAGGGATTAAAAATCGTTTGTATAGCAGCTCGTTGTACCAGCGCGATGGTAATGTGAGCACACACAAGTAGCAAGGATGCAGCATTTGGCATATTCGGCATATCACAAACCGTTGTGTAACCACTCGTGTTTGAGATAGATGTCGGCATCGCATACGCCCGATACGTCTCCAATGTATCTATAATTTATGAAGTATTCATGCCATATTTACAAAAAATTATATGGTTTTGGTATGATTTGGATGGAACTAACCCGGACTAACGTTGTTTTCAGCAGAACTGCCGTGGTGTTGTTTTTTGTGCAGAATAAAAGTTCTCCAAATGCAACGAAACTTTTTGACGATTTTTTTGGAACAAAAAAGGCACTAGAAGCTTTGTGGGAGGACCAGAAGGTGAAGGAGGTGAGCACAAGACACCTGGGCACGCCAGGAGGCCCAGGCGCGCCCAGGTGGGTTGTACCCACCTCGAGGCCCATCTTTGCGTGATTCCAATGCTGAAAAATCCTATAAATAGAGAAACCATCAGAAATAGCCGTAGATCAAAAGTTCCGCCGTCGCAAGCCTCTGTAGCCACGAAAAACCAATCTAGACCCCGTTTCGGCACTCTGCCGGAGGGGGAAATCATCACCGAAGGCCATCTTCATCATCCCGGCGGCCACCATGATGAGGAAGGAGTAGTCCACCCTCGAGGCTGAGGGTTTGTACTAGTAGCTATGTGTTTAATCTCTCTCTCTCTCTCTCTCGTGTTCTTGAGATGTCACGATCTTGATGTATCGCGGGCTTTGTTAATATAGTTGGATCATATGGTGTTTTCCCCTCTCTATCTTGTTGTGAATTGAGTTTTCCCATTGAGATTTCGTTCTTATCAGATTGAATACTTTTATGGATACGAGAACACTTGATGTATGTCTTGCTATGAATAACCGTGGTGACAATGGGGTATCGTATTGATTCACTTGATATGTGTTTTGGCACTCAACTCACGGATTCCCGATGTGACATTGCGATAACCTATGCATAGGGGTTGATGCACGTTCTCGTCTTTGTTTCTCCGGTAGAAATCTTGGGGCACTTTTTGAGGTTCTTTGTGTTGGATTGAGTATTATGAATTTGATATTGTTTGATGCATATCGTATAATCAACTAACGGATACTCACGGTGACATTGGAGTATCAAGGTGACATTAGAGTTGGTTGATGTGTATCATATGGTGTTATTTTAGTAAAAACTCTTGGTTAGATCGATCGGAAAGAATAGCTTGGTGTTATTTTAGTATGAACTCTAGGATAGATTGATCGGAAAGAATAGCTTTGAGGTGGTTTCGTACCCTACAAACAATTTCTTCTAATGTTCTCCGCTAGATTGGAACTTTGGAGTGATTCTTTATCGCACATTGGGGGATGGTTATATGATCCAATTATATTAGCATTGTTGAGAGATTGCACTAGCGAAAGTACGAACCCTAGGCCTCATTTTCAAGCATTGCAATACCGTTTGTGCTCCGTTTTATCAATTGCTACCTTGCTGGTTTTTTTGTTCCTATTACAAAAATCAATATATACTATCAATACTACACTTGTATCACCATCTCTTCGTCGAACTAGTGCACCTATACAATTGACCATTGTATTTCGTGTGTTGGGGACACAAGAGGCTTTTTTTTATTTGGTTGCGGGGTTGTTTAAGAGAGACCATCTTCATCCTACGCCTCCCACGAATTGATAAAACTTAGGTCATCCACTTGAGGGAAATTTGCTACTGTCCTAAAAAACTCTGGGCTTGGAGGCCCAACACGAGTCTACAAGAACAAGTTGTGTAGTAGACATCAAGCTCTTTTCTGGCGCTGTTGCCGGGGAGGTGAGTGCATGAAGGTATATCTTTAGATCTTGCAATTGAATCTTTTAGTTTCTTGTTTTATCACTAGTTTGGTTTATAAAAAGAAAAAGAAAAAATGGAATTGAGGTTGCATCATATTATTCATCTTTATAATGTCTTTCGTGAAACTGATGGAAAGGAAATTGTGCTCAATTGATAGAAGAAGAATTCTATAAAATGTTTGACAAAAAATCTTTGAATGATCAGCATGATTGCAACGTTGTTGGTATGAACTCTTTGAATATCCATGATGCTAACGATATGCAGAGCCATAAGCTTGGGGATGCTATATTTGATGAAGATGATATTTTTAGTCCCCCAAGTTTTGATGAGAAAATTTGCATGCCTCCTATTTATGATGATTATATTGATGAAACTGGATTTGGAGAGGTTATGACTTTATTTAATGATGAATCCACTATTTTGGAAGAGGTTCCAATTGACTCTGACAACAAAGTTCCTATCTATGATGATTATGGTGATGACATGTATGCTATATTGAATAATGATAACCATGAAACTTGTCGTCATGATTTTAATTTTCAATCACATGATAGTTATTTTGTTGGGTTTGCTCCCACTACTATTCATGAGAATAAATTTGCTTATGTGGAGAGTAACAAAATTTCTATGCTTATGTATCATGAAAAGAATGTTTTATGTGATAGCTATATGAATTCATTCATGATGCTACTGAAAATTATTATAGAGAGGAACATATGCTTTTACATATTGCAATAGTATCAAGTTTTCTCTCTATGTGTCAAAAGTTTTGAAGTTATGCATGTTTTGCCTTCCTATGCTAGTTGATTCTTGTTCCCATAAGTTGTTTGCTCACAAAATCTCTATGCATAGGAAGTGGGTTAGGCTTAAATGTGCTAGTCATAAGATCTGTTGGTTGTGTACCTGGGTTCTAACTTATTCTTGGATATCAGTGTGTTTGCCTCCATCTAGACTGATCTAACACCATCCGCAACTGATGCAGAGACCTCAGACCCTCCTGCTCTCGTCTCTGGCCGATGGCTCCACTTGACTTTGCATGTTTTGAGATCATCAACCCTCCGTTGTGCCTCAATCAGAGCCATCTCCCTAGCAGCGAGTTCCTCCTCTTTGCGCTTCAGATGTGCCCGTCGCATCTCATCCATCCTCCTCTCCTCACTCATCCTTCGTTCCTCCGATCTTCTCCTCTCATCTTCTCTCCTTCGGGCCTCAACGAATCTCTCCTCTTCCCTCCGCCTATCCTCAAATATGTTACGGTATCCCCCATACCATCTTCTTAGATCATCTCTACGCTAAAAATCATCTGATCTACCCCTTCCTCTTCCCGCAAAGCGACCACGACCAAACTCCTGGTGCGGAGAACACCATCCGCCGGGCCTGCGATCTATCGTTGGGCAACAACCACTTGCGCGTACGATCCACTCTGTGTGGGGCAGTGGGGGGTACGGCGGTCGGCGGAGGAGAGGAGGAAGCCTTGCTATTTATCTATTCAAAAACGTTCGGAATGTCGGACGCTACAGTGTGAAAAATGTTGTGATTAATTACCATGTATTGATTGGGGGGAATCTCCTCTTGCCTAAACACTATGCAGTTGCATAGCAACGGATGCGTCTCTGTTTCAAAATGTTGCATCCCTGGAATTAGCAACCGACCTAGGATATGACTGTTCGAACCGTCGAGCATGTTCGACGCATCTCTTCTAGTCATATATAAATTGTACTCTAACTATCAATCAATACAAGTTGATCATTTTCACTCAAACACATTATCAGCACGAGCACTGTGTCTAGCAAGTAGATTCACTTCAAATGCGAGGTCAGGTCTCGTGGAATTTGCAAGATACATGAGCGCTCCAACAACACTGAGATATGGAACCTCGGGTCCCAATAATACTTCTCCAGCATCCCTTGGTTTGAACGAATATTTCTCTACGTCTAGAGAGCAAACCACCATGGGAATTTTAGATGGGTAGGATTTGTCCATATTGAATTTCTCCTAACGAAGGTGCTTAAGTTGAATACCTAACCAAAATTTGGTTTTACCCAAATCCTTCATCTCAAATTCGATTTTTAGGTGATTGCGTGCTTCATCAATGTCTTGTGTGTTGCCAATGATGTTGAGATCATTTGCATACAATGAAATGATGAAAAATCATGTAGAGGACTTTTTGATAAAGACACTTGGGCAATCACTACTATTGGAGTAACCTTTATGAAGAAGGAACTCACTGAGTCGGTTGTACCACATCCGTCCTGGCTGTCTTAAGCTATATAATAACCGATTCAGTTTTACACAATACATGTTGCGTTTTGTGCTTGGATTCAGGATAGAGATTCCATCAGGAACCTTCATATACATGTCCGAATCTAGTGACCCGTAAATATATGCAGTCACGACGTCCATCAACTGCATAGATAGACGATTTTGCACTGCCAAAGATATAAGGTATCAAAAAGTGGTTCCAGTAATTACAGGAGAATATGTCTCGTTGAAATCAATGTCGGGTCTCTGCGTGAACCCTTGTGCTACGAGCCTTGCTTTGTATCTTACCACCTTATTGTTCTCATTCTGTTTCTGGAAAAAAAAATCCCATTTGTATCCGACGGGGAAAACATTGGGAGGTGTCGGTATTACTTCATTGAATACCTTTCTTTTATTAAGCGAGGCAATTTCTGCTTGTATTGCATCCTTCCATTTAGGCCAGTCGGAGCACTTTTGGCACTCAGTGATACTCCTTGGATCATGATCAGTGAGAAGGATATCTACAATTTTTTCAGCAAAGTAAATGTCGACGATCGTAGACTTATGATAAAGTTTCTCCAAAATCGATATGGTTGATGGAAATTTCCTACACCCCTAGTGACTCTTCATGATTTCCCAGTATGCGTGAGTCAGGGTGTTCCGATGGCCCAGCCAGTGTGTGCAAACTGAAGCTGGGTTGTGGAGGTTGCCCATACTACCCATCAGGTGTTGGACAACATTGAGCTGGCTTGCATTTACCGACTCCAAGGTTTTTCTCCTCGATTTCCTTTGTTGCTTGCTGAAAGCTTGTTCCAGGTCAGAGGCCATACTACTCCCCCTCTTTTTAGGAATAGGGAGCTGATTACCTCACTCTTTTTGGCGCATTTCAAACCTGGCGTGACCGCCTAGGCCATCCCGGGATCGGGTTGATGAGAAAAATTACCAGCACATAATTTGCTTGAGTCAAAATTTCCTCAATCTTCGGAATTTGTGTGCACATCTTGTGCCACGGGTAAGTTAATTTTGAGAACGACAATAGTGTGCAGCTTTATACATCATAAGGCACAATATTCACCTAGGTCTCAAGTCTGAGTACTTAGAGGAGGAATCTCTCAGTACTTTGTTTCTAGCCCTCAAAACGAGATATGAACAGCAGAAGGCAGTCGTCCTGCCAGAAGCACTCCATGATTGGACTCACCTTCGTCTTCAGGATTTCAATTCCATCGGTGAGTACAGTCACAAGGTTCATAAGATAAGTTCCAAACTGCGCTTTTGCAGAAAGGAACCTGCTGATGCGGAGAAGATAGAGAAAACTTTATCTACTATGCTCCCTTCCTACAGGATCCTCCAACAGCAATATTGTGCTCGCAACTACACTGTCTATTCCAAGCTTGTTCATATGTTACTTCAGGCTGAAAAGCATGATGAGCTACTTGCTAATAATGGCTCTCAGCGCCCAGTTGGGGCACAACCTTTACCTGAAGTTCATATGAATGTCGCAAATAGACAGAGGTTTGATGGTGCCTTTAGGGGCAATCAATCAAATTTCCAGAACAAGCAAAAGTGCAATAGGTACAGGAGGTCTAGGAACTCAAACAAGGGAAAAGGCACTGCAAAGCCCAATCATGATAAATCTCAGCTTTGCAACAAGTGTGGATGCTACACTCACCCAACTGACAAGCGCAAGATCCCAAAGCATCTGGTTATGTTGTATCAGCAATCTCAGGGACACAGAGCACCTCAAGGAAGAGGTTCGAAGCCAACTTCAACCTTCATCCAGACAGGGCCAATGGAACCGGTAGTTCGGACGACGTTCCTCCTGGACCAAACAACACCATGGCATTCCATCAACCAAAGGACCTTACTGACATGGAGAACATGATAATTGGGTATACCTCAAATGACGTGTTTGGAGACTTCGGCTAGTCCCACAATTCTTTAGTGATCTATTTAGCTATGTCCATTTGTGATGTTGTAATAAGAACATAAGTATTATTGTTGTCTTTATATTGTATCAGCACATTTGTTATAATAAGATTGTAACTGTGCCAACATATTTGATATAAATAAGATTGTATTCTATGTATTTACATGAGATTTTCTCATTGAAAGTTCTTTGTCTTATATATAGTTCTCTACAGTGACAATCAAATGAAAGAGGAATTATGCCTTGTGGACAGTGCAACCACAAACTCCATACTGAGGGAGATGAAATATTTCCAAACTCTTAAAAAGATAAATGAAGATATTCTAATTATCGCTGGACGCGATACGATAATCGTTGGCACTGGACGTGCCATATTTACCCTCCCAGGGATACACAAGTGACAATTGAGGATGCGTTGTTGGATCATAAAATACAATCCGGCGGAATATGAAACCAGACTTTGCAAAGCTCATTGCTACATTGTTCCTTAGCTAAGATGTGACAGTTCGCACATCCTTAACTAAGATGTGCAGAGCACCGTTCGCACATCGTTGCATCCATCGGACTCTAGACTCCTGAAACTTGGTGAGTAACCCTTTCACTTCTTCAATAAGATGTGACCGTCCACACATTCTTAGCTAAGATGTGCATAGCACCGTTCGCACATCGCCGCATTCATCGGACTCTAGACTCCAAAAACTTGGTGAGTAACCCTTTCACTTCTTCAATCACCGGACCGAGCGCGGAGAGGTTCTTCTCTGAATCATTGAACATAGACACTACACCTTTCGAATCCAGCTCGAACAATAAGCTTTGGAACTTCCATATTAGCGGCCAGCAACGCAGTACGTCAGCAAGCCAATAACTGGTGTTGTATTCCCTTTGTTCACTTTTATAAGACGTTGAAAATATTTTAGACAAGGTGGAAAGCAGTCCATTTTCAGTTGTCTGAAACGACTTGTAAAAGTGCACGGAGGGAGTAACATTCTTTGTTCATGGAGAGAGTTATTTACCCAAAACCACCACACTTAGGGCTAGGGTAACAACTTGGTACCAGATTTTAGGCAGGGCACAAAAAAACACCGAACCTGTAACGGAGAGCACTGATGCTGGGATTTGGTCACGAAAACAGCCAAACTGGCATGTGGGTCCTGCCTGTCGAGCTGACGTGGCGAAGACCAAAAAGTTTGACCGACCGATGTGGCAAATAAGACGCCGGCCCCACCTGTCAATGACTCTTCTTCACAACATTTTTTCACTGGAGCATTCCATCGAGCACCTTCGGTGTGTTTATCATCTGGTCGTTGAAGATGGCACCGCACGCCATGGCCATGTCGGAGCAGTGACCAGAGGAACTGCGGGCTGGACGCCTCCATCCGAGAGCAAAGGCGCCTGCGTGAAGAAGAAGGCCGTCCCGCATAGGCGAGGTCGCGCGGCGGCGCACCATGGAGCCGGCAGATGCAGCCGCGGCAGTGAGAAACTAGGGTGGCGTCCATGGCGTTCTTCTATGGTTGTGGAGGCCAAAGTGGGCTCTGGCTACTCGTGCTCGGCAGGGGCAGCATGGTCGAGCGTCGCCGCCGCTAGCGCCCCCGCGGCCAACGGCGAGCTACGGATCGAGCTCCGGGAGGTGGCATCAGGGGCTCATGGGGAGCGACGGGACGTGGCCTCGAACGCAGGTGCGGCCAGGGCGCTCCACCGCAGGGCACCGCCGCGACCACGGCCTCCCAGCGGGCGCCGCGAGCACGGGCGTGGCCATGGCGCTCCACAACGGCGCGCGTGGCCAAGGCCTCCCGGCGGGCGCCGCGAGCACGGGGACGAGCAGGGCGCTCCACCATGGCGCACCCCTGTCAGTACGAGCACGACCAGGCCCTCCTGGCGGGCGCTGCGAGCACGGCCATGGCCACCACAGAGCGTGAGCACGAGCGCGGCCAGGCCTCCCAGCGGGCGTTGCAAGCACGGGCACGGCAGGTCTCGAATGACCGTCGACCACTAAGGGCAGCGAGCGTCGCCGGCGGCGTGAAGTGCACATATGCATAGATGTCGCCCAATACGTGTTTGTTGAAAGGCCCAGGAGAAAAGAAATAAAGATAAACACTTAAGTCATTTACAAGTGGGACCCTCATCTTATCAGTTTCACTGTTTGCATGAGCTTATCAAACAATCAGTACTCCCCTTTACATGCACAATTCCTGTGGTTTTTTGTGCCCCGACTATAATCTGATACCAAGTTGTTACCCTAGCCTTAAGTGTCATGGTTTTGGGTAAATAACTCATGGAGAAGAAACCAACCGGTAACCAGGCATGGCCAAAAACAAATTTCAGTATGGCATACAGCACTCTGTTATAGTTCAAACTTAACTGTTGGTGCCTTGTACCAAGAAATTATCAAGCGCAGAAAGAACATCAGGTTTTGGATTGAACTGACACGGCTCGAGTAATTTTCCATTTTGCTGTGCAGCTTACAGGCACCAACAGCCAGACAGGTACATTTGCCACAGGGGTCTCACAAGTACCAAGAAAAACAGATCGGCATTACAGTGCAGTTCCAAAAATTGAAGACGAGAGGTGCTGCACAAAGCATAGGCAACTGCTCTATCGGATGAATAGCTCATTTTGGGAAGTACATCGGTTCGCCAGACAAGGCTGCATGAGGCAGAGCAGCAGGGGCTGTGCCATATTGTGCCATCTGCTGCGAAGCTTGGTACAACATCGGAGGAGCACCAGAGCTTGATCCGACTGCTGGAAAGTGCGGGCCTGGGTTTGCCATCAATAATTGGGTAGGGTACGAGGTTGATGCAGGTGCAAACGCCCCTCGCTGCATGTTAGGATTCCAGGCTGGCACTTGTCCGATAGAGGCCGCTCTTGCTGAGCTTCCATAAAAAGCAGCAGGGGTGGTGCTTTGCCATGCTGCTCCAGGAGTGCTTAGACCAGGGGCTTGACCTGCAGCTTGTACCTGAGCACTAGGATCCGAGACGGTGTAGTCTCTGCTTCTCTCGTCATGTGCCTGAATGCCACAATATGTAGATCCCATATCAGGAAAAACGTGGAAGCAAGCAGTAGGAAAACAAGATGTTCCAAAAGCATTGTCAAACTGAACAAATGATAAGACTATTCCACCGCAATATAGCAATAGTGTTTTTTTCCCTAATTGGATGCATTCATTTATTCTTTGTTAATTTACACAGCCTGAAACTATTGTTTATACCTTCACATTCAGATCAGTATGACGAGAGTATGACAGATGAAGCTTACAGTAACCACCATCATATATGCAATGTCCCTCCAGAGCTTGTTTAGCAACTCCTGCTGTTGTTATATCTGCGAATACGGACTCTGTTAGCTCTAGCAGTACTTCTGAACAACTAGAAGTTGTAGTGAATATGAATATGGATTCTCTCAAGTTAAACATTTAGATTACAAATACACTGTAATGTGCAATGCCATCTGTTTTGTCTCACTTTCAAAGAAGCATCAGACAGGTTAGATAAATTGATCACACATAAGACGCTGAGATGCTCATTTGGACGACAGATGTATAAGACGTGTTCTCAATAGAGGTTGCAGCTAGAGGATGTGACTGTTAGCCCATAATTCACTTCCTTATGTTCCTAAAATACAAATGGCGCAACAAAACCCACCACAAGAATGATATAAAATCAAGCAATCTACATAAATTCAACTGTTACATTAGGAGAGAAGAAGAAGAAAAGACAAATTCCGACAACAGTGTTTTCTCTTTCCTTTGTCAACTTCAGCAATTTGTCTCAGTGGTTTCTCCATGTGTAGACCAAAATGTAGGTTTGAAATTCTGTGGCATGGTAGATTGATTTTCTTTCAACAATTTCTAAGAATTTTTTCTGACCATTTGCACCAATTTTAGGACCAACCACAGCAGTCACTGTCAGGCTAGAAAGCACTGGATACATCCTCATGGTAACTGCTACTCTAACCCAAAAAGGTAACAATTAAGGCAGCTGGCGTCTGACAGAAGAACAGGGTGCCAAGAGGAAGACAATCGACACTAAGATGACAGGAAGACATGACTGTACCAAACCTCTAGTAAGAAAGTAAATATGCTTACAGGAAACGGTAAGAAAAGAATAAGAAATTACGAAAGGTAACTTTATAGCTGTGGATAGTTGTAGATGTCCATTTTAAGTCTTCAGGGACTCCAAGACCTCTCTGCTGAAGTCAGAAACTTTGACGCATAAACAAATATTAACTCAATAATCAACACAGCATCATTAAGATGTCCACAGAGTTCATTATCACCTATGGACTTGGCTTATCAGGAGTTAACAACAGAGTGAACAAATTACAGCAAAGGAGCATCGGGGCCAGTCTACATCCCCTAAATCAAGGTGTAGCCATATCATGGCATATCCTAAAGATAATGTGATATGGTGAGGTTTACAGTTGTTCGCACATACCTGGATACTGAATTAGAGCCTGCATTCCACCATTCTTCTCGAACATTGCAATCTTTCGGACAGCACCAAAAGAAGAGAACACCTGAAATTATCTCATACAATGAGTATATATGATATATTTTCTTACAAATATTTTTCTTATTTAATTCAAAATAATCTTGAGGAAAAGATCACTCTAAAATACTCTTACAGTGTGTAGAACATCCACTCCCACAGCATACTGCATGTTCTCGATTGATGCTAAAAGTACATTGCTCTCTGGCTCCTTAATCTTCCCATCAGAGCCTAACATGGGCTGCAAAACTTACATGGTGTAAGCAGCAACAGAAGAAGATGAAGAGTGACATGACATCAGATATACTAGTTTGAACTACAGGCAAACCTGTGCGATTCCCTCGATTGCAGTTGGATTAACAGGAAGATAAGGATTTGTGTAATCCCTGCTTAATCAAAACAGACACTGTTACAAACTTGTGTCTCTGAAATTAATTTTTAGCGGACAAGAGCTTAATACAAACCAAAATAGAATTGAACACAAAAAAATAAAAAATAATGCTGTAAACTATATTGTACCTGCTGCGATGTGATTGAAATTTAATATTCAAATCTTTGTGCGCAGAAAATGTAATGCGCAGGTGACAAATGCTGACGTGTTGAGCCAGTAGATACCTGCAATAGCAATATCACATCAGTAACTTCTATATCAAAGATCGGCTAAAATGCAATAGTAAAAAATGCACCCTTCGCGAGTTCAAGAAGTAAAATTTCAAGGGTTCACATTACTCTCATGAATTGCCAACTCAGAGTAATAAAAATGGACTACCTCGGTATGCTTCTTCCGTCTAACGAATTTTTTGCCTCTAGAGCAGTTGGAGCATCAGTATATTGGATAAGTGCCTGAAAAAATTTCGAGCTAGTAGTTACTAAAAAAAATCAAGCTGTCAAGATAATTTACAAAAATAGTAATATATATGAAACTAGACATAAGCACTATGTTACCTGGAAACCAGCGGCTTTCTCAAACGTTGCTATCTTGTGAACAAACCCAAAAGCAGAAAATACCTATTGCAAATAATGCAAAAAATAAAACATTACAAAACGGAAAAAGAATTCAGTAACTATTTGAATGCATGTCTCGTGTAATACTTACCAAATGGATAACATCTATGCTAACATCATTAGGCTGGACACCTTCAAAGGTGACAAGCAGGACATTGCCAGAAGAATCACCAGTGCCTTTATTGTTTGTTATTTCTTGCCTATTTGAATACTGGATATACACAGTTTTACCACGAACTTGGGCAGGTTCTGAAGATGAAGCATAATATGAAACCATTGAAATTGCCTGGTTTTGATCTGCCTGAAATAGGCAAATTTATGATAGAAAGTCAGGAACCCATCGACTTGGCTAGAAGTTCCAATTATATAGAGCTAACCATTCTTCAGGCTCACTTTTCACATGAAACTTCCGCTAGATCAATCTACAAAAACACATTTTTGCAACTAGAAAATTACGTATGCAATATTCGCCGTTGCATAGAGTTAAACAACAGGAAGGGGACTGTTTTGTAGTTATTTAACTCCTCTGGGGTGGGGGTGAGGGTGGGAGGCCTTCAGAAATTCGACCAAACAGGCCATCTAACACTTGATTCTTGGGTACTCCCTATAAAGCGGCATGGCAGCAGCTATTGCTTGCACCGTTCTTGTAAAAAAAAATTGAGAGCAACCAAAACAGGTGAATCGTTGATGACACCAATCAGTTATGACTACAGGATGATGAGCAATATCCGTTAGCAATCAACAAACTCAAAAGAAAATAGGGAAAATCCAACATACGCATGCTCGTTCTCCCCTGCGGCTCGGCTCTGCATAAACTAAATAGTAACATCGCGATTTGTTTTGGGGGCCCCCGGGCACAGGAAGAAAAAGGGGTAAGTGCGCTACAGGCTGTGGTTTGCTACAAGCGCTCGCTACATTGAGCACCACCGTTGTGCTATGCTTGCACGGGGGGCTGCTACAGTGTTCTGTCTCGAATTCCACAAGATGGCAACCCAGTACAATGAAAAATGGTAAACACAACAAATTCCCCTGGCAACCGCGTGTAGACAGCACGACAAGCCGGATGAAATAATATGGCAACTCAGCACAATTTTCCTGGAAATTGCATGTAAACCTGGTCACATATATCTGGTTGAACATGACAACCATGTGTATCTACACCTGCTTCAACCTGGCAATCATGTCAGATCATCTTTTTTTCGCTAGCACAACTCCTTTTTTTTCCTACATGTTTATGGGTAGCTTATCTACATCATTGTGCAATGGTTGAGCTGGTGGATTAGGGAGAAGCAGCGCTAGGATTTGGTGGTGAAAACGACACAAGAGTGAGTTAAGGTGCAAGAGACGGTGATGCACGACAAGAGATTGGCCGAGTTTGGATGGCCCATTAAGCGACGGGAGGGGCTCAAACGCAAGCGCGACAAGCTTTACTGCCTGATCAGCGAGCGCCGCACGGGAAACATCAGATGCTGCGCCACTGCATAGTAGCGTCCAAGAAAATATTCACCATACAAGAACAAGGATTTTCTAGGCCTGGCCAGGAGTTCCGATCATGAGAACAGATCTGTTAGCAATCAACAAACTCAAATAAAATATTCACCATACAAGAATAAGGATTTTTCTAGGCCTGGCCAGGAATTCCACTCATACAGTTAATAGCTCTTCAAGCTTAGGCTACAGTCCACTTTTAACTTTTTCCTAAGTATCACATGTCTGCAGTTCAAAAATCACTTATGTGATGTTCTCTATTGCATATAAAGAGTTTGCATGTAGTATTTCTTGCACTATAGTTGACCTTGTAAAATATAAAGCAACCAAGACAGGAGATTTATATATGCCACGGGTATGCCGCCCCTTGGAGCTCGGCGGCCTCAGCATTCAGGATTTGCAACGCACCGGCATTGCTCTTCGGGTGCTCTAGCTGTGGCTCCAAGAGACTGGCCCTAAACGCCCTTGGCACCATCTTCCTCCACACTGCGAGCCTGAGGTCAAGCAAATCTTTCGACCCTCCACTTCGTGGATTTTGGGTGACGGACGCACCTGCAAATTCTGGACCGATCATTGGCTTCAGGGCTCCTCCATCTTCGAGCTTGCTCCGGCCCTGGTCGCCCTTGTCCCTCGCCGCCGCCGCAACAGCCGCCTTGTCTGCGAGGCCATCCCCAACCAGGCCTTGATCCAAGATTCATGGCAGCCTCAGGCCGGCGGCCACCATGGAGTACGTGGACATTTGGCGCCGCCTTCGCACCACCACCTTGCCAATGTTGCCATTACCACGGATTTCATCACTTGGCGCTGGACTATGAGCGGCGTCTACACGACAAAGTCTTGCTACCTCACGCTCTTCCAAGGATCCATGCAAGCCCCCCACTGGTAGCTCACTTGGAAGCCATGGGCCCCACTCAGCATCTAGGTTTTCCTTTGGTTAGCTGGACTCGACCGCTGCTGAACTGCGGCTCGGCGTGCTCGTCATGGCCTTCCTCATGCGCCGGCATGCCTCCTTCGCGACCAGAATACCACATGCAGCAGCTCCTGGCGGAATGTGTCTTCTCTCAGATGGTTTGGCATGAGCTCCTCTCCTGGTGCCGGCTCACCACTCACCCTCCAGACGGCAACACCGATTTCTTCACGCCACCACGCTCCCCGGCTAGCATTCAAAAGTCCTGGATTGCTGATTGCCCTCTATGCTTGGTCCATCTGGAAGAACCAGAACGCAACTCAACCCTCACTCAGCAACCTTATCCATTCCATCCAAGGCCTAAGCATGATCGTCCCTGCAACCTGAATAATTGTAGCCCAACCCACCCACCCACCCCCCCCCCCCCCCCCCCCCGCCTGGGCTGAGCATCCCCGTTCTGTCTGCTCACTTGCGACCCTGACTGCACCTTGTTATGCATCTAGGTTCGCGCCCCTGTAATTTCTACCCTTCTACCAATGGAAAGATACGCTCATACGCAACCTGCGTATTCGCAAAAAAAAACACAAATCTGTCCATAATCGACAAACCTACTTAAACGAAATGCCATTGTAGAAGAACATGGATTTTCTTGGTATAACAAACAAAATTATCTTTTATTCCAACACATCAAAATTCCACGTGCCAACAAGCAAGGAAAGTATCTTCAGATAGTTAGAAACTCGCAAAAGTATGGCTCTTATTTGACTGGATACAGATTAGACACAAGATACATGTGAATTTTATTTTATTTTTGGAAAAGGAGGCTCACCTCCGGCCTCTGCATCGGAACGATGCATGCGGCCAACAAGAGCGAGCTGAATAATTATTCATCAAAATACCAGCCAGCACCCACCACGAGGCAAAATACATGCGGCCAACAAGATACATGTGATACTTAACACACGGAAGAGAAGATTGTGGATGAAACATAAACTGCAATCACCGGTAAGAACAAAGCGTTTCTCACCTAAGACATGAAGTTGTATGCATCTCGCTCAACAGAGGCACACCACCGTTGGAGATTACGCTATGATTTGCAACAAACAATCAACCCCAAATTTAAAATCAAATAACACCAAGTCGTGTATATAATAATGCCCTGACAGTCAGCCAGCACTGCCTCAACCACGGGACAGTACAAGTATCAACAAGAAATTCCTCCAATAGATCATGCTCCCACAAAATCTAGCAATCAGACGGCCACTGATTTATACTAAAATCGACCCCAAGCATAAGTGTCATACCTAGATGCAATCACATGAATAAACAATACATCGCATCAACAAACGTGAATTATTCATCAAAATACCAGCCAGCACCCGCCACGAGGCAAAATCGCAACAGAGGAAGGGACAGGGCGGGGTGAGACGGAGGAGAGGAAGGGCGCCTTACGAACTCCACGAAGGCCTGGTTGCGGTTGGCTCCGACGTTGCACATGGTGTTCACAACCCTGCCGAATGGTTTGCAGAGCTCGACGAGCTCCTCCTCAGTGCTCTCCCACGGCATGTTCCGTAGGTGCAGCACCTTGGACGGCGTCTGTGTGTACCGGAACTGCGTAGACCCGGACGGCATCCTCGGTCGCCCGCCACGGCGGCCGCGCGCGCGCTGGGTGAGATGGGGGACGAGCTGCTAGGGTTAGGGTTTGGTAAATTGGGATGAGGAGGGGAGTCGACTCGGGGCTACGGCTTGAGAGGAGAGATTACGACGGCTGGGGCGATGGGTGGTTCGAGAGAGGGACGAGCCGGCGATGGGACGCGGAAGTGTTGAACGGTTGAACCCCAACGGGATTATCCAGTTTCTATGGACTGCTGGCTTTAGTGAGCCCAAAAGTATCATAATTGAGGCATTCAAAACAGATTGGTATCATGATTGATATTTTTTACGTGTCAGTATCAAGTTTGGGGCGAGACGTTGCAAAAGAGGCTTAAAGTGTGTTTTATACGTATTGACAGGAAATCTGACCGGTTGGGCCCGCCCGTCAGATGCCACGCTGGCTAGTGAGCGCGTGCCCGCGCGCTGACTCGGACGAGCCTCGGGTCGAACCGTTTAGGCGCGGCTGGTGCGGCCCGAGCCAGACCCCGCTCATTCCCCCGCTCTGCTCTGCTTTCTTCTTCCTTCTCTCTGCCTCGCCGCCGTCTGCGCCCGCCCCCGCCGGCCGCCACACAACGCCGCCGCAGCCATGGTTTTGGAGGACGAGAGCAGCGATGACAACTCAAGCCTCCCGTACATGCACTCCGAAACCTCCACCGATGGGCTCAACCAGGTCAGTTACTCCATTGGAGCTAAGGTTTGGAAAATTTGCGGATTTTTCTGTGTAGGTGGTCTTTGTTGTGAGGATTTCGTTTGATTTGCTTTGTTCTCGTACATGATGGTAACTTGGATTTTGCTTGGGCAGGTGCCTTTCTCTCTTGAGGACCCGGATTGCAAGGGTCTTGAGCTATATCTGATAGGGCTGTGCGAGAAGCATGGGAAGCCATCAGAGAGGCTTGTTGCATTTGAAGGAACAATGACTGGGAGAAGGTTCTTAGCATGTGTAGAGCCGGTATTTTTCTTGCCTTATTGATTATGCACAGGATGTGTTCATTGAAAGTGACAGAGTCTTGTTTGCCAAGTGTGATTCAGTTATGTCTATGGTAATTTTGTTAGTTATGTATGCCCTACTGCAATGCTCATTGTAGGAATGCTGAATATTAAGTTCAATGGAGTGCATTTTTGCTAAATATAGGCTCAAGCATGCTCTGTTGTGTGCATATGCTATTTATTTATACTTGTATGCAGTGTTGCTTAGTACTCACATTAGCCCCTCCATTAGTTGATGTGTTACTCCTAATAAGTAATTGTTGCTTACTGTTGACAGTAGGTACTGTCATTAGCTAGTTTGTTGCTGCAGGCTAATGTAGTGTATTTAGCTAGGCTAATGTAGTCTGGTTTAATAACTTTCATTCAGTGATGTCTATGTTCCATTTGTTAGTGATATATGGCAAAGTAGTTCACTAGAAGAGTGGTAGTGCACATTGTAGGATTCCATTATATTAATGGCCAATTCTAAGTTGGTTATTATGCTAAGTTGAATGGAGTGTTACTCTGCTAACTATATACTGATCACCCATTGTAGGATTACATTAAGTTATTTTACAATGTGCTCTTGTTGCTTAGCACATGGCTGTGTAAAATCAGTGTTGGTCAGTACCAACATTAGCTACTGCCATGAACTAATTGTTGCTTACTACTCATAGTAGTTGTATTGTACTAAATTTTGCCCTTGTTATTTTTCCAGGAAGGTCAGAATTGTGGGTTTGTTCAGTGGGTTGATGAGTAGTGGCCCCCAACAATGGAGAATGCATTGTTGAAACTTTGGTCAATGGTTGAAGAGAGCAAGTCTACTAGGGTGAATGATAATCTTGAAGTGCTTTAACTATTCACCATTTGACAGATAAAAAGAACAAGCTGGATGCAGACTATGACAAGTTAGTGAAAGATGTACATCAACTTGTGGACTTTCAGGAGGAGAGGTGTGACGCCCCCGATTCAGTCGTACACTAATCATGCACGCAAATGTGTACGATCAAGATCAGGGACTCACGGGAAGATATCACAACACAACTCTACAACATAAATAAGTCATACAAGCATCATAATACAAGCCAGGGGCCTCGAGGGCTCGAATACAAGTGCTCGATCATAGACGAGTCAGCGGAAGTAACAATATCTGAGTACAGACATAAGTTAAACAAGTTTGCCTTAAGAAGGCTAGCACAAAAGTAGCAACGATCGAAAAGGCAAGGCCTCCTGCCTGGGACCTCCTAACTACTCCTCGAAGCCGAACTCCATGTAGAATCATCCTCGGGATCTCTAGCTCCTGGACTCTAGCATCTAGTTGCGACAACCAGGTATAGAAAGGGGAAAAGAGGGAGAAAAGCAACCGTGAGTACTCATCCAAAGTACTCGTAAGCAAGGAACTACACTACATATGCATGGGTATAAGTGTAAAGGGCCATATCGATGGACTGAATTGCAGAATGCCAGAATAAGAGGGGGATAGCTAACCCTGTCGAAGACTACGCTTCTGGCCACCTCCATCTTGCAGCATGTAGAAGAGAGTAGATGGTAAGTTCACCAAGTAGCATCGTATAGCATAATCCTACCCGGCGATCCCCTCCTCGTCGCCCTGTTAGAGAGCGATCACCGGGTTGTATCTGGCACTTGGAAGGGTGTGTTTTATTAAGTATCCGGTTCTAGTTGTCATAAGGTCAAGGTACAACTCCGGGTCGTCCTTTTACCGAGGGACACGGCTATTCGAATAGATAAACTTCCCTGCAGGGGTGCACCACATAACCCAACACGCTCGATCCCATTTGGCCGGTCACACTTTTCTGGGTCATGCCCGGCCGCGGAAGATCAACACGTCGCAGCCCCACCTAGGCTCAACAGAGAGGTCAGCACGCCTGTCTAAATCCTATGGCGCAGGGGTCTGGGCCCATCGCCCATTGCACACCTGCACGTTGCGAACGCGACCGGAAGCAGACCTAGCCTAGCAGGCGTTCCAGTCCAATCCGGCGCGCGCCACTCAGTCGCTGACGTCACGAAGGCTTCGGCTGATACCACGACGTTGAGTGCCCATAACTGTTCCCGCATAGCTGGTTAGTGCGTATAGACCAAATGGCCAGACTCAGATCAAATACCAAGAACTCACGCTTATTTTAAGTATCCGCGGACGCCGACCAGGGCCAGGCCCACCTCTCTCCTAGGTGGTCTGAACCTGCCATGTCGCTCCGCCACAAAGTAACAGTCAGGGGCCGTCAGGAACCCAGGCCCACCTCTACCGGGATGGAGCCACCTGTCCTTTCAGCCCCCTCATCAGAATCACTTGCGGGTACTCAACGAGCCGACCCGACTTTAGTCACCACATGTGTCATGTATATAAAGTATATAGTATATACCCGTGATCACCTCCCGAAGTGATCACGGCCCAGTAGTATAGCATGGCAGACGAACAAGACTGTAGGGCCACTGATGGAACACTAGCATCCTATACTAAGCAGTAGGATAGCAGGTAAGGGTATCAACGGTAGCAACAATGACAGGCTATGCAGCAGAATAGGATTAACCGAAAGCAGTAACATGCTACACTCTTCTAATGCAAGCAGTATAGAGAAGAATAGGCGATATCTGGTGATCAGGGGGGGCTTGCCTGGTTGCTCTGGCAAGGAGGGGTCGTCGTCGACGTAGTCGATCATAGGGGCTGCATCGGTCTCGGGGTCTGCCGGAGAGAAGAGGGGGAAGAAACAGTAAATATAAAGCCAACATAGCATCACAAAGCATAACGTGGCAATATGATGTGCCGGGTGTGACCTAACGTATGGCTACACGATATAGGTGAAGGGGGAATTCAACCAGGAAGGTGTTCCCGGTTCCGGACCTGTGTCAGTCAGATGACCGGAGGGGGAATGTTCCATGTTCAGCATGCTAAGGGCATGTGACAGATGAATGGACCGCGTATTCGGATTCGTTGAATTTTTCTGAGCAACTTTCATATAGAAAACATTTTCATCCGAGCTACGGTTTATTTTCTATGAATTTTTAAAGATTAAAGTATTTTCTGGAATTATTAATATTAACAGAAAAGGAATTATGACGTCAGCAGAGTGTCAGCATGACATCAGCAGGTCAATAGACCCACTGACTGGTCAAACTGACCAGTGGGTCCCACCTGTCATAGACAGTGGATTAACATAACTTTAAACTAACTAAAAAGAGGTTAATTAACAGCTGGGCCCCACATGTCAGTGACTATTTAGCTTAACTAATCATTTTTATTTAGAAAACGTTTATTTAACAAAATATGCGATGGGGCCCGCGTGTCAGTGACACTGTGTGTCCAGTCAGCACAGTTGACCACGGTCAACGTGGTCAACTGGGGCCAGGGGGCCCACAGGCAGTGACCCAGAGGCGGGCCCCAGGTATGCCACATCGGCGGCGGCGGGGTTTCGCCGCCAGCGACCAATACAAAGGCGGGGCTCACCGGACTTCGCCGGGAATCGCGCACAGGGGGTCTTTTGGCCCGGGACTTGGCGCGTTCGAACGAGGAGATCCCGCCGCGTCGCGTGGTGAGGCCGGCCGGAGCTGGAGCTGCCGAAAATGGCGTCGGGGATGAGTGGAGGCGATGGTGGCGTTCGGGACCTCGTCGGGATCGCGCTACGGGGGTCGACGAGGTGGGCAAGCGGCACGGGCGGCCTCGGCGGGCTGCATTGAGCACGTTCCCGTGCTCAGACGAGCATGGCAATGATGGCGGCCAGCTGCTCGGCGGAGCCGAGCTCGACCATGGCGGCGCGGTGGCTATGGTAGCGCAAGAGGC
This sequence comes from Aegilops tauschii subsp. strangulata, assembly GCF_002575655.3. Classification (NCBI taxonomy): domain Eukaryota; kingdom Viridiplantae; phylum Streptophyta; class Magnoliopsida; order Poales; family Poaceae; genus Aegilops; species Aegilops tauschii. The sequence goes on along the minus strand of NC_053041.3, from coordinate 298,333,778 downwards.
CAGGGGAGCGAGGGGAGAAGAAGAGGGGCTCACCGCGCGGCGCAAGAAAGGCCCTTGACAGGTTAGGAGCGCAGGGGAAGGCCGAATCGACGACGGCTGCGTCCGGCAACCCGGGGAGGAAGAAGACGGGGATCCGGTGTTGCGGGGCTTGCCAGCTCGCGTTCGTGGCCGTAGTCGACGTAGTGGAGCGGCTGGTTACGTCGGAGGAGCACGAGGGAGGCGGTCGCCGCGGTGATGCGAGGTGGGACGGCGGTGATGGCGCTCGGGAGAGGCGGGCGAGCGAGACAGAGAGGGGGAGGAGCGCGTGGATCTGGGAGGCGAGAGAGGGGAGTGGAGGTGCCCGAGGCGTCGCGGGAGGTGGAGGCCTTATCCTCTCGCGGCGATGCCGGCGAGGTGATCCGGCGGGGTCTCGCCCCTGTAGCGATGCGGTCGCTGGAACAGGGAAGACGACCGGGGAGGGGGAGTTGGGCTGGCTGAGCTGGGTCGGTTGGCTGGGTGGGCCGAAGCCCAAGTGGGGCAGGGGGGCTTCTGTTTTCTTTTATCTTTTTGTTTTGTATTTCCTTTTTCTTCTTTTTATTTTTATTTTTCTGTTCTGTTTTATTTTAGATACACATTGTTTTTAGCTTAGAAAAATAATAATAACAACTCCTAAATTGATGTTTGAGAACCACCCACTGCCATAAATGTTTTACCCCGAAATAAATTAGTTTAGAATTTTATTAATCGAAAAAGGTATTCACTTAATTGTTTTGCTGTAGTTCTAATCACTTTAGAGTAATTAATTATTTTATAAAAATGTTGTTTCTCCACCAATACTATCGATGATTTAATTGTCACAATAAGAACATTTTAGTTTTGAGAATTGAAACCTTTTATTGTTTGACTTTAATTCAAATTTGAATTTGGATCGGTTCTGAACTAACACGAGATTAGCAACAGTAATCGTGGTGACGTGGCATCATACCAGAGGGTTACTGTAGCTTGATTACCCGGGCGTCACAATTCCCCTCCACTACAAGAAATCTCGTCCCGAGATTTACGCGGTGGAGTAAAGGGGGGAAGGTGCTGGTAGCGAAAAAAACCTAACGAGTCTTGTCGATCTTGGCTGCCCTTTCGAAGAGGTTGATCCCTTTCGTTGATGTATTCATTTCTCTGCTTCAAGTCACCATGATCAAGTCGTCATCCTTTCTTCGGGAACTCCATCGTACTTACGAAAGAATAAAGGGTGGTTATTCCGGAAGAACGGACCTCTGCAAGGTTGACTACCTGGTAGCTAACATCGGGGAAGGTGGCGGAAAGTAACTCTTGAACTGAAACTTAAGAAAATTTCGAGAGCAAAGTAAGAAGGTACTATGAGAAGTTTAAGCGGGTAGACAATCGTTCGATGCCTGAACAAGTGTGAAAGGGGTCCAGAGCAACGAGAATAAGTATTGCGTCTGATACCAAAGTATATTACTAGGAAGATGACCCATGAATTATATACGAAATCAAGCGCGAGGAATAACTTTGGCAACATGGGGGTACAGGAGAGTCAGGTTTCGATCCTGTGGAACTGTGGGTTATGGGCCCACCATGTGGCTAAAAGTAGGAAGGCCGTAGGCATCTTACACGGTCATGATAGCAAGACATGTCAGAGGGTAGCCTGTCAGTTATGTTGGCAACAACGTTGGTACCAAGGGCGAGGGACAGAGAGAACCATTTTCCTGCTCGTTGAACGAGGCGGACCAATAGGCAAGGTTCTCGTCCATCGGTGGTTACCGAAATGTCACCAACAATAGTAACAGGGTCTTACTGACAGAGTTGTACACCGAGGTGTTTGCACAAGCAGGGAATTAATACTGCTTAGATCATAATGATCACCAGAAACGTTAAACCAACCAATGGAAAGGAAAATATGATTATCAGATTAAACAGAACAATGGAAAGGAAAATGTGTTTAAACACATATTTCAGGGGTATATCCTTCCCAAGGACAAGGGTTAGAAGAGAACCATTGAGGTTAGGGAAGAGGAAGTTCATGACATTACCCAAACAACGGTGTTTGAATAATTGATAACGAAAACTTAGCATTGTGCTTCAAATGTTTTTATTGAAGATCGGATTACCACAGACATGCTTTGAGATAGCATTGACATGGTCATTAGGTAAGATCAGGCTATGGATACACAAAGGATCCATCAGGAACAACTTATAGAGTAAGTCTTACAATTTCCTCATGGAAGAATAGCTAACCTTGCTAAAAAGGAAAACTTATAACAATAGGTCCTCCGGCCAGGTGTGTTAGGCATGACATCACCTTACCGGGTCATAAATAGACCAATGTTATAACTCTTGGAAATATGTTCCAACCATCATATCTGACCGAGATTCAGATCTGATTGGTCTCAGGATAACTCAGACTCAGGATGCCTGAGAAGAAAGGTGCAACACAAATTGTCGAAACGACATCGAAGATTCTTGGGAGATGAACTATGGAAGCGAGTTCCGAACAAGGGTTCATCATTAAGTCAAGGAGAGGTGAGGAGGTGACTGATTGACTCAGCGACAATCCATTGAGATTTCCAAAAGATGGATTTCCACAACTATGTGACCAAGGAGATAACATTAGCTAGATCGAATGACTTAATGATGTATGCTCGAGGAAAACATACATAGTTAAACATTGGTTGAAATGTGCACCCGAAATATGGGCTAGGTAGCACGATCAATGTTCGAATGATGATTCATTAAGCCATAGCCGTAGAATGAAACTATAGACCAATAACTTCAAAGCAATAGGGTGGCTAGAAGTTTAGAATTTACACATCACAGACCATTTGTCGGTATTTCGTTTAGAAACAACATGGGGACCAAGAAAGAATGGTGATGGTGAGAAGTATCACTGTACCAAGAATTCTTAAGAGGTGGAGTAATGCTCACGACATTCTTGACATAAAAGATGGTAATACTCCAAGGTAGAACATATCATAAGCTAGATAGCAAGGGAATCAAGATACAACACAAAATATGAACAAGCTTGTGTTGGGGGGAGGCAAGTATGTTGTCGATGATAACACAATTCATCGAGGGGCAAGGATGGTATTTCTCATCCTGAATTTCGACACACAACTTGGAAGAAGTCAAACTGTTGACAATGATCACGACAAATTTGTCGAGAGGTTTTCAAGAAGATGTAATTGATCGACGATGACATCAAGTCAAAGGAATGATGAAAGCGAAAGGTTATTGGAACCACGGGTAGGACACAAACTCGAAATCAAGTTTGTTGTTCAAGGAGAAGTGATATGACGAGGAAGATCGACGCAAGATTAGCTCACTGTCGAAATTTGTGCGCTGGGAAGGACCAGGTAGCACAGTTAAAATCAGCATGATAATGACATAGCCGAGAAGGCTAGGGATGACGTGATCGAGTACGAACTCGTAAGCAAAGGAGATTACTAAGAGTTGTTTAATCGTGATACAGACTCGATTCAGTTATCGATGTCCTTGAGTGTTTAATAACTCGGAGCCCGTGAAAAATTGGAATCAATGAGAATGTAATACTTGATGGAGAACTCATAAGAAGTTATGCAGTTCCATGATAATCTCGAGATACCAGGGGGGTAATACTTGACGACAAACCAAAGTAGAGGTTGGACTGGGGTATTGCTCTACAGAAGACAAGTGCTTAAACTTGTACGAGAAATGGTATTTAAAGGAGAACATGGTCGGAACCACGATTGCAAAAGGCCAGATCCCAGATATAAGATGAACTTATACCAAAGGAATAATTAATTTAAGAGAAGCTTTAATGATAAGAGCTACATCGTGTCCATGGGCATGAACATAAAGTTCAAGGTCGACTCCCACTTCTCCAATACACAACTTCTCATTTACTGCTCTCGGTTAAGAATGTTTAGAGTTTGAAAGTTTAACTGGCAGAATACCATAAGGTTATGACCCATGAAGACTTTTGGGTTCACACAATTTAAGGAAGGTATATGTTCAACCCATCGGGGCATCTTAGAAACATATACCACAATTCCAGGAGTAATTCGTACAAGCTCGAAAGCAGCACATGGTTGAGAAAGCAGAGGATACAATTTACCCAAGGCATTATGTATCCCAGGATGGCTTAGAAGATTATTGTATATGAAGGACGCTGTCAGATAAAATCCAACAAAGTATTTGACGGTCCATAACAGTGCTAATGTGAGTACCGGCACAATCAAAGGAAGAAACAATGCAAAGGCACTGGATTATAGAAGCAACTGACTAATTCCAAGTTCAGATGCAAAGGAATTTATGATTTCCAAATCAAGGGATCAGAAGCAAACACTCTGATTAAGGATGGATAACTTGAGTAAGCTTAGGGGTACAAACGACGACAATTTGATTGGTCGAGATCCAGCTCATGTTAGAAAAATGACGTCTGAGCCGAAAGAATGAATTCTAGGATATGATTGAGGATTGCGAGCATTCGCAACATATTGAATCAATGGGCTCAAAATGATATTGACAAAGGATGCCAATAAGATTACGAGACTTAAGATTAATCATAATGCAAGTAAGCAAGAATTTCAAGAGCAAAAGGCTCCTGAGGATTTTCGGAAGATCGAATGGTATTTTGAACACTTTTGTGAAATACTTGAATCAACTGGGGATGAGCGGATACTCGGTAAGTGCGAGAATTATCCGTAGGGGTATTCAGGTGACAAAGAACAGCAAGGCAGTAAGCTCAAAGGATTCTCGGAACAACAGAGAGAATTTCGGGGTATCTTGTAATAACAAGATCAACTGGGAAACATTGTATGAATGGCGAGTATATGTGGTTATCCATAGGAGTTTATCGATGAAAGGGAATTGTAAAAGCGATGAACACAAGTTCTCGGGTTATCAGCGGAGAGTATCTTCAGGGTCTTCACGTGCAGCAGGCGATCATCAGTAATAAGGGGCTCTCCGGGTGAAAGTGATAACGAGATCCTAATGTTAGATTTAGCAAAATTCACTTAACCCGAATAGAAGAGAGATCAGAGTCCCAGAGTATAGACAAGGAGTAAAAGATCCTAATACCACCCAATGGCGACGTGGGCCCGTAAGCCACACAGCCATGTTAGTAAAAGTTTTTCAATGACTAGACTCGACTTCGGCCAAGGAGTTGGAAAGGGAGATTCCTACAGGCGGTCGGCTCTGATACCAACTTGTGACGCCCGCGATTCAGTCGTACACTAATCATGCACGCAAATGTGTACGATCAAGATCAGGGACTCACGGGAAGATATCACAACACAACTCTACAACATAAATAAGTCATACAAGCATCATAATACAAGCCAGGGCCTCGAGGGCTCGAATACAAGTGCTCGATCCTAGACGAGTCAGCGGAAGTAACAATATCTGAGTACACACATAAGTTAAACAAGTTTGCCTTAAGAAGGCTAGCACAAAAGTAGCAACGATCGAAAAGGCAAGGCCTCCTGCCTGGGACCTCCTAACTACTCCTCGAAGCCGAACTCCATGTAGAATCATCCTCGGGATCTCTAGGTCCTGGGATCCAGCATCTGGTTGTGACAACCAGGTATAGAAAAGGGGAAAAGAGGGAGAAAAGCAACCGTGAGTACTCATCCAAAGTACTCGCAAGCAAGGAACTACACTACATATGCATGGGTATGTGTAAAGGGCCATATTGATGGACTGAACTGCAGAATGCCAAAATAAGAGGGGGATAGCTAACCCTGTCGAAGACTACGCTTCTGGCCACCTCCATCTTGCAGCATGTAGAAGAGAGTAGATGGTAAGTTCACCAAGTAGCATCGTATAGCATAATCCTACCCGGCGATCCCCTCCTCGTCGCCCTGTTAGAGAGCGATCACCGGGTTGTATCTGGCACTTGGAAGGGTGTGTTTTATTAAGTATCCGGTTCTAGTTGTCATAAGGTCAAGGTACAACTCCGGGTCGTCCTTTTACCGAGGGACACGGCTATTCGAATAGATAAACTTCCCTGCAGGGGTGCACCACATAACCCAACACGCTCGATCCCATTTGGCCGGACACACTTTTCTGGGTCATGCCCGGCCTCGGAAGATCAACACGTCGCAGCCCCACCTAGGCACAACAGAGAGGTCAGCACGCCGGTCTAAATCCTATGGCGCAGGGGTCTGGGCCCATCGCCCATTGCACACCTGCACGTTGCGAGCGCGACCGGAAGCAGACCTAGCCTAGCAGGCGTTCCAGTCCAATCCGGTGCGCGCCACTCAGTCGCTGACGTCACGAAGGTTTCGGCTGATACCACGACGTCGAGTGCCCATAACTGTTCCCGCGTAGCTGGTTAGTGCGTATAGACCAAATGGCCAGACTCAGATCAAATACCAAGAACTCGTTAAGCGTGTTATTTTAAGTATCCGCGGACGCCGACCAGGGCCAGGCCCACCTCTCTCCTAGGTGGTCTGAACCTGCCATGTCGCTCCGCCACAAAGTAACAGTCGGGGGCCGTCAGGAACCCAGGCCCACCTCTACCGGGATGGAGCCACCTGTCCTTTCAGCCCCCTCATCAGAATCACTTGTGGGTACTCAACGAGCCGACCCGACTTTAGTCACCACATGTGTCATGTATATAAAGTATATAGTAGATACCCGTGATCACCTCCCGAAGTGATCACGGCCCAGTAGTATAGCATGGCAGACGAACAAGACTGTAGGGCCACTGATGGAACACTAGCATCCTATACTAAGCAGTAGGATAGCAGGTAAGGGTATCAACGGTAGCAACAATGACAGGCTATGCAGCAGAATAGGATTAACCGAAAGCAGTAACATGCTACACTCTTCTAATGCAAGCAGTATAGAGAAGAATAGGCGATATCTGGTGATCAGGGGGGCTTGCCTGGTTGCTCTGGCAAGGAGGGGGTCGTCGTCGACGTAGTCGATCATAGGGGCTGCATCGGTCTCGGGGTCTGCCGGAGAGAAGAGGGGGAAGAAACAGTAAATATAAAGCCAACATAGCATCACAAAGCATAACGTGGCAATATGATGTGCCGGGTGTGACCTAACGTATGGCTACACGATATAGGTGAAGGGGGAATTCAACCGGGAAGGTGTTCCCGGTTCCGGACCTGTGTCAGTCAGATGACCGGAGGGGGAATGTTCCATGTTCAGCATGCTAAGGGCATGTGACAGATGAACGGACCGCGTATTCGGATTCGTTGGATTTTTCTGAGCAACTTTCATATAGAAAACATTTTCATCCGAGGTACGGTTTATTTTCTATGAGTTTTTAAAGATTAAAGTATTTTCTGGAATTATTAATATTAACAGAAAAGGAATTATGACGTCAGCAGAGTGTCAGCATGACATCAGCAGGTCAACAGACCCGCTGACTGGTCAAACTGACCAGTGGGTCCCACCTATCATAGATACTGGATTAACATAACTTTAAACTAACTAAAAAGAGGTTAATTAACAGCTGGGCCCCACATGTCAGTGACTATTTAGCATAACTAATAATTTTTATTTAGAAAACATTTATTTAACAAAATATGCGATGGGGCCCGCGTGTCAGTGACACTGTGTGCCCAGTCAGCACAGTTGACCACAGTCAACGTGGTCAACTGGGGCCAGGGGGCCCACGGGGCAGTGACCCAGAGGCGGGCCCCAGGTGTGCAACATCAGCGGCGTCGGGGTTTCGCCGCCGGCGACCAAAACAGCGGCGGGGCTCGCCGAACTTCGCCGGGAATCGCGCACAGGGGGTCTTTTGGCCCGAGACTTGGCGCGTTCGAACAAGGAGATCCCGCCGCGTCGCGTGGTGAGGCCGGCCGGAGCTGGAGCTGCCGGAAACGGCGTCGGCGACGAGTGGAGGCGGTGGTGGCGTTCGAGACCTCGTCGGGATCGCGCTACGGGGGTCGACGAGGTGGGCAAGCGGCACGGGCGGCCTCGGCGGGCTGCATTGAGCATGTTCCCGTGCTCAGGCGAGCATGGCAATGACGGCGGCCAGCTGCTCGGCGGAGCCGAGCTCAACCATGGCGGCGCGGTGGCTATGGTAGCGCAAGAGGCCAGGGGAGCGAGGGGAGAAGAAGAGGGGCTCACCGCGCGGCGCAAGAAAGGCCCTCGACAGGTTAGGAGCGCAGGGGAAGGCCGAATCGACGACGGCTGCGTCCGGCGACCCGGGAGGAAGAAGAGGGGGATCCGGTGTTGCGGGGCTGGCCAGCTCGCGTTCGTGGCCGTAGTCGACGTAGCGGAGTGCGGCTGGTTACGTCGGAGGAGCACGAGGGAGGCGGTCGCCGCGGTGATGCGAGGTGGGACGGCGGCGATGGCGCTCGGGTGAGGCGGGCGAGTGAGACAGAGAGGGGGAGGAGCGCGTGGATCTGGGAGGCGAGAGAGGGGAGTGGAGGTGCCCGAGGCGTCGCGGGAGGTGGAGGCCTTATCGTCTCGCGGCGATGCTGGCGAGGTGATCCGGCGGGGTCTCGCCCCTGTAGCGATGCGGTCGCTGGAACAGGGAAGACGACCGGGGAGGGGGAGTTGGGTTGGCTGGGCTGGGTTGGTTGGCTGGGTGGGCCGAAGCCCAAGTGGGGCAGGGGGGCTTCTGTTTTATTTTATCTTTTTGTTTTGTATTTCCTTTTTCTTCCTTTTATTTTTATTTTTCTGTTCTGTTTTATTTTAGATACACATTGTTTTTAGCTTACAAAAAATAACAACTCCTAAATTGATGTTTGAGAACCACCCACTGCCATAAATGTTTTACCCCGAAATAAATTAGTTTAGAATTTTATTAATCGAAAAAGGTATTCACTTAATTGTTTTGCTGCTGTTCTAATCACTTTAGAGTAATTAATTATTTTATAAAAATGTTGTTTCTCCACCAATACTATCGATGATTTAATTGTCACAATAAGAACATTTTAGTTTTGAGAATTGAAAACTTTTATTGTTTGACTTTAATTCAAATTTGAATTTGGATCGGTTCTGAACTAACACGAGATTAGCAACAGTAATCGTGGTGACGTGGCATCATACCAGAGGGTTACTGTAGCTTGATTACCCGGGCGTCACAAGAGGGTTGTGGATTTCAGTTATCTGCAGTCCAACATCACATATCAGCACCAATGCGGAGCTGAATTGGTGGCTGGTATGAAGGCAGAAATGGCAAAGAAAGATGCAATTACAGAGAAGCTTCAACAGAAGTATGAACTCTTGTGCAACCTGACAAGTGCTCAAGCAACTGTCATCCAGAACCTGAAGTTGACGAATATGAAAGAGAAGGAATTGCTTAGTGAGGCTAGGATGAATTTGGAGTTGAAGAATGCAGAGTTCACAAAGTTTGAGGAGAAGCTCACCCAAGAGAAGCTAGAGTTGAAGTTTCAGGTTGCTGGATTTGCTGAAGCTCAAGGAAAACCATAATGAAGAGAAGTACATCCTAGAGCTTAAGATTTGTGAGCTCATGAAGGCAGAGGGGAAGCTTAAGGAGAAGATCAAGGGGATCCAGGCCATCTTACAGAACTGAACAAGATGAAGTGAGATTAGTGGGCATTGCAGACCTTTTGGGAAGGATGGTTGTGCAATGACCTAGTAACTTAGAATTATGGTTGTGTAATGTATGATTCTAGTAATTGTGAACTCTCGCTGTTTATGTACCTAGTAGTTATGCTATTCATCCTTTTGTGAGAAAAGGATGGATTGTGCATTTGAACTCCACTATGTATTGTGAACAATGGTTGTGTATGCCTATAATGTGTTGAACTGCAGTAAGTATTGTTTGCTTATGTTATACTGATGCTGAAAATGGTTGCTAGTTTGTTGCCTAAACTGATGACATACAAAGCATTGGAAAATGCTTGTGTTATACTGATGCTTAAATGCTTAAATGCATTTGCAAAAGGAATAGTTTCTTATGCTTAAATGCTTCCTCATCATTCTTTTGTTATGTTGCCACCCAAAACCCTAACTGATTCTTTTAGGTGGTTTCGTCGACCCCGAGCCACTCTAGAGCCTAATTGATAGGTTTAGGTGTTTTCGTTGACCCCGAGCCACCAAAACCCTAATTGATAGGTTTAGGTGGTTTCGTCGACCCCGAGCCACCCTAGAGCCTAATTGATAGGTTTAGGTGTTTTCGTCGACCTCGAGCCACCAAAACCCTAATTGATAGGTTTAGGTGGTTTCGTCGACCCCGAGCCACCCTAGGCCCTAGATGATAGGTTTAGGTGTTTTTGTCGACCCCGAGCCACCAAAACCCTAATTGATAGGTTTAGGTGGTTTCGTCGACCCCGAGCCACCCTAGACCCTAATTGATAGGTTTAGGTGTTTTTGTTGACCCGGAGCCACCAAAACCCTAATTGATAGGTTTAGGTGTTTTCGTCGACCCTGAGCCACCCTAGACCCTAATTGATAGGTTTAGGTGGTTTCGTCGACCCCGAGCCACCAAAACCCTAATTGATACTTTTAGGTGTTTTCGTCGACCCCGAGCCACCAAAACCCTAATTGATAGATTTAGGTGTTTTCGTCGACCCCGAGCCACCAAAACCCTAATTGATAGGTTTAGGTGGTTTCGTCGACCCCGAGCCACCCTAGAGCCTAATTGATAGGTATAGGTTGTTTCGTCGACCCCGAGCCACCAAAACCCTAATTGATAGGTTTAGGTGTTTTCGTCGACCCGGGCCACCAAAACCCTAATTGATAGGTTTAGGTGGTTTCGTCGACCCCGAGCCACCAAAACCCTAATTGATAGGTTTAGGTGTTTTCATCGACCCCGAGCCACCCTAGACCCTAATTGATAGGTTTAGGTGGTTTCGTCGACCCCGAGCCACCCTAGAGCCTAATTGATAGGTTTAGGTGGTTCCGTCGACCCCGAGCCACCAAAACCCTAATTGATAGGTTTAGGTGGTTTCGTCGACCCCGAGCCACCCTAGGCCCTAGATGATAGGTTTAGGTGTTTTTGTCGACCCCGAGGCACCAAAACCCTAATTGATAGGTTTAGGTGTTTTCGTCGACCCCGAGCCACCCTAGTCCCTAAATGATATGTTTAGATGTTTTCGTCGACCCCGAGCCACCAAAAGCCTAATGGATAAGTTTAGGTGGTTTCGTCGACCCCGAGCCACCCTAGACCCTAATTGATAGGTTTAGGTGGTTTCGTCGACCCCGAGCCACCCTAGACCCTAATTAATAGGTTTAGGTGTTTTCGTCGACCCCGAGCCACCCTAGAGCCTAAATGATGGGTTTAGGTGTTTTCGTCGATGCCGAGCCACCAAAACCTTAATTGATAGGTTTAGGTGGTTTCGTCGACCCCGAGCCACCCTAGACCCTAGATGATAGGTTTAGGTGTTTTTGTCGACCCCGAGCCACCCCTAATTGGTTATATTAGGTGGTTCTGTCGACCCCGTGCCACCCTAAACCCAAAGTGCTTCTTTTTTAGCCTATACCTTAACAACATATCCAGCAAATAGTATATGCACCATTGTCATCAACATATCAATCATAAAAAGATATAAAAAGAACCATCCACATGGAACATAGTCCATTCCAGGCATTGATTAACTAATAAATAGCAAGATCACATCCATCCACATGATCAAAAGCCAGCTCCAGAAATGGCATTAACTAATAAATAGATCCATCCATCCACATGAACAAAAACCATATATGGCATTGATTCTGAAAGTACACCAGCAAAGTACAATAAGAGCACCAGCAAAGTACACCGAGAGCACCACCAAGATCACATTGTACCATAGGATGCAAGAACACACATGAAGTATCTAGTTTTGAACATTACATGGCACATGTGCCATTTAGTGGTTACCACTTGCATAGAAGTAGGCTCTCCATCCTCTGTTTCTACCACCAAAAGGTGGAGGAGCAGTAGATGTAGAGGGAGCAGTAGATGTGGAGGGAGCAGATTGCCTTGGGGCATAGAATGCACCTCTCCCTCTCCCACCACCTGGTGCAGCACCTCTCCCAGCACCTGTTGTAGCACCTCTCCCAGCACCTGTTGCAGCACCTCTCCCAGCAGCAGCAGTAGCTGGAGCACCTCTCCCAGCACCTCCTGTTGCAGCAGTTGGTGTTGTTGTAGGAGCTGGATGAGAAGCTCTTGGTGCTGTTGTAGGAGCAGCAGCACCAGCACTTGAATTCCTTGCAAGAGGCTTGCAGAAACATGGAAATGAGTTAGCAAATAATAAAATAATGGAATGTACAAGAAGGAAAACATGTTAGTACTTAAAAGAGGTTTACCACATGTTTGTTCTTCCTCAAAGCCAGCTCTTCAACTGTTTCATGCAGCTTGTGTACCTATGTCCTTGCAGTCCACAATTGCCACATATTATAGTCCCCATTCTTGATGTGTCCTTTGGCTTTGGAACTTCAAATCTCCCCTTGATCCTCTTCTCTTTTTGTCTTCCCCTCTTCACTTTAAATGCAGGTGGGTCAATGTCTGGACCAGGGGTCCTTGTCCAATCATGCTCACCAGGAACTGGATAGATCATTGGTTCATAAGCTGCCACATAGAACTGTTTCTTGAAGAATTTGCTGACATAATCCTTTGGTTTTCTTTTGCCCTTGTTTATTGCTGAGATGGCATGGTTACATGGGTGTAAGTGCATCTAGTGCCCTTTAGTGATTTTGGTGTATTTAAGACTTATAGGTTAAGGGACTGATGCGTTTGTGAGTGTACACAGGTCTATAAGTCTATGAGGAGTTTGATATTTACAGAGAAAGTCGACCCCTAAAAATGAATGTCTTCAACTGAAGACTTTGGATTTTTGAGGACTTTCCGAAGACTTTGAAAGTGAAGAAATTGGTGTGACCGTGAAGACTTGGATTTCATGCGAGGAACATGAAGCGTGAAGACTTTTGTTTTCGTAGTTTCATTTTCTCTTTCTTGAGTCATAGGAAACACCGTACTTTTAAAGGGGGTCGAGGAAAAACTAAGGAAAAGTTTCCAAGTGATGCTCATCTCAAAATTCTACACCTACCAATCCTTTCGAGTGAAGCCATTGGAAATCTCATGTAGTTCAGTCAATTTCTTCAGTGATAGAGACGAAGTTCTTCTGGTCTCTGAGGAATTTGTTCTGACTAAGGAGTTAGGAATTCACCAGTGCGGATTGCCTATAAGTGAGGATCATGATAGCCCTGAGTAATTTGATAGTCAAATTTCCGACCGTTTCTGTGCTATGCGCCAGCTGTCCCAAAATATCTGCCCACCTAACGGTCATATCATTGAAGGGCATTTATGTCTTATCATGTCGGGCTGCTCCCTAGGCTATAAATAGCCGCCCCCTACAACCACTAGCTGGTTGGCTGCTCCAAGAGAGACTGACACTTGTCATTAAGAGCATCCCATCCTTCGAGGACTTTGAGAGAAAATCATCAAGTGAGGAAAACCCAAACCCAAACACCTACAAACCAAAGTGATAGAGCATCACTGAAGAAATTGTTCCTGTGTGGATCCGACGCATGTTACCTTTGAAGACTGTGCATCTTCCAGACGGTTAGGCGTCATGGTCTAGAGCATCCAAGAGGAAATTGTGGATCGCCGAGTGACCGAGTTTGTGCAGGTTTGGAAGTCACCTGAAGACTTACCACGAGTGATTGGGCGAGGTCTGTGTGACCTTAGATCAAGGAGAATACGGTGAGGACTGTGTGTCCGGGACTGTGTGTCCTCAGGTTTAAATACCTAGCTGCTCCAACCAGACGTACAACTGACACAACAGTTGAAACTGGTCTACCAAATCACTGTCTTCACCAAACCTACTGGTTCTATTTCCTCAACCCTTCCATTTCCTCATTTGTGTTGTGTGCTTGATCGTTACTGTTTGAAGACTTTGACTGAAGGCTTTCTCAATTTCCTCAGTTCAATTTCTTTAGTCTGTTTGTCTTCAGCCTGCATATCCTGTGCTTACGCTTTCTGTACTCTGTTTTTGTTTTTCATTTCATCATGATGACTATGCTTATGTTATGTTATGTCTGCATCTGAGTACTTATTCTGCTGCAAGTAGTTCTTCGCTTAGGAATTTCCTCACCCTGAAATTCATCAGTGAAGAATTCATAAAAATCGCCTATTCACCCCCCTCTAGTCGACTTAATGCACTTTCAATTGGTATCAGAGCAAGGTACTCCCTTGTTGTATGTGATTTTGGTTTAACCACCTGGAGTTTTAGTTATGCCGACCACAGGTATGATCAAGGTCTCTGCTGGGTATCCTACCTTCGATGGGACGGACTACCCCTACTGGAAGAATAAGATGCGAATGCATCTTCAGGCAATTAATAACGATCTCTGGTATGTTGTGGAGAATGGTGTCCCCTCTGTCACTCCTACCATCAATGCTGCTGACATGAAGAGATTCAAGCAACTCGACTCTCAAGCGAAGAACATCATATGTGGCCATCTGAGCAAAGGGCAGTATGGCAGAGTGAGTGCTTTGGAGACAGCTAAGCTTATCTGGGATAGGTTGTCCAAGGTCAATGAAGGAGTCTCAACACAGTGTGACTCTCGAGTTGACGTTCTTCGCAATCTCTTCAACCACTTCAAAAGACTCGACAATGAATTTTTTTAGCAAACCTTCGATCGCCTCACTGACATCTCAAATGAGCTTCAAGCACTTGGTGCCACTGACATCACCGACCATGAGGTGGTGAAGAAATTGCTGAGATAGCTTGATTCCTCATTTGACACTCTGCACTGATGATACAAGAATGTGGAGATTACAAGTCACTTGATCCCACTGATATCCTCGAGAGGCTAAACACTCATGAGTTCTAGCTTGCTGAAAAGAGAGATCTCTATGGACCGAGCTATGGCAGATCACGCGCTCTAAAGGCCAAGGCAGTGTCTGAATCTGAAGGTGAAGATTCTGGTAGCGGCCTTGGTGATCCTGAAGAACTGAGCCAGAAGCTAGCAATGCTCGTGAAGAAATTCCAGAAGTTCTCAAGACGTGGTCGCTTTGGAAAATCCTCAAGAAGTGATGATTCCTCATCCCGTGACTACAAGAAGAGACTGTGCCACAAGTGCAAGAAACCTGGTCACTACATTCAAGACTGTCCTCAGTGGGAAAAGGAATCAAAGAAGAAGAAATACAAGGATTATAGTTCTGATGACTCAAAGAAGAAGAAGAAATGTTCAAAGTCTTCATCATCAAAATCCTCGAATTCTTCATCTCACAAGAAGAGCAGCTCTAAGAAGGCTCGGGCATTCATTGGCAAGGAAATGGACTCTGAAGCTGAATCTGAGGAACATGAGGAAGAGGAGGCATCTGAGGAGTCAGAATCTGGTGTGGCAAGCCTAGCCCTCGCTACTGCATTCGTCAGCAAGTCCATCTTCAACTCTGAGGAGCATGACTTCCCCAATAAGGCTGACGATGGCGATGATGACTACGCTCCCACCTATTGCTTCATGGCAAAGGGTGCCAAGGTACTCAAATATCCCTCCTCTGAATCAAGCGAGGATGAATCTGATGAAAACCTCAAGCCTAGCTACTCTAAACTTGCTAAGATTGTTGTGAAACAACAAAAGGCTTTTGAAAAGGTTCAAAACATGCTAGACAAGAGTGATGATATGTTGGGTGAAGAAATGGATCGCACCAAAACTTTGACTGAAAATCTTCAGAGACTTCAATCCAAGTTTGATAATCTTGAAAGTCATCATAACACTCTCTTATCTGATCATGAGAAGCTTTCTTATGAATTTCTTCAAAGAAAGCAAGATCTTGAGAAGCTAAGGGAGAGTTATGAAGATCTTCAGAAGGAGCGTGATTCATTACTTGCTCAACAAATCAGCGCTGCTCAGGAAGAATTTATTCCTCCATGTTTGAAGTGCATTGAACGTGAATCTGCTAATTTTTCACCTGAATGTTCAAATGCTTCTACTGCTACAAATTCTTCACCTGTCTCTGCTATCACTAATTCCTCATCTGAGGATATTGCTAGTATCACTGACAATGCAGGGCTGAAGGAATTGTATATGACAGGCATGTACAAAAGCCTCAAAGGGCATCATGCTCTTTGTGATGTGCTTAAAAAGCGGATCCTCAACAGGAACCCTAGGAAAGAGGGTATTGCCTTTGAGAGGAAACTCAATGCTGATGGAACATACTGGAAGCCTGAGCAGTACCCCAAAATCTCATGGGTTGCTGCAAAGGGACCTCCAGTAGATCCATCTACTCTATCTGGCTTTACATGTGAATCTCCTCATTCTTCTGATGAGTCATTTGACTCACACTATAAGCTGTCAAAAATCAGAATGGTGAAGTATTTGCTAGATATGTTGGCACTAACTGCAGGAACGGTTGCCCTATGAAGAAAATATGGGTTCCCAAAAGGTGCCTTGAAAGTCTTCAGGTGAATGTCATCATGACACCACCTGTGAAGAATAGGAACCCCAGATCCAACTCTTCATATGGACCAAATTCTTCATATGGATCCACTAAGGGCTATGAATATGTGCATTATTCTTCAAATCATTATGTTCATAAGTCCTCGAAGAATTTCTCTGCTTATTCATATGCTTACCCTAACTCCTCTTATGTGAAACCAAGTGGGCTGGCTTCTATGCCACCTTTTTCTTATGGAGCTCGCAGAATGATGACCTCTTTGCCACCCCTTTAGATGTGGGTGGTGAAGAAAAAGAACTGATCTATTATGCAGGGTCAGGTCTCCAGACGTACTTAAGTGTCTGAAGAATTTGCTGGAGACCTGAATGTGCTTGAAAGGACGCAAGCTAATCATGAAGAAATGAATTCTCATTTCTCACGTCCTCATACTGCTTTATCTGTTCTATTGCTTGATGAAATTGATGTCATATTCTTCACTAATGAATTTTATGAGTTCGTAAGTTGCACTAATTCATCTGTAGGACGATCTACCCAAAGCCACTTAGTGGGTCCTCGATAGTGGATGTACAAATCACATGACTGGTGACAAGAATCTATTGCTGGATGCTACCTTATCTCCATCGCATCTGAAGCATATCACCTACGCTGACAAAGGAAAAAAGCAAGGTATTGGGTCTAGGTAAGGTTGCGATCTCAAAGGATCGACACATGGACAAAGTCATGCTTGTCGAGTCCTTAGGATTCAACCTCATGTCAGTCTCAATGCTTTGTGATCTTGATATGGTTGTTATCTTTGGCAAGTATCGTTGTGTTGTGATCATGGAAGCTGACCATTCCAAAGTCTTTAGGAGAGGAGATCTGTATATTGTTGATTTCTCTACAGGACCACAACCAGCTATATGTCTACTTGCAAAAGCTTTAGAAGGCTGGCTATGGCATCGACGACTTGGTCATGCTGGCATGAGGAACTTGCACACGCTCGCGAAGAAGAAGCATGTCATTGGCATTGAAAATGTCAAATTCCTCAAGGATCACTTGTGCGGAGCCTGTGAAGCTGGAAAGATGACCAAGGCCAAGCATCCAGCGAAGACTATCATGACTACCACTCGACCATTTGAATTGCTTCACATGGATCTCTTTGGTCCTAATCATTATTCTGCATTCACTAATGAAGCATCTCTATATGGCTTTGTTATTGTTGGTGATTACTCTCGTTACACATGGGTACATATCGTCACTTACAAACGTGAAGTGCAGGAAGTTTTCAAACGATTTTCCTCGAGGGCTTCAACCAACTTTGGTGTGAAGATCAAGCACATCAGAAGTGACAACGGAACTGAGTTCAAGAATACTGGTCTTGATGACTATCTTGATGAACTTGGTATTACTCATGAGTTATTTGCTCCTTATACTCCTCAGCAGAATGGCGTCGTGGAGCGCAAGAACAGGACTCTTGTTGAGATGGCTGATAACCCACAAGTATAGGGGATCAATTGTAGCCTCTTTCGATAAGTAAGATTGTCGAACCCAACGAGGAGCTAAAGGTAGAACAAATATTCCCTCAAGTTCTATCGACCACCGATACAACTCTACGCACGCTTGACGTTCGCTTTACCTAGAACAAGAATAAAATTAGAAGTACTTTGTAGGTGTTTTTGGATAGGTTTGCAAGAAAGTAAAGAGCACGAAAGTAAAAGCTAGGGGCTGTTAAGGTAAAGACACAATAAAGTAAATATAGCGAGTGTGGAAAAGTGGTGGTAGGAGTTGCGAAATTGTCCCGAAGCAATTGACTACTTTACTAGACCGATAGCAAGTTTTATGTGGGAGAGGCCACTGCTAGCATGTCATCCCTGACTTGGAATTCTATGCACTTATGATTGGAACTATTAGCAAGCATCCGCAACTACTAACGTTCATTAAGGTAAAACCCAACCATAGCATTAAGATATATTGGTCCCCCCTTCAATCCCGTACGCATC
Organism: Aegilops tauschii subsp. strangulata; assembly: GCF_002575655.3. Lineage (NCBI taxonomy): Eukaryota > Viridiplantae > Streptophyta > Magnoliopsida > Poales > Poaceae > Aegilops > Aegilops tauschii. The sequence continues at coordinate 298,315,508 of NC_053041.3, read as the reverse complement.
AATTTCTATGCTAGGCTGAAGCTTCTGTCACCCTTGCCCTCCAATACATTGTCCTATCAACATACAACTAACCCTATGGTGTGATCCACGCGCGCACTCATATGATGGGCACCAAAGGACAGCAACATAACCACATGCAAATTAAATCAATCATAGCAATTCATCAACCACCGATAGGACAACGAAAATCTACTCAGACATCATAGGATGGCAACACATCATTGGATAATAATATGAAGCATAAAGCACCATGTTCAAGTAGAGGGTACAGCGGGTTGCGGGAGAGTGGACCGCTATAGATAGAAGGGGGAAGGTGATGGAGATGTTGGTGAAGATGGCGGAGGTGTTGGTGAAGATCGCGGTGATGATGATGGCCCCCGGCGGTGTTCCGGCGCCACCGGAAGCGAGGGGGAGAGAGAGCCCCTTCTTCTTCTTCCTTGACCTTCTCCCTAGATGGGAGAAGGGTTTCCCCTCTGGTCCATGGTCTCCATGGCGTGGGAGGGGCGAGAGCCCCTCCGAGATTGGATCCGTCTCTCTGTCCCTCTCTGTTTCTGCGTTCTCTGATTCTGCCCTGGCACCGTTTCTTTTATATCCGGAGATCCGTAACTCCGAGTGGGGTGAAACTTTCGCCCAGATCTTTATCATAAAATTAGCTTTCTTGCGGCAAAAGAAGAGCGTCAACTGCCTTACGGGGTGCCCACGAGGGTCCAGGGCGCGCCTACCCCCCTGAGGCACGCCCCCTGCCTCGTGGCCCCCTCGGGCACCGTCTCGCGTTGATTTTACTTCCCCAAAATCATAAATATTCCAAAATAATTCTCCATTTGGACTCCGTTTGATATTGGGTTTCTACGAAACATAAAACATGCAAGAAACAGGAACTGGCACTGGGCACTGGATCAATATGTTAGTCACAAAAATAATATAAAAAGTTGCCAAAAGTATATGAAAGTTGAATAATATTGGCATGGAACAATCAAAAATTATAGATACGATGGAGACGTATCAGCATCCCCAAGCTTAATTCCTGCTCGTCCTCGAGTAGGTAAATGATAAAAAAGATAATTTTTGATGTGGAATGCTACCTAGCATAATCTTGATCATGTATCTAATCATGGCATGAATATTAAGACACGAGTGATTCAAAGCAATAGTCTATCATTTGACATAAAAACAATAATACTTCAAGCATACCAACCAAGAAATTATGTCTTATCAAAATAACATAGCCAAAGAAAGCTCATCCCTACAAAATCATATAGTCTGGCTATGCTCCATCTTCACCACACAAAGCATTCAAATCATGCACAACCCCGATGACAAGCCGAGCAATTGGTTCATACTTTTTAACGCGCTTCAGCCTTTTCAACCCTCACGCAATACATGAGCGCAAGCCATGGATATAGCACTATAGGTGGAAAAGCATATGATGATGGAGGTTGTGTGAGAAGATAAAAAAGGAGAAAGTCTCACATCGACGCGGCTAATCAATGGGCTATGGAGATGCCCATCAATTGATGTAAATGTGAGGAGTAGGGATTGCCATGCAACGGATGCACTAAGAGCTATAAGTGTATGAAAGCTCAAACTGGAAACTAAGTGGGTGTGCATCCAACTTGCTTGCTCATGAAGACCTCGGGCATTTGAGGAAGCCCATCATCGGAATATACAAGCCAAGTTCTATAATGAAAATTCCCACTAGTATATGAAAGTGATAACTCAAGAGACTCTCTATATGAAGAACATGATGCTACTCTGAAGCACAGGTGTGGTAAAGGATAGTAACATTGCCCCTTCTCTCTTTTCTCTCATTTTTATATTTTTATTTTATTTTAATTTTAATTTTTTGGTGGGCTTCTTTAGCCTCTTTTTTTTTGGGCTTCTTTGGCCTCTTTTATTTTTTGTAAAGTCCGGAGTCTCATCCCGACTTGTGGGGGAATCATAGTCTCCATCATCCTTTCCTCACTAGGGCAATGCTTTAATAATGATGATCATCACACTTTTATTTACTTACAACTCAATATTACAACTCGATACTAGAACAAAGATATGACTCTATATGAATGCCTCCGGCGATGTACCGGGATGTGCAATGATCTAGCGTAGCAATGACACATCATGCTAGCTATCTTACGATTATGCAAAGCAATATGGCAATAAATGCTCAAGTCATGTATATGATGATGATGGAAGTTGCATGGCAATATATCTCGGAATGGCTATGGAAATGCCATGATAGGTAGGTATGGTGGCTGTTTTGAGGAAGATATAAGTAGGTTTATGTGTGATAGAGCGTATCGTATCACGGGGTTTGGATGCACCGGCGAAGTTTGCACCAACTCTCGAGGTGAGAAAGGGCAATGCATGGTACCGAAGAGGCTAGCAATGATGGAAGGGTGAGAGTGCGTATAATCCATGGACTCACATTAGTCATAAAGAACTCATATACTTATTGAAAAAGTTTATTAGCCCTCGAAGCAAAGTACTACTACGCATGCCCCTAAAGGGATAGATTGGTAGGAAAAGACCATCGCTCGTCCCCGACCACCACTCATAAGGAAAGCAATGAAAGAACACCTCATGCCCCGACTTCGTTACATAACGATTCACCATACGTGCATGCTACGGGACTTGCAAACCTCAACACCAGTATTCCTCAATTTCACAATTACTCAACTAGCACTACTCTAATATCACCACCTTTATATCGCAAAACTATTGCAAGGAATTAAACATATCATATTCAGTGATCTACAAGTTTTATGTAAGATTTTATGACTAACCATGTGAATGACCAGTTCCTGCCATCTCTCTAAATAGATATAAGTGAAGCAAGAGAGTTTAATTCTTTCTACAAAAGATATGCCCATGCTCTAACAAATATAAGTGAAGCAAAAGAGCATTCTACAATTGTCTAAGTGAAGAGAAACAGGCAATCCAAACTTCAAATGATATAAGTGAAGCACATGAAGCATTCTATAAAGCCATACTCAAAAGATATAAGTGAAGTGCAAAGAGCATTCTATAAACCAACCAAGGACTATCTCATACCAGCATGGTTCATAAAATAAAAAATAAAACTAAATGCAAAAGACGCTCCAAGACTTGCACATATTGCATGAACGAAACGAATCCGAAAACATACCGATACTTGTTGAAGAAAGAGGGGATGCCTTCCGGGGCATCCCCAAGCTTAGACGCTTGAGTCTCCTTGAATATTTACTTGGGGTGACTTGGGCATCCCCAAGCTTGATCTCTTGCCTCTCCTCCTTATCCTCATATCGAAACATCCTTGATCTTCGAACACTTCATCCACACAAAACTTCAACAGAAGACTCGGTAAGATCCGTTAGTATAATAAAGCAAATCACTACTCTAAGTACTGTTGCAAACCAATTCATATTTTGTTTTGGCATTGTGTCTACTGTAGTATAACTTTTCCATGGCTTAATCCACTGATATAAATCGATAGTTTCATCAAAACAAGCAAACTATGCATCAAAAACAGAATCTGTCTTAAACAGAACAGTCTGTAACAATCTGAACATTCACCATACTTCTTATACTTGAAAAATTCTGCCAAAATTCGGAAAAATAAAACATTTGTATATAAAGACAGTGCAAAAAGAATCATAACCATTCGACGTTCCCGTAAAAAATTAAAAATCGCGCACTACAGCTAAAGTTTTTGTCCTGCACCGTACAAACCAACAAGCATTGTAAACATCCTAAAGGCAAACCTTGGCACATTATTTTTATAATACAATGGAATTGTACAAGTGGATAATTATTTTTTTTGAAAAGTTTCTGTAATCAAGATTGACAAAGTTTCCGTGAGCATGAACAAAGTTCAAGGCTAGCTCCCACTTCAACAATGCTCGTCTTTCTCACTTTCGCTTTTCTTTTTGAAAAAGTTTTGGGTTCCCCTCTTTATTTTTTTGTTTTTAAACTATATGAAAGCACACAACAGAAATAAATGACTCTCTAAAACTTCCGGGTTGTCTCCCTGGCAGCGCTTTCTTTAAAGCCATTAAGCTAGGCATATAGTGCTGAAGTAATGGATCCACCCGGATCCCAAGGTATATCAAAGCCAATTTTAATTAACAATGATTTATGATTTAGTAGTGAGCACAAAGCAACATATATCATGTAATGGCGAAGTCTAACTCTCTTCCTATGCATCGGCATGTCATAAAAGAACAATTCATGCACACAAAGTAAAGGCCAATGCATAGTATAAACAGTTTCTTGCAATTTTATCGTGTTGGAAACATAGAGAGGTGGAGATACAGTTCCTCTCTAATAATAATTGCAAGTAGGAGCAGCAAGCACATGCATATTATATTCATCAAAATCATCATGTGCAACGGTAAAAGGCAACCCATCAATATAATCCTTAATAAAAGCAAACTTCTCCGATATAGTGTAGTTGGGAGAATTCAAAAAGATAATAGGACTATCATGCGTGGGTGCAATAGCAACAATTTCATGTTTAACATAAGGAACTATAGCAAGTTCATCTCCATAAGCATAATTCATATTGGCATCTTGGCCACAAGCATAGCAAGCATCATCAAAAAGGGATATTTCAAGAGAATCAACGGGATCATAACAATCATCCTTCGGTAAGCACGAAGGGAAATTAAACAATGTATGAGTTAAGAGTTACTCTCATTAGAAGGTGGGCACGGGTAGCTAATCCGCTCTTCCTCCTTTTGTTCTTCGCTCTCCTCATCATCTTTTTCATCCAATGATCCCATAGTTTCATCAATTTCTTCTTCCATAGATTCCTGCAAAGTATTAGTCTCTTCTTGGATAGCGGAGACTTTCTCAATAAGCGCATCAATATAGGAATTATATTCATAATTATCATAGCAGTATTTCAATATAGCAAAATTTTCAGGCCTATAAACATCATCATCAAAAGCTTCATACTTTTCAAACAAAGATTCAATTTCATAAGCACCCTTAAAAGCAACAAATTCTTCTATTTGTTCCACATCATAGTAATCATATATACCATTAGAATAAGAAGCCAAGGTTTTATTATCATTAAATTTGCATGAAAAGGGAAGGTGTGGAGCCTTCATCCTAGAGCAACAAGTATAATCATAACTCAAGCATACTTGCCGAGCATACCACTTCAATATATAAATTTGATCCCATAATAGTTTCCCTTTTTGTGTCAAGCGATAATCCCTAAAGTATTCACGTTGATCCAACGTTACTCCCATTACCAAATTGAATGGGTTTTCTCAGGATTATCAAAGTAGTACATAATATCTGTCACATAACGAGCATTGAGGGTTTTAGGAGGTTCCCCATCTCCATGAGTAGCAAGTACACCTATTTTTTTGGTATTTCGTGTTCCATATCCATAACTAAAGATAGAAAACAACTAAGAACAACAAATAAAAATTACTTAGTGATAAAGCAAACAAGCACGCACGAGAATATTCACCCCACGCTATTGCTCCCCGGCAACGGCGCCAGAAAAAGGTCTTGATAACCCACAAGTATAGGGGATCAATTGTAGCCTCTTTCGATAAGTAAGAGCGTCGAACCCAACGAGGAGCTAAAGGTAGAACAAATATTCCCTCAAGTTCTATCGACCACCGATACAACTCTACGCACGCTTGACGTTCGCTTTACCTAGAACAAGAATAAAACTAGAAGTACTTTGTAGGTGTTTTTGCATAGGTTTGCAAGAAAGTAAAGAGCACGAAAGTAAAAGCTAGGGGCTGTTAAGGTAAAGACACAATAAAGTAAATATAGCGAGTGTGGAAAAGTGGTGGTAGGAGTTGCGAAATTGTCCCTAAGCAATTGACTACTTTACTAGACCGATAGCAAGTTTTATGTGGGAGAGGCCACTGCTAGCATGTCATCCCTGACTTGGAATTCTATGCACTTATGATTGGAACTATTAGCAAGCATCCGCAACTACTAACGTTCATTAAGGTAAAACCCAACCATAGCATTAAGATATATTGGTCCCCCTTCAATCCCATATGCATCAATTTCTATGCTAGGCTGAAGCTTCTGTCACCCTTGCCCTCCAATACATAGTCCTATCAACATACAACTAACCCTATGGTGTGATCCACGCGCGCGCTCATATGATGGGCACCAAAGGACAGCAACATAACTACAAGCAAATTAAATCAATCATACCAATTCATCAACCACTGATAGGACAATGAAAATCTACTCAGACATCATAGGATGGCAACACATCATTGGATAATAATATGAAGCATAAAGCACCATGTTCAAGTAGAGGGTACATCGGATTGCGGGAGAGTGGACCACTGTAGATAGAAGGGGGAAGGTGATGGAGATGTTGGTGAAGATGGCAGAGGTGTTGGTGAAGATCGCGGTAATGATGATGGCCCCCGGCGGCGTTCCGACGCCACCGGAAGTGAGGGGGAGAGAGCCCCCCTTCTTCTTCTTCTTCTTCCTTGACCTTCTCCCTAGATGGGAGAAGGGTTTCCCCTCTGGTCCATGGTCTCCATGGCGTGGGAGGGACGAGAGCCCCTCCGAGATTGGATCTGTCTCTCTGTCTATCTGTGTTTCTGCGTTCTCTGATTCTGGTCTGGCACCGTTTCTTTTATATCCGGAGATCCCTAACTCCGATTGGGGTGAATCTTTCGCCCAGATCTTTCTCATAAAATTAGCTTTCTTGCGGCAAAAGAAGAGTGTCAACCGCCTTACGGGGTGCCCATGAGGGTCCAGGGCGCGCCTCCTGCCTCATGGCCCCCTCGGGCACCGTCTCGCGTTGATTTTACTTCCCAAAAATCATAAATATTCCAAAATAATTCTCCGTCCATTTTTATCCCGTTTGGACTCCGTTTGATATTGGGTTTCTGCGAAACATAAAACATGCAACAAACAGGAACTGGCACTGGGCACTGGATCAATATGTTAGTCCCAAAAATAATATAAAAAGTTGCCAAAAGTATATGAAAGTTGAATAATATTGGAATGGAACAATAAAAAATTATAGATACGATGGAGACGTATCAATGGCTCGCACTATGCTTGATGAATACAAGACGCCTCGTCATTTCTGGATTGAGGCAATTGATACTGCGTGCCACATCATCAACAGGGTATATCTTCACAAATTCTTCAAGAAGACTGCATATGAACTCCTCACTGACAAGAAACCCAATGTGAGTTATTTCAAAGTCTTCGGTGCTAAATGTGGGATTAGAGATCCTCATCACAATTCTAAATTTGCACCGAAAGCACATGAAGGTTTTATGCTTGGTTACGGAAAGGACTCGCACACCTACATAGTCTTCAACACCGTTCACCACAAGGTTGTTGAAACTGTAGATGTGCGGTTTGATGAAACTAATGGCTCGCAAAGAGAGCACCTACCTCCTGTGCTAGATGAACAGTCTCCTGAGGAAACCATCAAGTTCAAGGCTACCGAGGATGTCATTCCTACCGAAGAATCTGCTGAAGAAGTCATTCCAGACCGTGAAGAACATCATGCTGGTGCACCTAAGGAAAATGGCTCTGAAGAAAATGCTGATCCAATTCCTCGTCACCAACCCGCTCATCCTCGAGTTGCAAATGAAGTGCAGATTGAGAAAATCATCAGCGACATCAACGCACCAGGTCCTCTCACACGCTCAAAAGCTTCACATTTGTCTAAATTTTGTGGGCACTTTGCTTTCATCTCTATCATAGAGCCCACTAAGGTAGATGAAGCATTTCTGGAGCTTGAGTGGATTCAAGCTATGCAAGAGGAATTACATCAGTTCGAGCTCAACAACGTCTGGGAACTTGTCAAGCGACCAGACCCTCGCAAGTACAATATCATCATCACAAAGTGAATCTACCGCAACAAGCAATATGAAAATGGCCTTGTGGTGAGGAATAAGGCACGTCTTGTAGCTCAAGGCTACACACAGGTTGAAGGAATTGATTTCGATGAAACTTTTGCACATGTTGCTAGACTTGAGGCTATTCGCATATTACTTGCTTATGCTAACCATCATGACATCATCTTATATCAAATGGATGTGAAAAGTGCATTCCTCAATGGTAAGCTTGAGGAAGAAGTATATGTTGCTCAACCCCCAGGTTTTGAAGATCCAAAGCGTCCTGACCAAGTCTACAGACTCAATAAGGCCCTCTATGGCCTCAAGCAGGGCCCTCGGGCGTGGTATGATACTTTGAAGGAATTCCTCATGAAGAAAGGCTTCAAACCCGGTTCACTTGACCCAACTCTTTTCACTAAATCTTATGATGGTGAATTGTTTGTGTGCCAAATATATGTTGATGATATCATCTTTAGCTGTACTGACCAACGTTACACTGACGAATTTGGTTATATGATGAGGGAGGAATATGAAATGTCTATGATGGGAGAATTGAAATTCTTCTTAGGTCTTCAAATTCGTCAACAACGCAATGGCATATTCATATCTCAGGAGAAATACCTCGAAGATGTACTGAGGAAATTCGGCATGCAAGATTGCAAAGGCGTCAAAATCCCTATGCCCACAAATGGCCATCTATGTGCTGATGAAAATGGTATTGACTTCGATCAAAAGGTATACTACTCCATGATTGGTTCTTTATTGTATTTATGTGCATCTAGGCTGGATATTATGCTTAGTGTTTGCATGTGTGCCCGCTTTCAAGCTACACCGAAGGAATCACATCATAAGGCTGTGAAGCATATTCTTCGATATCTAGCTCACACTCCAACACTTGGATTATGGTATCCCAAGGGCTCGGCTTTTGATCTCATTGGATATTCAGACTCTGACTATGCTGGTGATCGTGTGGATGGCAAGTCAACATCAGGCACATGCCATTTCCTCGGACGATCCTTAGTCTGTTGGTCCTCGAAGAAATAGAACTGCGTATCATTGTCTACTGCTGAAGCTGAGTACATTGCTGCTGGTTCGTGCTGTGCTCAATTGCTATGGATGAAGCAAACCCTCAAGGACTATGACATCAACATGAAGAATGTGCCACTCTACTATGACAATGAGAGTGCCATCAAGATTGCTCATGACCCATTTCAGCACTCGAAGACAAAGCACATTCAGATTCATCATCATTTTCTTTGTGATCATGTGTTGAAGGGCGACATCTCTATCGAGCATGTGAAGAATGAAGAACATCTAGCCGATATCTTCACAAAGCCCTTGGATGAGAAGAGATTTAGCAAGTTGCGGTGTGAGCTAAATATCTTAGAATCTTCGAATGTCATTTGAAAAGGACACACATCCTCACACTTATGCTAAATTGATGACTTAGATGTGCAACACACGAAGTAACGTTTCTCTTCAATCAATGAAGTCTAACAATCTAAGTGTGAAGAAATCAACGAAGAATTTGATTCTCAGAGCCCTACGACAATTGTACGTGGCGTCTGAAATCAGCATTCTTATACGGTGGGTCAAGCCACCACAAAAGTTGAAAATCATCAATTTGAGTTTTTCTTCATTTTTGAAATTCCTCAGTGGTTCAATTTCTTCAACTTTGCAATGTCTTCACTGTTTCCGTCGTTTTCCTTCATTGGCTATATATATATGTGAGTTTATGTCCTCTACAGCATTCACTTATTGCTATTTCTTCAAGTTGCTTTTTCTGCTAAGTGAATGTGATCGGACCCTTCCCCCTCTATGCTAAACTCAACCCAGTCTTTGCAATGTCTTCACTGTTTCCGTCGTTTTCCTTCATTGGCTATATATATATGTGAGTTTATGTCCTCTACAGCATTCACTTATTGCTATTTCTTCAAGTTGCTTTTTCTGCTAAGTGAATGTGATCGGACCCTTCCCCCTCTATGCTAAACTCAACCCAGTCTGTTCACAAATTCTTCATGTGCGTTCTATTTGAAACCCGTTCAAAATCTTCACTGTGTCCTTGTCAGCTGAAGAATTTGCGAACGAAACATTAAAATTTTCATATCTGAATTTTCGGTTGTTGTCGCTCAAACCGTTCCACATTCCACGATATGATTATCCTATTCACCCACGATCTCACACGATCTCCACCTCTCTGTACGTGGGTGACACATGTCGCACGAATGAGAAGGGTCAGGGGCACGTTCGTCCATTTTCCTCGGGCGAGCGGTTTTCACCTCGGCTATAAATACCCCTCACCCTCCTCAGACTGTTTTACTCCGCTCAACCTCACTCCCTCGCTCGAGCTCTCAAAACCTAGCGCTGCCGCTACTTCCATCGTCGCCGGTGAGGGAGAGCTTCGCTGCCTCGACCTCATCGCCGTCGTACTCGCGCCGGCCGCGGATTTCTTCACTCCGCCGCCGCCGTAGCTGTCTTCCTCTGTCAAGTTAGGGCGTGGAAGATCTGAACTGACGAGCTTCAAATCTACTATTCATAGTTCGTCGTGTTCTTCGTCAAGGGTAATTAAAAGTCATTTTTACTGCCCTTGTTGATTCCTTTGATTTCTACAAATATTCAAAAGGTGTTTATTCTCCAATCTTCACACTCTAAACACCTCACACAAACATCTGTTCTTGATCTGTTTCCCTAAACAACATTTTTCTTCAAGATTCCTCAATTGTGTGGATTTCCAATCTATACAACTCTGGAACCTAAGTCAAAGAACGCTTAGTGAAATTCCTCAAGACACATCTGGTCAAATTCCTCAAACTTGTTCTTTTTGCAAAAACTTCTGAGAATGCATATGACCTCTCCAAATTCTTCGCACATATACTTTGTTCACATGTACACATGTCCATTGCTGAATCACTAGGTTCTCATCAACTTAACACATTTGTAGCATTCCTCGAAGAAAAGTTAGATACCTCATCAGAGAACTCAATTGTTCAGAATCCTCAGCTGAATAAAATGGCTGATGGCAAGAAACCTCAGAAGGGAGGGAAGAAGTTGGAAGTCAACAATGCTTTTGAGATTCCTGAAGACATCTATGCAGGGTACTGCACTCCTCCTCATGAGACAAAGAATGAGCGTAAAGTGCGCATTCAGAGGATAGAGAGGAGATGGGCCAGAGAATGGAGGGAATATCGCTATGTCACTCCCAAGTACATGAAGAAATTCACTGTACACCCTCCATGCCCAAGACCTTCATTGGCACCAGGCCAAGAAGCTGATCCCTCTAGCATCAGAAGAGGTGAGGATTTCCCCAAGGAGTGGGCCAAGCATCAAGCTAAGATGGCCAAAATGGAAAAAGAGGCAGTGAAGAAATTCAATGAAGATTCTGCTGCTACCACTGCTGAGGCCTCTGCTAGCAAGCCTAAGAAGGCTATGCCCAAGAACCCTGCACACAAGCCCAGTGCTTTTGCTTCAATGCCCTCACGGCCAAGCACCTCAGAAATGCCCTCACGGCCCAGCTCTTCAAAGCCCTCACGGCAAATTCCTCAAGCTGCTCCTGCTCCTCCAAAGTCCTCAGCTCCTCCTCCAAAGTCCTCAGCACCTGTGCATCTCGCCTCGTGCCACAAGACAACTGGCATCTCAATTGCCTCAGGAGCCTCTGCAAGTTCTTCAGCTCCTCTGAATTCCTCAACAGGCCCTACCTTGCTGAAGACCAAGGCCACTGCTGGACGAGGCTCTAGACCAAGTCCTCACAAGAAGCAGGTTGCCTTTCAAGTACCGTCCGATGAAGACGAAGCTGATGATGAGGAACTTGCCGAAATCATCAGAGATAGACATCAGAGGGCCGCTAGAGCCAAAGGAAGTGAAGTTCCTCTCCTACTGGATCCAAAGTTGATCCTTGAGTACATTGATCTCTGGCACAAGGACCCCAACACTCCTATGCCCGACTTCAAGCTGACTCCTGGCCAAATTCACATGCTAACCGCCTTCATTGGCGAAGAAAAATGGAAATTTGAAAAGGCCAGGCAGCTGAAGAAAGCTCAATACAAGAAGGAGCGACTTCTGAAAAAGAACATTGTGAAAATGACCACTGATGAACTCATTGCTGCTCAGACTGAGATCAAAAACCTCAGTGATGAATTTGACACCTACCGTGCAGACTGGCTAGGAGCCAAGGTCAGATTTGTCAAATTGGCAAAAGGATTTTCTTCAAATGCTGCTCCAACGCACATTGAAATTCCTCAGGATGAAGCATCTGCTCAACCCACTGAAGAACATGCCAGCACCGCTGATGAAGATCAGGCTGCTGATGACAATGAGAGTACTAGGGCTGATGCATCTATTCCAGCCGCTGTTGAAATTGCCAGGGCAACCACTAGTGTTGCACCTGAAGAACAAACCAGGCCAACTGCATCAGTTGTGCCTAAGGAAAATGAACCAATTTCCTCTGCTCCTCCTGCACCAACACCAAGTCCAATTCTTCCTTCTGCATCACAAGCAAAGAAAACTAAGGCTGCGGAGCGAGCAGCAGTGAAGAAGAGGAAAGCATGTGCTTCATCACATTCTTCAGCACCGAAGAAGATGAAGATATTGACAAGCTCTTTTGAGAATCCCATTGATGTTGTTCCTGTCTCCAGTATGCCATCAAAGGAACTCGTTCCTTTTGGAGAAGAATATGTGATCCCAAGCGGATCTGATGAAGATGTTCCTTCTGCTGCTTCTTCAGAGCAGTTGGATGAAGAAATTGAAGTGGATGATATCCCTTCAACTCCAGTTGTTTCATCGCCAGTGCCTCAGTTCACAGCTGAAGAGGCAGGCGTTGAAGAATAAGTCAAGAAGATGAACACATGGACATTGGGAGCACCACGCCTTTGATGAATGATGACTTTTGGGAAAGTCAGCACCCCAACTCTCCTTTGTTCACGCCACAGCAACAAATTCCTTAGTCTCCAGTGCACACTGAAGTTCAAATGGGCTCTGATGAACCTCGCACCACTCCTTCCATTCCTGAAGAAATTCCAGCCACTAGTGTTGATGAAGAAAAGAAGACCCAGGCTGCAACTGAAGCAGAAACTGAAATTCCTCAGCCTGTGGTTCTTGAGAATGTGATTCATGAGCCTCTGATGACTTTGACTGATACTCCTCAGCCCATGCCGAAGAATCCCTTCTCCAAGAAGCAGAAATTCAAGGCTGATGACTTCTTTCATGAGCATGTATTCTTCACAGACTACAATCCCTATGACTCTGCTCGCCTACGAAGGAAGCGTTCTGGACCGCAAGCCAAGCCAACTTCTATTCTTCACTGCTTTTTGATAAGGACAAAGTTTTCGACCACGAGCATATTCCTCATGTGGACATGGAATTGCTAGCTTGCTTCACATCAGTTCTCAGAGTTCTTCACGACGCTGGATTGCTCAACTTCTGCACCGATATCTGTGATTGGAATGAAGAGCTAATTCTTCAGTTCTATGCAACGCTGCACATCACAGGAAATGCTAAAGATGTGAACTCTTGGGTATTGGACTGGATGACAGAAAACACTCACTTCAAAGCACCGGCCTCTGAATTGCTTCATGCCCCACCTGTCAGTCCTCCCCTTGAAGGTGCTCATTGTATATATCATGAACCTGAACTCACTGATCACTATATGCAAGTGTTGATGAAGCCACTGGAGCCCGGTCAAGCCCCAAGGACCAAATTCCTTGCGAAGGAATTGCTATATGTGCCACGGACTATCTATCGCACTCTGACCAAGACATTGAGTCCAATCAAGGGCCATGACTCGAATGAAGAAGAGGTCGTCGGCATCATGAAGAATCTGCTGTTCAACATCATTTATGGCGTTCCTGTCAACTACCATGACTTCTTCATGAGGACTCTGGCCAATGTTGCATTGTCCCCTTTTGAATTGAAACCTTACGCTCCCTAGATTATGAGATTCCTCAGATCAAGGTCTTCAGTCAATTACAAGGCTGACTTTCAAAATCATCTCAGCTACTTGCCCCCCATTGAAGTCCTCAAGCAGACATTTTCCTGAGCTGATGAAAAGGGCAAGGCCACTGCTGTTATTGATGAAGGCATTCATCCATTGGATGGTCAGTTCCGCAAAGCTGCATCTTACTCCACCAATGATGACTCTGCCACTCATGACTCTGCCGCCAATGCCACCAAGCAAAATCCTCAAGGCACAACTCCAAGGGTGATGACTGATCGTGAGCTTCTCCTCAGTCTTCACCAGAAGGTCGATCGCAACCACAAATGGGTTAAGCGTCAGTTTGGTTCAATTCTTCACAACATGACTGCTACGGACAATTCAGTGAAGAAGAACCACTACTACCTCCATGAAGTATTCAATCGCACCTGGGCTGTTCTGTCTCATCTTTACGGTGAAGAAGATCTCAAGCAGATGGGCTTCAAGCAGGACTTTGACTGGTCTCAGCCACCATTGAAGAAATTCAAGAAAGTCAAAGTTCCTTCCTTGGTAGCCAGCTCATATTCTTCATCACACGAGACTGATGAGCATGAAGATTTGGACGACACTGCGGCATGCCCTACTTCAACAACCGACCACAACAACGCTGGCGCTCCTCCATCGTCTTCGTGATATTCTTCAGGGGCGTTAGTCCTCATTTTTCGTCCCTTTTGGTCATTCGATGACAAAGGGGGAGAAATTTGAGTTAGTCTTCAAGCGAGTCTCTATATATGGGCGCTTTTTTTCTAAGTTACAACTCTCGTTCTTCTGAAGACTTTATTGGATCGAGTTGTAAACTTAACCCGATGGTGGTCTGATACTTTTGCTATGTTCTTCTGCATGCTATTTCCTCATATATGTTAATGCACACATGCTGAATTACATCAGTCACCATATTTCATCATGCGTTTCAAATTCCTCATATCATATGTTAAATGCGTGTATGAATTACAAGATATAGGGGGGATCTCCATGATTCTACTCTTCAAATGTGCATTGCTTCAAAAGCAAATTCCTCACTATGCACATCTTCAGGGGGAGTTCTTCTATATCTTGCAATCAAATTCCTCAATATGAGTATTTACACTTCATATGTTTATCCCCGTTGAAAACTTAACCTATATTGTCATCAATCACCAAAAAGGGGGAGATTGTAAGTGCATCTAGTGCCCCTTAGTGATTTTGGTGTATTGAAGACTTATAGGTTAAGGGACTGATGCGTTTGTGAGTGTACACAGGTCTATAAGTCTATGAGGAGTTTGATATTTACAGAGAAAGTCGACCCTAAAAATGAATGTCTTCAACTGAAGACTTTGGATGTCTGAAGACTTTCTGAAGACTTTGAAAGTGAAGAAATTGGTGTGACCGTGAAGACTTGGATTTCATGCGAGGAACATGAAGCATGAAGACTTTTATTTTCGTAGTTTAATTTTCTCTTTCTTGAGTCATAGGAAACACCGTACTGTTAAAGGGGGTCGAGGAAAAACTAAGGAAAAGTTTCCAAGTGATGCTCATCTCAGAATCCTACACCCACCAATCCTTTCGAGTGAAGCCATTGGAAATCTCATGCAGTTCAGTCAATTTCTTCAGTGATAGAGACGAAGTTCTTCTGGTCTCTGAGGAATTTGTTCTGACCGAGTTTAGGAATTCGCCAGTGCGGATTGCCTACAAGTGAGGATCATGATAGCCCTGAGGAATTTGATAGTCAAATATCCGACCGTTGTTGTGCTATGCGCCAGCTGTCCCAAAATATCTACCCACCTAATGGTCATATCATTGAAGGGCATTTATGTCTTATCATGTTGGGATGATCCCTAGGCTATAAATAGCCGCCCCTACAACCACTAGCTGGTTGGCTGCTCCGAGGAAACTGACACTTGTCATTAAGAGCATCCCATCCTCCGAGGACTTTGAGCAAAAATCATCAAGTGAGGAAAACCCAAACCCAAACACCTTCAAACCAAAGTGATTGAGCATCACTGAAGAAATTGTTCCTGTGTGGATCCGACGCTTGTTACCTTTGAAGACTGTGCATCTTCCAGACGGTTAGACGTCATGGTCTAGAGAATCCAAGAGGAAATTGTGGATCGCTGAGTGACCGAGTTTGTGCAGGTTTGGAAGTCACCTGAAGACTTACCACGAGTGATTGGGCGAGGTCTGTGTGACCTTAGCTCAAGGAGAATACGGTGAGGACTATGTGTCTGGGACTATGTGTCCTCAGGTTTAAATACCTAGCCGCTCCAACCAGACGTACAACTGACACAGCAGTTGGAACTGGTCTACCAAATCACTGTCTTCACCAAGCCTACTGGTTCTATTTCCTCAACCCTTCCATTTCCTCATTACTGTGTTGTGTGCTCGATCGTTACTGTTTGAAGACTTTGACTGAAGACTTTCTCAATTTCCTCAGTTCAATTTCTTCAGTCTGTTTGTCTTCAGCCTGCATATCCTATGCTTACGCTTTCTGTACTCTGTGTTTGTTTTTCATTTCATCATGATGACCATGCTTATGTTATGTTATGTCTGCATCTGAGTACTTATTCTGCTGCAAGTAGTTCTTCGCTTAGAAATTTCCTCACCTTGAAATTCCTCAATGAAGAATTCATAAAAATCGCCTATTCACCCCCCCTCTAGTCGACTTAACGCACTTTCAATGGGATGCCAGTGAGGTCCCCTTTTCTGCACCCACATGTGTGAACTTGCAAGTTAACAACATGGGTTTGCTGCCCACTTGTAACTTGCCACAAGTCCACACCAGCTTGAATAGGTTTGCAAAATTTGGCCCTCTCCTTCTCAACCTCTAGCTTCTCACTGTAATGGGGTGTTATCTCCCATCTAGCTTTCTTTCCACTCTCCCTATTCCTATGCCACCTCACCATCTGCTTATCCTTTATTCCATCACACATTGTCCTAATTGGTTTCTTCCTAACATCTAGGACATACTTGTTGAACACCTCAGACAAATTGTTAACTACAAGGTCA
This sequence comes from Aegilops tauschii subsp. strangulata, assembly GCF_002575655.3. Classification (NCBI taxonomy): domain Eukaryota; kingdom Viridiplantae; phylum Streptophyta; class Magnoliopsida; order Poales; family Poaceae; genus Aegilops; species Aegilops tauschii. The sequence goes on along the minus strand of NC_053041.3, from coordinate 298,298,732 downwards.
GTCTTGCAATTTGTGTCAAATGCATGCCTTGCCCATGTTTTCTTGGGTATTGCACAAAGCCACTTCCAAGCTTCCTCACATTCAGTTCTCAGGTCATTCATTGCAATGTTAAATTTGTGTTCACTATATGCATAGGCAGCATTATCCATATACTTCTTCAGATCTTCCCCCCTAAACCCAGCATTTTGGAAGTTTGCATATATATGCCTAAGGAAGAACCTTTGGTTGCAATTAGGAATGACAGCATTCACTGCATTTACTAGGCCCTGGGACACACAGTTAAACTAGCTAAGCTACTATCTAGCACAAAACAACCATATAAGGACAAGGTGAGATGATGCAAGCACATACCTTTTGTCTATCTGACATTATTGTATATGGACCAAACTCTCCCACTTCTCCTCCTAGGCATATTTTTAGTTGGTGTAGAAACCAACACCAGCTAGGTGTGTCCTCTTGCCCAACAATACCAAATGCTAGTGGGTATATATTGTTGTTGCCATCTCTACCAGTGGCAGCAAGTAGTTGAGCACTAGTAGTTAACTTGATGAAGCACCCATCAACACCTGAATAAGCAAGCAAATTCAATATCTAAAACATTAAAATGCATTTAAAGATAAAACAATCTGTAACTAATGCACAAGGTGAAAAAACTGACCAATGAAGGGTCTGCACACCTTGAGAAACCCCTCCCTTGCTCCATTGATGCAATAGAACATGGCATGGAATCTTGGGCCTGGATGGGGGATTTTTTCAGTGGGTGTTGGAGTTACATTAGTGACTACTACTCTACTCCCAGGGTTTGTATCCATCACTGTCTGAGCATAGTCTTTCAACCTAGGGTATTGCTTTTTGTGGTCTCCTAACACAGCATCAATGGCTAGGTTCTTTGCCCTATATGCCATTGACTTGGGCACATCCACACCATACTTCTCCATGCAAGCATCAATCAAAGTCTGAATGCCAGTTGTTAGATCAGATCCGAACAGTGACTCATACTTGTTGGAAGCCACTTGGCACTTACCCTTGTTGTCTCTGTACTAATAGGGCAAGTGTGCTCAATTCTCATCTTCTTAATTACAAATGTAGTTTCACCTTTTATAACTGCTGCCACCATAAAGAAGTTGCAATGTTTTTGGTTGCATTCTACAATTATCCTTTGATCCGAGTTCCTGTGATATTTGAAGTTTCTGCCTTGAGTGATGTGTAAGTTCAACAAAGCCTCTCTGAATTGATGTTGATCCTTGAAACACATCTTTAGACATAATTGCTCATGAGGTTGCTCCATTTTCTAGGAGGCCTCTGCTTTGCCCTGCTCTTCCTTTTCTTTGGTAGCACAAATGACAATGGCTCAAAACCATCATCATCAACCTCCTTCAACAATCCTTTCTCTTCTTCATCAGATGAAGGTTTGAAATCAGGCTCCTCCTCTTGTACTACACTTGAATGTGACCTTGTTGTAGGCCCTCGCCTAACTGGAAGCTTCTGTTTCTTCTTCTTCTTCTCTTCATGTACAATTACAGTTTCTTCATCCTGTGAAACAACTTTGTCATCTTCATCCATTTGAAAAGTTCCTCAACCTTTGTGTCACCCTCATAATGCACCACTTCTTCCTCCTCAGATTCTTCATCATCTGTTTCTTCCTCTTCTATTTCATCATACTCTCTATGTCTGTTTCCCTCATCCATCTCTATGTCATCAACATCACCCATATAAAAAGGGTTTCCATCACTGTCATCTTCACCTTCACAATCAGAACCACCACTACCCTCATATCCCTCTTCTTCTTCTAGCTCCAAAACAGCTTTTAGCTTTCCTTTTACATTCCTTCTCTCTTGTGTGCAAATACCAGTACCATGAGCTGCACTACAGCTGCTACTCTGACTTTCAAAGACAACTCCTTGATCAACAGCATAGATGGGTGGCTCACTGAGATCATATAACACAGGCTCTTCATACACAACTTTGGACAATTCTTGCCTCTCAAACTGGCTGCAAGGAGGTGGACATGCCCTCACTAGCAAATTTAGAACCTTACACTCCTCAACCTGCCTCTTTACTATATGCAACTCAGCATTACTCTCTACCATCTCCAATCATTTCTCTCCTAAATCTGGATTCTCAATGTTAAACAGCAGATCATATTCACTAAATCCTTGGGTTTCCATCACTGCAATCATATTCAGATATGTTACATCTGAACTGCAGAGCTTCAGCTCAAACATTTCTGAAGCATCAACATGGAACCTAACATCCAAAATGTCATCATACAAACTGCAAAATGAAATAACCGACGAAAATGGTTAACAATTTAACCATGGCTAATAAACAATTTTACTTAACAGATAGGTTAACAGATATTCAGTACCCAAGTTTAACATAAGCATAAAACACTTTTTTAGTTAACACTTAAGCTTTCTTTTACTATTCTCAGATATGTTAACATGTAAACACTTTTTTAGCCAACATATAAACAAAGCTTTGTTTAAGTTAACATATAAACAAAGCTTTTATTTACCCTTAGCCCTAGTCAACAATTCCAATAAACATAGTTACTACAAATCAAACATATTATGACAACAAAGCATAATGATACTATACAATGTAAACAACTAATTACAGAGTGGGTAGTTAACCCTATGACAACAAACTGATGTTTTGTATTTTCAGAGAAGTAGTTAAGAGAATAATGCTACTCTGCTCTAGTTAGTTAACACCTAATCCCAATTTGGACTCAACAATAACAATGTAAATCATATGCGGCAGTAGCAATTAGAGTGCTAAACATGGAGGCAGTAAACCCTAACCCTAATCCCCAAATTCATTTAGCAAAAATGGAAGAGTGGAGCACTTACAGCACACCACCGATGCCATGAGTCCACTGATGGGCGGTGCTAGGGTTGGCCACCCAAATCCGCGCCATCCGCAGCTCTGCTCCATTGACAACGTCGGCTCCGCAAAATCATCGTCCTTGCTACTGTACTCCGAGGTGGAGTAGCCGTCGACGCCTAAGCGGGGGAGGTCGCCGCCACTGCCATTGTCATCGCCCCGGCCCTCGCCGCCTGCCGGAGTCGCCGACGACATCGTCTCCTAGGGCATAGCAGACGTAGGGGAGAGGAGGGCGCGAGAGAGGAGCAGCCGCGAGGGAGAGGACAATGCCTAAGCAGTTCGAGCCATGGCTGTGGCGGGGTGGTGTGGCGGTCGGCGGGGCGGGCGGGAAGGCAGGCGGTGGCGAGGGAGGAGGAGGAAGAGGGCAGAGTACGGGTCGGGGTCTGGCTCGAACGCACCAGTCGCCGCTCAACTGTTCGCCCCGGGGCTCGTCCGAGTCAGCGCGCGGGCACACGCTCACTGGCCAGCATGGCACCTGACGGGCGGGCCCAACCGGTCAGATTCCCTGTCAATACGTATAAAACGCACTTTTAGCCTCTTTTGCATCGTCTCGCCCCAAACTTGGTACTGACACGTAAAAATTACCAAACATGGTACCAATTTGCTTCCAATGCCCCAATTGTGGTACTTCTGTGCAATTTACTCTGAAGCCTCACTCAGAGTGATACGCAACACACGTCCACAAGGTTTTTGAAACCCGAAACTCCACACGTTTGGATGAAATCCCGTGAGTACGGCTGTTATGGGCTACCCTAGGTAGACTGTTTGTCCCTAGAGCCTCATAGAGTACTGTCTCGAACACAAAGAGCGAGGAGGAAGAAAAAATAAGGGACAGCGAAAAGGTAGTTGTGATAGATGCATTTGACGATTGTGTGTGTCGTTTCTTTTTCTTTTTCTTTTTTGTTTCAGTGGGTCATCGTCTCTCAGATATAAGGTGGGTGAGCTTTCATACAAGAAAAGTCTTAAATCTCGTTCAAAACATCAAAACCTACTTAACTTAAGTAGACCAAAACTAACTTTTGGTCTGACCCGGAACTTTCGGGCTTAATATGTATAAAATAGCTTATTTGTATTGATCATGGAGGTCCTCATACGATATTGGATTGAGATGATCACAAAAGCAAATTTGGTCTTCTTGTCAAGAAGATGAATGACTTTCATGTTCATGAATTTTATTCATCCAAGATTATTTTGCGGGTGCATTTGTGCATGTAAATCAGTAAAAAAATATTATAATTCTAGTTTTGTATGTGCACCACGTGCAATCTTTTCGTAAATTCCAGAACTTTAGGGGCTAGTCCGGAACTTGTGTATCAACTGTTTCGGCTCTCGAGGTTGCATACGATCTTGATTAGAGATGATACAAAAATTAAAGTTGTTTGTTTTGACGATACGGGATTTTTAAGTTGAAAGCTTTTCCACTTGAGGTCCTCTTACATGTATTTTCTATCACGCCAAAATTTGGTGTCAACACATGCATCTCCGAGCTTGTCATACTATTGCGTGCAAACTCCGATTTGGCCTACCATCATATCCACTAGATGACCCGTTGCCCCAATTGGCGTGGGGACCAACTCCAACCTGCAAGTTAAATGAAATATATGAAATTTAAAATGGAAGTCAAGTGAACCATTTGAAGAGACAAATAAGAAAACAACTAATGCAACTGAAAATATAGGTGAATTCTTCGCCCATGCTAGTTTCTAAACAAGGTCATATCGACCTATGCCCCTCACTTACACGAACGCGCACTCCCTCTCTATCTCCATCTCTCTATCTTCTATCTCTATGTGAAAACATCCCTAGCCGCCTGGAAGTCAAGTGACCTATTTGATTAATTAAACTACTAGTAGAACGTTCGTGCGTTGCTATGGGTTATAATGCATATAAATGAATCAAACAAATGATTAAGGGTGTCTCCAAGGTCGAAGATCATTTCTCCTTCATACATCTGGACATGTTCGGATATCAAACGGGCCGCAGCGGGTTCCTCAAAATTCAACATTTGGATAATACGAGCTCCCTAAAATCCAGCCCATACAAAAATACCTTTGATAGCTAGTGGTAAGCCAACAAAGAACTTAGTGTTGTTCGGCCCCAACCTTCCACCTTAAGACTTTTCTTGCCACCAAAAGAGAAGCACGCTTTGGCGGGAGCAGCGACACAGGGTCTAACAACAGGTCATCAATATAATGAGCAATAACAACTCTCTATCCCGCTTCTTTCTTCCCCGGTAGTCGTCCGGCCTCCTTAACCATCCTCCTCTTACAAGAAGACAAAGCATCATCTTTCTCCCTACCTTTGCTTTCCCCCCACTTTCATTCTCTTGATCTGCCCATCCTCTAGCATTATTCTTGTTCAAAAGTCCCATCCCGTCTTACCATCGCTTGTACACATTTTAATAACTTTAACAAAATCTATGAAAATAGTTCTCATGTGCACCTTCATTGCTAGTGACTCATGCCCCTTCATCCGATGCCGCTCGTAATACCTACTGACCCTCATAGTACCTATCTATCCAACAATGCAAATTACCACTACATTTTCTGATTGTTCCCTATTTTACAACATATAGTGATGAAGTCTTAGTAGGCAAAAACATTATCACTTATTGTGTTACCAATTTGCCTTCCTGAAAAAAGAAAAAAACAATGCAATTTATCCTTGGCATCAATGGATTTAGCAGGTCTTATACCTTCCTCATCGAAGAAAACTACTTCCTGAAAATGATAAGAAAAAAAGACATCACTGGAATACATATGTAGAAATCTTAATTCATCTCAAACATTTGCAGCTAATATTAATGAAATAAATGATGAAGTATATGCACAACAATGATGATCTTCTGGGTAAATAAAATCCAAACACCGTACATGATTTGATGACAATTATTTGTATTTGGCAAATATAGGTTTTAACTCAATACATTTTTTGTTCAGTACAGAGGGCTTCTTTGTTGTTTGCTAAGAAAAAAATTATTCAGAAAAGATAGAGATGGATGAAATAACAGAAACAACTTTAGCATTTGTCCCCATAATGATTTTTTTTGGAAAAGGAGGAAGACCCCCGGCCTCTGCATCTGGGTGATGCATGCGTCCACTTTATTAATTATTCTCAAAAGACCTTACAAAGAAATACAATAGTAAGTCTGAAGCCACCGTCTAGGCAACATCTGTCGCTACTCCTATCCAGTTGATGTAGGGATGCTGATAGTCCGGGCCTAATACCATAGACCTCGCAGCCAAGCCTAACATCTAAATGGTGGGAGTAGTATGATTGATTTCATCCCCATAATGATGAAACAACAGAAACAACTTTTGCATTTGTCCCCACAATGTTACACCATGATAAGTATAATGCTAGATGCGGATATGAATTTTAGTTCAAATAACAGTTTTTTTTCACAAAGAGTGAATGGAAAAAATAATACCACAGAACTATCAAAGAAAGGCGTGAAACAACTGTCAGTGTATTCACCTCATTCTCGTTTCTTGCATTTAACCTCTCATATTGGTAGGTCTTACTCTTGGAATGGTCCCACCTGCACATCAGTTAATTTCAGAGAAACATAATGTTACATGGGTGCCACGTACCAATGGGAGACTGGAAGCACGGCTCAAGCAATAATGGTTTCAAACGCGCTTAGCATTACCATTGCTGCAATTCAAATTTGTATTCAAATTAATTATAGACGGAATGCAAAATAGTATAGCTCGTGCGTTGCTACGGGCTATAATACATGTAGATGGATTAAACAAATGATTAAGGTCGCTTCCAAGGTCGAAGCTCATTTTTCCTTCATATGCTTGGGCATGTTCGGACATCAAAGGGGCTGCCAGCAGGATCCATTTTTTTAGGAAAAACTTTTCACCCATTCATCAATTGTAAGGATAAAGAACAACAGTTGCCAACCATGTAGTTGCAATCATCCCCGTGTACAAGACGATCACACGCTAGATCAAATCAATCATGCTACTCCCATCATTTACTTATACGAGGCCACTATGAAATATATATTTTGCATCTATAAAAGGTCATCAACAGTAATCGAGACAAAAATTAATGATGTCTCCTCATACTAGTAATTTGTTTAATACTTGCATGCATGCAGTCATAATGGCACTCGTCTACTTTCTCCATTCAGATTCGGTTTTCCTGCATGCATGTGGTGTATTAATGATCATAGTAAACGAATAAAAATTAGGTTGCAAAACATGTATTAAATTTGAATTTTATCTTGGTACTTCCTCTGTTACGATTTAGAAGGTGCACTTCAGTTTTCATGCATTTTCAGAATAGAAAAGGATTAAGGCGTGTGTCTCCTTCAAGTTTATGCCCCGCTGCCTGGGCGAGCGCTCAGACTATCGCGGGCATCGCTGTAGCTGTCATTTAGGTCCCATTCGTGAGCCAGTGCTTTTTATCGAGATAAATGAGCTTGCGCATGGTGTGAACGACTATCTAGTTGGTTCGTTTTTGTTTTTAGAAACACTCTTAACTTTATTCATACTCATAACAATTAGATATACACTGATTTGAACCTAAGATCCAACAAAATACAAAGTAACTCCTATGACTAAGAATTACAATGAAATCTCTTGAAATTACCTTCTTTGCGGTATCAATCTCTGCTCGAAGAAATACTCCAAAGACTTTGGTAAAGAAGCCGCAGTTGGACTAGAGTAACGGTGTTGTCATTTTTTCACCCGCATGAACATTCCCAATAATGGTTTTTGAAAGCACCTTGAATCGCCCATCCAAAAAGATGGAAAGCCTTGATCGATGAACGTACCTGGGCCGGGGATGATCCCCTAAAAATGCAGGCCATCGAATCACTATATCTTCACCATGGTGTCGATGCAAGATTTCACCACCACAAAGAATCAGACAAACAAAAAAATCTTGACACAACAACATAAACTCATCAGATCCGAATAATCGGATCTGCAAGAACAGAAAACTCTCAAACCTCATGGCACCGCCAAAAGGCCGAGAGAAAATTTATTCTCGCAAAACTATGATGATCACTAGACGTTGACGGAGAACATAAATATCTTGAAGATCCGAGGTTCCCCCACCTTCCAACGCCAAGATGGCAGCTAGAGGCAAGGGACCTAAATTTCTCAGATGGTGACGACGACGACGGCACGAGAAAACCCTAGCAGATGTTACTCGCTTTTGACGATTAGCCTGCGAGGGGGCACTCCTTGAGTGGTGAGGCCGCTGCCGTATGGGCCCAGGTGGGGGTGGACATGGCCTTTGTGTTTTCGTGGGGTCGTGCAGGGTACATGTCTCAAACCGGAGAGGTCCAATCATGACCTGACGCATGAACAAAATTGAACATAGTAACCTGCAGTGAATGACATACTGGCAGTCGAAGAACATTAGCACCAGGTACTGTAGAAACTGCCCACTGTAATGACTGGTTTAATGTAGCCAACAACGGTAGCGAACCGGTTTTTGGGTCGTCCTTTTTATTTCAAAAGTTTTTGATTTTTTTAAAACGCAATCAAAATTTAAATTGCTGTTTTTTTTAAACAAGAACATACTTTGAAATACCGAACACTTTTTTGAACCTGTCAACAATTTTGGAGAAGGGAACATTTATTAAAATTCCAAAATTATTTTAAAACATGAACATTTTTAGAATTTGTGATTAAATTTTGTAAACAGGACCATTTTTTGAAATTCTGGACAATTTTCTATAATGCGATTTTTTGGTCGGAAATTCATGATTACCTTTTGAAAAAGCGAGTATTTTTCTTACAAAACAAACACTCATGCAATTAATGCTGAGTTAATTAGGCCATTTTGGGTGCGTGTAGCTGTATCCCATGCAAGTGGTACTTTTTCTTCATAGGTGTGTACGCGGGGTTAAAAGGTTGCATGCATGGTGCTAACGCCTCCTCACTAATTAGGCATGTAGATAACGAATGATGCTATTTTTCAATACGTGATGCAACCAATTGTTAAGCAACCTGTCACGTTACGTAAGAGCCGCACCAGGAGTCCCAAGATATTGGTAGAGATAAGCTAGGTAGTTAGTTCAATATCTATCCAATGTAACCTATTCTATCTCTTCTTCTCCAAGTCTCCAGTAATATCTCAACCCCCGACTTGTATGCGCTTCAGGGAGATTGCGCCCATGCTTATAACATGCAACACGTCTCCTCGTACCGAGGCTAAGACGTTTTCGCATCTCGCACATGGTAATCAGAGCCATCCTATTTTTCATCTAGCTTCTCTTAATTCCAATCATGCCTAAGCCATGTCTTCCTCCTCCGGCGTTTCTCACCCTAGCCTCAGTGGGCAGGTCATTGAGAAACTCTCCCGCACGAACTATGTGCTATGGCGCACATAGATCACGCCGCAGTTGCGTGGCGCCGGTGTCTTCAGCTATGTCGATGGCACTTCCCCGGAGCCGGCCAAGCTCCTCGCCGCCAAGGACAAGGACGACAAGGAGACCTTCGAGCCCAACCCTCTCCACCCTATCTGGGCCCAGGAGGATCAACACGTGCTCGGCTACCTGCTGAGCAACCTCTCTAAGGAGGTGCTCGTCACGGTGACCACGGTCACCACGGCGTAGGCGCTCTGGACGACGCTGGCGGACATGTACTTGTCGCAGTCGCCGAGCCGCGTCAACAACATTCATACCTCGCTCATCAATGTGCAGAAGGGCAACCAGTCCACCGCCGCCTACGTCGCCTCCATGCGCGGCCTCGCGGACGAGCTGGCCGCGGCCGGCAAACCGATCCAGGATGACGAACTCATCTCGTACATCCTTCACGGGCTGGATCTGGTGTACCAGCTCCTCGTCTCGGGCCTCGACGCCCGTGTCACCCCCGCCTCCCTCGATGAGATCTTCTCCATGCTAAGCTACTTCAACCAGCGCATGGCGCAGTTCCACGACTCGGGCAACGGGGTCTTCAAGTCCTCCGCAAACGTCGCCACCCGCGGTCGTGGCGGCGGCTCTCGCTACCGAGGTCCTTCCCGTGACAAGGGGAGGTCAGGTGGCACTAGGACCAGCGGCGGTGGCGGGCGTTTTGGCAACAGGGGTCGCCGTGGCGTCGGCTCTGGCAGGACCCGCCCGGACACCCCGCGCTGTTAGATTTGTGGCAAGCTGGGTCACACTGCCAAAGATTGCTGGTACCGCTATGATGAAGACGAGGACGATTCTCATGATCATGAAAAGGTCGCTGCGGTGGCTAAGGGCTCCTACGGCGTCGACACCAACTGGTACCTTGAAAGCGGTGCCACAAATCATCTCACCGGTGAGCTCGAAAAGGTGACCCTCCGTGAGAAGTGCCATGGCAAGGATCAGATTCACACCGCCGATGGTGCAGGTATGAGAATCAGTCACATTGGTCATTCAGTTATACATACCCCTCATCGTAAAATTCATCTTAGGAAGATTTTGCATGTTCCTAGTGCCAACAAAAACCTCCTTCCCGTTCATAGAATTGCACTTGACAAACATTTCTTCATTGAGTTTCATCCTTTTTTCTTCTTGATTAAGGATCAGGCCACGAGGAAAATCCTATATCGAGGTAGATGTGTTCGAGGACTATACCCGTTGCTTTCGAAGTTTAGAACACATAATAAACAAGCATATGGTGTTGTCAAGCTTTCCTCAACACGATGGCACGATCGTCTAGGACATGCTTCTTTTTCTTTAGTTGAACGTTTGCTTAGGAAGAATAAGCTCCCATTTGTTGGTGAGCGTCATGTTGAAACTATTTGTGATTCATGCCAAAGAGCAAAAAGTCATCAGTTGCCTTATCATGTTTCTACCAGTGTTTCTACTCAACCTTTGCAATTAATTTTTTCAGATGTTTGGGGCCCTGATCCTAGTTCGATTGGTAGACACACATACTACGTAAGCTTCACTGATGACTATAGCAAGTTCTCATGGATCTATCTTCTCAAGAAACGATCTGATGTTTTTCAAGTGTTTCAAAACTTCCAAGCACTCGTTGAAAGAAAATTCGATAGCAAAATCATTGTTGTCTAGTCTGACTGGGGGGGGGGGGGGGATGAGGACATGTACCTACGGTAGGGTCACAGGCCTGACCTAAATACCCTCCCCAAGGACATCACTCTAAAGCCAGAAGCATTCGAGGGGTACCATCATCCACTCGACCAGAAACATTTCCACTTGGAGGAATCAAGGTCACTTGACCGTAACAAGGAACACTCGACGGACAGAAGACCTAAAGCCACTCTACACAGCAACGGTCGGGCATTAACTCCTAGACTTAATAGCCATTTATAACACTTTATTACGGACGTTACCTGTAACGCTCCTTCTTGATGAACATTGAACTCCTTGTAACGTGGGCTGGCCGGGGTTCTGGCGCACTCTATATAAGCCACTCTCCTCCACTGGCACAAGGGTTCGCACCCCCTGTAACACACACGCATATAATCTAGTCGACCGCCTCTGGGCACTGAGACGTAGGGCTGTTACTTCCTCCGAGAAGGGCCTGAACTCGTAAAACTCGTGCGTACAACTTCTCCATAGCTAGGATCTTGCCTCTACATCCCTACCCCCTATTCTACTGTCAGACTTAGAACCACGACAGTTGGCGCCCACCGTGGGGCAGGTGTCTTAGCGACTTGTTGGAGAAGTTGCAATTTTTCCGATCCCCATCAGCATGGTTTCAGGCGGAGGATTGGCCGAGGGCCGCGAGATCCGTCTCGGCGCGCTCGTGTTCGTCGCCGATGACTCCACTTGGCTCCAAGAGGCTCCACTCGACGTCGAGGCGCTCCCCGTCCGCGGGGCAACGCACTTTCGCGCGTGCGTCCGCGGCGTCCTCCTTCGGCTGCCGTCGACCCAGTATCGGTCAGCTCCTGTGGCGTCTTCACTCCCTGCTGCCCGCCGGCGCAAGCATTCCGGTCGGTCGAGGCTCCAGCGGTGGGTGAGGCACGCGGTGGCTCGCCAGTCGATCACCCCCAAGTCGCGGCAATCGAGCCCGACAAAACTCTCTACGGCCTGTTCGACCTATCGACTGGCTCCGTCGAGACTGCATCTGAGTGCGACAGCAGTGACCCCGTGGCGGAAGTCTTGATGGTCAATGGACAACGTAGTCCACCTGGCTTCCCCCGCGACGATGGTGGTGACGGCGGAGGCGATCTGTCGCGTGTCCACGAGGAGTACCGCCCCGAGCCCCTCTCTTCGCAGCAGAGGGAAGAGCTTCGCCGCCGTAATATGGATGCACTTCACACTCCAATCGTTGGAGAAACCCCCGAGGCCCGGGCCTTGGAGGAGGCGCGCTTGGCCAACTTGGCTGAACGCACTCGACTGGAGAACCTCCAGCACGCCCTCGATGAGCGTGCTCGGCAGCGGGTTCCTGAGTCCAGTCGACGACAACTTTTTCCGCCTCCGACTCAGGTATATCGAACTCCGATCCAGAATCTCACAGCTGCCGCCCGAATAGCAGAGTCGATTCAGCCTTCCCAGTCGGAGGCTGGTAGAGGTTTGATGTAGATCTGAGCTTTGCTCCGGGTGGCGGGGGAGCAGAACACAGCAGTGTCACAGTCTCAGAACAGGATTCATAGTAGATCTGTAATGGCAGACACAGTTCAGTCGGCTCACAGCCCAAGATCGCCTCCAAGGCGTGAGGGACGTGGAGATCGACAGGATCAGTATAGAAACCGTGAGCAGTATGATCGACGTCGAGTACCCACACCTCCCCCAAGGAGTGGGTCATACGCACCTCGGCAACACGATGACAGACGCCCTCACAGTGGTGGGCGAAGGATTCCAGTCGACCCCCGGGAGCCGGGCTTTGACGCGAGATCCATTCTCGTTCAAGGTCTGGTTGACAGGAACAGGGCGCACAGAGATGGCCACGATAGAGATTATCCGACGGACAGCAGAGTGCATGTTTCAGGTCCTGAGTGTTTCAGCAGAGCCATCAGAGCAACAGTGATTCCTCCCAACTTCTGGTTGGCGACTGGAGTCAGCAAGTTCACTGGTGAGTCCAAGCCTGCCACTTGGTTAGAGGACTACCGAGTGGCTGTGCAGATTGGTGGTGGCAATGATGAAGTGGCCATGAAGCACCTTCCTCTGATGTTGGAGGGCTCGGCTAGAGCGTGGTTGAATCAGTTAGCACCCGGCAGTATTTATAGTTGGGAAGAACTTGCCCGAGTGTTTGTTAGAACATTTGAAGGTACATGTAAACGACCAGCAGGGCTAACAGAGCTACAATCTTGTGTGCATAAGCCAAATGAAACCTTGAGGGATTATATCCAGAGATGGATCACGTTGCACCACACGGTGGAAAATGTGTCAGATCACCAAGCAGTTTGTGCCTTCTAGGAAGGTGTCAAGTATCGAGAGTTGAATCTGAAGTTCGGTCGAACCGGAGATATGTCTCTGAGTCGACTGATGGAGATTGCCACCAAGTATGCCAATGGTGAAGAGGAGGATCGGCTCCGGAGTGGCAAGCACAAAACAGTCACCCACGAAACCGGAGGAGGGAACTCCAGTCGGAAGCAGAAGCGCAAAGCCGAGCCAGCTGCTCCTGGAGAAGCCTTAGCCGTGACTCAAGGAAAGTTCAAGGGGAATCCCAAAGGACCGTGGAACCCCAAGAAAATAAAAGATCAAGACAGAAATGATGTGTTGGATTTGCCATGCCACATTCACACCAAAAAAGATGAAGAGGGTAATCTCATTTACCCGAAGCATACCACTCGACAGTGTCGGCTCCTAATCCAGCAGTTTCGAGAGAAACAACCCAAAGAAAAGGAAAAAGAGTCGGACAAAGTTGAGGATAAAGAGGAAGATGATGATGGTTACCCCCACGTCAATTCCACTTTAATGATTTTTGCTAATGTTGAGAGCAAAAGTCGACTGAAACTCATCAACAGAGATGTAAACATGGTCGCTCCGGCGACACCCAATTATTTGAAGTGGTCTCAGACTGCCATTACGTTCGACCAGTCCAATCACACAGCGCACATAGCCACCCCTGGGAGGCAAGCGTTGGTGGTCGACCCAGTTGTCGAAGGCACTCGGTTGACTAAGGTTCTGATGGATGGTGGCAGTGGCTTGAATATATTGTATGCAGAGACCTTGAAGGGAATGGGCATTCCGATATCCAGACTCAGTGAGAGCAATATGAGTTTCCATGGGGTTATTCCTGGCAAGAAGGCTGAGTCACTTGGCCAGATCGCCCTTGATGTGGTTTTCGGTGATTCCAAGAATTACCGCAAAGAAAAGTTGACGTTTGAAGTCATGGATTTCCAGAGTGCTTATCATGCTATACTGGGCAGGCCAGCTTATGCACGTTTTATGGCTCGACCATGTTACGTGTACCTCAAATTGAAGATGCCTGGTCCTAGAGGAGTGATGACTATCTCTGGCAATCGGAAGAAGGCAGAAGAGTGCTTCCAGAAGGGCTCAAAGATCGCCGATGCACAAATGGCAGTAGTAGAATTGCAGGAGTATCAAAAGAATGCAGATTTGAGTGATTTGTTGCGAGCTAAGAAGCCTGCAACAGATTCTGCATTCCAGTCGTCTGGTGAAACGAAGCCGATTCAGATTCACTCGACCGACCCCAATGCTGCTCCGACTCACATTTCGACAACAGTCGACTCCAAATAGGAAGAAGCGCTCATCCAGTTCCTCCATGAGAATTGGGACATCTTTGCATGGAAACCTTCTGACATGCCGGGTGTTCCCAGGGGGCTGGCTGAGCACCGTTTGTGAGTCGACCCAAAAGTGAAACCAGTCAAAGAACATCTTCAACGGTCCGCCGTACAGAAGAGAAAAGTAATTGATGAAGAAGTGGCTCGGCTCCTAGCAGCTGAGTTTATCCGAGAGATTTACCACTCCGAGTGGCTAGCCAATGTTGTCATGGTCCCCAAGAAGGACGACTCACTTCGCATGTGCATTAACTTCAAGCATATCAATCGGGCCTGCCCGAAAGATTACTTTCCTCTCCCCCGCATCGACCAAATAGTCGACTCGACTGCAGGGTGTGAGCGCTTGTCCTTTTTGGACGCCTATTCCGGGAATCATCAGATCCGATTGTATGGACCCGATGAGATAAAAACAGCTTTCATCACTCCATTTGGGTGCTTCTGTTATGTCACCATGCCATTCGGCCTGAAGAATGCTGGAGCCACATTCATGAGGATGATTCAGAAGTGTTTACTCACTCAAATCAGTCGGAATGTGGAAGCATACATGGATGACATTGTGGTCAAGTCACGTAAAGGTTCCGACCTGCTGGCTGACCTTGCTGAAACTTTTGCCAACCTCAGAAGGTATGATATCAAGCTTAATCCATCAAAGTGCACATTCGGAGTTCCGGGCGGAAAATTACTCGGCTTCCTCGTTTCCGAACGGGGGATCGACGCTAACCCAGAGAAAGTTGGTGCCATTCTCCGAATGAAACGCCCTGTGCGTGTGCACGATGTCCAGAAGCTTACAGGTTGTTTGGCCGCCTTAAGTCGATTCATTTCTCGCCTCGGTGAAAAGGCATTGCCTCTTTACCGACTGATGAAGAAGTCTGATAAGTTCGAGTGGACTCCTGAAGCTGATGCACCATTTGCAGAGCTCAAAGCCCTGCTTTCCACCCAGTCGGTGCTTGCTGCCCCAATCAGCAAAGAGCCTTTACTGCTTTACATTGCAGCCACTGGACAAGTCCTCAGTCCAGTACTTACGGTCGAGCGGGAAGAAGAAGAAGGAAAAACCTATAAAGTTCAACACCCAGTATATTATGTTTCTGAAGTTTTGACTCCATCAAAGCAAAGATATCCACATTATCAGAAGCTTGTTTTTGGGATTTATATGAACACGAAGAAGGTTGCACACTATTTCTCTGACCACTCCATTACAGTCATCAGCGATGCTCCATTATCAGAGATTCTGAACAACAGAGATGCAACTAGTCGAGTGGCAAAGTGGGCGATTGAACTCCTTCCCTTGGATATCAAGTTTGAGGCAAATAAAGCTGTCAAGTCCCAAGCAATAGCAGATTTCCTCGCCGAGTGGATCGAACAGCAACTGCCGACTCAAGTCCACTCGGAGCACTGGACCATGTTCTTTGATGGCTCCAAGATGTTGAATGGTTCCGGTGCTGGGGTGGTACTGGTATCCCCCCCGAGGAGACAAGCTCAGATATGTTCTCCAGATTCACTTTGATTCCTCCAATAACGAAGCGGAATATGAAGCACTCTTATATGGGTTACGTATGGCCATCTCACTCGGCGTCCGTTGCCTCATGGTCTACGGCGACTCAGATTTGGTAGTCAATCAAGTGATGAAGGAGTGGGACGTCAGAAGCCCAGCTATGACTGGTTACTGCAATGCGGTGAGGAAGTTGGAAAAGAAGTTTGAGGGGTTAGAGCTCCATCATATACCCCGACTGAAAAATCAAGCAGCCGATGATTTGGCAAAGATAGGTTCCAAGAGAGAAGCCATTCCTAGAAATGTGTTTTTGGAACACATTCATACACCTTCAGTTCAAGAAGATCCTTTCACTGAAGAGCCCCCGTAGCCTAAGAGTGCTACAGATCCGACTAAAGTCGAGGTCCCAGCCGTGGTCGACCTGATCATGGAGGTTTTAGTCATCACTCCTGATTGGACAGTGCCATATATTGCGTATATCCTTAGGAAGGAACTCCCAGAGGATGAAGAGGAGGCTCGACAGATCGTCCGTCGGTCCAAAGCCTTTACTGTGATAAGAGGACTGCTGTTCAGAGAAAGTGTGACTGGAGTCAGCTAGAAATGCATAACGCCAGAAGCAAGTCGAGTGATCCTCAACGATATCCACTCGGGGACCTGTGGCCACCATGCGTCCTCTCGGACCATTGTGGCCAAAGCATACCGAGCTGGATTTTATTGGCCACGAGCAAATGAAATGGCGAAAGATATAGTTGACAAATGTGAAGGCTGCCAGTTTTACTCCAATATGTCCCACAAGCCTGCGTCAGCCCTGAAGACCATTCCACTCGTCTGGCCCTTTGCTGTTTGGGGATTGGATATGGTTGGACCGCTGAGGACTGGTAGGAGCGGCTTCACTCATGTGCTTGTAGCAGTCGACAAGTTTACCAAATGGATTGAAGCCAAGCCTATCAAGAATCTTGAAGCCAGTACTGCCATCAGCTTCATCAGAGAGTTGACATTCAGATATGGGGTTCCACACAGCATCATCACTGACAACGGGTCGAACATCGATTCTGATGAGTTCAGAGCCTTCTGCGCTTCCCAAGGCACACGAGTCGACTATGCTTCAGTCGCCCACCCCCAGTCGAATGGACAAGCAGAAAGAGCAAATGGCTTGATTCTCAAAGGACTGAAACCCCGACTGACGCGTGATCTCAAGCACGCAGCAGGCGCCTGGGTCGATGAACTTCCATCAGTTCTTTGGGGATTGAGGACAACTCCCAATCGGTCGACTGGCCGAACTCCATTCTTCTTGGTCTATGGAGCTGAAGCTGTTCTACCGAGTGACTTGCTTCACAATGCACCCCGAGTCGAGCTCTTCTCTGAAGATGAAGCAGAACAGGCCCGGCAGGACGCAGTCGATCTCCTAGAGGAGGAAAGAGAGATGGCCTTAATCTGGTCGACCATTTATCAGCAAGACTTGCGTCGATTCCACGCCAGAAACATGAGGGGCCGAGCATTTCAAGAGGGAGACTTGGTTCTTCGAGTGGATCAGTAGAAACCACACAAGCTGCCCCCTGCTTGGGAAGGTCCCTTCATTGTCACCAGAGTTCTCCACAATGGAGCATACCATCTTTACAATGTCGAGCATCAGAAAGACGAGCCACAGGCTTGGAATGCGGAGCTGCTCCGCCCCTTTTATACTTAAGTACTCATTCGGATGAGATGTAATAAGAAATACCTTTGTAGTTTGTTTATCAAAGACAAGAGCTTTACAGTCTTCTTAAACGATTGTTGTTGCTTTTGTTTGCGTCTGAAATCCCCTAGTGGGTGACTTTGCCGCGAATCCGTTTCGCCTAAGTTTGAAAAATCCTACCGAGTGGTGAGCAAGCCTCTCACTCGGGGGCTTAGCCGCGAATCCGTTTCGCCTAAGTTTGAAAAATCCTACCGAGTGATGAGCAAGCCTCTCACTCGGGGGCTTAGCTGCAGTCCAGTGCTCGCCTAAGTTTGAAAAATCCTACCGAGTGATGAGCAAGCCTCTCACTCGGGGGCTTAGCTGCAGTCCAGTGATCGCCTAAGTTTGAAAAATCCTACCAAGTGGTGAGCAACCCTCCCACTCGGGGGCTTAGCTGCAGTCCAGTACTCGCCTAAGTTTGAAAAATCCTACCGAGTGGTGAGCAACCCTCCCACTCGGGGGCTTAGCTGCAGTCCAATACTCGCCTAAGTTTGAAAAATCCTACCGAGTGGTGAGCAACCCTCCCACTCGGGGGCTTAGCTGCAGTCCAGTGCTCGCCTAAGTTTGAAAAATCCTACCGAGTGGTGAGCAACCCTCCCACTCGAGGGCTTAGCTGCAGTCCAGTACTCACCTAAGTTTGAAAAATCCTACCGAGTGGTGAGCAACCCTCCCACTCGGGGGCTTAGCTGCAGTCCAGTACTCGCCTAAGTTTGAAAAATCCTACCGAGTGGTGAGCAACCCCCTCCCCCCACTTGGGGGCTTAGCTGCAGTCCAGTACTCGCCTAAGTTTGAAAAATCCTACCGAGTGATGAGCAACCCTCCCACTCGGGGGCTTAGCTGCAGTCCAGTACTCGCCTAAGTTTGAAAAATCCTATCGAGTGATGAGCAACCCTCCCACTCGGGGGCTTAGCTGTAGTCCAGTACTCGCCTAAGTTCGAAACCCATCCCTATCCGCAAGGACGACAAGGTGCAGGTCGACTGCAACCTTCTACTTCGGAGCTGCGTCACAAGTACAACGTACGCTCCATCCCTATCCGCAAGCACGACGAGGTGCAGGTCGACTGCAACCTTCTCCTTAGGGATTGCGTCACAAGTGCAACGTGCACTCCATCCCTATCCGCAAGGACGACGAGGTGCAGGTCGACTGCAACCTTCTCCTTCGGAGCCGCGTCACAAGTACAACGCGCGCTTCACCCTTATCTGCAAGGACGACGAGGTGCAAGTCTACTGGAGTATCCACCTCAGAGCTGCATCTCAAGCACAAAGATTATTCCGTGTGGAGAACAAATTCCACTCAAAGGAAAATGCAAGCATATTCATAGATAAATCAAGTTCAGATAAATCTTGAAGTTCAAGACCACGGATCAAAGTACTCAGGCATTCAGCCCGAAGGAGTTTAACGATTACAAAATCACTCGGCATTCCAAGGCAAATTTAAGGCAGGGCATAAAAGTTTGTTCACTCCGCAGGAGGAGGGTTGGCAGGCTCGACGAATTCGTCCAGGTCGATCCCGTCAGCAATCCGAGTGGCGGCAGCAATGAAAGTCTCCATGAAGGACTGGAAGTCATGCCTCTTGGTGTTAGCAACTTTAATCGCCGCCAGCTTCTCTTCCCGAGCTTCTCGACAGTGGACGCGAACCAGAGATAGAGCCACATCAACGCCGCACCGGGCAGAAGACTTCTTCCATTCTTCAATTCGACTGGGAACTTTATTGAGCCGAGCCATCTGTAACACCCCGCATGTAACTTGCCATATTTGTAACTCCGACTCTTGCCATTTTCGGCTATGTGATATGTTTTTCCCTCCGTTGTCGGGTTTTTGTCTTCCGTTTTGTATTTTGTCATGTCATGCATTTTCATATCATGTCATCATGTGCATTGCATTCGCATACGTGTTCGTCTCATGCATCCGAGCATTTTCCCCGTTGTCCGTTTTCCAATCCGGCGCTCCTATCTCCTCCGGTGCACCCCTTCTTGTTTTCTTTCGTGTGCGTGTGTCAAACTTTCTCGGAATGGACCGAGGCTTGTCAAGTGGTCTTAATATACCACCCGGAGACTACCGGTCAAGTTTCGTTCCATTCGGAGGTCGTTTGGTACTCCAACGGTTAACCGGGCATCCGCAAAGTCCATTTGAGTATCCAGCAAAACCCCCTCCAAAACCAGCCCAAAACCCACCAAACTCTCTTCCATGCTCTAGGTCGTTCGATCACGATCGTGTGGGCGAAAGCCGCACCTCATTTGGAGTCTCCTAGCTCCCTCTACCTATAAATAGGTGGGCATCCCGAATTACAACCGCAGTCTAACCCTAGCCCTCATCCCACTCCGCCGCCGGACACGTCCAACCGCCCCGCCGCCGCCACGTGTCGCCGCCGGGTCCTCCCGCCGCCGCCGGCCCACAGGCCCGTCCCCGGCCCCCTCGGCCCGCTCCACCGCGCCCGCGCCCCGTCCGCTGCCTCCCCGCGCGCCCGCCGACGGTCGGCCCCGCCACCGCCGCCGGCCGGCCGCGCCATCGCCGCCGGCGCCCCTTCTCCGCCGGCCGCGCCATCGCCGCCGGCGCCCCTTCCCCGCCGCCTTCCTCCCTCCGGCCTCGCCTCCGGCTGCCCGCGCCGGCCATCTCCCTCGCCTCCGCCGTCGCTGGCCACGGGCGCCATCGCCGGCCTGACCCTCGATCCGATCTGGATCGAGCCACCGTACGCGCCAGTTGACTTCTCGCCCCCCCTAATTTCTCTAAGTCTGGATTTTCATCAGCATGTGCCTCTGTTCCCGATGCGATAACTTCTTGCATGTAGCTCTGATTCACGCGTACAATATGTCAAATTGTTCATCTCGTGATGTTCTTCATGTTCTTCAATTGCACCATGTTCATTAGAGGTCATCTTGATGCCCAAATCTCTGTTCGAAGAGGGCTAGTTGCTGTTATTCTCTGGTTTTTAGCAGAACTTGGAGATTTGTCATTTTTGTATCATTTAATCTGTGCATCTTTTGAGCATGAGCTCTACATGTGTTTTGAAGTACGCCATGCCATCTTTCCAGTGGTATAGTCCTTGTATTTTGGTGATCTCTGTGGTGACTAGCACAAGCATGTAAAGTAGGCCCCATAATATTTCTGATTTCAGGGACTTAGTGTTTTCTCTAAGTCCTTCTCTGCTGTAATTTTGTTGCCATGTAAACTTGATGCTACAGAGAGATCCATGCGTATTTTGGAGATGTTCAGTAAGGATGTTTTGTAGCTATAGTTGTAGTTCATCCATTTCTGTAATTGTTTGCAATTATGGAGTGCCATAGAATGACTAAAGCTTGCTCTACTTCTGCTATAAAATATTTCTGGCAGATTCTTAACATGATATGCAATTTTGCCAAGCTTATTGTAGTTGTCCCATACATGCTATGCAATTGTTCTTGCAATGGATAGCTTCATAAACATGCCATCTTGCTGTAGGTATGCTTGGTTTGTCATTCATTGCTCTGTAGTGAGTGCATCAAGCTCACAAAGGGGCCTACATATTAATATTTCTGCCATGCTCTGTTTTCTGCTAAGTCTGGAACCTGATAACGAAACTTGCTATGTTTACATGCTTGCCATCATGTCTTCTGGTCCTTTTTGGCTTATGGTCAGTAAGGGACTTTCGTCATGTGCATTTAGTAGAACACCACCATGCCTTGGTTTGCTATGTTAATTTCCTGTAGCATATTGAATTCGTGCTCTGAACATTGCTACCTGATGCTGATTTCTGCCATGTCCAGTTTTTCACTAAGTCTGTGAACCTGTAATCTTTTGCACTTTTTCCATGCTTATTTGAGCTTGATATGTTGTGAACTAGCCGTAGCTCAGTGCTCATCGTTTGTCAAGCATCTCCTGTAGATTACTTCCATGTGCTTTTTTGCTATGTTAGGGTGCTGTAGCATTGTTACTTGTTGCATTTTAAGTGCTATCTTGCTGTTTATCGCGGATTCGTGTCATTCTTGTTTTGCTTGCCATTTGCAAACCGTGCATCCGTTTCCGGTGATCTTTATATCGATTTCGACCGAAATCATCTCATCTTTCCAGTGGCATGCTTGGTTTGCCAAGTTACTGCCTTGTTCATCATTTTTCTTCCGGAGCACGCATATGCATCGCATATCATATCTTGCATATCATTCATGTATTGCATCATGTTGCTTGTGCATTTCTCGTGATTGATTGTGGTTCCGTTGCTTGTGTTCTTGTCTTGGGTAGAGCCAGGAGACGAGTTCGTGAACGAGGAACCTGTTGAGTACGCTTACAAGGATCAAGCTTTCGACAACTCTGAGAACCTTGCAGGCAAGATGACCACCCCTCGAAATCACTTCTATCTTTGCTTTGCTAGTTGTTCGCTCTATTGCCATGCTCCGCTACCTATCAATTGCTATATTCATGTCTCCCATTTTAGCCATGTCAGCCCTAACCATCCTTTCCTAGCAACCCGTTGTTTGGCTAAGATACCGCTTTTGCTCAGCCCCTCTTATAGCGTTGCTAGTTGCAGGTGAAGTTGAAGTTTGTTCCTTGTCGGAACATGGATATGTTGGGATATCACAATATCTCTTATTTAATTAATGCATCTATATATTTTGGTAAAGGGTGGAAGGCTCGGCCTTATGCCTGGTGTTTTTTTCCACTCTTGTCGCCCTAGTTACTGTTATACCGGGATTATGTTCCTTGAGTTTGCGTTCCTTACGCGGTCGGGTGATTTATGGGACCCCCTTGACAGTTCGCCTTGAATAAAACTCCTCCAGCAAGGCCCAACCTTGGTTTTACCATTTGCGACCTATACCTTTTTCCCCCGGGTTTTCTAGAGCCCGAGGGTCATCTTTATTTTAAACCCCCGGGCCAGTGCTCCTCTGAGTATTGGTCCAAACTGTCAGTCGCTGGTGGCCACCAGGGGCAACTCTGGGCTGGCCTATCGGAAGCTTGGACAATCCGGTGTGCCCTGAGAACGAGATATGTGCAGCTCCTATCGGGATTTGTCGGCACATTCGGGCGGCTTTGCTGGTCTTGTTTTACCATTGTCGAGATGTCTTGTAAACCGGGATTCCGAGACTGATCGGGTCTTTCCGGGAGAAGGTTTATCCTTCGTTGACCGTGAGAGCTTATGATGGGCTAAGTTGGGACACCCCTGCAGGGTATTATCTTTCGAAAGCCGTGCCCGCGGTTATGAGGCAGATGGGAATTTGTTAATGTCCGGTTGTAGATAACTTGTCACTTGACCCAAGTAAATACATCAACTGCGTGTGTAGCCGTGATGGTCTCTTCTCGGCGGAGTCCGGGAAGTGAACACGGTCTGAGTTATGTCTGGCGTAAGTAGGTGTTCAGGACCTCTTCTTTGTCATTGCTAGTTGACGTCCGTTCTGTTGCTTCTCTTCTCGCTCTCATTTGTGCAAGTTAGCCACCATATATGTTTTTGCCGCTGCAGCTCCACCTCTTTGCACCATCCTTTCCTACAAGCTTAAATAGTCTTGATCTCGCGGGTGTGAGATTGCTGAGTCCCCATGACTCACAGATTCTACCAAAACAGTTGCAGGTGCCGATGATGCCAGTGCAGATGATGGCGTCGATCTCAAGTGGGAGTTCGACGAGGAACGTGGTCGTTACTATGTGTCTTTTCCTGATGATCAGTAGTGGAGCCCAGTTGGGACGATCTGGGATCTAGCATTTGGGGTTGTCTTATTTTCATCTGGTTTTTGACCGTAGTCGGTCTATATGATTGTATTTTGGATGATGTGTGATGATATTTATGTATTGTGTGAAGTGGCGATTGTAAGCCAACTCTTTATCCCATTCTTGTTCATTACATGGGATTGTGTGAAGATGACCCTTCTTGCGACAAAACCACTATGCGGTTATGCCTCTAAGTCGTGCCTCGACACGTGGGAGATATAGCCGCATCGTGGGCGTTACACCATCATAGACTCGAGGTCATTCTGAAGTGTTGCCATGGGCCAGAGAGCAGTGTCAATCCGCAACATCGCGACTTTCAGTCGGGCGAGATAATCAACAACACCAGTGATGCGGGATTCCAGTCGGAGCACATTCATGGCAGCTTCGTCCTTCATTGGAGAGTTGATGGGGTCCAAGCTTGGTTCAATTTGCCCAGTCTCTTCCTTGAAGTCCCGGCAAAACTCTGCATGCACAATTCAAGGGTGAGTCAATGATCATATGTCGAGTCGACAAGAATAAACCAGTCGGATCAAAGAAAACACCTTCAAGCATGACGAACAACTTCTTAGCAAGGCTTCCCAGATAACTCTCCAGATCGTTCCTCCTGCGGGCAATACCTTCCATCTTCTTGTTCAGATTTTCCTTGTCCTTCTTCAGGCGAGTCGCTTCCTTATTGGCTTCGTCAAGGGTAGTTTTCAGCTTGGAGTTTTCTTCCTCCAATTTGCCGACTGAAGCCAACTTCTGTTTAGCGAGCACGGTTTTCTCATGAGCTTTTTTCTGCGCGGCCGCCAGATCTTGATCCTTTTTCGCCAGAGCTTGGTTCAGTTTCTCTGAAAGAAATAATGCTTGATTCAGAAAAAGTAGAATGAAATCTGGTTCAGGGATAACTCAGTCGACATGTCTTCCTTACCAGCGGCATCATCCTTGGCTTTCTACAGTTCTGTCTTGGCCAGCTCCAGATCGAGGTTGAGTTGGATCTGCTGCTTCTCCAGGTCAGCAAAACGAGCTCCAAGATCACAAGATTTCTGCAACCAAAGAGCAGGTCAGTCGACAGGTGAAAAGATTGGTTATTTCGGAGAGATAAAAGGATAAAGCTAACAAATTCTAAGACTACTGCCGAATCAAACATCCAACAGTAGTCTCGGGGACTACACCCAGTGGGTGCACTTAGCGTGCCCCCACTGGTTCAGTTTACACTCGACAAGGCCTGTCCAGCACGAGTGCAAAAAAAAGAGAGAAAGCAACAAACAGAGTCTTCAGACCATAGTCGACTGCCAGCAGTCGACCACGGTCTCGGGGAGTACACCCAGTGGGTGCACTCAGTGTGCCCCCACTGGTTCAAAGTTCCACTCGACATGGCCCGACCAGACCGAGTGAAGAAATTCAAATTCCAAGACTACAATCGACTGCCCGCAGTCCACCATAGTCTCGGGGACTACACCCAGTGGGTGCACTCAGCGTGTCCCCACTGGTTCAAAAATTCAATCGACGACAACATCGAATTCAGCTCAGAGTACGGATTTGCTCAGTGACAAATCGAAACACCCAGTGGGTGTACAGATGCGAAGCGCAGACAGATGAAAAGATTCTTTGAAAGAAAGTTTTCAGGTACCATATCCTAACAGAACAAGCCAAAAGAGTCGGTAGGCAATCTGCTAACCTGGACATTGCTCTAGAGAGTGGAGCTGGCATCATAAGCAGCTTGGCTGGCTTCCCGCACCATCTTCACCTTCTCCATCATAATGCCCGCCTGGCGTATAGCCTCTTTGGCAGCACCCACTTGGTCCTCTGGGACGTGATGTGTAGCAAAAAGTGAAGGTGGATCGGCGGGAGCCTGTGCAGCTGACGCGGAAGGCCGAGCACTCGACAGCGGTATGGCGAAGGAGACGGAAGTCCGATTGGCATCGCCGGCGTCCTGAACTACCGGTTCCGCCATCGCGTCGACTGAAGCGTCTTGCCAGCGGACGTTTTCCTGTTTCTTCTCCCCAAGGGCCTCTGTGGCTCGTCCTCATCGTCGTCGGGGAGGTCAATGACGTTGAGAGCTGTAAAAAGATCAGTCGCCAAAATTTCATCACCCGATTGGATATATCACAGTTCAATCGACAAAGGTAGACAAAATCACGAAGATTGTACCCGGATTGGAGGTGACCGCATCTTCCATTTCCTCGTCCTCGTTTTTATAAGCAGAGGTCCCGGAGGTAGCGGCACTACCAGTTTCAAGATTCATTCGGTCAAACCAAGGGGAAAATAAACAGCACAGAACGTCGAGTAAAAGCGAAAGAAGAACACTCACGCAGAAGCAACAGGAACGTCAATTTTGATTCTCGGCAGCGCCTTCCGAGTCTTCTGCACTACAACCTTGGACTGCTTTGGAGCCTTTTCAGTTGGTGCCGAAGAGGACGTCCGAGGACGCTTTGACGACTGCCCGTTCTGAACGGTCGCCTTGTCACGGGCGCTCGCCGGGTCATGAGTAAGTTTGGATCGCCTTTCCCTGCGGGGAGGAGAGTCGACCTCTTCTTCGTCACTCCGGTCGTCGCTCTCCTCGTCCCCCTCTCCGTCGGAATGCCACTCGCCGCTCTCACCTCCGCTTGCCTCCCCCTTCGGGTCCTGCTCCTGCTCTCCGTTGGGCATCGAATACATTTTAGTAAGGGCCTAGAAGAAAACAAGCAAGACAAAGTCAGTCGGTGAAGCATAAACAGTTGCATGTTAAATCAATATGACACTCAGTAATTCAGAATCGGACCTTGTCTGGTTCATAGGATTGGTCAAGTGGAGGGATTCTCCTGGCTCCTCTGGGGTTATCCTTGTTGCCAGTGATACTCCTCAACCACTTCTCCACCATATCCTTGTCAACTTCTTCTGGGTGCACCCGAGTGGAATCTTCAATGCCCGAGTACATCCACATCGGATGGTCGCGAGCTTGAAGTGGCTGAATGCGTCGTCTGAGAAAGACTTCTAGCAGATCCATTCCAGATGGACCACTCGCTCAACCAGCACTTTCACCTCCGCTTTCTCCCCTGGAGTCACTTTCAAGGCGGAGGGCTTCTCTATGCGAGCCATAGAAAAAGGAGGAAGTCCAGTCGACTGACCTAGAGTCGGCTGGTCTTTGCAGTAAAACCAGGTCGACTGCCACCCTCGTACCGACTCAGGAAGAATTATGGCTGGGAAAGAGCTCTTACCCCTCATCTGAATCCCAAGACCCCCACACATCTGGATCACTTGGGTCCTCTCATCACTCGGGTTGGCCTTTTTGACCGACTGGGAGCGACACGTGAAAATGTGCTTGAAGAGACCCCAGTGTGGTCGACAACCCAAGAAATTTTCGCACAGAGACACGAAAGCAGCAAGATACACGATGGTGTTGGGGGAAAAGTGATGAAGTTGTGCTCCAAAGAAATCCAAGAAAGCTCGGAAAAAAGGATGCGGAGGCAAAGAAAATGCACGGTTGATGTGAGTGGCGAGGAGGACGCACTCACCCTCCCGCGGTCGAGGTTCGGTCTCATCCTCTGGGAGCCGCGCCGATCCGTGAGGAATCAGCCCCTCCTCCGCCACATTGTCGAGGTCGTCTTGGCGGATCGTCGACCGGATCCAGTCGCCCTGGATCCAGCCGCGCGGCAAACCGGACCGCGACGAGGATCCGCCCCGGCTGGACTTTTTCCCCTTCGCCGTCGCCTTCTTCGCGCGCTCCAGAGCCACCGTCTTTTTCTTTCCCCATCGCCGCGGACGGAGCTCGAACGGAGCGGCGGCGCTGGAGCAGGAGCAGGCGCAGTGGGGAAACTGAGAAGGGAGAAGAAGAATGAGGACGCACTGTTCAAAAACCCCGGTCTGACGCCTTATATGGGGTTGCTTCCGAGTGACTGACCTGTAGGCCTGGGCGATCTTATCAAATCCCGCAACAGTCGTGCGCGCGATACGTGGCAAAAAAGGTGGCATGGGAATCGAGGCGGCCTTGCCTTATCCAGCCCGATTACTGCGGCCTCCTCCGCCCCGCGCGCTTCCCGAAATTCGAATCCCGCGAGATCCGCGGGCAGCAGAACAACTTGTCAGACGGAAGATCTCCTCCACATTAGCACTCAGACCTCTTCCAGCAAAAGTTCACTCAACAAAATCAGGAATGGATCAAGGCGACTGAAAAAGAAGTTGGTGTCACCACCTCGGTTTGTTGATCCAAAACAAGACACACCCGAAGCGCGAAAAATGAGTCGGAAGTATTTTCAACTCCTTCTCCACTCAAACCCTGATCCATTCGGGGGCTAATGATGAGGACATGTACCTAGGGTAGGGTCACAGGCCCGACCTAAATACCCTCCCCAAGGACATCACTCTAAAGCCAGAAGCATTCGAGGGGTTCCATCATCCACTCGACCAGAAACATTTCCACTCGGAGGAATCAAGGTCACTCGACCGTAACAAGAAACACTCGACGGACAGAAGACCTAAAGCCACTCTACACAGCAACGGTCGGGCATTAACTCCTAGACTTAATAGCCATTTATAACACTTTATTACGGACGTTACCTGTAACGCTCCTTCTTGATGAACATTGAACTCCTTGTAACGTGGGCTGGCTGGGGTTCTGGCGCACTCTATATAAGCCACCCTCCTCCACTGGCACAAGGGTTCGCACCCCCGTAACACACACGGATATAATCCAGTCGACCGCCTCTGGGCATCGAGACGTAGGGCTGATACTTCCTCCGAGAAGGGCCTGAACTCGTAAAACTCGTGCGTACAACTTCTCCATAGCTAGGATCTTGCCTCTACATCCCTACCCCCTATTCTACTGTCAGACTTAGAACCACGACAGGGGGGTGATACGTCTCCAACATATCTATAATTATGAAGTATTCATGCTATTTTATATGATTTTTGGGACTAACCTATTAACCTAGAGCCCAGTGCTAGTTTCTGTTTTTTCCTTGTTTTTGAGTTTTGCAGAAAAGGAATATCAAACGGAGTCCAAATGACCTGAAATTTTACGGTGATTTTTTATGGACCAGAAGAAGCCCCTGAAGCAAAAGAGCTGGGCCAGAAGAGCCACGAGGCCTCCACAAGGTCGGGGAGTGCGCCCTACCCCGCGGGAGGGTGCTTCGACCTTGTGGGCGCCTCGTGGACCCCCTTGAAGTGAGACCGATGCCAAAAATTCCTATAAATACCAAAACCCCCAGAAATAAACCTAGATCGGGAGTTCTGCCACCGTAAGCCTCTGTAGCCACGAAAAACCAATCTAGGCCCTCTTTGGCAGCCTGCCGGAGGGGGCCAACATCACCGGAGGCCATGGAGGAGGAAGCCGGAGGGGCCACCATCGCCATGGAGGCCAAGGACCAGAGGGAGAACCTTACCCCATCTAAGGGGGAGGCCATGGAGGACAAAGCACAATGGGGAGAACCGCTCCCCTCTCTCTTGGTGGCACCGGAGTGCCATCGGGGGAACCATCGCCGCAGTGATCGTCTTCATCAACATCACCATCATCATCACCATCCTCATCTCTTTTACGCGGTCCACTCTCCCGCACCCGCTATAATCCCCTACTTGAATATGGTGCTTTATGCCACATATTATGATCCAATGATGTGTTGCCATCCTATGATGTTTTGAGCAGTTTTCCTTTGTCTTTTGGGTTGATTGATGATATAGATTGGTCTGAGTTGTATGTTTTATTTTGGTGCTGTCTGATGTCTACAACGCAACCTTCTTCTTATAGACTCGTGTTGGGCCTCCAAGCACAGAGTTTTGTAGGACAGTAGCAAATTTCCCTCAAGTGGACGACCTAAGGTTTATCAATCAGTGAGAGGCGTAGGATGAAGATGGTCTCTCTCAAACAACCCTGCAACCAAATAACAAAGAGTCTCTTGTGTCCCCAACACACCCAATACAATGGTAAATTTATTATGGCATACTAACAAGGCAATTATGTCTTCTCAAAATAACATGGCCAAAGAAAGCTTATCCCTACAAAATCATATAGTATGGCTATGCTCCATCTTCACCACACAAAATACTCAAATCTTGCGCAACCCCGATGACAAGCCAAGCAATTGTTTCATACTTTTGATGTTCTCAAACTTTTTCAACTTTCACGCAATACATGAGCGTGAGGCATGGACATAGTACTCTAGGTGGAATAGAAGGTGGTTGTGGAGAAGACAAAAAGAGGGGGATAGTCTCACATCAACTAGGCGTATCAACGGGCTATGGAGATGCCCATCAATAGATATCAATGTGAGTGAGTAGGGATTGCCATGCAACAGATGCACTAGAGCTGTAAGTTTATGAAAGCTCAAAAAGAAACTAAGTGGGTGTGCATCCAACTTGCTTGCTCATGAAGACCTAGGGCAATTTGAGGAAGCCCATCGTTGGAATATACAAGCCAAGTTCTATAATGAAAAATTCCCACTAGTATATGAAAGTGACAACATAGGAGACTCTCTATCATGAAGATCATGGTGCTACTTTGAAGCACAAGTGTGGTAAAAGGATAGTAGCATTGCCACTTCTCTCTTTTTCTCTCATTTTTTGGGGCCTTCTCTTTTTTTCCTCACATGGGACAATGCTCTAATAATGAAGGTCAGCACACTTTTATTTACTTTACAACTCAAGAATTACAACTCGATACTTAGAACAAAATATGACTCTATATGAATGTCTCCGGCAGTGTACCGGGATGTGCAATGAATCAAGAGTGACATGTATGAAAGAATTATGAACGGTGGCTTTGCCACAAATACGATGTCAACTACATGATCATGCAAAGCAATACGACAATGGTGATGCGTGTCATAATAAGACGGAACGATGAAAAGTTGCATGGCAATATATCTCGGAATGGCTATGGAAATGCCATAATATGTAGGTATGGTGGCTGTTTTCAGGAAGGTATATGGGGGGTGTATGGTACCGGCGAAAGTTGCGCGGCACAAGAGAGGCTAGCAATGGTGGAAGGGTGAGAGTGCGTATAGTCCATGGACTCAACATTAGTCATAAAGAACTCACATACTTATTGCAAAAATCTATTAGTCATCGAAACAAAGTACTACACACATGCTCCTAGGGGGATAGATTGGTAGGAAATGACCATCGCTCGTCCCCGACCGCCACTCATAAGGAAGACAATCAAAAAATATCTCATACTCCAACTTCGTTACAGAACGGTTCACCATACGTGCATGCTACGGGACTCACAAACCTTAACACAAGTATTTCTCAAATTCACAATTACTCACTAGCATGACTCTAATATCACCATCTTCATATCTCAAAACAATCATAAGGAATCAAACTTCTCATAGTATTCAATGCACTTTATATGAAAGCTTTTATTTTATCCCTCTTGGATGCCTATCATATTAGGACTAAATTCATAACAAAAGCAAATTACCATGCTGTTTAAAGACTCTCAAAATGATATAAGTGAAGCATGAGAGTTCAACAATTTCTACAAAATAAAAATACCGTCGTGCTCTAAAAAGATATAAGTGAAGCACTAGAGCAAATGACAAACTACTCCAGAAGATATAAGTGAAGATCAATTAGTAGTTAAATAATTATGTAACTATGTGAAGACTCTCTAACATTTAAGAATTTCAGATCTTAATATTTTATTCAAACAGCAAGCAAAACAAAATAAAATAAAATGATGCTCCAAGCAAAACACATATCATGTGGTGAATAAAAATATAACCCCAAGTAAAGTTACCGATGAACAAAGACGAAAGAGGGGATGCCATCCGGGGCATCCCCAAGCTTAGATGCTTGGTTGTCCTTGAATATTAGCAAAGCTCGTGGTACATCAAGATTGTGCCAAATCAAGAACACGAGAGAGAGAGAGATCAAACACATAGCTACTGGTACATACCCTCAACCCCGAGGGTGAACTACTCCCTCCTCGTCATGGAGAGCGCCGGTGTTAGGGCATATCTCTCTCTCTCTAAGTAGTTTTGGTGATTGATGACAATGCTTTTGCGGACTAATCGTGGGTGTTACAAAATGTTTTGAGTCTTAGGATTATATATATCGGAGAGTAGGAATGCAACAAACAAACAAATAACACAGCTGACACGCAAAACAAGGAATACATCTGGAGCGTCGATCTTGGGGCGTCATAGTTTTTCTGCCTTTGTGTTTTCTCCTTCTCCTCGTCGTTTAATTTTCTTGCTTGAGCTAAGCCGTTTTTGTCTAGTCTTTGAGTGCTTGGCTGGGCGGTACTACCGCTGGAGGCGCGCGGTGCTACTGCTTATTGACATCAAGCGGTACTACCGCCCTCCCCAGCGGTACTACCACTGCGGGGCAGGACTAGGGGGGTTATGTCGGGTAGGGGGAGTTTCTTTTCCCCCCACACCCATTCGCTCGCCTCTCTCAGCCCCCTTCGTGCTTCAGTGATGCACTCGTCGCGGGAGGGCTCCGGCGGACCGCCGTCTCCAGGCCGTCCCTCTCCATTTCCTTCGATGGAATCGATCCCCACCCCGTCCTCTTTCCATGGATGCGAGTATTGCCCCCGTTCCTCTTCTCTTTGTCTCTAGGTTTTAGATCTAGTCTTTAGGGAAAATAGTTGTTGCATTTCTTGATGTTTTGGCTAAATCAAGGCTTGAGTAGGTTGGAGAAGGCATCTAGACTAGTTAGATTGATGTTTGGTAAGATAATTTTTGAATTTGGCATCCCGACAGTACCGGATTTTGCCGCGGCAGTAAGGAACCGCCGCCCCTCCCGCCTAGAGCGGTACTACCGCTCTCTTGGAGCGCTATTACCGCTTGTGGGCTATAGGCAGTACTACCGCTGCCTTGTCGTGGTACTTCTGCTGGATGCCAACTTCCTATTTTTCCTTACCAAACCTTGATCGTTGTTGCCTTTTTCTGGTGGCTTATGCTCGTTCTTTCGTGTTGTTTCTTGTGTCCGTGTATTTGGTTCCAGGTGATGGCCCTTATGAGCAACATGTCTGTCGTGTCAACCCCGATGTTCTACTTCAAAGCGCTATTGCACCTCTGAGACAGCGGCTGCTTCTTCAAGTGTTCCGCCAACTTCGTCTCAGCAGCCTACCAAGAGTACTGCGAAGAAGCCCAAGCCGAAGCCCAAGTCCGTGACTGAGATGACTGCCAACGAGTTCTGGGATAAGCGTCGGCGCAATCCCTATGAGCAAGATCAAGAGCCCAATCTTGTCAACAGTCCTTTCTGGAACCGTTTTCAGTGGGTAGTATACTTTGATGTGATCAAAGCAAAGAAGAATCTCTATGTTGATATTCGCACCATCGACACTGACTATATAGAGAAGGATCCTGCTTACTTTGGCGAAGCCCTACAGATATGTACTCAGCTGAATATTCTCAGGATCATGCAGTTCAACAAGGACTTTGATGCAGATTTGGTGGCTCAGTTTTATGCCACGGTCCATCTTGGAACGGATGAGGAAAGAACTCTGACTTGGATGACCAATGGAAAGCTTCTCTCTGTCAAATGGAAGGCATTCATGGAGTTACTTGGGATTGAAGATCAAGGACTTGAGAACCCAGTTGGCTTTCGCCCTCACCGCAATGCAACTTCCACTCACAAGCAATCTCTCTGGCCCTACTATACTTTGAAGATTCACCCCGAGACTCAGAAGGAGACCTATGAGTTGCCTGCCTTTCTGGACATACTTCATCGCATCTTCAGAGAGACTCTCTTCCCTCGCATTGGGAACTTGGATATGGTTCACTCCTTTCTCGTGGACATGCTTCTTTTCTGCCAGCATGAGAAGTAAGAAAACACTGGAGAATCCATGGATATCTCTCATGTCATGTGGTCTGAGCATGTCACTGCTATCTCTGAGCGCAAGTGTCCATCTATGCGCCTTTTCTCATGTTGCTTATTGAGAAGGCTTGGGTGCACACTTATCCTAATGTTGTGTTCCGGAGACTGGCGAGTTGATCCCTCATGAGATCAAGCATCTGAGGAAGAAGGAGAGCTGGGGCACATCGGTTCCGAGGTCTGGGATTCCATCTGGAGCTGCTGACGTTGAGACAGAGGCTGATGATGATGAGCCCTCTGAAGCGGAGCCCTCATGGGCAAAGAAGCTCAAGCACAAAATGAAGAAACTTTTTTGCATGGAGTCTCATGGACAATACATGGCTCATGTGTCTGAGAAGAAGGCCAGGAGCCATCACAAGGAGCTCGTGCGTCAGTTAGGTTCAACAGTTGCCAACGGTTCTGAGGGCAAGATCATAGACGAGGAGGAGTGGGTTCAACAGCACTGCCCATGGACAGACTCAGACACCGAGCAGCCTCATGCCGATGACGGAGGAGCGGACGATCACGCGGGGATGTGATGATGGAGATCTTCAGTTGCTGTCACCTGTGGCCGTAGCAGCACTCTTTCCCTTTTTGGTGTCTCGATGCCAAAGGGGGAGAGAGTTTAGGGATTTGTCGTTGTCGAGCTGCGAGTGTGTCTCTTTTGCCTTGTCTTTCTCTTCTTGTCATTTGCTTTTGGTTTGGTTTGTGCTCGTGAGATCTGGTACCCTATCATATGGTGTGAGACATATGCTACCCTATCTTATTGTTATGTTGTATGCCAAGTACTTTAGTAGTTTGTGAATTCATGCTTATTTCATATGTCTACTTTGCTCACCTGCCTCTCTATTGCATCCTAGCTCATATATGTCTTATCTTTGATGCAATTGTTGTCAGACTATAAAATATAGGGGGAGTGTTGATCCTAATGTTTGCACTTTGCAATCCAAAGGCACCTCTAATTTAGTGCACACATCTAGGGGGAGCCCGTCTATATTTTGTAGTTTTGGGATTCGCTTTATCTCATGTCATTACTTTGTGCAAATCCCGTGTTGTCATCAATCCACCAAAAAGGGGGAAATTGTTAGGGCATATCCCTCTCTAAGTAGTTTTGGTGATTGATGACAATGCTTTTGCGGACTATTCGTGTGCGTTGAGTATTTCAGAGATTCATTCTTTGGCACGAGACGATTCTTTCCCCTCGGAGCTTTATATGAAGACGGTGTAGTCTCTTTCGTTTCGGTTTGGTGGATTTGAGTCGTAGGAGACACCGTACTATCAAGAGGGGGTCCGCAATGGAAAGGCTAGGGTGGAATCAACACGTACACGTCCTTGTTGCACCCCCAGCTCTTTTCCTCACCTTGGAGTTTGTTGTTTTAACAGAGGTGGAGACTGTGAGTTGAAAGCGGTAGTACCGCTACCAGAGCGGTAGTACCACCCATGGTCCTCAAGCGGCAGTACCGCTATCCTACAGCGGTAGTACCGCTTCGGGGCATAGGCGGCAGTACCGTACTGGTTCGGCAATGCTACCACCTCGATTCGAGGATGTATTTTCTCGTGTCGGGTTGTGCGGCAGTAGTAGCGGCAGTGGCAGCGGTAGTTGCCCATGAGCGGTAGTACCGCGGCTACCACCGCTACTAGTGCCGCCCATACCCCCTCTCCCTCTCTCTTGTTCTCCCTCTGCTTCTTCTACTCTTAGTCTATGCGGTAGTACCGCTGGTGGTCACAGTAGTAATGCTACGACCAGCGGTAGTACCGCTCTACTAAGCAGTAGTATCGCTCTATGCGGGCTGAAGAGGGGGGTAACGGTTGGATTGGTTTCCCCACTATAAAAGGAGGTCTTCTTCTCCAAGTTGACCTACCTCTTTTCCCCCAAGCTCCATTGTTGCTCCAAAGCTCATTTTCACCCGATCTCTCTCCCTAGCCAATCAAACTTGTTGATTCTTTAGGGATTGGTTGAGAAGGCCCGGATCTACACTTCCACCAAGAGAAATTTGATTCCCCCACTAATCCCTTGCTGATCTTGTTACTCTTGGGTGTTTGAGCACCCTAGACGGTTGAGGTCACCTTGGAGCCACATCCATTATGGTGAAGCTCTGTGGTATCGTTGGGAGCCTCCAATTGAGTTGTGGAGATTGCCCCAACCTTGTTTGTAAAGGTTCGGTCACCGCCTCCAAGGGCACCAATAGTAGAATCACGGCATCTCACATTGTGTGAGGGCGTGAGGAGAATACGGTGGCCCTAGTGGCTTCTGTCGGTGTTCTGGGAATGGGGGTCCCCAGACTTGCCTGCCTGTGGCCCATGGCGTGGCTCCACTAGCGGCCCCGTACGGCCCATCTTCATCAGCAAACCCTCAAGACCCTCGCGAGGGGCCAAGCCTCGCGAGGCGGACGACGTAAGACCTCCTCAGGGGCAGCCTCACCAGGATGGCTCGTGAGGGGCGGAGAGATCAAGGCAAGGGGTACCTCGCGAGGTTCCCGTGACGTAAGCCATGACGACCAAGGCCAGGCGGGCAGTGCACGCAGTGTCCCCATTCCCCCTTTGGTGCTAAAGGGGCAAGCGCAGGCGAGGAGTCTCGAGGCATCAGGCAAAGGTTTCCATATCGGTGCAACGAGACCAAGACCAGAAGGACGGCAAGACAGAGGTCACCGTGGAGCCCAAGACGGTGTCACCACCAGAGCCTTTGGCAGGCGAAGACCACCTTTAGTCAGGATAGCTTGTACTAGCTGTCCCCCTTCAAACTGGCCGTTGTGGAATCCCTTCCTGCTCAATATTTGGGAAGAGGACCAGGGCCTCTATAAATAGGACTAGCCACCATCGTAGGAGGAGATCGATCACCTAGTTCACCAACCACCACGCAAGCTCACCGAGCACAAGAGCACCTCTCCTCAGGAGGCTGTTCTTCCCTTGTACTGTTCATCCTCGGCCCAAGAGGCAATCCACCACACAACACTGGAGTAGGGTATTACACCACAACGGTGGCCCGAACCAGTATAAATCTTGTGTCCCTTTGTTCTTTGGGTTCGCCGAGCTAGGCCGTGAGATCTTGTTGTGAGCAAGCTAGAGGGGGGAGAGATCTTCGTGCGCACCCCAGTGTTTGAACCTCAAGGGTTTTGCCGGAACCCGAAATCTAACATTTGGCGCTGTAATGCCCCGAGACCGACGCTCCAGACGGCTTCCATGTTTTTCGTGTTCGTCGTGTGTTTTATTTGTTTGT
Source organism: Aegilops tauschii subsp. strangulata (assembly GCF_002575655.3). NCBI lineage: Eukaryota > Viridiplantae > Streptophyta > Magnoliopsida > Poales > Poaceae > Aegilops > Aegilops tauschii. Next base: position 298,262,345 of record NC_053041.3, on the reverse strand, counting down.
TGCATTTCATCATCGCATCATTCGCATTGCATCGGCACTCCGTTGCCGTCATGTTTTAAAACTTGCATTCGTTCGTCGTTGTCGTTTCTTCCTTTGCCTTTGTCATCCTCTCACTGACCGCTTTGTCTTCATTGGCCTTTCGTCAAACCCCTCGTGTGCGTGTCCGAAACTTCCCCGAACCCGAGCCGGACTATCGTTACCGTTGGGTCCGGATCATCCCCTAACATCTATAAAACATCTTCGTTTTATTTATTGACTCCCTAGCCTATTTTTCCCGACCGTCCGATTTTGATCGAAGGATCAGATTAACCCCCTAAGCTAACCCCTTCCTATAAATAGACCCTAACCCTAAATTTTAGGAGCAATGTCCCATCCATCCTCCTCCCTCCTCGGATCAGCCGCCGCCACCCATCAGATCCATGCATCCGCAGCGCCACCCACCTCCCTCGTTTTCTTCACTGGACCAATCCCGCAGCCTCCTCGTGATTCACCAGTCAGCCACCACCATAATCTTCAATCCATCGATCCACCAACCACAGCCAGACTCCTCTCCTCCTAGTTTTCCCCTCCCCTGCTCGTTCGTCCCCGAGCAGCGCCTCCACCGTCGCCGGCGACCGCGTCACCAGGACCCTCACGCTCAAGGCTGTCCTCCTCGTCCCCGCGCCTCTACTTCGCCAGAGACTGGCCTCGTCGCCGCCCAAGTTCCCCGGGGCTTCAGCCATACCCGTGCCCTCCTCCATGCGCTGCCCCGCCCGACCTCTCCTTCAGCCGAGCTCCTCTCCCTCGTGCGCCCGTCTCCTCTTGCTGATCTACGTCATCCCGGAGCAAGCTCGCCGGCGTTCCTCGTCATCCTTGAGTCAATGGCCGTCGGCCACCCAAGCAGCAGCAGCAGTCCTGAGCCCCGCTGCATCCCCCTCGACCAAAACTCGCCGGCGACCTGCAGGTGACCAGTGCCACCTCATCTCCTCCCGCATGCCCGCCGTCTCTCTCTACTTCCTCCCCGTGTTTCCTCTCTCAATCATCTTCTGCTTTTTCTTTCTTTAGTCAACAGCATCGGCCACTACCCTCCATGGAGCCCAAGTCGCGCCGCTGGAGCTCCATCCCCGCGCCCAGATCCGCCGGATCCCGCTGTCCCAGTCCCGTTCCGATCGGTCCCCGCCGAGACCGCCTCGCCGGAGCTCCTGCCGCGTCGCGCTGCGTGCGTTGACCTGCGCCCCTGCTTCTCCCGCTACTGCCTGCGTCACTTGGTCGAGTATGTGGGCGACCGCGTGGACCAGGAGGCCTCGATCGCCTCCAGCCAAGCCGCACCAGGTCCAGATCTGCCAGCTCTCTGAAGCCCAATGTGAGCAGCCCCCTGGCCTTTCCTCTGCTGGGCTTCCTGTTCCAGATTTGGCCCAGTGTAGTTTTTTTCCATGTCTGCGATTTTAGCTATTTTTCCAGGAGTTTATAGATTTACAGAAAAACCCCTCTATGTTCATGCATCTAATAACTAATTAACCGTGCATCGGTTTAAAATGATTTTAATATGTAAAATGCTTAGAATTCTGTCTAGTTTCATAATATGCAACTTTCATCCATGTTTAAAATGTTTAAAATGCTGTTTGTTTAAATTTGCTCGAATGCCATGTTAAAATGATTTATTTCATAACTAAATAACCGTAGCTCCATTTTAAATGTTCTTTATATGTAAATGGGGTAGAAAATGCATAGATTAACATGCTGCATTTTATTTTCCTGTTTAACAACAATAAAATATGGTTTTAGGCAGAACAGTAGCAAATTCGAAATATGCATATGAGGATTTTCCGGAATTGTTGTTTGTTGTTCCGGCCTCATTTAAACTTGCCTAGATAGGTAGTTTTGTTATGCTTTACACCTTGCCATGTTTTACAACATTTAATATTGTTGGGTACATAACCAAGAGAGAACTAAATGAGTCATGTGATGTTTCGTCAATATGCAAGTCGTTGCATATTGAGCTCCACTTAACTTGTAGTTTTGTTTGTTGCACTTTGCCATGCCATGCCTTTTTAAACCGGACATGCATCATACTTGATTGTGCATCATGCCATGTTTATGTGATGGTTGTTTACTATGTTGTTTGTTTCTTTCCGGGTTGCTTCTCTCGTTAGCTTCGGTTTCGTTCCAGAGTTGTGAGGATTCGTTCGACTACATCCGTTTGTCTTCTTCATGGACTCGTTCTTCTTCCTTGCGGGATCTCAGGCAAGATGACCATACCCTCGAAATCACTTCTATCTTTGCTTGCTAGTTGTTCGCTCTATTGCTATGCCGCGCTACCTACCACTTGCTATATCATGCCTCCCATATTGCCATGTCAAGCCTCTAACCCACCTTTCCCAGCAAACCGTTGTTTGGCTATGTTACCACTTTTGCTCAGCCCCTCTTATAGCGTTGCTAGTTGCAGGTGAAGATGAAGTTTGTTCCATGTTGGAACATGGATATGTTGGAATATCACAATATCTCTTATTTAATTAATGCATCTATATATTTGGTAAAGGGTGGAAGGCTTGGCCTTATGCCTGGTGTTTTTTTCCACTCTTGCCGCCCTAGTTTCCGTCATACCGGTGTTATGTTCCTTGATTTTGCGTTCCTCACGCGGTTGGGTGATTTATGGGACCCCCTTGACAGTTCGCTTTGAATAAAACTCCTCCAGCAAGGCCCAACCTTGGTTTTACCATTTGCCTACCTAAGCCATTTTCCCTTGGGTTCTGCAGACTCAAGGGTCATCTTTATTTACCCCCCCGGGCCAGTGCTCCTTCGAGTGCTGGTCCAAACCGAGCGATGTCCGGCGCCCCCTGGGCAACCAGGGTCTATGCCAACCCAATGTCTGGCTCATCCGGTGTGCCTTGAGAACGAGATACGTGTGACTCCTATCGGGATTTGTCGGCACATCGGGCGGTTTTGCTGGTCTTGTTTTACCATCGTCGAATTGTCTTGTAAACCGGGATTCCGAGATGGATCGGGTCTTCCCGGGAGAAGGAATATCCTTCGTTGACCGTGAGAGCTTATTATGCGCTAAGTTGGGACACCCCTGCAGGGTATTATCTTTCGAAAGCCGTGCCCGCGGTTATGTGGCAGATGGGAATTTGTTAATATCCGGTTGTAGAGAACTTGACACTCGACTTAATTAAAACGCATCAACCGCGTGTGTAGCCGTGGTGGTCTCTTTTCGGTGGAGTCCGGGAAGAGAACACGGTTTTTGAGTTATGTTTGACGTAAGTAGGAGTTCAGGATCACTTCTTGATCACTTCTAGCTTCTCGACCGATGCGTTGCTTCTCTTCTCGCTCTTATTTGCGTATGTTAGCCACCATATATGCTTAGTGCTTGCTGCAGCTCCACCTCATTACCCCATCCTTCCTATAAGCTTAAATAGTCTTGATCTTGCGGGTGTGAGATTGCTGAGTCCTCGTGACTCACAGATTCTTCCAAAACAGTTGTAGGTGCCGACGGTACCAGTGCAGGTGACGCAACCGAGCTCAAGTGGGAGTTCGACGAGGACCATGGTCGTTACTATGTTTCGTTTCCTGATGATCAGTAGTGGAGCCCAGTTGGGACGATCGGGGATCTAGCATTTGGGGTTGTCTTCTTTTATTTTGGTTCCGTAGTCGGACCTATGTGTGTACTCTTGAATGATGTATGAATTTATTTATGTATTCTGTGAAGTGGCGATTGTAAGCCAACTCTTTATCCCATTCTTGTTCATTACATGGGATTGTGTGAAGATGACCCTTCTTGCGACAAAACCACAATGCGGTTATGCCTCTAAGTCGTGCCTCGACACGTGGGAGATATAGCCGCATCGTGGGTGTTTCAGGCGCGCCAGGTAGGGGTGCGCTGAAGCTTTCCTCTCGTCGATCCGCATTTCGCCACCCCACCAAGTTCACGGCCGACGCTTGCCGGGCCCGCGCGGAGCGCCGGGATGCTCTCGCCATCCGTGTCGCTCAGACAGCCCCTGTCGGCGGGCCTCCCCGTCATTCTTCATCACCCGCCGCCACCGGTCCGGCGGGAAACGAGCAGCAAGCGTCCTCCCTGCACCCCTCCGTGCGGCGGGAAGGCCGTACAGCCACCCCGTCGCTGACCCCAGCCGCTTCGTCGTCTCACGCCCGTCGTGCTCCTGCGGACGCGCAGGACGCGCTGCTCATGGCACGCGAGCTCTTGCGCTACCGCCCCGTCGACGACCTCTACGAGGACTGGCTAGACCGCATTGCCGAGCTCGTCAGCGCTGCAGGGGGCTCCCCTGCGCCATCCCTCTCGCTGCCTCGCCCGCCGCCAGCCGCGGGCGACGTGGCTCGTGGAGCGCCTCCACCACCTCCGCACCAAGACGGCGTTCTGGCGCCAAGGCATGTGGTCCCCCGGCGAGACCCACCGCGTCGGGCGCCTGCGCGAGAAGAAGGAAGCTGCCAAGAAGTTCCCCGACCGCAAGAAAACGCTCCACCGCTCCCAGCACCGCCACGTCAGGATCGCTTGCCGTGGCAGGGCCACGCGTGTGACGCCCGGATAATTAAGCTACAGTAAACCTCTGTTAACGATGCCACATCACCATGATTACTGTTATTAATCTGGTGTTAGTTCGAAACCGATTATAATTCAAAATTCAAAATCAAGCAAACAATAAAAGTTTTCAAATATTAAAACTAAAATGTTCAATAAATAGTAGATAAATCAGAGGCTATGATAAAATTGTAAACAACATTAATGAAATTTGTTAAGTGACTTAAACCACCTCAAACAGTGGCTGAAAACATTATATAATAACCTCTTTATTAATACAAAAGAATTATGAAATGATATTTACCCCAAACTAGTTTTTGGTGGTAGAATATATTATGCTGTGATTTGTGGGCCAGCTCTCATATTTTACAAAACTCATTTGGTGCCCAAACAATTAGCCGAAATAGAAAAGAATAAATAAAAAAACAAAAAACAAAACAAAACACAAGAAAAAGGAACCCCCCCACACACACACGCTGGACCAACCGGCCCAGCTAGCCAACAGTGCCAGCCCAGCCCACCTACCTCAGCCTCGTCCTCCTCCTGCAACAGGAGAAGGCCGAGCCTCCATGGCCGCGGGGCACTCGCCCCCGCGCACTGTTGCGGCGCGGGTGGATGAGATCAGCCCCCGACACACACTCTCTCTCTCGCCCAAACCCTAACCCACATCAAATCCCCCTCCTCCCCTCTCTCCCTCGCTCGTGCTCGCCCTTTCTCCCAACTACCCGAGCGCTCCCGTCGCCGCCCTCCGCTCGATCCCGCGGCCACCGTGCCCCAATCGCCAATTCGCCATGTCGTACGTCGTCGCCGCCCTCGAATACATCACCTTCGCCTCTCCGTTGAAGCTTGGAGCCACTGCAACGACCTCCCCGAGCTCGTCTTCCCCGCACGGCCGCCGTCGATCGCCGCCCCGTTTCGCCGCCTCGAGCCTCCCCCGAGCTCACTCTCGCACACCTGCAGGCTCAATGTGAGCCTCTTATCCCTCCTATCCCTCTTCCATCGCCGTTTACTCCCTTTAGCCACCGTCCTCGACTTGCCCGAGCTCGCCACCGCATAGCACGTCGCTGGCGTCGTTCCGGCGACCATTTGGACGCGCGCTGCTGCTCATTGGCCTCGTCGCACTGCGTAGACCGCGCCTAGCCGTTTATTTCACCCGCGCGCGCACCGTAGCGCCGTCCCCGACGAGGCCCATAGCTCACCGCCGCCACGGCTTGTCGCCGGTGCCACTCCGGCCATCCCCGCCCCTGCTGCTTGCTCCATCGGACGCGCCGCATCGCCAGCTAGCTGTAGCCGCAAACCGCCCACGTTTTGGTGCCCCGTAGCACCAAACCAGAAAGCGGTCGAACTCCGACGACCGCCCCGCCTCTCGCCGTCGTCGTTCCGGCCTATTACGGGCCGCGCTGCCACCGTAGGTGGATGCGGCGTCGAACGCCCGATCGAACGCGCCTAGCCGCACCTACCCCCGTGCCCTATAGCGTTTTTCCGGCCGCCTCCGGCGATGAGCCGCCGCGGGAGAGGCTCGCCGGAGCTCTCTTCGGCGCCCCGCCTACGTGGCACCGCCTAGGCCCTCCCCCCAGTCGCTGACCGTGGCCCCGAGTGGACCCGCTGACCCCTGTTGACTTTAGTCAACTGCTGATTGGGCAGGCCCCAGCCACTGACTGGTGGGCCCAGGTGCCCCACTTTGACCAGTTGACCGAGGTCAACGCTGACTGGGCCGGCTTCTGCCACAGACATGTGGGCCCCCACTCTGATAATTAGTTTAATAAATGTTTTTATAAAAACAATTAACTATACTAGCCTAAACACTCACTGACATATGGGGCCCACCCCTCTAATCAGGCTGTTAGTTTAGTTTAAATTACTGTTAGACTAACAGAGGCTGACATGTGGGTCCCACTAGACCCACATGCCCGGTTTGACCCTGGTCAGCGAGTCTGTTGACTGCTGACGTCATCCCCACGCAATGCTGACGTTATATTCCTTTTCTGTTAATATAAATAATTCCAGAATATTGTTAAATCTTCCAAAAATCATATAAAATAATCCGTAGCTCGGATGAAAATGTTTTCTATATGAAAGTTGCTTAAAAAAATCCAAAGAATCCGAATACGCGGTCCGTTCATTTGTCACATGCCTCTAGCATGCTGAACATGGAACTTTCCCCTCCGGTTATCTGTCTGGCACAGGTCCGGAACCGGGAAAACATTCCCGGTTGAATTGCCCCCTTCACCTATTCGTGTAGACATACGTTAGGTCACACCCGACACGTCGTATTACCACGTTATGCTTTGTGATGCTATGTTTGCTTTATATTTACTATTTCTTCCCCCTCTTCTCTCCGGTAGACCCCGAGACCGATGCTGCCCCTGTGATCGACTACGTCGACGACGACCCCCTCCTTGCCAAAGCAACCAGGCAAGCCCCCCCCTTGATCACCAGATATCCCCTATTCCTTCTCTATACTGCTTGCATTAGAGTAGTGTACCATGTTACTGCTTTCGGTTAATCCTATACTGATGCATAGCCTGTCACTGTTGCTACAGTTGTTACCCTTACCTGCTATCCTACTGCTTAGTATAGGATGCTAGTTTTCCATCAGTGGCCCTACATTCTTGTCCGTCTGCTGTGCTATACTATCAGGCCGTGATCACTTGGGCGGTGATCACGGGTATATACTTATATACTTTATACATGACACATGTGGTGACTAAAGTCGGGTCGGCTCGAGGAGTACCCGCAAGTGATTCTGATGAGGGGGCTGAAAGGACAGGTGGCTCCATCCTGGTAGAGGTGGGCCTGGGTTCCTGACGGCCCCCGACTGTTACTTTATGGCGAAGCGACAGGGCAGGTTGAGACCACCTAGGAGAGAGGTGGGTCTGGCCCTGGTCGGCGTTCGTGGATACTTAACACGCTTAACGAGATCTTGGTATTTGATCTGAGTCTGGCCATTTGGTCTATACGCACTAACCAGCTACGCGGGAACAGTTATGGGCACTCGACGTCGTGGTATCAGCCGAAGCTCTTCTTGACGTCAGCGACGGAGCGGCGCGCGCCAGATTGGACTGGACGCCTGCTAGGCTAGGTCTGCTTCCGGCCGCCCTCGCAACGTGCAGGTGTGCAATGGGCGATGGGCCCAGACCCGTGCGCGCATAGGATTTAGACCGGCGTGCTGACCTCTCCGTTGAGCCTAGGTGGGGCTGCGACGTGTTGATCTTCCGAGGCCGGGCATGACCCATAAAAGTGTGTCCGGCCAAATGGGATCGAGCGTGTTGGGTTATGTGGTGCACCCCTGCAGGGAAGTTTATCTATTCGAATAGCCGTGTCCCTCGGTAAAAGGACGACCCGAAGTTGTACCTTGACCTTATGACAACTAGAACTGGATACTTAATAAAACACACCCTTCCAAGTGCCAGACATAACCCGGTGATCGCTCTCTAACAGGGCGACGAGGAGGGGATCGCCGGGTAGGATTATGCTATGCGATGCTACTTGGTGAACTTACCATCTACTCTCTTCTACATGCTGCAAGATGGAGGTGGCCAGAAGCGTAGTCTTCGACAAGATTAGCTATCCCCCTCTTATTCTGGCATTCTGCAGTTCAGTCCACTGATATGGCCCTTTACACATATACCCATGCATATGTAGTGTAGCTCCTTGCTTGCGAGTACTTTGGATGAGTACTCACGGTTGCTTTTCTCCCTCTTTTCCCCCTTTCTGTACCTGGTTGTCGCAACCAGATGCTGGAGTCCAGGAGCTAGAGATCCCGAGGATGATTCTACATGGAGTTCGGCTTCGAGGAGTAGTTAGGAGGTCCCAGGCAGGAGGCCTTGCCTTTTCGATCGTTCATACTTTTGTGCTAGCCTTCTTAAGGCAAACTTGTTTAACTTATGTCTGTACTCAGATATTGTTGCTTCCGCTGACTCGTCTATGATCGAGCACTTGTATTCGAGCCCTCGAGGCCCCTGGCTTGTATTATGATGCTTGTATGACTTATTTATGTTGTAGAGTTGTGTTGTGATATCTTCCCGTGAGTCCCTGATCTTGATCGTACACATTTGCGTGCATGATTAGTGTACGATTGAATCGGGGGCGTCACAAGTTGGTATCAGAGCCAACTGCCTGTAGGAATCCTCCTTCCACACTCCTTGGCCGAAGTCGAGTCTAGTCATTGAAAAACTTTTACTAACATGGCTGTGTGGCTTACGGGCCCACGTCGCCATTGGGTGGTATTAGGATATTTTACTCCTTGTCTATACTCTGGGACTCTGACATCTCTTCTATTTGGGTTAAATGAATTTTGCTAAATCTAACATTAGGATCTCGTTATCACTTTCACCCGGAGAGCCCCTTATTACTGATGATCGTCTGCTGCACGTGAAGACCCTGAAGATACTCTGCGCTGTTAACCCGAGAACTTGTGTTCATCGCGTTTGCAATTCCCCTTCCACCGTCAACCCTTATGGATAACTACTTGCAGTTGTTGTTCTTACATTCATCCCCAGTTGGTCTTGTTATTGCAAGATACCCCGAAATACTCGTCGTTGTTTCGATAATCCTTTGAGCCTACTGCCTTGCTGTTCTTTGTCACCTGAATACCCCTACGGATAATTCTCGCACTTATCGAGTATCCGCTCATCCCCCAGTTGTTCATGTGTTTCACAATGGTCTTCGAAATACTATTCGATCCTCCAAAAATCCTTAGTAGCTTATTGCTCTACAATACTTGTCTGCTTGCATGATGGATGCTTTCCATATGTCTGGCAATATTCGTTAGTATCCTTAGGCGCCGTCATTTTGATCCTTTTTATTCAACATGAGTGCGAATGCACGCAATCATATGTTGATCCTTTTAAATTATCTTTCCGGCTCAGACGTCATTTTAAACATGAGCTGGTTCTCAACCAATCCTATTGTCGTCGATTGTACCCCTAAGGCTATTCAACTTATCCATCCCTAATCAGAACATTGCTTCTGATCTCTTGATTTGGAAAACATAATTCCTTTGCATTTGATTGAATTAGTTGGTTGTTTCTATAATTTGATCTCCTTGCATTGTATCTTCCTCTGATTGAGTACCGATGCTCACATCAGATCCCTTGAGGACCACCGGATCCTTTGTGGGATTTTATCCGATAGCGTCCTTCATATCCAATCACTTTGGAAGTTCTTTCTCCATTGGCAAATCCTATCCTCTGATTGACCAACGATGCTCTGCTTTCGAGCTTGTGTTATTTACTCCTGAAGTTTGTGGCATATGTTCCTAAGAGACCCTGATGGGTTGAACCTATGCCTTTTTCTAATCTGTGTGAACCCAGAAACTACTACGGGTCATACTCTACTGTTGATATGTCAGATAAAATTTCAACACAACTTCGTTGAAGGCGAGAAGTGAATGAAAGGTTATGCATTAGAGAAGTGGGAGTCGACCTTGAACTTTGTGTTCATGCCCATGGACACGATGTAAATCTTATCATGGAAGCTTCTCGTAAAATAGTTACCCCCTTGTTATAAGTTCTTGTATCCGTGGTTTGATCATTTACAAATGTGTTTCTGACCATACTGTTCCCCTTGATTCAATTTCTCAGACAAGTTAAACCACTTTTCCTCTGCAGATCATTGCACCTGTCCAACCTTTACTTTAATCTATCGTCGAGTATTACCCCCTGGTATCTCGAGATAAACACAAGACATCATAACTTCTTATGAGTTCTTCATCAAATACTACATTCTCACTGATTCCAATTTTTCACGGGCTCTCAGTTATTAAACACTCAAAGACACCGATAACTGAACCAAGTCCGCACTACGGTTCAACAACTTTAGTAATCTTCTTTACTTACGAGTTTGTTCCCAAACACGTCATTCCTAGCCTGATTGGCTATATCATTATCGTGCTAAATTTTAAACTGTGCCACCCGGTCCTTCTTCCCGGAGCACAACTTTCGACGGTGAGCAAAGCTTACGTCGATCTTCTCCATAATACCCTTTCACCTTGAGCAGCAAGCTTGATTTCGAATTTGTGTCATAACCGTGGTTCCAATATCCTTTCGCTTCATCATTCCTTTGACGTGATGTCATGGCCAATCGATTATATTCTCATGAAACCCCTTGACAAATGTGTCGTGATCATCATCAACATTCTGAGCTCTTCAAGGATATCGATTGAATTCGTGTTGAGAAACACCACCCTTGCCTCACAAGGATTTGTGTTATCATCAACAACATTATTGCCTTCCCTCCAACACAAACTTGTTCATGTTATGGAGCTCCTTGCTATCCAGCTCATGCTATGTTCTACCTTGGAGTATTACCATCTTTTATGTCAAAGAAGGTTGTGAGAATTTCACCTCCTCTTAAGAATTCTTGGTATAGTGATGCTTCTTACAATCACCATTTTTTCTTGCTCTCCGTGTTGTTTCTTACCGGAATACCGACAAATGGACTGTGAGGTGTAAAATTCAAAACTTCTAACAACCCTATTGCTTTGAAGTTAATGGTCGATATTTCATTCTTAGACCATTGGTTATCGAATCACCATTCTAACATTGATCATTCTACCTAAGCCCATATTTCGGGTGCACCTTTCAACCAATGTTTAAGTGTGTATGTTTTCCTCGAGCATACCTCATTATATCATTTGATCTGACAAATGTTATCTCCTTGTTGACATAAGTGTGGTTATCCATCTTTTTGGAAATCTCGAGGAATTGTCGCTGAGTCAATCAGCCACCTCCTCACCTCTCCTTGGTTTAATGATGAACTATTGTTTCAGGAACCCGCTCCCATAGTTCATTTCCCGAGAATCTTACAATATCATTCGTCTGTTTGTGTTGCACCTTTTGTTCTTGGACATCCTGAGTCTGAGGTATCATGACACCAATCGGATCTGAATCTCGGTCAGATATGATGGTTGGGACAACTTTCCAGGAGTTATGGCGTTGGTTCTTAGATGACCCGGTAATATGATGTCATGCCTAGCGCCCCCCCTAGCTGGAGGACCTATCATTATAATTTCTTTTGCAAGGATAACCAGTCTTCCTGGAGGAAATTGTAAGACTTATTTTATAAGTTGCTCCTAATGGATCATTTGTGTATCCAAGGTTTGGCCCTTGATTGAAATACCATATCATTGCTACCTCGAAGCATGACTATGATACCCCCGCTCTTCAACAAGAACATTGGAGGCGCGATGCTGAATGTTTCTTGGTCAGTTATCCAAACACCGTTGTATGGGTAACATCTTGATTAATCCTTGCCTCTTATTTGAATGGTTGGGTACTTGCTCTCCTACCCTGTATACCATGTTCTGCTTGTACATAGGAAGGATATACTCCTAATAATTGTGTGTAATCACAATATTCCTTTCCATTGTTCTGTTTAACCTGATAATCACGTTTTCCTTTCCTTTCTTTTGTTTAACCTTTCCTGAATCTGATTTAATTAGCAGAGATAATTCCCTACTTAGGTAGGCACCTTGTTGTACCATTCTGTCTGTAAGATCCTGTTACTATTGTTGATGACATTTCGGTAACCACCGATGGACGAGAACTTTGCCTATTGGTCTGCCTCATTCAACGAGCAGGAAAATGGTTCTCTTCGTCCCTCGCCCTTGGTACCGACGTTGTTGCCGACATAATCGACAGACTATCCTCTGACATGCCTTGCTTGCATGATCGTGCAAGACATCACCGCCTTCCTACTTTTAACCCACATGATGGGCCCATAACCCACAGTTCCACAGGATCAAAACCTGACTCTCCTGTGCACCCCCTGTTCCCAAATTTATTCATCGCGCGTGGCCTCGTATGTAATTCATGGAGCACCGTCCACTGATCTATACTGGCATCAGACATAATACTTATTCCGATTGCTTTGAACCCGTTTCACACACTTTTCAGGCATCGGGCGATTGCCTGCCCGCTCGAAACCACCTTCCCCCGATGTTATCAACCATATAGTTAACCTTTCGGAGGTCCGTTTTTCCGAAGTTACCCCTTGTCCGTCATATGTACAATGAAAACTCTGAAGAAAGGATCACGACCTCATCATGATGACCTGAAGCAGAGAATTGAAGACATCAACAAAAGGGATCAACCTCTTCGAAAGGGCAGCCAAGACCGAGAAGACTCGTTAGGTTTTCGCTACCAACACTTTCCCCCTTACTCCACCTCTTAAATCTCGGGACGAGATTTATTGTAGTGGAGGAGAATTGTGAATCCCGGATAATTAAGCTACAGTAAACCTCTGTTAACGATGCCACGTCACCATGATTACTGTTATTAATCTGGTGTTAGTTCGAAACCGATTATAATTCAAAATTCAAAATCAAGCAAACAATAAAAGTTTTCAAATATTAAAACTAAAATGTTCAATAAATAGTAGATAAATCAGAGGCTATGATAAAATTGTAAACAACATTAATGAAATTTGTTAAGTGACTTAAACCACCTCAAACAGTGGCTGAAAACATTATTTAATAACCTCTTTATTAATACAAAAGAATTATGAAATGATATTTACCCCAAACTAGTTTTTGGTGGTAGAATATATTGTGCTGTGATTTGTGGGCCAGCTCTCATATTTTACAAAACTCATTTGGTGCCCAAACAATTAGCCGAAATAGAAAAGAATAATAAAAAAACAAAACATAAGAAAAAGGAACCCCCCAACACACACACGCTGGACCAACCGGCCCAGTTAGCTAACAGTGCCAGCCCAGCCCACCTACATCAGCCTTTCGTCCTCCTCCTACAACAGGAGAAGGCCGAGCCTCCATGGCCGCGGGGCACTCTCCCCCACGCACTGCTGCGGCGCAGGTGGATGAGATCAGCCCCCGACGCTCTCTCTCTCTCGCCCAAACCCTAACCCACATCAGATACCCCTCCTCCCCTCTCTCCCTCGCTCGCGCTCGCCCTTTCTCCCCACTACCCGAGCGCCCCCGTCGCCGCCCTCCGCTCGATCCCGCAGCCACCATGCCCCAATCGCCACTTCGCCGTGTCGTACGTCGTCGCCGCCCTCGACTACATCACCTCCGCCTCTCCGTTGAAGCTTGGAGCCACTGCAACGACCTCCCCGAGCTCGTCTTCCCCGCACGGCCGCCGTCGATCGCCACCCCGTTTCGCCGCCTCGAGCCTCCCCCGAGCTCACTCTCGCACACCTGCGGGCTCAATGTGAGCCTCTTATCCCTCCTATCCCTCTTCCGTCACCGTTTACTCCCTTTAGCCGCCGTCCTCGACTTGCCCGAGCTCGCCACCGCATAGCACGTCGCCGGCGTCGTTCCGGCGACCATTTGGACGTGCGCTGCTGCTCATTGGCCTCGTCGCACTGCGTAGACCGCACCTAGCCATTTATTTCACCCGCGCGTGCACCGTAGCGCCGTCCCCGACGAGGCCCGTAGCTCACTGCCGCCACGGCTTTTCGCCGGCGCCACTCCGGCCATCCCCGCCCCTGCTGCTTGCTCCATCGGACGCGCCGCATCGCCAGCTAGCTATAGCCGCAAACCGCCCACGTTTTGGTGCCCCGTAGCGCCAATCCAGAAAGCGGCCGAACTCCAGCGACCGCCCGCCTCTCGCCGTCATCGTTCCAGCCTATTACGGGCCACGCCGGCACCGTAGGTGGATGCGGCGTCGAACTCCCGATCGAACGCGCCTAGCCGCACCTACCCCCGTGCCCTGTAGCGTTTTTCCGGCCGCCTCCGGCGATGAGCCGCCGCGGGAGAGGCTCGCTGGAGCTCTCTCCGGCGCCCCGCCTACGTGGCACCGCCTAGGGCCCCCCAGTCGCTGACTGTGGCCCCCAGTGGACCCGCTGACCCCTGTTGACTTTAGTCAACTACTGACTGGGCAGGCCCCAGCCACTGACTGGTGGGCCCAGGTGCCCCACTTTGACCAGTTGACCGAGGTCAACGCTGACAGGGCCGACTTCTGTCACAGACATGTGGGCCCCCACTCTGATAATTAGTTTAATAAACGTTTTTATAAAAACAATTAACTATACTAGCCTAAACACTCACTAACATATGGGGCCCACCCCTCTAATCAGGCTATTAGTGTAGTTTATATTACTGTTAGACTAACAGAGGCTGACATGTGGGTCCCACTGGACCCACAGGCCCGGTTTGACCCTGGTCAGCGAGTCTGTTGACTGCTGACGTCGTCCCCACGCAATGCTGACGTCATATTCCTTTTATGTTAATATAAATAATTCCAGAATATTGTTAAATCTTTCAAAAATCATATAAAATAATCCGTAGCTCAGATGAAAATGTTTTCTATATGAAAGTTGCTCAGAAAAATCCAACGAATCCGAATACGCGGTCCGTTCATTTGTCACATGCATCTAGCATTCTGAACATGGAACTTTCCCCCTCCGGTCATTTGTCTGGCACAGGTCCGGAACCGGGAAAACATTCCCGGTTGAATTTCCCCCTTCACCTATTCGTGTAGACATACGTTAGGTCACACCCGCACGTCGTATTACCACGTTATGCTTTGTGATGCTATGTTTGCTTTATATTTACTGTTTCTTCCCCCTCTTCTCTCCGGTAGACCCCGAGACCGATGCTGCCCCTGTGATCGACTACGTCGACGACGACCCCCTCCTTGCCAGAGCAACCAGGCAAGCCCCCTCCCCCCTTGATCACCAGATATCGCCTATTCCTTCTCTATACTGCTTGCATTAGAGTAGTGTACCATGTTACTGCTTTCGGTTAATCCTATACTGATGCATAGCCTGTCACTGTTGCTACAGTTGTTACCCTTACCTGCTATCCTACTGCTAGTATAGGATGCTAGTTTTCCATCAGTGGCCCTACATTCTTGTCCGTCTGCTGTGCTATACTATCGGGCCGTGATCACTTGGGCGGTGATCACGGGTATATACTTATATACTTTATACATGACACATGTGGTGACTAAAGTCGGGTCGGCTCGAGGAGTACCCGCAAGTGATTCTGATGAGGGGGCTGAAAGGACAGGTGGCTCCATCCCGGTAGAGGTGGGCCTGGGTTCCTGACAGCCTCCGACTGTTACTTTATGACGGAGCGACAGGGCAGGTTGAGACCACCTAGGAGAGAGGTGGGTCTGGCCCTGGTCGGCGTTCGTGGATACTTAACACGCTTAACGAGATCTTGGTATTTGATCTGAGTCTGGCCATTTGGTCTATACGCACTAACCAGCTACGCGGGAACAGTTATGGGCACTCGACGTCGTGGTATCAGCCAAAGCTCTTCTTGATGTCAGCGACGAAGCGGCGCGCGCCGGATTGGACTGGAACGCCTGCTAGGCTAGGTCTGCTTCCGGCCGCCCTCGCAACGTGCAGGTGTGCAATGGGCGATGGGCCCAGACCCCTGCGCGCATAGGATTTAGACCGGCGTGCTGACCTCTCTGTTGAGCCTAGGTGGGGCTGCGACGTGTTGATCTTCCGAGGCCGGGCATGCCCCAGAAAAGTGTGTCCGGCCAAATGGGATCGAGCGTGTTGGGTTATGTGGTGTACCCCTGCAGGGAAGTTTATCTATTCGAATAGCCGTGTCCCTCGGTAAAAGGACGACCCGGAGTTGTACCTTGACCTTATGAAAACTAGAACTGGATACTTAATAAAACACACCCTTCCAAGTGCCAGATATAACCCGGTGATTGCTCTCTAACAGGGCGACGAGGAGGGGATCGCCGGGTAGGATTATGCTATGCGATGCTACTTGGTGAACTTACCATCTACTCTCTTCTACATGCTGCAAGATGGAGGTGGCCAGAAGCGTAGTCTTCGACAGGATTAGCTATCCCCCTCTTATTCTGGCATTCTGCAGTTTAGTCCACTGATATGGCCCTTTACACATATACCCATGCATATGTAGTGTAGCTCCTTGCTTGCGAGTACTTTGGATGAGTACTCACGGTTGCTTTTCTCCCTCTTTTCCCCCTTTCTGTACCTGGTTGTCGCAACCATATGCTGGAGTCCAGGAGCTAGAGATCCCGAGGATGATTCTACATGGAGTTCGGCTTCGAGGAGTAGTTAGGAGGTCCCAGGCAGGAGGCCTTGCCTTTTCGATCGTTCCTACTTTTGTGCTAGCCTTCTTAAGGCAAACTTGTTTAACTTATGTCTATACTCAGATATTGTTGCTTCCCCTGACTCGTCTATGATCGAGCACTTGTATTCGAGCCCTCGAGGCCCCTGGCTTGTATTATGATGCTTGTATGACTTATTTATGTTGTAGAGTTGTGTTGTGATATCTTCCCGTGAGTCCCTGATCTTGATCGTACACATTTGCGTGCATGATTAGTGTACGATTGAATCGGGGGCGTCACAATGCGCCACCTGCCGTGGCAGCGCGGGGACACCAAGATCAAGCTCCGCCTCCACGACGGGCCCCGGTGGCCACGGCGGGCTGCCGCGCCTTCACCCCTGAGCTGTGTGGCGTCGTCTGGCCGGGCAAGTTCAAGCCGGATCTGCCTCCCCGCTATGACGGCACCCCCGACCCTGCGGAGTTCTTGCAGCTATATGAGCTGAGCATTGAGGCAGCCAACGGTGACGAGAAAGTCATGGCGAACTGGTTCCCCATGGCTCTCAAGGAAGGTACTCGCTCGTGGCTCCTGAACCTGTCCCCGGGCTTGATTTCCTCCTGGGGTGAGATGCGTAACCGCTTCGTCGCCAACTTCCAGGGCACTCGTGATCGCCCCCCAGCTGCGGGTGACCTGCGCCGCATCAAGCAACAGCCGGGAGAGACCTTGCAGAAGTATATCCAATGCTTCAACAGGGTTCGCGTCAAGATCCCCAAGGTGACGGACGAGGTCATCATTTCGGCGTTTTCTGATGGTGTCCGCGACGTCAAGATGAAGGAGGAGCTCGCCATCCACAAGGAGTTGTGCACGGCTCTGGAGATGTTCAACCTGGCGACCAAGTGCGTGAGAGCTGTGGAAGGGTGCCTTTCCCTCCTCGAGCTCCCAGCTACTGACCTGGAGGAGAAGAAAGCCAAGGCCAAGGACATGAAGCGCAAGGGAGTGGCCGTGCTCGTGGCGGAGCCAGACACGAAGCGCGGCCGGGATCATCCCGAGTCGTCCAAGAGCAGCCGACCGTTCTGCGCCTTCCACAACGTACACAGCCACAGCACCAACGACTGTCAGGAGCTCAGGGCCATTCGAGATGGATGCTTCGGTCGACGCCCCGAGCGCAACGACCGGGGCTACAGCCGAGGCGGAGGGCGCTGGGACGACCGTGGCCCCCGCCAGGAGTGGCGCGACCGGCCTCGCGAGGACTGCTAGCAGGATCAGCCTCGTGAGGAAGCCTGGAGGGACCAGCCTCGCGAGGACCGCCCTCAGGGCAATGCTAGTCTTCCTCCGCTGCCGCCACCACCCAGAAGGAACGATGACCACCATCAGGAGGAAGGAGCTGGGGGCTTCCAGGAACCGCACGCTATCGCTTGCATCTTGGGCGGAGCTCAGGCCCCAGCGTCTCAGCGCATCTTCAAGCCGTTTGCACGCGAGGTGAACGCGGCTCTTCCCAAGCTCGAGGCCACATGCCTGCTCAGGTGGTCCAAGTACGCCATCACGTTCAGCTCGGCAGACCAGCTCAAGTGCGCCGTAGCCGTCGGTGTTCTCCCATTGCTCTGCTCGCCTGTCATCAACAACGTCCAAGTCACCAAGACCCTTATCGATGGCAGTGCGGGGCTAAACGTCCTGTCCATCGACACATTCGATCGCCTTCAAGTACCCTATGATCAGCTGCAACCGACCAAGCCCTTCTCAGGAGTGAGCGATGGTTCCACCACCCCAACCGGGCAGGTCCGCCTCGCTCTCACCTTCGGCGGGCGCAACAATTACCACACTGAGCTCATCGACTTCGACGTTGCCCACATTCGTCTGCCGTACAATGCCATCCTCGGGTACCCAGCATTGGCCAAGTTCATGGCGGTGACCCATCACGGCTACAACGTCCTCAAGATGCGAGGGACCGGGGGTGTCATCACAGTCGCCTGTGAGGAGAAGGATGCAGTGTGCTCCCTTGAGCGCGCCTTCCAAGCCGCAGCAATCGAAGACCCCGACAACGAAGGAATCTCGCACCCTCCTGAGGCCATCCCCAAGAAGAAGAAGCAGCTGCTCCGTGCAGGGCCTCAGGAGAGCAGCGTCGCAAGCAGCACCACCTCAAGACCTGCGCCCACAGGTGGGGAGCCTCCCTCCCGCGCATAGGAAGGCGTGCCCAGCACCCTCCTCGGGCAGGGCTCGGGGGCTCTCTTCTGGAGGGCCTCAGACCTAGCCAACATCACGAGGGAGGCGCTTGGGCACCACATGGAGGTGTGCTTTGCGACACGTTTCCCTCAGGAGGGCACCAAGCGAGGAGCGCCTGGTGCTCAAGAGTTCATCACCCAGACTACCCAGGAGCTTCAAGCAGCAAGAGCCATGCGCGGCGACCGCCGCCCACCTGGCGCAGCTCCCCATCCAGGCGAGGATGGCGGGCTGCACGTCTGCATCGACATCCCAGGGCTCAACAGGGCCGCATCCCAGGAGCTCTTCCGGCCTTTGCGCGTGGGACGTTGCGAGGGCCCACCTCACAGCTATGTTTGCATGCCATTCGGCCTGCCGAGCATGGTGGCCGCATATCAGCGTAACCTGCGGAGCGTCCTGGCGGCTCAGGAGGCCGGGCATCACACAATCCTGGAGGAGATGGAGACGGTCTTTAGGGAACCGCCTGGACCCCCAGGGCCTCCCGAGGCTCAGGGTCCCGGTGGCTCGTGAGGAGCAACCCCATCGCCACGCGTCTTCAGCTACCCCAACACCCCTTCGACAACGAAACCAGGTGACATTTTCCAAGTTTATTTAGCTGGGAGCGCCCCTCGAGCTGCATCATTCCTAGGCCGCGTGGGTCTGTCCCTGCGGTTTGTATCCTTTTGCATCTCTGGCTTACTCTGCTGGGGGGCGCCCCTCGGGTTGCATCCTCCCCAAGCCGCTTGGGTCCAACCCAGTGGCGTGTATCGTTCCTGCATTTACCTAAGCTAATTCGCTTTCCATGCATAATCTATCCATGATTATCACCTGCTTGATTATCACCCACCACGGGAGCCGCGCGCCGATCGTTCTTCAGGATCCTTCGCATAAGAAGGCTAGGCACGTCGTCTGTGCTCGGGCCCGTCCCTGCAGCATCGATAAATCCAACGGCCGAGCTCTGTCTGGCGGGCCGGTCCCGTTCATGTCACCTCCTGGGGTCGTTGGTGCTTGGCCTTCTCATGTGATAACCTCAGGAGATTCGTTTAGCGCAGGTTGTCTAACCATCTCGCAGGAACACCACAGCCATCAAGAACCAAGACCAGGCGCAACCCGCCTTGAGGTAGGGCCTCGTGAGTCGCGCGCTGGCTCACGGGTGCCCAGACGCACGTCATCTAGCCTTGCCGTGCAAGCCACGTGTCAGGGTGGGGCTGTACACGCCCCGGGGGCTCTCCACAGTAGGGAGTCCCCTCCCACGCACCAGTGGAGCACCATGCTCCGCGCTGGCAGTCGACACTACCGAGGAGCGTTATGCCCATGCAAGTGCGGAAGCGCTATGCTCCGCGCTGGTGATAAACAACTGAGGGCGGCCCCTGGCCGTATCAACCTCAGGGAGCCCTTGAGCTCAGTGTCTGGCCTCATCGCAACACCTCCCCTCGGGAGAGGCGCGCGAGGGGGCTGGGCACGGGGGCTGCGCTCGGGTCACGCCCAAGCATACGCCGCCCTGCTAGGTCCCCCAGACCTGGTCGTAGAGCACCCCTCCCGAGCCGAGCCTCGGCGAGGGAAAAGGTACGAAGGTCGTTTGAGCGTCAAGGGGGACTCCTGAGCATCGCGACTCAGGAGCCTAACTGACCATGTAGACCCTCACTCCTTGGCCTCGTCCTGGTGATCCGGACGACCCAACGGCGGTCGAGGTATGCGTGGGGTCGGGCCCTGCCGACGTAGAACACTCGGCCTATTCCTGCATCTCCTTTCCGTAAGCTGTTGCGCGTCAAGGGGGACTCCTGAGCATCGCGACTCAGGAGCCTAACTTGCCACGTAGCCCCTCACTCCTTGGTCTCGTCCTGGTGATCCGGACGACCCAACGGCAGCTGAGGTATGCGCGGGGTCGGGCCTTGCCGACATAGAACGTAGAGCAAACGGGAAGGAAATCGCAAAATCTCAAGCAAATGTTACAAGACATACTGTTCTCCCAATACCAAACGCAAGTTTAAACGCCTCCACGAGGCATGTTGCATGTTGCAGGAGTTAAACAGGAAAGGAGCCGCCAGCAGGTCACCTCGTCATCCTTGGACGCCGCCGTCACCTGCAAAGGATGCTTCTTCCACAGCAGCGTTTCCCTCACCTGTGCCGCCTGCTGGAGTTGCAGGCTCAGCAGCACCACTAGTTGGGGGCGCAGGGTCGAAGGCGCGGAACTTCTTCAGCAAAGCTTCCACCTGGTCCTTCACGGCCTCGGCAGCAGCTGTGCAGCGCTCGTCATCCACAGGTTCCAGCAGCTCGTCGAGGTTGGCGGCGGGATCACGAAGATGGAGGTGACTAAAGATGCGCGTCAACGCGGCTGAGGAAAGAATGCGGGCTTCTGCCTCTGCCATGGGGCCGATGCGCTCAGTACTTCCTCCAGCGCCTCGACCAGATAGGGAAGCAGCTGGGCGGGGCCGTCCTCGTTGGTGGTCAGTGGCTTCTCCAAGCCCTTCTCGTAGAGTGCCCGCAGTGCCACGCGGGACCTCTCCTCGAGAAGCTTGAAGGCCGCGCGGTCCTCGGCCAGGACCTTCGCCTTGGCATCAAGTTCGGCCTTCCCCGCTTCCACCTCCTGCTCCAGCTTCTCCAGCCGGCCGCGCTCCGCGACCTACGCCTTCGCCAACTGCTCCAGCTCGGCGTCGTGGTCCTTGACGGCGTCCTCCCAGGCCTTCATCTTCTCCTCCTCCGCCTTGCAGCCACGAGCTTCTTTCGCACGCTCGCTGCGCAGAATCTTCAGTTCGGCCTCAAGCGGCCGGCAGCGATCATGGGCGGCCTCGACATCCTTCAGTGCCACCTCGCGAGCAGCCGCGGCTTGGGCGGCCGCCAACTTGTCCTTCTCGGAGGTTGCCGTGGCCTGGCTCAGCGCTGCCCGGATGGACATGTCCGAATGAAGCCAGCCGGAGACCAGCTCCAAGCGCCCAGTTACTAGGAGGGGGTCGGCGCCCTGAAGATCTTCTCGCAGCCGGGTCATCTCAGAAAGAGCGCGCTCCAAGACGTCAGGGGAGGCAGAAGGATCTGGAACCAGCGGTGCAGGAGGAGGAGGCAACACCATCACCATAGCCTAGGAGACTGGGGGCTCCTGAGCTTCGGGGACCCCAGCAGCCGAGCTGGGCACCGGCGCCTCCGGAGCCAGCGGGGCCATGGGGGCTGACTCCTCCCGAAGCTGCTCCCCCAGGCCTCGCGAGGACGATCGAGCCGGAGAAGCGTGAGCACCGATACTGCCCTTCTCCATGGAGGGAGGCGCAGCCGCGGCAGGCAGAGTGGTCCCGAGCAGCACCACCGCTTCCTCCTTCCTCTTCTTCGCCGCGGGCGTCGGCCTAATTGCACAACGGAGCGGCGTCAAGGATCAGCACCATAAGCAAGAAAAAGGCAGGGCAAGAACGCTTACTGGTCCACCGCGGTGTAGTCCCTCCGCTTGCTAAGCTTGAAGCCTGAGAGGCTCGCAGCCTGGGGCGCGGGCTCCAGAAGCCGAAGAAGGGGCAGCAGATGGGCCGGAAGCAGCTCCAGGCGGTGTCGGAGCGGAAGCATCAACTCGGGAGATCAGCGCCGACCTGCCCCTCGTCGGAACCTCGGCCAGAGACCTCCTCTGGGGGCTGTCCTTGGGCCTCGAGGAGCCCCCAGCCACGGGCGGCTCCTCCCTCTCCGGACGGGCATCGGCTTCGTCGTCATCGTCAGGCAAGGTGCGGAGGATGTCGGCCTTGCACAGGGGGGAGGTCTCCCCCATCCCCTTGGGGGTCGCTTCCGAGTCCCGCTCCTCGTCTTCTTACTCTTCCCCCTCCCCGCGGGAATCACCAGAAGACACGTCCACCGGCGTCGTCGCCACCAGGACCCCAGGGGGCGCCGGCGGCACCAGCCCGCGACCGTCAAAGGTGGGCATGGCGGCCGCGACCTGCGCCCCATCCTCGCGAAGGAACAACGGAACGAAGGGGCTCGACGGGTACTCCTGATCATCTCCGACCAGGAGGCAGAGGGCCACGGCCAGCTCTTCTTCAGGTAAGGCCGCCGGGCTCAAGCGAAGCTTGTCCTCCGTGCCCTCAAGCATCGACAAGGGGCACGAGCGCGCTTGGAGCGGAGCCACGCGCAGCATCAGGAACTCCCTCAGGAGCATGGCCCCCGTCAGCTTCGCCGACTTCGTGTTGCCCGGCTTCAAGTCGGCGGTCATCTTGTCCAGCACCAACTGCGCCCGGTCATCAGTGAGCTTTGCGCGAGACCACCCCTCGTCCGACTGGGGCATCTCTGTCGGTAGCCCCAACCGTGAATGGACACACTTGGCGTCCATCATAACCCACTTGCTCCTGAAGCCATCGGCCTTCTTCCCGGCCTTCGAGATTGCGTTGGCCTTGCCGGCTGTGACAAAGTTGGCGCACCCAGAGGTGTGATCGCCGTTGATGCGGAGGAAGAAGAAGTGACGAAGCAGAGCCACGGATGGCATTACTCCGACATACGCCTCACAGTAGAAGGCGAAGATCGACAAGGGAAGAACGGAGTTGGGATGGAGATGAAGGGCCTTCAACCTGTAATGGCGGAGGACGACATAGAAGAAGTCGGAGAAGGGGGGCACTAGGCCCGCGACTACACTGCTCACAAAGAAGGGGTAGAAAGTGCTCCCCTGCGCCTCCGGCTCGGCAGAGCCGGGCCAGAGCTAGGTTTTCACCTTCTCGTTGCTCTCCCCCGCCGTCAGCAGGCGCATGGCGGCGAGGTTCTTCTCCGAGACATTAGGCACGTCCAGGGCCGGCTCGTACCAAGCAAGCGGCGCAACAGCCTTGGCCTTCCAGGGCGCCATTGGTCGGAGGCTCGGAAGGGGATTGAAGCAGATCTGGGGATTTGGAAGAAAGGAATGAGAAAGGGGATATGGAGCAAGGCGAAAGGAAGCAATGAAGGCAAACGTTACCCGCGCCAGTCTTTTGTCAATCGGGCGGTTGCCGAGGCGGCGTGGGGAAGCGGAGACGCCCACGTCCAATCAATCGCCACGCGTCGACCAAGGCCGCAGGCTGTTGGGGGCCGTGGCGCTCCGCACTTGCCCTTTGGCTTCTCCTCGAAGCCAAGTCCGAGCGCACCTTGGGCCCCGGGGCTACTGTTGGCGTTCTGGGAACGGGGGTCCCCAGACTTGCCTGACTGCGGCCCACGGCGTGGCTCCACTAGCGGCCCCATACGGCCCATCTTCATCAGCAAACCCTCAAGACCCTCGCGAGGGGCCAAGCCTCGCGAGGCGGACGATGCAAGACCTCCTCAGGGGCAGCCTCACCAGGCTGGCTCGCGAGGGGTGGAGAGATCAAGGCAAGGGGAACCTCGCGAGGTTCCCGTGACGTAAGCCATGGCAACCAAGGCCAGGCGGGCGCCAGCGTGCGTAGTGTCCTCGTTTCCCCTTTGGTGCTAATGGGGCAAGCGCAGGTGAGGAGTCCCGAGGCATCATGCAAAGGTTTCCATATCGGTTCAATGAGACCAAGACCAGAAGGACGGCAAGACGGAGGTCACCGTGGAGCCCAAGACGGCGTCACCACCAGAGCCTTTGGCAAGCGAAGACCACCTTTAGTCAGGATAGCTTGTACTAGCTGTCCCCCTTCAAACTGGCCGTTGTGGAATCCCTTCCCTCTCAATATTTGGGAAGAGGACCAGGGCCTCTATAAATAGGACTAGCCACCATCGTAGGAGGAGATCGATCACCTAGTTGACCAACCACCACGCAAGCTCAACGAGCACAAGAGCACCTCTCCTCAGGAGGCTGTTCTTCCCTTGTATTGTTCATCCTCAGCCCAAGAGGCAATCCACCACACAACACTAGAGTAGGGTATTACACCACAACGGTGGCCTGAACCAGTATAAATCTTGTGTCCCTTTGTTCTTTGGGTTCGTCGAGCTAGGCCGTGAGATCTTGATGCGAGCGAGCTAGAGGGGGAGAGATCTTCGTGCGCACCCCAGTGTTCGAACCTCAAGGGTTTTGCCGGAACCTAAAATCCGACAGCTTCTTGGGGAGCATTGTGCCTCCACACCGCTCCAACGGAGATGTACTTCCTCTCAAAGGGAAGGAACTTCGGTAACACATCCTCGTCTCCACCGGCTGCACTTTTGGTTATCTCTTACCTTTACTTGTGCAAGCTTATATTGTGTTGTACCGCTTGCTTGCTTGTGTGCGTATTGTTGTTGCATCATATAGGTTGCTCACCTAGTTGCATATCTAGACAACCTACTTTGATGCAAAGTTTAATTTGGTAAAGAAAAGCTAAAAATTGTTAGTTGCCTATTCACCCCCTCTAGTCAACTATATCGATCCTTTCAGCCGGGATGATGAAGATGGCCACCGGTGATGGTTTCCCCCTCCGACAGGGTGCCGGAACAGGGTCCTGATTGGTTTTTGGTGGCTGCAGAGGCTTGCGGCGGTGGAACTCCCGATCTAGGTTCTATTCTGGAAGTTTGGGGATATATAAGTGGTGTTAGCATCGAGAACAAGTTTGGGGAGTCCACGTGGGGCCCACAAGGTCGGAGGGCGCACCATAGGGGGTGGGGGCGCCCTCCACCCTTGTGGTGGCCTCGGGACTCTTATGGTGCATCGCTGGTACTCCGTGGGTTTCTTTTGGTCCAAAAACAATCATCATAAAGTTTCAGGTCAATTGGACTCCGTTTGATATTCCTTTTTTGTAAAACTCAAAAACAAGGAAAAAAACATAAACTAGCACTGGTACTGGGCTCTAGGTTAATAGGTTAGTCCCAAAAATCATATAAGATAGCATATAAATGCATATAAAATATCCAAGATTGATAATATAATAGCATGGAACAATCAAAAATTATAGATACGTTGGAGACGTATCACTGTCCTATGGTGCTTTCCGTGCCGTGCACACGTGAGGGATTCCTGATGTAGGGTGTTGCAATACATTCTTGATTCACTTATAGTGGGTTGCTAGAGTGACAGAAGCTTAAACCCGAGTAAGGGGGTTGTTGCGTATGGGATAAAGGGAACTTGATACTTTAATGCTATGGTTGGGTTTTACCTTAATGATCCTTAGTAGTTGCGGATGCTTGCTAGAGTTCCAATCATAAGTGCATATGATCCAAGAAGAGAAAGTATGTTAGCTTATGCCTCTCCCTCATATGAAATTGCAATAATGATTACCGATCTTGTTAACAATTGCCTAGGATAATTCCGCACACCGACCCATCATTATTCCACACTCGCTATTTATAATATATAGTAATATATTATAGCTTTATGATAACAACACCTACTTTTATATTTTATTTCTCCGATATCATGCAAAGTTATCCTCTTCATTCCCACAACGTAGTTTTATTTCTCGTTTCTAGTTGGAAGCAAACGTTCGGTGTACGTAGAGTCGTATCAGAGGCAGATATGACTTGAGAGAATATTGATCTTACCTTTAGCTCCTTGTGGGTCCGACACTCCATACTTATCACTTCCACCTTTGGAAAGTGCTACGATGATTCCTTGCACTTGAGGATTATCAAGCTCTTTTCTGGCGCCGTTGCCGGGGAGCAATAGCGTGGGGTTGATATTCTCGTGTATGCTTGTTTGCTTTCTTCACTAAGTAGATTTTGTTCCCTTTTGTTTTTCTTTAGTTTTGGATGAAACAAACAAAAAAATTACAAATGAAAATACCAAAAACAAATTTTACTTGCCTCTTATGCTTAAAAACTTTTTCAATAAGAGAAGTGATTGGAAGGTTATGCATTGGAGAAGTGAGGGTCGACCTTGAACACTTGTGTTCATGCTCATGGAAACAATGTAGAATTTTTCATGGAAGTTTCTCAAAAATAAGTGTCCCCTTGTATATATTCATTGTATTATAAAATAATGTGCAAAGGGTTGGCTTTAGAATGTTTAAATTGCTTGTTTGGTGTGTGCAGCAGGAAAACAGAAGCTTTGGCTGTAGTGTTTGAATTCTTATTTTTTACTCGAGCATGATAAAATCTTGAAATTTTTACACATTACTGCTCTGAAAATTGTTTATATTGTCCTATTTATTTTAGAATTTTTGAAGTTACAAAATTATACGAAAGATCCAGATTGCTACAGACTGTCCTGTTTTTAACAGATTCTGTTTTCTATGTGTTGTTCGCTTATTTTGATGAATCTATGGGTTGTATCGGGGGCTATAAACCATGGTGAAGTTGGAATACAGTAGATATAATGCTAATATGAAATTGAAATGAGTTTACAACAGCACCTAGAGGTAGTGATTTGCTTTATTATACTAACGGATCTCACAAAGTTCTTTGAGTTTCGTGTGGATGAAGTGTTCGAAGAACGAGGAGTTATCGATATGAGAAGAATAAGGAGGGGCAAGAATTCAAGCTTGGGGATGCCCAAGGCACCCCAAACAAATATTTCAAGGATACTCAAAGCATCTAGGCTTGGGGATGCCCCGGTTGGCATCCCATCTTTCTTCTTCAACAATTATCGGTATACCTTGGTATTTGTTTTGTTCACATGATATGTGTCTTTTGAGTTTATTTTTCCTTTCTTTTCCTTTATGCACCATGCTATTATGAGATAGTCCTTCATTGATTTATAGAATGCTTCATGTGCTTCACTTAAATCTTTTGAGTATGGCTTGATAGAATGCTTCGTGTGCTTCACTTATATATTTTGAGCTTGGATATTGATAAATACATATTCTTTGTAGAATGCTATATGAATTTCACTTATATCTTTTAGAGTATGAATAAAATTATCATTGAAAGTGGCTTTGGAAGAGTGTCAACTCGAGGTAATGATCCCACTATTTTGGAGGGTGTTGAATCTTATAATATTTATGAAAGTGGATTTGGAGAGGTCATGACTTTATTTAATGATGATTCCACTATTTTGGAAGAGGTTCCAATTGATTATGAGAACAAAGTTGCTATCTATGATAATTATTGTGATGACATGTATGCTATAAATAATAATGTTAACCATGAAATTTGTCATCTTGATTTTAATTTTCAATTGGACTATGCCTCACATGATAGCTATTTTGTTGAGTTTGCTCCCATTACTATTCATGAGAATAAATTTGCTTATGTGGAGAGTGGTAAAATTTCTATGCTTGTGAATTATGAAAAGAATGCTTGTGTGATAGCTATATTGTTGAATTCATTCATGATGCCACTGAAAATTATTATGAGGGAGGAATATATGCTTGAAGGAGTTGCAATAATATCAAGTTTCCTCTCTATGTGTTGAAAATCTTGAAGTTATGCTTGTTTTGCCTTCCTATGCTAGGTGATTCTTGTTCCCATAAGTTGTTTGCTCACAAAATCCCTATGCATAGGAAGTGTGTTATAATTAAATGTGCTAGTCATATTCTTCATGATGCTCCCATTATGTTTCAATTCTTATATTTTATGTGAGCATCATTGAAATCGTTGTGCTTAGCTGAAAAGGCATTAAAGAAAAGCGTTTGTTGGGAGACAACCCAATATTTATCCTCACTGTTTTTGTGTGTACACATGATTAAGCTACTATAGTAATCATGCTTTATAGCTTTTGTTTCAATAAAGTGCCAAGTAAAGCCTTTGGGGTAGTGTGGATGATAGTTGACTCGATTATGTGAAAAAACAGAAACTTTTGCGCCCAGTCACAGAATTCTTTAAAATTACTGGAGTGTTGAAAAATTCTGAATTTTCTACAGAAGATTGATATACAAATTGTCTACATTGTCCTAATGTTTTAGAATTTTTGGAGTAACAGAAGTATGGTTATTATTCAGATCATTACAGATTGTTCTGTTTTTGACAGATTCTGTTTTCAATCCATAGTTTGCTTGTTTTCTTGTTTCTATGGCTTATATGGCTCAATATAAATTGTAGAAATGATATGGTACAGTAGGCATTGTGTGAGAACAATTATGAATCTTGTCTTGACAGTACCAAAGTGAATGATTTGTCTTTCTCATACTAACCCATCTCACGAAGTTCCGTTAAGTTTTGTGTGATTGAAGTTTTCAAGTTTTGGGTGAGATATTGATACAAGGAGAATAAGGAGTGGAAAGATCCTAAGCTTGGGGATGCCCAAGTCACCCCAAGGTAATATTCACGGAAGACACAAGCGCCTAAGCTTGGGGATGCCCCGGAAGGCATCCCCTCTTTCGTCTTCAAAACCATCGGTATACCTTACTAAGAGCTATATTTTTATTCGTCACATGATATGTGTTTTTCTTGGAGCGTATTTTCATTTTACTTGCTGCTTGAATAGAATCATTGGATCTGAAATCTTGAATGAGAGAGAGTCCTCCCATGGCTAGTTAATTATTTGACTACTCATTGTCCTTCACTTACATCGTTATGGAGTAGTTTGTCATTTACTCACGTGCTTCACTTATATCCTATGAGTAAATGGTTGAATGAATTGAATATCATAGATCTGAAATTTTATATGCTTCATATGCTTATCCCATGGGGAGTAATGAGACCATCACGGCTACACACGCACTTGGTGTATTTTAATTGGGTCAAGTGACAAGTTATCTATAACCGGACATTAACAAATTCCCATCTGCCTCATAACCGCGGGCACGGCTTTCGAAAGATAATACCCTGCAGGGGTGTCCCAACTTAGCCCATCATAAGCTCTCACGGTCAACGAAGGATAAACCTTCTCCCGGAAAGACCCGATCAGTCTCGGAATCCCGGATTACAAGACATCTCGACAATGGTAAAACAAGACCAGCAAAGCCTCCCGAATGTGCCGACAAATCCCGATAGGAGCTGCACATATCTCGTTCTCAGGGCACACCGGATTGTCCAAGCTTCCGATAGGCCAGACCAGAGTTGCCCCTGGTGGCCATCGGCGACTGACGGTTTGGACCAATACTCAGAGGAGCACTGGCCCGGGGGTTTAAAATAAAGATGACCCTCGGGCTCTAGAAAACCCGGGGGAAAAAGGTATAGGTCGCAAATGGTAAAACCAAGGTTGGGCCTTGCTGGAGGAGTTTTATTCAAGGCGAACTGTCAAGGGGGTCCCATAAATCACCCGACCGCGTAAGGAACGCAAACTCAAGGAACATAATCCTGGTATAACAGTAACTAGGGCGGCAAGAGTGGAACAAAACACCAGGCATAAGGCCGAGCCTTCCACCCTTTACCAAATATATAGATGCATTAATTAACTACGAGATATTGTGATATCCCAACATGTCCATGTTCCGATAGGGAACAACTTCAACTTCACCTGCAGCTAGCAACGCTATAAGAGGGGTTGAGCAAAAGCGGTAACATAGCCAAACAACGGTTTGCTAGGAAAGGATGGTTAGGGGCTGACAAGGCGGAAATAGGAGACATGATATAGCAAGTGATAGGTAGCGAGCATGGCAATAGAGCGAACAATTAGCATAGCAAAGATAGAAGTGATTTCGAGGGGTGGTCATCTTGCCTGCAAGATTCTCAGAGTTGTCGAAAGCTTGATCCTCGTAAGCGTACTCGACAGGTTCCTCGTTCACGAACTCGTCTCCCGGCTCTACCCAAGACAAGAACACAAACAAACGGAACCACAATCAACAACGAGAAATGCACAAGCAACATGATGCAAAACATGTATGATACGCCAGATATGATATGCGTTGCATATGCGTGCTCCGGGAGGAAAATGATGAACATGGCAGTAACTTGGCAAACCAAGCATGCCACTGGAAAGATGAGATGATTTCGGTCGAAATCGATATAAAGATCACCGGAATCGGATACACGGTTTGCAAATGGCAAGCAAAACAAGAATGACACTAATCTGCGATAAACAGCAAGATAGCATTTAAAATGCAACAAGTAACAATGCTACAGCACCCCAACATAGCAACAAAGCATATGGAAGTAAACTACAGGAGATGCTTGACAAAATATGAACACTGAGCTACGGCTAGTTCACAATATATCAAGCTCAAACAAGCATGGCAAAAGTGCAAAAGATTACAGGTTCACAGACTTGGTGGAAAACTGGACATGGCAGAAATCAGCATCAGGTAGCAATGTTCAGAGCACGAAATCAACATGCTACAGGAATTTAACATAGCAAAACAAGGCATGGTAGTGTTCTACTGAATGCACATGACAAAAGTCCCTTGCTGACCATAAGCCAAAAAGGACCAGAAGATATGATGGAAAGCATGTAAACATAGCAAGTTTCGTTATCAGGTTTCAGACTTGGCAGAAAACAGAGCATGGCAGAAATATTAATATGTAGTCCTCTTTGTGAGCTTGATGCACTCACTACAGAGCAATGCATGACAAAACAAGCATACCTACAGCAAGATGGCATGTTTATGAAGCTATCCATAGCAAGAACAATTGCATAGCATGTATGGATCAACTACATTAAGCTTGGCAAAAATGCATGTCATGTTAAGAATCTGCCAGAAATATTTTATAGCAAAAGTAGAGCAAGATTGAGTCATGCTATGGTACTCTAAAATTGCAAACAATTACAGGAATGGATCAATTACAACTATAGCTACAAAACATCCTTAATGAACATCTTCAAAATATGCATGGATCTCTCTCTAGCATCAAGTTTACATGGCAACAAAATTACAGCAGACAAAGACTTGGAGAAATCACTAAGTCCCTGAAATCAGAAATATTACGGGGCCTACTTTGCATGCTTGTGCTAGTCACCACAAAGACCACAAAAAATACATGGACTAAACCAATGTAAAGATGGCATGGCATACTTCAAAACACATGTACAGCTCATGCTCAAAAGATGCACAGAATAAATGATACAAAAATGACAAATCTCGAAGTTCTGATAAGAACCAGAGAATAACAGCAACTAGCCCTCTTCCAACGAAGATTTGGGCATCAAGATGACCTCTAATGAAAATGATGCAATTGAACAAAATGAAGAGCATCACGAGGCGAACAATTTGACATGTTAGATGCGCGAATCGGAGCTATATGCACAAAGTTATCGCATCGGGAACAGGAGCATATGCTGAAAAAATTCTGGGACTTGGGAAAAAAACGAAGAGAGGGAAAAGTCAACGGGCAGTACCACTCGATCGGATTTGGGCCGGCTCCCGAGCTCGAGCTCGAGCCCGACGGCGGCGAGGCAGGGACCGGCGGTGGCGGTCGCCGGCGGTGGAGGAGGGGCCCGGAGGGCGGCGGCGGGCGGCCGCGGCGGCGCGCTGCGGCGGCGGAGGCGGCGGCGGCCGACGGGAGGCGCGGGCGCGGAGGCGCGGAGGAGCGGGCCGAGGGGGGCCGGCCACGGGCCCGGCGGGCCGGCGCGGTCCGGGCGGCGGCGGAGTGACGTGGCGCGCTCCGGTTGGCCGGGCGCGCGGCGGACGTTGTCCGGCCGGAGCGGACGCGTCCGGCGCGGCGCGGAGGGAGAGGGTTAGGGTTTCGTCTGAGATTTCGTTTTTCGGGATGCCCACTCATTTATAGGTAGAGGGAGCTAGGAGACTCCAAATGAGGTGCGGTTTTCGCCCACACGATCGTGATCGAACGACCTAGAGCATGGAGGAGAGTTTGGGGGGTTTTGGGCTGGTTTTGGAGGGGTTTTTTGCTGGATACTCAAATGGACTTTACGGAGGCCCGGTTAACTGTTGGAGTACCAAACGACCTCCGAATGGAACGAAACTTGACCGGTAGTCTCCGGGTGGTATAATAAAGCCACTTGACAAGCCTCGGTCCATTCCGAGAAAGTTTGACACACGCACACGAAAGAAAACTAGAGGGGTGCACCGGAGGAGATAGGAGCGCCGGATTGGAAAACGGACAACGGGGAAAATGCTCGGATGCATGAGACGAACACGTATGCGAATGCAATGCACATGATGACATGATATGAAAATGCATGACATGACAAAATACAAAACGAAAGACAAAACCCAACAACGGAGGGAAAAACATATCGCATAGCCGGAAATGGCAAGAGTCGGAGTTACAAATATGGCAAGTTACATGCGGGGTGTTACATACATAGACCCTTCCTAAAAATAAGATGAATTGCAATTGTTTGATGACTGAGAACATAGTTTGTTAGTTTTCAAGAAAGTCTATGGTCTATAGCTTAATTTGTGAATAGCTTGTTACTTGATCATGAGAAGTGTTATGAGATGAGCTACTATTTATGATGATGCTAGAAAAAGTGTTTGGAACTATCATTGATCAAACTTGTGCACTTGCTAGCATTCACACTTCATAAATATGGTGCCATCGAGGGAACCATCGCCGCGGTGATCTTCTTCATCAACATCACCATCATCATGACCATCCTCATCTCTTTTACACGATCCACTCTCCCGCACCCCACTGTAATTCCCTACTTGAATATGGTGCTTTATGCCACATATTATGATCCAATAATGTGTTGCCATCCTATGATCTTTTGAGTAGTTTTCCTTTGTCTTTTGGGTTGATTGATGATATAGATTGGTTTGAGTTGTATGTCTTATTTTGGTGCTGTCCTATCATGCTTTCCATGCCGCGCACACGTGAGGGATTCCCGCTGTAGGGTGTTGCAATACATTCATGATTCGCTTATAGTGCATTGCTAGAGTGACAGAAGCTTAAACCCAAGTAAGGGGGTTGTTGCGTATGGGATAAAGGGAACTTGATACTTTAATGCTATGGTTGGGTTTTACCTTAATGATCTTTAGTAGTTGTGGATGCTTGCTAGAGTTCCAATCATAAGTGCATATGATCCAAGAAGAGAAAGTATGTTAGCTTATGCCTCTCCCTCATATGAAATTGCAATAATGATTACCGATCTTGTTAACAATTGCCTAGGATAATTCCGCACACCGACCCATCATTGTTCCACACTTGCTATTTATAATATATAGTAATATATTATAACTTTATGATAACATCACCTACTTTGTATTTTAGTTCTCCGATATCATGCAAAGTTATCCTCTTCATTCCCAGAACGTAGTTTTATTTCTCGTTTCTAGCTGGAAGAAAACGTTCAGTGTACGTAGAGTCGTATCAGTGGCAGATAGGACTTGAGAGAATATTGATCTTACCTTTAGCTCCTTGTGAGTTCGACACTGCATACTTATCACTTCCTCCTTTGGAAAGTGCTATGATGATTCCTTGCACTTGAGGATTATCAGGGGGGAATACAAAAAGTTAAATTCCTTCTTCCAAACTCTTGGCATGTCCCATCATGTTTCATGCGCTCATGCTCACCAACAAAATGGCTCTGCTGAACGCAAGCATCGCCACATAGTTGGTCTAGCTCTCCTAGCCGGTGCTTCTATGCCCCTTAAGTTTTGGGATGAAGCTTTTCTTACCGCCGTACACATCATCAACATGCCTCCTAGTCGTGTCATCAACAATGAAACTCCCATAGAAAGACTTCTTCACACCAAACCAGACTATAAGTCTCTTCGTGTTTTTGGTTGTGCTTGTTGGTACAATCATCGCCCATATAACAACCGCAAGCTCATGTTTCGATCGAAACAGTGCGTCTTTCTTGGGTATAGTGCTCAACACAAGGGTGTCAAATGTCTAGATGTATCCACTAGTCGCGTCTATATTTCACGTGATGTTGCTTTTGACGAGACCAAGTTTCCATTCGTTGAACTTCACCCCAATGCTGGAGCACTCCTTCACAAAGAAATCCAGCTTCTCCCTTCTCATCTCACAAGTTTTGATCAAGGTGGTAATAACTGTAATGATCAAGTGTTGACTGACTCTCTTAATACCACGTGTGAGCCTTGTGATGATGCAGGAGAAGGCACGAAAAAAACCAAATTCAAAATGGTGAAGAAATGCGCTCTACACGGCAATATTTTATGTGCCCCAGTGAAGGGAACAAATCCCTCTCGAGATCCGCGCTGCCAGACGTGTTAGAAGCATTGTCTTCGGGATCCGAGCACGCACACGCATCAGGGCGGCCAGACGAATCTGCACCAGGATCCGCGACAGCCTCATCAGGCGCGGTCGGGCGCGGCCATCGAGCGGCGACTCTGAGCCAGCCATGACTGCCCTGCGACTCGGGAAAACGCCTCCTCTGCTCCACGCCAATCAGGAGCCAACAGCTGGTGTCCGGCCGCTGGGTCTTCTGTTGCTCATTTTCCGGCCGATCTGCTACAAAAGACGCGACCTGCATCGCCCGACAGCTGCAGGCCCATCCGGCGCGGGATCCCATGTTGATGGGCGACCAATGCAATCTTGCGCCAATGATGAGGCCTGCAGGACGGGATCTTCTGCGTCTGCTACAACGTGTGTGCCCTCATCGCCCGCCACAGAAGATCTGGCTCGGGCTGATCCTGCTGCCGTTGTTGTCTCAGCTCCTGCCATGGGATCTTCTGCGGCAGAAACTGCAGCTGCACCATCTCCATGTCGTACACGGCTACAAAAAGGGGCAATACAACCTATTAATTATAAACATGTAACCAAATATGGGATGGTGCGTTCCACAGGTGAACCAGGTGAACCGCACATTCTTGAGGAAGACTTGGTGATGAAAAGTGGAAGAAGGCTATGAATGAATAGTTTGTGGCACTGCAGAAAAATAAAACATGGCATTTGGTTCCTCCACGGCAAGGTAAAAATCTCACTGATTGCAATTGGGTCTTCAGAATTAAAAGGAAATCTGATGGAACCATTGATCGTTACAAAGCTAGACTTGTTGCAAAAGGATTTAAACAACAGTATGGCATAGACTACCAGGACACTTTCAGTCCTGTCGTAAAAGCCGCCACTATCTGTCTTGTCTTGTCTATTGCTATTTCCAGGGGCTGGAGTCTCAGACAGCTAGATGTACAGAATGTGTTTCTTCATGGTGTTCTGGAAGAGAAAGTGTACATAAAGCAACCTCCTGGGTTTGTGAACAAAAATGCACCTTCTTATGTATGCAAGCTTGACAAGTCGTTGTATGGGTTGAAGCAAGCCCCAAGGGCGTGGTACGTCTCAGTCACAAAATGCAAACACTTGGTTTTGTCCCTTCCAAGTCTGACACCTCACTGTTCATTTACTACAAGTATAACACATACATATTTGTGCTCATATGTGTTGTTGATATCATTGTTACAAGCTCGTCAGATGAGGCCATTATAGGACTTTTGAAGGATCTTAGTACAGAGTTTGCTCTCAAGGACCTTGGAGACTTGCACTATTTCCTAGGGATTGAGGTGAAGAAGCATGAAGATGGACTTCATCTCTCTCGGGAAAAATATGCAACAGATTTGGTGAAAAAGGCTAGTCTACAAGGTTGTAAACCCTCACCCACTCCAATGTCAAGTTCAGAAAAATTGTCTCTTACAGAGGGACAACTTCTAAGTCAAGATGATAGTACAAAATACAGAAGTCCAGTAGGCGCACTTCAATATCTGACACTTACTAGGCTTGATATCTCATTTGCTGTTAACAAAGTTTGCCAGTTTCTTCATGCACCCACTACAGTTCATTGGACTACCGCAAAACGTATTGTTAGATATGTCAAGAACACTCCTAATATTGGTCTAAATTTCAGCAAGTCATCATCTACACTTTTGAGTGCCTTTTCAGACTCTGATTTGGCAGGTTGCCTGGATGATACGCGGTCTACTGGTGGCTTTGCAGTGTTCTTTGGTCCAAACTTGATATCGTGGTGTGCAAGAAAACAAGCTACTATCTCCAGGTCCAACACAGAGGCAGAATATAAGGCATTAGCAAATACCACAGCCAAGATTATATGGATACAATCCATATTAAAGGAACTTGGTGTCAAGAGTGCTCAAGCTCCATGTTTATGGTGTGATAACCTGGGTGCTACCTAATTATCTGCTAACCCGGTTTTCCATGTCTGGACAAAGCATATTGAGATAGATTTTCACTTTGTGAGAGAAAGAGTTGCCAAGAAGCAACTTGACATTTGGTTTGTGCATTCCAGAGATCAAATTGCAGATGGATTCACAAAACCATTGCCTACAAGAAGCTTTGAAGACTTCAAACATAATCTCAACTTGATGAAGTTGTGATTAAGGGAGGGTGTTAAGCAACCTGTCATGTTACATAAGGGCCACGCCAGAGGTACATTAAGCCGCACCAGGAGTCCCAAGATATTGGTAGAGATAAGCTAGGTAGTTAGTTCAATATCTATCCAATGTAACCTATTCCATCTCTTCTTCTCCAAGTCTCCTATAATATCTCAACTCCCGACTTGTATGCTCTTCAGGGTGATTGCGCCCCTGCCTATAACATGCAACAAGTCCCCTCGTACCGAGGCTAAGACGTTTCCGCATCTCGCACACCAATCACTAATCGCCTTAGTCCCAGAGATTTTTCTAGTGTGTCCTATAAACTGTGACGGAGGGAGTACCTGTAATTTGAGTTTGTGGCCATGTATATCAAAATGGAGGCAGTACTATGCAACTTTGTGCTGTAATGAAGCATATGAATTTGACTTATCTTTTTCGAGAACAAAAATCTAAATGCAGGAGCGAACTACATACACTGATACACCACACGTTCTTGTGAGGTTCACATCACTATACGTCCTGGTATTTTGCATCCCAGTTGGTATCTATTTTGTCTTGCATTCTATTCGGTAAAGGTTTAACCAGTTGTTGGCCAGATCCGGTAGGCTTTGGCGATGTGCATGACAACAACGACATGCTCCTCGGAGTGGCACGCTGCAGTCCATGCCCTCTGGCATTATCATCGATTCCCATGAACGCAAACTTCTGCATCCCCTAGGTGAGAGGAGATGGGGGCTTCATCAGCCCTGTCGGCTGTGTATAGTTGACCTGCAAAATTTCAAGGTATAACTCATTCAAAAATTGAAATTTGACAAATTTAAGTTTCATTAAAAAATTGGAAATATTTTATACAGAAGAGTGGCACTTTGTGTATAGTTGACCTGCAAAGTTTCAAGGTCAAATGTTCTCTTGTTTGGAAGAAACAAAAAGGACAAATTTATATACAAGGATAGCATGGATCTTGATGCAAACTGAACTTTCTAAATTGAAGGTACATGGGGGTATGAAAAATCCACTCATCTAATATCTCTTTCCCACTGTTGGGGTACATCAAAATCGACTTACTTGTGACCTTTGGTAATATCATGGCTAGTCAAACAAAGAGAACTATAGCTCGCCCATTAGCTAACATGGTAACACATTTTGTTCAA
The DNA here is from genome assembly GCF_002575655.3 of Aegilops tauschii subsp. strangulata. NCBI lineage: Eukaryota > Viridiplantae > Streptophyta > Magnoliopsida > Poales > Poaceae > Aegilops > Aegilops tauschii. Next base: position 298,224,568 of record NC_053041.3, on the reverse strand, counting down.
CAAAAAAAGAGGATGTAAGCTTAATTACATTTATTTATGAGAAACATTGTTTTTAAGGCGTCCCTAAGGCGTCGCCTAGCCATGGCGTCTAGCTTGCCTTAGGTGCCTGCGTAAGTGATACGTCTCCAACGTATCTATAATTTTTTTATTGTTCCCTGCTGTTATATTATCATTCTTGGATGTTTTACAATCATTTTATAGCAACTTTATATCATTTTTTGGGACTAACCTATTGACATAGTGCCCAGTGCCAGTTGTTGTTTTTTACTTCGCAGAAAATCAATACCAAACGGAGTCCAAACGCAGCGAAAATTTTTGGAGATTTTTTTTGGACCAGAAGACACAAGTTGGGCCAAGGAAGTACCAGAGGGGGGCTCCGAGGGGAGCACAACCCACCTGGGCGCGCCCTGGTGGGTTGTGCCCACCTCAGCCGCCTCCCACACCGCCTCTTTGCTCTATAAATACCCCAATATTCCAGAAACCTAAGGGGAGTCAACGAAACACAATTCCAGCCGCCGCAAGTTCCAGAAACCACATATCCAATCTAGACACCATCACGGAGGGGTTCATCATCCTCATTGGTGCCTCTCCGATGATGCGTGAGTAGTTCATTGTAGACCTACGGGTCCATAGTTAGTAGCTAGATGGGTTCCTCTCTCTATTTTGATTCTCAATACAGTGGTCTCTTGGAGATCTATTTGATGTAACTCCTTTTGCGGTGTGTTTGTTGGGATCCGATGAACTTTGAGTTTATGATCAGATCTATGTTTTTATCCATGAAAGTTATTTGAGTCTTCTTTGATCTCTTATATGCATGATTACTTGTAGCATCGTATTTCTTCTTCGAATCTTTGGTTTAGTTAGCCTGACTAGATCGATTTTTCTTGCCATGGGAAGAGGTGCTTTGTGATGGGTTCGATCTTACGGTGCTCAATCCCAGTGACAGAAGGGGAAATGACATATATGTGTCGTTGCTATTAAGAATAACAAGATGGGATCTATTCCTATATGAGTAGATCTTGTCTACATCATGCCATCATTCTTATTGCATTACTCCATTTTTCCATGAACTTAATACACTAGATGCATGCTAGATAGCGGTCGATGTGTGGAGTGATGTTTGCTAGAACTACGTCGGTATTTCCCCAAAGAAGAAGGGATGATGCAGCACAACAATGGTAGGTATTTCCCTCAGTGATGAGATCAAGGTTATCGAACCAGTAGGAGAACCATGCAACACCACGTAAACAACTCCTACACACAAAGAACAAATACTTGCAACATGACGTAAGAGAGGGGTTGTCAATCCCTCAAGGGTAAAAAGATAGATAAAATTGTAGTAGATTGGATAAATAGATCTCGCGGGAACGCGAGATAAAATAAATAAACAAAAATTGCAGCAAGGTATTTTTTTGGGTTTTTGGAAATATTAATCTAAAAATAAAAGCAAATAAAAATAGATCGCGAAGGCAAATATAATAAAGAAGAGACCCAGGGGCCGTAGATTTCACTAGTGGCTTCTCCCAAGAAAAATAGCAAACGGTGGGTAAACGAATTACTGTTGGGAAATTGATAAAACTTCAAATAATCATGACGACATCGAGGCAATGATCATTATATAGGCATCACGTCCAAGATTAGTAGACCGACTCCTGCCTGCATCTACTACTATTACTCCACACATCGACCGCTATCCAGCATGGATCTAGTGTATTAAGTTCATGGAAAAACGGAGTAATGCAATAAGAACGACATGATGTAGACAATATCTATTTATGTAGAAATAGACCCCATCTTGTTATCCTTAATAGCAACGATACATACGTGTCGGTTCCCTTTCTGTCACTGGGATCAAGCACCATAAGATCCAACCCATCACAAAGCACCTTTTCTTATTGCAAGATAAATAGATCAAGTTGACCAAACAAAACCCAAATATTGGAGAAGAAATACGAGGCTATAAGCAATCATGCATATAAGAGATCAAAGAAGACTCAAATAACTTTCATGGATAAAAACATAGATCTGATCATAAACTCAAAGTTCATCGGATCCCAACAAACACACCACAAAAAGAGTTACATCATATGGATCTCCAAGAGACCATTGTATTGAGAATCAAAAGAGAGAGAGGAAGCCATCTAGCTACTAACTACGGACCCATAGGTCTACAATGAACTACTCACGCATCATCAGAGAGGCACCAATGAGGATGATGAACCCCTCCGTGATGGTGTCTAGATTGGATCTTGTAGTTCTGGAACTTGCGGCGGCTGGAATTAATTTTCGTCGACTCCCCTAGGGTTTGTGGAATATTGGGGTATTTATAGAGCAAAGAGGCGGTGAGGGAGGCCACCGAGGTGGGCACTACCCACCTGGGTGTGCCTGGGGGCCCAAGCGCGCCCTGGTGGGTTGTGCCCCCTCAGGGCTCCCCAGGTGCTTCTCCGGCCCATTGGGTATCTTCTGGTTCATAAAAATTCCACAAAAAGTTTCATTGCATTTGCAATCCGTTTGATATTGATTTCCTGCAATGTAAAAAACAAGCAGAAAACAACAACTAGCACTGGGCACTATGTCAATAGGTTAGTACCAAAAAATGATATAAAATGATCATAAAAGGAATGTAAAACATCCAAGAATGATAATATAAGAGCATGGAACAATAAAAAATTATAGATACGTTGGAGACGTATCACTTACGCAGGCACCTAAGGCAAGCTGGACGCCATGGCTAGGCGATGCCTTAGGGACGCCTTAAAAACAATGTTTCTCATAAATAAATGTAATTAAGATTACATCCTCTTTTTCTGTTGAACAAAATGTGTTACCATGTTAGCTAATGAGCGAGCTATAGTTCTCTTTGTTTGACTAGCCATGATATTACCAAAGGTCACAAGTAAGTCGATTTTGATGTACCCCAATAGTGGGAAAGAGATATTAGATGAGTGGATTTTTCATACCCCCATGTACCTTCAATTTAGAAAGTTCAGTTTGCATCAAGATCCATGCTATCCTTGTATATAAATTTATCTTTTTTGTTTCTTCCAAACAAGAGAACATTTGACCTTGAAACTTTGCAGGTCAACTATATCAACATCCCCAAGCTTAATTCCTGCTCGTCCTCGAGTAGGTAATTGATAAAAATAGAATTTTTGATGTGGAATGCTGCCTAACATGTTTATCTCATATTGTTTTCTTTGTAGCATGGACATTTGGACTTTTATATGGTTCAAAGCAATAGTCTAGTTTTGACATGAGGACTTAAATACTGAAGCATATCAACAAGCAACCATGTCTTTCAAAATATCAACGCTAAAATAAGTTATCCCTAGCCCATTACGCTCAATCATTGATTGATTCATGAAACACACTTGCATATTAGCTACACCCAATGCTCAAGTACGATCATAGTGCCCCTTAGTTGGTGCTTTATAAGAGAAGATGGAGACTCAAGTAAAAATAAAAATTGCATAAAGTAAAAGAAAGGCCCTTCGCGGAGGGAAGTAGGGATTTGTAGAGGTGCCAGAGCTCAAAGCGAAAAAGCTAGAGATAAAAACATTTTGGGTGGCATGCTTTTCCTGTCAACGAAAACGATCGAGTAGTTCCCAATACTTTCCATGCTAGATATATCATAGGCGGTTCCTAAACCGAAAATAAAGTTTATTCCTTTTTCAACCATACTTTCACTTTCCATGGCTACCTTTTTCAACCATACTTTCACTTTCCATGGCTAGCCGTATCCATGGGTGCCTTCCATACCAACACTTTCCAATGAATTTATTATTTGACAACATAAAGTAAATTCATTTTTCATTTCGGGACTGGTGTCACGGGAAACCACAGCCACCTATGGGACCAGGGGGTCCCTTGCTGGTTCGGCAGGGGGACGATGCGTTGCACAAAGAGCAGACGAGCGTGGGGCAGCAAGGCAGAGATCACACAGGCAATTTACCCAGGTTCGGGCCGCCGTGAGGCATAAAACCCTACTCATGCTTTGGTGGATTGATGCTGGAAAAGGTGGTAGCGAGCGTTTTACACTTGCCCGGCAGGGGTTGCTTGGGGCAGCAGCGACTACGCACGTATGGGGGTGTGAGTTATCCAACCTTCTAACCCTTTCTTGGGTTGCCCTGGGCCTCCTTTTATAGATCAAGGGGTAACCACAGTGGCAAAGTAGTCATTATACACTGATATGATAGCAAACAGTGTCGTCATACCTAACTCTACGGGCTGATAGGTTGCATTAAATGCACCACTTAACTTCCCATCACTGGTTGCCCGGCAAGGCTTGCCGGGCTATCTCGCTGGCTCCGCGCCTATTCTCTTGACACGTCGCAGGACGAGTGTCATCTGTGGGTTTGTCCTGTAGGAAATGGCTGCCATGTGGCGAATGGCTGCCACTTAATCACTTTGCGGCTTGACACCGCACTGATCGATGACGTGGGTCGTGGTGGAGTCGTTGGTGAGGTGGTTCTGCCTTCGTGAGCCCCGGCAGGCCCTGCCGGGGCGCTTTGGTCGTCTGCTTTTGGAGGTGGCCTCGCCCCTTGCCGGGCTGGCCTGCCCGGCAAGGGACGCTTTTCCCTTGATGATATCCCGCTTCTCTGGCTTGATGTCTGATCTGTATGTCAGTCCTCTGAATCTCTTGGTCCTTGTACTCGGACTTGGGCTAGTGCTTCAATCTTGTTCCCGTGCCTGTGCACAGTCTGGGCCATAGACCCAGGGTATGTTGCACCGACAGAAGCCCCCGAGCCTGCCCCAAACGCGTTGCCGATCGTCGTCGAGGTAGGGCCTAATAAGTGCACATGCAAGGGTTGCTGAAGAGGCTGGTCTCTTGAGGTCTTTTTTGCTTCTTCACTAGCCTTGATCCCGGGCCAGTTTCCGATTTCTCCGCGCGTCGTGTAAAGCCAATAGTGGTGGGACCACTCCAGTAATGGCCCGTGAATGACTTTAACACACGGGGTACAAACGACCAATTCACTCTTCCCACCACGCCCTTATCCTTGGCCACGTATGTTGTATGCATCGCGCGGGGTAGGTAACGGAGGTGCGTGGCATGGAAGAGCACCATGGTGAGGGTCCGGTCATCTTGAATTGGCGGAGGGGGACGGTGGCCGCCTATTAATGGAGCAGCTGTCGTCTTCGCCCTGCCTATAAAAGGGGAGTGCAGAGGAGGGCAGAGTCATTCATCCTCGCACTTCTCCTCTTCTTCTCTTCTGTTTCTGCTGGTCATGTTAAAGGGGAGAGCCTGGGGCCAGCCCCGGGCTCTTGGTTGGGGATAATGCTACCACCCGCGGGCAATGATGCTCGGGGAGTAAGCCTGGTCCTTGGTGTGGCAAATCTCTTGGTTCCTTCGAGGCTCGGCCGGGAGGCGGATCTGGAGATCATTGGTAATCTCAGCACCGCCCCTCCCGGAAGCCTTAGGGCTGATGTCGACAAGAGGCGCGCATTCCTACCTGCCAAGGAGGGGAGCGGTGCGCCTCTCGCACCCTGGTCGTTTCGGCCGCTCGCCGTCTTCCCAGGGAAGGTGCCGGAGTGGGACCTCGGCCTGCCCCTAGAATGGTGTTGATGAAGGAGAAGCTAGGGGAGAAGGATAAGAAGGGAGGTAGGCCATCCAGTAGGAGCACGACTGCATCGACGCGTTCGTGTCGTATTGGCGACCTGCTGCCCGTCTGTCTGCCTCTCCCCCTCTTTTCCCGGTGCCGTCATCACCATTTCTTCTGTCTGCCGAGAAAAGGCTTGTCCCCCTGGTGCCTCCGCTTCCTTTTGGGGTCTTCTGACTGGGCTCCGGCGTCTTCCTCTGCCCGTGCCTGTGCTGGAGCCCCCCACCTAGTCCTAGAGGTGGTGACCAGGGGGCCGGCGAGGTGCTCCGCATGTCTTCCTCCTTCGCAGCCTCGCCACTCCTGATCCTGTCTGGTTGGGCTTGCCAGTTCCTGACAAGGATCGGGGCGGCGTTGTGCCGGCGCGTCGCTCGTCCTCTTCTCTTCCCACCGCACTACCTGGGATAAGAGGGACAGGGAGAGGAGTTTACGGGGCACTTATCTTTTTTCAATCTTAAATCTGTAGGCACTTGCCAAATTTTAATTCAAATAATGTAATCTCTCGTGTCCATTTTAGTGTTCTGTAATGCTTGTACTTATATTAGCATATGAATGAAAAAGACGAACCTTGCCGGGAAATCATGCGTGTGTATGTCCATGCAGAGGTGAGATGGCTCTTTAATACAAATAAATGAGTTTTCCCCGGCAGGCTATCCTGCTGGCCCCCTTTTTGTCTGTCGGAGAGCTGCATCTGCTGGGGAACAGACAGAGGGGCCAACCCCCTACCAACTTCTTTTTCCCAAAGGCTACTGCGACCATTCTGACCGAAGCAACGTTCGAGTCATGGATGGGAGCACCTAAGTCTCAAAAGAGTGGCGAGGCTTTCTCATGCTCAAGTTGTAGCCTTACAGAACACTAATGGACAGGAGGTAAAACTTATCTATTTGGCTTGCCGGGGATCGCTGTGCCGGGCAATCTTCTCAACTCTTCGTCAAAGCCAAGTTCGCGGCAGGAACCTGCAACTTCATGTAGATGAGGATGAATGCAGGATGCCATCCTATCTATATGCATATGCAAATGCTCATGAAATGCTTTTGCAGTGATCTTGGAATGCTCATGCATGCATGAAATCTAGGTCGGGGCCCCCCACAACGCTTCTTTATTTTCTCTTGCACGGGGTCATCGCCCCGGCTTTGTACAAGGGGTTACATGCAGCTGAGGCAAGGCCTGTACAAAAGGGTGGCTGCCGGGCAGGGCCCGACAGCCGCGCCTTACGGGTAGAACTTGCGGAGATGCTCAATATTCCATGAGTTTTGCAACAGAGTCCATCTCCGGTCTCCAGACAAACTGCGCCAGGTCTGGTGACTCGTACTACACGGTAAGGGCCTTCCCACTTCGGTGACAACTTGTGTGTACCCTTGGCGGACTGAACGTGCCTAAGGACAAGGCCACCTTCCTCAAAACACCAGGCATGAACCCTGTGGCTATGATAGCGATGCAGGGCTTGCTGGTAGTGTGCGGCACGCATAGCAGCCCGGAGACGGTTCTCCTTGAGTAGCACAGCGTTGTCACGCTGGTGCTGATCTTGCGCTACTTCATCATAGGCAAGCACTCGAGGCGACCCGTAAATGAGTTCCGTGGGGATAACTACTTCTGCCCTGTAGACCAGGGAGAAGGGAGTCTGCCCGGTAGCTCGGTTTGGTGTCATTCTAAGGGACCAGAGAACTACCAGCAGCTCATCGATCCACCGCCCGCCGTGCTTCTGCAGCGTATAAAAAGTTCTTGTCTTGAGTCCTCGTAGCACTTCAGTGTTCGCCCTCTCAGCTTGGCCATTGCTCCGGGGGTGTGCCACAGAGGCGAATGAGATCTTGCATCTGAGGGAATGAACATATTGCATGAAGGTGTGGCTCGTGAACTGGGTGCCGTTGTCGGTGATGATCCTTGCCGGAACTCCAAAACGACACACCAATTCTTTCAAGAACTTGATAGCTGACTGAGCAGTCACCTTTCTCACGGCAGTCACTTTCGGCCACTTTGTAAACTTGTCGATGGTAACGAACAAGAATTCAAAGCCCCCAATTGCTCGGGGAAAGGGGCCGAGGATATCGAGCTCCCAGACCAAAAATGGACATGATAGAGGGATTGTTTGAAGAGCTTGGGCAGGCAGGTGTGTTTTCTTGGAATGGAACTGGTAGGCTTCACATGTCGTGATGAGCTCGACCGCATCTTGGAGGGCTATCGGCCAATAGAATCCTTGCCGGAATTCTTTCCCAACTAATGCCCTTGAAAAGGCACTGCAAAGGATGGCTCCCACCTCTCTCCTCTCCACCTCGGGTGACTACGATGGCGATTCTAGGGTTTAACCCTACGATCTCCTCCTGGCGATCCCAATTGATGGCCTCCTCCATTGGGACTTTTCCCCCGGCCTTAAGGTCGAGGCACAGGTGCGTGCACGGTTTGGATCTACGGTCCATTTCGTCCCCAACTCCGGCTCCAAGGAATTCTTCCTTGAAGTTTCCTTCTCCTCGGCCTCTTTTCCCCTTTCGGTGGATTCGGTTGGTTTGGCTCTTCAGTCTTGTATTGGAGGGCTTGGTGCGGGTTTCAATGTAGTTCGCTTGGGTGATCGTCATTTCCGGTTCTCTGTGGCATCCAATCGAGTGGGACATTTTATCTTTGGGCTACGGGACCGTATTTGGCCGGACTTTATTTGTCATTTTCATTTGCATCGTGGTATGGATAAGCGCCCCAGGATTCAATCATGGCATACGGATACTGAATTGACTGGTTTGGCTTCTTCACCTGGTCCGGCGATCAAATCTAAATGGTTATCATCTCAACAAAATATGACTATGGATCCTGCATCTATTCCAGTGTTTCAGAAATTGGGTTTGATCCCGCCGCCGACGGATTTGCATTCCGGTGAGCCCCCGACCATGCTCTCTTTTGGTAGTTTTCGGGCTCCGGTTTCTCAGGATAATTTTCGGATTGGATCCATATCCGTACCTATTTCCTCCGATATTCCGGCCAAGTTACCTTCTTTTCGAGGTGAGTTGTTTGTTCGGGGTTTATGGGAGTCCATTCCGGATGATATTCTTTATTCCATATTGGATGGATGGCAGGCTGGTTATGATGATGACAGTGTTCAGCAAATGGTACAAATCTCTTCAGTTCCCACCAAAGATTATATATACAAGCGGCTTAAGCTTTGCTCTTTATGTGATCGGCCTGGTCATGTTGCTGCTTGTTGCAATGGGTTCTTTTATCAGCCTTGTGGGGATGTTTCTGTGCATGACTCCTGTGTTTCTACACGTAATAATTCCAACTTTCATTTGCCATGCAAGGTGGGTCCGGACCATTTAGGCCATCCATGCAATGCGTGTTCTGCAATGGATCACATGACTAGCCTTTGTCCTGGGCTTCGCCATTGCCCGTTCTGCCTCCGTCTGGGTCATGTGGCCCGTAAGCCCAGCTATTGCAATGCTTTACCTCATTTGGTTTGGGCACAAAAATCTTTACCAGTAACAAAATCTGAGAGGATCCTGCCTCGGGGTAAGCTGGAGGCGTCTGTGTTTGGTAATTCTATGGTTGTTGGTATGGCCCGTGTGGCGAGGGATACGCGGGCCCGTTGGATTTGGAAACAGAAACAGAAAATCCCACGCTCCTCGGAAGTGGCCACCGCTCAACGCTTGATGATACGCCTCCCTGGTCAGGGTGTAGTCACTTCAGCCTGCCAAAAACCCCAATCGAGTTAGCCGACGTCCTCGAGCTCACCACCCCAACCTTCATTGCCCCCGCTCCCACCGATTTCTTGCTGTCCGTCATCGGCGATTCCTCTCTCGGCGGATTCCACACCCCTGACAGCTCCAGCTATGGCGAACTTTCCAGTGCGCCCGTTCGCCTTCGTCCCGGTCGGATCGACCTTCGACCGTGGCCCTGCTCATCGCGTTCAGCGCCATGTCATGGTGGTCGATGATCCGCCCCTCAACCATGACAGGTATGCCATTGTTACCGTCCATCCTCCAGTCCCTGATCATCAAATGGAGCTCTGGTTGGCTGAGGTCTGTCGCATCATTACTGGGGATCTAGAGTATGATTTGGTGGATGATTTTATTTACCCGTTAGGAATTGGCTGTGTGGTCTTTGCGGATATGGAGAGTCGGGATGCTGCAATTAGGGAGGGACCTCACGCTCTGTCTGAGGATTCTACTTTTTCTCTAGTACCTCATGATGAAGGCCTCAATATGCGCATGCCTGCTTTTGAATATGAGGTTTGGGTTATGTTTCTAGCTTTCCCTATGGATTACCAGACTGAGCACTATATTCACAAGGCAGTTTCTAACTTTGGAAAGCTCCTGGTGTGGCCACGTCCGGGTTTCAACAAAGCTCGAGTTCTGGTTAAATGCCATATCAAAGATGTGGCTGAAGTGCCACATAGCCTGTTGGTTACCAGGGTCGGTTTGCTACCATGGCTTGCTCGATCCTGGTCTGTACCAGTGTATGTTCTGAATGGCAGGAATACTATTCCTAATTTAGTTGGCAATGAAGATGCTCCTCCGCTTCTGAATGCATCACCCCACCCTTATGAGCTTCCCTACTACACCCTCATGCAGCAAGCACGAATTGATGAGATGGCTGCCCAAGAGGCTCTGAATGATGCGGCATGGCACGCCCCAGAACCGGCCCAGGTGCAATTCCAGGATAATGGTTGGCCTGTGTGGCCTGTGGTTCCCCCGCCATACACAGGGTTCAGCTTCAGAACGTTCTTCCAGTATGATGGACCGTCTCTGATGGATGGGGTGGATCCTGAAATCAATATCCAGGATGATCTGTCGGATGTTTGGTCCTCTGACTTAGAGTTTCAAGCAGTGGAAGCTCTGGCGGATGGTTTTGTGCTTGGGAATCCTACTGCACGCCTTGCATTCGTCAGAGCTGGAGGAAATTCAGCTAGTTTCTTTGTGACTGTCGATCATGATTTGTTGCTCTGGATGGGAGGGATGCTTAAACGCATATATACGCCAGCCCTAGCCTTTCAGACATCTGAGGCTGTTATGCTTCCCCTCAATCCTTTCAAGTTTATACAGAACCAGTTGAATGTTGCTGTGTCTATCTGGCTGGAGGGCATAGTCCCAGAGCGTGATGTTCTGACAGAGGTGTTCAGTTCAATATTTCAGATGGGGGCTGCCATCATCCCGTCGTCTTGCTGCAGGAGGCCACTGAATGCAGATCTTCAGCGTTTGACACTGAGTGGGGGAGGGCGGCTTGTTCTCCTGGTCTTAAGGAGCTTTCAAGACTTGCCCCCCAAGATGCAGCCTTACATCCAGTCACCCTGTCTGCTCAAGTGTCGGCTCTTCAGGTGATTGCTTCTACTTCTCTTTATAATGCCTCTCAGTCCCGCAATGTGCTTGTGCCTCTCGACACAACCACTGTCAGAAGAAGTACTCGTTCCACTAAGTATGATGGTTTCAAGATCAACCACGTCTCTGATATCAAACGCTCAAAGTCACGGGTGAAACCACGCGAAACTTCTTTTATCACAGCTGTTTCTTTGGCTGCTGCCCCCGTGCAGGTTCAGTCTGATGATTGCCCCCCTCCTATGACGATTGAAGATCTTCAACAGATGGGCAAACGCTGCGGGATTGCGCAGGAGGCTCTTTCCCCCGAGAAGCTGCTGGATGATCAGCGCTCGTCCATGGGAGCTGGAGACTGAACTTCTGCTGGTTCATGAATATGTCATGGAATGTTTTGTCGTGGAACATCCGGGGCATCAACTCTGATGCTAAAACTTTGGCTCTCAGAAATACTATCGATACTAGTGGTTGCTCTGTGATATGTATCCAGGAAACAAAGCGTGAATCTTTTGATCTAGCATTTATTAAAACTTTCTGCCCTAAGCGGTTTGATAAATTTGTGTTTGCTCCATCTGTGGGTGCCTCGGGTGGTCTTATTATTATTTGGAATAGCTCCGTGTTTGTGGGCACTCCTTGGTATGTTGATTCGTTTGCTGTGGGTGTCTCTTTTGTTGCTACCCAATCCAGTGACTCGTGGAAATTGATCAATGTTTACGGTCCATGTTCTGGTCAGCGTCGGCTGGATTTTACTAATTGGTTATTTGACCTACATATACCTGATGATGAGAACTGGTTGATCCTCGGTGATTTCAATTTTATTCGTTCCACGACTAACAGAAACAAACCTGGGGGTGACGCTGCGGACATGCTGCTTTTTAATGAAATTATTAGAGCGCAGTCTCTGATGGAATTACCTGTGAAGGGCCGAACATATACCTGGAGTAATATGCAAGATGACCCCCTACTTGAACAGCTTGACTGGTTCTTCTCGTCCTCTTGCTGGACCACTTCGTTTCCAAATACAATGGTCTTGCCATTAGGAAAACCAGTGTCCGATCATATTCCCTGTGTGGTTACAATTGAGTCCTCTATCCCCAAGTCCAAACTCTTCCATTTTGAGAACTTTTGGATTAATCATTCTGGGTTTATGGAGGTGGTGGCCGCTTCCTGGTCCAAGGCATGTCATGCACCGAATGCTGCCACCCGCATTTGCAAAAAACTGAAAACTCTGAGGTATGATCTCAAGAGATGGAGCAGGGATATCTCAAAGCTGAAAATCATCATTTAGAACTGTAACGAAGCGTTAGTTACGATGGATAATCTCGAGGACAAAAGACCTCTATTTATCCAGGAATCAAATTTCCGGAAAATTTTGAAATCTCACTTGCAGACATTGTTACAGTTTCAGAATGAATACTGGAGGAAAAGATGCACGATCAGATTCTTCAGATTTGCGGATGAAAATACCAAACTCTTTCAATCTCTGGCCACAGAGAGATACAGACATAACTCTATCGCCATGCTTCGGGATGGCGATGTGGAAATACATGACCATGTTGGCAAGGAAGGGGTGTTGTTCAAAACTTATAAGGAACGGTTGGGTTCCTCTAAACCCACTCACATGCGCTTTGATCTTTCCAGAATCATCCGTCGGATTGAGGGACTGGAGCACTTATCGGCACCTTTTTCCAATGAAGAGATTGACACTGTTATTAAGGAAATGCCGAGTGATCGGGCTCCAGGTCCTGATGGGTTTAATGGTTGCTTCCTTAAGAGCTGCTGGCCGATCATCAAGTCGGACTTCTATGAGATGTGTCATGCATTTCATACTGGAGGGCTAGATATAACCAGTATTAGTGAGGGGTATATCACATTGATCCCAAAGAACTCTTCTCCAGAAACTGCAAATGATTATAGACCAATTACTTTACTGAATTGTTGTCTGAAAATCATCACTAAGATCTTGGCAAATCGGCTACAGAAAGTCATCCTCAAGATCATACACAGAAATCAGTACGGTTTTCTCAAAGGGAGGACTATTCAGGATTGCCTAGCGTGGTCGTTTGAATATATCCATCAATGCCATACCTCAGCGAGGGAAAACATCCTCCTCAACCTAGACTTTGCCAAGGCGTTTGACACTATTGAGCATGCCCCCATGATGGAGATTATGAAACACATGGGTTTTGATGACAAATGGCTTGGATGGATGAACACGATCTTTGGCTCGGGGGTTTCTTCTGTACTCCTTAATGGAGTCCCTGGTCGAAAATTCAACTGTAAATGTGGAGTGCGTCAGGGGGACCCTCTCTCACCGTTGATCTTTGTCCTTGCGGCTGACCTCCTACAAGCAGCAGTTAACGATGCTTTTACTCGAGGGCTGCTTGATCTTCCTCTCCCTCGTGACAGGGCGGGTGATTTCCCAGTTGTCCAATACGCCAACGACACGATTTTAGTTATGCAGGCATGTCCTGTGCAGGCTGCCCGTATGAAAGCTATCCTAGAAGATTGTGCTACTTCCATTGGACTGAAGATCAATTTTCAGAAATCAACTCTCATACCCATCAACATTGATCACCGACGTGCTTGTGAACTGGCTGGGGTTTTTGGTTGCTCTGTTGGTTCCATGCCCTTCACATACCTCGGCCTGCCAATGGGCACGACGAGGCCCAGTGTCCTTGATCTTATGCCGCTGGTTCATGCAGTTGAACGGAAGACATCCACTGCGCTGTCACTGATGTCATCCGGAGCTAAACTGACCTTGGTCAATTCAGTTGTGACTTCGATGCTGATATATGCAATGTGCACGATCAAGATACACCCAAAGGTGATTGAACATCTGGACAAGCTGCGTAGACATTGCCTCTGGGCTAAAAACTCCGATGATGGGGTCAAAAATAACTCTCTTGCGGCCTGGGAGCTTGTCTGCCGCCCAAAACGCTGCGGAGGCCTTGGAGTTATTGATCTTAAAACACAGAATGCAGCCCTCCTCCTAAAATATCTTTTCAAATTCTATAATCATGAAGATGTTCCCTGGGTGGAGCTTGTTTGGGATGCCTACTACCGAAACAAGATACCACATGCATCTGAGGCGGTGGGTTCTTTCTGGTGGAGAGATGTAATGCAACTCAGTGGGATATTCCGAGGGATCACTAAATTCACCCCCGGGGATGGCTCTAGTGCTCTGTTCTGGAAAGATGTTTGGTTTGATAATACCCAAGATTCCCCATTAATGGATATATACCCACGAGCCTTTTCGTTTTGTTTGAATGAGGACGACTCCATTGCTAAGGTTCTTACTGCAACTGACCCTTCCATGATTTTTAGTCTTCCTCTCTCGACCCAGGCGAGAGAAGAAATCAAAGAGATCCAGGAGGGGTTGCCACAAAACCGGCTGGCCGCCGGTAACTGTGATGTCTGGGAATGCTTGCTCAGGCGTTTTTCGTCCAAGAAGTTCTATAATCACTGCTACAAACAGGTTGTGGCAGATGAGGCGTTTGGATGGCTCTGGAAAGCTAAAATCCCGATCAAGTTCAAGATGTTTGGGTGGCTACTCCTAGTTGATCGTCTGAATACCAGGAATATGCTCAAACGCAGGCACTTTGTTGTCGTGGGGGGCAACTATGCATGCATGTTCTGTCAAAACCCTCCAGAGGAAACGGTGGAACATCTGTTCTTCAATTGCCCCTTTAGTCTACACTGCTGGGATGTAGTTGGAGTGACATGGCCGATAGCTGACAACAGACTGGCTCTTTTGCATGGAGATAGGGGTAATTGGAGACAACCTCTCTTCATGGATATCTTTCTCTTGGCTGCTTGGAGTCTGTGGATGGAGAGAAACAATCAACACTTTAGAGGGATTCAGCACTCCCATGGAGCATGGCTAGCTAGATTCAAGCATCTCTTGAAGCTGCTATCACATAACTGCCGGGAGGATCTTCATCCTTTCCTGTCTAATTACATTGTAAACTTGGGTCACTAAGACCGTGGATAGCTAGCATGGCCGGGGGGCCACAAAACCCTTTGTAACACTTATGTAATTGTTCCTTTGTGAGTAATACAAAGTCAGTGGGAGCCTCTCCCACTGTCGTTCTCCCTAAAAAAATGCCCTTGATCCAATGTGGGAGCCGCACATTCCTCTGTGAATCTCAGCCAGCAGTTCCTTTCCTTCTTCCCGGCAGACACACTTCAATTTCACACCATTGGGCCTTATTCTGTATAGAGTGTCATCGACAACTGATACATACTGGCCCTCCGGGCTACTTTCTCGGCTTCATCTTGGTCGCCGGGAAGCTCTCCGGTTTGGAGGAAGTGGACAATGTGCCTTGCCCAAGTTGGAGCCTGGGGCTCGGCAACGAGGAAGAGCGGCACCTCCTCGGCTGCGGGAGCACCAGCCTCGTTCGCGGGGTTCGTGGACCCGGCTGGAGGGGGTGGTCCGGTAGGCTGTGAGGAGTTGTTTCCGGCAGGGTCACTGCCAGGAGCGGATGCCTCTACCGGGAGAGGCTTACCGTAGTCCAACTTTCTCCTCTTCCGGGCCATTGTTGCTGGGGATACGGAGGGCTGAGTGAGATGGAGAACAAAAGTTCCTGGTTCCACAGGAAGCTTCTGCGCAGCATGCTTTGACAGATGATCAGCTATGTTGTTTTCCGCATGGGGTACATGCTCTGTTTGCAATCCATCAAAGTGCTCCTCTAATCTCCTCACTTCCTTGACGTATGCCTCCATCAATGGACTTTGGTAATCCTTGCTGACTTGTC
This sequence comes from Aegilops tauschii subsp. strangulata, assembly GCF_002575655.3. Classification (NCBI taxonomy): domain Eukaryota; kingdom Viridiplantae; phylum Streptophyta; class Magnoliopsida; order Poales; family Poaceae; genus Aegilops; species Aegilops tauschii. The sequence goes on along the minus strand of NC_053041.3, from coordinate 298,208,929 downwards.
TCACCACAAGCTGTAAATCTCCTCGAATGATCAACTTCTTAATTCCCAATTCTGCTGCAATCCTGAGCCCAGCAAGGAGCCCTTCATATTTAGCTGTATTGTTGGTTGCTTCTTCCCGGGCAAAGTGCATTTGGACGATGTACTTCAAGTGCTCCCCGAAGGGGGCGACAAGAAGCACGCCAACTCCTGCACCTTGTCGGGAAAAAGCACCATCACAATACATAATCCATTCCTGGGGCGATTCCTTGCCGAGGATAACTGTCTCTGTCACTTCCTCATCAGGGGTTGGCGTCCATTCTGCAATAAACTCTGCCAACGCCCTGCTCTGAATAGTTGATGTGCTCTCAAACTTCAAACCAAAGCTGGATAACTCCAAAGCCCACTCCACTATTCTGCTGGTAGACTCAGGGTTTTGGAGTATCCTTTGTAACGGAAAACAAGTAACAACCGTGATATCATGGGCTTGGAAGTAGTGGCGAAGTTTCCTTGAGGCCATAATGAGACCAAAGATCAACTACTGCACGCCAGAGTACCTCGATCTAGCCCCCTGTAACAGGGAGCTGACGAAGTACACTGGGCGCTGCACCACTTTCTTCCTTGCCGTGTCCTTGGGGTTGCTCTCGTTGCCGTGCTCATTGTTGTCTTGATCCTTCTCTGGCTCTGCCATTTTCTGCTCACTTTCTGCTTCATCCACTTCTCTTTGTGCTACCAAGGCCGCACTGACCACTTGGTTGGTTGCCGCCAAGTATAGCAACAACGGCTCCTGGGGTTTTGGAGCAACCAAGGTTGGCATGGAGGACAAGTAGGCCTTCAATTCTTGCAAAGCTGCATCTGCCTCTGGGGTCCATTTCATAGGGCGGGCCTTCTTCAAAATTTTGAAGAATGGAAGGGCACGCTCGGCAGACTTGGAGATGAATCTGCTTAGCGCGGCAACACATCCCGCCAGGCGCCTCACATCCTTAACTGTCCTTGGCGCTTGGGTCTGCTCGATGGCTTTGATCTTGTCGGGGTTGGCTTCAATCTCGCGATGGGATACGAATCATCTAAGCAGCTTGCGGGAGGGAACACTAAACACACACTTCTTCGGGTTAAGCTTCAGATTGAAATTGCGCAGATTAGCAAATGTCTCTTCCAAATTTTGAATAAGGGTGGCTTTATCCTTGGTCTTGACCACAATATCATCCATATAGGCTTCTATGTTTCGGTGCAACTGTAGCTCAAAACCAATCTGTATTGCCCTTGCAAAAGTGGACCCGACACTCTTTAATCCGAACGGCATATGGACAAAGTAGTACGTTCCGCAGAGAGTGATAAACGACGTCTTCTCTTCATCTTGCTTGGACATGAAGATCTGGTGATATCCGGAGTATGCATCCAGAAAGGAGAACAAATCACAACCTGAAGTGGAATCCACAATCTGGTCGATGCGCGGCAAGGGAAATGGGTCCTTCAGGCAAGCCTTGTTAAGGTCTGTGAAATCTATGCAAAGACTCCATTTCCCATTAGCCTTCCGGACTACCATTGGATTTGCCAACCACGTAGGGATGCAATACTCCTTTGACCAAACCAGCTGCCTCAAGTTTCTTGATCTCTTCTGCGATGGACTGCTGCCTCTCCAAGGCCTGCTTCTGTACTTTCTGCTTGACAGGTCGGGCATGTGGGCAGACAACAAGGTGGTGCTCGATTACCTCCCTGGGAACACCGGGGATATCAGATGGTTGCCAGGAAAACACATCGACATTCGCCCGCAGGAAGGCAACGAGCGCGCTTTCCTATTTGTCATCGAGGGTGGCGCTGATAGTAAAAGTACCATCAACGCCAGTCAGCCCTGCCGAGACGTTCTTCACTTGGGGTGCAGCGACCTTGGATCTCTTGCTGTTAGGGCACTCCGGCACGTCGTAAATGGGTGCCGTGCACTTGGTGGGGGCACGCTTCCCGGACTCTTTGTCGGAGTCTCTACAATCTCTCTTATTTCCCTTGGCGGGAGCTAGCGTTGTTGTTGCCTCTGCCGCAACCGTGCCCCGGTACATCTTGTCCACACAAATAATTGCATCCTTCTCATCCGATGGGATAGTGATGACTCGCAGTGGCCCGGGCATCTTCAAAGAGTTGTAGGCATTGTGGGATGCCGCCATGAACTTAGCCAGGGCTGGGTGTCCAAGAATCCCATTGTACGACAGGGGGAGATCAACCACATCAAACACAATCCTCTCAGTCTGGTAGTTCAGTTCTCCTCCAAACGTTACCAGCAACGTGATCTTTCCCTTAGGACGGCTCCTGCCGGGATTAACTCCTTGAAACGTGCCGGTAACCTCTAGCTCTTCCTCTCCTATCTGAAGTTTGCTGATGACTGCCAAGGAAATCAAATTCAACCCGGCCCCGCCATCCACCAACATATTTGTGACCTTGAGGTTGCGGATTGTTGGAGAGACCAACAGCGGCAAACATCCTACCACAGTGGTATGATACGTCTCCAACGTATCTACTTTTCCTAACATTTTTCCTCTTGTTTTGGACTCTAATTTGCATGATTTGAATGAAACTAACCCCAGACTGACGCTGTTTTTAGTAGAACTACCATGGTATTGTTTTTGTGCAGAAATAAAAGTTCTTGGAATGGAACGAAACTTTGCGAGGAATTTTTATATCAATAAAGAGAATTTCTAGAGCCAAGATCCACCAGAGGGGGCACCTAGGTGGGCACAACCAACCAGGGCGCACCCTCCTCCTGGCGTGCCCAGGTGGGTTGTCCCCACCTGGTGGCCCCGCATACCCTGAAACCGACGCTATAAAATCCTATTTTTCTAGAAAAAAATCAAGGACCAAGAATTATCACGATCCACGAGACGGAGCCACCATCACCTCCTGTTCTTCATCGGGAGGCCAGATCTGGAGTCCGTTTGGGGCTTTGGAGAGGGGGATCTTCGTTCTTCTCATCACTAACCCTTCTCCATCGCCAATTCCATGATGCTCCCCACCGAGAGTGAGTAATTCCTTCGTAGGCTCGCTGTTCGGTGAGGAGTTGGGTGAGATTTATCATGTAATCGAGTTAGTTCTGTTAGGGCTTGATCCCTAGTATCCACTATGTTCTGAGATTGATGTTGCTATGACTTTGCCATGCTTAATGCTTGTCACTTTGGGCCCGGGTGCCATGAATTCAGATCTGAACCGTTTATGTTATCACCATTATATCCATGTTCTATATCCGATCTTGCAAGCTATAGTCACCTACTACGTGTTATGATCCGGCAACTCCAGAGTGGCAATAGTCGGGACCACTCTCGGTGATGACCGTAGTTTGAGGAGTTCATGTATTCACCGTGTGTTAATGCTTTGTTCCGGTTCTCTATTAAAAGGAGGCCTTATATCCCTTAGTTTCCAATATGGATCCCGCTGCCACGGGAGGGTAGGAGAAAAGATGGCATGCAAGTTCTTTCCATAAGCACGTGTGACTATTTATGGAATACATGCCTACATTATATTTATGAACTGGAGCTAGTGTCGTATCGCCCTAGGTTATAACTGTCTCATGATTAATATCATCCAACAAGTCACCGATCCAATGCCTACGAATTTATCTTATATTGTACTTGCTAAGTTACTACTGCTATTGTTACTGTTGCACTTGCTACAAAATTACTGCTATTACTGTTATCAAAACTATCATACTACTTTGCTGGTGATCACTTTGCTACTGATAATTAATCTCCAGGTGTGGTTGAATTGACAACTCAGCTGCTAATACCTTCAAATATTCTTTGGCTCCCCTTCTGTTGAATCTATAAATTTGGGTTGAATACTCTACCCTCGAAAATGGTTGCGATCCCCTATACTTGTGGGTTATCAAGACCTTTTTCTGGCGCCGTTGCCGGGGAGCATAGATATATTTGTTGAGTCACTTGGGATTATTATCAATTTATCACTATGAAGAATCTGAAGGATGCTAAGACTAAGATTTATCCCTCTAAGACGAGGGGAGGTAAGGAACTGCCATCCAGTTCTACTTTAGATTCACCTTCTGTTATAAGTAAACTTGCAACACCACCACATGCTATTAATCCTGATATGTCGCAAGTTATTGATGATGCTACTTCTACTATGAATGATGCTAGTACCTGGCTTGATGATGATATGCCACTTGGTGAATTTCTTGATGAACAAATTGCTAGAGTAATACAACATGATGTTGTTGAATCTGATGATGAGCTTGAAACTGAAACTCTTGAAACACCTGCTAGAACTAGCATTCCTAGATATGAGTTGCCTAGGGTACCAGAAGGTTATGTTATGAATGAGGAGACAACTAGAGATATTCTTGCTTGTAAGGATAGAGATGATCTAGAGAAATTATGATGCAAGTATAAAGAAAACTCTCTGAATGCTAGAATGCAATATGATCCTAAGTTTTCTACTTCACCTATCTTTATTGATGATAAGGATTATGAATTCTCTGTCGACCCAGAGATAATTACTTTGGTTGAATCTGATCCTTTCCATGGTTATGAAATTGAAACTGTTGTGGCACATCTTACTAAGTTGAATGACATAGCTACCCTTTTTACTCATGATGAGAAAACTCGTTATTACTTCATTCTCAAATTATTTCCGTTCTCGTTAAAGGGTGATGCTAAAGCTTGGTACAATACTCTTGCTCCTGGTTGTGTGCGTAGTCCCCAGGATATGATTTACTACTTCTCTAAAAAACATTTCCCTGCTCATAAGAAACAAGCTGCTTTACAGGAAATATTTAACTTTGTGCAAATTAAAGAAGAGAATCTCCCACAAGCTTGGGGGAGGCTTTGCCAATTACTTAATGCTTTGCCTGATCATCCTCTTAAGAAAAATGAAATACTTGATATATTCTATAATGGACTAACCGATGCTTCTAGGGACTTCCTAAATAGTTATGCTAGTTGTGTTTTCAGGGAACGAACTGTTGGACAATCTGAAGAATTATTGAATAACATATTGAAAAATTATGATGATTGGACTCTTCCTGAACCACCGGCTAAACCCACTCCGAAGAAGAGGGGTATATTATATCTCAATCCTGAAGATATGGAAGAGGCAAAGAAATCTATGAAGGAAAAATGTATTAAAGCTGAGGATGTTAAAAATTTACCTCCTATTGAAGAAAAACATGGGTTTAATACACCACCACCGCCTAAGGTGGTAGAGGTAAATTCTCTAATAAAGTTCAATGATAATGACAATCCTCACAATATGCACCCTAGCCAATGCCTTTATGAGTTTGAAAACTACATTAAAAAACAAGATCACTTCAATGCAAATGTTATGAAACAATTGAAATACAATTCTGATATGATTGCTCGCTTGAGTGACTTGTTATTTAGAATCTCAAATGATGTTAGAGGTGTTGGAAAACATGCTTCTATGGTTCAAACTCAATTAGAACAAGTTGCTAAATCTCAAAGAGAGTTGCTTGATGAAATGAATAGTAATATACATGACTTTGCTGTCAGAGTAGCAACTAGAGGAGGTAAAATGACTCAGGAACCACTTTATCCTGAGGGACACCCAAAAAGAATTGAACAAGACTGACAAAGGAACAACACCACTACACCTAGTCCTTCTAAAAAAGAAGAAAAAGCAAAATGATAGGACTTTGCATGCTTCTAGTGAACCTGAAATAGACAAACCTCCTGGTAATGATAATGAAGTTTCCATCTCTGATGCTGAAACTCAGCTTGGTAATGAACACTCACCTAGTGATAATGAAAAAGATAATGATGAGGTTCATGAAGATACTCAACCAAATAATGAAAAAGAACCAGATAATGATGTTGAGATAGAACCTCTAGTTGATCTTGATAACCCACAACCTAAGAATACAAGATATGACACAAGATACTTTATTGCTAGAAAACACGGTAAAGAAAGAGAACTATGGGTTCAAAAACATATGACTTTTCCACCCAAGTCAACTAAAAAGAAAGACGATGAAGAATTTGAATGCTTTGCTGAAATGCCGAGGCCAGTCTTTTTGCGTACTCGCTTGACTGATATCTTGAACATGCCTCCTTATGCAAAGTATATGAAAGACATCATCACCAATAAGAGAAAAATACCGGAAGCTGAAATATCCACTATGCTTGCTAATTATACTTTTAAAGATGGAGTACCTAAAAAACTTGGAGATCCAGGAATACCACCTATACCTTGCTCCATCAAAAGAAATTGTGTGAAAACTACTTTGTGTGATTTAGGAGCTGGTGTTAGTGTTATGCCTTTTTCTTTATATAAAAGACGTGATTTGAATAAACTCACACCTACTAGAATATGTTTGCAAATGGCTGACAAATCAACTGCCATACCTAACGGTATTTGTGAGGATGTGCCCGTTGTTGTTGCTAATGTTACTATTTTGAATGACTTTGTTATACTTGAGATGCCCGAGGACGACAACATGTCGATCATCCTTGGTAGACCCTTCTTGAATACTATATGGGCTATTATTTATTGCAATAAAAGCAAGGTCACTTTTCATATCAATGGTAATGAGCATACGGTGTACTTTCCGAAGAAACAAATCCAAGTGAATGGTATTAATGTTATTGAAAAATCTCCAACAATCACTATTGTAAGTTTTCAAATACCTCTACCTACTGTCAAAAAGATATATGAAATGCTTATTGTTGGGGACATTCATAACCCCGCTGAGGTAACTTAGTGATTTACGATAATTCTTCGGTTTCATGCTAATCGAAAGTGGTTGTTAATAAGACCTGATCAACCTTATTAACGGATATTTTTTGAGAGGTGTGAAGTTGATGAATTTAGTAAGCACTACGTTCTGTCCCTACCATTTGTTCTTTGTTTTTATTAGTTAAATAAAATAAAATGCCATGTTTTGTCTGTTTTCTGAATTTCCCGTGCAATAAAAAATGACCCAAAAATAAAAGCTCCCAGAATGCTCTGAAAATTTAATATGATTTTTTTCCTGAAAATATTTAAGAATTTCTGGTGCAAATAATATCAGAGGGAGGTGCACCAGGTGGGCACAACCCACCTGGGCACGCCAGGACCCCCAGGCGCGCCCTGGTGGGTTGTGGTCCCCACGTGGGCCCCCTTGTCGGTGTCAAAACCGGCGGATCTCGGGTAGGGGGTCCCGAACTGTGCGTCTAAGGTCGATGGTAACAGGAGACGGGGGACACGATGTTTACCCAGGTTCGGGCCCTCTTGATGGAGGTAATACCCTACTTCCTGCTTGATTGATCTTGATGAATATGAGAATTACAAGAGTTGATCTACCATGAGATCGTAATGGCTAAACCCTAGATGTCTAGCCTGTATGATTGTGATTGCCTCTACGGACTAAACCCTCCGGTTTATATAGACACCGGAGGGGCCTAGGGTTGTATAGAGTCGGTTTACAAAGGAAGGAATCTACATATCCGAACGCCAAGCTTGCCATCCACGCAAAGGAGAGTCCCATCTGGACACGGGAAGAAGTCTTCTGTCTTGTATCTTCATAGCCTATTAGTCCGGCCCATGTTACATAATCCGGACGCCCGAGGACCCCTTAATCCAGGACTCCCTCAGTAGCCCATTGCAAGGCGGGTTCCTCCTCCGAATACTCCAAAGCAGCTTTCGAACACCGAAAACGTGTCCGGCTCTACAAAACAAGTACCACACACAACCGTAGAGAGCATAATATTTCATGAGTCCAATCTACTGATAACTTCTGCAATGTGACATCACGTCCCTGCCCGGTCCTTATTTCGAACCGTTTTTAGCCTCCCGCTCCACGTTTCAAGATGCAGTTTTATTGGCACGTCTTGTCGAAGCAGAGATCGTGTCCCCTTATTGCGGGATTCTCATCAATACGGGTGTGGGTAATCCAACCGCCCCGTTGGCACGATTCCTTGGGAATAGGCAAGTTTTAAGGCCCATTAGGAGGCATTCGATATTCATCGCCGTTATTAAGGGGCACAGACCCGTCTTTCTCCTCTACGCCTACCTCTTCCTCAACTTTTCCAACCTCGAGCTCCAGCACCCAGGTCTCAACTTAATCGTTCCAAGCCTCCCAGTCATGTCCGGACCCAGCCTTCAAGGCCGGTGGGTGGCCTCCTCCGTCACAGAGGAGGATATCGCGAAGCTCCGGGCGGCAAGGTACCTGACCGCGGAAATCCTCCACAGGCTCCCTGCTAAGGGGCAGGTTATCCCTACACCCAGATTGGCGAGAGGGTCGTATTTATCTCCCACTTCCTCCGGAGGCTAGGGTACGCTCTCCACCCCTTCGTTCATGGGCTCATGTTCTATTACGGGCTAGATTTTCACGATCTAGCTCCGGACTCCTTTCTTCACATCTCGGTGTTCATTATCATGTGCGAGGCCTTTCTCCGCATTCCCCCACACTTCGCCTTATGGCTTAAGACCATTAATGTGAAGCCGAAGGTAGTCAATGGGGAGCAAGCAGAGTGTGGCGGTGCTATGGTGAGAAAGCTTGCCAATACTCTTTGGCCAAAGGGCTCCTTCACAGAAACTTCCAACCTATGGCAGCGGGAGTGGTTTTACATCACTAAATCCCGCGGTACCAAGTGGGCAGCTACACCTGCGTTCCGAGCTGGCCCTCCATTACGACTCGCATCATGGATTAATAAGGGGCTGGACTGGGGATCAATTGATGAAGTGCAGACGCTACAAAGCCGTATCCGGAGCCTCCTTGAAAAGGACACCGGTCTCATCAACGTGATCCAGGTAATGCTAGTCCGTCGGGTCCTGCCGTGCCAGCGACGGCCCCTCCGCCTGTGGGAGTTCAATTCGGAAGGACCACGGACCCTTCAACACTTCTTCGCCACAACGCACAGAGGGATGTGGAAGTTATTCTTCGGGACCCGAAAGCAGTGGTCGGATACAACCGAGGACATCGGCCTCGAGTGCAACCATCCGATACCTCGGTAAGCACTCGACTCCTGAACACAGCTTAGTTGATTACCCCGTATCAATATACTGAGAAACCTGTCTTCGACCAGGGATGGATAAAGAAGGTGGACCGAATTAGGTGTTCGGCTCCACTCCCCGAAGACTCAGCTGATCCTATGTTAACAAGGATGCAGGCCCTGGCGCCGTATCAAGTGCCGGCGAAGGAGGACAAAGAGGAGAGCAAAAAGGCCAAAGGTGGCTTCCACTCTAAAGGTACACCAGACGCCATGTCCGGGGAGACCGGAACTCCCTCTTTTGAAGATGAAGGGGAAGAAGAAGTTGATATCCCTTCTCCCCATGGGAAGAAAAGGACCGCCTCCGAAGATTTGAAGGTGGAGGCTCCCAAGAGAGGGAGGATGTCCCTGTTAGACGATTCGGGTTTGGAGGACGATGTTGCCGCACAGTTCCTCCGTAAGGACAAGCCTTTCGCCGAATCATAAGTGAACAAGGATATTCTAGACATATCCTGTTCTTTTCAGGTCGCAAGGGTAACATCTTAAATATATGTTTGCAGTCCGACCCGCAGTCTTCCTCAACAGTCCTCCTCCTGGGGTGACCTGCTTCTGGAGATGATGAAAAGTGAGATGCCTCCACAGGCTTCCTCGCCCCTTAGGGCGGACGACTTCGAGGTGTCATCCCGGAGGATCTCCCCCGATCATCAAGTGGTGCAGGGGCAATGAAGACAGCGCCCGAAGGTGATACTTCGGTCGTCAAGGGTCCGGGGTGTGCAGCCCCTATGGGGACCAACAATAAAGGCCCCGGACTATCCAGTTTACGGCCGAAGATGACTCTAGGGTCGAGTAAACATATCCCTTCGAAGGGAGTTCATACTCTTGCAGTCGCTTCCAGGAATCCGGAGGCACCGGATACATTAATGGGCAAGTTGCAGAATGCGTCCATCTCAGAGGAACATCGCACCTTAATGGGTATGGTAGTTGAGAGGATTCTGTCCGCAAGAAGCGGATTGAACGAAGCCTTCGCGGGCCTACTAAGAGGCTTTGAGGTATGCAATGTAATATCTTAACCACTCTTTACATGCAGAATGTGCCTGTGTATAGATAGTAGCCCCTGAGACTCTGGTCGGCTTCCACAGGGAGGCGATCAGAAAGATATGCTCAGGAAATGATATGATTAATTTGAAAATAGGCTGTTATGTCAATGGCGACTGCCCACACTGCGGAAGTTGCAGATTTAAAGCAGAAACTTGAGTCAGCGGATGAGGACATTACTCTTACTAACAGGCGGCTCAACGAGGCACAAGGTATGTTTTGGGACAGTCAGCTTATGCATGTATAATAATATGAGCACGAAGTTGAGAATTATATACTAGGACATGCATAATTGCAGATGGTGTTGCTGCGGTTGAGACCCTTCGAGCTGAACTTGCCCGGGCCAAGGAGCAAGCCAGAGTGAGCAATGCGGCTGTCAAGAAGGCAACTGCTGAGTTAAAGGCCGAACAAGCTGCTCGGCGCCAGTGCGAGGAGAGAATATCTACCATGGCGCGAGAGCTGAAGGGTGCCACTAGCCAATGTGAATCACTCGAGAAGGATAACAAAGCCAAGGCAGCCAAACTCAACATGGCTTTACAAGAGGCGCGAGAGGCACAGTCTGAGTCTAGAGCGGCTCGGGAGGAGATCCGGCAAGCTGGGGAGATAGCGGCTGGTAAGCCCTTTCTATTACAGACTAAATTCGGCGACCCGAAGTATGCCCTGCTTAATCAATTGTGGAGTTCTCCAGACTCATTCTTGGACCTGCCGAAGAGTGTCGCCGATGTGGCGTAGTTTTATCAAGCGCAAGACGGACATGCAGTGGAGAAGCTTTTCTGGTCACAGTTCAACGTGCCAAAGCATCCATCATTGCTGAACGAACAAATGGCACAGTGGGCCGAGCTCCACAAGGTGTCCGGAGCTGCCATGGAGGAAGTCGTGGTCCGGCTGTGGCCAACTGAGCCAATTCCAAACAGTTATTTCGGTTTGGTGCAGCGGCTTGTGGATGCGGTGTCGCGTATCAACGCCGTGAAGCGGTCGGCGTGCATTGAAGGTGCACGGATGGCCTTTTCCCGCTTTAAGACGTACTGGGCAAAAATGAAGGCCGCCGATGTTGCAGCAAACAGTCCACCCGAGGGCAAGGACCATCGCACGCCGGAGCATTATTTTGAAGATGTCCTAGAGGGCGCCCGCTTGATAGAGGGTCAGTGCTCGAAGGATATTATGTTCGAGTGAATGTATCGGAATTGTGATAACAATATTATGATGTATTAAGGCTATGTTATATTTATGCCTTTTGCCTGAAAGGCATTTCCTCCTGTGTGGCCGTTTTTTTTATAATCTGAAGGTTTGCCAGTCATCGGCTTCAGCCCCCTCGCATATAATGCGGGGGTGTTCGGAATAGCAACTAACTACACTTGACCCAATGTCTTGGTCCGTGAAGGAGGTGTCAGTGCGGCGAACTAGGCAATCGGACTATAGGGCTTTAACACCTTCACATAGCCATAGGAGTTTGACAGTGGGTCTACGATATAGCCCCTTATATGTACGCGGTTATCCGAATACGGCTGCGCTACATAGGTGACCGGAAAATGGTTCTTCGTGTTATACGGAAGAAATCGCAAAAGATTTTAATAAGTCGCCGAGTGTTTGACCAGCTCTCGCCGCATCATGACAGTCAGTTTTCGGCTTTCTCTACTGAGGTGCTTAACCAGGTGAACCGGAAACACAATCGCAATAGTTCTCCCTTTACTACCCTAGCCGATAGAGCGGAACGTAAGGTAGTAAGCACAGGAGCCGGGCAACCCAACTATTGACCAAAGACATGATTCGGAGCAGATGCATATAATGCCAAAACTCGTGACGCCGAAGTATGCTGTAGAGCTGTTCGAACTTGTTGGCAATTTAATATGTTTCCGTATCGAGCACCTGGCGATTAGTGCCGAGGTGTGTATGTGAAACCACCAAAAAGGTACAATACGGTTCTATGAGGAAAAGTAAGTACTGAAGACGGATTATGTCCACTGGAATCTGATTGATACATCAAGCGCAATCTTACATAGTATAACACCTCTACCCAGGCCATTTTACATGCCAGGGGTCGAAGGCTGAGGAGAAAGGCTATATCCAGGTTTTAAATAGAGTGTTTGGTCTACAAAAAATCTTTTGGACCTCCTGTCGCACGTCTGCGCTGCCTTTGCCTTAGCGAAGAGGATTCCTTAAAAGGAGCAATCTTTGGTTGCTTGGACAAAACTGGGCTCCGAAAGATTCCGTGCAGGTAGGACGAACAGGTTTTGATTCATCTGTGACAAAAGATAAGAAATAGTTTTAAAAGTAGGGAGAAAAGTTGTAGGAGGACGAACCATGCTGTAGGCCTGTCCGCATTGTGCCTCCGCCGATGACCCAGGTATTTTAAGTGCATAATTATGCATGCGCAATGTGAACTTCGCGGGCATATGTGGCGAGCAACGGAGGCGGAACTACTAATCTAGTTGTAAAATTGACCGGTCTTGTGTAGTAGAGGCCGGTGGCTTAATGGCCAATGAGGTATGCGGTTTAACGAGTCCGCTTTGTACTTCGGCTGTGATGGCCATGGTATACTCCTCGAAATGGAGGGGTGTTTGCTACCTCTTGAGCACTGCGTTGGTTTTCCCTTGAAGAGGAAACGGTGATGCAGTAAAGTAGCGTAAGTATTTCTCTCAGTTTTTGAGAACCAAGGTATCAATCCAGTAGGAGACCACGCTCAAGTCCCACGTACCTACACAAACAAATAAGAACCTTGCAACCAACGCGATAAAGGGGTTACCAATCCCTTCGCGGCCACTTGCAAGAGTGAGATCTGATGGAGATGATAAGATAATATTTTTGGTATTTTTATGATAAAGACTAAAAGTAAAGAAAGCAAAATAAACGGTAATAGAAATAACGGTAGATTAATATGATAGAGAATAGACCCGGGGGCCATAGGTTTCACTAGTGGCTTCTCTCAAGAGCATAAGTATTACGGTGGGTGAACAAATTACTATCGAGCAATTGATAGAATTGAGCATAGTTATGAGAATATCTAGGTATGATCATGTATATAGGCATCACGTTCGTGACAAGTAGACCGACTCCTGCCTGCATCTACTACTATTACTCCACACATCGACCGCTATCCAGCATGCATCTAGAGTATTAAGTTCATAAGAACAGAGTAATGCTTTAAGCAAGATGACATGATGTAGAGGGATAAACTCAAGCAATATGATATAAACCCCATCTTTTTATCCTCAATGGCAACAATACAATACGTGTCGTTTCCCCTTCTGTCAATGGGATCGAGCGCCGCAAGATTGAACCCAAAGCTAAGAACTTCTCCTATTGCAAGAAAGATCAATCTAGTAGGCCAAACCAAACTGATAATTCGAAGAGACATACAAAGATAACAAATCATACATAAAAGAATTCAGAGGAGATTCAAATATTGTTCATAGATAATCTTGATCATAAACCCACAATTCATCGGATCTCGACAAACACACCACAAAAGAAGATTACATCGAATAGATCTCCAAGAGAATCGAAGAGAACTTTGTATTGAGATCCAAAGAGAGAGAAGAAGCCATCTAGCTAATTACTATGGACCCGAAGGTCTGAGGTAAGCTACTCACACATCATCGGAGAGGCTATGGTGTTGATGTAGAAGACCTCCGTGATCAATGCCCCCTCCGGCGGAGCACCGGAAAAGGCCCCAAGATGGGATCTCATGGGTACAGAAGGTTCCGGCGGTGGAAATAGGGTTTCGGCTCCTGTTCTGATGTTTCCAGGGTATATGAGTATATATAGGTGAAAGAGGTCGGTCAGGAGAGCTACGAGGGGCCCACGAGGGTGGGGGCGCGCCTCTGTCACATCCTAGCTAGTTCATGCATTAGAGTGTTGCATCATGTTTACTTTTTCCAGAAAGTTGAAATGGGGATGCCAGAAACCCCCAGCACCCCCCTGAACACAACTAGGGTTTACTAAAATCCTTTTCAATGAACCTGAAATGCCGTCCATAAATGTTCACCAGCTTTGGTCCTGGCTAAACCCTCTGCCAAAAATGGTTTCATATTTTTGGAGGCTATTCTGGATTTTGCACCAAGCCATGAGTATTTGCATTTGGGCAATTTAAATCCTATAAATATTTTAAAATGCCCAAATAATCTTGAAGGTATTTTTAGGCTGTTGAGAATATTTTCAAATGTGCCTCTGAATATTTTCAGGTTTTTCCTAAATGGAATAGTATTTCTAGTATTTCAAAACACAGAACAGAAACAAATAAAAAGAAAAACAGAAAGCAGAGAAGAAACTTACCTGGCAGCCCACCTGGCGGCCTAGCACTGTGCTGGCCCATGGCCAGTCAGCTGCTTGCTCCCGCCAGAGCAGGCAGAGAGGTGACGCCGGCGTGTGCGAGCTCGCCACGGCGCCACCTGCTTGCCGCCTCGCCCGTGGACGAGCTGGACGACCTCCACGTCGCGCCCCCGAGCCCCTGGACACCTCCATTCGTCCCCTGCACCTCTCCCTCGCCTTCCTCCACCATGGCCGACGCAGCCGCTGCCACCTCGCCGGCGTAGCCGTAGCCACCGCCGTCACCGCGTCACCTGACCGTGTCCAGCAGCTCCGCCGTCGCCTTCTCCTTCGAGCAAGTCAAGCCCCGAGCGCCCACTTGCCCCGAAGCCACTGCTTCGACCTCGCCTTCACCGCCCACCATTGGAGATCCCCTTCGCCGTCACCACCGCAGCAGTTCGTCCCCGACAGCGCCACCTAGCTCATCGCCTCTGCCGTGAGCTTCTGCCCCTTCCCCATCCTCTCATTCTTGCTGCCGCCCTTCGCTTCGACCGTAACCAGCAGCACCGCACACGCCGCTGCACGAGCTCGTCGCCGACGAGGCTCCGGTGACCAAATGGTCCAGTGCATATGTCTGTCATCTTCGTGAGCACTTGCAGCACCCGTAGAGACTAACCATTGATCCTCCCGTGCACCGTGTCGTCGTTTTTGTCGGCACCCGAACTCCGGCGGCCGCAAAAGAGCTCGCCGCCGTCGACTCCAGCCACCCCAGGCCCAACCACGGCCACCAACGGACGCGCCGTTGCGTCAGCTACCCGTAGAGCCCAACGGCGCCTCGAACAGTGCACCGTAGAGCAAACTCGAGGCACAGGAGCGCCGCTGACCTCGCCGGCGGCTAACCACCGGCGTGTCGGGCCCGTTGACGAGGGGTTTGACTCCCCTGGGTCGTTAACATGTGGGGCCCGCCCCTGTTAATTTCCTAGTTTAGATTAACTAAAATAGGATTAGCCCTGTGACACTGACAGACGGGTCCCACCGTTCAGGTTTGACCTGGACCGCCCAGTTGACTTGCTGACGTCATCATGACACACTGCTGACGCAATAAGTAATTTAATTACTGGAATTATTCTTATACAGGAAATTCCAGAAAATATCACAAACTTCAAAAAATCATAGAAAATAATCTATAGCTCAGAATGAAAAGATTTATATATGAAAAATGATCAGAAAAATCCATTCTATCCATCTGTACTGGTTTCATGGATGTTTAAGCAAATTAACCTACTATTTAATGCAGAACAAGATAAAGCACTAACATGGGCCATTTATGAACTTGGAATTTGAATCTTTGATTCAAAATAGTCCAAACCCATCTGGTCTTAGTTGCATTAGCCCAATACATCCATTTTGCCATGTCTCATGCATGCATCATATTGTTGCACTTTGCTTGGTGTTGATTGTGCTTCGATGTGTTCATCGTGGTAGGTTCTGCCTCCGAGGATATTCACGAGTATCCAACTGAAGGGCAGCATTCCACCACCACTCCGTCAGGCAAGCAACCCATTGATCATTTCGATACAAACCCATCTTCTCGCTTCTGCTCTCATTTACTGCATTAAGACAACGCGATTCAAACTGCTGTGTGTTGCGGTAGTTGAACCCACTTTCCTTTGCATGACCTGTCATTGCCACAGTAACTAGATGAAACCCACTAGCATGTGTAGGAGTTGATTGAGCCATGTTGTGTTCCTACAATGCTATGCTTGCTACGCTTAGAGTCGTGTCAGGTCTGGCTCATCAGGGTGATGAACTAGAGTGAAAGCGTGTGTCGGTAATGAGAGTGAGGTGTTGAATACGATTTGGTAAAGGTATCGATGGGAGGCCATGTAGGAGTACATGGTGGGTTGTTTCATTGAGACCGTCCCTAAGAACTGAGATCTGTATGCGTGATTTAAGATTCAGCTACTACCACGCATTGGGCCCGAAACCAATGGACCCCCTCGGCTTCTTAATCACCCTTGTCCTCTGTCCAGGAGTTGCACGTAGTTTCTGGTGTTTGTAGTAAGCTGGAGGCCGTGGACAGCGCTGACCAAGGGGTGGGCTGTGATGCGGTAGGCTCGTGGCACGGTGTACCGAGTCGCCCGTTTGGTGTCCGGGAACCCTGCACACATCGTTTGGGGCCGTATGTGGAAACCTCGGCCGGACTCCCTGCGGATGGAACCTGAATAGGCGATAAACCTGGACTAGAGACTTGAGTGTTTAGGTAGGCTGTGGCCGACACCCACGTTGGGCTTCCGCTTGAAGGTTGCCGAGTACATGTCGTGTAGCGACGGTAAGTGGTGAGAGCGTGTGTGACGAAGTACACCCCTGCAGGGTATAAAACTATTCGAATAGCCGCGTCTGTGGTAAAGGACTACTTGGTCGCTTATGCAGTTCATAGAAAAGTAAATGGATACTACTAAAAGCCTCAAGATAAGTGTGAGTACCGCGGATGGCTCTCTCGTGGGATGACGAGGGAGGATCCACGGTGGAGTATTGAAATGGTGATTAGTGGACTCGTGTGCGAAAACTATTTTACAAGTGGTGTCTCATAGGATAGCTTAGCCAAGAGTCAAAGCTGGCTTGCTGCAATAACTCCACTACCTTCTTGAGAATGAACATGTATAGTAGGATCTGTTGTAAGACTTGCTGAGTACCTTTGTACTCATGTTGCTTCAATTACTGTTTTCAGACGACAACACCGCCCCTTCCGATGGGTTCTATGTAGAACTCGACGACGACGAGTGACTTGCCACCCATGTGGTGATCTAGGCTTGTGAAGGGCCTACGTAGATAGACAGGCTTCGTCAAGCCTTCTTCCTTTCTAGTGTCTGTACCCAGACAAGTTGCTTCCGCATGTGTTTGTATGATTGTATGACTTGAGTGTCGGGTCATGTGACCCCTATCTTTATGAACATGTTATGTAAGGCTCTCTGGAGCCCTTTAAATAAAGTACTTGGAGTTGTAGAGTTTTGTTGTGATGCCATGATGTATTTACACATATCGAGCATATTGTGTGTATGATTGAAATGCTTGGTATGTGTGGGATCCGACAATCTAGTTGTTTATCCTTGGCAGCCTCTCTTATGGGGAAATGTAGTCTAGTGCCTCCTTGAGCCATAGTAGCCCGCTATAGCCCGGTTCACCGGAGTCCTGCTAGCCCAGCACTACTGCTCTAGACACTTGACTGGCCGGCATGTGTTTCATATCGTTCCTGTGTCTGTCCCTTCGGGGAAATGTCACGCGGTGACATCCGGAGTCCTACCTAGCCTGCTACAGCCCGGGTTCCCGGAGTCCTGTTAGCCCGGTGCTACAGCCTGGATTCACACGCTGCTGACCGACATGTTCGATGTTGATTCATGTATGCCTGTCCCCATACGTTAGTGCCGCTTTGGGTTCACGACTAGCCATGTCGGCCCGGGTTCTCTGTCATATGGATGCTAGCGACATTGTCATATACGTGAGCCAAAAGGTGCAAACGATCCTGGGCCATGGTAAGGCGACACCCGTGGGAGTACCGTGCGTGAGGCCGCAATGTGATATGAGGTGTTACAGGCTAGATCGGTGTGACTTAGAATCGGGGTCCTGACAGCGTTGGCATCAGAGCCGGACTGCCTGTAGGTGCGTTAAGCCAAACTGGTCGATGTCGAGTCTAGAAATGCTTTAGTTATATGTAGGGGAATTGATTGTGGGAGGGAATGTAAGGCGCTTTTACTCCTTAACCTTATGCCCTCTGATCTGAGTCATTCTCTTCTCATTCTACGTGGGTTAAGGACTAGGCTCTCTTCCCTCTATCAGGTACACGTGTTACTAATCCGTAGTAAGTTATAGGATTGTTGGTTCCATGCTTCGGTTCAGTTTCTACTACCTTTAGTATGTTGTCGGTTGAACCAGAACCTTGATATGATGTTGTTGAGTGGTTTTGCAAACTGTTGCGAATGTTTCAAGTCTTTCCGAGCATTTACAGCCGTTATGCTGTCCGAATTCTCCTAGAAATTCTAATGCCTTTGCATTATTTCGTGCTTTCAGATGGCCACCCGTTCCCAGAATCAAGTGGTTCGTCTGACCCGGTGCCTCGATGTACCTGGTCACACGGCCATGCTGGTCCGAGTGATGGTTGAGACAGGCTATCGATGGTATCCCGAGTATACCGTCGAGGAGCAGTTTCGAGACTTTAATCAAAGCCAGTATTTTTGCACAGTCAGGATTTACCCTTCCTATCCTGGATCCACTGAACCCCGCCATTGCTCTTATGGACTTGGGGTTACCATCGAGATGTCCGTGCAGGACGCAGCTTACTAAATGATGACTATCATACGAGCCAGAACTGCCTTGCTTCAGAACACTGACTTCCGCTATATGCCAGCATCACTCCCTGGGGCACAAGGGTACTATCAGGCTATTTACTATGATCCTACCCATGAGGATTCACTACTCCGCACCACCACCGAGATGCTTGAGGACAAGGACCGTGGGAATCGTGCCTTGCGAATGGAGCTCTTTAATGCTCGTTCTGATCACTGGGCCACTCTGACACAGTTTGCACCTGCCGTGCAGGCCGGGTATATGGACATGAGGGACTTGTACCCCGTGCGGTCTGGTCTGCCAGATTGTATGGAATGGCGTGATGTAGGAGGCATCACCCCTCCTCGTGGACCCCGTCTGCCACCATTTGTTGGACCAAGGCCACACCCGAGTCCTTATGGACCGCAAGCTCCACAGGACCGACTGTTTCCAGATGATCATGTTCAGCTCCCAGGACATGGCGGTGATTTCTATGAAGATTACTACGGAGACGTCTGAGTTGGTGGTAGTTCCACTAGTATTGTAACAGTTGTATTCCCCACAGCCCTGCGTGTCTTGTGGGATACGACTTGGTGTGTATCACGTTCCGGAGGTATAGAAAAATAATGTATAGGAGCTTGGAATGCCTCTGATGAGATGTATCGTCTTTCATCGTAGCTGTACTCCAGCCTGGACTTGTACTAAACTATGTATGGTGTGTATGACCGTTGGTATATGTATGTCAGTTGCTATACTACCATGTCATACTGATGATCATCTCTGCATTCCGTGTTATCCATTACATTCCGTATTTCCCTGCCAAGATTTAGCCATCCTTGTCTAAACCGTTGTCTTGTTTCTCCTAGGATGGTCAACACCCGCAACAACCCTGCTGTCCAGGCGCAGGGTGAAGCCAATGCAGTTAGGGGGGAGAATCTACCTCAACCGCCTTCTCTGGCCAAAGTTATGCTGGAGGCAGAAAGAAACAAGCGTGAGACTAACCGCTTGCTAGAGCGAATTGAGCAGAATACTGCACATCATCAGAGGAACAACTTGGTGTCCATCAATGACTTTATCAAGTTGTACCCACCGAAGTTTAACCATTCCATCGAGCCCCTCGATGCGGATGATTGGCTTCGCAGCATCACCCATAAGCTGCGTTCTGCCAACGCAGCCGAAGCTGATAAGGTTACCTACGCTGCCTATCACCTCGAAGGCCCTGGTAGCCTTTGGTGGGAAAACTTTGAGGCTATGCGCCCAGCCGGCCAAATCACTACTTGGGCTGAATTCAGTGAGGCTTTCCGTGAGCATCACATTCCGGAGGGTCTCATAGATCGTAAGCGGGAAGAATTCTGCAACTTCACCCAAGGCAGACTGACTGTGGATGCATACAGCCGTGAGTTTGGAAATCTAGCACGCTATGCTCCTGAAGAGGTATCCACCGACGCCAAGAAGCAGGCAAGGTTCCGCAAGGGACTTAGCCCCGAGCTTCGCCGTGATCTTCGTCTGCACGAGTGCACCTCTTTCCAGAAATTGGTCAATAAGGCCATCAGTGCTGAGACAGGATAGACTGACTATGACGCTACACGCAAGCACTCTCGCGATTTTGGTTCCTCATCCGGCTCCGGATCTCAGAAGCGCCAGGTTCACTCCGAGGCCATCCTTCGAGGCGCCTCGCCCCAACCAGCAGTATGCACCGCCCAAGGTCTATGGTGGCCCCGCTGCTAATGCTGCTCCATGCCCCAATGTTGTGACATGCTTCAAGTGTGGAGAAACGGGTCACTATTTGCGCGAGTGCCCCCGAAACAACCCCAATCAACCTGGACAGTCCGTTGGCCGTGGTAAGCCAGCAGGAAAGACTTACTACGCCAAGCCAGCCACCACTGCACGTGGCCATGTCAACTATGTTTCGGCTGAAGAAACTCATGAGGATCCCAACGTCGTCCTTGGTACGCTCCTTGTTAATTGCCATCCGGCAACTGTTCTTTTCGATACTGGAGCTTCTCATTCATTTATCTCTGAGAGCTATGCTCGATTGCACAACACCACATTTTGTGACATGCCCACCTCCATGGTAATTCAAACCCCTGGTTCTAAGTGGCAAACCTCTAGGATAAGCCATGGAAATGAAATTCTTGTCGACAGATTGGTCTTCCTTGCATCACTAATAGCTCTCAAGTCCTCGGACATAAATATCATCTTGGGTATGGACTGGATGTCAGCCCATTATGCTAAGATTGATTGCTCTACTAGAACTGTTCAACTCACTCATCCATCGGGCAAGACAGTCAATGTTTTGACCCGAGTGTCTAACCGTCAGCTTTACCCATTAAATGCCAACCCTCTTCCAGACCTTGAAGATGTTCCGGTAGTCCGTGACTTCCCGGATGTCTTTCCAGAAGAACTGCCAGGTATTCCACCTGACAGGGATGTCGAGTTCGTGATAGACCTTTTTCCAGGAACCGTCCCAATCTCTAGAAGACCTTATAAGATGGCACCCCTAGAGCTAGCCGAGCTTAAGAAACAACTCGATGAGTCCTTGAAAAAGGGTTTCATCCGTCCTAGTTCTTCTCCGTGGGCTTGCCCCGTCCTCTTCGTCAAGAAGAAGGATGGTACGGATCGGATGGTTGTGGATTACCGACCTGTCAACCTAGTCACTATCAAGAACAAGTATCCGCTCCCCAGGATCAACGATCTGTATGACCAGCTCGCTGGATCCTCAGTCTTCTCTAAAATGGATTTGAGGTTGGGCTACCATCAAATAAAAATCAAGAACGGGGACATTCCTAAAACAGCCTTTGTTACTCGTTATGGCCAATACGAGTACACCGTCATGTCCTTCGGTCTAACCAATGCTCCAGCCACCTTCTCTCGGTTAATGAACTCGATCTTCATGGAGTATTTGGATAAATTCGTCGTAGTATACCTCGATGATATACTCATCTACTCCAAGAATGAGGAAGAACATGCCGAGCATCTAAGACTAGTATTGACGAAACTTCGAGAGCATCGCCTTTATGCTAAATTCTCTAAGTGTGAATTCTGGTTGCCAGAAGTGACCTATCTAGGCCATGTAATCTCTGGTAAGGGTATTGCTGTCAATCCCGAGCGAGTTCAAGCCGTCCTTGACTGGACTCCACCTGAATCGGTCAAGCAAGTTCGGAGTTTCCTTGGCTTAGCGAGCTACTGTCGCCGCTTCGTCGAGAATTTCTCCAAGGTTGCTAAACCTCTAACTGAACTCCTCAAGAAAGATAAAAAGTTCGAGTGGACCCCACAGTGCGAGTTCAGCTTCCAGGAACTGAAAAGACGCCTGACAACTGCTCCCGTACTCATACCACCAAATTTTTCTAAGGACTTTGTTATCTATTGCGACGCCTCGCGACAAGGACTAGGTTGCATACTCATGCAAGATCATCATGTGATTGCCTACGCTTCCCGACAGTTGCGTCCACATGAGGATAGTTATCCCACACATGATTTAGAGCTTGCAGCCGTAGTCCATGCACTCAAAACATGGCGACATTACCTCCTCGGTAACCGTTGCGAGATCTTCACCGATCACCAAAGTCTAAAATACATTTTCACCCAACCGGATTTGAATCTCAGGCAAAGACGTTGGGTCAAGCTGATCACAGATTACGACTTAGGAATAACTTACACCCCGGGCAAAGCCAACGTCATGGCTGATGCGCTAAGCCGTAAATCTTACTGTAACAACTTCATGTTACAACAAAGTCAACCACTTCTCCACGAGGAATTCTGTAAGCTTAACCTTCACATTGTTCCTCGAGGGTTCCTATCCACCCTAGTGGCGAAACCTACCCTTACGGATCAGATCATCAAAGCTCAGAAGGTAGATCCGGGAATCTCCCGTATTAAGAGAAACATCAAGAAAGGAGTTGCGGATTGTTTCTCCGTTGATGACCAAGGTGTAGTGTTCTTTGGAGACCGTCTAGTGGTTCCCAAGGTACGCAACCTGAGGCGATTGATCCTTAAGGAAGCTCATGAATCTCCTCTCACCATTCATCCCGGTAGTACTAAAATGTATCAAGACCTACGCCAGAGGTTTTGGTGGACTAGGATGAAGAGAGAAATTGCTCAATACATTGCTAATTGCGACGTCTGTCATCGTGTTAAAGCAGAGCATCAACGGCCTGCTGGCACCCTTCAACCTTTGGCTATTCCTGAATGGAAATGGGATAAAGTCGGTATGGATTTCATTACCGGGTTTCCCAGGACCAAGAGAGGGAATAATGCTATCTTCGTTGTTGTCGATCGTCTTTCCAAAGTAGCCCACTTCCTACCTGTTCGTGAGAGTATAACCGCTAGCCAGCTAGCTGACTTGTACATCTCCCGAATAGTGTCTCTTCATGGTGTTCCATTGGAAATTATATCAGACTGTGGAAGTCTCTTCACCTCTCGATTTTGGGAAAGTTTCCAAAATGCTATGGGAACTCGTCTCTCCTTTAGCACCGCCTTCCACCCTCAATCAAGTGGTCAGGTAGAACGAGTTAATCAAATTCTGGAGGATATGCTCCGAGCTTCTGTCATCTCCTTCGGCATGGATTGGGAGAAATGCCTCCCATTCGCCGAGTTCGCTTATAACAATAGTTATCAAGCTAGCTTGGGCAAAGCTCCTTTCGAGGTTCTCTATGGACGAAAATGTCGAACGCCTCTTAACTGGTCAGAAACCGGGGAAAGACAACTCTTTGGCCCGGATATGATTCAGGAAGCAGAAGAGCAGGTTCGCATTATTCGTGAGAAATTGAAATCAGCCCAATCTCGTCAAAAGAGCCATTATGACCGCAAACATAAGGCTATGACTTTTGAGGTTGACGAGAAGGCTTATCTTCGGGTTACTCCTTTAAAGGGAACCCATCGATTCGGTATCAAAGGCAAATTGGCTCCTCGTTACATTGGACCCTTTCGCATTCTTGCCAAGCGAGAAGAAGTTGCCTACCAATTGGAACTACCTCCGCATCTTTCCAAGGTTCATGACGTCTTCCACGTTTCTCAACTCAGGCGTTGCTTCTCGGATCCTATCCGTGGAGTGGACCACGAAACGCTTGATCTCCAAGATAATCTCACATATCGGGACTATCCCGTTCGAATCCTTGATCAAGCCGAGCGTACCACTCGACGCCAAAACATCAAGTTTCTCAAGGTTCAATGGTCACACCATTCCGAGAAAGAAGCTACTTGGTAAAGGGAGGATCGTCTTCGACTTGAGTACCCCACCTTCTTCCCAACGGATCCTAAATCTCGGGACGAGATTCTTTTGAGTGGGGGTGAGTTGTCACATCCTAGCTAGTTCATGCATTAGAGTGTTGCATCATGTTTACTTTTTCCAGAAAGTTGAAATGGGGATGCCAGAAACCCCCAGCACCCCCCTGAACACAACTAGGGTTTACTAAAATCCTTTTCAATGAACCTGAAATGCCGTCCATAAATGTTCACCAGCTTTGGTCCTGGCTAAACCCTCTACCAAAAATGGTTTCATATTTTTGGAGGCTATTCTGGATTTTACACCAAGCCATGAGTATTTGCATTTGGGCAATTTAAATCCTATAAATATTTTAAAATGCCCAAATAATCTTGAAGGTATTTTTAGGCTGTTGAGAATATTTTCAAATGTGCCTCTGAATATTTTCAGGTTTTTCCTAAATGGAATAGTATTTCTACTATTTCAAAACACAGAACAGAAACAAATAAAAAGAAAAACAGAAAGCAGAGAAGAAACTTACCTGGCAGCCCACCTGGCGGCCTAGCACTGTGTTGGCCCATGGCCAGTCAGCTGCTTGCTCCCGCCAGAGCAGGCAGAGAGGTGACGCCGGCGTGCGCGAGCTCGCCACGGCACCACCTGCTTGCCGCCTCGCCCGTGGACGAGCTGGACGACCTCCACGTCGCGCCCCCGAGCCCCTGGACACCTCCATTCGTCCCCTGCACCTCTCCCTCGCCTTCCTCCACCATGGCCGACACAGCCGCTGCCACCTCGCCGGCGTAGCCGTAGCCACCGCCGTCTCCGCGTCACCTGACCGTGTCCAGCAGCTCCGCCGTCGCCTTCTCCTTCGAGCAAGTCGAGCCCCGAGCGCCCGCTTGCCCCGAAGCCACTGCTTCGACCTCGCCTTCACCGCCCACCGCCGGAGATCCCCTTCGCCGTCACCACCGCAGCAGTTCGTCCCCGACAGCGCCACCTAGCTCATCGCCTCTGCCGTGAGCTTCTGCCCCTTCCCCATCCTCTCATTCTTGCTGCCGCCCTTTGCTTCGACCGTAACCAGCAGCACCGCACACGCCACCGCACGAGCTCGTCGCCGGCGAGGCTCCGGTGACCAAATGGTCCAGTGCATATGTCTGTCATCTTCGTGAGCACTTGCAGCACCCGTAGAGACTAACCATTGATCCTCCCGTGCACCGTGTCGTCGTTTTCGTCGGCACCCGAACTCCGGCGGCCGCAAAAGAGCTCGCCGCCATCGACTCCAGCCACCCCAGGCCCAACCACGGCCACCAACGGACGCGCCGTTGCGTCAGCTACCCGTAGAGCCCAACGACGCCTCGAACGGTGCCCCGTAGAGCAAACTCGAGGCACAGGAGCGCCGCTGACCTCGCCGGCGGCTAACCGCCGGCGTGTCAGGCCCGTTGACGAGGGGTTTGACTCCCCTGGGTCGTTGACATGTGGGGCCAGCCCCTGTTAATTTCCTAGTTTAGATTAACTAAAATAGGATTAGCCCTGTGACACTGACAGACGGGTCCCACCGTTCAGGTTTGACCTGGACCGCCCAGTTGAGTTGTTGACGTCATCATGACACACTGCTGACGCAATAAGTAATTTAATTACTGGAATTATTCTTATACAGGAAATTCCAGAAAATACCACAAACTTCAAAAAATCATAGAAAATAATCTATAGCTCAGAATGAAAAGATTTATATATGAAAAATGATCAGAAAAATCCATTCTATCCATCTGTACTGGTTTCATGCATGTTTAAGCAAATTAACCTACTGTTTAATGCAGAACAAGATAAAGCACTAACATGGGCCATTTATGAACTTGGAATTCGAATCTTTGATTCAAAATAGTCCAAACCCATCTGGTCTTAGTTGCATTAGCCCAATACATCCATTTTGCCATGTCCCATGCATGCATCATATTGTTGCACTCTGCTTGGTGTTGATTGTGCTTCGATGTGTTCATCATGGTAGGTTCTGCCTCCGAGGATATTCACGAGTATCCAACTGAAGGGCAGCATTCCACCACCACTCCGTCAGGCAAGCAACCCATTGATCATTTTGATACAAACCCGTCTTCTCGCTTCTGCTCTCATTTACTGCATTAAGACAACACGATTCAAACTGCTGTGTGTTGCGGTAGTTGAACCCACTTTCCTTTGCATGACCTGTCATTGCCACAGTAACTAGATGAAACCCACTAGCATGTGTAGGAGTTGATTGAGCCATGTTGTGTTCCTACAATGCTATGCTTGCTACGCTTAGAGTCGTGTCAGGTCTGGCTCATCAGGGTGATGAACTAGAGTGAAAGCGTGTGTCGGTAATGAGAGTGAGGTGTTGAATACGATTTGGTAAAGGTATCGATGGGAGGCCATGTAGGAGTACATGGTGGGTTGTTTCATTGAGACCGTCCCTAAGAACTGAGATCTGTATGCGTGATTTAAGATTCAGCTACTACCACGCATTGGGCCCGAAACCAATGGACCCCCTCGGCTTCTTAATCACCCTTGTCCTCTGTCCAGGAGTTGCACGTAGTTTCTGGTGTTTGTAGTAAGCTGGAGGCCGTGGACAGCGCTGACCAAGGGGTGGGCTATGATGCGGTAGGCTCGTGGCACGGTGTACCGAGTCGCCCGTTTGGTGTCCGGGAACCCTGCACACATCGTTTGGGGCCGTATGTGGAAACCTCGGCCGGACTCCCTACGGATGGAACCTGAATAGGCGATAAACCTGGACTAGAGACTTGAGTGTTTAGGTAGGCTGTGGCCGACACGCACGTTGGGCTTCCGCTTGAAGGTTGTCGAGTACATGTCGTGTAGCGACAGTAAGTGGTGAGAGCGTGTGTGACGAAGTACACCCCTGCAGGGTATAAAACTATTCGAATAGCCGCGTCCGCGGTAAAGGACTACTTGGTCGCTTATGCAGTTCATAGAAAAGTAAATGGATACTACTAAAAGCCTCAAGAGAAGTGTGAGTACCGCGAATGGCTCTCTCGTGGGATGACGAGGGAGGATCCACGGTGGAGTATTGAAATGGTGATTAGTGGACTCGTGTGCGAAAACTATTTTACAAGTGGTGTCTCGTAGGATAGCTTAGCCAAGAGTGAAAGCTGGCTTGCTGCAATAACTCCACTACCTTCTTGAGAATGAACATGTATAGTAGGATCTGTTGTAAGACTTGCTGAGTACCTTTGTACTCATGTTGCTTCAATTACTGTTTTCAGATGACAACACCACCCCTTCCGATGGGTTCTATGTAGAACTCGACGACGACGAGTGACTTGCCACCCAGGTGGTGATCTATGCTTGTGAAGGGCCTACGTAGATAGACAGGCTTCGTCAGGCCTTCTTCCTTTTAGTGTCTGTACCCAGACAAGTTGCTTCCGCATGTGTTTGTATGATTGTATGACTTGAGTGTCGGGTCATGTGACCCCTATCTTTATGAACATGTTATGTAAGGCTCTCTGGAGCCCTTTAAATAAAGTACTTGGAGTTGTAGAGTTTTGTTGTGATGCCATGATGTATTTACACATATCGAGCATATTGTGTGTATGATTGAAATGCTTGGTATGTGTGGGATCCGACAATCTAGTTGTTTATCCTTGGCAGCCTCTCTTATGGGGAAATGTAGTCTAGTGCCTCCTTGAGCCATAGTAGTCCGCTACAGCCCGGTTCACCGGAGTCCTGCTAGCCCAGCACTACTGCTCTGGACACTTGACTGGCCGGCATGTGTTTCATATCGTTCCTGTGTCTGTCCCTTTGGGGAAATGTCACGCGGTGACATCCGGAGTCCTACCTAGCCTGCTATAGCCCGGGTTCCCGGAGTCCTGTTAGCCCAGTGCTACAGCCCGGATTCACACGCTGCTGACCGACACGTTCGATGTTGATTCATGTATACCTGTCCCCATACGTTAGTGCCGCTTTGGGTTAACGACTAGCCATGTCGGCCCGGGTTCTCTGTCATATGGATGCTAGCGACATTGTCATATACGTGAGCCAAAAGGCGCAAACGGTCCCGGGCCATCGTAAGGCGACACCCGTGGGAGTACCGTGCGTGAGGCCGCAATGTGATATGAGGTGTTACAGGCTAGATCGGTGTGACTTAGAATCGGGGTCCTGACAGCCTCCCTGCCTCGTGGCCTCCTCGTTGATTGCTTGACGTCCACTCCAAGTCCTCTGGATCACGTTTGTTCCGAAAATCACGTTCCCGAAGGTTTCATTCCGTTTGGACTCCGTTTGATATTCCTTTCCTTCGAAACACTGAAGTAGGCAAAAAAACTGCAATTTGGGCTGGGCCTCCGGTTAATAGGTTAGTCCCAAAAATAATATAAAAGTGTATAATAAATCCCATTGAACATCCAAAATAGATAATATAATAGCATGGAACGATCAAAAATTATAGATACGTTGGAGACGTATCAAGCATCCGCAAGCTTAATTCATGCTCGTCCTCGAGTAGGTAAATGATAAAAACAGAATTTTTGATGTGGAATGCTACTTAGCATAATTTTTAATGTAATTCTTTTTATTGTGGCATGAATATTTAGATCCGAAAGATTCAAGATAAAAGTTTAATGTTGACATAAAAACAATAATACTTCAAACATGCTAACCAAGCAATCATGTCTTATCAAAATACATAGCCAAAGAAAGCTCATCCCTACAAAATCATATAGTTAGGCCATGCTTCAATTTCGTCACACAAAACGTTCTCATCATGCATAACCCCGATGACAAGCCGAGCAATTGGTTCATACTTTTTAACGCGCTTCAGCCTTTTCAACCCTTACGCAATACATGAGCGTAAGCCATGTATATAGCACTATGGGTGGAATAAAGTATAATGATGGGGGTTATGTGAGAAGACAAAAAGGTAGAAAGTCTCACATTGACGCGGCTAATCAATAGGCTATGGAGATGCCCATCAATTGATATCAATGTGAGGAGTAGGGATTGCCATGCAATTGATGCACTAGAGCTATAAATATATGAAAGCTCAACAAAAGAAACTAAGTGGGTGTGCATCCAAATTGCTTGCTCACGAAGACCTAGGGCATTTTGAGGAAGCCCATCATTGGAATATACAAGCCAGGTTCTGTAATGAAAAATTCCCACTAGTATATGAAAGTGACAACATAGGAGACTCTCTATCATGAAGATCACGGTGCTACTTTGAAGCACAAGTGTGGAAAAAGGATAGTAACATTGTCCCTTCTCTCTTTTTCTCTCATTTTTTTGGGCCTTCTCTTTTTTTTTTCTTTGGCCTCTTTTTTTCCTTTTGTTTTCTTAGTCTGGAATCTCATCCCGACTTGTGGGGGAATCATAGTCTCCATCATCCTTTCCTCACATGGGACAATGCTCTAATAATGATGATCATCACACTTTTAATTACTTACAACTCAAGAATTACAACTCAACACCTAGAACAAAATATGACTCTATGTGAATTCCTCCGGCGGTGTACCGGGATATGCAATGAATCAAGAGTGACATGTATAAAAAATTATGAATGGTGGCTCTGCCACAAATACAATGTCAACTACATGATCATGCAAAGCAATATGACAATGATGAAGCATGTCATAATAAACGAAACGGTGGAAAGTTGCATGGCAATATATCTCGGAATGTCTATGGAAATGCCATGATAGGTAGGTATGGTGGCTGTTTTGAGGAAGATATAAGGAGGTTTATGTGTGATAGAGCATATCATATCACGGGATTTGGATGCACCGGCGAAGTTTGCACCAACTCTCAAGGTGAGAAAGGGCAATGCATGGTACCATAGAGGCTAGAAAATTGTGGAAGGGTGAGAGTGCGTATAATCCATGGACTCACATTAGTCATAAAGAACTCATATACTTATTGCAAAAGTTTATTAGCCCTCGAAGCAAAGTACTACTACGCATGCCCCTAGAGGGATAGATTGGTAGGAAAAGACCATCGCTCATCCCCGACCGCCACTCATATGGAAAGCAATAAAAGAACACCTTATGTGTCAAATTTGTCACACAACTTTTACCATACGTGCATGCTACGGGACTTGCCAACCTTAACACAAGTATTTCTCAATTTCACAATTACTCAACTAGCACACTCCAATATTACCACCTTTATATCTCAAAACACTTATCAAGTATCAAACTTCACACAATATTCAATGAACTCAATATGGAAGTTTTTATTATACTCATCTTGGATGCCTATCATATTAGGACTAATTTCACATTTAAAGCAAATTACCATGCTGTTTAAGACTCTCAAAATAATTTAAGTGAAGCATGAGAGATCAATAATTTCTATAAAATAAAACCACCACCGTGCTCTAAAAGATATAAGTGAAGCACTACAGCAAAAACTATATAGCTCAAAAGATAGAAGTGAAGCACATAGAGTATTCTAATAAATTCTGAATCAAGTGTCTATCTCTCAAAAGGTGTGTACAGCAAGGATGATTGTGGTAAACTAAAAAGCAAAGACTCAAATCGTACAAGACGCTCCAAGCAAAACACATATGATGTGGTGAATAAAAATATAGCCCCAAGTAAAGTTACCGATAGACGAAGACGAAAGAGGGGATGCCTTCCGGGGCATCCCCAAGCTTAAGCTTTTGGTTGTCCTTGAATTTTAACTTGGGGTGCCTTGGGCATCCCCAAGCTTAGGCTCTTGCCAATCCTTGTTCCATAATCCATCAAATCTTTACCCAAAACCTGAAAACTTCACAACACAAAACCCAACAGAAAATCTCATGAGCTCCGTTAGCGAAATAAAACAAACCACCACTTTAAGGTACTGTATTGAACTCATTATTTATTTATATTGGTGTTAAACCCACTGTATTCAAACTTCTCTATGGTTTATAAGCTCTTTTACTAGCCATAGATTCATCAAAATAAGCAAACAACACACGAAAAACAGAATCTGTCAAAAACAGAACAGTCTGTAGTAATCTGTATCTAACGCAAACTTCTATAACTCAGAAAAATCTACCAAAATAGGACGACCTAGATAATTTGTTTATTGATCTACTGCAATTGTAATCAGTATTTTATCACGTTCTGGTGATTTTTAACAATTGTTTTCATGAACAGAAAGTTTCTGGAATTTTCAGCAAGATCAAATAACTATCATCCAAGAAGATCCTATAGGTTTCACTTGGCACAAACACTAATTAAAACATAAAAACAAATCTAACCAGAGGCTAGATCAAATATTTATTGCTAAACAGAACCAAAAAGCAAGGAACTAAAATAAAATTGGGTTGCCTCCCAACAAGCGCTATCGTTTAACACCCCTAGCTAGGCATAAAAGTGAGGATAGATCTAGGTATTGCCATAATAATGGTAAGGAAAATCATGAAAACTATTCTTATATTCTCTATGTTCAGCAGAAAGTTTCCTTTGTGGCAAACAAAATAATCAAAGGGGTTAAATTTAATGGGACAAAAGTCCCCAAGATCAATCTCGGGAGGTATGGGTTCCTCCTTTGGCCCCTTATATTGCACAACCAATTCATCATTACAAGTGTTCTTTTGGCAAAAAGTTACGAGCCTTTGTTCAAGAGAAAAACCTAACCCATCATTCTGAATAGCAAAATCATCATTAAGTTCAAAAATTCTATCAACTAGAACATCGGTACGAACCTTTTTCCTAAGGTTTTCATTATAAGCAACATGATCCAAAGATTGTAAACGCATTATGTCTTCTTGGTTAAAAAGGATAGCTTCTATGGGAGGACAACCCGCGTCCACCCTATAATGCACAAAAATTTCTTTAGCCTCTTTCATTATAAATCTGAACTCATGAGCCAAAAAGATAGTAGTGGCACGCTTAACAGAAGAGTGTTCAATATTAGAAAATTCTAGGAAAATTCTTTGTATGCAAGGATGCATATGAAGAAATTGCCTTTCAAGTTCAACTACGAGCAAAGATATTGCATCCGCAAGGCTGCTAGTTCTGTGAAGAATAGAGCCACCCATAATGGGCAAAGCACCGGCGCAAGTAAAGAAATCTTGAATAACTCCTTTTCCAATAATATTACCGCTACCGATTCGAAACCTTTTAGTATGCAAGATAGTAGGTTCCTCAGGAGGATCATCAAAAGCATCAAAACTTCCCATGTTATCACTATTGCCCTTATCCACGATAACCTCCCCAATTTTAGACATAATGGCAGCAAACACAAGGAACAAGCAAAAAGAGGCGAACGGAAAAGAGGGCGAATAAAACGGCAAGGGTGAAGTGGGAGAGAGGAAAACGAGAGGCAAATGGCAAATAATGTAATGCGAGGGATAAGAGTTTGTGATGGGTACTTGGTATGTCTTGACTTGTGCGTAGACTCCCCGGCAACGGCACCAGAAATCCTTCTTGCTACCTCTTGAGCACTGCGTTGGTTTTCCCTTAAAGAGGAAACGGTGATGCAGTAAAGTAGCATAAGTATTTCCCTCAGTTTTTGAGAACCAAGGTATCAATCCAGTAGGAGACCACGCTCAAGTCCCATGTACCTACACAAACAAATAAGAACCTTGCAAGCAACACGATAAAGGGGTTGCCAATCCCTTCACGGCCACTTGCAAGAGTGAGATCTGATAGAGATGATAAGATAATATTTTTGGTATTTTTATGATAAATACTAAAAGTAAAGAAAGCAAAATAAACAGTAATATAAATAACGGTAGATTAATATGATTGAGAATAGACCCGAGGGCCATAGGTTTCACTAGTGGCTTCTCTCAAGAGCATAAGTATTACGGTGGGTGAACAAATTACTATCAAGCAATTGATAGAATTGAGCATAGTTATGAGAATATCTAGGTATGATCATGTATATAGGCATCACGTCCGTGACAAGTAGACCGACTCCTGCCTGCATCTACTACTATTACTCCACACATCGGCCGCTATCCAGCATGCATCTAGAGTATTAAGTTCATAAGAACAGAGTAACGCTTTAAGCACGATGACATGATGTAGAGGGATAAACTCAAGCAATATGATATAAACCCCATATTTTTATCCTCGATGGCAACAATACAATACGTGTCGTTTCCCCTTCTGTCACTGGGATCGAGCACCGCAAGATTGAACCTAAAGCTAAGCACTTCTCCCATTGCAAGAAAGATCAATCTAGTAGGCCAAACCAAACTGATAATTCGAAGAGACTTGCAAAGATAACAAATCATACATAAAAGAATTCAGAGGAGATTCAAATATTGTTCATAGATAATCTTGATCATAAACCCACAATTCATCGGATCTCGACAAACACACTGCAAAAGAAGATTACATCGAATAGATCTCCAAGAGAATCGAAGAGAACTTTGTATTGAGATCCAAAGAGAGAGAAGAAGCCATCTAGCTAATAACTATGGACACGAAGGTCTGAGGTAAGCTACTCACACATCATCGGAGAGGCTATGGTGTTGATGTAGAAGCCCTCCGTGATCAATGCCCCCTCCGGCGGAGCGCCGGAAAAGGCCCCAAGATGGGATCTCACGGGTACAGAAGGTTGCGGTGGTGGAAATAGGGTTTCGGCTCCTGTTCTGATGTTTCCAGGGTATATGAGTATATATAGGCGAAAGAGGTCTGTCAGGAGAGCTACGAGGGGCCCACGAGGGTGGGGGCGCGCCTTCCTGCCTCGTGGACTCCTGGTTGATTCCTTGACGTCCACTCCAAGTCCTTTGGATCATGTTTGTTCCGAAAATCACGTTCCCGAAGGTTTCATTCCGTTTGGACTTCGTTTGATATTCCTTTCCTTTGTAACACTGAAATAGGCAAAAAAAACAACAATTTGGGCTGGGCCTCCGGTTAACAGGTTAGTCCCAAAAATAATATAAAAGTGTATAATAAAGCCCATTGAACATCCAAAACAGATAATATAATAGCATGGAACAATAAAAATTTATAGATACGTTGGAGACGTATCAGTGTTTCGTGCTTCCATTGATCGTTATAACGCCGCGTGGACCAGGCATCCTAAGCTTTAGATAGGCGTAATGTGGGACCGCATTGAAACAAGCGAATGCGGTCCGCCCAAGCAGTGCATGGTATCCACTGCAGAACGGAACAATATCGAAGATCAACGCTTCGCTTCAGAAGTTGTCTAGTGAACCGAAGACGACTTCCAGTGTGATTGAGCCCGTACAGTGAGCTTCTTCGCCAGGTATTACACCTTTGAAGGTAGTTGTGGTGGGCTTGATCCTTGAGGGATCAATGCCCATTTTGCAAACAATGTCTTGATAGAGCAAATTAAGGCTATTGCCGCTGTCTAGAAGGACTCGTGTGAGATGGAATCCATCAATGATTGGGTCGAGGACCAGAGCTGCCGAACATTTGTGACGAATACCTGTTGGGTGGTCATTGCGATCAAAAGTGATCGGACAGGTTGCCCATGGGTTAAATTTTGGTACGACTGGCTTTATGGTGTAGTCGTCTCGTGGTACGCGCTTGTGCTCCCTTGTAGGGATATGCGTCACAGATATCATGTTTACTGTTTTTACTTTGGGGGAAATTGCTTTTATCCCCTGGTGCTTGGCTGGCGAGTCTCCTCATCTTCGCTGTCACTAGGCGGCCCCTTCCCTTTGTGTTCGGCGTTGAGCTTGCCTGCTTGTTTGAAAACCCAACAATTTCTGTTGGTATGGTTGGCAGGTTTGTCAGGGCTGCCATGAATTTGACAGGGCCGATCCAGTATCCTGTCTAAACTAGATGGGCCATCTTTGTTTGCCTTGAATGGCTTCTTCCGTTGACCGGATTTGGAACCATTGAAACCAGCGTTGACCGCCATGTCTTGGGTTCCTACATTATTGTTTCGACGCTTGTTTTTATTGCGTCGAGGCTTGCCATTGCCGTCCCTGACCTCAGAGGTTCCAGGATCGTTGGTGCTATTGTTTCGTCGAGCCAGCCAGCTATCTTCTCCCGCGCAAAAGCGGGTCATCAGTGCGGTAAGAGCTGCCATAAATTTTGTTTTTTCTTGGCCGAGGTGATGGGCCAGCCACTCATCTCGGACGCTATGTTTAAAGGCCGCTAGGGCTTCGGCGTCCGGACAGTCGATGATTTGGTTCTTTTTAATTAAGAACCTAGTCCAGAGCTTCCTGGCTGACTCTCCGGGCTGTTGGACTACGTGACTTAGGTCATCGGCATCCGGAGGTCGAACGTATGTACCTTGGAAGTTGCCGCGGCAGGCATCTTAAAGCGCTCCTGCTTGAGAGGTTCCTCAGGTATGATAAATTCTTCGTCACCGAGGCTCACCTCGTCCTTGGAGAGTGGGAGATAGTTACTGTCCTCCGAGTCTTCGTTTACGGCCTGTTCGTCAGGGCTAACTTGCCCATCTTCCCGATCGTCCTGTTCGAAAGTTGGCTCGATGGGGTCTTCTTTGTCTTCAGCATCGTCCGGAGTGTTGTTGACTCCTGTGCCGGTATTGCTGTCTTTTCCACGGCGTGATTTAGAGCGGCGCCGCTGACGTCGGCGCTTTGGCTGTGTCTGAGGAGGTTTATCCTCGACTGGATCTTCTTTATCATCGCCGCTACCCTCTTTGGGTGTGTCCACCATGTACACATCATACGAAGAGGTGGCCGTCCAGCGTCCGGTAAACGGCGGGTTTTCGGCCTGCTCCTCTCCGGCATCGTCGTCCATACCGTCGATGTCTTCGGAGCCGTAGTCGAACATGTCAGTTAAGTCCTCGGCAGTGGCTATGAAGTGGGTGGTGGGTGGGACGTAAAATTCCCCGCTCTCAGCCCCTAGTCCGGGCTGGGCGTAGTTCCGACATTGCTCCTCTGTAATGACGAGGGATTGCATCAAGTCCAGAGTCTCACTTAAAGGCGAGGTTTGGCCAGGGAGAAGGAAATCCGTGGAGTGCGGCCGAGCTCACACGATGCTGACTCCGAGGGTTCAGAGCCAGTGTCCGGAGAGGAGTCCGGCTTCATGATGGTTGCCAGCAACACTACTTCCTCCGGCTCTCCTGTACTGGGCTTAGGGGCCGCAGAGAGTCCGGCGAGCTCAGGAATCCCGTCTTCGGACCTGGCGACGCGCTCCGGATCTAAGGCCAGAGCGGAGGTTGGAGTCGTGAACCCTTGGAAGATCAAGTCTCCTCGGATATCAGCGACATAGTCCAGATTCCCAAAACTAATCTGGTGACCCGGGGCGTAGCTGTCGATCTGCTCTAGATGGACAAGCGAGTTGGCCTGTAGTGCGAAGCCGCCGAATATGAAGATCTGGCCGGGGAGAAAAACCTCCTCCAAGGCCGCGTTGTTGTAGATGATGGATGGAGCCATCGAACCTCCTGATGACGACACATCAGAACTCTCAATGAAAGCACCAATGTCGGTGTCAAAACCGGCGGATCTCGGGTAGGGGGTCCCGAACTGTGCGTTTAAGGTCGATGGTAACAGGAGACGGGGGACACGATGTTTACCCAGGTTCGGGCCCTCTTGATGGTGGTAATACCCTACTTCCTGCTTGATTGATCTTGATGACTATGTGAATTACAATAGTTGATCTACCACGAGATCGTAACGGCTAAACCCTAGATCTCTAGCCTGTATGATTGTGAATTCCTCTACGGACTAAACCCTCCGGTTTATATAGACACCAGAGGGGCCTAGGTGTGACGCCCGGGTAATTAAGCTACAGTAATCCCACGCTAATGGTGCCACGTTACCTCCGTTACTGTTGCTAATCTATCTTTAGATCAAAACCGGTCCAAAATTCAAATTCAAAATTTGGTAAAGAATAAAAGTTTTCAAACATTAAAATAAAAATGTTCGGTTTGTACTAAATATTACATAGATAAGTATGGTGTAGAAGACACAATTTTATAAAATGCATAAATATTTTAAATTGAATTAAAACAGAAGAGAAAATAAATAAAAGAAAGAAAATACAAAAGGGAAAAAAACAAAAGACCAAAAAAAAAAGAAAGAAGAGAAACCCCCCGGGCTTCGGCCCAGTTGACCACAGGCCCAACTGGGCCAAGCCACCAGCCCACACGGCCACCCCACACCCGCAGCCTACACCTAACCTCTCCCCCATGACCTAACTGCCGCACCCCACATCCCCCCACGATCCCCCCGATCTCTCTCCCTTGGATCTGGATCGGGGGCGCTCGCCCCCGAAAACGGTGCCCCGACCCCATCGCCTCGTCGCCTCGCGGACGCTGCCCGGAGCCCGCGCCGCCGCCTGGACCTCGCCGCCCGTCCCCGTCATCCTTCCCGAAACCCTAGCCCTACCGGTCCACCTCGTCCTCCCTCTCCCTCGAGTGTGCCCTCGCCTGGATCGGGCACAGCCCGACGCGCCCCGAGCCTGCCCGTCGTTGTTGCCACTGCCCCGCCTGACACCGTCGCAGCATCGCCTCCACCGACCGCCTCTTCGTCGACTTCGCCCATAGAAGCAAGCCCGAGACCACTACCTCGCGGGATCGGCCTCGTCTTCCACCTCTGCCCCGCTGGTCATCGTCGTCGGATCTGCTGCACCGAGCCACTTCCGGCCTCCCCGAGCCTCCCCTGCAACGCGGGTGAGTAACCCCACCGGTCTCCTCCCTCTGCTGTTGCTCGCGCCACCTGCGCCTCAACCATGCCCGACGCGTGCGCCCGCGCACTGCCGCCTTCTCTGGCGCGCACTCACCATGCTCCCAGGGCGCGCCCCGCCCGCGCCTGACTCTGGCTGCGGCCGGCGCTGCTCCCCATCCCCACGCGCCTGCCTTCGCCGGCGTCCGCCACCGCTCCCCGCTGTCCCTGCGCGTGACGGAGCCCCTCTCCCGCCACTGCCGCTGCCGGGCGCCGCTCCGGTTGGCCTCGCCGCGACCGTGCCCGGGTCTGCCTCGCCCGGTAGCCCGTGCCCTCAACTGGCCTGGGCCACTGCCAAACGGGGCCAACTGCCCAGAACGTTTTAGAAAAAAAAAGAGAATTAAAAATAATGTTAATAAAATAAATAAATAAATAATAATTAAATTAATTAATTAATTAAGTTAATTAATCCTATTTAATTAATCTAATTAACTAGTTAGTTTAATTACATAGCAATTAGATTAGTTAAACCTAATTA
This sequence comes from Aegilops tauschii subsp. strangulata, assembly GCF_002575655.3. Lineage (NCBI taxonomy): Eukaryota > Viridiplantae > Streptophyta > Magnoliopsida > Poales > Poaceae > Aegilops > Aegilops tauschii. The sequence goes on along the minus strand of NC_053041.3, from coordinate 298,171,106 downwards.
GACTAAACAGTCAATGACGAACGGGACCCACATGTCAGTTGACCAGTCAACTCCCCTGTTGACTGCTGATGTCATGCTGACGTCAGCGTGCACTATTCTGGATAATGTTGGATTTAAATAAATAATTAAAATCAGAAAATGATTAAATCTTTAGAAAATCATATAAAATAAACCGTAGCTCACATGAAAATACTTTCTACATGAAAGTTGCTCAGAACGACGAGACGAATCCGGATACGCAGCCCGTTCGCCCGCCACACATCCGTAGCATAGCAAACCGTTAACATTTCACCTCCGGTTCATCTGTCCGAAAACGCGAAACACCGGGGATACTTTCCCGGATGTTTCCCCTTTCACCGGTATCACCTATCCCTACGTTAGGTCACCCCTAGCACAACGTATCGCCGCGTCTTGCTTTGTGTTACATTTGATTGCTCTGTTATTTATTGTGTTCCCCCGGTAGACTCCGAGACCGCTGCCGATGTTCGTGTGTTCGACTACATCGAAGACGACCCCTCCTACTTACCAGAACAACCAGGCAAGCCTCCCCCCTTGATCACCAGATATCGCCTATTCTTCTCTCCACTGCTTGCGTTGTAGTGTAGCATGTTACTGCTTTCGTTAATCCTATTCTGCTGTATAGTTTGTCATTGTTGCTACAGTTGTTACCCTTACCTGTCATCCTACTGCTTAGTATAGGATGCTAGTGTTCCATCAGTGGCCCTACACTCTTGTCCGTCTGCCATGCTATACTACTGGGCCGTGATCACTCCGGGAGGTGATCATGGGTATATACTATATACTTTATATACATGACACATGTGGTGACTAAAGTCGGGTCGGCTCGTTGAGTACCCGTAAGTGATTCTGATGAGGGGGCTGAAAGGACAGGTGGCTCCACCCCGGTAGAGGTGGGCCTGGATTCCTGATGGCCCCCGATTGTTACTTTGTGGCAGAGCGACAAGGCAGTTTGAGACCACCTAGGAGAGAGGTGGGCTTGGCCCTGGTCGGCGTTCGCGGATACTTAACACGCTTAATGAGTTCTTGGTATTTGATCTGAGTCTGGCCATTTGGTCTATACGCACTAACCAACTACGCGGGAACAGTTATGGGCACTCGACGTCGTGGTATCAGCCGAAGCTCTTCTTGACGTCAGCGACAGAGCGGCGCGCGCCGGATTGGACTGGAACGCCTGCTAGGCTAGGTCTGCTTCCGGCCGCGTACGCAACGTGCAGGTGTGCAATGGGCGATCGGCCCAGACCCCTGCGCGCATAGGAGTTAGACCGGCATGTTGACCTCTCTGTTGAGCCTAGGTGGGGCTGCGACGTGTTGATCTTCCACGGCCGGGCATGACCCAGAAAAGTGTGACCGGCCAAATGGGATCGAGCGTGTTGGGTTATGTGGTGCACCCCTGCAGGGAAGTTTATCTATTCGAATAGCCGTGTCCCTCGGTAAAAGGACGACCCGGAGTTGTACCTTGACCTTATGACAACTAGAACTGGATACTTAATAAAACACACCCTTCCAAGTGCCAGATACAACCCGGTGATCGCTCTCTAACAGGGCGACGAGGAGGGGATCGCCGGGTAGGATTATGCTATACGATGCTACTTGGAGGACTTCAATCTACTCTCTTCTACATGCTGCAAGATGGAGGCTGCCAGAAGCGTAGTCTTCGACAGAATTAGCTATCCCCCTCTTCTTCTGGCATTCTGCAGTTCAGTCCATCGATATGACCCTTTACACATATACCCATGCATATGTAGTGTAGCTCCTTGCTTGCGAGTACTTTGGATGAGTACTCACGGTTGCTTTTCTGCCTCTTTTCCCCTTTCTATACCTGATTGTCGCAACCAGATGCTGGAGTCCAGGAGCTAGAGATCCGGAGGATGATTCTACGTGGAGTTCGGCTTCGAGGAGTAGTTAGGAGGTCCCAGGCAGGAGGCCTTGCCTTTTCGATTGTTGCTACTTTTGTGCTAGCCTTCTTAAGGCAAACTTGTTTAACTTATGTCTGTACTCAGATATTGTTGCTTCCGCTGACTCGTCTATGATTGAGCACTTGTATTCGAGTCCTCGAGGCCCCTGGCTTGTATTATGATGCTTGTATGACGTATTTATGTTGTAGAGTTTTGTTGTGATATCTTCCCGTGAGTCCCTGATCTTGATCGTACACATTTGTGTGCATGATTACTGTACGGTCAAATCGGGGGCGTCACAAGTTGGTATCAGAGCCGACTGCCTGTAGGAATCCCCCTTTCCAACTCCTTGGCCGAAGTCGAGTCTAGTCATTGAAAAACTTTTACTAACATGGCTGTGTGGCTTACGGGCCCACGTCGCCATTGGGTGGTATTAGGATCTTTTACTCCTTGTCTATACACTGGGACTCTGATCTCTCTTCTATTCGGGTTAAGTGAATTTTACTAAATCTAACATTAGGATCTCGTTATCACTTTCACCCGGAGAGCCCCTTATTACTGATGATCGTCTGCTGCACGTGAAGACCCTGAAGATACTCTCCGCTGATAACCCGAGAACTTGTGTTCATCGCTTTTGCAATTCCCTTTCATCGATAAACTCCTATGGATAACCACGTATACTCGCCATTCATACAATGTTTCCCAGTTGATCTTGTTATTACAAGATACCTCGAAATTCTCTTTGTTGCTCCGAGAATCCTTTGAGCTTACTGCCTTGCTGTTCTTTGCCACATGAATACCACTATGGATAATTTCTAGCACTCACCGGATATTTGCTCATCCCCAGTTGATTCAAGTATTTCACAAAAGTGTTCAAAATACCATTCGATCTAGCGAAAATCCTGAGCAGCCTATTGCTCTTGAAATTCTTGCTTGCTTGCATTATGGTTAATCCCATAAGTCTCGTAATCTTATAGTCATTCCTTGTCATTATCAATTTGAGTCTGTTGATTCAAAATATTGCGAATGCTCACAATCCTCAATCAGATCCTAGAATTCTTCCTTCTGGCTCAAACGTCATTTTAAACATGAGCTGGTATCGACCAATCGAATTGCCATCGATTGTACCCCTAAGGCTATTCAACTTATCCATCCTTAATCAGAGCGTTTGCTTCTGATCCCTTGATTTGGAAATCATAATTCCTTTGCATTTGAGCTTTGAGTTAGCCAGTTGTTTCTATAATCTGATCCCCTTGCATTCTTTCTTCCTCTAGTTGAGTACCGATGCTCACATCTGATCCCTTGTGGACCACCAAATCCTTTGTTAGATTATTATCCGACAGTGCCCTCATATTTAATCACCTTGTGAGTTATTTCCCTGATACATAATGCCTTTAGTAAATTGTATCCTCTGTTTTCTCAACCATGCTCTGTTTTCGAGTTGGTGGTATTTACTATTGAAGCTTGTGGTATATGTTTCCATGATACCCTGACGGGTTGAACCTATGCCTTCCTTAATATGTGTGAACTCGGAAGTTTTCACGAGTCATACTCTTCTGGTATTTTGCCAGATAAAATTTCAACACTACAACTTCTTTGAAAAATGAGAAGTGAATGAAAGGTTATGCATTGGAGAAGTGGGAGTCGACCTTGAACCTTTGTGTTCATGCCCATGGACATGATGTAGATCCTATCATGGAAGCTTCTTATAATAATAGCTATTTCCCTGGTATAATATCATCTGGTATCGGTGAATTGATCCTTTGCAATCGTGGTTCCGACCATGTTTCTCCTTGATTCCGTTTCTCGTGCAAGTTTGAGCACTTGTCTTCTGCAGAGCAATACCCTAGTCCAACCTCTACTTTGATCTGTCGTCGAGTATTACCCCCTGGTATCTCGAGATTATCACGGAACAGCATAACTTCTTATGAGTTCTTCATCAAGTACTACATTCTCACTAATCACAGTTTTACACGGGCTCTGAGTTATTAGTCACTCGAGAACACCGATAAGTGAATCGATTCCGCACTCCGATTCAATAACTCTAAGTAATTCTTATTGCTTACGAGTTTAATAATCCTTCAAGTCATTCCTAGCCTTATCGGCTATATCATTATCGTGCAAACTTTTTAACTGTGCTACCCGGTCCTTCCCGGAACACAACTTTCAACGATGAGCTAAGCTTATGTCGATCTCCCTTGTCTTATCGTTTCACCTCGAACGGCAAGCTTGATTCCTAGTTGGTGTTGTATCCATAGTTCCAATAATCTTTTGCTGCATCAGTCCTTCTGCTTGAGCAGGCGCTGTTCGATTATATCTTCATGAAACCTCTCGGCAAATGTGTCGTGATCATCATCAACCTTATGAGCTCTTCCAGGATATCAATTGAGTTCATGATGAGAAATACCATCCTTGCCCTCGATGATATGTGTTATAATCGACCACTTTATTGCCTTCCCACCAACACAAGCTTGTTCGTGTTTGGTGTTATACCTTGAGTTCCTTGCTATCCAGCAATTGTTCTTCTTTACCTTGGAACATTAACATCTCTTATGTCATCTATGTTGTGGGAATTTCACCACCTCTTAAGAATTCTTGGTATGGTGATACTTCTCACCATCACCATTCTTTCTGGGGTCCTCGTGTTGATTCCAACCGGGGTACCAACAAGTGAGTGGTGCTGTTTGGATTCTGCCCTTCTAGCAACCCTATTCCTTTGAAGTTAATGGTCGGACGTTCATTCTTAGACTATTGATTATTGAATCACCATTCCGACGTTGGTCGTGCAACCCAGCCCATATTTCGGGTGCACCTTTCAACCAATGTTTAATTGTGTATGTTTTCCTCGAGCATACATCATTATATCATTTGCACTGACAAATGTTATCTCCTTGTTCACATAATTGTGGAAACCCATCTTTTGGAAGTCTCGATGAATTGTCGCTGAGTTCATCAGCTACCACCTTTTCCCCTTCATTGGTTTAATGATGAGCTTTTGTTTTGGAACCCGCTTTCGTAGTAATTTTCCCGAGAATCTTACAATGTCGTCTCGTCAATTTGTTTTGCACCTTTTCTTCTCAAGCATCCTGAGTCTGAGGTATCCTGACACCAATCAGATCTGAATCTCGGTCAGATATGATGGTTGGAGCATTTTTCCAAGAGTCATAGCATTGGTCTTTATATAACCCAGTAGGGTGATATCATGCCTAGAGGCCCTATTGTTATAGTTTCCTTTTTAACAGGGTTAATCATTTTTCCATGAGGAAATTGAATGCCTTGTTTAATAAGTTATCCAGATGGATCCTTTGTGTATCCAAAGTCCGATTTTTGCTTGAAGACCATGACAATGCTATCCCGAAGCATGTCTGTGGTACTCCGATCTTCAATAAGAACATTTGAAGCCCAATGCTAAATGTTTTCTTGCTCAATTATCCAAACACCGTTGTATGGGTTATGTCATGAAATTCCTCTCCCCTTACCTAAATGGTTTTCTACTTTCTATCCTGTCATGGATATCATGCTCTGCTTGTCCTTGGGAAGGATATACCCCTGAAATATGTGTTTAAACACATTTTCCTTTCCATTGTTCTGTTTAATCTGATAATCATATTTTCCTTTCCATTGGTTGGTTTAACGTTTCTGGTGATCATTATGATCTAAGCAGTATTAATTCCCTGCTTGTGCAAACACCTCGGTGTACAACTCTGTCAGTGAGACCCTGTTTCTACTATTGATGACATTTCGGTAAGCACCGATGGATGAGAACTTTGACTATTGATCCGCCTCATCCAACGAGCAGGAGAATGGTTCTCTTCGTCCCTCACCCTTAGTACCGACGTTGATGCCGACATAACTGATAGGCTATCCTCTGACATACCTTGCTATCTTGACCGTGCAAATGTTAAGCGCCTTCCTGCTTTTAACCCACATGGTGGGCCCATAACCCATAGTTCCACAGGATCAAAACCTGACTCTCTTGTATAACCCTGTCTCTAATGGTTATTCCTCACGCTTGGCTTCGTATTTAATTCACGGGCCACCTTCCTAGTGCTCTATTCTGGTATCAAACGCAATACTTACTCTCGTTGCTCTGAACCCCTTTTCCTCTCTGGTTCAGACTTCGAGCAACTATCTACCCGTTTGAAACTTCTTATTGTATCATATTACTTTGCTCTCGGCATGTTTTATTCGTTCAACTCGAGAGATACTCATATGTTCATTCGTGGGATAACCCCCGGTGATTACCCCTGGTAGCGTTCTATCGTTGTCAAGCTGCCCCCTTCCTATTCGTAAGTACGATTGAGTTCCAGAAGAAAGGATGCCGACTTCAGCATGATGACCTGAAGCAGAGAAATGAAGACATCAACATAATGGATCGACCTCTCTGAGAATAGCAACCAAGACCGAGAAGACTCGTTAGAATTTCGCGACCAAATCCCTTCCCCCTTACTCCCCCTCTTAAATCTCGGGACGAGATTTCTTGTAGTGGAGGAGAATTGTGACGCCCAGGTAATTAAGCTACAGTAATCCCACGCTAATGGTGCCACGTTACCTCCGTTACTGTTGCTAATCTATCGTTAGATCAAAACTGGTCCAAAATTCAAATTCAAAATTTGGTAAATAATAAAAGTTTTCAAACATTAAAATAAAAATGTTCGGTTTGTACTAAATATTACATAGATAATTATGGTGTAGAAGACACAATTTTATAAAATGCATAAATATTTTAAATTGAATTAAAACAGAAGAGAAAATAAATAAAAGAAAGAAAATACAAAAGAGAAAAAAAACAAAAGACCAAAAAAAAGAAGAGAAACCCCCCGGGCTTCGGCCCAGTTGACCACAGGCCCAACTGGGCCAAGCCACCAGCCCACACGGCCACCCCACACCCGCAGCCTACACCTAACCTCTCCCCCGTGACCTAACTGTCGCACCCCACATCCCCCCACGATCCCCCCGATCTCTCTCCCCTTCCCCGCGTGGATCTGGATCGGGGGCGCTCGCCCCCGAAAACGGTGCCCCGACCCCATCGCCTCGTCGCCTCGCGGACGCTGCCCGGAGCCCGCGCCGCCGCCTGGACCTCGCCGCCCGTCCCCGTCATCCTTCCCGAAACCCTAGCCCTACCGATCCACCTCGTCCTCCCTCTCCCTCGAGCGTGCCCTCGCCTGGATCGGGCACAGCCCGACGCGCCCCGAGCCCGCCCGTCGCTGTTGCCACTGCCCCGCCTGACGCCGTCGCCGCATCACCTCCGCCGACCGCCTCTTCGTCGACTTCGCCCATAGAAGCAAGCCCGAGACCACTACCTCGCCGGATCGGCCTCGTCTTCCACCTCTGCCCCGCTGGTCATCGCCGTCGGATCCGCTGCACCGAGCCACTTCCGGCCTCCCCGAGCCTCCCCTGCAACGCGGGTGAGGAACCCCACCGGTCTCCTCCCTCTGCTGTTGCTCGCGCCGCCTGCGCCTCGACCATGCCCGACGCGTGCACCCGCGCACTGCCGCCTTCTCTGGCGCGCACTCACCATACTCCCAGGGCGCGCCCCGCCCGCGCCTGACTCTGGCTGCGGCCGACGCTGCTCCCCATCCCCACGCGCCTGCCTTCGCCGGCGTCCGCCACCGCTCCCCGCTGTCCCCGCGCGTGACGGAGCCCCTCTCCCGCCACTGCCGCTGCCGGGCGCCGCTCCGGCCGGCCTCGCCGCGACCGCGCCCAGGTCTGCCTCACGCGGTAGCCCGTGCCCTCAACTGGCCTGGGCCACTGCCAAACGGGGCCAACTGCCCAGAACGTTTTAGAAAAAAAAAGAGAATTAAAAATAATGTTAATAAAATAAATAAATAAATAATAATTAAATTAAATTAATTAATTAAGTTAATTAATCCTATTTAATTAATCTAATTAACTAGTTAGTTTAATTACATAGCAATTAGATTAGTTAAACCATAATTAGACTAAACAGTCAATGACGAATGGGACCCACATGTCAGTTGACCAGTCAACTCCCCTGTTGACTGCTGATGTCATGCTGACGTCATGCTGACGTCAGCGTGCACTATTCTGGATAATGTTGGATTTAAATAAATAATTAAAATCAGAAAATGATTAAATCTTTAGAAAATCATATAAAATAAACCGTAGCTCAGATGAAAATACTTTCTACATGAAAGTTGCTCAGAACGGCGAGACGAATCCGGATACGCAGCCCGTTCGCCCGCCACACATCCGTAGCATAGCAAACCGTTAACATTTCACCTCCGGTTCATCTGTCCGAAAACGCGAAACACCGGGGATACTTTCCCGGATGTTTCCCCTTTCGCCGGTATAACCTATCCCTACGTTAGGTCACCCCTAGCACAACGTATCGCCGCGTCTTGTTTTGTGTTACATTTGATTGCTCTGTTATTTATTGTGTTCCCCCTCCGTTACTTCTTTCCGGTAGACTCCGAGACCGCTGCCGATGTTCGTGTGTTCGACTACATCGAAGATGACCCCTCCTACTTACCAGAACAACCAGGCAAGCCCCCCCCTTGATCACCAGATATCGCCTATTCTTCTCTCTACTGCTTGCATTGTAGTGTAGCATGTTACTGCTTTCATTAATCCTATTCTGCTGTATAGTTTGTCATTGTTGCTACAGTTGTTACCCTTACCTGTCATCCTACTGCTTAGTATAGGATGCTAGTGTTCCATCAGTGGCCCTACACTCTTGTCCGTCTGCCATGCTATACTACTGGGCCGTGATCACTCCGGGAGGTGATCACGGGTATATACTATATACTTTATATACATGACACATGTGGTGACTAAAGTCGGGTCGGCTCGTTGAGTACCCGCAAGTGATTCTGATGAGGGGGCTGAAAGGACAGGTGGCTCCACCCCGGTAGAGGTGGACCTGGGTTCCTGACGGCCCCCAACTGTTACTTTGTGGCGGAGCGACAGGGCAGGTTGAGACCACCTAGGAGAGAGGTGGGCCTGGCCCTGGTCGGCGTTCGCGGATACTTAACACGCTTAACGAGTTCTTGGTATTTGATCTGAGTCTGTCCATTTGGTCTATACGCACTAACCAACTACGCGGGAACAGTTATGGGCACTCGACGTCGTGGTATCAGCCGAAGCTCTTCTTGACGTCAGCGACGGAGCGGCGCGCGTCGGATTGGACTGGAACGCCTGCTAGGCTAGGTCTGCTTCCGGCCGCGTACGCAACGTGCAGGTGTGCAATGGGCGATGGGCCCAGACCCCTGCGCGCATAGGAGTTAGACCGGCGTGTTGACCTCTCTGTTGAGCCTAGGTGGGGCTGTGACGTGTTGATCTTCCGCGGCCGGGCATGACCCAGAAAAGTGTGACCGGCCAAATGGGATCGAGCGTGTTGGGTTATGTGGTGCATCCCTGCAGGGAAGTTTATCTATTCGAATAGCCGTGTCCCTCGGTAAAAGGACGACCCGGAGTTGTACCTTGACCTTATGACAACTAGAACTGGATACTTAATAAAACACACCCTTCCAAGTGCCAGATACAACCCGGTGATCGCTCTCTAACAGGGCGACGAGGAGGGGATCGCCGGGTAGGATTATGCTATACGATGCTACTTGGAGGACTTCAATCTACTCTCTTCTACATGCTGCAAGATGGAGGCTGCCAGAAGCGTAGTCTTCGACAGAATTAGCTATCCCCCTCTTCTTCTGGCATTCTGCAGTTCAGTCCACCGATATGACCCTTTACACATATACCCATGCATATGTAGTGTAGCTCCTTGCTTGCGAGTACTTTGGATGAGTACTCACGGTTGCTTTTCTCCCTCTTTTCCCCTTTCTATACCTGATTTTCGCAACCAGATGCTGGAGTCCAGGAGCTAGAGATCCCGGAGGATGATTCTACGTGGAGTTCGGCTTCGAGGAGTAGTTAGGAGGTCCCAGGCAGGAGGCCTTGCCTTTTCGATTGTTGCTACTTTTGTGCTAGCCTTCTTAAGGCAAACTTGTTTAACTTATGTCTGTACTCAGATATTGTTGCTTCCGCTGACTTGTCTATGATCGAGCACTTGTATTCAAGCCCTCGAGGCCCCTGGCTTGTATTATGATGCTTGTATGACTTATTTATGTTGTAGAGTTTTGTTGTGATATCTTCCCGTGAGTCCCTGATCTTGATCGTACACATTTGCGTGCATGATTACTGTACGGTCAAATCGGGGACGTCACACTAGGGTTGTACAGAGTCGGTTTACAAAGGAAGGAATCTACATATCCGAACGCCAAGCTTGCCATCCACGCAAAGGAGAGTCCCATCCGGATACGAGAAGAAGTCTTTTGTCTTGTATCTTGACAGAGCATTTCTTCATATAATCTTTTTAGCCTTTTTGCATCCTAGTGTAATCATATTTTCACATTATTTACTTAAGAAATATTCCAATACCCCCATTATGCTACATTTACAACACTCCTCCATGTTTTGCAGAAAAGAGCGAAAAGGCCCAAAATCCTTCTATAATGGAGAGTGTCAAGAAACTGTGGTTGCTGTAATTTACGGAGGGACCCGACCGTGAAGAAAAGAAGTAACCAAAGGGGCCAAGCTAAAGTTGGAGGAATCATCTTGTGAAGAAAAAAGAGAAGTGGAAGGGCCCTAGCGGCAACCATCGACCGTGAAGAAAAGAAGTAACTAGAGGGGCCAAGCTAAAGTTGGAGGGATCATCTTGTGAAGAAAAAAAAGAAGTGGAAGGGCCCTAGCGGCAACCATCGATCCCCTTCGGGCCTGGCTACACCTCTCTCTCCCTCACCTCTCCTCCTTCAGCTCCGGCCGCCGCCACGGCCAGGCCGGCATGGTGGTGCGCCTCCCATCCATCAGCGCCGCAAGCCACCACCATCTTCATCCATATCTGCCGTCGCCGCAAGCCACCACCATCTCCGTCCATCTCCGCAAGCCACTGCATCTGCATTCTCCATCCACCGCACCAGCAGCACCCAGCACCACCATTGACTCCATCGCCCCCCTGCTGCTGCTCCCTCAATTTCTCTTGCTGATACTTCTCTGAACCCAAACCGCGGCTGCTTCTCTCCCTGCGCTGAAGCTATTGCTACCTCCTACTCTTCTCTGAACCTTCTACTTACCCAAGCCCTTGCTGCCCTTCTTCTCTTCACGTCACTGCTGCTGCTCCTCTTCATTTGCTGCTGCTTCTTCTCCAAACCTCCACGCTGCTGCTGTTCTCATTCCTTGCTGCTATTCCTTTCTGAAGAAAACGACCCTGCTGTTCTTCTCTGAATCCCCAACTCGCTGCTGCAGTTTCTCTCTCTGTAACTCACAGGAGTTAGTACTGTATAATATAGTGATTTGTTCAATTTCAGGCTTGTGTTTGTAGTGTTACATTTGTGATCTGTGAGCTGAACCGTGGCATGTGTCACTCAGTTTGTTTGCTTGATAATTAGCTATATATATATCCCCTGTCATTTCTTGCTTAAGAACCTTGTTACATTGTGTAGTCTTTGTGTTAGCGCAAGTACGTGTGATATATATACATTTGTGCATGTCTGTGAAGTGATGCATTTTATGTTCTATCCTTCAACCTCGTTTCTTCCCCTTGTTAAATGTAAGATAGTTATATATATGTTCATGTCATTTTAATTCCCTAGCCGTTTGATGTTTGCTTGTGTTAGCATTTATTGTCTCAAGTAAAACAAAAATACAATGAAGATAATATGAACATCCCATTGCTTATTTTCATTTTCTTTGCCGTTGACTTTGGTTAGTTTAGGCTTGCAATCATCATCTAAATTCCGTCACCTAGCTTTAGCCGAGCATTGTTGCCGTTGCCTAGTCCATGTGGAGAACACGACATCCGTAGTTTGGGCAAAATATTCCACTACATTTACAATTGATCATTTTGGCGCCGTTGCCGGGGACTAGCGTTGAGCGATTGTGTGAAGCTATAGACTAGGCTTAGTATAGTTCTTGTTTAAATTTCCAGTCAAATTTATTTATGTGTTTCTTTTACTTTTTTATTTTTTGTTGCTTCGGCTTATTAGGATACTAACCCTCTCACGAGAGCTTGATGTTTGTGAGCGTGTGTAGGATATCTTACTATTTGTAGGCTGATTGACAGTTGCGCTTGAACATATGGCTTTAGTACGTGATCTTTGGTTGCCAAGTAGTTTGGACACGATGATAGGGCTAATTTGGCCATCTATTGAGGCCGAAAATTTTGAGTTGAGGCCTGGACTTATTGCTCTCGTCTTGCAGAGTCAGTTTAGAGGATTACCCAATGAAGACCCTCATGAGCACATTTGTAATGTCCTGGTGTATGCCAATACAGTCCAGTACCATGGCGTTTCCCAAGATGCTATCAAGTGTATGCTGTTCACATTCTCTCTCAGAGATGCTGCTAAGGACTGGTACTATTCTTTGCCATCAAGATCATACACTTGGGGTGATATTTCGCAAGCTTTCCTGCACAGATATTTTCCACTTTACAAGCAAGCTGCAATTCGTGACCAGATCCTCAGTTTTGCGCAAGATGGAAGTGAGAGCTTGTATGCAGCTTGGGAGAGATATAAGTATTTGCTTAGAAAATGTCCTAATCATGGGCAAAAGGATTGGTTAGTGCTCCAGATATTCTATAGAGGGCTGACACATGCTTCGAGAGATCTTATTGATATGTCAGCTGGTGGAACAATCATGAACAAGACCGTTGAGGGTGCAATTATTCTCATTGAGAGCATTGCCTTCCACCAAATGCAATGGGGTTATGAAAGGCCTAGTTCAAATCCGAAGGTTGCAAGCCATCTGCAATCAGAAGCTGTGTGTTCCATAAGTGAACAGAAATCATCCATGGTGCCTAATATTCAAAACCAGCATGTTTCATTCCGGGGACAACAACATTTCAGAGCTGAATTAGATCCTCCATGTAGAAAGATTGATCTTACTTCAAGTATCCTTGATGATGATTATGATATTTTTCAAGATGATGCAACCATTGTAGATCAGATGGAAACCACAGTAGCAGATCCAATACCTCATGGCAATGAAACTGTCCAGACTGAGTCAAAGTTGCAAGATGTTTATGAGGAACCTACTCTGATTGATGCTAAGTGGAGACAACAAGATATGGAGAAATTCACTTGTGTTAGTCAACTATGTGACTGGTGGAATTTAGTCGTGTCACCAATTGCCCACACTTGTGTTACAACTATATCTGGGCTATTTGTCAAGAAGAAATCATTAGCTCCACCGGTGGTTGCCTCTATCTCAGTTAAAGAGAGTATCTCAGAGAAGAATAGTGAAGATGAGATTCCAATTCCTGCACATACAACTAAGCAAGTCGGAGACATTCCAAGGAGAGATATACAAGAGGTTGAGTCAAATTTAGAAGAGTTGATACTTCAATATTTTGAGAAGATCCCACATGTTGCTGAGCTGCATGACTGGTGGAAGTCATCAGTGTCATTGTTGAAACTTAGCAGTGATGGTGATGAGGAGAACATTGCTCAGAAAGACAGCGAGGTAGTGATCTCAGCACCCCTACCAGATCATGTTAGTGCATATTCACAGATGGGGACACTCCAGACTCAATTAGGTGTTGCTGGTAGTAGCACCATAGAAGATCCAGAGGAAGAGAGACCTCAACTTGAAGAAGATTTACAAAAAGACAAGGAACAAGATGATCCAGAGCTCGAATACCCAAATGAACAAGTTGAAGATCCAATGTCTATCTCTTCCGAAAAAGTAAAAGAAGCTGCTATAGATGAACTTGAAGAACCGGAAATGCATTTGCCCATCGTCATACAGGAGCGTGATGTAGCAGGTTTATCTAATCCTCTTGATGACATGCGTCCGTATAATTTCTTTGCTACTACCTTGCATTACATGATACCATCACTTAAGATTGATTTGAAAACTCATTTGCTTGTATATGATGATATATACCCTGTTAGTGGTATTGCTCTCATTTATGATGATGACACTTATTCTCCTCATGCTAGTCCTTTGCTTAATGAAACATATCATTCCCATGCTAGTCTTGAGCTTAATGATAAATATCATCCTCATGTTAGTGTTGACCTTGCTAATTTCTACCACCCTAAACATGTGCTTTATAGCTATGCTTATGTAATTGGATATTCGATTGATGACTTGGAGGGTATTATCCCTACCACTTGCATTGTCTCTTTCATTGAGTGCTCTTTCAGGTTCTTGCTTGTGCACGAATCACTACATGCTGACCAGGTTCGAGGTGACATTCCTTGGGACCCCGGTGGATCCTGAGCACGGAGATGAGGAGAAGCAATGGGCACACACGCGAGGAAGGGACAAGCTGGAGCAGGCATGAGGATAGAGAAGCAAAAGGAGAAGAGCAGCAACTTAGAGAGTGATCAAGCGAGTGCTACTTCATAGTGCCCGGTGAGCTGTTTCATGACCCATTCCGAGTATATCATCCATTGATACATGCTGAAATCAAATGTTATTTGGGTTGCTTAAGCCATGTCTTAAATGTTGCCCCACTGAATTTTATTTGACATATGGTGCTTGATGAGAATATGCGAACTGATTGTTGAATGCCATGTAAACTAGTGATCTACATATTGCTTGCTTTCTGAAATTAGTGAAAGCTATTAGTTTTGAGTGCTCAAATCCCTAGTACACTAGAAAACTTAATCATTTTCTGCTTTTACCTCGATGCACCTAGATCATTAAGTGTCAGATGCTGAGTTTGTGCCTAATGTGTTCCCATTCAGAGCAATCACTTACCACTATGGACTAGTATGCTATGTTCCCTGGATCGGTAGCATGTGAACCAGACCTGGTTGAGTGATGATTCTTGTGTTTTTTCATTAAAAAAAGGCATATCTTATAATGAATAATTATCTGATCTACCTAACAGTAGCATGTCATGTTCCCTGGATCGGTGGCTTGTGAAATCTAGTTGGATCGGATAGGAGTTAATTATATTAAAAAAATGTAATTGTCGAACCAGGGGTATACCATGTTCTCTGGATCGGTGGTATGTTCCTTTGGGGAGACAAACTAAAAAAACTAATAATTGGTCGAGCCAGGTGTATACCATGTTCTCGGGATCGGTGGTATGTTCCTTTGGTGAGACTGATAAAATATTATCATTACTTCCTTCAAATTTAATAAGTGGTTCAACCACAATGTTATATTTCTGCAAATAAGTGATTTAATTCAAGTTCCTTTTGTTCTCAGGATCATGCTCTCTTTAGGAACCTTTTGGCACAGTCAGCATTTGAACTTGCTAATCTTCGTTTATCATTGCAAAAGTTTAAAATGGCCGAGTTTACTAGTGTCCTATTGATATGTAGCACTCTTAACCATTGATTTTCACTAGCTAAGTCCAAAGCATGCAATGTTTGGAGATCTACTTCACTGGGACATTCTCTAGTCAGCTCACTGTTCACTATCTAGCTCTTGTCATATGCCTTTGCTTGAGGACAAGCAAAGATTTAAGTGTGGGGGAACTTGATAGAGCATTTCTTCATATAATCTTTTTAGCCTTTTTGCATCCTATTGTAATCATATTTTCACATTATTTACTTAAGAAATATTCTAATACCCCCATTATGCTACATTTACAACACTCCTCCATGTTTTGCAGAAAAGGGCGAAAAAGCCCAAAATCCTTCTATAATGGAGAGTGTCAAGAAACTGTGGTTGCTGTAATTTACGGAGGGACCCGGCCGTGAAGAAAAGAAGTAACCAGAGGGGCCAAGCTAAAGTTGGAGGGACCATCTTGTGAAGAAAGAAGAGAAGTGGAAGGGCAAAAGAGCAAAAGTGGCAGATCAGAGGAGGGGGATCAAATCCCTAGCGGCAACCATCGATCCCCTTCGGGCCTGGCTACACCTCTCTCTCCCTCACCTCTCCTCCTCCAGCTCCGGCCACCGCCATGGCCAGGCCGGCGTGGTGGTGCGCCTCCCATCCATTAGCGCCGCAAGCCACCACCATCTTCATCCATATCTTCCGTCGCCGCAAGCCACCACCTTCTCCGTCCATCTCCGCAAGCCACTGCATCTGCATTCTCCATCCACTGCACCAGCAGCACCCAGCACCACCATCGACTCCATCGCCCCCCCTGCTGCTGCTCCCTCAATTTCTCTTGCTGATACTTCTGTGAACCCAAACCGCGGCTGCTTCTCTCCCTGCGCTGAAGCTATTGCTACCTCCTACTCTTCTCTGAACCTTCTGCTTACCCCAAGCCCTTGCTGCCCTTCTTCTCCTCACGTCACTGCTGCTGCTCCTCTTCATTTGCTGCTGCTTCTTCTCCAAACCTCCACGCTGCTGCTGTTCTCATTCCTTGCTGCTATTCCTTTCTGAAGAAAATGACCCTGCTGTTCTTCTATGAATCCCCAACTCGCTGCTGCAGTTTCTCTCTCTGTAACTCATAGGAGTTAGTACTGTATAATATAGTGATTTGTTCAATTTCAGGCTTGTGTTTGTAGTGTTACATTTGTGATCTGTGAGCTGAACCGTGGCATGTGTCACTCAGTTTGTTTGCTTGATAATTAGCGATATATATATCCCCTGTCATTTCTTGCTTAAGAACCTTGTTACATTGTGTAGTCTTTGTGTTAGCGCAAGTACGTGTGATATATATACATTTGTGCGTGTCTGTGAAGTGATGCATTTTATGTTCTATCCTTCAACCTCGTTTCTTCCCCTTGTTAAATGTAAGATAGTTATATATATGTTCATGTCATTTTAATTCCCTAGCCGTTTGATGTTTGCTTGTGTTAGCATTTATTGTCTCAGGTAAAACAAAAATACAGTGAAGATAATATGAACCTCCCATTGCTTATTTTCATTTTCTTTGCCGTTGACTTTGGTTAGTTTAGGTCTATATTCCTTGCAATCATCATCTAAATTCCGTCACCTAGCTTTAGCCGAGCATTGTTGCCGTTGCCTAGTCCATGTGGAGAACACGACATCCGTAGTTTGGGCAAAATATTCCACTACATTTACGATTGATCATATCTTCATAGCCTATTAGTCCGGCCCATGTTACATAGTCCGGACGCTCGAGGACCCCTTAATCCAGGACTCCCTCACCCCTCACTTATCCCTTCACACCACATCATCACTTACCTTCAGAAAAAAATTTCTCCATTGCTCTCTCTCTCTCTCCCGTATTCTTGCTCTCAAACCTGCGGATTTCAATCTCTTTGCTCGAAGCTCCGTTTCCGAAACTGTTTTGGGAGATTGTTGCTTGGTATGTGACTCCACTGTTTGTCCAATTAGTTTGTTTTAGTGGTTTATATTTTGAATAATTAGCTACTCTTGTGCTGCTGTAGATGAGCTTGCATGTTGAAATTCTTAGAGTTCTAAGTAGTTTGAATGCTTGCTTTGGCCTCTATGTATCCCTATGAGTAGTTGCTATCAATTTTGTGAAGATTTGTTGAGAAAAATTTGTGGACTAAAAAATTCAGAATTTTTGTTCATAGGAAAAAGATGAACATCTTTAGGAAGTTTGCTTCTAAGAAGAACTCCAAGGGTGTTATTGGGGAGTCGTCTGACAGTTATCTCCATCCTCGGAGGTTGGCGGAAGTACGGCCGTGCGAATGGCCGCACACCCAGTTCATGGAAGAGGCTGGAATCCTTCAGGAGTTCACACAATATGCTGCTGATGCCGGCCTCACCGACGTCATCGCAGCTGAATGTGAATAGTATCATCTCCTCACAAACACCTTTGTTCAAAGTTTTACTTTCCTTCCTAGGAATAATCCTCCTGAGGTGCAGTTTAGTTTATATGCTGAAACCCGTCAGATACCACTTACTGAATTTTGTAACATATGCATGTCCTTTCTGATGGGAGCTTAGTTGAGCCTAGGCTGGCAGAGTTTGAGGCCTTTTATCGCACCTTGACAGTGGAAGATGAGAGAGGGGTGTCGGCTATCACTGCCGCTGGCTTGCATTTTCCTGCTGTTCATTACTTTGCTCTTTTCATTGCAAAATGCTTGCTTGCTAGAGAGAAGGTGGGTGCACTCAGTTCACCAGACCTTACTGTTTTACGTCGTGCACTAGAGGGCGACAACACTTATAGCTTGGGAGCTATTGTGGCTCGTCGCCTCCACATTAATAAGTCCAAGGGTAAAATACATGGTGGTATTTTCGCTACTCGTTTGGCGACTCACTTTAATGTTGAGATACGCCTTCATGATTACCCTCTGACCAAGGTTTACCTAGATCGAGCAGCCATGGATCACCACCACTTTACTGATGTCGATTCTCCTAACATCCCTATTCCATATAACCTGGTTTTTAGTGTGAGGACTCGTGATATTATTCCATTGCCTGCTCCTGCTTTGTTTGATCCTGTTGCCAGTGGCGGATATAGGATTATGCCTGCGGATATCATCGCCTACCGGAACGATCAGGCTGCAGCAGAGGAGGAGCCTCAGCAGTGGGATCAGTGGATGCTCGCTCCTCAGCACCCCGACTACTATCCAGGCTACTGACTGCTTACCAAGTTAGGCCAAAAGCCTAAGCTTGGGGGAGTACGTGCTTCTCACCGACATTACATTCATGTTCACACATTTCATTTCAGTTGTCGGTGTCCACACTTTTTCATTGTATTATCCATGGTAGATTTATTTTCTTGCTTTCTTCTTCTGTGTTTGAAAAACCTTAGAAAAACCGAAAAAATAGTTGTAGTTAGTTTACTTTCTATGCATGCTTAGTTGTATTACTAAAAAGAAAACCCAAAAAGGTTTCCTTGTTCTTCTTTTGCTTGTTGGGAGCTTTCCCGTGTAAATAGTTTTTCTCGTTTTGCTTTTCCCTTTTATTTGCTTGTTCAAGAAAACCAAAAACTCCAAAAATATTTCAGTGTGTTTCTCTGAATTTCTTTTCTTTTTATTCGAGTTGTACCGAGGAGAAGACCACGATGAAAATGTTGAGTGGCTCTCATATGAATAACTATTGACCTAATAAAGAGCCCATTTTACCTTGTCTTCTCCTGTTGAATAAAATGTTTGCAGATTCCAGCTTAGTCCACGGCACTCTTGCACTATAATTATTTACACATCATTCGGTCGTGCAAGTGAAAGGCAATAATGACGATATTCGATAAACTGGTCGTGGCAGAGAGAAATGGGTATGAACTCGACTTGTTCTGTTTGTGTAAATATGTTTAACCTAGTATTCATGATTCAGCTCATTATGATTAAACATGTTTGCAATGACAATTAGAGATTATAGTTTCTCATGCCATGCATAAGTAGCTAGGAGTGGATAATGATTTATCTTGGATATCAACATTGCATTAAAATGATTGTGATGTAGTATGATGATATGGTATCCTCCTCTGAATGTTCGAGTGGCTTGACTTAGCACATGTTCATGCATGTAGTTGAATCAAAACCAACATAGCCTCTATGATATTTATGTTCATGCTAGTGTCCAATGTTACTTATGCATAATGCATGTTCATGACCGTGTTGCTCTCTAGCTGGCCGCTTCTCAACCTAATTGCTAGCCTTCGCCTGTACTAAGTGGGAATTCTGCTTGTACATCAAAAAACTTGAACCCAAAGTTATTCTAGATGAGTCCACCATACCTACCTATATGCGGTATTACCCTGCCATCATAAGTAAATTTGCATGTGCCACATCTAAAAACTTCTAATAAATATCCTTTTTGTGTGCCTAGATCGTTCATGGAATGACAGGAGGTGGTCGGTATCTTCCATGCTAAGCGGGTTATTCTCAGGTCGAGTGTTTATTCACTCACCATCGCACGAGAAAAGAGCGGTAATAGGGATGCCCAGTCCCAAACTATAAACAGAAAAAGCTTACAAATAATCAAACAAAAACTCCCAATGGAGTCAAAACCTTTACTTTTATCGCTTGGGAACCGCCACTAGCATGCTTAGCATGGAAGATATTGATAACTGATAGTCGTGAAGTAAACAAGAAGGGTGCATGTCTCAAAATATCATTTACCTCTGTTTTAAAAACTTGAGCTCTGGCACCTCTGCAAATCACTGCTTCCCTCTGCGAAGGGACTATCTATTCACTTCTATGTCGTGTCATCACCTTCTAAAATAACCGCCAGAACCTGAGAGCACTGCTGTCATGCTTATGCATTGTGTGTAGCTAATGTTGGGTGCATCATGACTGGATCTTTTCTACCATGAATTACAATGTTTAGTCGCTGCTTGAACTTTGGAGGTGCTCTGCATTTATGCTTTGCGGTCTCAGAAAGGGCTAGCGAGATACCACTATTGTCATATTATACCATGGTTGTTTTGATAATGTGTTGCCGTTTGAGATATCTTATTATTGCCCGCTAGCTGATTATGTCATTGATATGAGTTAATATAATTTTTAAGAGTTATTGTCGGCATGGTTAGTTATAATGTTGGCTAAAAACCTGGCTACTGTTTAAGCTTATTTATGCAAACAAGAGCAAAAGAGTTCGTAAAAGTTTTTCTTTTTCACTTTTAGTTTATCAACTGAATTGCTTGAGGACAAGCAAATGTTTAAGCTTGGGGGAGTTGATACGTCTCCAACTTATCTACTTTTCCTAACGCTTTTCCTCTTGTTTTGGACTCTAATTTGCATGATTTGAATGAAACTAACCCTTGACTGATGCTGTTTTTAGCAGAACTACCATGCTGTTGTTTTTGTGCAGAAATAAAAGTTCTTGAAATGGAACGAAACTTTGCGAGGAATTTATATATCAATAAAGAGAATTTCTGGAGCCAAGATCCACCAGAGGGGGCACCTGGGTGGGCACAACCCACCAGGGCGCGCCCCCCTTCCTGGCGCGCCCAGGTGGGTTGTCCCCACCTGGTGGCCCTGCAGACCCTGAAACCAACGCTATAAAATCTATTTTTCCAGAAAAAATCAAGGAGAAAGAATTATCATGATCCACGAGACGGAGCCGCCGTCACCTCCTGTTCTTCATCGGGAGGCCAGATCTGGAGTCCGTTTGGGGCTCCGGAGAGGGGGATCTTCGTTCTTCATCATCACCAACCCTTTTCCTTCGCCAATCCATGATGCTTCCCACCGGGAGTGAGTAATTCCTTCGTAGGCTCGTGATACGTCTCCAACGTATCTATAATTTTGATGTATTCATGCCATGTTTATAATATTTTTACATGATTTTGGTATGACTTGGTTAGAACTAACCCGGACTGACGCTGTTTTCAGCAGAACTACCGTGGTGTTGTTTTTGTGCAGAAATAAAAGTTCTAGAAATGCGGTGAAAATCAACGGAGATTTTTTCTGGAAGATATAAAAAATACTGGAACGAAGAGTTACCGGAGGGGAGTCCCGTGGGCCCCAAGAGGGTGGAGGGCGCGCCCTGATACGTCTCCAACATATCTATAATTTTTTATTGCTCCATGCTATATTATCTACTGTTTTGGACATTATTGGGCTTTATTATTCACTTTTATATTATTTTTGGGACTAACCTATTAACCGGAGGCCTAGCCCAGAATTGTTGTTTTTTTTGCCTATTTCAGAGTTTCGCAGAAAAAGAATATCAAACAGAGTCCAAACGGAATGAAACCTTCGGGAACGTGATTTTTAGGAAGAATATGATCCAGGAGAGTTGGACCCTACGTCAAGAAACAAAAGAGGAGGCCACGAGGTAGCGGGGCACGCCTACCCCCCAGGGCGCGCCCTCCACCCTCGTGGGTCCCCTGTTGCTCCACCGACGTACTCCTTCCTCCTATATATACCTACGTACCCCCAAACGATCAGATACGGAGCCAAAAACCTAATTCAACCGCCGCACCCTTCTGTACCCACGAGATCCCATCTTGGGGCCTGTTCCGGAGCTCCGCCGGAGGGGGCATCCATCACGGAGGGCTTCTCCATCAACGCCATAGCCTCTCCGATGAAGTGTGAGTAGTTTACCTCAGACCTTCGGGTCCATAGTTAGTAGCTAGATGGCTTCTTCTCTCTTTTTGGATCTCAATACAATGTTCTCCCCTCTCTCGTGGAGATCTATTCGATGTAATCTTCTTTTTGCGGTGTGTTTGTTGAGACCGATGAATTGTGGGTTTATGATCAAGTTTATCTATGAACAATATTTGAATCTTCTCTGAATTCTTTTATGTATGATTGGTTATCTTTGCAAGTCTCTTCGAATTATCAGTTTGGTTTGGCCTACTAGATTGATCTTTCTTGCAATGGGAGAAGTGCTTAGCTTTGGGTTCAATCTTGCGGTGTCCTTTCCTAGTGACAGTAGGGGCAGCAAGGCATGTATTGCATTGTTGCCATCGAGGATAACAAGATGGTTTTTTTTATCATATTGCATGAATTTTTCCCTCTACATCATGTCATCTTGCTTAAGGCGTTACTCTGTTTCCATGAACTTAATACTCTAGATGCATGCTGGATAGCGGTCGATGAGTGGAGTAATAGTAGTAGATGCAGGCAGGAGTCGGTCTACTTGTCTCGGACGTGATGCCTATATACATGATCATACCTAGATATTCTCATAACTATGCTAAATTCTGTCAATTGCTCAACAGTAATTCGTTCACCCACCGTAAAATACTTATGCTCTTGAGAGAAGCCACTAGTGAAACCGCCGGGTCTATCTTCATCATATTAATTTTCCAACACTTAGTTATTTCCTTTGCTTTTTACTTTGCTTTTATTTTACTCTGCATCTTTATCAAAAAAATACCAAAAATATTATCCTATCATATCTATCAGATCTCACTCTCGTAAGTGACCGTGAAGGGATTGACAACCCCTTATCGCGTTGGTTGCGAGGATTTATTTGTTTTGTGTAGGTACGAGGGACTCGCGCGTAGCCTCCTACTGTATTGATACCTTGGTTCTCAAAAACTGAGGGAAATACTTACGCTACTTTGCTGCAGCACCCTTTCCTCTTCAAGGGAAAACCAACGCAGTGCTCAAGAGGTAGCATGCCCCTGCGCCTCATGGACTCTCCGCGGGCCCCCTGACTTGTTCTCGATGCCAACCTCTCCTACAAATCACCAAACCTCCAGAAAATAACCTAGATCGGGAGTTCCGCCGCCGCAAGCCTCTGTAGCCACCAAAAACCAATCGGGACCCTGTTTCGGCAGCCTGCCGGAGGGGGGATCCATCACCGGTGGCCATCTTCATCATCCCGGCGCTCTCCATGACGAGGAGGGAGTAGTTCACCCTCGGGGCTAAGGGTATGTACCAATAGCTATGTGTTTGATCTCTCTCTCTCTCTCTCTCTCTCTCTCTCTCTCTCTCTCTCGTGTTCTTGATATGGCACGATCTTGATGTATCGCGAGCTTTGCTATTATAGTTGGATCTTATGATGCTTCTCCCCCTCTATCTTCTTGTAATGGATTGAGTTTTCCCTTTGAAGTTATCTTATCGGATTGAGTCTTTAAGGATTTGAGAACACTTGATGTATGTCTTGCGTGGGATACCCGTGGTGACAATGGGGTATTCTATTGATTCACTTGATGTATGTTTTGGTGATCAACTTGCAGGTTCCGTGACCTTGGGAATCTATGCATAGGGGTTGGCACACATTTTCGTCTTGACTCTCCGGTAGAAACTTTGGGGCACTCTTTGAAGTTCTTTGTGTTGGTTGAATAGATGAATCTGAGATTGTGTGATGCATATCGTATAATCATACCCACGGATACTTGAGGTGACATTGGAGTATCTAGGTGACATTAGGGTTTTGGTTGATTTGTGTCTTAAGGTGTTATTTTACTACGAACTCTAGGGCTGTTTGTGACACTTATAGGAATAGCCCAATGGATTGATCGGAAAGAATAACTTTGAGGTGGTTTCGTACCCTACAATAATCTCTTCGTTTGTTCTCCGCTATTAGTGACTTTGGAGTGACTCTTTGTTGCACGTTGAGGGATTTTTATATGATCCAATTATGTTATTATTGTTGGGAGAACTTGCACTAGTGAAAGTATGAACCCTAGGCCTTGTTTCCTAGCATTGCAATACCGTTTACACTCACTTTTACCACCTGCTACCTTGCTGTTTTTATATTTTTAGATTACAAAAACCTATATCTACCATCCATATTGCACTTGTATCACCATCTCTTCGCCGAACTAGTGCACCTATACAATTTACCATTGTATTGGGTGTGTTGGGGACACAAGAGACTCTTTGTTATTTGGCTGGAGGGTTGCTTGAGAGAGACCATCTTCATCCTACGCCTCCCATGGATTGATAAACCTTAGGTCATCCACTTGAGGGAAATTTGCTACTGTCCTACAAACCTCTGCACTTGGAGGCCCAACAACGTCTACAAGAAGAAGGTTGTGTAGTAGACATCAGCTCGCTGGTCGGTGAGGAGTTGGATGAGATTCATCATGTAATCGAGTTAGTTTAGTTAGGGCTTGATCCCTAGTATCCACTATGTTCTGACATTGATGTTGCTATGACTTTGCCATGCTTAATGCTTGTCACTTTGGGCCCGGGTGCCATGAATTCAGATGTGAACCATTTATGTTATCATCATTATATCCATGTTCTAGATCCGATCTTGCAAGTTATAGTCACCTACTACATGTTATGATCCGGCAACCCCGGAGTGACAATAGTCGGGACCACTCCCAGTGATGACCGTAGTTTGAGGAGTTCATGTATTCACCGTGTGTTAATGCTTTGTTCCAGTTCTCTATTAAAAGGAGGCCTTAATATCCCTTACTTTCCATTATGGACCCCGCTGCCACGGGAGGGTAGGACAAAAGATGTCATGCAAGTTCTTTCCATAAGAACGTATGACTACATTATATTTATGAACTGGAGCTAGTGCCGTCGCCCTAGGTTATAACTGTCTCATGATGAATATCATCCAACAAGTCACTGATCCAATGCCTACAAATTTATCTTATATTTTTCTTGCTAAGTTACTACTGCTATTGTTACTGTTGCACTTGCTACAAAATTACTGCTATCACTGTTACCGTTACCATTGCTGCTATCACTATTATCAAAACTATCATACTACTTTGCATCTGATCACTTTGCTACAGATAATTAATCTCCAGGTGTGGTTGAATTGACAACTCAGCTGCTAATACCTTCAAATATTCTTTGGCTCCCCTTCTGTCGAATCTATAAATTTGGGTTGAATACTCTACCCTCGAAAACTTTTGCGATCCCCTATACTTGTGGGTTATCGGCTTCCGGGCCTCTGGCGCTGGTTACACGGTATCGACTTCTCGTGCCCACCGCTTGAGCTGGCGGTGAGAAGCATGTAGAGATGCACCTCCGTCAACGCACAGGGTGTCCGTGGCCTTCTGAAACTCCTGCTCACTGGTTTCCTCTTCATCCCCTCCATCACTCTCATCATCACAGGTTTCCTTCTCTCATCCTCTGGTGGGCTTTCCATGGTCCCGAAAGGGTTTGCCGGGGCGGTTTACTTCACCACCTCGGCCCTTACTGCCAGCGACATTCTAACCTTTTTCCTTATCACGCTTCTCATACTCTGCTTTCTGTTTCTTGACAAGCTGCTCAACCTAATTACACTGTTGAAGGTCGTGGTCCTTGGTTCGATGAATCTTGCAGTACGGCCCATCACCTTTCCCGGCTTTCTCGGCAGCAACGGCTTCCCGCCAGTCAGTGCACACGACAACTTCCTTGCCGAGGCCCCCAGCTTTGGCCTTCTTGCCGGTACTAGGCGTGCCCGATCCTTCAACAATCATCACTACCTTATCTCTCCGCTTCTTATTGCGCTTCTTGCTCTTCTTCTGACTAGTGGATTCATCCTCATCCTCTGAATCAACATTGGTGTAATCTTCCTCTCCGAGCAACCTCCTTCCCCCTCCATCCGAGCACACTTATCCACTAATGTGTAAAGCTCATTCATAGTCTTGGGCAACCGCACGTTCATCTTGGAACGGATACGACGATTGCGTACATTGGACTGGAAGGCTGCTTTATAGTTGCCGGATGGATATTTGGGATATTTCTATGAACTTTGCTGAATCTTTGTAAATACTTACGGAGGGTTTCTCCTTCCTTCTGCTGGAGAAGTTGCAAATCACTGGGCCTATCGGGTTCCTGATGGCTGCCAGCG
Source organism: Aegilops tauschii subsp. strangulata (assembly GCF_002575655.3). Lineage (NCBI taxonomy): Eukaryota > Viridiplantae > Streptophyta > Magnoliopsida > Poales > Poaceae > Aegilops > Aegilops tauschii. The sequence goes on along the minus strand of NC_053041.3, from coordinate 298,145,193 downwards.
AAGGTGCCAATGAACTCGTGGCAGAGGTCGGCCCATGACGAAATGGAGTTCTCCGGTAGGTGCATCAACCAAGACCTCACATTGGAGTTGACGGCCAAAGGGAAGTAGTTGGCAAACACCTTCTCATCTCCTCCCCCGGTAGCCTGAACAACGATGGTGTAGGTGCTTAGGAACTCTGCCGGGTTCAGCCTCCCATCGTACTTCTCAGGTATCTCTGGCTTGAATGTGCAAACGGACGGCCAATGGACTTGCCGCAGCTCTCGTGTAAAGGCAGGGCAGCCAACCTCGAAAGGTAGGCACCCGTCGACATCGAGCGCAGAATCGTCGACGTTGAGGCCGTCGTACCCGTCGGTCCGGCGGAGGTCGCCGTGGCGCTGCTCGACGACGCGCACGTCTCCTCTCCGCCCATCCTCCGGGGCTCGACGTTGGCTTGGACGTGCTCGAGGGTCGGAAGAAGCCATCAAGACGTTGTCGGGGTCTTAATTCGGCTGTGCTCGCGCTGGCTGCCGTGGCGGGGACTGCACCGTGGGGATGGCCCCTTCCGTACGGTTAGCACCACGAGCCATTGCTGTCGCTTGGGGAGGCTGCGGCGGGCCAGCTCGCCGTGAGTCCCTAGCTTCAGCGAAGCCGAGCAGGCTTTGGATGGTGGCACGCCATTCATACATCTGCTCGGCCGCTGGCAGAAACCTCAACAACAGTTGAGCCCGCGCCATGGCCTCCGAAGCCGTACTTGGCAGGGATAATGATGAAGTCGATCGTACCGTCGCTCGGCTCCTGACGGTGCCAGCGGCGGTAATACTGCCCCCCCCCCGCTGCTGCTGCGGCGTGACCACCTGGACGTGGTGTGGCAAAGGCGCTTGAGGGCCAATGGCTCCGTCGGGCGCAACGACTTGGTCGGCCCGTCCCGGGGGAGGTGCGCGCGCTGCGACCTCACCCGTGGTGGGGGCAGTCGGAGGGCGGCGGTTTGCCTCGGTCCAAGCACCGTTGCTATGGCTGTGCCCGTCGGTGGGGGAGAGGGGCGCAGATGGAGTGGCTCCCTCACCCGTATCTTGGGGAGCATGGCTGTCGAGGTGTTATCGATGTTGCTCTCCTCCTGTACCTTCTGCTCCTGCATCGGCCGCGGGAGAAGTGGTGACGTCACCGCCTGCTCCAACCACTTCCCCAGCAGCGTCCGTGTCCTCGTGCACCTCCGCACCCCCCGCAGCGTTGGAGGCCGCGGGTGTGTAACATCCCAAAATTCTAAATTTTGGAATGTTATAATAAATAAATAGTTTTGATTGTTTGTTTGATTGTTCTGTGATTGATTGACTGAAAGTGAGTGAAATTTGAAACTTTTGAAAGTTAAATGAGAGGGAATAAAAGGACTTTCCCAAACTTTCATTTTTGCATTTATGATCTCCATGAATTCAAATTCTTTTCACCACAAAACCCTGGAGAGAAGATGACATGACTTCTTCCATTTAAATAAATGAAAAGGGTTTTTGAAAAGATTTGAATTCCATTTTGAAATATTTTCAACATTGGAAACTTCATGCAACTCAATGATTTTCATGAGAGAAGATAAAATGACTTCTTCAAATCATATGAAATATGAGTTGGGAGTTTAAAAGAATCAAATTCAAAGTCCTTTTGAAATTATTTTCAATTTGGAGTTATTTGGGTTTTATTCAAATTATTTTTCTCCAAAAATAAAATATATGGAAAATAGGGTAAAATGATTCCCTACATTAGAAAATTGGAGAGAAATAAATTTGAAATCATTTTGGTAATTTTAAAATGATTTTTATGAGGTTTTATTGCAACAATAACACTTCTTACTTTATTTAAAATTTTGTGGATTTTATTTGATGCTAGAAAAATGTTCAAGCCGTAGATAAATCTTTTTCTGAAAATTTTGATATATTATATGCCTATATAATATTTTTATTTATTTTGTTTTTATTATTTTTGTTTTCTGGAAAAATATTTAAAAAAATAGGACCGACCGGACCGGGCCGGCCCAGTTCGCCAGGCCACGGCCCAGCGCCGCGCCACCGCCCCCATCTCCGGCTCGGGACAGAGTCCCGAGCGAAGCCGCCGTTGTCAGTGACTCGTGCCGCCGCCGAAGTTCTCCTCTCTTGCCCCTCCTCCACGCACCAGAGGCCGACCCCCCCATATAAGGCGGGCCCCGCTGCTCTCTCTCTCTCTCCTCGCGCCGCCGCTGCATCTCGCCCGCAACGCCGCCGCCGCTGCCAGATCCGCCGCCGCCGCCGCAGCGCCTCGTCGCCGCCGCACTCCGCCCGCGCCACCGAGCCGCACCGCCTTGCCCTCTCGCCGCGTGGAGCCGCCGAGGCCGAAGCCACCCCGCCGCCGACGCCAAGCCCGCCGTCGCACCGGAGTACGCCGCCGCCGTCGTCGGACGCCACCGCCAGACCCGATCCGCCCCGACCCGGTACAAACCGCCCAGTTCGTCAATTTTACTTAGGGTTTAGGTTTTTTTCGGTTTGCCGTTTTAAAAAAAGGTTTTCTTATTAGCCTAGCTATTTAGAGAAACCTTCGCTACTTCTTGCTCGTTTATCCAAATCCAACGAAACCAACGCCCACTTCTTCGTTATGATCCCCTCTATCCAGATAATCAACTTCAACATATTTTTGAAAGTTTTAAAATTTGATTTCAAACAGATTTGGTTTGAATCTTCTTTTGATCGTAACTCGAGTTTTATAACTCCGATTTATTTGATTCTTTTTGCAAATTAAAGCTCTTGACCTAAACTTTCTGATAAGGCCAAATACACCTAATTTTGGTACTGTTAGAAATTGTTTTATGTTGCAAGAGTTATCTGCCTTGTTTTGATGTTTTCCGAATTGTTTTCTTCGTTCTTTCCGATCTTTGGAGTGATGGCTTATGTGTGATTGATATTGCTTGCTCACGATAGATTGACCGGAGTGTGACGAGTAGAGCTATCAGGAGTTATGAGTGTGAATCATCTTCCTCAACTGTACAAGGCAAGTTCACACTTTGATCATATCCCTTTCATACCCAGTTTTTATGCATTAGTTTCACCCTCAAACATTGCATGATTAGGACTTGATAACATGTGGGTATTGGGAAGTAGTTGATGAGGTAGGAACCTATTGTCCTGCATTCAAACCTTGGGAGTTACTACTACGTTATGCTTATACTGCTATGCTATGCTCGTAGACGTGGACTGTTTTGAGAGAATTCATGAAAGATGTGAGAGTTATTGTTAACTAAGGTTTAACTTAAGGTAGCCACTTTAATACACATCTGGGTGGATTGGTTGGGGAACCCTGGAGCACCCAGTGGTTTGCCCGGGCATGTGGAGAACCCAGTGCTTGCCCAAGGGGATCCCGGAGTACCCGTGTGATTACCCTATGGAATGCCACCCATGCTCAAAGGGATCATAAGATTATTCATGCTAGAAACTTCCGTGTGCAGCCACAAGCTATTATGGGCTCTAGCATAGTTGAGTATGTTGCATGACCTCTTTCAGTGGTAGGCTAGCATATGTAGGGTAAAGTAGGTGTAACTGTCTACCCAGAGTAAAGAGTTAATGCTTCTGAAAGACTGTGTCTTGGTCATCCGTTTATCAACATCATGAAGTGCGAGAAAATCCAACGGAGGAGATCGAGTCTTGTGGAGAAAAGTGCGCAACCTCTGCAGAGTGTACAAACTAATCATGATTAGCCTTGTCCTCGGTTATGGACATCTTGAGTATCTGGTACTTGAATTATTGATTTGATCTCATCACATTACTTAATGAATTTGTTTGGTTATAATTATTACTTTGGGGTTGAGTTGGAGGAACCTTCTCAATGTTTTCAAGAAACTTTGTAGTTAAATAAAATATATTCCTTTGCAGTAGGGAAAAATTGGCTTTTCGCAAAAACATGTTATCTATGGAGCCTCCACCAGCCAAATATGCATGTAGTGATAGTCATTATTCAGCATTGCTCTATGGTGTGAATTTGCCAGTACATTCAATGTACTGACCCTTTGTGGCTGCAACGTCTCATGTTGCAGGATTCTTACGACGAGTAAGTGATACGTTAGGGTTATGATTTCTACACTCAACTTTGCTGTTGGTGTTGATGGGAATCTACAACCTTGTTGTTACTTCCGCTATTTGGATTGAGGTGATAGTATTTATGTTACTTTATACATGTGATTTATCTCTGTTATAAATCCTCAAGTACTGTGTGTGTCAGCATACCGATCTAGGGATGACACTTAAGCACAGAGACTTGACCGCTTGAGGTCGGGTCGCTACAAGATGGTATCAGAGCACATGTTGACTATAGGACGTGACCCCTAGAAACTGCAAGCCCATAGGAAAGATTTTCTCTACAACTTCCTTTTCAGAAAGATCTTTTTCCTCTCTTCTTTTCTGAGCTTTATCAAATTTCCCTTTTAGTGAGACTATACCCCTTTCCCCTTTTGACCAGGAAGATTCGGCTGATGAGACTACTCCAAGAAGTACAAGTTATCGGACAACTAAGACCACTTCCGAATGGAGAGGATTTTACCGTGCACTATAATAATGGAAACTACAACAGTTGAAGACTCCGAAGACTAGGAGAATTTGAAGGTTCTGAAGAATTCCCAGATTTGTATGACCTAGGAAGGCTACCCTTATGGAACTTGGTAGACTATGGAAGCTGTCAATACCCGAGATCAAGGTGTGTCGGAGAAAGAACGGAACATGGAGCGTCAAGACTCAAAGTTTTGTTAAGAAAACCTTAAGGCAGGAGATATCAACTATGGAATGATAGCTCATGGAAATGACAAGAGGAGAAACACTGCTATCCATGATGTTATCGCCCGCTTATGCTATGTTCACCGTGCTGAGTTGAGCATGCATCTTTTCGGAAGGATTGGATGGTAGAAGGCTAATGGAGCACCTATCAGCAAGAGATGAAGTTTTAACCTTAGTTGGTGTAACGCCAGGATCTAGAGTATTACATCAAGGAGTTTAGGGTGGACCTTCAGGAAGCCGTATTGGACATGGAAACATTCATGAAGAACTCTGGACCCAGAAGCTGAAAGTAGCCAAGCTAGAGGAGCAAAACCTTGAGATACCGGAGATTCGTCAGGAACTGAAGGACAGTAGGACCATGGATCATGACAAGAATGTTGAAACCCAGAAGTGTGGTACGGAACTCCAAAAATATTAAAGGATGTCACGAGAGACTTTGTGTCAATAGAGATGGCCTGGCAGAAGAATTTGAGAAGGACAAGCACGATCGGAAGTAGCCATCAGAGACATGAACAAGACTTGAAGAGTTTGATGACTTTGAAGATTTATTGACCTTTAGAAGACCAAACCCCTTTTATATACCTACGTTAGATGCGGCGATTGTGAGCTGTCATTTGTTTGATGTTTTTCCGACAGCCACAAAATAAAACCCGTCTTTTCAAAACTATTGTTTGTATTGTGTGTATACCTCTCTATCTCTCTCATCTCACCCCAAACTCCTGGACCTAATAGAGGATGAATGGAGATGAACCCACCTTTCCGGGACCGATAAGTCAATTGGAGATGGACCGATGGATTCAGAACATGGAGGATCACATGAAGAATAACCCTATAGTCAGAAAGGATATGACCCAGCATGCTCTTGAGTGCTTTGAAAGAGGTGCTGCTACTTGGTGGAGGATGTACCAAACCATCAATGGATGGCAAGGAGTAACCACTTGGAAAGAATTTAAGTTGACTTTGCTAAAGTCTCGGTTTGTGTCCCAGAAATTTAAGCCTTATGGAAAGGATATGAAGAATCCTTGTGCATGAAAGCTCTGTGGAGAAATAGGACACAACCATAAAGAACACAAGGATGAATGCCCCATTGTGAAGGAAGTCACCCAGCTGAAGAATGCCCAACTAGGCAGATTACTTGTTTCTTGTGTGAAGGAACTACCCACTACCCTCCTCAGTGTCACATTTACCGCATGGTACAACAAACCATCCAGCAGAAGAAAGAAGCAATGAAAGGAGCCCTCATGGAAATTTTAGAAGAACCTGTGATGAAGGAAGAGATGGAGGACACACCCAAAGAAGACCCAATTTTACCCTGCACCAAGCCATGCTATTCATGTGGCGAAGGACACATATCACAGAATTGTCTGAATGGGGATCTAGTATAATTCCCGACAGAGGAAGTAGAGTATGACCCACAAGAAATAGAAGCCCTGATGGGAACGGAAAAGTCCAGGAAGAGAAGTTGATTGGATTCCAGGAAGGACCTGAGTCATATCACCTGTTTCAGTTGCAAGGAGTTAGGGCACCACTTTAGCAGTTGCCCAAAAAGGAAGCTGAGGACTCAAGGAGGCTATGTAGTCATAAGGAAACTACGAGACTTGTCAGAAGTAATATGCTTTCGTTGTAATGAAGCAGGGCACTTTGACAGAGATTGTCCCAAGGAGAAGGAGACTTGTGGTAGATAGTTGAGTCTCTGAGAAATGTAGTAGTAGTAGAAGTAGTGGGAACAACTCTTTTGTATTGAGGTGTTGAGTTGAGGCATGTAATGGAAATGCATGAGATTGTAATAATTTGAGAAGCAATAAAGTTAGCATCATTGGTACTGATTTGGATTTTATGAAGAAAGATTTTGACCATTTTAGAGGATATGAGACATATGGTCTATGGAAGAATTGGAGCATTTTAAGGGTGGTAGTACCCTGTGAGGAGATTTGACCTCTGGAAAGGATTATGATATTCCACGGAGTGGACCTTGGACAAAATAAGTACGAGTTTTATCTCGATATGTGGGATACCCCAAGAGTATGAAGGAATGGAGTACTATTGGATATAAAGGAAGTAGAATGTTGGTAATATGGAGCAATTGTGACTCCGTGATGAGTCTGAGTAATCACGTCTTAGTTTGGTACAAATAGAAGGAGGAGAGACAGTACAATTGGATGGATTTAAGAATGCTAGGAAGTTGGATGTTGGAATAACGAACAGTTGCCCCGATGATGAGTTCAAGGTTGGCCATAACCCACAGGCCCTAGGACCTGCCAAGAAGCAAGCACACTCTTGCTGAAGGAAAAAAACCCTGGAAGAAGTTACGATTTTATCGGCAGACGATTTTATAGGAGTAACGTAAAACTTGAGAGTTGTGAAGGAACGATAGATGTTTGTTTGGCTTGCAGAATCCATGGATTATCCGAACTTAGTTCGTCGACAAGAGAAATTCTGCAATGCTTGTGAGGATGACCGAGTGTTAGAATGCGAGATTCGCTAAACCATATACAAGGTAATGATTTGGGTGCGGGATGGATTGATCACCATACCGACTTACTCTTATTATTTTCCTTGCTATGTGGGATGGTAAATCTGAGTGACTTACCTATAGTAGAGCGACGACGATCAAAACATTGTTTAAACCTTAGAATGGTATGACAATTTTTCCCCTTGTACAAGGCAGCTGTTGCCAATCGTAGGTCATACGGTGAGGTTCAACCCAGACCCATTTTCTGCAGGGACCCAGTCAAATTGTTAGATGACCACCGATATCGATAGTTGTTTAGTATTGGCGCCAGACCCGTCAGCCAAGAAGACCCAGTCACAGAAGAACCTTACCAAGATGAAAGGACAGAAGAATTGCGGTAAAGGTTATGCCACTACTGGAAGAGCCCAGAGAAGGAATTGTCCTGAAGATCTGAGAAGACTGATCCTGTCAACAATAAGGATGGAGCATACGAGTTTTGATGGAACCGTAATGATGTTTCTAAGGGTGGTAGCACCTCAGACCCCCTGTGATGATCGATGGATTTTGAGAAGACCCTGACCCAAACCTATTTCTTCCTAGCATCTCCGAATCTCGAGGACGAGATTCATTTTAAGGGTGGTAGGTTTGTAAAATCCAAAAATTCTAAATTTTGGAATGTTATAATAAATAAATAGTTTTGATTGTTTGTTTGATTGTTGTGTGATTGATTAACTGAAAGTGAGTGAAATTTGAAACTTTTGAAAGTTAAATGAGAGGGAATAAAAGGACTTTCCCAAACTTTCATTTTTGCATTTATGATCTCCATGAATTCAAATTCTTTTCACCACAAAACCCTGGAGAGAAGATGACATGACTCTTCCATTTAAATAAATGAAAAGGGTTTTTGAAAAGATTTGAATTCCATTTGGAAATATTTTCAACATCGGAAACTTCATGCAACTCAATGATTTTCATGAGAGAAGATAAAATGACTTCTTCAAATCATATGAAATATGAGTTGGGAGTTTAAAAAAATCAAATTCAAAGTCCTTTTGAAATTATTTTCAATTTGGAGTTATTTGGGTTTTATTCAAATTATTTTTCTCCAAAAATAAAATATACGGAAAATAGGGTAAAATGATTCCCTACAATAGAAAATTGGAGAGAAATAAATTTGAAATCATTTTGGTATTTTTAAAAGGATTTTTGTGTGGTTTTATTGCAACAGTAGCACTTTTTACTTTATTTAAAATTTTGTGGATTTTATTTGATGCTAGAAAAATGTTCAAGCCGTAGAAAATCTTTTTCTGAAATTTTTGATATATTATGTGCCTATATAATATTTTTTTTATTATTTTTCTTTTTCTAGAAAAATGTTTTAAAAAAAGGACCGGCCGGCCCGGGCCGGCCCAGTTCGCCAGCAAAGTAGCGTAAGTATTTCCCTCAGTTTTTGAGAACCAAGGTATCAATCCAGTAGGAGGCCACGCACGAGTCCCTCGCATCTACACAAACAAATAAATCCTCGCAACCAAACGCGATAAGGGGTTGTCAATCCCTACACGGTCACTTACGAGAGTGAGATCTGATAGATATGATAAGATAATATTTTTGGTATTTTTATGATAAAGATGCAAAGTAAAGAAAGTAAAATAAAAACGGCGTCAGAAATAGCTTGTTGTCGGGAAATTAATATGATGGAAAATACACCCGGGGGCCATAGGTTTCACTAGTGGCTTCTCTCATGAGCATAAATATTACGGTGGGTGAATAAAGTACTGTTGAGCAATTGACAGAATTGAGCATAGTTATGAGAATATCTAGGTATGATCATATATATAGGCATCACGTCCGAGACAAGTAGACCGACTCCTGCCTGCATCTACTACTATTACTCCACACATCGACCGCTATCCATCATGCATCTAGAGTATTAAGTTCATAAGAACAGAGTAACGCCTTAAGCAAGATGACATGATGTAGAGGGATAAACTCATGCAATATGATATAAACCCCATCTTGTTATCCTCGATGGCAACAATAAAATACGTGCCTTGCTGCCCCTACTGTCACTGGGAAAGGACACCGCAAGATTGAACCCAAAGCTAAGCACTTTCTCCCATTGCAAGAAAGATCAATCTAGTAGGCCAAACCAAACTGATAATTCGAAGAGACTTGCAAAGATAACCAATCATACATAAAAGAATTCAGAGAAGATTCAAATATTGTTCATAGATAAACTTGATCATAAACCCACAATTCATCGGTCTCAACAAACACACCGCAAAAGAAGATTACATTGAATAGATCTCCACTAGAGAGGGGGAGAACATTGTATTGAGATCCAAAAAGAGAGAAGAAGCCATCTAGCTAATAACTATGGACCCGAAGGTCTGAAGTAAACTACTCGCACATCATCAGAGAGGCTATGGTGTTGATGTAGAAGCCCTCCGTGATCGATGCCTCCTCCGGCGGAGCTCCGGAACAGGCCCCAAGATGGGATCTCACGGGTACAGAAGGTTGCGGCGGTGGAATTAGGTTTTTGGCTCCGTATCTGGTAGTTTGGGGGTACGTAGGTATATATAGGAGGAAGGAGAACATCGGTGGAGCAACAGGGGGCCCACGAGGGTGGAGGGCGCGCCTGGGGGGAGGGGGGGTAGGCGCGCCCCCTACCTCGTGCCCTCCTGGTTGATGTCTTGATGTAGGGTCCAAGTCCTCTGGATCACGTTCGTTCCGAAAATCACGTTCCCGAAGGTTTCATTCCGTTTGGACTCCGTTTGATATTCTTTTTCTGCGAAACTCTAAAATAGGCAAAAACAACAATTCTGGGCTGGGCCTCCGGTTAATAGGTTAGTCCCAAAAAAATATAAAAGTGTATAATAAAGCCCTATAATGTCCAAAACAGAATATAATATAGCATGGAACAATAAAAAATTATAGATACGTTGGAGACGTATCAAGCATCCCCAAGCTTAATTCCTGCTCGTCCTGGAGTAGGTAAATGATAAAGATAGAATTTTTGATGTGGAATGCTACTTGGAATAATTTCAATGTAATTCTTCTTAATTGTGGTATGAATATTCAGATCCGAAAGATTCAAGACAAAAGTTTAACATTGACATAAAAATAATAATACTTCAAGCATACTAACTAAGAAATTATGTCTTCTCAAAATAACATGGCCAAAGAAAGTTATCCCTACAAAATCATATAGTCTGGCTATGCTGTATATTCACCACACAAAATATTTAAATCATGCACAACCCCGATGACAAGCCAAGCAATTGTTTCATACTTTTGACGTTCTCAAATTTTTTCAATCTTCACGCAATACATGAGCGTGAGCCATGGACATAGCACTATATGTGGAATAGAATGGTGGTTGTGGAGAAGACAAAAAGGAGAAGATAGTCTCACATCAACTAGGTGTATCAACGGGCTATGGAGATGCCCATCAATAGATATCAATGTGAGTGAGTAGGGATTGCCATGCAACGGATGCACTAGAGCTATAAGTATATGAAAGCTCAACAAAAGAAACTAAGTGGGTGTGCATCCAACTCGCTTGCTCACGAAGACCTAGGGCATTTTGAGGAAGCCCATCATTGGAATATACAAGCCAAGTTCTATAATGAAAAATTCCCACTAGTATATGAAAGTGATATCATAGGAGACTCTCTATCATGAAGATCATGGTGCTACTTTGAAGCACAAGTGTGGTAAAAGGATAATAACATTGTCCCTTCTCTCTTTTTCTCTCATTCATTTTTTTATTTGCGCCTTTTTATTATGGCCTCTTTTTTTTATTTCGTCTGGATCTCATCCCGACTTGTGGGGGCATCTGTAACGCCCCAAGACCGACGCTGCAGACGCCTTCCATGTTTTTCGTTGTTGGTCATGTGTTTCGTTTGTTTGTTGCATTTCATCATCGCATCATGCGCATTGCATTCACATGTTTTCTTAAAACTTGCACCCGTTCGTAGTTGCCGCGATCCCCTTGCCTTCGTTGACCGTTCCGAGACCAACCGTGTTTTCGGTTCCCTCTTGTCAAGCCACCTAACCTCTCTCGTCAGCCCGCGGCCCCCTCGCGTGTGCGTCCGAAACTTCCCCGAACCCGAACGGGACTATCATTACCGTCGCGTCCAAATCATCTCCAAACATCCCTAAAATATCATTGGTTCTTTGTTGGACTCCTCTAACCTATTTATTCCGGGCCGTCTAATTTCGATCGGGGGGACTAGATCGTCCTTAATCTAACTCACTCGCTATATATATATATATATATATATATATATATATATATATATATATATATATATATATATATATATATATATATATATATATATATTAGCCTATTCCCTAGACCGAATCCCTAATTTCTAGGGATCCTTCTAGCCCCCGCCACCCCTGTCCATTCTCTCCTTCCTCGGAATCTTCCTCGATCCAAAATTCCACCCAACCAGCTAGCTCCTCCCAAGCCTTCCTCGATCATCCATCCACTCCACAAGCCACCCACGAGCTCCCTCACATGGCGCCCTTGTGAACCAGGCCAAGCGGCCGGAGTACCAGGACTCCCCCGCGCCTCGTCGCTGATTGGAACCGTGCCTCCTCTGCCATCCCCGCGCTGGACTCCGCTACTGCCTCCCCAGCGACCCGAGAGCGTTGCCTCCTCTGCTTCGATGCAGGAGGACGACGGCCTCGCTCATGCGCACCTTCAGCGCCAGCTGGGCCGCACCGGTCCGCCGTCCCAAGAACCAGCAGCCGGCTTGCCCTGCTCCTGCCTCCCCCAGATCCGCGTTGCACCGGCGCCCTTCGATTCCCGCATCGCCGGCGAGCATCATCAGGCCCCAGGTCGCGTGGCCATCGCCCTCGCCTTCCCTCTTCTTTCTTCTTTTCCGTTCTGCTCCATCCTCTCTGAAAAATCCCTCTCCCTCTCTTTCTTCAAGTGCACAGGAGGTGCTCCGCCCGTTGCTGCTGTTCGCAGGAGCACCGCTGCCCCGGATCCGCCGTGGCCCTGCTGTTCGCCGAGCTCCCTGCCGCGCCGAAGTCCCGCCGCTTCCCTCGCCTGCGACGACCGTCCCTGCTCTTCCGCGCCAAGCCAGCGGCACCGTGGCCTCGCCTCTGCTTCGAGCAGGCGAAGGAGGCGCGCCAGCCTCGATCCCCTGCCTCCTCTGCTTCGTGGTCGCGTTGACCGCATCGGCCAGATGCGTGCAGCCCAGCAGCCGGCCTGCCCGGCCTCCTCCACCGACTGGGCCATGGCCCATGGTGAGCAGCGCCCAGCCCCTCTTCTGTGCATGTTGGGCCAGCCAGTTTCAGCCCAGTGCATGTTTTTTCCCTGCCTGCGATTTTATCAATTATCCAGAGACAGCAGTTTTTCAGAAAACCCCTTAATGTTCATGCATCAATAATTCACAAACCATGCATCAGAATTAAATAAACTATATATGTAACTTGCTTAGTTTTTCATCTAGTTTCATAATATGCTACTTTCATCTATGTTTAAAATGTTTAAAATGCTGTTTGATTAAATTTGCTTAAATGCCATGTTAAAATGTTTTATTTCATAACTAAATAACCGTAGCTCCGAATTAAATAAACTTTATATGTAAATGGGGTAGAAAATGCCTAGTTTAACATGGTGCACTCATCTTGCATGTTTAACAACTCTAAAATATGGTTTAGGGCAGAACAGTACCAAATCTAAAATATGCACATGAGGATTTTCCGGAATTGTTGTTTGTTATTTCCGGCCTCATTTAAACTTGCCTAAATAGTTAGTTTACTTATGCTTCACCTCTTTCCATGTTAATCAATATTTAATATTGTTGGGTACATAAACGAGAGAGAACTAAATATTTGATGTGGTGTTTCGTCAATATGCAACTCGTTGCATATTGAGCTCCACTTAATTTGTCGTATTGTTTGTGCACTTTGCCATGCCATGCCTCAGTAAACTGGACATGCATCATACTTGTTTGTGCATCAGGCCATGCTTATGTGATGGTTGTTTACCATGTTGTTTGCTTCTTTCCGATTGCGCTTCTCCTTGATAGTTCCGGTTACGTTGCGATTGTGAGGATTCGTTCGACTACGTCCGTTTGTCTTCTTCATGGACTCGTTTTTCTTCCTTGCGGGATCTCAGGCAAGATGACCATACCCTCGAAATCACTTCTATCTTTGCTTGCTAGTTGTTCGCTCTATTGCTATGCCGCGCTACCTACCACTTGCTATATCATGCCTCCCATATTGCCATGTCAAGCCTCTAACCCACCTTTCCTAGCAAACCGTTGTTTGGCTATGTTACCGCTTTGCTCAGCCCCTCTTATAGCGTTGCTAGTTGCAGGTGAAGATGAAGATTGCTCCATGTTGGAACATGATGATTTTGGGATATCACAATATCTCTTATTTAATTAATGCATCTATATACTTGGTAAAGGGTGGAAGGCTCGGCCTTATGCCTGGTGTTTTGTTCCACTCTTGCCGCCTTAGTTTCCGTCATACCGGTGTTATGTTCCTTGATTTTGCGTTCCTTACACGGTTGGGGTTATGGGACCCCCTTGATAGTTCGCTGTGAATAAAACTCCCCCAGCAAGGCCCAACCTTGGTTTTAACATTTGCCACCTAAGCCTTTTTCCCTTGGGTTCTGCAGACTCAAGGGTCATCTTTATTTTACCCCCCGGGCCAGTGCTCCTCTGACTGTTGGTCCAAACTAGAGCACCGTGCGGGACTGTCCCTTGGCAACTTGGGTTATTTTGGTACCTGTACGCTTAGCTTATCCGGTGTGCCCTAAGAACGAGATATGTGCAGCTCCTATTAGGATTTGTCGCCACAGCGGGCGGTCTTGCTGGTCTTGTTTTACCATTGTCGAAATGTCTTGTAACCGGGATTCCGAGTCTGATCGGGTCTTCCCGGGAGAAGGAATATCCTTCGTTGATCGTGAGAGCTTGTGATGGGCTAAGTTGGGACACCCCTGCAGGGTATAAACTTTCGAGAGCCGTGCCCGCGGTTATGTGGCAGATGGGAATTTGTTAATTTCCGGTTGTAGAGAAATTGACACTTGACTTTATTAAAATGCATCAACCGCGTGTGTAGCCGTGATGGTATCTTTTCGGCGAAGTCCGGGAAGGGAACACGGTTCTTGTCTTATGGTTGTGCGTAAGTAGTTTCAGGATCACTTCTTGATCACTTCTAGCTTCTCGACCATTGAGTTGCTTCTCTTCTCTCTCTTATTTGCGTATGTTAGCCACCATATTTGCTTAGTGCTTGCTGCAGCTCCACCTCATTACCCCATCCTTCCTATAAGCTTAAATAGTCTTGATCTCACGGCTTTGAGATTGCTGAGTCCTCGTGACTCACAGATTCTACCAAAACAGTTATAGGTGCCGACAATACCAGTGCAGGTGACGCAACCGAGCTCAAGTGGGAGCTCGAGGAGGACCTTTGATCGTTTCTATGTTTCGTTTCCTGATGATCAGTAGTGGAGCCCAGTTGGGACGATCAGGGATCTAGCATTTGGGGTTGTCTTCTTTTATTTTGGTTCCGTAGTCAGACCTTGATTATACTATGATGATGTATGTTTAATTCATGTATTGTGTGAAGTGGCGATTGTAACCCAACTCTTTATCCCTTTCTTATTCAGTACATGGGATTGTGTGAAGATGACCCTTCTTGTGACAAAACCACCATGTGGTTATGCCTCTAAATCATGCCTCGACACGTGGGAGATATAGCCGCATCGTGGGTGTTACAAGTTGGTAATCAGAGCCATCCCCGACTTAGGAGCCCCCTGCTTGATCGAATTGCTGACGTTGTTGAGTCTAGAACAAAATGTTTTGAGTCTTAGGATTATATATATCGGAGAGTAGGATTCTTTTACTCCTCAGTCTCTTCCTCGCTGTGGTGAGGCCTCCTGATGTAGATGTTTTGACTTTCCTCTCCTGAAATTTCACTAAATTTTTCTTGGATCACGCGGGTATCTTGGAATCGTTCTGATGGTTTTGTGATGAGAACATTGTACTTGGTGCCTCCTGACATTTAGGGGTTGTGGCAGTGTTCTGGGGAGTTCAGCTCCGAGGTGTTGTCGTCACAATTTTATCGTTGCAGTTCTGGAATACCTGAGTTTCGCCGACATCGAAAATTTCTTTTATGCAGTTGTTGGTGAGAGCACCTCGACGCCACCCAGTACTGGGGCGGGAGTTCGGGAGTATTGCCATAGCTCGTATAACGGATGCTTTTCGAAGGTTGAGGTACACGATTTCCGGAGTTTTCTTGGTTATGTGTTGACGGATGGATACAACTGGATCTAGGGATTGTTAGTTTGGGTGAGATATATTGCGTCCCCTGTATCCCCAACACCAGATTGCATAACCAGAAAGTTTCGGGAGTTTATAAGTGGGAATTCAAGTATCTCGTAGGATATCTTTCCAACACACACATGATACGATATGGGATCTATCATATGTTTGTTTCCGGCTTATTCTGCAAGCCAAATCCTTTGTTTTGTTTTGAGTTGTGGTATTCAAGTTTCTTCAATGTCAAGTGTTGATTCCATACCTTTTCTAAACAGTGTTCTCATATTTCTATGGGTGTACTAATCCTTCTTGATCACTGAGGTTGTCATGTCAACTCTTTTCCAACCGACGTGCTTCTCTTCAAGTGGATCCGATCATTCCAACATTCGCAAGATCAATTCTAAGCTTTTTCTCAACGGTGTTCGTTTCATCCGACCCAAGTTGCCTTTGTTTTCCCACCCTCCCACCCTTTTCTTCAAGGACTCAGATTTCTTAATCAAGTATCCCTTTTATTGATGCGTAGTCTCTTCATTCTTTTCTTTCAATGTTCTTATCCGGTGATTTCCCATGAAGATACTAACGGAGCTTCAAGTTTATTATTCTTCGTTCTTTTTCTTCTCCGGTGGATTCAATTCAAGCTTTGTCGATCATAACCTTTCATCGTTTCAAATGTGTTCTCATGCCGGTGCACCTCTTAATCATCCACCTCTTGCTATTCATGTTTATCTAGAGTGCTGAAGGTATCCCAGAGGATTCATGTTTCTATTCTTAATCCTTTCTAGCTATTTCGAGGTCTTACCTTATTCAAGCCATTTAATTGAACCGGCGCAATCTCTCTTTTAAATTGTTCAACGGTGTATCTTTTGAGTGGGCCCTAACCCACAGGTCTTTTCCCCAGGATCTTACCTAACTCTTCTAATTTTTCTGGAGTTATTCCCAAATTCTTCTCAAAGTGTGACGTAAGAATGAATTGTCATCCGTCATATGTCTTTCTCCAAGATCTTTCAAATTCTTTCATCATTGATTCAACCTTTTTATTCTTCATTCCGGAGTGTCTCAACAAATCATGGTGGTGTTTCTCGTCGTCATTCTCGGATTTTGAAGACCGAAGAAGAGTTCCTCTTAAATCCTTGCACGTTCTCTTAAAGATTCATGGTTCTAGCGTTATACCATCCTCTCATAATTGTTTTTGATTGTGAGAATTCTTTTCACCCATCTGGAGCAATTCAGGAGTCTTTTTAGTTTGACTCTCCGGAGCCATCATCTCAGAATTATTCATTCCAGCTTTCAGCTCTCGTTCTCCAAATCTTACCGGTGCATCATTCAAGTATTCTCTAATCAGCTCGTGATCTCTTCGTTCATTTGTATCTAAATTCTCTCAAGTATCTTCGTTCTTTTTCTAATTCGTCCTGGTGTTTCGCTATCTTTTCTTTGTTCATTTTCAATTCTTACGGTGGTTCATCATGTCACATTTCTTCTCCGAATGATCTATCTGGCAGAAGTTGGCATTTTCTTCTCCATTCCTTATTCCAATGATCTATCTTCTATTTCTTCTTCCGGAGGCATTGTGATGTTGCTCTCTTCGACCCATCTTCTTGTTTTGTCAAGATCATGTTCTTTCCTCGCTTATCCATTTAACCGGAGTGTTGTGTCACCTCTTCAATTTCTTTTCTTCTTTTCAAGTTTTCCTTCTCTTTTCAACCGGAGTGCTGTCCAAATTCTATCATTCTTGTTCCTTAGCTATCACGTTATACCGGTGGTTTCATATTCTCTTTGATCCGTTAAGCTCTTGTTTCATGTCTTTCAACCTACAAGGTTCTCACAATGTTCCTTGTTCCTCTTTGACAACGGAGTGTTTTCAACTTCTTGCATCTCTGTTGGATTCCTTCTTTCAATTTTTCCAACCTCTCAAGGTTCGTTGGTTTCACTTTTTGTCAAAGAAGCAACTTTGTTTTACCTCTTCCTCTTCCGCTTTTCTCCGGTGCCATCCTAGATCTCGGGACGAGATCCTCTTGTAGCGGTGGAGTGTTGTAACGCCCCAGGGCCGACGCTGCAGACGCCTTCCATGTTTTTCATTGTCATGTGTTTCGTTTGTTTGTTGCATTTCATCATCGCATCATGCGCATTGCATTCACATGTTTTCTTAAAACTTACACCCGTTCATAGTTGCCGCGTTCCCCTTACCTTCGTTGACCGTTCCGAGACCAACCATGTTTTCGGTTCCCTCTTGTCAAGCCACCTATCCTCTCTCGTCAGCTCGCGGCCCCCTCGCATGTGCGTCCAAAACATCCCCGAACCCAATCCGGACTATCTTTACCGTCGCCTCCATATAATCTCCAAACATCCCTAAAATATAATTGGTTCTTTGTTGGACTCCTCTAACCTATTTATTCCGGGCCGTCTGATTTCGATCGGAGGGACTAGATCGTCCTTAATCTAACTCACTCACTATATATATATATATATATATATATATATATATATATATATATATATATATATATATATATATATTAGCCTATTACCTAGACCGAATCCCTAATTTCTAGGGATCCTACTAGCCGCCGCCACCGCTGTCCATTCTCTCCTTCCTCAGGATCTTCCCCGATCCAAAATTCCACCCAACCAGCTAGCTCCTCCCAAGCCTTCCTCGATCATCCATCCACTCCACCAGCCACCCACGAGCTCCCTCACATGGCGCCCTTGTGCATCGGGCCAAGCCGCCGGAGTACCAGGACTCCCCCGCGCCTCGTCGCCGATTGGAACCGTGCCTCCTCTGCCGTCCCCGTGCTGGACTCCGCTGCTGCCTCCCCAGCGACCCGAGAGCATTGCCTCCTCTGCTTCGATGCAGGAGGACGACGACCTCGCTCGTGCGCACCTTCAGCGCCAGCTGGGCCGCGCCGGTCCGCTGTCCCAAGGCCAAGCAGCCGGCTTGCCCTGCTCCTGCCTCCCCCAGATCAGCGTTGCGCCGGTGCCCTTCGGTTCCCGCACCGCCGGTGAGCATCATCAGGCCCCAGGTCGCGTGGCCATCGCCCTCGCCTTCCCTCTTCTTTCTTCTTTTCCGTTCTGCTCCATCCTCTCTGAAAAATCCCTCTCCCTCTCTTTCTTCAAGTGCACAGGAGGTGCTCCGCCCGTTGCTGCTGTTCGCAGGAGCACTGGCGCCCCGGATCCGCCGTGGCGCTGCCGTCCGCCGAGCTCCCTGCCGCGCCGAAGTCCCGCCGATTCCCTCGCCTGCGACGACCGCCCCTGCTCTTCCGCGCCAAGCCAGCGGCGCCGTGGCCTCGCCTCTGCTTCGAGCAGGCGAAGGAGGCGCGCGAGCCTCGATCCCTTGCCTCCTCTGCTTCGTGGTCGCGTTGACCGCATCGGCCAGATGCATGCAGCCCAGCAGCCGGCCTGCCGGCCTCCTCCACCGTCTGGGCCATGGCCCATGGTGAGCAGCGCCCAGCCCCTCTTCTGTGCATGTTGTGCTAGCCAGTTTCAGCCCAGTGCATGTTTTTTCCCTGCCTGCGATTTTATCAATTATCCAGAGACTGCAGTTTTTCAGAAAACCCTTTAATGTTCATGCATCAATAATTCACGAACCACGCATCAGAATTGAATAAACTATATATGTAACTTGCTTAGTTTTTCATCTAGTTTCATAATATGCTACTTTCATCTATGTTTAAAATGCTGTTTGATTAAATTTGCTTAAATGCCATGTTAAAATGTTTTATTTCATAACTAAATAACCGTAGCTCCGAATTAAATAAACTTTATATGTAAATGGGGTAGAAAAATGCCTAGTTTAACATGGTGCACTCATCTTGCATGTTTAACAATTCTAAAATACGGTTTAGGGCAGAACAGTACCAAATCTAAAATATGCACATGAGGATTTTCCGGAATTGTTGTTTGTTATTTCCGGCCTCATTTAAACTTGCCTAAATAGTTAGTTTACTTATGCTTCACCTCTTTCCATGTTAACCAACATTTAATATTGTTGGGTACATAAACGAGAGAGAACTAAATATTTGATATGGTGTTTCGTCAATATGCAACTCGTCGCATATTGAGCTCCACTTAATTTGTAGTATTGTTTGTGCACTTTGCCATGCCATGCCTCATTAAACTGGACATGCATCATACTTGTTTGTGCATCATGCCATGCTTATGTGATGGTTGTTTACCATGTTGTTTGCTTCTTTCCGGTTGCGCTTCTCCTTGATAGTTCCGGTTACGTTGCGATTGTGAGGATTCATTCGACTACGTCCGTTTGTCTTCTTCATGGACTCGTTTTTCTTCCTTGCGGGATCTCAGGCAAGATGACCATACCCTCGAAATCACTTCTATCTTTGCTTGCTAGTTGTTCGCTCTATTGCTATGCCGCGCTACCTACCACTTGCTATATCATGCCTCCCATATTGCCATGTCAAGCCTCTAACCCACCTTTCCTAGCAAACCGTTGTTTGGCTATGTTACCGCTTTGCTCAGCCCCTCTTATAGCGTTGCTAGTTGCAGGTGAAGATGAAGATTGCTCCATGTTGGAACATGATGATTTTGGGATATCACAATATCTCTTATTTAATTAATGCATCTATATACTTGGTAAAGGGTGGAAGGCTCGGCCTTATGCCTGGTGTTTTTTTCCACTCTTGCCGCCCTAGTTTCCGTCATACCGGTGTTATGTTCCTTGATTTTGCGTTCCTTACGCGGTTGGGGTTATGGGGCCCCCTTGACAGTTCGCTATCAATAAAACTCCTCCAGCAAGGCCCCACCTTGGTTTTAACATTTTCCACCTAAGCCTTTTTCCCTTGGGTTCTGCAGACTCAAGGGTCATCTTTATTTTACCCCCCGGGCCAGTGCTCCTCTGAGTGTTGGTCCAAACTAGAGCACCGTGTGGGACCGTCCCTTGGCAACTTGGGTTATGTTGGTACCTGTACGCTTAGCTTATCCGGTGTGCCCTGAGAACGAGATATGTGCAGCTCCTATCGGGATTTGTTGGCACAGCGGGCGGTCTTGCTGGTCTTGTTTTACCATTGTCGAAATGTCTTGTAACCGGGATTCCGAGTCTGATCGGGTCTTCCCGGGAGAAGGAATATCCTTCGTTGATCGTGACAGCTTGTGATGGGCTAAGTTGGGACACCCCTGCAGGGTATAAACTTTCGAGAGCCATGCCCGCGGTTATGTGGCAGATGGGAATTTGTTAATGTCCGGTTGTAGAGAACTTGACACTTGACTTAATTAAAATGCATCAACCGCGTGTGTAGCCGTGATGGTCTCTTTTCGGCGGAGTCCGGGAAGTGAACACGGTTCTTGTGTTATGGTTGTGCGTAAGTAGTTTCAGGATCACTTCTTGATCACTTCTAGCTTCTCGACCGTTGCATTGCTTCTCTTCTCGCTCTTATTTGCGTATGTTAGCCACCATATTTCCTTAGTTCTTGCTGCAGCTCCACCTCATTACCCCATCCTTCCTATAAGCTTAAATAGTCTTGATCTCGCGGGTGTGAGATTGCTGAGTACTCGTGACTCACAGATTCTACCAAAACAGTTGCAGGTGCCGACGATACCAGTGCAGGTGACGCAACCGAGCTCAAGTGGGAGCTCGAGGAGGACCTTTGATCGTTTCTATGTTTCGTTTCCTGATGATGAGTAGTGGAGCCCAGTTGGGACGATCGGGGATCTAGCATTTGGGGTTGTCTTCTTTTATTTTGGTTCCGTAGTCGGACCTTGATTATACTCTGATGATGTATGTTTAATTCATGTATTGTGTGAAGTGGCCATTGTAAGCCAACTCTTTATCCCTTTCTTATTCAGTACATGGGATTGTGTGAAGATGACCCTTCTTGCGACAAAACCACCATGCGGTTATGCCTCTAAATCATGCCGCGACACGTGGGATATATAGCCGCATCGTGGGTGTTACAAGTTGGTAATCAGAGCCATCCCCAACTTAGGAGCCCCCTGCTTGATCGAGTCGCTGACATTGTTGAGTCTAGAACAAAATGTTTTGAGTCTTAGGATTATATATATCGGAGAGTAGGATTCTTTTACTCCTCAGTCCCTTCGTCGCTCTGGTGAGGCCTCCTGACGTAGATGTTTTGACTTTCCTCTGCTCAAATTTCACTAAATTGTTTTTAGGATCACGCGGGTATCTTGGAATCGTTCCGATGGTTTTGTGACGAGAGCATTGTTCTTGGTGCCTCCTGACATTTAGGGGTTGTGGTAGTGTCCCGGGGAGTTGAGCTCCGAGGTGTTGTCGTCACAATTTTATCGTTGCAGTTCTGGAATACCTGAGTTTCGCCGACATCGAAAATCTCTTTTATGCAGTTGTTGGTGAGATCACCTCGACGCCACCCAGTACTGGAGCGGGAGTTCGGGAGCATTGCCATAGCTTGTATAACGGATGCTTTTCGAAGGTTGAGGTACACGATTTCCGGAGTTTTCTTGGTTATGTGTTGACGGATGGATACAACTGGATCTAGGGATTGTTAGTTTGTGTGAGATTTATTGCGTCCCCTGTATCCCCAACACCAGATTGCATAACCAGAAAGTTTCGGGAGTTTATAAGTGAGAATTCAAGTATCTCGTAGGATATCTTTCCAACACACACATGATACGATATGGGATCTATCATATGTTTGTTTCCGGCTTATTCTACAAGCCAAATCCTTTGTTTTGTTTTGAGTTGTAGTATTCGAGTTGCTTCAATGTCAAGTGTTGATTCCATACCTTTTCTAAACGGTGTTCTCATATTTCTATGGGAGTACTAATCCTTCTTGATCACTGAGGTTGTCATGTCAACTCTTTTCCAACCGACGTGCTTCTCTTCAAGTGGATCCGATCATTCCAACATTTGCAAGATCAATTCTAAGCTTTTTCTCAATGGTGTTCGTTTCATCCGACCCAAGTTGCCTTTGTTTTCCCACCCTCCCACCCTTTTCTTCAAGGACTCAGAATTCTTAATCAAGTATCCATTTTATTGATGCGAAGTCTCTTCATTCTTTTCTTTCAATGTTCTTATCCGGTGATTTCCCATGAAGATACTAACGGAGCTTCAAGTTTATTATTCTTTGTTCTTTTTCTTCTCCGGTGGATTCAATTCAAGCTTTGTCGATCATATCCTTTCATCGTTTCAAATGTTTTCTCATGCCGGTGCACCTCTTAATCATCCACCTCTTGCTATTCATGTTTATCTGGAGTGCTGAAGGTATCCCAGAGGATTCATGTTTCTATTCTTAATCCTTTCTATCTATTTCGAGGACTTACCTTATTCAAGCCATTTAGTTGAACCGGCGCAATCTCTCTTTTAAATCGTTCAACGGTGTATCTTTTGAGTGGGCCCTAACCCATAGGTCTTTTCCCCAGGATCTTACCTGACTCTTCTAATTTTTCCGGTGTTATTCCCAAGTTCTTCTCAAAGTGTGACGTAAGAATGAATTGTCATCCGTCATATGTCTTTCTCCAAGATCTTTCAAATTCTTTCATCATTGATTCAACCTTTTTATTCTTCATTCCGGAGTGTCTCAACAAATCATGGTGGTGTTTCTCGTCGTCATTCTCGGATTTTGAAGACCGAAGAAGAGTTCCTCTTAAATCCTTGCACGTTCTCCTAAAGATTCATGGTTCTAGCGTTATACCATCCTCTCATAATTGTTTTTGATTGTGAGAATTCTTTTCACCCATCTGGAGCAATTCAGGAGTCTTTTTAGTTTGACTCTCCGGAGCCATCATCTCAGAATTATTCATTCCAGCTTTCAGCTCTCGTTCTCCAAATCTTACCGGTGCATCATTCAAGTATTCTCTAATTAGCTCGTGATCTCTTCGTTCATTTGTATCTAAATTCTCTCAAGTATCTTCGTTCTTTTTCTAATTCGTCCTGGTGTTTCGCTATCTTTTCTTTGTTCATTTTCAATTCTTACGGTGGTTCGTTCAAGAGTTCTCTTCCTTGGTTATCATATCAATTCATTCGTTCTTTCCAATCCTACCGGCGGATTGTTGAAGAATTTTCTCAAGTTTGCGCTATATCTCTCTTAATCCTTTCTATGAGAATAAGTAGTATGCCAAATCCGTTGGTTGTCATCAATTTAAATTGGTGAAGGATATGCATAACATAATTCTTATTATGGTTTCATCCAAGTGATCTAGTTCCTTCTTTCCAGAGTTGTTCATCATGTCACATTTCTAAGGTTCGAGATGCTTCATCTTTTTGTTTTCCGGAGTTCCAAGCTTTCTGCATTATCTCGTCGCGAAGCTCCATCTAAATCATTGCAAGGCTTCACCTTGTGTTTTCAACTTTTCTTTCTTTTTATCACCCTTTATTACCGAGTTCTTCATGGAGGCTCTACATGGTGGTTCGTGAAGGGTTCCTTTCATTCTTCAAGTGTTCTTCAAGAATTCTCTCGAAGCTAAGATCCGCCAAGCTATACTCTAAAATAAACATGGTGTTCAACACATGTTTTGTCTTGAGGAGTTCAAGCATTCTTCAGCTTGCATTCCGAAGTGCAATTCTTTCTACCTTATCATTTGAGGTGGTGTTATGTCATTCTTGACAATTTTCTTTCATGTTTCATGATTCACAAGTTGTCAAGAATGAGATATTTAAACCCATCATTTTCTTCCTTGGAGTTATCTTGGTATAGATTTCACCAAAAGCTTTCCCTAAGGAATGTTGCTATTGTGGTGTTATCCCAATGTTCCAAGTTATCTCTCTATCACCTTGGTGGGAGAAGTGTTTCATCTCACTGGTGTTATCAATTATATTATTTGTTTTCGTTAGTGGCAGAATTGCAACTCAAATTTTGAGGTCTTTTCCATAAGCCCACTACAAGCTTATCCTTTCGTTGTTGGTTTTCCAACGACTCCGTTCTAACCTTCTTGGAAGTGTGCTTTCCAAGATCATTTGTGGCAGAAGTTGGCATTTTCTTCTCCATTCCTTATTCCAATGATCTATCTTCTATTTCTTCTTCCGGAGGCATTGTGATGTTGCTCTCTTCGACCCATCTTCTTGTTTTGTCAAGATCATGTTCTTTCCTCGCTTATCCATTTAACCGGAGTGTTGTGTCACCTCTTCAATTTCTTTTCTTCTTTTCAAGTTTTCCTTCTCTTTTCAACCGGAGTGCTGTCCAAATTCTATCATTCTTGTTCCTTAGCTATCACGTTATACCGGTGGTTTCATATTCTCTTTGATCCGTTAAGCTCTTGTTTCATGTCTTTCAACCTACAAGGTTCTCACAATGTTCCTTGTTCCTCTTTGACAACGGAGTGTTTTCAACTTCTTGCATCTCTGTTGGATTCCTTCTTTCAATTTTGCCAACCTCTCAAGGTTCGTTGGATTCACTTTATGTCAAAGAAGCAACTTTGTTTTACCTCTTCCTCTTCCGCTTTTCTCCGGTGCCATCCTAGATCTCGGGACGAGATCCTCTTGTAGCGGTGGAGTGTTGTAACGCCCCAGGGCCGACGCTGCAGACGCTTTCCATGTTTTTTGTTGTTGGTCATGTGTTTCGTTTGTTTGTTGCATTTCATCATCGCATCATGCGCATTGCATTCACATGTTTTCTTAAAACTTGCACCCGTTCATAGTTGCCGCGTTCCCCTTGCCTTCGTTGACCGTTCCGAGACCAACCGTGTTTTCGGTTCCCTCTTGTCAAGCCACCTAACCTCTCTCGTCAGCTCGCGGCCCCCTCGTGTGTGCGTACAAAACTTCCCCGAACCCGAACTGGACTATCGTTACCATCGCGTCCAAATCATCTCCAAACATCCCTAAAATATCATTGGTTCTTTGTTGGACTCCTCTAACCTATTTATTCCGGGCCGTCTGATTTCGATCGGAGGGACTAGATCGTCCTTAATCTAACTCACTCGCTATATATATATTAGCCTATTCCCTAGACCCAATCCCTAATTTCTAGGGATCCTCCTAGCCGCCGCCACCCCCTGTCCATTCTCTCCTTCCTCGGGATCTTCCCCGATCCAAAATTCCACCCAACCAGCTAGCTCCTCCCAAGCCTTCCTCGATCATCCATCCACTCCACCAGCCACCCACGAGCTCCCTCACATGGCGCCCTTGTGCATCGGGTCAAGCCGCCGGAGTATGTCACGACCGGTTTTTCAATAAAATAATTATTGAGAGACCAATCCCTTTGACGGACCAGCGAGGAAGAATTCCTTCTCACTGGTAGACAATATCTTGGTCACAGAAGAAAAATACCAGGAGTACTAAATATAATACAAGGTTGAGCAGAGACTGCCCAACAATTTATTACATGCACGCCGCTAAAACAAGACGGCGGATAGGGTGGCAAACTACTAACTCACGATAATAACAGTGGTGGAAATATCATCGCGAAGCGAGTGATATTATTCCAGAAGACTACAACTCTTCGAGCGTCGGAGTGAGGCTCGAGAAGACTTATTGCGGGTGGCGGAAGCGTATACAATACAAGTGACCAATATCCGGGATCGCGCAGGACTGACTGGGACTCCTCTAGGCATCGGACGCGCTATCAAACTCTTCATCCAAGAGATCGCCTTCGTCAACATCTGGCCAAATCAACAAGCCAGGTGAGTACTATGAAAGTACTCGCAAGACAGTTCGGACATAAGACATAACAAATGCAAACATGAAGCATATGAACAAGTTAACCCGTGCGATCAGACATAGAGATAATAAATACTGGGTGCCAAGCGAGGGTCTGAATGACGCCTCGAGCGGAAACTGCAGAATAGTAATACTGGTGCCAAACGAGTGTCTGAAAGACACCTCGAGCGGAAAATGCGGAATAATAATACAGGTGCCAAACGAGTGTCTGAAAGACTCCTCGAGCGGAAAATGCGGAATAATAATACAGGTGCCAAACGAGTGTCTGAAAGACTCCTCGAGCGGAAAATGCGGAATAATAATGCCACAGTCGGGCGCCGAGGCGACACCACATAAAGGGCTTATAACAGGAAATAAAGATAGTGCATGCCACAATCGGACGTCTGGGCGACATCACATAAAGGGCTTATATTTAAAGTAAGAAACAAGAACACGCCACAGTCGGACGTCTGCGCGACGTCACATAAAGGGCTTATATCACAGCTCAATAATACAATCGTTCGGGAACATAAATTATCACAAGCATGCGACAAATATAAAGTTAGTCCATCCACAGGAATAACAATAAAACTGGATTTACCACTTGAGCTTGTTCACCGGGGACAAGTTTTTCACACGGATAGATATGGATATAATGTTTACACTACTTGATCATGGATACGATGATTTGGAAAGAATTGACTCTGCAGAGTTTGTACTTAATCACAGCCAACGGATTTCAGTAGTCACGGGGACTAGTTCCGTCTACGGTGTTTTGGAAGAAACACGTCTAACCAGTACACACCCAATTCAACCATCCGAAGCCAGGGATCACCCTCGGCAACATTCAAGAAAAACCTTGAGACGGGGAGGCTACAACCTCGCGTAGCATGGGATCAAATTTCTATACGCGCGCTCTAAGGGGGTGCCCCCCCTCTCGGTCCCAACCGGAAACACCCATGCCCCCTGACCGGATGACTGGCTTTAATCCTGGGCCAAGGTACCATCATCCCGGCCTCTCTGTTTGGTGTGTACACGGAAAGAGGTTACCAACGTACTAAACCGCATCCTGGCAATGAGACATGTGGTAGCACGGAAAGGGGAAAGAACGGTAACGTGGCTCCAACCACGTTAACGTCGGAGGAAGTCGGATGACGCAAGGCTGGTATGCTACAACAGTACCACCTTGCTGCCCTTAATGTCACCACATGATTTGGCCATCTCTCATCAGAGATCATCGCAACTTTGGAACATGCGGGAAAAGAACGATAACGTGGCTCCAACCACGTTAACGTCGGAGAAATTCGGATGACACAAGGCTGGTATGCTACAACAGTACCACCTTGCTGCCCTTCATGTCACCACATGATTAGGCCATCTCTCATCAGAGATCATCGCGACTTTGGAACAACCGGGTCGTTGCCTTACAAGCAACGAGGTATTTACCGACACTCATATGCCACGCACAAACTCTCACGTGAACATGTAAAACACCTGTCATATCAAATGTTCAAAACATGCTTGCCTGGTTCGGAGAAGTCGGAGTCTAGCTCGGCGAAGTTCGCGGCTCCTTCACCTCTTCCGGAACCTACGGCAATCACGAAACGGGTACTAACGTGAAAACCAACACTTGCATAGAAACTTTTCCAAATAATTTTCAAATAAATCCCATAAAAAACTAGACAAAATTTGAAGATTGTCAGAAAAAGAATCACTCAAAAATTCCTTTTTATTAAAAAGTTATAAAGGTTTCTGTCCAGGGACTTATCTGTAATGAAACAGAAAAGTTCCAGGGTTTTAACTGAGAAAACAGAAAACGCTTCGGTTGGGAATGCGTAAGCGCAAAGGAGAAAACGTATTTGCCCGAAGGCGCCAACAGAAAACAGTTCGGAGGAGAATAGAATAGAGGCTGACAGGCGGGGTCCACCTGTCAGGTTTAAAAAGCTCGCCGGCGCCCGAAGACTGCGGTGGACGCCGGCGTCGAACCACGGCGAGTTAGGAGAAACGGAGGGTACCAAGAGCTTCAGCGTCTTCTTCCGCGTCGGTGGGTGGTGGACTCGTCCAACGGGGAGCACCACGTCGACGGCGACACTATCTCCGGCGGACGGCGGCTCGGGTGAGGATGGGGGACTCCGGTGGAGGGCTGCAAACTACGAATTGAGGCGCGGGTCAGAACGAGGGATGCAAGGTGAAGCTACTAGCAAGAGAATGGAGGCAGAGGAGCGCACACGGGGGCGAATCGGGCTGGATCCCGTGGCGGGTCGCGGCGGCCGGAGTCGAGGAAGGGGACCTCCTCGGGGCTCTACCAGTGGCTAGGCTTGCTCTAGGGGGAGTGCAGGGATGGTGGGTGCTCGAGTTGAAGCTCGGGGCCTCTATTTATAGGCAGATCGACGGGGTGGCCATGAACGGAGAATCTCCGGCGAGCGATTACGGCGGAGCAGTGGATTGGCAGGAGGTTTGAGTGGCCAGGCAGCATCAGTGGAGGTTACTGGAGTCGTTTCACAGCTAAACGGGGTCGGTCTTGGCGTAATGGCGTCGGTCCACGGTGAGGTGACCGCACGGGCTCAACGGCGGTAGAGAGCGTGCTCCGCGCCTTGCGGTTCACGACGAGAGCGGCAGCGCGTTCGGGGGAGTGGAAGGCCACGCGGCGAGCTCCGGTGGTTTGGGCGGCGCTGGGTCGCGTCGTCGGCGCCGTGTCTCCCGCTGGCGTCCGCAAAGCCGCCGCCGGCGTCGGTCACGGGGCGGCGCACCTTCTGCTACTCGTCGCTGACGCCCGCAAGGCGCCAGGCGTTCGTGCGGTGCAGGAACAAGAGGGCGGGGACGAGGAGCAAGGCGACGCGGTGGTACTGGCGAGATCGATGTCCTTCTCCGAAGAAAACGACAGCAAGCCACTGACTGAATCTCTGAATTTTCCTGAACTTGATACAGACAGTGCACTGCAGGTGTTCGACAGGAGGATTTTGCAATGAGATAAATTTTTCTGGAGCTGTAACTTGGTGAGGTGACTACTCCATGCACCCAGAGGCTGCCTGATTTTACTTGGAATTTTTGGAGAAGGTTTTGAATGAATTTCACCAAATTTGACAAATCTGGTCCAAACTTGCAGCAGGTGTAGTTTGAAAAATTTGAACTGAAGCTCAGTGGATTTTCATGGTTCTTGGTTGAGGGTTCAAAGGACTAGGAGGGGAAAAAGGTTTGGGGGCAAAAATCAAGACAGAAAGTGGAGTTCCTTTGCAAATCTCCAAGTGCTAGAAAAGAAGGCAGAAATTTATTTGAATAGAATATAAATGGAAATAATCACATGGGGAGGTTCAACTTGCTGGATTTGATGCAAATCATGATCCAAAGGTGAGGAAAGGGTTAGGAGAGGGGATTTGCACTAAGGCCATGGCAAGAAGGAATTGTTGAAAGTGGCAAAGGATTTTCCAAAAGCCATAGTGCAAATTTCAAGGAGATTTTCAAAAGTCATTTCCCAAGTGAAAATATTTTGTCTTGAGTCCAAGTGAAAAGCAAGGACCTCCAAGACCAAAGACAGATCTTGGTTGAATCCAAATAAAACTTTTGCCATAAAGAAAAATATTTGAGAGTGAGAGTTCTCTTGAAGAAAAATTTAAATCACTCCCCTCAAGTCAAATAAAAATCTTTAAAAAAATCCAAATAAAAAAAAACTTGGGTGTCACAACACCTACCCCCTTAGGAAAAATCTCGTCCTCAAGATTTCTGCTGATCCTCAAATAGATATGGATGTTCTGCCCGAAGGAAATCTTCCCTTTCCCATGTAGCTTCATCCTTAGTGTGGTTGCTCCACTGAACCTTGAAAAACTTTGTCGTTTTCTGACGGGTCCTCCGTTCAGACTCTTCTAAAATCTTTACTGGCCTTTCTCTGTAGGTGAGATCTGGTTGCATATCAATGTCCTCATGAGGTACATGCTTTTCTGGGTTGCTCACACATTTTTCTTAACTGTGAGACGTGGAACACGTCATGGACGTCTGACAGCTCCTTGGGTAGGTCTAGTTGGTAGGCTACCGTGCCTCTTCGTGCCTTTACACAAAATGGTCGAATGAATCTTGGGGCTAGCTTCCCCTTAATTTTGAACCGTTGTAGACCCCTCATAGGAGATACTCGGAGGTATACGGAATCACCGGGTTCAAAGCTGACCTCACGGTGCTTCTGATCATAGTAGCTCTTTTGGCGGCTCTGTGCTGTCTTGAGTCTGTCCCTGATCTGCTTAACTTTCTCCTCGGCCCCTTTAAGCATGTCTGGGCCGAAGATACGGCTGTCACCTGTTTCTGACCAATTTAGTGGGGTACGACACCTTCGTCCGTACAACGCTTCAAAGGGTGCCATTTGCAAGCTGGCTTGGTAACTGTTGTTGTAAGAAAATTCGGCATACGGCAAACTCTCTTCCCAACTGGATCCATAGGTGAGCACACAGGCTCTTAGCATATCCTCTAGGATCTGGTTCACACGTTCCGTCTGTCCATCAGTCTGAGGGTGGTATGCTGTACTGAAAGCTAGTTGTGTGCCCAGAGCTTGTTGTAGGTGATCCCAAAATTTGGAGACAAATTGGGTGCCTCGGTCTGATATTATAGTCTTTGGGACTCCGTGCAAGCAAACTATACGGGAGAGATAAAGTTTTGCCAGTCTTTGTGTGGAGTAGGTAGTCTTCACGGGAATGAAATGAGCAACCTTGGTTAGTCGGTCTGTGATAACCCATATGGCGTCATTCCCACGTTGTGATCGGGGTAATCCGACGATGAAATCCATTCCTATTTCATCCCACTTCCACTCCGGTATCCTGTTTGGCTGGAGTAGCCCTGCTGGCTTTTGATGCTCGGCCTTGATGCGCTGACATGAATCGCAACAAGCAATAAATGTGGCTATATCTCTTTTCATACCGTGCCACCAAAATCTTTCCTGAATGTCCTTGTACATTTTGGTTCCTCCAGGATGAATCGAGTATGGAGCGGTGTGGCTTTCCGTCAAGATCTGTTGCTTGAGTTCCTCAATGTTAGGCACGCAAAGTCTGTCTCGGTACCATAATGTTCCTTCACTGTCGGTGACGAACTCGGAAGTCTTACGAAGATTCATTTTCTTCTTTATGCCTTCGATGCTGGGATGTCCCTGTTGAGCCTTCTTGATTTGTTCCACCAGGGTGGGTTGTATCTCCAGGTTCGATACGGTGCCCTCGGAGACTAACATCATGTTGAGCCTAGCGAACTCTCGCTGAAACTCAGGCCTCAAATTTTGCTGACCGTCACTGTCCGGGCTGGGGTTTCGACTAAGGGCATCGGCCACTACATTTGCTTTCCCTGGGTGGTAGTGAATGCCAACGTCATAGTCTTTGACCAGTTCCAACCAGCGTCGTTGGCGTAAATTCAGCTCTGGCTGTGTGAATATATTTGAGGCTCTTATGGTCCGTATATATTTCACAGCGATTTCCCAACAGAAAGTGCCTCCACTCCTTGAGTGCATGTATGACTGCTGCTAGCTCCAAGTCATGTGTTGGGTAATTTTCCTCATGTTTTCGCAGCTGCCTGGAGGCATATGCGACAACCTTGCCATCCTGCATTAGTACGCATCCAAGTCCTTTTCGGGATGCGTCACAATACACCTCAAAGCTCTTGTGTATGTCTGGCACAGTTAAGACCGGTGCGGTTGTCAGCTTCTTCTTGAGTTCTTGGAAGCTCTGCTCGCATGCTTCCGTCCATAAAAATTTCTTGTCCTTCTTGAGTAACTGTGTTATAGGTTTTGCCACAGTGGAGAAACCTTCAATAAATCTTCTGTAACATCCGGCCATTCCCAGGAAACTCCGCACATCAGTAACATTGGCGGGTGGCTTCCAGTCCAGTATGGCCTTGACTTTTTCTGGGTCTACGGCCACGCCTTCTTGGTTCAGTATATGGCCCAAGAAGCCAACTTGTCTTAGCCAAAATTCGCACTTGCTAAATTTGGCGTACAACTGATGTTTCCTCAATTCTTCCAAAACAATTCTGAGGTGCTCAGCATGCTCTTCTAGTGTCCTTGAGTAAACCAGAATGTCGTCAATGAATACCACCACAAATTTGTCCATGAATTTCATGAACACTTTGTTCATGAGGTGGACGAAATATGCGGGGGCGTTCGTTAGTCCAAAAGGCATCACTGTGAACTCGTATAACCCATATCTGGAAGTGAAAGCTGTCTTGGGGATATCTTCCGTCCGTACCTTCAATTGGTGATATCCCGATCTCAAATCAATTTTTGAGAATACCTTGGCCTGTGCGAGCTGGTCAAACAAATCATTTATTCGTGGCATCGGATATTTGTTTTTGATGGTGACCATATTGAGGGCTCGATAGTCTATGCACAGCCTCAGTGTCCCATCTTTCTTCTTGGCGAACAACACTGGCGAACCCCAAGGTGAGGAGCTGGCTCGAATAAATCCTTTGTCCAACAATTCCTTTATCTGCTTCTTCAACTCCACCAATTCTGAGGGTGCCATTCTATAAGGCTTCTTATAGATGGGAGCGGTGCCAGGTGCTAGTTCAATGCTGAATTCGATCTCTCGGTCTGGTGGCATGCCTGGTAGTTCTTCAGGGAATACATCAGAAAACTCGCATACCACTAGAACTTTTCTCAGTTCTGCGATGTCCATTTTGTTCAGTTTTGGTTTCTGTGATCGTGGCCTTTCTTGAGCGGAAACTCTTATTGTCTTGCCGTGATGGTGAGTGAGAATCACTGTCCGATTGAAACAGTCGATGAATCCTTTGTTGGTGGTCAACTAGTCCATCCCTAAAATGACATCCAGTCCTTTACTTTCCAACACGATGAGATTCGCGTGGAACTGTAGTCCTTCGAACTCAATGACCACTCCTTGGCAGTAACCCTGAGCGATTTTCTTATTTCCGGGGGACTTGATGATCATAGATTTTTCCAAGGGAAGTATCGGAAAACCGTGTTGCGAAACAAAACTCTTCGAAACGAACGAATGGGAAGCTCCAGAATCAAACAAAACCGTGGCAGGTACTGTGTTGACAGGGAACGTACCGAGCACGATGTCTGGGGCATTCTGCGCTTCTTCCCTGGTCACATGGTTCAGGTGACCCTTCCTGTGGTTGTTGCTGGGGTTGAAGTTGTTGCGCTTGGGGGCTGGATTGTTTCCACCATTGTTCGGCTTGGGTGCCGAGTCTCTTGGCTTCGGGCACTGTTTAGCATAATGCCCTTGTTGACCACAAGCATAGCAGGTGACCCCTGGACGGTATGTGAACTCCTTGTCCCTGGCATGAAACTGTCCGACGGGCCTTGGCTCAGTAGTCGTGGATCTCCTTGCGTCTGTCCTTGGGACCTCAGTCTTGCCTCGGTTGCTGCGGGCAAGAGTCGTCTTGTCCCTCTTCCGCTTACGGATATCTTCCAGACTACGGCGCTCATTCTCCAAGGTGATGGCCTTGTCCACCAGCGTCTTAAAATCCGGAAAGGTGTGCACAATCAGTTGGCATCTCAGTGCTGGTGCCAGGCCGTCCAGGAATTTTTCCATCTTCTTGCTTTCTGTCATGTGCTCGTCGTAGGCATAACGAGACAGCTGGGTGAACTGACCATTGTACTCTGTCACTGACATGCCTCTTTGCTTCAGGTCATCAAACTCTCTCTTCTTGATCTTTAGGATGCTTCTGGGGATGTGTGCCCCACGGAAGCCTTCCTTGAACTCTTCCCAGGTGATGTTGTGTTCCCTGGGATGCATGTGTAGGAAGTTTTCCCACCATGCTGCGGCTGCTCCAGTAAGGTAGTGTGGTGCATAAAGCACCTTCTCATGATCTGAGCACTGAGCAATAATCAGTTTCCTTTCAATCTCACGAAGCCAATCATCGGCTTCCAGCGGCCTATCGGTGTGAGCAAAAGTTGAGGGGCGAGTCTTCTGTAACTCGGATAACTTGGAATGTGGTTGATAGGGTTCACGGTGGTTTCCCATATTGATGACATGGTTCATCATCTCTTGGTGCTGTTGCTGGCTTTGTTCGAAGAGACGGCATACTTGAGAAAGTGCTGCTTCGCTGTCCTGTTGGCTGGACTGACCCTGAGTGAAATTGTTGCTGGTCTGTGTCCCGTAAACCTCTTCTGGCTGATTGGGCATGGAGCGAGTCCACGGGCGAGACATTTTTCCAGACTGGGGTATTATTTGCAAAACCCATGAGAAAAACTGTGTAGCACAAGAAAAATCTCGCAAAGGCAATAATCAAAAGGCTTCAAGGTTTTCAAAGAAACACAAATGATTTTTTATGGAGAAGAAGTGCTTAACATAAATCTTACATGCGAAAAGCAAACACGTGGTACAGCACTCAGGATGCGCGTACACAATCCTGACATGTTATTAAAAACTAGCGTACTACTCCGGAAGGCAGCAAACACACCAATACAAACTAGCGTACAGATAAAACAACACACCATACAGGCAGGCATAACACGCGGCTACTCGGTGCTCTCAGTCGGAGATGGTGAAGATCTCCTTCCCCTTCCCGATGGCAAGGCTCAGCGGTCCAGGAGAATCAACCTCCACCTCCTCTCTAGCTGGCTCCTGGCGCGTGACGCTGCGCTGCGGTGATGGTGCGGGGGCGACTGGTGGTAGAGCGTGTGCGGCAGGTGGTGCGGCTCTGACTGGAGTAGGAGCGATGACTCGGTCGAACTCCTCAGTGGTAGGCAGACGGCGAGCAGTGGCCAAAATGGCTGGTGCATAAGAGGCTGAAGACGAGACGAATGTCAGGGGCGGCGCCGTGTTGAGAAGTTCCTTCCTGCTGGCAGGACCGCCCCGGACTAAGTCCATGCGGGCAGCCACAAGATCATCTACGAGGTTGTCGAAAGACTCCTCCAGAGCCTTGAGATACTCCACAACCATCTCGATGGCTTCATCTCGTTCTCCCCGATGGCAAGCAAACGCATAGTGGCTGGTGTAAGGCACATGTCATGGGAGGTAGCGGTAGCGACGAGTCTTCATCGTAGGAAGGATGTCCCGAAGGCGAGCTATCGCCTCACGGGCAGCCATTTGCATGGCATGCCTCTCCGTAGGCATGGCCCTTCCCACAAAACGGAAGTGGCGAGCAGCAGAACGTCCTCCCTTGAATTGCACCACAACCTGGTGCATAGACACGTCGTCACTTAGCTTGTGCTGGTAGAGTGTGAACTCTGGGCGAGCTGCTGGCCCGATCGCGAGCTTGGTGATGGAGACGAGGAGCTTGACAAACCCCTCGGGCACGTTGGTGAACACTCGGTTCTCACAGCTGTTGCCAGCCATCTACAAAAGTAGGCAAAAATTCTGAGTAGTCATGTCATAAATTTATGATGACCAACAGAAAATAGCTACAATTGCAAAATGCTGAAAAAGCACAAAAGACGCTAATAACCGATTAGCGATCGCACCTAGTGGCTTCCTACAGTCAGCCTGGCTCTGATACCAAGCTTGTCACGACCGGTTTTTCAATAAAATAATTATTGAGAGACCAATCCCTTTTACGGACCAGCGAGGAAGAATTCCTTCTCACTGGTAGACAATATCTTGGTCACAGAAGAAAAATACCAGGAGTACTAAATATAATACAAGGTTGAGCAGAGACTGCCCAACAATTTATTACATGCACGCTGCTAAAACAAGATGGCGGATAGGGTGGCAAACTACTAACTCATGATAATAACGGTGGTGGAAATATCATCGCGAAGCGAGTGATATGATTCCAGAAGACTACAACTCTTCGAGCGTCGGAGTGAGGCTCGAGAAGACTTATTGCGGGTGGCGGAAGCGTATACAATACAAGTGACCAATATCCGGGATCGCGCAGGACTGACTGGGACTCCTCTAGGCATCGGACGCGCTATCAAACTCTTCATCCAAGAGATCGCCTTCGTCAACATCTGGCCAAATCAACAAGCCAGGTGAGTACTATGAAAGTACTCGCAAGACAGTTCGGACATAAGACATAACAAATGCAAACATGAAGCATATGAACAAGTTAACCCGTGCGATCAGACATAGAGATAATAAATACTGGGTGCCAAGCGAGGGTCTAAATGACGCCTCGAGCGAAAACTGCAGAATAGTAATACTGGTGCCAAACGAGTGTCTGAAAGACTCCTCGAGCGGAAAATGCGGAATAATAATACAGGTGCCAAACGAGTGTCTGAAAGACTCCTCGAGCGGAAAATGCGGAATAATAATACAGGTGCCAAACGAGTGTCTGAAAGACTCCTCGAGCGGAAAATGCGGAATAATAATGCCACAGTCGGGCGTCGAGGCGACACCACATAAAGGGCTTATAACAGGAAATAAAGACAGTGCATGCCACAATCGGACGTCTGGGCGACATCACATAAAGGGCTTATATTTAAAGTAAGAAACAAGAACACGCCACAGTCGGACGTCTGCGCGATGTCACATAAAGGGCTTATATCACAGCTCAATAATACAATCGTTCGGGAACATAAATTATCACAAGCATGCGACAAATATAAAGTTAGTCCATCCACAGGAATAACAATAAAACTGGATTTACCACTTGAGCTTGTTCACCGGGGACAAGTTTTTCACACGGATAGATATGGATATAATGTTTACACTACTTGATCATGGATACGATGATTTGGAAAGAATTGACTCTGCAGAGTTTGTACTTAACCACAGCCAACGGATTTCAGTAGTCACGGGGACTAGTTCCGTCTACGGTGTTTTGGAAGAAACACGTCTAACCAGTACACACCCAATTCAACCATCTGAAGCCAGGGATCACCCTCGGCAACATTCAAGAAAAACCTTGAGACGGGGAGGCTACAACCTCGCGTAGCATGGGATCAAATTTCTATACGCGCGCTCTAAGGGGGTGCCCCCCCTCTCGGTCCCAACCGGAAACACCCATGCCCCCTGACCGGATGACTGGCTTTAATCCTGGGCCAAGGTACCATCATCCCGGCCTCTGTGTTTGGTGTGTACACGGAAAGAGGTTACCAACTTACTAAACCGCATCCTGGCAATGAGACATGTGGTAGCACGGAAAGGGGAAAGAACGGTAACGTGGCTCCAACCACGTTAACGTCGGAGGAAGTCGGATGACGCAAGGCTGGTATGCTAAAACAGTACCACCTTGCTGCCCTTATGTCACCACATGATTTGGCCATCTCTCATCAGAGATCATCGCAACTTTGGAACATGCGGGAAAAGAACGATAACGTGGCTCCAACCACGTTAACGTCGGAGAAAGTCGGATGACGCAAGGCTGGTATGCTACAACAGTACCACCTTGCTGCCCTTCATGTCACCACATGATTAGGCCATCTCTCATCAGAGATCATCGCGACTTTGGAACAACCGGGTCGTTGCCTTACAAGCAACGAGGTATTTACCGACACTCATATGCCACGCACAAACTCTCACGTGAACATGTAAAACACCTGTCATATCAAATGTTCAAAACATGCTTGCCTGGTTCGGAGAAGTCGGAGTCTAGCTCGGCGAAGTTCGCGGCTCCTTCACCTCTTCCGGAACCTACGGCAATCACGAAACGGGTACTAACGTGAAAACCAACACTTGCACAGAAACTTTTCCAAATAATTTTCAAATAAATCCCATAAAAAACTAGACAAAATTTGAAGATTGTCAGAAAAAGAATCACTAAAAAATTCCTTTTTATTAAAAAGTTATAAAGGTTTCTGTCCAGGGACTTATCTGTAATGAAACAGAAAAGTTCTAGGGTTTTAACTGAGAAAATAGAAAACGCTTCGGTTGGGAATGTGTAAGCGCAAAGGAGAAAACGTATTTGCCCGAAGGCGCCAACAGAAAACGGTTCGGAGGAGAATAGAATAGAGGCTGACAGGCGGGGTCCACCTGTCAGGTTTAAAAAGCTCGCCGGTGCCCGAAGACTGCGGTGGACGCCGGCGTCGAACCACGGCGAGTTAGGAGAAACGGAGGGTACCAAGAGCTTCAGCGTCTTCTTCCGCGTCGGTGGGTGGTGGACTCGTCCAACGGGGAGCACCACGTCGACGACGACATTATCTCCGGCGGACGGCGGCTCGGGTGAGGATGGGGGACTCCGGTGGAGGGCTGCAAACTACGAATTGAGGCGCGGGTCAGAACGAGGGATGCAAGGTGAAGCTACTGGCAAGAGAATGGAGGTGGAGGAGCGCACACGGGGGCGAATCGGGCTGGATCCCGTGGCGGGTCGCGGCGGCCGGAGTCGAGGAAGGGGACCTCCTCGGGGCTCTACCAGTGGCT
Source organism: Aegilops tauschii subsp. strangulata (assembly GCF_002575655.3). Taxonomy (NCBI): domain Eukaryota; kingdom Viridiplantae; phylum Streptophyta; class Magnoliopsida; order Poales; family Poaceae; genus Aegilops; species Aegilops tauschii. The sequence goes on along the minus strand of NC_053041.3, from coordinate 298,106,905 downwards.
AGGCTTGCTCTAGGGGGAGTGCAGGGATGGTGGGTGCTCGAGTTGAAGCTCGGGGCCTCTATTTATAGGCAGATCGACGGGGTGGCCGTGAACGGAGAATCTCCAGCGAGCGATTATGGCGGAGCAGTGGATTGGCAGGAGGTTTGAGTGGCCAGGCAGCATCAGTGGAGGTTACTGGAGTCGTTTCACAGCTAAACGGGGTCGGTCTTGGCGTAATGGCGTCGGTCCACGGTGAGGTGACCGCACGGGCTCAACGGCGGCAGAGAGCGCGCTGCACACCCTGCGGTTCACGACGAGAGCGGCAGCGCGTTCGGGGGAGTGGAAGGCCACGCGGCGAGCTCCGGTGGTTTGGGCGGCGCTGGGTGGCGTCGTCGGCGCCGTGTCTCCCGCTGGCGTCCGCAAAGCCGACGCCGGCGTCGGTCACGGGGCGGCGCACCTTCTGCTGCTCGTCGCCGACGCCCGCAAGGCGCCAGGCGTTCGTGCGGTGCAGGAACAAGAGGGCGGGGACGAGGAGCAAGGCGACGCGGTGGTACTGGCGAGATCGATGTCCTTCTCTGAAGAAAACGACAGCAAGCCACTGACTGAATCTCTGAATTTTCCTGAACTTGATACAGACAGTGCACTGCAGGTGTTCGACAGGAGGATTTTGCAATGAGATAAATTTTTCTGGAGCTGTAACTTGGTGAGGTGACCACTCAATGCACCCAGAGGCTGCCTGATTTACTTGGAATTTTTGGAGAAGGTTTTGAATGAATTTCACCAAATTTGACAAATCTGGCCAAACTTGCAGCACGTGTAGTTTGAAAAATTTGAACTGAAGCTCAGTGGATCTTCATGGTTCTTGGTTGAGGGTTCAAAGGACTAGGAGGGGAAAAAGGTTTGGGGGCAAAAATCAAGATAGAAAGTGGAGTTCCTTTGCAAATCTCCAAGTGCTAGAAAAGAAGGCAGAAATTTATTTGAATAGAATATAAATGGAAATAATCACATGGGGAGGTTCAACTTGCTGGATTTGATGCAAATCATGATCCAAAGGTGAGGAAAGGGTTAGGAGAGGGGATTTGCACGAAGGCCATGGCAAGAAGGAATTGTTGAAAGTGGCAAAGGATTTTCCAAAAGCCATAGTGCAAATTTCAAGGAGATTTTCAAAAGTCATTTCCCAAGTGAAAATATTTTGTCTTGAGTCCAAGTGAAAAGCAAGGACCTCCAAGACCAAAGACAGATCTTGGTTGAATCCAAATAAAACTTTTGCCATAAAGAAAAATATTTGAGAGTGAGAGTTCTCTTGAAGAAAAATTTAAATCACTCCCCTCAAGTCAAATAAAAATCTTTTAAAAAAATCCAAATAAAAAAAATACTTGGGTGTCATAGAGTACCAGGACTCCCCCGCGCCTCGTCGCCGATTGGAACCGTGCTTCCTCTGCCGTCCCCGCGCTGGACTCCGCTGCTGCCTCCCCAGCGACCCGAGAGCGTTGCCTCCTCTGCTTCGATGCAGGAGGACGACGGCCTCGCTCGTGCGCACCTTCAGCGCCACCTGGGCCGCGCCGGTCCGCCGTCCCAAGGCCAAGCAGCCGGCTTGCCCTGCTCCTGCCTCCCCCAGATCAGCGTTGCGCCGGCGCCCTTCGGTTCCCGCACCGCCGGCGAGCATCATCAGGCCCCAGGTCGCGTGGCCATCGTCCTCGCCTTCCCTCTTCTTTCTTCTTTTCTATTATGCTCCATCCTCTCTGAAAAATCCCTCTCCCTCTCTTTCTTGAAGTGCACAGGAGGTGCTCCGCCCGTTGCTGCTGTTTGCAGGAGCACCGGTGCCCCGATCAGCCGTGGCGCTGCCGTCCACCGAGCTCCCTGCCGCGCCGAAGTCCCGCCGCTTCCCTCGCCTGCGACGACCGCCCCTGCTCTTCCGCGCCAAGCCAGCGGCGCCGTGGCCTCGCCTCTGCTTCGAGCAAGCGAAGGAGGCGCGCCAGCCTCGATCCCCTGCCTCCTCTGCTTCGTGGTCGCGTTGACCGCATCGGCCAGATGCGTGCAGCCCAGCAGCCGGCCTGCCCGGCCTCCTCCACCGACTGGGCCATGGCCCATGGTGAGCAGCATCCAGCCCCTCTTCTGTGCATGTTGGGCCAGCCAGTTTCAGCCCAGTGCATTATTTTTCCCTGTCTGCGATTTTATCAATTATCCAGAGACTGCAGTTTTTCAGAAGACCCTTTAATGTTCATGCATCAATAATTCACAAACCATGCATCAGAATTAAATAAACTATATATGTAACTTGCTTAGTTTTTCATCTAGTTTCATAATATGCTACTTTCATCTATGTTTAAAATGTTTAAAATGCTGTTTGATTAAATTTTCTTAAATGGCATGTTAAAATGGTTTATTTCGTAACTAAATAACCGTAGCTCCGAATTAAATAAACTTTATATGTAAATGGGGTAGAAAAATGCCTAGTTTAACATGGTGCACTCATCTTGCATGTTTAACAACTCTAAAATATGGTTTAGGGCAGAACAGTACCAAATCTAAAATATGCACATGAGGATTTTCCGGAATTGTTGTTTGTTATTTCCGGCCTCATTTAAACTTGCCTAAATAGTTAGTTTACTTATGCTTCACCTCTTTCCATGTTAATCAACATTTAATATTGTTGGGTACATAAACGAGAGAGAACTAAATATTTGATGTGGTGTTTTGTCAATATGCAACTCGTTGCATATTGAGCTCCACTTAATTTGTAGTATTGTTTGTGCACTTTGCCATGCCATGCCTCATTAAACTAGGCATGCATCATACTTGTTTGTGCATCATGCCATGCTTATGTGATGGTTGTTTACCATGTTGTTTGCTTCTTTCCGGTTGCGCTTCTCCTTGATAGTTCCGGTTACGTTGCGATTGTGAGGATTCGTTTGACTACGTCCGTTTGTCTTCTTCATGGACTCGTTTTTCTTCCTTGCGGGATCTCAGGCAAGATGACCATACCCTCGAAATCACTTCTATCTTTGCTTGCTAGTTGTTTGCTCTATTGCTATGCCGCGCTACCTACCACTTGCTATATCATGACTCCCATATTGCCATGTCAAGCCTCTAACCCACCTTTCCTAGCAAACCGTTGTTTGGCTATGTTACCGCTTTGCTCAGCCCCTCTTATAGCGTTGCTAGTTGCAGGTGAAGATGAAGATTGCTCCATGTTGGAACATGATGATTTTGGGATATCACAATATCCCTTATTTAATTAATGCATCTATATACTTGGTAAAGGGTGGAAGGCTCGACCTTATGCCTGGTGTTTTGTTCCACTCTTGCCGCCCTAGTTTCCGTCATACCGGTGTTATGTTCCTTGATTTTGCGTTCCTTACGTGGTTGGGGTTATGGGACCCCCTTGACAGTTCGCTTTGAATAAAACTCCTCCAGCAAGGCCCAACCTTGGTTTTAACATTTGCCACCTAAGCCTTTTTCCCTTGGGTTCTGCAGACTCAAGGGTCATCTTTATTTTACCCCCCGGGCCAGTGCTCCTCTGACTGTTGGTCCAAACTAGAGCACCGTGCGGGACCGTCCCTTGGCAAATTGGGTTATGTTAGTACCTGTACGCTTAGCTTATCAGGTGTGCCCTGAGAACGAGATATGTGCAGCTCCTATCGAGATTTGTTGGCACAGCGGGCGGTCTTGCTGGTCTTGTTTTACCATTGTCGAAATGTCTTGTAACCGGGACTCCGAGTCTGATCGGGTCTTCCCGGGAGAAGGAATATCCTTCGTTGATCGTGACAGCTTGTGATGGGCTAAGTTGGGACACCCCTGCAGGGTATAAACTTTCGAGAGCCGTGCCCGCGATTATGTGGCAGATGGGAATTTGTTAATGTCCGGTTGTAGAGAACTTGACACTTGACTTAATTAAAATGCATGAACCACGTGTTTAGCCGTGATGGTCTCTTTTTGGCGGAGTCCGGGAAGTGAACACGGTTCTTGTGTTATGGTTGTGCGTAAGTAGTTTCAGGATCACTTCTTGATCACTTCTAGCTTCTCGACCGTTTCGTTGCTTCTCTTCTCGCTCTTATTTGCGTATGTTAGCCACCATATTTGCTTAGTGCTTGCTGCAGCTCCACCTCATTACCCCATCCTTCCTATAAGCTTAAATAGTCTTGATCAAGAACAATAAAATCTACAGGCACATAGTTCCTATTTGCAACAATAAGAACATCATTAATTCTTTCCATAGGTTTCTTAATAGTGGATCCGCAAGGTGAAAGTTTAGAGAGCAATCATCAAAATCACGGAAACCTAGCAAATCGCACAGTCTTTGGAATCGTGGAAACACTAGCACCCAAATCACACAAAGCATAGCATTCATGATCTTTAATTTTAATTTTAATAGTAGGTTCCCATTCATCATAAAGTTTTCTAGGGATAGAAACTTCCAACTCAAGTTTTTCTTCATAAGATTGCATCAAAGCATCAACGATATGTTTGGTAAAGGCTTTATTTTGACTATAAGCATGAGGAGAATTTAGCATGGATTGCAACAAGGAAATACAATCTATCAAAGAGCAATTATCATAATTAAATTCCTTGAAATCCAAAATAGTGGGTTCATTAATATCTAATGTTTTGATCTCTTCAATCCCACTGTTATCAATTTTAGCATCAAGATCTAAAAACTTTGAATTTTTGGAACGCCTTCTAGGTAAAGGTGGATCATATTCAGTCCCATCATTATCAAGATTCATATTACAAAACAAAGATTTAATAGGGGATACATCAATAACTTTTAGATCTTCATCTTTATTTTCATAGAAACTAGAAGAACACGCTTTCACAAAGCAATCCTTCTTAGCACGCATCCTAGCGGTTCTTTCTTTGCACTCATCAATGGAAATTCTCATGGCTTTGAGAGACTCATTGATATCATGCTTAGGTGGAATAGATCTAAGTTTTAAAGAATCAACATCAAGGGAAATTCCATCAACGTTCCTAGCCAATTCATCAACTTTAAGCAATTTTTCTTCAAGCAAAGCATTGAAATTCCTTTGCGAATTCACAAATTCCTTAACACTAGTCTCAAATTCAGAAGGCATCTTATTAAAGTTTCCATAAGAATTGTTGTAGGAATTACCATAATTATTAGAGGAATTACTAGGATAAGGACTAGGATTAAAGTTTCCTCTATACGCGTTGTTACCAAAATTATTCCTACCAACAAAATTCACATCCATAGATTCATTATTATTCTCAATCAAAGTAGACAAAGGCATATCATTAGGATCAGAAGAAACACTCTTAGTAGCAAATAATTTCATAAGTTCATCCATCTTTCCACTCAAAACATTAATTTCTTCTATCGCATGCACTTTTTTATTAGTAGATCTTTCAGTGTGCCATTGAGAATAATTAACCATAATATTATCTAGGAGTTTAGTAGCTTCTCCTAAAGTGATTTCCATAAAAGTGCCTCCCGCGGCCGAATCTAAAAGATTTCTAGAAGCAAAATTCAGTCCGGCATAAAAATTGTGTATAACCATCCACAAATTCAAACCATGCGTAGGGCAATTAAGTATCATTAATTTCATCCTCTCCCAAGCTTGTGCAACATGTTCATGATCAAGTTGCTTAAAATTCATAATATCGTTTCTAAGAGAGATGCTCTTAGCGGGAGGAAAATACTTAGAGATAAAAGCATATTTGCACTTATTCCAAGAATCAATACTATTTTTAGGCAAAGATGAAAACCAAGCTTTAGCACGATCTCTAAGTGAAAAGGGAAATAGCTTCAATTTAACAATATCATTGTCCACATCTTTCTTATTTTGCATATCACACAAATCAACGAAGCTATTTAGATGGGTAGCGGCATCTTCACTAGGAAGGCCAGCGAATTGATCTTTCATGACAAGATTCAACAAAGCAGTATTGATTTCACAAGATTCAGTATTGGTAAGAGGAGCAATCGGAGTGCTAAGGAAATCATTATTGTTGGTATTGGTAAAGTCACACAATTTAGTATTATCTTGAGCCATCGTGACAAGCAAGCAATCCAACACATGAGCAAACAAGAAGCAAGCGAAAAAAAGCGAATGGAAAAGAGAGGGCGAATAAAACGGCAAGGGTGAAGTGGGGGAGAGGAAAACGAGAGGCAAGTGGCAAATAATGTAATGCGGGAGATAAGGGTTTGTGATGGGTACTTGGTATGTTGACTTTTGCGTAGACTCCCCGGCAACGGCGCCAGAAATCCTTCTTGCTACCTCTTGAGCACTGCGTTGGTTTTCCCTTGAAGAGGAAAGGGTGATGCAGCAAAGTAGCGTAAGTATTTCCCTCAGTTTTTGAGAACCAAGGTATCAATCCAGTAGGAGGCCATGCACGAGTCCCTCGCATCTACACAAACAAATAAATCCTCGCAACCAACGCGATAAGGGGTTGTCAATCCCTACACGGTCACTTACGAGAGTGAGATCTGATAGATATGATAAGATAATATTTTTGGTATTTTTATGATAAAGATGCAAAGTAAAGAAAGTAAAATAAAAACGGCGTCAGAAATAGCTTGTTGTCGGGAAATTAATATGATGGAAAATAGACCCGGGGGCCATAGGTTTCACTAGTGGCTTCTCTCATGAGCATAAATATTACGATGGGTGAACAAATTACTGTTGAGCAATTGACAGAATTGAGCATAGTTATGAGAATATCTAGGTATGATCATGTATATAGGCATCACGTCCGAGACAAGTAGACCGACTCCTGCCTGCATCTACTACTATTACTCCACACATCGACCGCTATCCAGCATGCATCTAGAGTATTAAGTTCATAAGAACAGAGTAACGCCTTAAGCAAGATGACATGATGTAGAGGGATAAACTCATGCAATATGATATAAACCCCATCTTGTTATCCTCGATGGCAACAATACAATACGTGCCTTGCTGCCCCTACTGTCACCGGGAAAGGACACCGCAAGATTGAACCCAAAGCTAAGCACTTTCTCTCATTGCAAGAAAGATCAATCTAGTAGGCCAAACCAAACTGATAATTCGAAGAGACTTGCAAAGATAACCAATCATACATAAAAGAATTCAGAGAAGATTCAAATATTGTTCATAGATAAACTTGATCATAAACCCACAATTCATCGGTCTCAACAAACACACCGCAAAAGAAGATTACATCGAATAGATCTCCACAAGAGAGGGGGAGAACATTGTATTGAGATCCAAAAAGAGAGAAGAAGCCATCTAGCTAATAACTATGGACCCGAAGGTCTGAAGTAAACTACTCACACATCATCAGAGAGGCTATGGTGTTGATGTAGAAGCCCTCCGTGATCGATGCCTCCTTCGGCGGAGCTCCGGAACAGGCCCCAAGATGGGATCTCACGGGTACAGAAGGTTGCGGCGGTGGAATTAGGTTTTTGGCTCCGTATCTGGTAGTTTGGGGGTACGTAGGTATATATAGGAGGAAGGAGTACGTCGGTGGAGCAACAGGGGGCCCATGAGGGTGGAGGGCGCGCCCTGGGGGGGTTAGGCGCGCCCCCTACCTCGTGCCCTCCTGGTTGATGTCTTGACGTAGGGTCCAAGTCCTCTGGATCACGTTCGTTCCGAAATTCACGTTCCCGAAGGTTTCATTCCGTTTGGACTCCGTTTGATATTCTTTTTCTGCGAAACTCTGAAATAGGCAAAAACACCAATTCTGGGCTGGGCCTCCGGTTAATAGGTTAGTCCCAAAAATAATATAAAAGTGTATAATAAAGCCCAATAATGTCCAAAACAGAATATAATATAGCATGGAACAATAAAAAATTATAGATACGTTGGAGACGTATCATCGGGCCCCGCTGCTCTCTCTCTCCTCGCGCCGCCGCTGCATCTCGCCCGCACCGCTGCCGCCAAAGCAGCGCCTCGCCGCCGCACTCCGCCCGCGCCGCCGAGCCGCACCGCCTTACCCTCTCGCCGCGTGGAGCCGCTGCCGGAGCCGCCGAGGCCGAAGCCACCCCGCCGCCGACGCCAAGCCTACCGTCGCACCGGAATCCGCCACCGCCGGACCCGATCCGCCCTGACCCGGTACAAACCGCTCGGTTCGCCGGTTTTATTTAGGGTTTAGGTTTTTTTTCGGTTTACCATTTAAAAAACGGTTTTCTTATTAGCCTAGCTATTTAGAGAACGCTCGCTGGTTTAGCCTCTGGAGCTAGCGAGTTCGTTGGTTTAGGTTCGGTAGCGAACGCTCGTTGTTTAATATTTTTCTTTTCTTTTTAATTTTCGGCATGGGACCCATCCGTGAATATTTTTATTTACAGATTAGTCCCTGATTTTCAAACCTTCGCTACTTCTTGCTCGTTTATCCAAATCCAACGAAACCAACGCCCACTTCTTCGTTATGATCCGCTCTATCCAGATAATCAACTTAAACATATTTTTGAAAGTTTTAAAATTTGATTTCAAACATATTTGGTTTGAATCTTCTTTTGATCGTAACTCGAGTTTTATAACTCCGATTTATTTGATTCTTTTTGCAAATTAAAGCTCTTGACCTAAACTTTCTGATAAGGCCAAATACACCTAATTTTGGTACTGTTAGAAATTGTTTTATGTTGCAAGAGTTATCTGCCTGGTTTTGATGTTTCCCGAATTGTTTTCTTCGTTCTTTCCGATCTTTGGAGTGATGGCTTATGTGTGATTGCTATTGCTTGCTCACGATAGATTGACCGGAGTGTGACGAGTAGAGCTATCAGGAGTTATGAGTGCGAATCATCTTCCTCAACTGTAGAAGGCAAGTTCACACTTTGATCATATCCCTTTCATACCCAGTTTTTATGCATTAGTTTCACCCTCAAACATTGCATGAGTAGGACTTGATAACATGTGGGTATTGGGAAGTAGTTGATGAGGTAGGAACCTATTGTCCTGCATTCAAACCTTGGGAGTTACTACTACGTTATGCTTATACTGCTATGCTATGCTCGTAGACGTGGATTGTTTTGAGAGAATTCATGAAAGATGTGAGAGTTTTTGTTAACTAAGGTTTAACTTAAGGTGGATACTTTAATACACATCTGGGTGGATTGGTTGGGGCACCCTGGAGCACCCAGTGGTTTGCCCGGGTACCCGGAGAACCCAGTGCTTGCCCAAGGGGATCCCGGAGTACCCGTGTGATTACCCTATGGAATGCCACCCATGCTCAAAGGGATCATAAGATTATTCATGCTAGAAACTTCCGTGTGCAGCCACAAGCTATTATGGGCTCTAGCATAGTTGAGTATGTTGCATGACCTCTTTCAGTGGTAGGCTAGCATATGTAGGGTAAAGTAGGTGTAACTGTCTACCCAGAGTAAAGAGTTAATGCTTCTGAAAGACTGTGTCTCGGTCATCCGTTTATCAACATCATGAAGTGCGAGAAAATCCAACGGAGGAGATCGAGTCTTGTGGGGAAAAGTGCGCAACCTCTGCAGAGTGTACAAACTAATCATGATTAGCCGTGTCCTCGGTTATGGACATCTTGAGTATCTGGTACTTGAATTATTGATTTGATCTCATCACATTACTTAATGAATTTGTTGGGTTATAATTATTACTTTGGGGTTGAGTTGGAGGAACCTTCTCAATGTTTTCAAGAAACTTTGTAGTTAAATAAAATATATTCCTTTGCAGTAGGGAAAAATTGGCTTTTCGCAAAAACATGTTATCTATGGAGCCTCCACCAGCCAAATATGCATGTAGTGATATTCATTATTCAGCATTACTCTATGGTGTGAATTTGCCAGTACATTCAATGTACTGACCCTTTGTGGCTGCAACGTCTCATGTTGCAGGATTCTTACGATGATTAAGTGATACGTTAGGGTTACGATTTCTACACTCAACTTTGCCGTTCGTGTTGATGGGAATCCACAACCTTGTTGTTACTTCCGCTATTTGGATTGAGGTAATAGTATTTACGTTACTTTATACATGTGATTTACCTCTGTTATAAATCCTCGAGTACTATGTGTGTCAGCATACCGATCCAGGGATGATACTTAAGCACAAAGACTTGACCGCTTGAGGTCGGGTCGCTACAGGGCGGCAGAGCCTTCGAGGTGGATGGGTGAGCCAAAGGACCGGGCTTCTTCTTGGGCGCCATGGTCGATGGCGTCATCGAAGATGAAGTTGGTGATTAAGATGACGCGCTGCACATGCCTTCAGGTTTGCGCAAGCGTGGCCCCTACCTGGCGCGCCAAAGATGTCGCGGGAAACCACGACCACCTATGGGACCAGGGGGTCCCTTCACTGGTGCGCGTCGGCGCTATAGAAACGGTTTTAACCCCTTTCCATGACGGCATTAGGAACCATCGCCAGTGAGTGTGGGCGATAGGGGGGTCCTTCCCACACGACCCATAAACCGTCTGGGATAGGGACCCTATAGTACTCCTAGTCGTTTCTGCTCGCATTGCCATCACAGTCGGTATTCTATGGTGCTACGTTTATGATGCGCGGCCCATCACAAATGGTTCACTATTTAGAACGTGTATGATGCGCGGCCCATCACAAACGGTTCGCTGTTAAGAAGATTAGCTAATCGTTGTACGAGTGTCGGACAGGATTACGAAATGTCGGACCGTCGTAACATCGTCGTACACGACAACTATCGCACACACTATTCTGTGGTGCAACGTTTATGATGCATACTTCATCAGAAACAATTTATCATTGTGAATCGTGTACAATAAGGCAACTAACACAAACGTTTAGTTTGCCCGCACTGTTTGTGATATTGTCTGACATCGCAGACGCTTTGCAAACGGCAACTGTGTGCATGCTTGCACAGGTTTCCTCTCTGTGAACCGTCTCGGATTATGGTGCATATCGCAAATGTTTGTGTTTTACCAACCGTGTGTGCTGCAACAACCTAGAGAGCGTAATTTCACCGTAATTTAATTGTTGCTTTTTCAGATTGTACCGGATTTGAATTTGAATTTGAATGTATGCTACAGCTTTATTCATACCCATCAGGTTCAAACAACCAATGCATTATTCGATTCATAGGTACATCTGTTCAAGAATTACATAAGAACCAAATAAAGAATGATGAACCATAGTTGTATACTTGTACTATTAAGGACGGTAAAGAAAGAGGCGAAATATATTCTGGTTGCTGAACAAGGTGAAGCGGAATGCCCATATTGTGGCCTCCTCCATGCAGAAGGCATGCACGACTCTAGTCCAACCTCTTGTGATGGCCGACCGCCCATCCTTCACGGTCTTCATGAAAACATCTAGATAATCATCGTGTTCTGGTAGAAATACTTTAACCTTTGCATGCCCAGCAATCATGTAGTTTGAGAGGTAATCTTGAGTAAACTGCTTTGGCAACCACTGCAAAAGAAAAAGATTCAGACATTGTCATCTAACACAACTCATTATGGGCATTATGGGCAGTAAAAAGAAGGTTGCAGAGTTCTTACTTACCATCGTGCAGTTCGCTGTTGTCTTGGATAAAGTGTAAACAAATAGTTTAATTGCCATCTTTGGACCCATTTTACTAACAATCTTTATCAGCTTCCTCACTTGATGCTGGTTCATCGATATCTCATTGCCCCATACGCAGAAAGGGTCGAAGCGCGGATCTTTACCAATGACATATGTACCTAAAAGCACCAAGTTAATATTAGAAGCTAAACAACAATTGCACAATGATGTAGTACAACACTCTTTTATAATATGTCTATATACATCCGTATGTGGTAGTCCATTTGAAATTTCTAAAAAGACAAATATTTAGGAACGGAGGGAGTATCTTATAACATCCAATATACTCACATATTAGATGAATTAACATCTTATATTATGGGCCGGAAGGAGTTTAGTGCATTCTTACAAATTATCGGCTGATTAACTGTTGTTGTATCCATGGGTTACAGTTAGTTTGAGCTAGTTCGGGCTCAAATAGCCATAAAGTATATCTAAACATGAGGGCTAGTTTGACCTAGTTGCATCTATAACCCACCCAAAAAAACTATCCAATCCAAGAGGTGCTAAATTGGAGCTAGTTCTCCTAGTGCATTTATTGTCAATCCAACCCTGCCATCCAAACAACTCTTTGGATGGAGTTAGTTTAGGGTTAGTCATGAGCTAGAAACTAACTCTAACCTCTAGCTAAGTTGAGTATCCAAACAGGGCTGTGTTGTTGTTGTTGTTGTTGTTGTTGTTGTTGTTGTTGCTGCTCTTCTACGTATATCTAGACATCGTTAGAACATTAATGTAACACTCTTCCTTGTTGCTATGTAGCCTAGGATTGCATATTTAGACATTAAGTACAGTGCATGTTGCTATGTAGCCTCAGATATATTACATATGGCCCTAGTTAACCTAACGATAAACGGGTTGCAGATATATTCAGTTAAAAGTCCGATTCACCGATTAGTCCCTTATCAGCCGCCGAGCTATATGGTACCAGCTACTGATATCCTGAAAAGTGAGCAGATATAAGCCATGGGATGAAACTAACCTCAATGGAAAACAACAGTCGTTCCCAAAATTGTCCTGTGTAGGTACATCGAGAAGCATGTTAAGCAAAACAGGCTAAACAACAACCAAAATTATCCATGGCAGACAAAATAATCTCCAAAAGATAGCTTCAGTGTGCAGGTTTAAGCACGCTAGTAAAGCAAAACAAGTGGAAAGGTGTGCTAACTGCAATAGGCCTAACATTTAACAACAAGCAAACATAGTCATTCAAACCGGTATTGTGCCGGTCTAAGTACACCGGTTATTGTTAAATAAAAATGGAAAGGCGTGTTAACTACAAGATGCAGCAACCAAATGTAGTCATTCATAGTGGTATTGTTGAAACCGGTACTGATGATATTGAACTGCAAGTTCATACTTGCACATATAGAACATCACTTTGTGAATAACTGGAATAAACAAGGCATACTACGAACAACCAAAGATAGCATTTGAAACTGGATATATTCTAACTACAAACAACCGAACAATCAAAAAACTTTAAAAGAGTCTTATGCTAGCTATAACAGGCTTAACAGCAAGCAAATATATGCATTCCTATCAGTATGTTTAAAACTGGATTGATGAAATGTACTGCACAGTAAATAATTGCACATATAGAGCCTCACATTGTGAACAACTGAAATAAACAAGGCATACTGCAAACAACCAGATATAGCAATTAAACTGGACATATTCTCACTACACTACAAAAGGGACTCAACAAAAAAAAAAGGGTTTCCCCCTGTGAAGAGGCATGGCAAAACAAATCATGGGTTTCCTCACTTGTCACAGATGGGCTCGTTCCCGTGGGAAGAGCACGGACCCTGGATGCGCTCCGTGTTGTCGCAGATGGGCTCCTTCCCCTTGGAAGAGCACGGCTGTAGGGTGCCCTCCCTGATGTCGCAGACGGGCGCTTTCACCTTGGAAGAGCATATGGGATCTTTCCCCTTGGAAGAGCCGGAGAGGGTGCCCTCCTCGTGGTCGCCCTCGATGAGGTCTGACTTGGAAGCTGTGGATCCCAAGCCAGCGTCGCAGAACGTGTCCTTCAGAAATGATAAAAGGGGCTCGATGGCGATGTAGAATGGCAAATTGTTGACAGCGAGCCAGAGGAGATCAGCGGCGGGGCCATGGATGAGATCGACGGGGGTTGAACCCGAGGGGTTGGGGGTGGGCCACTTAACCTGTGACATAGCCTACCTCAGGCCGTCGCTGTCGATGACCTCGATGTCGTAGCCTGCGGCCGAGACATGCCCGCATACACTAGCCCGCTTCTTGTGTGCCTGCCGCCAGTAATGGTCGTCAGCTTCCTCGGCGACGTCGGGCGAAGAGACCGCTATACACCTCTTTTAGGCCAGTCGCTCCTCGAGCTCCATGGGAAGCGTAGCCGGGCTTAGGCTGTGACGCTCTGATGTGGGGGATGGGGATGGGGATCTGTGGGAAAGGGGGCGTTTGGCAGGCGTCATCTAAGAAACTCGGGGCGGCCTGGGTATGGAGATCGGTGGGTAAGCTGCACGGGCAAACCGGCAGATGTTGACAATGGAGGTCTTGCGGCAGCGGCAGCGGCGGCGGGGACCTTGCTAGGGTTTCGAGCGAGGGAGGGGGTGTGTGTGTATGCGCACACCCGAGGAGGTTTTGGTGTGTGTGTGTGTGTGGAGGGGGGGGTGTTTGAGGAAATGATGCGGGTACTGAAAATTTTACTACGTGGGAGTCAAACGCGGGAGTGAAATGCCGGGCTATTGAAAATTTTGATGATAGTGCATCGCACACGGTCTGGAGATAACAACCGCGTGTTATGAAACAGAAAAACCCTCGAGGCGGGCAGATATTTTCTAGGGATGCAGGCAGGATTGGGAACAAGAAACATCGCACACGGTCTGGAGATAACAACCGTGTGTTTGAAATAGAAAAACCCTTGAGGCGGGCAGATATTTTTGAGAGGGGGATCCTCGTGGAGCCCAATGTATTGTGCGGATGTGTGCGTGACAAGGGCATCAGCATGGCACACGGTTAGTTTGAGTGAGCCATGTCTATTGCATCATCCGACTTGTCTAATGTTCATAAATTTGGCGAAAAATGAAGCGGGAGAGGGCCAGAACACGAACACACTTGCATGTGACCAAATTTGTGTATCAAAAGGGTAGTTTGATTTTCAAATAACAAATGCAACTTCGATGTGGCACCTCTCTCGCAAAGCAAATGATATTGCTTGCCCCCACCCCCCTCATGTCGGCACGAAGGGAATCCTAAGCTATGAATGCATGCCCCCTCCCCCCAACCGAGGTTCACCTAGCAAAGTGCGAAGTATCTAGCAGCCCCCCTCCTCCCTCATGTCGGCACGAAGGGAATCGTAAGCTATGAATGCATGCCCCCCCAACTGAGGTTCATTCACCTAGCAAAGTTCGAAGTAGCTAGTAGCCCCCTCCCTCGTGTCGGCACGAAGGGAATCCTAAGCTATGAATGCATGCCCCCCAACCGATGTTCACCCTAGCAAAGTGCGAAGTAGCTAGCAGCCCCCTCCCTCGTGTCGGCACGAAGGGAATCCTAAGCTATGAATGCATGCCCCCAACCGACGTTCACCTAGCAAAGTGCGAAGTAGCTAGCAGCCCCCCTCCCTCGTGTCGGCACGAAGGGAATCCTAAGCTATGAATGCATGCCCCCAACCGAGGTTCACCTAGCAAAGTGCGAAGTAGCTAGCAGCCCCCCCTCGTGTCGGCACGAAGGGAATACTAAGCTATGAATGCATGCCCCCTCCCCCCCAACCGAGGTTCACCTAGCAAAGTGCGAAGTAGCTAGCAGCCCCCTCGTGTCGCCACGAAGGGACTCCTAAGCTATGAATGCATGCCCCCCAACCGAGGTTCACCTAGCAAAGTGCGAAGTAGCACCCCCCACACACACTTTCAGTCGGCGGGCCAGAGAGGCATATCTCACCAAGATGGATCGTAAAACAGACCAAGAATAATCCACCTTGGTCGTACAACCTCTCTCTTGTTGTTCGTCAAAGTGATGGCCGTCCATGCGATCCCGGAGATGGGCTAGCTCACCAATAATCACGCAAGTAGCTAGTCCCCAAAGACAACCACTGCATGCGTGTGGCCCAAACATATGTATGGAGAGGTGTGTTTTTGAGTAACAATGGAACAACTTTGATGTGGCACCGTGATTTCGAACTAGAAATCCCCACACGGAGTGAGGGTTAGGTTGATGATGCATATGTATGTTACACCACACTTCAAGCCAACGACGGGGATTCATGCATGCATGCGTGCATAGTATATGCGCTCAAACTTAAGGTCTGAATCTCACCATGACCTATACTACGATAACACGAACCAAATGAAGAATCTGCCATGGTAACCTATCTTGTTGTTGGTCAAGGTGATCATGGATGTCCACGCGGGCCCACGAATATATAGGCTTGCCGCCGATAACCACGCGAGGGAGTGTACCGTTCGAAGGCAACCACTACATGCATATGTATGGAGGTAATGCATGCATCATGTTTGAATACACAACATTGATGTGGCGCGTGCGTCAAAATCGTACACTAGCACCCCACACAGAGCGAGATCGGTTCATGATGTGTCGTTGTACTAGCCACTTCGACTCGATGGGAGGGATTTATGCGTACACATGCATGTGTGTGCTCAAACTGCATCATGCATGTCATCCCAGAGCTAAAATAATAATCCCCTCCTAAGTCAAATTAACCTCTCTTGTTGTCAGGCAAAAAGTAGTGATGGACCAAGCGGGCCCACAGATGGAATGCATCGATATCGCTGATAACCGCTTAAGTGGGTGCGAGAGGACAACCACCACCGCTTTGCATGTGGGCCAAACATATATATGTTGAATACCCAAAATGCACAACTTTGATGTGCCACATGCCTCAAAAACCGTAAACCATGCACCCACACAGAGCGAGGTTCATGAAGCGTACTACATATGATGGTCCCCTTCCCCCCTATTCACCGCATACTATATGCTCCTGCTGTAATATATGTACAACCCAAAAGAATCCTCATCGATGGTGAAATTAATTAACCTCTCCCGATCTAGGTCAAAGTGATGCATGCATGCATCAACGATGGCCTCGTGGGCCCACAGATGGAAGCGTCACACGTGAGTGTCTTAGCTAGGATAACCACCGCGTGCATGCATGTGGCCCAAAAAGGTGTTGTGTGATGTTTGAATAGCCAATTTCACAATTTTGATGTGGCACGTGCCTCGGAAACCAAAAAGTCCCGACACTGAGTGAGGTGTACTTGTTCACGGACGCGTACGTATAGTATATATGCTAGTCCCATCCCACCTCTTCGATGCGTACTATATACCACCATAACACAAACATAAACAATTCTACCTTGCTGGTCAAATTAACCTCACTGCCGGCTGTTCGTCAAAGTGATGGACGACGACCTCGCGGGCCCACAGAAAGCGTCACACACGAGTATCGAGTGTCGTGTAGGACAACCATCGACTGCATGTGGCCAAAACATGTATGTATGAAAGGGTTGTGTAATGTTTTAAATAACGATTTCACGACTCTGATGTGGCACCGGCCTGCCTAACAAAACAGCCAACCCACACGGTGGCTCACAACTCGTAGTGTACTGCGAGCCACCCGCCACCCCCAGACGCACACACCCACACACACACACCGCGAATCCACCGCAACTACGATGCATGTTAAACTAATTATCCCGCGGTGAACATATGTTACCAAAGGAGGGACATTTTAATTTCAAAAAAAAATCACAGAGATCATTAAGACGTTTTAGTACATTAATTGATTGATTTTCTACGGGTATAATGTGCAAAAATCAAATTTGAGCTACATGCACATGTGACAGTGCACCTAAATGGATTGCAAAAACACATGTGTCTCACTAGGTGCATGTTTACTCCACGTGAAACAAATTTCAAACATTGAGAATCTTGATTTTTAAATTCTAGTACATCCAAAACATACTTGAAGTTCATGAAACTTATCGTGTTGTCATATGGACACCAATACAAAGTGACATTGTACTTTTTTTTGTAAAATTTGAGACCAGTTTTGATGTAATCTTCATCTAATTACAAACGGGAGATTATTAATAATTGGGAACCAATATCCCAAATGGATTATTTATTCGAACCGTGAGTGTTAGACCACCAATGGATACATGCCATGCTTCAGTTAAGCAATAAAGCGGCATCATTAATCATCCAAATAGAGAAACAATATACGTGCCGCCGTGGGCCCGTGTGCCGTGTGAGCAGGCGTGAGTTGACGGGACGCATGCGAGCAGTCCGCCGCGCAGGCAGACAGGGAGGCGTGCGTGCAGATGTGTGAACTGACGGAGGCGCGCTAGCTGCACAGTGTCATCGGGAGGCGTGTGAGTAGCTGTGTGAAACTTTGCTAGCCATGCCAGCAGTCCGGTGTGCAGGCTCACCGGGAGGCGAGCCATGGGTTTGACCGCTGATAACCCACAAGTATAGGGGATTGCAACAGTTTTCGAGGGTAGAGTATTCAACCCAAATATATAGATTCGACACAAGGGGAGCCAAAGAATATTTGAAGGTATTAGCAGCTGAGTTGTCAATTCAACCACACCTGCAGATTAATTATCTACAACAAAGTGATCAGTAGCACAGTAATATGATAGTTTTGATAGTGGTGACAGTAGCAATGGTAACAGTAATAGTGATAGCAGTAATTTGTAGCAAGTGTAACAGTGATGATAGCAATAGTAATGCAGCAGGAACAATATAGGATAAATTCGTAGGCATTGGATCGGTGACTTGTTGGATGATATTCATCATGTGACAGTTATAACCTTGGGCGATACGTCACTAGCTCCAGTTCATCGATATAATGTAGGCATGTATTCTGTAAATAGTCATACATGCTTTATTAAAAGAACTTGCATGACATCTTTTGTCCTACCCTCCCGTGGCAGCGGGGTCCGTATTGGAAACTAAGGGATATTAAGGCCTCCTTTTATTAGTGAATCGGAACAAAGCATTAACACATAGAGAATACATGAACTCCCCAAACTACGGTCATCACTGAGAGTGGGCCCGGTTGTTGTCACTCCGGGGTTGTCGGATCATAACCATAGTAGGTGACTATAACTTGCAAGATCGGATCTAAAACATGGATATAATGATGAATTCATAAACGGTTCAGATCTGAGTTCATGGCACTCGGGCCCAAAGTGACAAGCATTAAGCATAGAAAAGTCATAGCAACATCAATCTACGAACATAGTGGATACTAGGGATCATGCCCTAACAAAACTAACTCGATTACATGATAAATCTCATCCAACTCCTCAGCGACCAGCGAGCCTACGAAGGAATTACTCATTCCCGGTGGGGAGCATCATGGAATTGGCGATGGAGATTGGTTGGTGATGACGAAGAACGAAGATCCCCCTCTCCGGATTCCCAAATGGACTCCAGATCTACCCTCCCAAGGAAGAACAGGCTTGGCAGCGGCTGCGTCTCGTGGATCACAATAATTCTTTCTCCCTGATTTTTGTGGAAATATGTGATTTTATAGTATCAGGGGGTCGTTAGCGGGGCCACCAGGTGGGTACAACCCACCTGGGCATGCCAGGAGAGGGGGGCGCGCCCTGGTGGGTTTTTCCCAACCAGGGGCCCCTCTCCGGTGGGTCTTGGCTCTAGAGATTCTTATTATTGATATAAAAAATCCTCGCAAAGTTTCGTCCCATTCCGAGAACTTTTATTTCTGCACAAAAACAACACCATGGTAGTTTTGCTGAAAACAGCGTCAGTCCGGTTTTATTCAAATCATGCAAATTAGAGTCCAAAACAAGAGGAAAAGCATGAGAAAAAGCAGATACGTTGGGGACGTATCAACTCCCCCAAGCTTAAACCTTTGCTTGTCCTCAAGCAATTCAGTTGATAAACTGAAAGTGAGAAAGAAAAACTTTTACGAACACTTTTGCTCTTGTTTGCATAAATAAGCTTAAACAACACCCAGGTTTTCAGCCAGCATTATAACTAACCATGTTGACAATAACACTTAAAGATTATAATGACTCATATCAATGACATAATCAGCTAGCGAGCAATAATAAGATATCTGAAATAGTAACACGTTGTCAAAACAACCATGATATAATATGACAATAATGGTATCTCGCTAGCCCTTTCTGAGACCGCAAAACATAAATGCAGAGCACCTCCAAAGTTCAAGCAGCGACTAAACATCGTAAGCATGGTAGAAAAGATCCAGTCATGATGGACCCAACATTAGCTATACATAATGCATAAATCATGACAGCTGTGCTCTACTCAGTTTCTGGCGCTTGTTTTTAGAAGGTGATGACACAACATAAAAGTAAATAGAAAGTCCCTTCGCAGAGGGAAGCAGTGATTTGCAGAGGTGCCGGAGCTCAGTTTTTTTTAAAAGGAGATAAATGATATTTTGAGCATGCACCCTTCTTATTCACTTCACGACCATCAGTTATCAACATCTTCCATGCTAAGCACGCTAGTGGCGGTTCCCAAGTGATAAAAGTAAAGGTTTACTCCCCCTCCACCATCAATCACACTCCACGGCTTGTCCGAAACAACGGGTGCCGTCCATACCAACATTAGTCTCGGGGGAGTTTTGTTTAATTATTTGCATTTTTGAGTTCGGGACTGGGAATCCCTATTACCACCCATTTTCTCGTGCGATGGCGAGTGAATAAACACTCGACCTGAGAATAACCCGCTTAGTATGGAAGATATCGACCACCTCCTGTCGTTCCATGAACGATCCAGGCACACAAAAAGGATAATTTTTAGACGTTTTTAGAGGTGGCACATGCAAATTTACTTAGGACGACAGGGTAATACCGCATATATGTAGGTATGGTGGACTCATCTGGAATAACTTTGGGTTCAAGGTTTTTGATGTGCAAGCAGAATTCCCACTTAGTACAGGCGAAGGCTAGCAATTAAGATTGAGAAGCGGCCAGCTAGAGACCAACAACGATCATAACCATGCATTATGCATAAGTAACATTGGACACTAACATGAGTAGGATATGAACACCATGAACATAAATATCATAGAGGCTATGTTGGTTTTGATTCATCTACATGCATGAACATGTGCCAAGTCAAGCCACTCGAACATTCAGTGGAGGATACCATATCATCATACTACATCACAATCATTTTAACGCTATATTGATATCCAAGATGAATCATTGTCAACTCCTAGCTACTTATGCATGGCATGAGAAACTATAATCTCTAATTGTCATTGCAAACATGTTTAATCATAGCGGGCTGAAGCATGGGTACTAGGTTAAACATATTTACACAAACAAAACAAGTCGAGTTCATACCAGTTTCTCTTTGCCACGGCCAGTTCATTGAATGTCGTCATTATTGCCTTTCACTTGCACGACCGAATGATATGGAAATAATAATAGTGCAAGAATGCCGTGGACTAAGCTAGAATATGCGAACATTTTATTCAACAGGAGAAGACAAGGTAAAATGGGCTCTTTATTAGTTCAACAATTATTCATATGAGAGCCACTCAACATTTTCATCGTGGTCTTCTCCTCGGTAAGACTCGAATAAAAAGAAAAGAAATTCAGAGAAACACACTGAAATATTTTTGGAGTTTTTGGTTTTCTTCAACAAGCAAATAAAAAGCAAAAACGAGAAAAACTATTTACACGGGAAAGTTCCCAACAAGCAAAAGAAGAACAAGGAAATATTTTTGGATTTTCTTTTTAATGCTATTACTAAGCATGCATAGAAAGTAAATTACTGCAACTATTTTTTTTGGTTTTTCTAAAGTTTATCAAACACACAAGAAGAAAGCAAGAAAATAAATCTAAGCATGGATGATACAATGAAAAAGTTGAGCACCGACAAATAGAATGGTATGTGAACATGAATGTAATGTCGGTGAGAAACATGTACTCCCCCAAGCTTAGGCTTTTGGCCTAACTTGGCACTCGATCAATAGCCTGGAGGGTAGTAGTTAGCGTGGTAGCTCACAGAGGCTCTCGGTGCAGATGCCTCGGCACGACGTGCCGCCACCACTGCTACGTTATGAGCTCAGGCCTCGCTCTCAAGAACAAAATATCTTCCCTTGCTGTTATAGTCAAAAAGAGCAGGCGCATGCAAATATGTGTCCACAACAGATGATTGGTTGAACATCAGATTATAAGTGAAGTCATGAATCTTTCCTTTAAGGATTTTATGCTCTTTTAAAGCATCAAAATCTAAATACAGAGTGGGTAAGATAGGATCAAAGGGCAAAGGTGAAACACCCATCCCTCATGCTAGACGTGTGGCATAAATTCCACCATAGAACCAACCACTTTTGGCGTTATGCTAAGTCTACGTGCAACAATCGCTCCAAGGTTATAATTCCTTTCACCAGTGAGAGCGGTGTGAATGAGGCTCAAGTCTGGTGCACAAAGTATGCTACAATCTTGCTTGCCTACTATGCATTTCCCGTTAAATAAAGCAAAATACTGAATTGCGGGAAAGTGAATGCTCTTTATTCTTCCTTGTCTCACTCCCCTATTTTCACCGTAACAAAGGCTAGTCAAGAAAGATTCATACTCAGCCGTTGGTGGCTCATCAAGCGAACCCCAGAATGGAAGTTTGCAATGATAAGCAAAATTCTCTAATGGAATAGTATATGGATTATCATAAAGCATAAACGACACCCTAGACTCACGTGGAAAATATTTAAATCCTTTGACAAATGATTCAGTGAGAAGTTGGTGTTGTTCACACTTATCTGAAAGGTAGGGACCGAGACCAGCATTGTGATCATATTGCTCAAATTCCTCCTTAATGACCACTCACATGATATACTCATCGCAAGGCCATAAGCATGTTTTGGTAGCGGCACTTCGTGTGGAACTTTCACTTGGTTCAACATAAGACCTGCGGACAGAACTATCACTAGAAGATGCCCCCGTGGATCGCCTCCTCGAAGAACTCCTTCCAAATAAGTTCATCATGTCCGCGTACAATTTTTTGAAAATAAAAATTTTGAGGTGACAAAAATTTGTCAACAAAACTTTATGAAATTGATAGCAACTACTGATAGGGATACATAGAGGCCATAGCAAGCATTCAAACTACTTAGAACACTAAGAATTCAACATGCAAGCACATCTACAGCAGCACCAAGAGTAGCTAATTATTCAAAGTATAAACCACTAAAACAAAAACTAATTGGACAAATGGTGGAGTCACATACCAAGCAACAATCCCCTGAAACAGTTTTTGAAATGGAGCTTCGAGCAAAGAGATCGAAATCCGCGGGTTTGAGCTCAAGAACACGGGAGAGAGAGCAATGTGGATTTTTTTCTGGAGGTGAGTGATGATGTGGGATAAAGAGATAAGTGAGGGGGCTCACGTGGGGACCACAACCCATCAGGGCGCGCCCAGGTGGGTTGTGCCCGCCTGGTGCACCTCCCTCTGGTATTATTTGCACCAAAAATTCAGAAATAATCAGAAAAAATTCATGTTCAATTTTTAGGGCATTCTGAGAACTTTTATTTTTGGGTCATTTTTTTAGTGCACGAGAAATTCAGGAAACAGACAAAACATGGCATTTTATTTTATTTAACTAATAAAAACAAAGAATAAAAAGTGGGGACAGAAGGTAGTTCTTACTAAATTCATCAAATTCATACCGTTCAAAAATGATTCATTAATAAGGTTGATCAGGTCTTATTAATAACCACTTTTGATTAGCATGAAACCAAAGAATTTTCGTAAATCACTAAGTTACCTCAATGGGGATATGAATGTCCCCAACAATAAGCATTTCATATTTCTTTTTGACAGTAGGTAGAGGTATTTGAAAACTTCCAATAGTGATTGTCGGAGATTTTTCAATAACATTAATACCATTCACTTGAAAGTGCACCGTATGCTCATTACCATTAATATGAAAAGTGACCTTGCTTTTATTGCAATCAATAACAGCCCCTGCAGTAGTCAAGAAGGGTCTACCAAGGATAATCGACATGTTGTCATCCTCGGGCATCTCAAGTATAACAAAGCCAGTCAAAATAGTAACATTAGCAACAACAACGGGCACATCCTCATAGATACCGATAGGTATGGCAGTTGAATTGTCAGCCATTAGCAAAGATATTTCAGTAGGTGTGAGTTTATTCAAATCAAGTCTTTTATATAAAGAGAAAGGCATAACACTAACACCATCTCCTAAATCACACATAGCGGTTTTCACATAATTCTTTTTGATAGAGCAAGGTATAGTTGGTATACCCGGATCTCCAAGTTTTTTAGGTACTCCATCTTTGAAAGTGTAATTAGCAAGCATAGTGGAGATTTCAGCTTTCGGTATTTTTCTATTATTTGTGATGATGTCTTTCATATACTTTGCATAAGGAGGCATTTTCAAGATACCAGTCAAGCAAGTGCGCAAAAAGACTGGCCTCAGCATTTCAGCAAAGCGTTCAAATTCTTCATCATCATTCTTTTTAGTTGACTTGGGTGGAAAAGGCATAGGTTTTTGAACCCACGGTTCTCTTTCTTTACCGTGTTTTCTAGCAACAAAGTCTCTTTTATTGTATCTTTTATTTTGGGGTTGTGGGTTATCAAGATCAACAGGTGGTTCTATTTCAACATCATTGTCTGGTTCTTTTTCATTTGGTTGAGTGTCTTCATGAACCTCATCATTATCTTTTTCATTATCACTATGTCACATCCTAGCTAGTTCATGCATTAGAGTGTTGCATCATGTCTCTTTTCCAGAAACTTGAAATGGGGAAGACAGAAACCCCCAGCACCCCCTCTGAAAACAACTAGGGTTTAGTAAAATTATTTTTAATGAACCTGAAATGCCCATCTAAAAAGTCCACCCTTTTTGTCTTGGGTTAGGACCTCTGACAAAATGGTTCACAATTTTCTAGGACACATAAGGTCACTGGATTAATTCTTTATCTATTTGCATTTGGGCATTTAAATGCTATGAAATAATTCAAATGCCCAAATAATTCTGGATTTAAGTGAGGGTTGTTAGGAATAATCCCAACAGAGCCCACAATTATTTGCAGGATTTTTGGAAACGTTTTAGTATTTTTAATAAAGCCTCGCAGTTACAGAAAAAAATAGGAAAAACAAAACAGAATAAAGAGAAGGAGAGAATCTTACCTAGCAGCCCACTGGCCGGCCCAGCACTGTGCTGGCCTGCGCCAGTCAGCTGCTTCCTCTCGCCAGAGCAGGCAGAGAGGTGACGCCGGCGTGCGCGAGCTCGCCACGGCGGCACCTGCTTGCCGCCCGCGCCGCTGGACGCGCTGGTCGACCTCCACGTCGCCCGCTCGACCGCCCCGACACCCCATTCGCCCCCTGCACTTCTCCCTCGCTCTCTCTCGCCATGGCCGAAGTAGCTGCCGTCGTCCCGCCGACGTAGCCGCGCCCACCATCGTCCTCGTGCCGATCCACCATGTCCACAAGCTCCGCCTTCATCCGCTACGCCGAGCCAGCCAAGCCACGAGTGCTTGCACGCTCTGCACCGCCTCCACCGACCCCGTCTTCGTCGATCACCGCCGGAGATCCATCTCGCCGTCGCCGCCGCAGCAGCTCGTCCCCGACCTCGCCGTCTGCTCCGTCGCAACCACCGTGAGCCTGGCCACCTCCCTATCCTCTCCATTCTCCCTCTCGAGCCCCATAGCAACTGCACGTAGCTCACCCGCACGCGCCGCCGCCGAGCTCGTCGCCGACGAGGCTCCGGCCATACAACAGTCGCACCACTATGGCCGTTAGCTTCACCGCATCGCCAGGAGCCCGTAGCACCATCGCACGCCCCTCGCCGCGCTCTCTAGCTACGGGTTCGACTACAGCCGTACCCCGGCAGCCGCACAACTCGTCGCCGGCGTCGATTCCGGCTACCCCGAGCTCCACCACCACCACCAATCGATGCGGCTCGTTCCCAGCTGCGTATAGATGCTCTCCGCCGCCCATTAGGTCGCCGGAGCACGGATCCCTCACCCCACCGCCGCGTCTGGCCTCGCCGGCGGCTAAACGCCGGCGAGTTGACCCCGTTTGACCCAGGCTGACCCCCTCCCCTGAGTCAATGACAAGTGGGGCCCGCCTGCTAATTAACCTGGATTAACTTTTAATTAATTCTAAATTAGTTAGTTAACTAACAGTGACACTGACGTGTGGACCCCACACGTCAGGTTTGACCTGGACGACCCCGCTGACCAGCTGACGTCACCCTGACGCAATGCTGATGCATTAATTTAATTACTGGAATTATTTTTATACAGGAAATTTTAGAAAATACCACAAACTTCAAAAAATCATAGAAAATAATCTATAGCTCAGAATGAAAAGATTTATATATGAAATATGATCAGAAAAATCCAATCTATCCATCTGTACTGGTTTCATGCATGCTTAAGCAAATTTACCTGCTGTTTAGTGCAGAACAAGATAAAGCACTATTAAGGGCCATTTATGAGCTTGGAATTTGAATCTTTGATTCAAAATGGTTCAAACCCATCTGGTCTTAGGTGCATTAGCCCAATACATTCATTTTTCCATGTCTCATGCATGCATCATATTGTTGCACTTTGCTTGGTGTTGATTGTGTTTCGATGTGTTCTTCGTGGTAGGTTCTGCCTCCGAGGATATTCGTGAGTATGCAACTGAAGGGCAGTATTCCACTACCACTCCGTCAGGCAAGCAACCCATTGATCATTTTGATACAAACCCAACTTCTCGCTTCTGCTCTCGTTTACTACATTAAGACAACGCGTTTCAAACTGCTGTGTGTTGCGGTAGTTGAACCCACTTCCTCTGCATGACCTGTCATTGCCACAGTAACTAGATGAAACCCACTAGCATGTGTAGGAGTTGATTGAGCCATTTTTGTCTTTCCTACCATGCTATGCTTGCTATGCTTAGAGTCGTGTCAGCTCTGGCTCATCGGGGTGATGAACTAGAGTGAAAGGTTGTGTCGGCAATGAGAGTGAAGTGTTGAATATGATTTGGTAAAGGTATCGATGAGAGGCCATGTAGGAGTACATGGTGGGTTGTTTCATTGAGACCGTCCTTAAGAACTGAGATCTGTATGTGTGATTTAAGATCAGCTACTACCACACATTGAGCCCGAAACCAATGGACCCTCTCGGCTTCTTAATCACCCTTGTCCTCTGTCCAGGAGTTGCAAGTAGTTTCTAGTGTTTGTAGTAAGCTGGGGCCGTGGACAGCGCTGACCCGAGGTGTAACACCCCGCATGTAACTTGCCATATTTGTAACTCCGACTCTTGCCATTTTCGGCTATGTGATATGTTTTTCCCTCCGTTGTCGGGTTTTGTCTTTCGTTTTGTATTTTGTCATGTCATGCATTTTCATATCATGTCATCATGTGCATTACATTTGCATACGTGTTCGTCTCATGCATCCGAGCATTTTCCCCGTTGTCCGTTTTCCAATCCGGCGCTCCTATCTCCTCCGGTGCACCCCTCGTTTTCTTTCGTGTGCGTGTGTCAAACTTTCTCGGAATGGACCGAGGCTTGTCAAGTGGTCTTAATATACCACCCGGAGTCTACCGGTCAAGTTTCGTTCCATTCGGAGGTCGTTTGGTACTCCATCGGTTAACCGGGCCTTCGCAATGTCCATTTGAGTATCCAGCAAAAAACCCCTCCTAAACCAGCCCAAAACCCACCAAACTCTCTTCCATGCTCTAGGTCGTTCGATCACGATCGAGTGGGCGAAAACCGCACCTCATTTGGAGCCTCCTAGCTCCCTCTACCTATTTATAAGTGGGCATCCCAAAAAACGAAATCTCAGACGAACCCTAACCCTCTCCCTCCGCGCCGCGCCGGACGCGTCCGCCCGCGCCGCCCGGCCAACCCGCGAGCGCCACGTGGCCCGCCTCCGGCCTCGCCCCGCCGCCGGCCCGCAGGCCCATCGCCGGCCCCCGCGGCCCGCCGCCTCCGCGCCCGCGCGCCTTCCCCGCCGCCGGCCAGTGCGCCGCCGCCGCCGGCCATCGCCATCGCCGCCGCCGGCCATCGCCATCGCCGCCGCCGCCGCGCCTTGGGCCGCCGCCGCCGCCCGCAGGCCCGCCGGCGACCGCCGCCCCCGGCCCCGCCGCTCCTCCGGCGACCTGCGCCGCCGCTCCCTCTCCCTCCTTCCTCCGCCGGCGAGCGAGCTCGGGCTGGAAGAGCTCGTTCGATCCAGATCTCTGCGTACGTTGACTTTTTCTCGCCTCAAAATTCTCCTCAGTCTTAATTGTCTCAGTATCTTGCTCTGTTTCCGATGCCATAACTTTGTGCATGTAGCTCCGATTCGCGCGTATAATATGTCAAATTGTTCGTCTCGTGATGATCTTCATTTTGTTCAATTGCACCATTTTCATTAGAGGTCATCTTGATGCCCAAATCTTAGATGGAAGAGGGCTAGTTGCTGTTATTCTCTGGTTCCTGACAGAACTTGGAGATTTGTCATTTTTGTATCATTTATTCTGTGCATCTTGTGAGCATGAGCTCTACATGTGTTTTGAAGTATGCCATGCCATCTTTCCAGTGGTGTAGTCCATGTATTTTTTGATCTCTGTGGTGAGTAGCACAAGCATGCAAAGTAGGCCCCGTAATATTTCTGATTTCAGGGACTTAGTGATTTCTCTAAGTCCTTGTCTGCTGTAATTTTGTTGCCATGTAAGCTTGATGCTACAGGGAGATCCATGCATATTTTGGAGATGTTCAGTAAGGATGTTTTGTAGCTATAGTTGTAGTTGATCCATTTCTGCAATTGTTTGCAAATTTAGAGTATCATAGCATGACTCAATCTTGCTCTACTTTTGGTATAAAATATTTCTGGCAGATTCTTAACATGACATGCATTTTTGCCAAGCTTATTGTAGTTGATCCATACATGCTAGGTAATTTTTCTTGCCATGGATAGCTTCATAAACATGCCATCTTGCTGTAGGTATGCTTGGTTTGTCATGCATTGCTCTGTAGTGAGTGCATCAAGCTCACAAAGAGACCTACATATTATTATTTCTGCCATGCTCTGTTTTCTGCCAAGTCTGAAACCTGATAACGAAACTTGCTATGTTTACATGCTTGCCATCATATCTTCTGGTCCTTTTTGGCTTATGGTCAGTAAGGGACTTTTGTCATGTGCATTTAGTAGAAAACTGCCATGCCTTGTTTTGCTATGTTAAGTTTCTGTAGCATGTTGATTTCGTGCTCTGAACATTGCTACCTGATGCAGATTTCTGTCATGTCCAGTTTTTCACCAAGTCTGTGAACCTATAATCTTTTGCATTTTTGCCATGCTTGTTTGAGCTTGATATGTTGTGAACTAGCCGTAGCTCAGTGTTCATCTTTTGTCAAGCATTTCCTGTAGATTACTGCCATGTGCTTTGTTGCTATGTTGGGGTGCTGTAGCATTGTTACTTGTTGTATTTTAAGTCCTATCTTGCTGTATATCGCAGATTAGTGTCATTCTTGTTTTGCTTGCCATTTGCAAACCGTGCATCCGATTCCGGTGATCTTTATATCGATTTCGACCGAAATCATCTCATCTTTCCAGTGGCATGCTTAGTTTGCCAAGTTACTGCCATGTTCATCTTTTTCCTTCCGGAGCACGCATATGCATCGCATATCATATCTTGCATATCATACATGTTTTGCATCATGTTGCTTGCGCATTTCTCGTTGTTGATTGTGGTTCCGTTTGATTGTGCTCTTGTCTTGGGTAGAGCCAGGAGACGAGTTCGTGAACGTGGAACCTGTCGAGTACGCTTACGAGGATCAAGCTTTCGACAACTTTGAGAATCTTGCAGGCAAGATGACCACCCCTCGAAATCACTTCTATCTTTGCTATGCTAGTTGTTCGCTCTATTGCCATGCTCGCTACCTATCACTTGCTATATCATGTCTCGTATTTCAGCCATGTCAGCCCCTAACCATCCTTTCCTAGCAAACCGTTGTTTGGCTATGTTACCGCTTTTGCTCAGCCCCTCTTATAGCGTTGCTAGTTGCAGGTGAAGTTGAAGTTTGTTCCATGTCGGAACATGGACATGTTGGGATATCACAATATCTCTTATTTAATTAATGCATCTATATATTTTGGTGAAGGGTGGAAGGCTCGGCCTTATGCCTGGTGTTTTGTTCCACTCTTGCCGCCCTAGTTACTGTTATACCGGGATTATGTTCCTTGAGTTTGCGTTCCTTACATGGTCGGGTGATTTATGGGACCCCCTTGACAGTTCGCCTTGAATAAAACTCCTCCAGCAAGGCCCAACCTTGGTTTTACCATTTTCTACCTAAACCTTTTTCCCCGGGTTTTCGCGAGCCCGAGGGTAATCTTATTTTAACCCCCCGGGCCAGTGCTCGTTCGAGTGTTGGTCCGAACTGAGCAGACTGCGGGGCCCCCTCCTGGAAACTCGAGGTCTGGTTTTACTCGTAGGATGTCTCATCTGGTGTGCCCTGAGAACGAGATATGTGCAGCTCCTATCGGGATTTGTCGGCACATTCGGGTGGCTTTGCTGGTTTTGTTTTACCATCGTCGAAATGTCTTGTAACCGGGATTCTGAGACTGATCGGGTCTTCCCGGGAGAAGGAATATCCTTCGTTGACCGTGAGAGCTTATAATGGGCTAAGTTGGGACACCCCTGCAGGGTATTATCTTTCGAAAGCCGTGCCCGTGGTTATGAGGCAGATGGGAATTTGTTAATGTCCGGTTGTAGATAACTTGTCACTTGACCCAATTAAAATACACCAAGTGCGTGTGTAGCCGTGATGGTCTCTTCTCGGCGGAGTCCGGGAAGTGAACACGGTCTGTGTTATGTATGACGTAAGTAGGTGTTCAGGACCTCTTCTTGGTCATTGCTAGATGACGTCCGTTCCTTTGCTTCTCTTCTTGCTCTCATTTGCGCAAGTTAGCCACCATATATGTTCTGCCGCTGCAGCTCCACCTCTTTGCACCTCTTGTCCTATAAGCTTAAATAGTCTTGATCTCGCGGGTGTGAGATTGCTGAGTCCCCGTGACTCATAGATACTTCCAACACCAGTTGCAGGTGCTGACGATGCCAGTGCAGATGATGGCGTCGATCTCAAGTGGGAGTTCGACGAGGAACGTGGTCGTTACTATGTGTCTTTTCCTGATGATCAGTAGTGGAGCCCAGTTGGGACGATCGGGGATCTAGCATTTGGGGTTGTCTTATTTTCATCTGGATTTTGACCGTAGTCGGTCTATATGATTGTATTTTGGATGATGTATGATGATATTTATGTATTGTGTGAAGTGGCGATTGTAAGCCAACTCTTTATCCCATTCTTGTTCATTACATGGGATTGTGTGAAGATGACCCTTCTTGCGACAAAACCACTATGCGGTTATGCTTCTAAGTCGTGCCTCGACACGTGGGAGATATAGCCGCATCGTGGGCGTTACAAGTTGGTATCAGAGCCATCCCCGACTTAGGAGCCCCTGCTTGATCGAATCGCTGACGTTGTTGAGTGTAGAATAAAAATGTTTTGAGTCTTAGGATTATATATATCGGAGAGTAGGATTCTTTTTACTCCTCAGTCCCTTCGTCGCTCTGGTGAGGTCTCCTGACGTAGAAGTTTTGACTACTCTCTCCTCAAAATTCACTAAATTTTTTTTAGGATCACGCGGGTATCTTGGAATCGTTCCGATCGATTTGTGACGAGAACATTGTTCTTGGTGCCTCCTGACATTTAGGGGTTGTGGCAGTGTCCCGGGGAGTTGAGCTCCGAGGTGTTGTCATCACAATTTTATCGTTGCAGTTCTGGTATACCTGAGTTTCGCCGACATCGAAATCTCTTTTATGCAGTTGTTGGTGAGATCACCTCGACGCCACCCAGTACTGGGGCGGGAGTTCGGGAGTATTGCCATAACTTGTATAACGGATGTTTTTCGAAGGTTGAGGTAAACGATTTCCGAAG
The DNA here is from genome assembly GCF_002575655.3 of Aegilops tauschii subsp. strangulata. Classification (NCBI taxonomy): domain Eukaryota; kingdom Viridiplantae; phylum Streptophyta; class Magnoliopsida; order Poales; family Poaceae; genus Aegilops; species Aegilops tauschii. The sequence goes on along the minus strand of NC_053041.3, from coordinate 298,075,506 downwards.
GTTTCTTGGTTATGTGTTGACGGATGGATACAGCTGGATCTAGGGATTGCTAGTTTGGGTGATATATATTTGTGTCCCCTGTATCCCCTACACCAGATTGCATAACCAGAAAGTTTCGGGAGTTTATAAGTGGGAATTCAAGTAGCCTTAGGATATCTTTCCGACAGATGCATGATATGAGATTGGGGTTCGACGTCTAGTGGTCCGCCTGTATACGGTTGATTTTACAGTGGTCTCGTTGTGTCTTAAAGAGTCCATGGCTTTGCCGACTCGGGGATGCTTCGTATGTCATGTGCACAGCCTTGTACATGATGGTGCTGTACGATTGAGCCCGTGTGGGCCCCACCATGAAAACTTCGGACGAAATATCTATCATATGTTTGTTCCGGCTTATTTTGCAAGCCAATACTTTGTTTTATTTTGTATTGTGGTATTCGAGTTCCTTCGAATTCATATGTTCATTCCATATCTTTTTCTAGTGGCTTCTCAACTTATGGAAGTGTGATGGTTTACTACGGAATTCATTCGTTCATCTTCATTCGAATGTTTTTTTGTGAAGACTATATGTTGCAATTTCTGTCCGTTGATTCTACTTATATTTTGTCTATCAAGATGCTAATGGATGTCAACCTCTTCAGGATGGCTCCGCCAACGCGTCAGAATCCGGATCACAATGAAGGGAGTCAAGCGAACCCTCCGCCACCACCTCCACCTCCGGAGGCATGGCAAGCAATCATGGCAGCCACCAACGCCAATGCTCAGATGATTCTGCAACTCTTGCAAGAACGTACTCAAGGGCAAGGCAATCAAGGCAATCAAGGTCAAGGCAACAATCAGTTTCACTTTGCCACTCTCAACCAGTTTCTCGCAAATCAGCCCAAGTCTTTCAGCTACTGTGCCGAGGCCACGGATGCCGATGATTGGCTCGTGGACATCAACAAGCATTTTGAATGTAGCAATGTCAGGCCTGAGGACTTTGTCAAGTTCGCTTCTTTCCAGCTCAAGGACCAAGCTGCTGATTGGTTTCAACAATACAAAGATTCCAGAGGAGGTCGTGTGATTACTTGGACTACCTTCTGTCGGGACTTCAAAGCGCACCACATTCCACAAAGTGTTGTCGAGAGCAAGCGTGAGGAGTTCCGCAATCTCAAGCAAGGAAACATGTCTGTGTATCAATACAACATTCAGTTTCAGAAACTTGCTCGCTTCGCTAAACAAGACGTTCCTGATGATAAGAGCATGATCTATCACTTCAGAGGTGGCCTTAAAGAGGATCTGCAGTTAGCTCTCGTTCTTGTTGAGCCTACTCAGTTTGATCAATTCTACAATATGGCACTGAAGCAAGAGGCTGCTCAGCTCAAGTGTGAGGCTTCTAAAAAGAGAGTCAGAGACGCAGTTCAGTCTTCTTCTTCCTCACTTGTGACAGCTAAGCAACAGAAGTTCTGGTTGCCTCCTCCTCCTCTGTTTCGTCAGCCTTACCAGCAGAAGAACAAAGATGGCCATGGTTCTTCAAACTCTTCCAACTCTGGCTATCAGAACAAGTCTCAGAATCAAGCTCCCAAGTCCAATCCTCCTTATCACCATCCAATCTCAGAGGTGACTTGCAACAAATGTCAGCAGAAAGGTCACTATGCTAACAAGTGCTTCAACCAGAGGCGTCTTCCTCCTCCTCCTCCTCCTCCTCCTCCTGTCAGATCTTCCAGCAATGCAGTGGTCAAGCATAATCCAAAGTTTGCAAAGGTGAACATGATGAATGCAGCTCAAGCGGAGGAATCTACTGATGTGATAATGGGTAATCTCTCAGTTAATGATATTCCTGCAAAAGTTCTTTTTGATACTGGTGCTTCGCATTCTTTCTTGTCATACCCATTTGCATCGAAGCACAATGTTGACACAGAGATTTTATCCAAAGTTATGCAAGTTGCTTCTCCGGGTAAGTTTTTGTCTTCTAGTTTGGTTGCTCCCGATGTTTCCATCAAGATGGGCGACTATAGATTCCAGTCTTCTCCAATTGTTCTTGGTGACTCGGATATTGATCTTATTCTCGGGATGGACTGGCTTTCTAAGCACAAGGCTCAACTTGATTGTGCTGCCAGAGAAATTCAATTGACACACTCGTCTGAGGATGTGATTATTTTTGCCGCTCATGATGAAACCATTCGGTTTTTCTCTCTCAATGAGAAGGGCGAATTGGATGCCATCTCTCAAATTCCAGTCGTTTGCGAATATCAAGATGTCTTTCCAGAAGAGCTTCCGGGTATGCCTCCGCACCGGCCAGTTGAGTTCGTTATCGAACTAGAGCCTGGTACTGTACCTGTTTGCAAGCGTCCATACAAGCTTGGACCTAACGAGCTGAAGGAATTAAAGAAGCAGCTCGATGAACAAGAACGTCTAGGTTTGATCAGACCGAGTTCTTCTCCATGGGGTTGTGGTGTTCTTTTTGTCAAGAAGAAGGATGGCACGGACCGACTTTGTGTCGACTACCGTCCATTGAACAAGAAGACAATCAAGAACAAGTATCCACTTCCCAACATCAATGAGCTATTTGAGCAACTCAAAGGGGCTAAAGTATTCTCGAAGCTTGACCTTCGTATGGGTTATCATCAGATTCGCATTCGTGAAGAAGATATTCCCAAGACAGCATTCAGAACAAGCTTTGGTTCTTATGAATATACTGTCGTGTCTTTCGGCCTTGTCAATGCTCCTCCAGTGTTTTCTCGGATGATGAATTTCATCTTCAACCCCTATACCAACGAATTCATTCTGGTGTATCTCGATGATATCTTGGTCTTCTCCAAGAACAACCAGGATCATGCCAAACATTTGCGATTGGTGCTCGACAAGCTCAGAGAGTATCAATTCTATGCGAAGTTCTCCAAATGTGAGTTTTGGCTCGGTGAAGTTCTTTTCCTTGGTCACATCATCTCTGCCAAAGGCATCGCTGTTAACCCCGAGAAGGTGTCCGCAGTTCTGGATTGGGAACCTCCTCAAAATGTCAAGCAGCTCCGCAGTTTTCTGGGTCTTGCAAGCTATTGCCGAAGATTCGTTGAGAATTTCTCCAAAATTGCAAAACCTCTTTCCAACCTCCTTCAGAAGCATGTGAAATATGTCTGGTCTCCTGAGTGTGACGTTGCTTTCAACACTCTCAAACAAAAACTAGTCACAGCTCCTGTCTTGACTCCTCCTGATGAATCCAAGCCGTATGAAGTTTTCTGTGATGCTTCTCTCCAAGGTCTCGGTGCTGTGTTAATGCAAGAGAAGAAAGTTGTGGCTTATACCTCTCAGCAGTTGAAGCCCAACGAGAAGAACTACCCCACTCACGATCTTGAGTTGGCGGCAGTTGTCCATGCATTGATTACGTGGAGACATCTCTTGTTGGGAAGACAAGTGGACATTTTCACTGATCACAAGAGTCTCAAGTATATCTTCACTCAGCCCAACCTCAACCTCAGGCAGACTCGATGGGTCGAAATGATTCAAGAGTATAATCCGAGTATCGAATATACTCCAGGCAAAGCAAATGTCATTGCAGATGCTTTAAGCAGGAAAGCTTATTGCAACAGCTTAATTCTCAAGCCATTCCAACCGGATCTTTGTGAAGCTTTCCGCAAGCTGAATCTCCAAGTTGTTCCTCAAGGTGTTCTTGCCAACCTCATAGTATCTCCTAGTTTGGAAGATCAAATTCGTGAGGCACAACTCCTTGATGCCATGGTGAAGAAGGTGAGACGTGGTATCGACGAGGGTCTTTCCAAATACAAGTGCTATCGCATTGATGACAGAGACACTTTGTTCTTCGAGGACCGGATTGTGGTTCCGAAAGGTGATCTAAGGAAAGTCATAATGAACGAGGCGCACAATTCTCTCCTTTCCATTCATCCTGGAAGTACGAAGATGTATCATGACCTCAAGCAGTCGTATTGGTGGACTCGAATGAAGCGAGAAATTGCTCAATTCATGAATGAATGTGATGTCTGCCGAAGAGTGAAAGCAGAACACCAACGACCAGCTGGTCTCCTCCAACCTCTCGCTATCCCAGAATGGAAGTTTGATCATATCAAAATGGACTTCGTGACTGGATTTCCCAAATCCAAGCGCGGAAATGATGCTATCTTTGTTGTCATCGACAAGCTCTCTAAAGTGGCTCATTTCCTTCCAATCAAAGAATCCATCACAGCGGCTCAGCTGGCAGAGCTCTACACCTTCAGAATTGTCTCTTTGCACGGCATTCCACAATTGATTTCTTCAGATCGTGGAAGCATCTTCACCTCTAAGTTCTGGGACTCCTTCCAGAAGGCCATGGGCCCAAATATTCACTTCAGCACAGCTTTCCATCCTCAAACTAGTGGCCAAGTCGAGCGAGTCAATCAAATTCTTGAAGATATGCTCAGGGCTTGTGTCATTTCCTTTGGCATGAAATGGGAAGATTGTCTTCCATATGCTGAATTCTCCTACAACAACAGCTTCCAAGCGAGTTCGGGCAAGGCCCCATTCGAGATTCTCTATGGCAGAAAGTGCCGTACCCCTCTCAATTGGTCAGAGACTGGTGAACGCCAACTTCTTGGCAATGACTTAATCACTGAAGCTGAAGAAATGTGTAAAGTCATCCGTGATAATCTCAAAGCCGCGCAATCGCGCCAGAAGAGTTACTATGATAGTAAGCATCGTGATTTGGATTTCGAGATCGGAGACCATGTCTACCTCCGCGTCTCTCCAATGAAAGGCACTCGTCGCTTCGGTATCAAAGGGAAGCTTGCCCCTAGATACGTGGGTCCTTTCAAGATCATTGGCAAAAGAGGCGACCTCGCCTATCAACTTGAGCTTCCTTCCAACTTCGCGAACGTGCACGATGTGTTCCACGTGTCACAGCTCCGCAAGTGCTTCAAGACGCCTGAGCGCACTATCGACTTCGAAGAGACTGACCTCCAAGAAGATTTGTCTTATCATGAGCACCCAGTTGCTATTCTTGAAGAAACTGAGCGCAAGACTCGCAACAAGTCTACCAAATTCCTGAAAGTGAAGTGGTCGCACCATTCCGACCGGGAAGCCACCTGGGAACGCGAGGACCATCTCCGTTCCGAATATCCGGAGTTCTTTCAGTCCTAGATCTCGGGACGAGATCCTCTCGTAGTGGTGGAGTGTTGTAACACCCCGCATGTAACTTGCCATATTTGTAACTCCGACTCTTGCCATTTTCGGCTAGTGATATGTTTTTCCCTCCGTTGTCGGGTTTTGTCTTTCGTTTTGTATTTTGTCATGTCATGCATTTTCATATCATGTCATCATGTGCATTCATTTGCATACGTGTTCGTCTCATGCATCCGAGCATTTTCCCCGTTGTCCGTTTTCCAATCCGGCGCTCCTATCTCCTCCGGTGCACCCCTCTTGTTTTCTTTCGTGTGCGTGTGTCAAACTTTCTCGGAATGGACCGAGGCTTGTCAAGTGGTCTTAATATACCACCCGGAGTCTACCGGTCAAGTTTCGTTCCATTCGGAGGTCGTTTGGTACTCCATCGGTTAACCGGGCCTCCGCAATGTCCATTTGAGTATCCAGCAAAACCCCCTCCTAAACCAGCCCAAAACCCACCAAACTCTCTTCCATGCTCTAGGTCGTTCGATCACGATCGTGTGGGCGAAAACCGCACCTCATTTGGAGCCTCCTAGCTCCCTCTACCTATTTATAAGTGGGCATCCCGAAAAACGAAATCTCAGACGAACCCTAACCCTCTCCCTCCGCGCCGCGCCGGACGCGTCCGCCCGCGCCGGACACGTCCGCCGCGCCGCCCGGCCAACCCGCGAGCGCCACGTGGCCCGCCGCCGGCCCGCAGGCCCATCGCCGGCCCCCGCGGCCCGCCGCCTCCGCGCCTCCGCGCCCGCGCGCCTTCCCCGCCGCCGGCCAGTGCGCCGCCGCCGCCGCCGCGCCTTGGGCCGCCACCGCCGCCCGCAGGCCCGCCGGCGCCGCCCCCGCCGGTGACCGCCGCCCCCGGCCCCACCGCTCCTCCGGCGACCGGCGCCGCCGCTCCCTCTCCCTCCTTCCTCCGCCGGCGAGCGAGCTCGGGCTGGAAGAGCTCGTTCGATCCAGATCTCTGCGTACGTTGACTTTTTCTCGCCTCAAAATTCTCCTCAGTCTTAATTTTTCTCAGTATAATATGTTAAATTGTTCGTCTCGTGATGATCTTCATTTTGTTCAATTGCACCATTTTCATTGGAGGTCATCTTGATGCCCAAATCTTCGTTGGAAGAGGGCTAGTTGCTGTTATTCTCTGGTTCTTGACAGAACTTGGAGATTTGTCATTTTTGTATCATTTATTCTGTGCATCTTGTGAGCATGAGCTCTACATGTGTTTTGAAGTATGCCATGCCATCTTTCCAGTGGTGTAGTCCATGTATTTTTGTGATCTCTGTGGTGACTAGCACAAGCATGCAAAGTAGGCCCCGTAATATTTCTGATTTCAGGGACTTAGTGATTTCTCCAAGTCCTTGTCTGCTGTAATTTTGTTGCCATGTAAACTTGATGCTACAGGGAGATCCATGCATATTTTGGAGATGTTCAGTAAGGATGTTTTGTTGCTATAGTTGTAATTGATCCATTCCTGTTATTTGTTTCAATTTTAGAGTACCATAGCATGACCCAATCTTGCTCGATGTTTGGTATAAAATATTTCTGGCAGATTCTTAACATGACATGCAATCCAATCTTATTGTAGTTGATCCATACATGGTAGGTAATTTTTCTTGCCATGGATAGCTTCATAAACATGCCATCTTGCTGTAGGTATGCTTGGTTTGTCATGCATTGCTCTGTAGTGAGTGCATCAAGCTCACAAAGAGGCCTACATATTATTATTTCTGCCATGCTCTGTTTTCTGCCAAGTCTGAAACCTGATAACGAAACTTGCTATGTTTACATGCTTGCCATCATATCTTCTGGTCCTTTTTGGCTTATGGTCAGTAAGGGACTTTTGTCATGTGAATTTATTAGAACACTGCCATGCCTTGTTTTGCTATGTTAAGTTTTTTAGCATGTTGATTTCGTGCTCTGAACATTGCTACCTGATACTGATTTCTGTCATGTCCAGTTTTTCACCAAGTCTGTGAACCTATAATCTTTTGCATTTTTGCCATGCTTGTTTGAGCTTGATATGTTGTGAACTAGTCGTAGCTCAGTGTTCATCTTTTGTCAAGCATTTCCTGTAGATTACTGCCATGTGCTTTGTTGCTATGTTGGGGTGCTGTAGCATTGTTACTTGTTGTATTTTAAGTCCTATCTTGCTGTATATCGCAGATTAGTGTCATTCTTGTTTTGCTTGCCATTTGCAAACCGTGCATCCGATTCCGGTGATCTTTATATCGATTTCGACCGAAATCATCTCATCTTTCCAGTGGCATGCTTGGTTTGCCAAGTTACTGCCATGTTCATCTTTTTCCTTCCGGAGCGCGCATATGCATCGCATATCATATCTTGCATATCATACATGTTTTGCATCATGTTGCTTGCGCATTTCTCGTTGTTGATTGTGGTTCCGTTTGTTTGTGCTCTTGTCTTGGGTAGAGACGGGAGACGAGTTCGTGAATGAGGAACCTGTCGAGTACGCTTACGAGGATCAAGCTTTCGACAACTCTGTGAATCTTGCAGGCAAGATGACCACCCCTCGAAATCACTTCTATCTTTGCTATGCTAGTTGTTCACTCTATTGCCATGCTCGCTACCTATCACTTGCTATATCATGTCTCCTATTTCAGCCATGTCAGCCCCTAACCATCCTTTCCTAGCAAACCGTTGTTTGGCTATGTTACCGCTTTTGCTCAGCCCCTCTTATAGCGTTGCTAGTTGCAGGTGAAGTTGAAGTTTGTTCCATGTCGGAACATGGACATGTTGGGATATCACAATATCTCTTATTTAATTAATGCATCTATATATTTTGGTAAAGGGTGGAAGGCTCGGCCTTATGCCTGGTGTTTTGTTCCACTCTTGCCGCCCTAGTTACTGTTATACCGGGATTATGTTCCTTGAGTTTGCGTTCCTTACATGGTCGGGTGATTTATGGGACCCCCTTGACAGTTCGCCTTGAATAAAACTCCTCCAGCAAGGCCCAACCTTAGTTTTACCATTTGCTACCTAAACCTTTTTCCCCGGGTTTTCGCGAGCCCGAGGGTCATCTTATTTTAACCCCCCCGGGCCAGTGCTCCTTCGAGTGTTGGTCCGAACTGAGCAGACTGCGGGGCCCCCTCCTGGAAACTCGAGGTCTGGTTTTACTCGTAGGATGTCTTATCCGGTGTGCCCTGAGAACGAGATATGTGCAGCTCCTATCGGGATTTGTCGGCACATTCGGGTGGCTTTGCTGGTTTTGTTTTACCATCGTCGAAATGTCTTGTAACCGGGATTCCGAGACTGATCGGGTCTTCCCGGGAGAAGGAATATCCTTCGTTGACCATGAGAGCTTATAATGGGCTAAGTTGGGACACCCCTGCAGGGTATTATCTTTCGAAAGCCGTGCCCGCGGTTATGAAGCAGATGGGAATTTGTTAATGTCCGGTTGTAGATAACTTGTCACTTGACCCAATTAAAATACACCAAGTGCGTGTGTAGCCGTGATGGTCTCTTCTCGGCGGAGTCCGGGAAGTGAACACGGTCTGTGTTATGTATGACGTAAGTAGGTGTTCAGGACCTCTTCTTGGTCATTGCTAGATGACGTCCGTTCCTTTGCTTCTCTTCTCGCTCTCATTTGCGCAAGTTAGCCACCATATATGTTCTGCCGCTGCAGCTCCACCTCTTTGCACCTCTTGTCCTATAAGCTTAAATAGTCTTGATCTCGCGGGTGTGAGATTGCTGAGTCCCCGTGACTCACAGATACTTCCAACACCAGTTGCAGGTGCCGACGATGCCAGTGCAGATGATGGCGTCGATCTCAAGTGGGAGTTCGACGAGGAACGTGGTCGTTACTATGTGTCTTTTCCTGATGATCAGTAGTGGAGCCCAGTTGGGACGATCGGGGATCTAGCATTTGGGGTTGTCTTATTTTCATCTGGATTTTTGACCGTAGTCGGTCTATATGATTGTATTTTGGATGATGTATGATGATATTTATGTATTGTGTGAAGTGGCGATTGTAAGCCAACTCTTTATCAACTTCTTGTTCATTACATGGGATTGTGTGAAGATGACCCTTCTTGCGACAAAACCACTATGAGGTTATGCCTCTAAGTCGTGCCTCGACATGTGGGAGATATAGCCGCATCGTGGGCGTTACACGAGGGGTGGGCTGTGATGCGGTAGGCTCGTGGCCCGGTGTACCGAGTCGCCCGTTTGGTGTCTCGGGAACCCTGCACACATCGTTCGGGGCCGTATGTGGAAACCTCGGCCGGACTCCCTGCGGATGGAACCTGAATAGGCGATAAACCTGGACTAGAGACTTGAGTGTTTAGGTAGGCTGTGGCCGACACCCTCGCTGGGCTTCCGCTTGAAGGTTGTCGAGTACATATCGTGTAAACGGCGGTAAGTGGTGAGAGCGTGTGTGACGAAGTACACCCCTGCAGGGTATAGAACTATTCGAATAGCCGCGTCCGCGGTAAAGGACTACTTGGTCGCTTATGCAGTTCATAGACAAGTTAATGGTTACTACTAAAAGCTTCAAGATAAGTGTGAGTACCGCGGATGGCTCTCTCGTAGGATGACGAGGGAGGATCCACGGTGGAGTATTGAGATGGTGACTAGTGGACTCGTGTGCGAAAACTATTTTACAAGTGGTGTCTCGTAGGATAGCTTAGCCAAGAGTCAAAGATGGCTTGTTGCAATAACTCCACTACCTTCTTGAGAATGTGCATGTATAATAGGATCTGTTGTAAGACTTGCTGAGTACCTTTGTACTCATGTTGCTTTAATTAATATTTTCAGACGACAACACCGCCCCCTCCGACGGGTTCTATGTAGATCGCGACGTTGATGAGTGACTTGCCACCCAGGTGGTGATCTGAGCTTGTGAAGGGCCTATGTAGATAGACAGGCTTCGTCAAGCCTTCTTTCTTTCTAGTTGTCTGTACTCAGACAAGTTTGCTTTCGCATGTGCTTGTATGTTTGTACGACTTGAGTGTCGGGTCATGTGACCCCTATCTGTATGAACATGTTATGTATGGCTCTCCGGAGCCTTTAAATAAAGTACTTTGAGTTGTAGAGTTTTGTTGTGATGCCATGTTGTATTTACACATATCGAGCATATTGTGTGTATGATTGAAATGCTTGGTATGTGTGGGATCCGACAATCTAGTTGTTTATCCTTGGCAGCCTCTCTTATGGGGAAATGTAGTCTAGTGCTCCCATGAGCCATAGTAGTCCGCTACAGCCCGGTTCACCGGAGTCCTGCTAGCCCAGCACTACTGCTCCGGACACTTGACTGGCCGACATGTGTTTCACATCGTTCCTGTGTCTGTCCCTTCGGGGAAATGTCACGCGGTGACATCCGGAGTCCTGCCTAGCCTGCTACAGCCCGGGTTCCCGGAGTCCTGTTAGCCCAGTGCTACAGCCCGGATTCACACGCTGCTGACCGACACGTTCGATGTTGAATCATGTATGCCTGTCCCCATACGTTAGTGCCGCTTTGGGTTCGCGACTAGCCATGTCGGCCAAGGTTCTCTGTCATATGGATGCTAGCGACACTGTCATATACGTGAGCCAAAAGGCGCAAACGGCCCCGGGCCATGGTAAGGCGACACCCGTGGGAGTACCGTGCGTGAGGCCGCAAAGTGATATGAGGTGTTACAGGCTAGATTGGTGTGACTTAGAATCGGGGTCCTGACATCATTGGCATCAGAGCCGGACTGCCTGTAGGTGCGTTAAGCCAAACTGGTCGATGTAGAGTCTAGAAATGCTTTAGTTATATGTAGGGGAATTGATTGTGGGAGGGAATGTAAGGCTCTTTTACTCCTTTACCTTATGCCCTCTGATCTGAGTCATTCTCTTCTCATTCTACATGGGTTAAGGACTAGGCTCTCTTCTCTCTATCAGGTTCACGTGTTACTAACCCGTAGTAACTTATAGGATTGTTGGTTACTAGCCTCGGTTCAGTTTCTACTACATTTAGTATGTTGTCAGTTGAACCAGAACCTTGATATGATGTTGTTGAGCAGTTTTGCAGACTATCATGAATGTCTCAAATCTTTTTTTGAGCATTTACAGTCGTTATGCTGTCCGATTTCTCCTAGAAGCTCTAATGCCTTTGCATTATTTCGTGCTTTCAGATGGCCACTCGTTCCCAGAATCAAGTGGTTCGTCTGACCTGGTGCCTCGATATACCTGGTCACACGGCCATGCTTGTCCGAGTGATGGTCGAGACAGGCTATCGATGGTATCCTGAGTATACCGTCGAGGAGCAGTTCCGAGACTTTAATCAAAGCCAATATCTTTGCACAGTCAGGATCTACCCTTCCTACCCTGGAGCTACTGAACCCCTCCATTGCTCTTATGGACTTGGGGTTACCATCGAGATGTCCGTGCAGGATGCAGCTTACTCAATGATGACTATCATACGAGCCAGAACTGCCTTGCTTCGGAACACTGATTTCCGCTATATGCCAGCATCACTCCCTGGGGCACAAGGGTACTATCAGGCTATTTACAGTGATCCTACCCATGAGGATTCACTACTTGCACTGCCACCTAGATGCTTGAGGACAAGGACCGTGAGAATCTTTCCTTGCGAATGGAGCTCTTTAATGCTCGTTCTGATCACTGGGCCACTCTGACACGGTTTGCACCTGTCGTGCAGGCTGGGTATATGGACATGAGGGACTTGTACCCCGTGCGGTCTGGTCTGCCAGATTGTATGGAATGGCGTGATGTAGGAGGCATCACCCCTCCTCGTGGACCCCGTCTGCCACCGTTTGTTGGACCAAGGCCACATCCGAGTCCTTATGGACCGCAAGCTCCACAGGACCGACTGTTCCCAGATGATCATGTTCAGCTCCCAGGACATGGTGGTGATCTTTATGAAGATTACTACGGATACGTTTGAGTTGGTAGTAGCTTCACTAGTATTGTAACAGTTGTATTCTCCACAGTCCTGCGTGTCTTGTGGGATACGACTTGGTGTGTATCACATTCCGGAGGTGTAAAAAAAATAATGTATAGGAGCTTGGAATGCCTCTGATGAGATGTATCGTCTTTCATCGTAGTTGTACTCTAGCCTGGGCTTGTACTAAATTATGTATGGTGTGTATGACCGTTGGTATATATATGGCAGCTTCTATATTACCATGTCATACTGATGAACATCTCTACATTCCGTGTTATCCATTACATTCCGCACTTCCTTGCCAAGATTTTGCCATCCTTGTCTAAACCGTTGTCTTGTTTTCCTAGGATGGTCAACACCCGCAACAACCCTGCTGTCCAAGCGCAGGGTGAAGCCAGTGCAGCTAGGGATGAGAATCTGCCTCAACCGCCTTCGCTGGCCGAAGTCATGCTAGAGGCGGAAAGAAACAAGCGTGAGACGAACCGCTTGCTAGAGCGAATTGAGCAAAATACTGCACGTTACCAGAGGAACGACTTGGTGTCCATCAATGACTTTATCAAGTTGTACCCACCGAAGTTTAACCATTCCATCGAGCCCCTCGATGCGGATGATTGGCTTCGCAGCATCACCCATAAGCTACGTTCTGCCAATGTAGCCGAAGCCGATAAAGTTACCTACGCTGCCTATCACCTTGAAGGCCCTGCTAGCCTTTGGTGGGAAAACTTTGAATCTATGCGCCCAGCCGGCCAAATCACTACTTGGGCTGAATTCAGTGAGGCTTTCCGTGAGCATCACATTCCGGAGGGTCTCATAGATCGTAAGCGGGAAGAATTCTGCAACTTCACCCAAGGCAGACTGACTGTGGACGCATACAGCCGTGAGTTTGGAAATTTAGCACGCTATGCTCCTGAAGAGGTATCCACCGACGCCAAGAAGCAGGCAAGGTTCCGCAAGGGACTTAGCCCCGAGCTTCGCCGTGATCTTCGTCTGCACGAGTGCACCTCCTTCCAGAAGCTGGCCAATAAGGCCATCAGTGCTGAGACAGGTCAGACTGACTATGACGCTTCACGCAAGCACTCCCGCGATTTTGGTTCCTCATCCGGCTCTGGATCTCAGAAGCGCCGGGTCTGGATTCCAAACACAGCTCTGCCACCCAGGTTCACTCCGAGGCCATCCTTTGAGGCGCCTCGCCCCAACCAGCAGTATGCACCGCCCAAGACCTATGGTGGCCCCGCTGTTAATGCTGCTCCACGCCCCAATGTTGTGACATGCTTCAAGTGTGGAGAGACGGGTCACTATCTGCACGAGTGCCCCCAGAACAACCCCAATCAGCCTGGAAAGTCTGTCGGCCGTGGTAAGCCAGCGGGAAAGACTTACTATGCCAAGCCAGCCACCACCTCATGTGGTCATGTCAACTATGTTTCAGCTGAAGAAATTCATGAGGATCCCAACGTCGTCCTTGGTACGCTCCTTGTTAATTGCTATCCGGCAACTATTCTTTTCGATACTGGAGCATCTCATTCATTTATCTCTGAGAGCTATGCTCGATTGCACAACACCACATTTAGTGACATGCCCACCTTCATGGAAATTCAAACTCCTGGTTTTAGATGGCAAACCTCTAGGATAAGCCATGGAAATGAAATTCTTGTCGACAGATTGGTCTTCCTTGCATCACTAATAGATCTCAAGTCCTCGGACATAAACATCATCTTGGGTATGGACTGGATGTCAGCCCACTATGCTAAGATTGATTGCTCTACTAGAACTGTTCAACTCACCCATCCATCGGGCAAGACAATCAATGTTTTGACCCGAGTGTCTAAGCATCAGCTTTACTCATTAAATGCCAACCCTCTTCCAGACCTTGAAGATGTTCCGGTAGTCCATGACTTCCCGGATGTCTTTCCAGAAGAACTGCCAGGTATTCCACCTGACAAGGATGCCGAGTTCGTGATAGACCTTGTTCCAGGAACCGTCCCAATCTCTAGAAGACCCTATAAGATGGCACCCCTAGAACTAGCCGAGCTTAAGAAACAACTCGATGAGTCCTTGAAAAAGGGTTTCATCCGTCCTAGTTCTTCTCCATGGGCTTGCCCCGTCCTCTTCGTCAAGAAGAAGGATGGAACGGATCGGATGGTTGTAGATTACTGACCTGTCAACTTGGTCACTATCAAGAACAAGTACCCGCTCCCCAGGATCAACGACCTGTATGATCAGCTCGCTGGATCCTCAGTCTTTTCTAAAATGGATTTGAGGTTGGGCTACCATCAAATCAAAATCAAGAACGGGGACATTCCTAAAACGGCCTTTGTCACTCGTTATGGCCAATACGGGTACACCGTCATGCCTTTTGGTTTAACCAATGCTCCAGCCACCTTCTCTCGGTTAATGAACTCGATCTTCATGGAGTATTTGGATAAGTTCGTCATAGTATACCTCGATGATATACTCATCTACTCCAAGAATGAGGAAGAACATGCCGAACATCTAAGGCTAGTGTTGATGAAACTTCGAGAGCATCGCCTTTATGCCAAATTCTCCAAGTGTGAATTCTGGTTGCCAGAAGTGACCTATCTAGGCCATGTAATCTCTGGTAAGGGTATTGCTGTCAATCCCGAGCGAGTTCAAGCCATCCTTGACTGGACTCCACCTGAATCGGTCAAGCAAGTTCAGAGTTTCCTTGGGCTAGCGAGCTACTGTCGCCGCTTCGTCGAGAATTTCTCCATGGTTGCTAAACCCCTAACTGAACTCCTCAAGAAAGATAAAAAGTTCGAGTGGACCCCACAGTGCGAGTTCAGCTTTCAGGAACTGAAAAGACGCCTGACATCTGCTCCCGTACTCATACCACCAGATTTCTCTAAGGACTTTGTTATCTATTGCGACGCCTCACGACAAGGACTAGGTTGCATACTTATGCAAGATCGTCATGTGATTGCCTACGCTTTTAGACAGTTGCGTCCACATGAGGATAATTATCCCACACATGATCTAGAGCTTGCAGCTGTAGTCCATGCACTCAAAACATGGCGGCATTACCTTCTCGGTAATCGTTGCAAGATTTACACCGATCACCAAAGTCTGAAATACATGTTCACCCAACCGGATTTGATTCTCAGGCAAAGACGTTGGGTCGAGTTGATCACCGATTACGACTTAGGAATAACTTACACCCCGGGCAAAGCCAATGTCATGGCTGATGCGCTAAGTCGTAAATCTTATTGTAACAACTTGATGTTACAACAAAGTCAACCACGTCTCCACGAGGAATTATGTAAGCTTAACCTTCACATTGTTCCTCGAGGATTTCTATCCACCCTGGTGGCGAAACCTACCCTTACGGATCAGATCATCAAAGCTCAGAAGGTAGATCCGGGAATCTCCCGTATTAAGAGAAACATCAAGAAAGGAGTCGCGGATTGTTTCTCCGTTGATGACCAAGGTGTTGTGTTCTTTGGAGACCGTCTAGTGGTTCCCAAGGTACGCAACCTGAGGCGGTTGATCCTTAAGGAAGCTCATGAATCTCCTCTCACCGTTCATCCCGGTAGTACTAAAATGTATCAAGACCTACGCCAGAGGTTTTGGTGGACTAGGATGAAGAGAGAAATTGCTCAATACATTGCTAATTGCGACGTCTGTCGTCGTGTTAAAGCAGAGCATCAATGGCCTGCTGGCACCCTTCAACCTTTGGCTATTCCTGAATGGAAATGGGATAAAATCGGTATGGATTTCATCACCGGATTTCCCAGGACCAAGAGAGGGAATAATGCTATCTTCGTTGTTGTCGATCGTCTCTCCAAAGTAGCCCACTTCCTACCTGTTCGTGAGAGTATAACCGCTAGCCAGCTAGCTGACTTGTACATCTCCCGGATAGTGTCTCTTCATGGTGTTCCTTTGGAAATTAACTCAGACCGTGGAAGTCTCTTCACCTCTCGATTTTGGGAAAGTTTCCAAAATGCTACGGAAACTCATCTCTCCTTTAGCACCGCCTTCCACCCTCAATCAAGTGGTCAAGTAGAACGAGTCAATCAAATTCTGGAGGATGTGCTTCGAGCTTCTGTCATCTCTTTCGGCATGCATTGGGAGAAATGCCTTCCATTCGCCAAGTTCGCTTATAACAATAGTTATCAAGCTAGCATGGGCAAAGCTCCTTTCGAGGTTCTCTATGGATGAAAATGTCGAACGCCTCTTAACTGGTCAGAAACCGGGGAAAGACAACTCTTTGGCCCGGATATGATTCAGGAAGCAGAAGAGCAGGTTCGCATTATTCGTGAGAAATTGAAAACGGCCCAATCTCGTCAAAAGAGCCAATATGACCGCAAACATAAGGCTATGAATTTTGAGGTTGACGAGAAGGCTTACCTTCGGGTTACTCCTTTGAAGGGAACCCATCGATTCGGTATCAAAGGCAAATTGGCTCCTCGTTACATTGGACCCTTTCGCATTCTTGCCAAACGAGGAGAAGTTGCCTACCAATTGGAACTACCTCCGCATCTTTCCAGAATCCACGATGTCTTCCACGTTTCTCAACTCAGGCGTTGCTTCTCGGATCCTATCCGTGGAGTGGACCACGAAACGCTTGACCTCCAAGATAGTTTCACATATCAAGAACATCCCATTCGTATCCTTGATCAAGCCGAGCGTACCACTCGACTCTAGAATATCAAGTTTCTCAGGGTTCAATGGTCACACCATTCCGAGAGAGAAGCTACTTGGGCAAGGGAGGATCGTCTTCGACTTGAGTACCCCACCTTCTTCCCGGAAGATCCTAAATCTCGGGACGAGATTCTTTTGAGTGGGGGTGAGTTGTCACATCCTAGCTAGTTCATGCATTAGAGTGTTGCATCATGTCTCTTTTCCAGAAACTTGAAATGGGGAAGACAGAAACCCCCAGCACCCCCTCTGAAAACAACTAGGGTTTAGTAAAATTATTTTCAATGAACCTGAAATGCCCTTCTAAAAAGTCCACCCTTTTTGTCTTGGGTTAGGACCTCTGACAAAATGGGTTCACAATTTTCTAGGACACATAAGGTTACTGGATTAATTCTTTATCTATTTGCATTTGGGCATTTAAATGCTATGAAATAATTCAAATGCCCAAATAATTCTGGATTTAAGTGAGGGCTGTTAGGAATAATCCCAACAGAGCCCACAATTATTTGCAGGATTTTTGGAAACGTTTTAGTATTTTTAATAAAGCCTCGCAGTTACAGAAAAAGATAGGAAAACCAAAACAGAATAAAGAGAGGGAGAGAATCTTACCTGGCAGACCACTGGCCGGCCCAGCACTGTGTTGGCCCGCGCCAGTCAGCTGCTTCCTCTCGCCAGAGCAGGAAGAGAGGTGACGCCGGCGTGCGCGAGCTCACCACGGCGCCACCTGCTTGCCGCCCGCGCCGCTGGACACGCTGGTCGACCTCCACGTCGCCCGCTCGACGGCCCCGACACCCCCATTCGCCACCTGCACCTCTCCCTCGCTCTCTCTCACCATGGCCGAAGCAGCTGCCGTCGTCCCGCCGACGTAGCCGCGCCCACCGTCGTCCTTGCGCCGCTCCACCGTGTCAACAAGCTCCGCCTTCGTCCGCTACGCCGAGCCAGCCGAGCCCCGAGCGCTTGCACGCTCTGCACCGCCTCCACCGACCCCGTCTTCGTCGATCACCGCCGGAGATCCATCTCGCCGTCGCCGCCGCAGCAGCTCGTCCCCGACCTCGCCGTCTGCTCCGTCGCAACCAGCGTGAGCCTGGCCACCTCCCTATCCTCTCCATTCTCCCTCTCGAGCCCCGTAGCAATTGCACGTAGCTCACCCGCACGCGCCGCCGCCAAGCTCGTCACCGACGAGGCTCCGGCCATCCAACGGTCGCACCACTATGGCCATTAGCTTCACCGCATCGCCAGGAGCCCGTAGCACCATCGCACGCCCCTCGCCGCGCTCTCTAGCTATGGGTTCGACTACACGCGTACCCCGGCAGCCGCACAACTCGTCGTCGGCGTCGATTCCGGCTACCCCGAGCTCCACCACCACCACCAATCGATGCGGCTCGTTCCCAGCTGCGTATAGATACTCTCCGCCGCCCATTTGGTCGCCGGAGCACGGATCCCGCACCCCACCGCCGCGTCTGGCCTCGCCGGCGGCGAAACGCCGGTGAGTTGACCCCGTTTGACCCAGGCTGACCCCCTCCCCTGAGTCAATGACAAGTGGGGCCCACCTGCTAATTAACCTGGATTAACTTTTAATTAATTCCAAATTAGTTAGTTAACTAACAGTGACACTGACGTGTGGACCCCACACGCCAGGTTTGACCTGGACGACCCCGCTGACCAGCTGACGTCACCCTGACGCAATGTTGACGCATTAATTTAATTACTGGAATTATTTTTATACAGGAAATTCCAGAAAATGCCACAAACTTCAAAAAATCATAGAAAACAATCTATAGCTCAGAATGAAAAGATTTATATATGAAATATGATCAGAAAAATCCAATCTATCCATCTGTACTGGTTTCATGCATGCTTAAGCAAATTAACCTGCTGTTTAGTGCAGAACAAGATAAAGCACTATTAAGGGCCATTTATGAGCTTGGAATTTGAATCTTTGATTCAAAATGGTTCAAACCCATCTGGTCTTAGTTGCATTAGCCCAATACATTCATTTTTCCATGTCTCATGCATGCATCATATTGTTGCACTTTGCTTGGTGTTGATTGTGTTTCGATGTGTTCTTCGTGGTAGGTTCTGCCTCCGAGGATATTCGTGAGTATCCAACTGAAGGGAAGTATTCCACTACCACTCCGTCAGGGAAGCAACCCATTGATCATTTCGATACAAACCCAACTTCTCGCTTCTGCTCTCGTTTACTGCATTAAGACAACACGTTTCAAACTGCTGTGTGTTGCGGTAGTTGAACCCACTTCCTCTGCATGACCTGTCATTGCCACAGTAACTAGATGAAACCCACTAGCATGTGTAGGAGTTGATTGAGCCATGTTTGTCTTTCCTACCATGCTATGCTTGATATGCTTAGAGTTGTGTTAGGTCTGGCTCATCGGGGTGATGAACTAGAGTGAAAGGTTGTGTCGGCCATGAGAGTGAAGTGTTGAATACGATTTGGTAAAGGTATCGATGAGAGGCCATGTAGGAGTACATGGTGGGTTGTTTCATTGAGACCGTCCTTAAGAACTGAGATATGTATGTGTGATTTAAGATCAGCTACTACCACGCATTGGGCCCGAAACCAATGGACCCTCTCGGCTTCTTAATCACCCTTGTCCTCTGTCCAGGAGTTGCAAGTAGTTTCTGGTTTTTGTAGTAAGCTGGAGGTCGTGGACAGCGCTGACCCGAGGGGTGGGCTGTGATGCGGTAGGCTCATGGCCTGGTGTACCGAGTCGCCCGTTTGGTGTCTCGGGAACCCTGCACACATTGTTCGGGGCCGTATGTGGAAACCTCGGCCGGACTCCCTGCGGATGGAACCTGAATAGGCGATAAACCTGGACTAGAGACTTGAGTGTTTAGGTAGGCTGTGGCCGACACCCTCGCTGGGCTTCCGCTTGAAGGTTGCCGAGTCGTGTAAACGGCGGTAAGTGGTGAGAGCGTGTGTGACGAAGTACACCCCTGCAGGGTATAGAACTATTCGAATAGCCGCGTCCGCGGTAAAGGACTACTTGGTCGCTTATGCAGTTCATAGACAAGTTAATGGTTACTACTAAAAGACTTAAGATAAGTGTGAGTACCGCGGATGGCCCTCTCGTGGGATGACGAGGGAGGATCCACGGTGGGGTATTGAGATGGTGATTAGTGGACTCGTGTGCGAAAACTATTTTACAAGTGGTGTCTCGTAGGATAGCTTAGCCAAGAGTCAAAGATGGCTTGCTGCAATAACTCCACTACCTTCTTGAGAATGTGCATGTATAATAGGATCTATTGTAAGACTTGCTGAGTACCTTTGTACTCATGTTGCTTTAATTACTGTTTTCAGACGACAACACCGCCCCCTCCGACGGGTTCTATGTAGATCGCGACGTTGATGAGTGACTTGCCACCCAGGTGGTGATCTGAGCTTGTGAAGGGCCTATGTAGATAGACAGGCTTCGTCAAGCCTTCTTTCTTTCTAGTTGTCTGTACTCAGACAAGTTTGCTTTCGCATGTGCTTGTATGTTTGTATGACTTGAGTGTCGGGTCATGTGACCCCTATCTGTATGAACATGTTATGTATGGCTCTCCGGAGCCTTTAAATAAAGTACTTTGAGTTGTAGAGTTTTGTTGTGATGCCATGTTGTATTTACACATATCGAGCATATTGTGTGTATGATTGAAATGCTTGGTATGTGTGGGATCCGACAATCTAGTTGTTTATCCTTGGCAGCCTCTCTTATGGGGAAATGTAGTCTAGTGCTCCCATGAGCCATAGTAGTCCGCTACAGCCCGGTTCACCAGAGTCCTGCTAGCCCAGCACTACTGCTCCGGACACTTGACTGGCCGGCATGTGTTTCACATCGTTCCTGTTTCTGTGCCTTCGGGGAAATGTCACGCGGTGACATCCGGAGTCCTGCCTAGCCTGCTACAGCCCGGGTTCCCGGAGTCCTGTTAGCCCAGTGCTACAGCCCGGATTCACAAGCTGCTGACCGACACGTTCGATGTTGAATCATGTATGCATGTCCCCATACGTTAGTGCCGCTTTGGGTTCACGACTAGCCATGTCGGCCCGGGTTCTCTGTCATATGGATGCTAGCGACATTGTCATATACAGGAGCCAAAAGGCGCAAACGGTCCCGGGCCATGGTAAGGCGACACCCGTGGGAGTACCGTGCGTGAGGCCGCAAAGTGATATGAGGTGTTACAGGCTAGATCGGTGTGACTTAGAATCGGGGTCCTGACACACTAGGTGAGTGTTCATTACCAGATTGAGTTTCAGCATCAGAGATAGAAGTTTCATTTTCATTATTAGGAGGTTTCTCTATTTCAGGTTCTCTAGAAGTGTGCAAAGTCCTATCATTTTTCTTTTTCTTTTTCTTTTTAGAAGGACTAGGTGCACTAGTGTTAGCAATTTGTGAGTCTTGTTCAATTCGTTTTGGGTATCCCTCGGGATAAAGTGGTTCTTGAGTCATTTTACCTCCTCTAGTTGCAACTCTAACAGCAAAGTCATGCATATTATGATTCATTTCATCGAGCAATTCTCTTTGTGATTTAGCAACTTGTTCTAACTTAGTTCGAACCATAGAAGCATGTTTTCCAACACCTCTAACATCATTTGAGATTCTAAATAACAAGTCACTCAAGCGAGCAATCATATCAGAATTATATTCCAATTGTTTCATAACATTTTCATTGAAGTGATCTTTTTTTCTAATATAGTTTTCAAACTCATAAAGGAATTGGCTAGGATGCATATTGTGAGGATTATCATTTTCATTTAACTTCATAAGAGAATTTACCTCTACCACCTTAGGCAGTGGTGGTGTATTAAGTCATGTATTTCTTCAATAGGAGGTAAATTTTTAACATCCTCAGCTTTAATACCTTTTTCCTTCATAGATTTCTTTGCCTCTTGCATATCTTCAGGACTGAGATATAATATACCCCTCTTCTTCGGAGTGGGTTTAGCCGGTGGTTCAGGAAGAGTCCAATCATCATAATTTTTCAATATGTTATTCAATAATTCTTCAGCTTGAGCAATAGTTCGTTCCCTGAAAACACAACCGGCACAACTATCTAGGAAATCCCTAGAAGCATCGGTTAGTCCATTATAGAAGATATCAAGTATTTCATTTTTCTTAAGAGGATGATCAGGCAAAGCATTAAGTAACTGGCAAAGCCTCCCCCAAGCTTGTGGGAGACTCTCTTCTTTAGTTTGCACAAAGTTAAATACTCCCTCCGTTCATTTTTATAAGATGTTTTGGACAGCTAGCTTTGAACTGTTTTGGGCACTGTTTGAATTGTCTAAAATGCCTTACAAAAGTGAATAGAGGAAGTATTTCTTGTAAGGCAGCTTGTTTCTTATAAGCAGGAAAATATTTTTCAGAGAAGTAATAAATCATATCCCGGGGACTACGCACACAACCAGGAGCAAGAGTATTGTACCAAGCTTTAGCATCACCCTTTAATGAGAAAGGAAATAATTTGAGAATAAAGTAATAGCGAGTTTTCTCATCATGAGTAAAAAGGGTGGCTATATCATTCAACTTAGTGAGATGTGCCACAACAGTTTCAGATTCATACCCATGGAAAGGATCAGATTCCACCAAAGTAATTAACTCTGGGTCGATAGAGAATTCATAATCCTTATCATCAATAAAGATAGATGAAGTAGCAAACTTAGGATCACATTTCATTCTAGCATTCAGAGGTTTTTTATTTATACTTGTGTAATAATTTCTCTAGATCATCTCTATCATTGCAAGCAAGAATATATCTAGTTGTTTCTTCACTCATAACATAACCTTCTGGTACCTTAGGCAATTCATATATAGGAAGGCTAGTTCTAGCAGGTGTTTTAGGAGTTTCAGTTTCAAGCTCATCATCAGATTCAACAACATCATGTTGTATTGCTCTAGCAATTTGGGCATCAAGAAAATCACCAAGTGGCACATCATCATTATCAAGCGAGGTACTAGCATCATCATAAGCATTATCCATAGCAGAAGTAGCATCATCAATAACCTGCGACATATTATAATTGATAGCATGTGGTGGTGTTGCAAGTTTACTCCTAACAGAAGGTGAATCAAAAGCAGAACTGGATGGCAGTTCCTTACCTCCCCTCGTCTTAGAGGGAAATATCTTAGTCTTTGGATCCTTCAGATTCTTCATAGTGATAATATGTTAATAATCCCAAGTGACTCAACAAATATAGCTATGCTCCCCGGCAACGGCGCCAAAAAAGGTCTTGATAACCCACAGGTATAGGGGATCACAACAGTTTTCGAGGGTAGAGTATTCAACCCAAATTTATAGATTCAACACAAGGGGAGCCAAAGAATATTTGAAGGTATTAGCAGCTGAGTTGTCAATTCAACCACACCCGAAGATTAATTATCTGTAGCAAAGTGATCAGTAGCACAGTAATATGATAGTTTTGATAGTGGTGACAGTAGCAATGGTAACAGTAACAGTGATAGTAGTAATTTGTAGCAAGTGTAACAGTGATGATAGCAATAGTAACGCAGCAGGAACAATATAGGATAAATTCGTAGGCATTGGATCGGTGACTTGTTGGATGATATTCATCATGTGACAGTTATAACCTAGGGTGAAACGGCACTAGCTCCAGTTCATCGATATAATGTAGGCATGTATTCCGTAAATAGTCATACGTGCTTTATTAAAAGAACTTGCATGACATCTTTTGTCCTACCCTCCCGTGGCAGCGGGGTCCATATTGGAAACTAAGGGATATTAAGGCCTCCTTTTAATAGAGAACCGGAACAAAGCATTAACACATAGTGAATACATGAACTCCTCAAACTACGGTCATCACCGAGAGTGGGCCCGGTTGTTGTCACTCCGGGGTTGTCGGATCATAACCGTAGTAGGTGACTATAACTTGCAAGATCGGATCTGAAAGATGGATATAATGATGAATTCATAAACGGTTCAGATTTGAGTTCATGGCACCCGGGCCCAAAGTGACAAGCATTAAGCATAGAAAAGTCATAGCAACATCAATCTAAGAGCATACTAGATACTAGGGATCAGGCCCTAACAAAACTAACTCGATTACATGATGAATCTCATCCAACTCCTCACCGACCAGCGAGCCTACGAAGGAATTACTCACTCCCGGTGGGGAGTCATGGAATTGGCGATGGAGAATTGGTTGGTGATGACAAAGAACGAAGATCCCCCTCTTCGGAGCCCCAAACGGACTCCAGATCTGCCCTCTCGAGCAAGAACAGGGCTTGGCCGGGGCTTCGTCTCGTGGAACGCGATAATTCTTTCTCCCTGATTTTTTTCTAGAAATATGTGATTTTATAGTATCAGGGGGGTCGTCAGCGGGGCCACCAGGTGGGTACAACCCACCTGGGTGCACCAGGAGAGGGGGCGCGCCCTGGTGGGTTGTGCCCAACCAGGGGCCCCTCTCCGGTGGGTCTTGGATCCAGAAATTCTTTATTGATATGAAAAATCCGCGCAAAGTTTCGTTCCATCCCGAGAACTTTTATTTCTGCACAAAAACAACACAATGGTAGTTCTGCTGAAAACAGCGTCAGTCCGGGGTTAGTTTCATTCAAATCATGCAAATTAGAGTCCAAAACAAGAGGAAAAGCGTGAGAAAAAGTAGATACGTTGGAGACGTATCAACCGTCGCCCGCCTCTCTCCCACAACGCCCACTACTCCATATTAATGGTGCACCCGAGCGGCCGCACCCCTCATCCTCGCCACACACACACAATCCTCTCTCTCCGCTTGCATCCTTGACACCGCTCTCAGTCCTCAAAGCCGTCAGTGTATGAGGATGCCGCCGAAGCACCCCATCGGAGGGAGTGGCGATGCCGGGGCTGCTAAAGTACCGGAGCACGGCGTGGAGATGGAGACAAAGGTTGCCGTCACCGCCGGTGAGTTATCGCTGCACCCTGACATCGTCAACGATGTCAAGCTTCCACAGCTGGAGGCAGAGTTCCACACCGACTCCGACGACCACTCCGGCGATGACTCCGACGACCACTCCGGCGACGACTCCGACGACGACAGACAGTTGGTTAGTCATCTATACCCATTTATGTGTCAAATAGATCATAGGTTTTCTCCGGTTACTCCTGCCTCCCCCTTTTTTGAATAGAAATCCTATGGTTATGTTCTCCCAATCCATGAAATCTGAGTAAGTTTCGTTAGATCCGTGTAGTGTATTGATTGTTTGAATCGTACAAGTGATAAGTGATTAGTTGGTTCATCTGTGCAAATGATTTCTGCTAGTAATCTGACTAGGGTTAGTGTTCATGCTAATAATTCCTAGCCAGGACTTGACAATTGATTTTGAATGACCTACATATGTTTGTGCCATTATTTTCTTCTAGATTGGTCTATAGATAGACGACTGTGCTTAAAAATCGAACCATAATCTCTGGATATGTATAAATAAATAGCCATAAATTCCTAATCCTACTTCACGGCATGTAATCATTGATTTGATGCCAAATTTGTTTTACTATTTGTATAGGTGCTGTCTGACGATGTGGACATCGAGGATGAAGATGTCCAGAGGAGGTACAAGAGGCAAATCCTGAGGGGGCTTTATGCGGGAATGCATAACAGGCGTATTAGGACCTAGAACGACGGCTATGGATGCCCGTTTTGCAACCAGAAGCTTCATGACTCGTATCTAAGTGTTCTGGCACATGCAAGAGGACGGGCCGTTGGCTCCTTCAAGCAGAAGTATTCTCGCAGGGTGGCGCACGACGTGTACGCCGAGTACCTGGAGAAGCTTCAGGATCGTGCCGACATGTGAGATGAGATGTGGGATGGATAAAACTATGTACGCTTGAGTATGCTTAATGACGGTTGAACTATGTACTTATGGTTGAACTATGCTTATGTACGTGTATGCTTATTATCTATGTCTGAGTATGTTAAATATTCGGTCAAAATTTGGTAAAAATTACAAAGGGGGAACTGTGTGTGTCAATCACACACGGTTCCCAAAATTGGAACCGTGTGCAATGACTTTCATTTTGCCTATTGCATCAATCACACACGGTTCACTCTAGCAAACCGTCGCCCCCAAAATTCTTTGTGGGACAGAAAACCCGCACCACCCAATTCAAAAAAGAAAAAAGAAAACCCTCACCATCCCCACGTCACAAAAACCCTCACCCCGCCCGCCACCCCCTCCGGTAGGTTCCCCATTCAGACCTGCACAAGCTCCTCCGCGTCTATGCCATGGCACCGCCTACCGCGGCGGTAAACACTTAGTTCGACGCCTGCCTTCGCCGCCAGGCTGCCGACAAAGCCCGCCGCATTTCGCCACTTCCGCTTGCCGCCGCCTATCGCCATCGACTTTCTCGACGCTGCTCGCGGTCGACCCAGCTCTGCTCGGTTGGGGAATCTGCCGTATTGAGGGTTCTTTCTCATGGACGACAAGGTAACTAATTTAATGAGATATTATCTCATCTCTTATCCCAGTTCATCTGCCTCCTTTAATTACCAGGCGGAAATCGCCGTGAATTCATTTTTATTCGAGTTGATTTGAGGGTTTTCTTTCATTCATGGAATGTACAGTGCGCCAACACTTCAGGACTTTGCGACCTCCGCCAGAGATTCCATCTCACCGTACCAGATAACTTGAGGACGCGCGCGGTATGTTCAGTCTCACCCTAAATAGGTTGGCATGGCCTACTTTCCTGAACATATTCTAAATATTGCTACATTTGGATAAAAGGTGCAACATGCACCGTATACGTCAAAGGGGATTTCCCCCTCTTCTTTCTATATTAGGCAAATTAATGATGTATTTTTCTTTCGATTACTCTCATATTTCCATGAAATCATGTTTACCCTATCTGTTTAATTATAGATTTTTGTCCTTCGATTTCAACTGCTGTACATTTCTTTCAATTTGGGCCCATATTTGCATGTTACCATATTTTCTTTAACAATCCTACCATTTTCTGCAGCACATCCCTTGCTATGCAACAGATTATGTAGTGTACAATTTTTCCCTTTACATAGATCAGGGCTCCACGGATGTCATACTGCACACAAACCGTGGATTTACAATCTTTGCTACTGTAAGACTTGATGAACGTGGTGACTCCTATTTTGGCACTGGCTTTTGGAAAGAAATTTCTAAGTTTTATGTACTGAAAGCTGGCACTAAAACTGCACTGCGCATACAAGGGCCTGGTCATGAGATATATGCTAACTTCCCCGACAAAATCATCCGTCCAGACTTTGTTCGAAGTAAGTTTTGTTTTCAACTATCTGCATGTTGACTTACCCAGCAATGTCAAATGAATTGTGTAGTATTTAAGCAACCAATTTTTATTCCCTTTTCTTACTATATTCCTACCTAATAACTTCTAGTTACCAATACACTTTTCTATTGCCCTGTTTTAACTAAATATTCCCTGTACTCCCATTTCTATCAGAAAGCGCTGCTGACAAGGAGACTCCGAAGGTGGAGAACGGGGCTGCCAACAAGCAGAGGCGGGGCGAGCTAGAACCGCAAGCGACTCCAGCAGGCCTAGCCTTCATCAGCAGCCTCCCCGATGATATGTTCAGAGTCATCATCTCCCTCCTCCCAATCAAATATGGGGCGAGGACAACCATCCTTTCCCGGCGGTGGCGCCCCCTATGGAACTCCAGCCCTCTCGACCTCATCGACACCCACGAGCTCTTCCATGGCTATCGCAAAAGCTGGGATGCGTTCTCCAAGATCCTTGACAGTCACCTTGGCCCAACCAAAGGCCTTAGAATGGGCAAGTTCCGTTCCAACGACAAGGACCGAGCCAAGCTTGACGACTGGTTCCGATCCCCCGCCCTAGATCAGCTTGAGGAGCTCACTTTTGATGATGGGCATATGCGGTCACTACCAACGTCCGCACTCCGCCTCGCGCTCACGCTGCGCGTCACCAAGTTCAGGAACTGCCATTCCCCCCCCCCCTTAATGACGCGCCCGCTCTTATTCTACCACGACTGAAGCACCTCGAGCTCGTCGCCGTCTGCCTCTCAAACGGTGACATGGAGCGCCTGCTCCGTGGCTGTACTGCACTCGAGTACCTTCATCTTCAGGCGATCAATGGGTTGAGTACCTTCCACATCACCTCCATGACTCTTCGGACTATTTATGTGTGTTGCTGGTGCGGCAGGAAGACATCAAAAGACATGTACCACAGTATGGTCATTGAGGACACACCTGCACTTGAGAGATTACTTGTAGTTTATCAAGAAGGTCCAACAAGAATCAATGTCATTTCGCGCCAAAATTGACAGTGGTGGGCTACTCGTCTCACAAATACTCCGAGCTTGTTATTGGATCCACACCCGTTCAGGTATAACAGCCGCCTTCTACCTCTCCTTCTACAAATTAACATTATTTTCTAATTTTGAAGATGTTTGTTCGTCTGCCATTCAGAAAATGATTCCGACAAGCTTGACCCCGAAACTACGCACAGTGAAGGTCTTGGCACTAGAATCTATTGGCCCCAACCTGGAGCAAGTTGTCAGTTTCCTGAGATGCTTTCCGTGCCTGGAGAAGCTATATATCAAGGTGATGTTCCTTTCCTGTTAAATGTTAACCATAAGGGAGTTCAATTTGTGACACCTTTTTCCAAGTTTACAATGACAATGTACTACGATATCTGAAGGTTCTTTTGGAGGATTTCAGTACATACATGCCCCCCCATATTGGTTGATTGATCCATATGGTTACAATGAATAAGCATTTCTCCTTTGGACTCGTCTGTACTAGTTTTCTTAGGGAACTTTTCATCCACTCCAACCTCTTGTGAAGAAGGCTACATTTTTGTAGAATGTAATCAAATGCCCATGTTAATCATGTCATATCGAAGATGGCATGTTAGTTCATTTTACAAATCCTGCAAACCAAATAGGCCTGTAGTAATGTTCAAAACTACATGTAGGCACTAACACGTTTTCTTCTTTTACAGATAAGATTAGACCCAGTGGTGGATAATGTGATACAATATAACAATCACGTCGAATGCCTAGATCTGCATCTCTCAGAAATTACTTTGAACTCCTACCGAGGGACCTTACCAGAGATTATATTCGCCAGGTTCTTTGTTCTCAGAGCAAGGGTGCTGAAGGAAATGAGGTTTGCCCTACATTTATTTCGCAAAAATGAATGGTTTGTTGATCAGTGCCGGCGCCTACGGCAGAATGGAGTAGGCTCCAAAAATGCTGAATTTCATTTTGGAACTTTAGATGACAGAGTAATCGGAAGTCATCATGTCAACCCCATACATGACTTCTCAGTGGCTGACCCCTTTGCAAAAATTGTGAGGTTTCGAAACCAGACTTAGAAGCGGTGATATTAGTTTGAACCTCTCTGATATCCATGTTCAGCGGATCAGCGCGAGTGTTTGCAGCTGATGAGCTGAATTTCATTTCTAATATCAGTTTGAACCTTGTAATCTTCGAATTTGAGCCATATAACTCTGGAATTTGAACCTTGTAACATTTCGAGCTTTTGTGGTACAATTGTTGAAAAGGCATTGTATGAGACTCGTATATTGCTAGCACTATTTTGACCCTAATATGCAATGGTCTTAGATTTTATTAACCATTCTCGAATCTGTTTACCTTGTCGATCTCACATCACACGATCTGTATAGCTAACTCGACTGCGATCTTCGACATTATTGCACATAGTTGGTTTCTTCCACCGTGTGCATTGTAGAGCGTAGAATTAATTATCACACTCGAGTGTCCATCATCACCCTTCTGTGTAACTTTGACCTCATCACCCACGGGTAAACTTACGACCGAAGTCATTCCACACACTTTTTTTTTACAAAGCTTTTTGCCAATAAACGCCCACGATTTGTCCCTCTTCTAGCCGACGCATGGACAAACTAGCCGGGCGGGAAGCTTGCGCAGTAAACAACATGGTAGCGCGGGAACAGGCTCACCGACGATACATTTGGCGCCTCTTCGAGCCCACGCGTGCGGTGCGGTGCTGTCAAGTGTGCACTAGAATCCTCCTCTATGAACGCCGTGACAAGACGTGACGATTACAGGCCAGCCAACCCCCATTTATTACAGCGGCCATTTAACCCTTGTGTCTCTTCAACCTTTTGATCGCGCCCCACCATTGCAAGAAGCACACCCACCACGAGAAATTCTTAGAGCGTATCCTGTGCGGATCCAATGGCGCTCCGAGCGGCTGCCGACGACGAGCAGCAGTTCACCATGCGTGCCGTGGTGGACACCCACAGAAGGTTCATGGACCTCTCGGTGGTGTACACCAACGACCCAGTCTGGGTGGAGCACTCCATCCACATCATGGACCTGTTGCTTGCCGTGGAGAAGTACAAGGTGGTCTGGTTCGACCTCGAGTACACCCGCGCTCGTGCCGGGTCTCGTCCCAAGGTTGCTGTCGCCCAGATGTGCGTGCGCCACCACGTCCTCGTCTACCACTACTGCCTGGCCACAAGGCCTTGCGAGCATTTCGCCAGGTTTGTCAACAGCTCCCACTACATGTTCGCTACGGTGGACATCACCAACGACGTAAAGGCGCTCGAGAATTCGGGCATCGCCTGCCAGAATCTTGTCGACATCCAGGGCCAATAACAAGATCTGGGGCAGCAAGGAGCATGAGAAGGACTCACTGGTTCACCTCGCCGAGGCCATCATCGACCCCTACTACAGAGACATGAAGGATTCGTGCAACAAGGATAAGCGTGCCTGGCACTCGGCCTGGATGGAGAAACTCGACAAAGCTCACGTCATGTACGCGGCCAAGGAGGCGTACACGAGCTACGACATGTACAGGCGGATCATTGACATGAGGAAGTGCCTCCTTCCCCAAAATGGCCAGGGGTCCATCCGGAAGCAGAGCAATGGCAAGCGTCGTCGCAACAATAAGTAGATGATTAGATCCTCGTTTCTCCTACTTTAGTATGCATGTAAATGCTTACTTTGGTGTGTGGAAATGTTATGTGTGTAGTCACTTGTGTAGTTGTATGCTTAATTTGGTTATGCGACGCTGTCTTTTTAAGTATATATGTTGATGCTCTATAGACAGAGCGTAGATGTTGTGCGGACAAAGAAAATCACATCGCACACGGACTAAACAATGGAACCCGTTGGTGATGTTTTCATCAATCACTCACAATTATATACCAGCAATCGTTTGCTCAAAACACACACGGCTTGTTAGCAGTAATCGTCTGTGTTGTTATCGGTCTTCGCACACGTTTCTGATTACAGACCTGTTTGCCTCATATCACACACATCTTGTTCATTTGAACCGTTTCCGTTCTCATGTCTCAACGCAAACAGTTCATCCGAGTGAACCGCATGCCGTATATCGCACACACCTTTGATCTGGCTGACCGTTTCTTTTGTGTTGCCTAATCACAAACAGTTCATCCGAGTGTACGGTATGCTGTACATCGCACACACCTTCATCTGGCTGCCCGTTTCTTTTGTTCCTCCTCATCGCAAACAGTTAATTGAGCTGAACTGTATGCCCTGCATCGCACACGCGACTAAAATCTGAACCGTGTTTGATGCATCCTCCATCGCAAACGTTTTGCACGTTTTTGACGGTTTTTTACACTGCCGTTTGCGATTATGGCATCGAAGAAAGTTTTGCCGAAGGGTCTCTGATCGTAGTGTCGCGTTAGCAGCATCATGCAGTAGCGCTTGCTGATTCGACAGGGGGACAACGCGTTGCACAAAGAGCAGACGAGCGTGGGGCAGCACGGCAGAGATCACACAGGCAATTTACCTAGGTTCGGGCCGCCATGAGGTAGAAAACCCTACTCCTGCTTTGGTGGATTGATGGTGGAAAAGGTGGTAGCGAGCGTAGTACACTTGAACGGCAGGGGTTTCTTGGGGCAGCTGCGACTACGCGCGTATGGGGGTGTGAGTTATCCAACCTTCTAACCCTTTCTAGGGTTGCCCTGGGCCTCCTTTTATAGATCAAGGGGTAACCACAGTGGCAAAGTAGTCATTATACAATGATATGATAGAAAACACTGCTATCATACCTAACTCTGCAGGCTGACAGGGTGCATTAAATGCACCGCTTAACGTCACATCACTGGTTGCCAGGCAAGGCTTACCGGGCTATCTCGCCAGCTATGCGCCTATTCTCTTGACACGTCGCAAGACGTGTGTCATCTGCGGATTTCTCCTGCAGGAAATGGCTGCCACTTAATCACTTTGCGGCTTGACACCGCACTGATCGACGACGTGGGTCGTGGTGGAGTGGTTGGTGAGGTGGTTCTGCCTTCGTGAGTCGTGGTGGTCGTGATGGAAATTTGCTTAGAACGGTAAAAGAATACCGCATATAGGTAGGTATGGTGGACTCATATGGCAAAACTAGTTTAAAGGATTTTGGATGCACAATTAGTGATCATACTTAGTGCAAATGATGGCTAGCAAAAGATTGAGAAGCATCCAACCAAGAAACGAAAAATCTCATAAGCGAGCATTGAGCATAATTAACACTGAATAATGCACCACAAGTAGGATGTAATTTCATTGCATAACTATTGACTTTCATGCTTGCATAGGGAATCACAAATGTTAACACCAATATTCTTACTAAAGCATAATTACTCATCAACATGACTCACATATCATATCATCATATCTCAAAACTATTACAAAGAATCAAGTTTATTTTGTCCAATCATCTTCATGAAAGATTTTATTATATCCTTCTTGGATATCTATCACTTTGGAACTGGTTTCATATGTTGCTTTTAATAAGGTCAAACAAATATAAGTGAGGTTCACGAGCATCATATTTCTTTCTCTCAAAATAATTTAAGTGAAGCAAGAGATAATTTCTTAATTTTTTTACTAACTCTCAAATAAATCTAAGTGAAGCATGAGAGCATTTCTTCAAAAATAACAAACCACACCATGCTAAAAAATATATAAGTGAAGCACTAGAGCAATTCCATAGCTCATAAGGATTTAAGTGAAGCATAGAGAGCAATTCTATCAACTCATAGCATAATTTTGGCTCTCTCAAATAGGTGTGTCCAGCAAGGATATTTATTGAAAATTAAAAAGGAAAACAAGCAAATACTCAATATGCTCCAAGCAAAACTCATAGTATGTGACGAATAAAAATATAGTTCCGAGTAAAATACCGATGGTCGTTAGAAAAAACAGGGGATGCCACTCGGGCATGCCCAAGCATAGTTGCTTGCTTATGTTTGGGTAATAGCTTGGGATGCCATGGGCATCCCCAAGCTTAGGCTCTTCTTACTCCTTATTCCTTCATCCATCGTAACATCACCCAAAACTTGAAAAATTCAAACACACAAAACTCAACAAAACCTTCATGAGATCTATTAGTATAAGAAAGCAAATCACCACTATAAGTACTATTGCAAACCCATTCATATTTTATTCTTGCATTATATCTACTGTGTCCCAACTTTTATATGGCAAAAACTCTTCAAAGAAAACCATAAAATCACCAAAACAAGCACACAACGCAAAGAAAACAGAATCTGTCAAAAACAGAACAGTTTGTAGCAATCTGGATATTTCAAATACTTCTCCAAAAATCCTGAAAAATTAGTACAACGTGAGCAATTTGTATATCAATTTACTGTAAAAAATTCTTCTCACAATTGGACAAGACGGATTGCAATCAATATCAAGAACAATAAAATCTATGGGCACATAATTCCTATTTGCAAGAATAAGAACATCATTAATTCTTCCCATAGGCTTTTTAATAGTAGAATCCGCCAAGTGCAAATTTAAAGAACACTCTTCAATATCGGTAAGACCAAGCACATCACATAAAGATTTCAGAATTGTAGAAACACTAGCACCCAAGTCACATAAATAAAAACACTCATAATTTTTAATCTTGACTTCGATAGTAGGTTCCCATTCATCATGTAATTTTCTAGGAATTGAAACTTCTAATGCCAACTTTTCTTCTAAAGCTTTCATCAGAGCATCAACAATATGTTTAGTAAAAGCTTTATTTTGTTCATAAGCATGGGGTGAATTTATCATGAATTGCAACAAATAAATACAATCAATCAAAGAGCAACTATCATAATTGAAGTCTTCGTAATCCAAAAGAGTGGGCACATCACTAGCTAAAGTTTTTACCTCTTGAAACCCACTTTTATCAATTTTCTCAACAAGATTTGTACCTGACTCTATCTATACCTCCTGTAATCTTTCTCCTCTTCTCTCGGTTATTCTCCTCGGGTGTTGAGACGCTTCATCATTAGTTTACGTGGTATACAAAGCAGGCACCTTCCTTTGCATCTAGTTCGTCTACCCCCATCGATCTTCCGTGCCCACCCCCATCGATCAACTCCACCATAATCATGTCATCCTCCACCGCTGTTCCCACCTCCGGCCTCAACTACAACGTTTCCGAGCCCCTCACCAGGACGAACTATGTCCTTTGGCGAGCTCAAGACCGATCCCAAATAATGGGCGCCGGCTTGTATGGCCACGTCGACAAAACCATAGATGAACCACCCAAAACCATCATTGCCAAGGACAAAGATGGCAAGGATCAAGAGAAGATAAACCCTGCCTATGCCCCCTGGCTTGTCAAAGATCAGCAAATCGTCGCCTACCTTCTTTGGAATCTCTCCAAGGAGGTCCTTGATACGTCTCCAACGTATCTACTTTTCCTAATGCTTTTCCTCTTGTTTTGGACTCTAATTTGCATGATTTGACTGAAACTAACCCCGGACTGACGTTGTTTTCAGCAGAACTACCATGGTGTTGTTTTTGTGCAGAAATAAAAGTTCTCGGAATGGAACGAAACTTTGCGAGGATTTTTTATATCAATAAAGAGAATTTCTGGAGCCAAGAGCCACCGGAGGGGGGCACCTGGGTGGCCACAACCCACCAGGGCGCGCCTGCCCTCCCAGGCGCGCCCAGGTGGGTTGTCCCCACCTGGTGGCCCCGCAGACCATGAAATCGATGCTATAAAATCCTATTTTTCCAGAAAAAATCAGGGAGAAAGAATTATCACGATCCACGAGACGGAGCCGCCGTCACCTCCTGTTCTTCATCGGGAGGCCATATCTGGAGTCCGTTTGGGGCTTCGAAGAGGGGGATCTTCGTTCTTCGTCATCACCAACCCTTCTCCAAGCGCCAATTCCATGATGCTCACCATCGGGAGTGAGTAATTCCTTCGTAGGCTTGTTGGTCCGTGAGGAGTTGGATGAGACTCGTCATGTGATCGAGTTAGTTTTATTAGGGCTTGATACCTAATATTCATTATGTTCTGAGATTGATGTTGCTATGACTTTGCCATGATTAATGCTTGTCACTTTGGGCTCGGGTGCCATGATTTCAGATCTAAACCGTTTATGTTATCACCATTATATCCATGTTCTAGATCCGATCTTGCAAGTTATAGTCACCTACTACGTGTTATGATCTGGCAACCCGGAGTGACAATAGTCGAGACCACTCCCAGTGATGACCGTAGTTTGAGGAGTTCATGTATTCACCGTGTGTTAATGCTTTGTTCCGGTTCTCTATTAAAAGTAGGCCTTAATATCCCTTAGTTTCCAATTGGGCCCCGCTGCCACAGGAGGGTAGGACAAAAGATGTCATGCAAGTTCTTTCCATAAGCACATATGACTATTTACGGAATACATGCCTACATTATATTTATGAACTAGAGCTAGTGTCGTATCGCCCTAGGTTATGACTGTCACATGATGAATATCATCCAACAAATTACCGATCCAATGCCTATGAATTTATCTTATATTATTCTAGCTAAGTTACTACTGCTATCGTTATTGTTGCACTTGCTACAAAACTACTGCTATCACTATTACCGTTACCATTGCTGCTGCTACTATTATCAAAACTATCATACTACTTTGCTACTGATCACTTTGCTGTAGATAATTAATCTCCAGGTGTGGTTGAATTGACAACTCAGCTGCTAATAGTTGCAAATATTCTTTGGCTCCCCTTGCGTCGAATCTATAAATTTGGGTTGAATACTCTACCCTCGAAAAATGTTGCGATCCCATATACTTGTGGGTTATCAAGACCTTTTTCTGGCGCCGTTGGCGGGGAGCATAGCTATATTTGTTGAGTCACTTGGGATTATTATCAATTTATCACTATGAAGAATCTGAAGGACGCTAAGACTAAGATTTATCCCTCTAAGACGAGGGGAGGTAAGGAACTGCCATCCAATTATGCTTTAGATTCACCTTCTGTTATAAGTAAACTTGCAACACCCCCACATGCTATTAATCCTGATATGTCGCAAGTTATTGATGATGCTACTTCTACTATGAATGATACTTATGATGATACTAGTACCTTGCTTGATGATGATGATGTGCCACTAGGTGATTTTCTTGATGAACAAATTGCTAGAGTAATACAACATGATGTTGTTGAATCTAATGATGAGCTTGAAACTAAAACTCCTGAAACACCTGCTACAACTAGCCTTCCTAGATATGAATTGCCTAAGGTACCAGAAGGTTATGTTATGAATGAGGAGACAACTAGAGATATTCTTGCTTGTAAGGATAGAGATGATCTAGAGAAATTACTATGCAAGTATAAAGAAAAATCTCTGAATGCTAGAATGCAATATAATCCTAAGATTGCTACCTCACCTGTCTTTATTGATGATAAGGATTATGAATTCTCTGTCGACCCAGAGTTAATTACTTTGGTTGAATCTGATCCTTTCCATGGTTATGAAAATCAAACTGTTGTGGCACATCTTACTAAGTTGAATGACATAGTCACCCTTTTTACTCATGATGAGAAGACTCGTTATTATTTATTATCAAATTATTTCCGTTCTCATTAAAGGGTGATGCTAAAGCTTGGTACAATACTCTTGCTCCTGATTGTGTGCGTAGTCCCCAAGATATGATTTATTACTTCTCTGAAAAATATTTCCCTCCTCATAAGAAACAAGTTGCCTTACAGGAAATATTTAACTTTGTGCAAACTAAATAAGAGAGTCTCCCACAAGCTTGGGGGAGGCTTTGCCAGTTACTTAATGCTTTGCCTGACCATCCTCTTAAGAAAAATGAAATACTTGATATCTTCTATAATGGACTAACCGATGCTTCTAGGGACTTCCTAGATAGTTGTGCTGGTTGTGTTTTCAGGGAATGAACTGTTGGACAAGCTGAAGAATTATTGAATAAACATATTGAAAAATTATGATGATTGGACTCTTCCTGGACCACCGGCTAAACCCACTCCGAAGAAGAGGGGTATATTATATCTCAGTCCTGAAGATATGCAAGAGGCAAAGAAATCTATGAAGGAAAAAGGTATTAAAGCTAAGGATGTTAAAAATTTACCTCCTATTGAAGAAATACATGGGCTTAATGCACCACTGCCACCCAAGATGGTAGAGGTAAATTCTCTAATGAAATTCAATGATAATGACAATCCTCACAATATGCACCCTAGCCAATGCCTTTATGAGTTTGAAAGCTACATTAGAAAACAAGATCACTTCAATGAATATGTTATGAAACAATTGAAATACAATTCTGATATGATTGCTTGCTTGAGTGACTTGTTATTTAGAATCTCAAATGATGTTAGAGGTGCTGGAAAACATGCTTCTACGGTTCAAACTCAATTAGAACAAGTTGCTAAATCTCAAAGAGAGTTGCTTGATGAAATGAATAATAATATACATGACTTTGCTGTTAGATTCGCAACTAGAGGAGGTAAAATGACTCAGGAACCACTTTATCCTGAGGGACACCCAAAAAGAATTGAACATGATTGACAAAGGAACAACACCACTGCACCTAGTCCTTCTAGAAAGAAAAAGAAGAAGAAAAAGGATAGGACTTTGCATGCTTCTAGTGAACCTGAAATAGAGAAACCTCCTGATAATGAAAATGAAACTTCTATCTCTGATGCTGAAACTCAATCTGGTAATGAACACTCACCTAGTGATAATGAAAAAGATAATGATGAGGTTCATGAAGACACTCAACCAAATGAAAAAGAACCAGACAATGATGTTGAGATAGAACCACCTGTTGATCTTGATAACCCACAACCCAAAAATAAAAGATATGATAAAAGGGACTTTGTTGCTAGGAAACATGGTAAAGAAAGAGAACCGTGGGTTCAAAACCCTATGCCTTTTCCACCCAAGTCAACTAAAAAGAGAGATGATGAAGAAATTGAACGCTTTGCTGAAATGCTGAGGCCAATCTTTTTGCGTACTCGCTTGACTGATATCTGGAAAATGCCTCCTTATGCAAAGTATATGAAAGACATCATCACCAATAAGACAAAAATACTGGAAGCTGAAATCTCCACCATGCTTGCTAATTATACTTTTAAAGATGGAGTACCTAAAAACTTGGAGATCCGGGAATACCAACTATACCTTGCTCTATCAAAAAGAATTATGTGAAAACTGCTTTGTATGATTTAGGAGCTGGTGTTAGTGTTATGCCTTTCTCTTTATATAAAAGACTTGACTTGAATAAACTCACACCTACTGAAATAACTTTGCAAATGGCTGACAAATCAACTGCCATACCTATCGGTATTTGTGAGGATGTGCCCGTTGTTGTTGCTAATGTTACTATTTTGACTGAGTTTGTTATACTTGAGACGCCCGAGGACGACAACATGTCGATTATCCTTGGTAGACCCTTCTTGAATACTGCTGGGGCTGTTATTGATTGCAATAAAAGCAAGATCACTTTTCATATCAATGGTAATGAGCATACAGTCCATTTTCCGAAGAAACAATTCCAAGTGAATGGCATTAATGTTATTGAAAAATACCCGACGATCACTATTGGAAGTTTTCAACTACCTCTACCCACTGTTAAAAAGAAATATGAAATGCTTATTGTTGGGGACATTCATATCCCCGTTGAGGTAACTTAGTGATTTACGAAAGTTCTTTGGTTTCATGCTAATCGAAAGTGGTTGTTAATAAGACTTGATCAACCTTATTAATGGATCATTTTCGAGAGGTATGAAGTTGATGAATTTAGTAAGCACTACCTTCTGTCCCTATCTTTTATTCTCTATTTTTATTAGTTAAATAAAATGAAATGCCATGTTTTGTCTGTTTTCTGATTTTCCCGTGCAATAAAAAATGACCCAAAAATAAAAGTTCGCAGAATGCTCTGAAAACTTAATATGATTTTTTTTCTGAATATTTAAGAATTTCTGGTGCAAATAATATCAGAGGGAGGTGTACCAGGTGGGCACAACCCACCTGGGCGTGCCAGGACCCCCAGGCGCGGCCTGGTGGTTTGTGGTCCCCACGTGGACCCCTCACTTATCTCTTCACACCACATCATCACTTACCTCTAGAAAAAAAATTCTCCAATGCTCTCTCTCTCCCATGTTCTTGCTCTGAAACCCGCAGATTTCGATCTCTTTGCTCGAAGCTCTGTTTCCAAAACTGTTTTGGGGGATTGTTGCCTGGCATGTGACCCCACCGTTCGTCCAATTAGTTTTTGCTGTAGTGGTTTATATTTTGAATAATTAGCTACTCTTGGTGCTGCTGTAGATGAGCTTGCATGTTGAATTCTTAGAGTTCTAAGTAGTTCGAATGCTTGCTATGGCCTCTATGTATCCCTATAAGTAGTTGCTATCAATTTTGTAAAGTTTTGTTGATACATTTTTGTCACCCAAAATTTTTCAGAAAATTGTACGTGGACATGATGAACCTTTTTGGAAGGAGTTCTTTGAGGAGGAGATCCTCGGGGGCATCTTCTAGTGAAAGCTCCGCTCGCCGGTCTTACGTTGAACCAAGTGAAAGTTTCATTCGAGATGCCGCCACCAAAACTTGCTTATGGCCTTGCAATGATTATATGGTGCGTGTGGGCATTAAGGAGGAATTTGAACAATATGTTCACAATGCCGGTCTCGGTCCCTACATTTCAGATAAGTGCGATCAACGCCACACTCTCACTGAATCATTTGTCAAAGGATTTAAATTCCATCCCCGTGAGTCTAGGGTGTCATTTAAACTTTATGAAAATCCATTTACCATTTCACTAGAGACTTTTGCTCACCACTGCAAAATCCCATTTTGGGGTTCGCTTGACGAACCGCCAAGGGCTGAGTAACAATCATTCTTGACTAGTCTTTGCTATGGTGAGACAAGAGGAGTGGCATAAGGTAGAATAAAGAGCATTCATTT
Source organism: Aegilops tauschii subsp. strangulata (assembly GCF_002575655.3). Taxonomy (NCBI): domain Eukaryota; kingdom Viridiplantae; phylum Streptophyta; class Magnoliopsida; order Poales; family Poaceae; genus Aegilops; species Aegilops tauschii. The sequence continues at coordinate 298,035,684 of NC_053041.3, read as the reverse complement.
TCCCGCAATTCAGTACTTTGCATTATTTAACGGGAAATGTATCATAGGCAAACAAGATGGTAGTACACTTTGTGCTCCAGACTTGAGCCTCATACGCACCGCTCTCACCTCTGATAGGAGTTATAATCTTGGAGCGATTGTTGCACGCAGACTGCAAGATAATGCTAATAGTGTCTATTTCTATGGTGGAATTTATGCCACGCGTTTAGCACGAGGGCTAGGTGTTTCACCTTTGCCCTTTGACCCTATCCTACCCACACAGTATTTAGACTTTGATGCTATGAAAAATCATAAGATCCTTAAAGGAGATATTCATAATTTCACATGTAACTTGTTGTTTAACCAAGCATCTATTGTGCACACATATTTGCCTGCGCCTGCTCTTTTTGACTATCACAACAAGGGAAGATATTTTGTTCTTGAGAGCGAGGCCCGAGCTCACAACGCGGTGGTGGGGGCAGCATGGTAGGCCGAGGCATCCGCACCGACAGCCTCCGTGTGTTACCACGCCGACTACTATCCAGACTACTGACTGCTTACCAAGTTAGGCCAAAAGCCTAAGCTTGGGGGAGTACGTGTTTTTCACCGACATTACATTCATGTTCACACATTTCATTCCAGTTGTCAGTGTCCACACTTTTTCATTGTATCATCCATGTTGAATTTATTTTCTCGCTTTCTTCTTGTGTGTTTGAAAAACCTTGGGAAAACCAAAAAAGTTGTAGTTAATTTACTTTCTATGCATGTTTAGCTGTAGCACTAAAAAGAAAACCCAAAAATATTTCCTTGTTCTTCTTTTTGCTTGTTGGGAGCTTTCCTGTGTAAATAGTTTTTCTCGTTTTTGCTTTTCCCTTTTTTTATTTTCTTGTTCAAGAAAACCAAAAACTCCAAAAATATTTCAGTGTGTTTCTCTGAATTTCTTTTCCTTTTTATTCGAGTCGTATTGAGGAGAAGACCATGATGAAAATGTTGAGTGGCTCTCATATGAATAATTGTTGATCTAACAAAGAGCCCTTTTTACCTTGTCTTCTCCTGTTGAATAAAATGTTTGCAGATTCTATCTTAGTCCACAACACTCTTGCACCATTATTATTTTCCTATCGTTCGGTTGTGCAAGTGAAAGGCAATAATGACAATATTCGATGAACTAGCCATGGCAGAGAAAAACGGGTATGAACTCGACTTGTTCTGTTTTTGTAAATATGTTTAACCTAGTATCCATGATTCAGCCCATTATGATTAAACATGTTTTCAATGACAATTAGAGATTGTAGTTCCTCATGCCATGCATAAGTAGCTAGGAGTGGACAATGATTTATCTTGAATATCAACATTGCGTTAAAATGATTGTGATGTAGTATGATGATATGGTATCCTCCTCTCAATGTTCGAGTGGCTTGACTTGGCACATGTTCATGCATGTAGTTGAATCAAAACCAACATAGCCTCTATGATATTTATGTTCATGGTGTTCATATCCTACTCATGCTAGTGTCCAATGTTACTTATGCATAATGCATGTTCATGACCGTTGTTGCTCTCTAGCTGGCCACTTCTCAACCTAATTGCTAGCCTTCGCGTGTACTAAGTGGGAATTCTGTTTGTACATCAAAAACCTTGAACCCAAAATTATTCCAGATGAGTCCACCATACCTACCTATATGCGGTATTACCCTGCCGTCCTAAGTAAATTTGCATGTGCCACCTCTAAAAACTTCTAATAAATATCCCTTTTTGTGTGCCTGGATCATTCATGGAGTGACAGGAGGTGGTCGGTATCTTCCATGCTAAGCGGGTTATTCTCAGGGCGGTAATAGGGATGCCCACTCCCAAACTGCAAACAGAAAAAGCTTACAAATAATCAAACAAAAACTCCCAATGGAGTCAAAACCTTTACTTTTATCGCTTGGGAACCACCACTAGCGTGCTTAGCATGGAAGATATTGATTACTGATGGTCGTGAAGTAAACAAGAAGGGTGAATGTCTCAAAATATCATTTACCTCTGTTTAAAAACTTGAGCTCTGGCACCACTGCAAATCACTGCTTCCCTCTGCGAAGGGACTATCTATTTACTTTTATGTTGTGTCATCACCTTCTAAAATAAGCGCCAGAACCTGAGAGCACTGCAGTCATGCTTATGCATTGTGTGTAGCTAATGTTGGGTGCATCATGAGTGGATCTTTTCTACCATGAATTACAATGTTTAGTCGCCGCTTGGACTTTGGAGGTGCACTGCATTTATGTTTTGTGGTCTCAGAAAGAGCTAGCGAGATACCACTATTGTCATATTATATCATGGTTGTTTTGACAACGTGTTGCCGTTTGAGATGTCTTATTATTGCTCGCTAGCTGATTATGTTATTGATATGAGTTAATATAAATTTTAAGAGTTATTGTCGGCATGGTTAGTTATAATGTTGGCTGAAAACCTGGGTGCTGTTTAAGCTTATTTATGCAAACAAGAGCAAAAGAGTTCGTAAAAGTTTTTCTTTTTCACTTTCAGTTTATCAACTGAATTCCTTGAAGACAAGCAAAGGTTTAAGCTTGGGGGAGTTGATACGTCTCCAACGTATCTAATTTTCCTAATGCTTTTCCTCTTGTTTTGGACTCTAGTTTGCATGATTTGAATGAAACTAACCCCGAACTGATGATGTTTATAGCAGAACTACCATGGTGTTGTTTTTTGCAGAAATAAAAGTTCTCGGAATGGAACGAAACTTCACGAGGATTTTTTATATCAATAAAGAGAATTTCTGGAGCCAAGAGCCACCGGAGGGGGGGGGCACATGGGTGGGCACAACCCACCAGGGCGCGCCTGCCCTCCCAGGCGCGCCCAGATGGGTTGTCCCCACCTGGTAGCCACGCCGACCGTGAAACCGACGCTATAAAATCCTATTTTTCCAGAAAAAATCAGGGAGAAAGAATTATCGTGATCCATGAGACGGAGCTACCGTCACCTCCTGTTCTTCATCGGGAGGCCAGATCTGGAGTCCGTTTGGGGCTCCGGAGAGGGGATCTTCGTTCTTCGTCATCACCAACCCTTCTCCGTCGCCAATTCCATGATGCTCCCCACCGGGAGTGAGTAATTCCTTCGTAGGCTTGCTGGTCGGTGAGGATCTGGATGAGATTCATCATGTAATCGAGTTAGTTTTGTTAGGGCTTGATCCCTAGTCTCCATTATGTTATGAGATTAATGTTGCTATGACTTTGCCATGCTTAATGCCTGTCACTTTGGGCCCGGGTGCCATGATTTCAGATCTGAACCGTTTATGTTATCACCATTATATCCATGTTCTAGATCCGATCTTGCAAGTTATAGTCACCTACTACGTGTTATGATCCGGCAACCCCGGAGTGACAATAGTCGGGACCACTCCCGGTGATGACCGTAGTTTGAGGAGTTCATGTATTCACCGTGTGTTAATGCTTTGTTCCGGTTCTCCATTAAAAGTAGACCTTAATATCCCTTAGTTTCCAATTGGACTCCGCTGCCACGGGAGGGAGGAAAAAAGATGTCCATAAGCATGTATGACTATTTACGGAATTCATGGCTACAATATATTTATGAACTGGAGCTAGTGTCGTATCGCCCTAGGTTATGACTGTCACATGATGAATATCATCCAACAAATTACTAATCCAATGCCTACAAATTTATCTTATATTGTTCTACCTAAGTTAGTATTGCTATCGTTACTGTTGCACTTGCTACAAAACTACTGCTATCACTATTACCGTTACCATTGCTGCTTCTACTATTATCAAAACTATCATACTACTTTGCTACTGATCACTTTGTTGCAGATAATTAATCTCCAGGTGTGGTTGAATTGACAACTCAGCTGCTAATACTTGCAAATATTCTTTGGCTCCCCTTGTGTCGAATCTATGAATTTGGGTTGAATACTCTACCCTCGAAAACTGTTGCGATCCCATATTCTTGTGGGTTATCAGTCCTCGTCTAGGTGGCTTCGTTGGAGACCTCGCATGCAATATGGATGGCCCTGTCCAACATGTTTTTTGCGGTCTCTCTCTCGCGCGTCAACAATTTCGTGCCGCCCTCACCAATGCCCAAAAGGGCACACAATCGGCCTCAACATACTTCGGCTACGTGCGTTCCATCTTCGACGAGCTTGCGGTGGCGGGCAAACTTGTCAGAGAGCCGGAGCTCATCTCATTCATTGTAGCTGGCCTCGACATGGAGTATCAACCCCTCATCTCCGCACTAGATGTCCGCACCGAGCCCATCACCGTCGACCATCTTTTCTCCCTCGTTGCTAATTTCGATCAGCGGGTCAAACTATACCACGGCAATGGCGCTGGTGGATTCAAGTCCTCGGCCAACTCAGCCTCCTGAGGCAGGCAGGGAGGAAAGGGTGGCGGCTACAGGAACCAGAAGAACGGTGGCAATGGATCCCGTGGTGGTTTTGGCGGCGGCCATGCTGGTAACATCGATGGCAATACTGGTGGCAGCAGCGGCTACCAGGGAAGTGGTGGTGGTGGCATCTACAACAGCGGCTATCACCACAACAGTGGTGGTGGCGGCTATCAGGGTGGTGGTGGCAGCGGCTACTACCCCCAACAACAATGGCAGGAACAACAACCGGCGACACCCCTTCAACAACAATCGGCGCCCCTTCCAAGATTATGAAGGCTACGAAGGCAAGTGTCAAATATGTAAAAAAAACCATATTGCTAAGGATTGTGATTGGCGTTATGCCAATGACAATTCCTAGAAAAAGAAAGTTGCAGCCGCCGTAGATGGATCATATGGTATTGTCACCAACTGGTATATGGACACGGGGGCGACAAACCACATCACCAGAGAGTTGGAGAAGCTGACCATGCATGACAAATACCGTGGTCATGATCAAATCTACACCACCGCCAATGGTGCAGGTATGGAGATTAGTCGTATTGGTCAATCAACTACCAAAACCCCACATAAAGATCTTGTCCTAAAAGAAATCTTGCATGTTCCTAATGCTTCCAAAACTCTTCTTTCAGTTCATCGCATTGCCCTTGATAACAACGTGTTTCTAGAATTTCACCCATATTTCTTTTTGATCAAGGATCAGGCCACGAAGAGAGTTCTCCATAGAGGTGTCTATATTCAAGGGCTCTATGCGCTGCTTCCTCAATACCGCAAGTTTAACAAACAAGTATATGGTGCCATCAAAAGCTCAGCCGAAAGGTGGCATAGTCGCTTAGGTCATTCGTTGTTTGCTACTGTTCATCAAATTCTTAGTAGAAATAAACTCCGAGTTGTTGTTGAGAGAAACTTAGAAACTATTTGTGATTCTTGTCAAAAAGTCATCAATTACCATATCCTGTTTCCACTACTGTATCTACTAAACCTTTACAAACTCATTTTTTCTAATGTATGGGGTCTTGCACCCACTTCAGTTGGTAGACACTCTTATTAGGTGAGTTTTGTTGATGATTTCAGTAAGTACACGTGCATCTATCTTCTTAAAAAACGTTTGGATGTTTTTAAAGTCTCCCATAATTTTCAAGCTCTTATTGAACACAAGTTCGATAGCAAAATCATTGCCATGCAATCTGACTGGGGTGGGGAATATGAGAAGCTGAATTCTTTTTTTCAAAAGATAGGTATTTCTCATCGTGTCTCCTGTCCCCATGCCCATCAACAGAATGGTTCCGCCGAACGGAAGCATAGACACATTGTTGAGGTAGGCCTAGCCCTCTTAGCCGCGGCCTCCATGCCCTTGAAATTTTGGGACGAAGCTTTTCTAACTGCAGTTCATCTTATCAACATGTGGCCTAGTTGCACTATTGCTCATGAAACTCCCACTGAACGTCTTCTCCATGTCACACCTGATTATGCTACCCTTCATGTGTTTGGGTGTGCATGTTGGCCTAATCTTCGTCCCTACAACACTCGCAAACTTATGTTTCGCTCAAAACAATGTGTATTCCTTGGCTATAGTGCTCAACACAAGGGTGTCAAATGTCTAGATGTCTCCACTCGCTGTGTGTATATTTCTCGCAATGTCGTTTTTGATGAAACCCAGTTTCCCTTTGAAAAACTACATCTCAATGCCGGTGCCCTTCTTCGGAAGGAGATACTTCTCCTTCCTTCCAACCTATTTGGTCTTAATTATGTGGGCAACGATGATTGTATTGATTCACTTGCAACTAACTCTCCTAATATTGTATCTGAGTATGTTTCTATAGGTGCCAACAGTGGAGAAAACGGTGTGCACAATGGTGAAAACATGGTAGAAAACAGTGCTTCCATACGTTCTGTGGCTGCCATGGAAGATCAAACGTGATCTCCTTCGGGATCTGCGCCCCTGACTGCATCAGGCCCGATAGAATCGGCCTCGGGATCGCCTGTCTGTCAGGCGGCTCGGCGCCCCGCGCCCACGACAGGTCGGTGCCAACCCACCATCGCCACGGGTTCGCCTGCGGCTGGGCACTCGTCTCCACCGGCCCGACCCACTCTTCCGCTGCCACGTCGGCCACTCCAGATGCTGGTCCAATGCGGTTTGCCTCAGAGCCCCACGTCTACACCTGGCAGGGCCCACCTCTGTTGACTGCGCCTGTCACGTGCACCCACGCGCGCCCCGAGCCGGCTTCTACTGGTTACCCAGGATCTTCTGTGGCCCTTTCATCATCTCCTGCGACTCGTTTGGTCAAAGAAGATCTGGCGGGAGAGGGCGCCACCACAGACGTTGTAGCAGCCTCCTCGGGACCAGTTTCGAGCCCTGCGGCTGATTCATCTTCACCTGCGGCTACCAGATCCTCTGTGTAGCAAACTGTGACACCGCCGCGTACACGTCTCCAAGCAGGTGTCATTCAACCTGTAAATTACAAAGTAAAATATGGTTTGTCTGCATCCACAGGAGAACCACACACACTCATGAGGGTCTTTTTGACCCAACATGGAAGGCAACTATGGATGATGAATTTCGGGCTCTTCAGAAAAATCGCAATTGGCATTTGGTTCCTTCACGTCAAGGTATGTGATCGACTGCAAGTGGGTATTTAGAATCAAAAGGAGGTATGATGGAACAATAGATCGCTACAAAGCTAGACTTGTTGCTAAGGGCTTTAAGCAAAGGTATGGCATAGACTATGAGGATACTTCTAGTCCAGTTGTTAAAGCTGCCACCATTCGTCTTATGTTGTCTATTACTGTATCTAGAGGATGGAATCCCAAGCAACTAGATGTGCAGAATGCGTTCCTTCATGGTGTTCCGGAGGAGGAAGTGTATATGAAGCAACCTCCTGGGTTTGAAGATAAGAACAAACTGTATCATGTGTGCAGGCTTGATAAATCTCTCTATGGACTGAAGCAAGCTCCTAGAGCGTGGTACTCTAGTTTAAGTACAAAATTGCAACAAATTGGTTTTGTTCCTTTAAAGTCTGACACTTCGCTGTTCATTTACAATAAGTCACATATTTCAATCTTTGTGCTTATTTATGTGGATGATATCATTGTTACAAGTTCCTCAAATGAAGCAATGACAGCTCTTTTGTCAGATTTGAACTCAAAATTTGCTCTCAAGGATCTGGGAGATTTGCACTTCTTCCTTGGTATTGAGGTCAAGAAAAAAAAGGGAAGGTGGTCTTCATCTCTCTCAGGAAAAATATGCAACTGATGTTTTGAGGAGTGTTGGGTTGCACAATTGTAAACCCTCATCGACACCATTGTCCAGTTTAGAAAAACTCTCTCTCACTGAAGGTGAACTTTTTAGTCAGGAGGATGGCACCAAATACAGGAGCTTGGTAGGTGCACTGCAGTACTTGACCCTTACTAGACCTGATATATATTTTTCAGTCAATAAAGTTTGCCAATTTCTTCATGCACCCACGACTGCTCATTGGACTGCAGAAAAATGCATATTAAGATATGTGAAAAACACCTTAAGTGTTGGATTGACCTTCAACAAGTCCTCATCCACTCTTGTGACACTACTGCAGGATGCTGCTAACGCGACACTACGATCAGAGGCCCTTCGACGAAAATGTGTGCGATGCAATAATCGCAAACGATGGTGTAAAAAACCCGTCAAAAAAGGTGCAAAACGTTTGCGATGACGGATGCATCAAACACGGTTCAAATTTTAGTTGTGTCTGCGATGCAGGGCATACGGTTCAATTCAATTAACTGTTTACGATGTGGAGGAACAAAAGAAACGGGCAGCCAGATGAAGGTGTGTGCGATATACAGCATACGGTTCACTCGGATGAACTGTTTTTGATTAGTCAACACAAAAGAAACGGTCAGCCAGATCAAGGTGTGTGCGATAAACGGCATGCGGTTCACTCGGATGAACTGTTTGTGTTGAGACAAGAGAACAGGAACTGTTCAATATAACAAGATGTGTGTGATACACGGCAAACACGTCTGTAAGCAGAAATGTGTGCGAAGACCGATAATAATACAGATGATTGCTGCTAATAAGATGTGTGTGTTCTAAGCAAACGCTTGGTGGTATAAAATTGTGAGCGATTGGTGAAATCATCACCAACGGGTTCCCCAGTATGGTCTGTGTACGATGTCATGGCACACAGAACAACAACATATGTACTTATAACTTATAAGGACTTGATTCCATAAACAGATTGAATATCCAATTACATATGTGGCTAGTACACACATGACCTTTGCACACACCAAAGTATGTTCCAAAATGCCTAGAAAACTCAAATAATGTATAAAAAGGCAAAACGAACCGTGAATAATTTCATATTACTATAGTTGTATGTTGCCTCTGTAAAAAAATCAAGGCGGGAAGAGATAGCGTATGTCGTTTCGCACACATAGGTGACAAGGTCCCTCTCGGAACCATGAGCCTTTTTGAGAGAAGCTCCGGTTTGTAAGAAGTTTGTACCAAAACTTGTCCCAAATTGGACTAATTTTTTACCACAACATCTTGGTGCTATGTCATAACACCATGCCAAGTTTCATGATTTTGAGGCGAGTTTTGGATTTACAGTAATTTTAAAACCAGGTTTCTCAATGTTTACTGTCGAGTCGGCACCGCCCTGGATAGGCTTTTTTATCGTGGGTCCCAAATGACAAATCCAAATCAGTCACTACCATGCAGCTTTTCTTATTAAGAATTATAGCCCATTTGGTGTTCTTGCTGAAAATAAGTTTGTGGGTGCTGGTGGGCACTAAGAACTTGCAGTTTTGTAATGAACAAAGATCTCAAGGATCCCGCGAGAGTGAGGTTCTTTCCCTATGTTGTGAATGCTTATAATATTTATGTATTAATTAAAGAAATGGCAAGCCATTGGCCCAGTATGAAAGAAAATATGGGTCAAAGCCGAGTTGAAAAGGGCAACAATATCTAACTCCAGCTTACAAACAGTACAAAAGCAAGAGGATTAATTTCTCATCAGGTTTAGACAAAATCCAGATTGAATAGGACAATGGCATCTAACTCAATGAAAGTTTTCGGCAGTCACAATCAGATGGATCGGTCTGATCCATAAAATCAAAATCCCGGGCCAGAAATTCTACTGGTCCGTGATGACAATCTGTTGTAAATAGAAGCCGAGCACGATCAGAAGCCCTTAGGTCCACCTGAAAATTCTTTTTATGTTGTTCAACACTTGCGGCCGTAAGAAATTTCTTGTTGAAAAACTTAATCCTCACGGACAATAGTGCCCTCACATTCAACATGAAGAATGTGACAAAGCTAGTGTTTGCATTGTTGGATGCATATCCTTCCAGCGTTACTATCTTAAACGAATGTCATGAGATCTGAGAAAATCCCGGTGCTTCTTGAACTATCGATTGGTTATACTTTTTTCTCCATGTGTTAGTGCCTAAATAGAGACGAAGATTGAAAACACTTAATGTCTAAAAAAGATTATGTTGAAAGAGTGATAGCTGAATGATTAATTATAGTACATTATATATGGGCTTTCAATGTCCGTGAAATCATCACCTTTATATACAAATTCTCCAGACATGGAAATCATTGCAGTAAGCCAATAATCATGTTCAGATCAAAACACCACATACTAATATGTAAGGTCTTGATAGAATTCACCACCACTGATAGGATGGACAAGCTCTTCATTGAGCATATAACATAATATTAGTACCAAAAGTGTACTCCAAGATGATACTTATGCGCACAAATGAAAAAAGCAGATTACAAAAGTTTACGTGAATAATATACAATACCTCAATAGGTGTGGAGCCAAACACCATCTTGAACCATCTGAAAGGATCACGAATTGCACCCAAGGTCTCCAGTTCAGGCGTAGAGACTACAGTTATTTGCGAAGGTACTATAATAGAATCAAGGAGCAACCTTTGAAGTGAAGGGGCATCTTCGATGATGGGATCATGTCCAAAAAAACAAATCCCCATGCTTACAAGGTGGGGCGACTTTATTTTGAGACAACAGATACGAATTTCTATTCCAAAAACAAGCAGCAAGCGCTCCAGGGCAGGGCAACTAGAGTGGATGATGCTGTGCAGTGCGGCCTCCGATAGATCAACCACCACAAGCGCATGTTTTTTTAGCAGTGAGAGTCAAAGCATTTGTACCAGTTTGTCTGCTAGATGGCACCGGGCGAAGGTGGCAGTGTGGAGAGAGAGAAGAGGAAAACCACGAGATGGACATCGGTGGTGAGGGCACAGATACATCGGTTCATGGTATGTTACATACATAGTCATGGTATAACTCAAGCTGCTGGAGTTTATCGAATTGACAGGATGTCAGCCAGGCGGCCACCATGCAGGGTATGTCCAGCAGGTAGCATGCCGGGATGCAGATGCGTTGAATGGAGCCCTGGTGGGAGGAGATGATGGCTCCAGGGAGTTCAGAATCATCATCGATAGATAGTTGACGACAGTCGAGATTAAGAGGCGCGGCGTGCCACAGAGTGCGCCACCGAGATGCAAGGACTCGCGTGCGGCAGCCATCCTTGGTGGGGAGAAGGGAGATGATATCCCCAAGGATGCCGTCCGAGAGATCGCTGATGTGGTCCATCGGAGATTCTACTGGTTTCTCAGGTCCAGGGGGGCCGCTTCTGGCCGCACAGCCATGTCCAAGATCTACATCCGGCGGCGGCGCTGGCCGGAGCCTCATCTGTGTATATACCAATCTAAAAAAATGGCATAAACATACATGTAGGACATTCAAAATCAATTCTCAAGATCTGGAAGAAAAAAAGGCACAAACATATATGTAGGACATTCAAAATCAATTCTCAAGATCTGGTCACGAATTATTAACACGCAAGTTAACCCTAGTTGGATTATTAGCAAAAATCATTTGTACAGAACAAACAATTAATCAATAACTCCATACGGATAACATTCAAACAATCAATACATTATGTGCGTCTAACGGATCTTAATTACTCTAATTTCATGGACTGAGAGAACATAACCATAGGATTTGTATTCCAGAAAAATTATAGAGGGGGGAGTAACTAGAGAAAACACATGATATATTTGCCGCACAAGTGGGTATATAGATGACTAACAGGCTTTCCGTCGAAGTCGCAGTCGTTGGCGGAGTTGCTGTTGACCTCCGGCTCCGACTGGGTGGCACGATGGCACCAATGAAGTCCAGGTCGTGCTGCTGCCCGGGCGAAACCTCATCGGTGGCGACGACAACCTCTGTGCCCAGCTTCACGCGTTGTGCGGTGCTTCACCAGCCTCGGTGTCGCCACTCCCTTCGATGGTGCGCTTCGACAGCATCCTCATACACTCCAGAGTCTAGACGTTGGTGACCACTGTGGACCGGGGGTGCGGCCGCCTATTATGGCCGGTGGCTCGGGCGCGCAATTAATACGGACCAGTGGGAGTGAGGCAGGCTGCGGTCAAAAGTTGTCTCGCCTCCCGGTGAGCCTGCGCGGCAGACTTCTGCCATTCCTACCATCATTTCACACAGCTACTCGCATGCCTCCCGTCATTATGCACACCTGCACGCACACCTCCCAGTGTGCCTGCATGGCGGACTGCTCGCATGTGTCCCATCAACTCACGCCTGCTTGCACGGCACACGGGGCATGTGGCAGCATGTATATTATTTGGTTTATTGATGATTCATTCTACCGCTTTACTGCTTAACTGAAGCATGGCACGGTCTAACGCACACGGTCCGAATAAATAATCTGTTTGAGATATTGGTTGCCAGTTTATAATAATCTCCCGTTTGTAAGAAGATTATATCAAAACGGGTCTCATTTACGAAAAAATACAATATCACGGTCTACCGGTGTCCATATATGTAGCGACCAGACCTCAAACAGTCTGATCTACTGTGCACCAGTGTCATCCCTGGATCAGTAATGCTGACACGCACAGTACTCGAAGGATTTATAACAGAGTAGCAATCACTCACTTATTACATCGAGTGTCTCAAAAGAGAACTAAGTATGATAAATATGGCTTAAGGCCATCTAAAAACGATAACAGCGGAAGACTTGGAAGGTAAGTGAGTCCATCAACTCCAACGGCATCACTGAGTATAAGACCACGACCTAAGGCACCTTACTCGTCGTCTGAAAAGTCTGCAACATGAAACGTTGCAGCCCGAAAACGGGTCAGCACATGGAATATGCTGGCAATGTAACACATAGAGAGTCATGAACAGAATAAGGCTATACTACATGCATATTTGGCTGGTGGAAAGCTCTATGGTTACAGTTTTGCGAAAAGCCAAATTTTCCCTACTGCAAAGGAATAAATTTTATTTAACTATCATGGTGGTTGTTGAACATTGAGATGGTTGACAACATCTCAATCCCAATTAAGAATGTGATTAACCCAATCAAATTAACTTAAGTAACATGGTGATGAGATTCACATGATAATCCAAGTACTAGATACTCAAGATGTCCTTAACCGGGGACACGGCTAACCATGATTAGTTTGTACACTCTGCAGAGGTTTGTGCACTTTTCCCCACAAGACTCGATCTCCTCCATTGGGATTCTCGCACTACATGGTGTTTGAGAAACGGATGACCGAGACACAGTCTTTCAGAAGCATTAACTCTAACCCCGGGTAGACAGTACCAACCTACATCCCCTACATCTGCTAGCCTACCACTGGAAGAGGTCATGCAACCTACTCAACTATGCTAGAGCCCATAATAGTCTGTGGCTGCACACGGAAGTTTCTAGCATTAATAATCTTATGATCCCTTTGAGCCTGGGTGGCGGTCCATAGGATAATCACACGGAACCCCGGGATTTCCAAAAATACAGGCAACACTGGATTCTCCAGGTGCCTCAATCCACCCATATGTGAGTTTAAGTTGCCACCTTAAGTTTAACCATTAATTAACAATCTCACAACTATCATGGAAAGATCTCTCAAACCCAATCCACGCCTACTAGCATAGCATAGCAATATGAGCAAACGTAGAAGTAACTCCCAAAGGTTTGATAACAAAACAGGTAATAGGTACTACCTCATCTACATCCCAATACCCACAATTTAAACAGATCCTAATCATGCAATGTTCGTGGATTGGTCTAATGCAATAAAACTAGGTAGTAAAGAGGTATGATCAAAGTGTTACTTGCCTTGCTGATGATCCGTGAAACCTAGAGATTCGAAGTAGCAAGCGGCGCACTCCGGGTACTCTATCGCAAAAAAACAAGCATACAATAAGCACTCATCTAATGCACAGGTAAAATTCAAATAAAAGATCTAACCAGAAAGTTCAACTTAAGAACTTCGGTTTGCAAAAAGAAATCAAATCAAACGAAGCAACGAAAGTCAAACGGCGAAAGAAACAAGCTTCGTTTACTAATCTGGATCTAAGTCAAATTTTATAGTAGCAAAAACTTGTTTGAGTTGGTTAAACGGAAAGAGAATTTCGAGACGAAACTCTAGGTGCTTGAATCGCCTGATTCCGATAAACGAGCGAAAAGTTATACTAGAACGAAAATCGGATCAGAAATCGCGATCTGGAATAATCGCGGAAAAATCCGAGAAAAAGAAAAACTGGCGAACAGTTTATCGAACGAACGTTCGTTAACTTTAACTAAACGATGAACGCGTTCGTTAAAACGAACGAACGAGCGAACGCTCGCTAAAAAGACTAAACCGAAAAAAAACCAAACTGATCTATAAAAAAATAAACCGGGGTTTCTAAAAAAACTGCACGGTTTTTCGGCGAGAACCGGCGCGACGGCTACCTCGGGTCCGGCGGGATCCGGCGGGGTCGGGCGGCTCCGGCGGGGTTCGGGAGGCGGCGTGGGGCGGCGGGGCTGCGGGTCCGGGCGACGGGTGGCGGCGGGGTCGACGGGAGGCGTCGAGCGGTGGCATTTGGGCGTCGGGCGGCGGCTTCCCGCGGCGGCGGCGTTCGGCAACGGCAGCGGCGGTTGGTGGCGCGGTCGACGGGGTCGGGGTGGGGAACGAGGTGGCGGGGCGGGGTACTTACAGGTTCGCGGGGAGGGGGGCGTCCGACTTGGAGAAGGGGGCGACCCCAGGCGGCGGCGGCATCGTCCCGGACTCCGGCGGGAGTCTGGCTCGACCACGATTCGGGCGAGGCGGCGCGGCAGGTGGGCCGGCTGGGCCTTCGGCCCAGTTCGGTCCGCGGGCGATTTTTTATTAAATTACGCCGAACTAAATAAATCCTAGAAAAATAAATAAAAATCTAAAAATGCCAAAACAAATTTTCACCGTCTAATTAAAATAATTAGAACGCGATGAACATTTTCTTTGCCCTAAAATGCAATTTTGAAAACATGCAAAATTTTCTAATGCAAATAAAATGCAATAAATCCAAATAAAATCTAATATTTGATTTTAATATTTTTCCTCCAATATTTCAATTATTTTGGAGAAGTCATATTTTCTCCTCTCATATACTTTTATATGAAATATTTTTCGGAGTGAAAAATAATTAAAAGCAAAATCATCGTTTCATAATTTGATGAAAATCAAATATGAAAACCGGGAAATCCCCAATTCTCTCCGAGGGTCCTTGAGCTGCTTAGGATTTCGAGGATTAGCCAAAATGCAATAAAATATGCTATGCAATGATGATCTAGTGTATAACATTCCAAATTGAAAATTTGGGATGTTACAAACCTACCCCCTTAAGAGGAATCTCGCCCTCGAGATTCGGGTTGGCTAGAAAATAGGTGAGAGTGGTCCTTCCGTAGATCTTCCTCTCGCTCCCAGGTGGCTTCATCTTCAGTGTGGTGGCTCCACTGAACTTTGCAAAACTTGATAACCTTGCTGCGGGTGACTCAGCTGGCATACTCAAGAATTTTGACTGGTTTCTCCTCATAAGTTAAATCACTATCCAACTGAATCGCCTCTAGTGGCACTGTATCTCTCAGCGGTATATCAACCATCTCTGCGTGACACTTCTTCAACTGGGAAACGTGGAATACATCATGAACTCCTGACAATCCTTCAGGTAATTCCAACTTGTAAGCAACTTCTCCCATACGCTCCAAAACTTTGTATGGTCCTACAAAACGTGGCGCTTACTTTCCCTTAACTCCAAAACGCTTCACTCCTCGAAGTGGTGATACTCGAAGATAAACTCGGTCTCCGGCTTCATAAACTGTTTCCTTACGTTTTGAATCCGCATAGCTCTTCTGCCTGGTCTAGGCTACTTTGAGTCTATCGCGAATCAACTTCACCTTCCGTTCAGATTCTTTAATCAAGTCTGGTCCAAAAAACTGGCGGTCTCCAACTTCGTCCCATAACAATGGTGTTCTACACCTCCTTCCGTACAAAGCTTCAAAAGGGGCCATCTTCAAACTGGATTGATAACTGTTGTTGCAAGAAAACTCTGCATACGACAAATTGTCGTCCCAACTGGATCCATAATCTAGCGCACAAGCTCTCAGCATGTCTTCCAAAATCTGATTGACTCTCTTGGTCTGTCCGTCTGTCTGTGGATGAAAGGCTGTACTGAACTCTAGCCTGGTACCCAAAGTTTCGTGCAACTGATTCCAAAACTTTGAAGTAAACTGGGTTCCTCTATCTGATACAATGCTCCTTGGAACTCCATGCAGACATACGATCCTAGTCATGTATATCTTTGCCAACTTAGCACTGGTGTAAGTGGTCTTCACTGGGATGAAATGAGCTACCTTCGTCAAACGATCGACTACAACCCATATCGAGTCAGAGCCTGAACGAGTCCTGGGCAATCCCATGATAAAATCCATGCCTAGTTTATCCCACTTCCATTCGGGTATCGGCAATGGCTGTAGCAATCCTGCAGGCTTCTGATGCTCTGCCTTCACTCTCTGACATACATCACAAACTGCTACATACTCCGCAATATCCTTCTTCATTCCGGTCCACCAGAAAGTATCCGTCAAATCCAAATACATCTTGGTATTTCCTGGGTGAATCGAATACGGCGAATCATGGGCCTCTTGTAAGATCAACTTCCTGATCTCCGGATCATTGGGCACATAAACGCGGTCCTCAAACCATAAGGTATCGTGCTCATCCTCACAAAATCTCTTGTCTTTTCCTTTACTCATCTTTTCCTTTATCTCATCAATCTCCTTGTCTGTCTTTTGTGCTTCTCGGATCTTTTCCATCAAGGTAGACTGAATCTCCAATGTTGCTACATAGCCTCTCGGAACTATTTCCAAACGTAGTTCGCGAAAATCCTCGGCTAACTCCTTGGGTAACTCTCCGATCATGAGTGTGTTGACATGGCTCTTGTGGCTCAACGCATCGGCTACTACGTTAGCTTTTCCGGGGTGATAATGCAATCTCATATCATAATCTTTTATGAGTTCCAACCATCTCCTTTGCCTGAGATTCAACTCCTTCTGCGTGAAAATGTACTTCAAACTCTTGTGATCTGTGTACACCTCACAGTGATTTCAGATGAGAAAATGTCTCCATGTCTTCAACGCATGCACTACAGCTGCTAACTCCAAATCATGTGTAGCGTAATTCTTCTCATGGGGTTTAAGCTGTCGTGAAGCATATGAAACAACTCTTCCTTCCTGCATAAGCACTGCTCCAAGTCCTCGACGTGAAGCATCGCAGTAAACTTCATAATCCTTGCGCTGATCTGGCAGAATCAACACTAGTGATGTAACCAAACTTTTCTTTAACTCCTGAAGACTAGCTTCACATTCCTCAGTCCAATTGAACTTGGTGTCCTTCTTCAACAGCTCCGTCATGGGCTTAGCAATCCTCGAAAAATTCTCAATGAACCTCCGATAGTATCCTGCAAGTCCAAGAAAACTCCGTATCTGTCACGACCAGTTTTTCAATAAAATATTTATTGAGAGACCAATCCCTTTTACGGACCAGTAAGGAAGAATTCCTTCTCACTGGTAGACAATATCTTGGTCACAGAAGAAAAATACCAGGAGTACTGAATATGATACAAGGTTGAGCGGAGACTGCTCAACAATTTATTACAAACACGCCGATAAAACATAACGGCGGATAGGGTGGCATGACTACTAACTCACGATAACAACGGTGGTGGAAATATCACCGCGAAGTGGGGGAAATGACTCCTGAAAGCTACAGCTCTTCGAGCATCGGAGTGAGGCTCGAGGAGACTTATTGCGGGTGGCGGAAGCGTATATAATACAAGTGACCAAAATCCAGGATCGCACGGGACTGACTGGGATTCCTCTAGGCGTCGGACTCACTATCAAACTCTTCATCCATGAGATCGCCTTCGTCAACATCTGGCCAAATCAACAAGCCAGGTGAGTACTATGAAAGTACTCGCAAGACAGTTCGGACATAAGATATAACAAATGTAAACATGATGCATATGAATAGATTTAACAAGTGCGTTCAGACATAGAGATAATGATGCATGGGAAAATAACAGGGAAGTCGGGCGGTATTCCTCCCGAAATCCCAAAATAAATACTGGGTGCCAAACGAGGGTCTGAATGACTCCTCGAGAGGAAACTGCAAGAATAATAATACCGGTGCCAAACGAGGGTCTGGATGACTCCTAGAGAGGAAACTACAAGAATAATAATGCCTCAGTCGGGCGTCGGGACGACACCACATAAAGGGCTTATAACAGGAAATAAAAGACAATGCGTGCCACAGTCGGACGTCTGAGCGACATCACATAAAGGGCTTATATTGAAAGTAAACGACAAACATGCCGTAGTCGGACGTCTGAGCGACATCACATAAAGGGCTTATATTGAAAGTAAACGACAAACATGCCGCAGTCGGACGTCTGAGCGACATCACATAAAGGGCTTATATTTATAACTCAATAGCTCATGAATTTAAATCATAACAAGAGAATAATCAGTCATGAGGTAAACAACAGGGTTAGTCCATCCACAGGAATAACGTTCAGCCAAGTTTACTACTCACGCATGCTTACCGGAAGGAAATATAATGCGAGGGTTTAACATAGACATGGATCCAGTGATCACGTTACTTGACCATGGATACGGTGACTCGGAAGGATTTGACTCTGCAGAGTTTGTACTTTAACCACAGCCAACGGATTTCAGTAGTCACGTGGACTAGTTCCGTTTATGGTGTTTTGGAAGAAACACATCTAACCAGTACACACCCATTCAACAATCCGAAGCCAGGAATCACCCTCGGCAACGTTCAAGAAAAACCTTGAGACGGGGAGGCTACAACCTCGCGTAGCATGGGATCAAATTTCTATACGCGCGCTCTAAGGGGTGCCCCCCTCTCGGTCCAAACCGGAAACACCCATGCCCCCTGACCGGATGACTGGCTTTAATCTAGGGCCATGGAACCATCATCCCGGCCCCTCTGTTTGGTGTGTACACGGATAGAGGTTACCAACTTACTAAACCGCATTCTGGCAGAAAACAAGTGGTAGCACGGAAGGGGAAAGAACGATAACGTGACTCCGTCCACGTTAACGTCGGAATTTGTCGGATGACGCAAGGCTGGCATGCTACAACAGTACCACCTTGCTGCCCTTCATGTCACCACATGATTAGGCCATCTCTCATCAGAGATCATCGCAACTTTGGAACACGCGAGTAGTTGCCTTACAAGCAACGAGGTACTCACCGATACTCATATGCCACGCACAACCTCTCACGCAAACATGCAAAACACCTATGATATCAAAGGTTAAAACATGCTTGCCTGGTTCGGAGAAATCGGAGTCTAGCTCGGCGAAGTTCGCAGCTCCGTCACCTCTTCCGGAACCTACGGCATAGCGAAAAAGTGTACTAACGTGAAAACCAACGCGTGCATAAAAGTTGTTCTGAAAATTTCCCAAGTAAATCCCATAAAAAACTAGACAAAATTATAAGACTGTCAGAAAAAGAATCACTCAAAAATCCCTTTTTATTAAAAAGTTATAAAGGTTTCTGTCCAGGGACTCATCTGTAATGAAACAGAAAAGTTCCAGGGTCTAAACTGAGAAAACAGAAAACGCTTCAGAAAGAAACGCGCCAGCTCAAAGGGAAAACGTATTTGCCCAAAGGCGCCAACAGAAAACGTTTCGAGGGAGAAGAGAATAGAGGCTGACAGGGGGGTCCACATGTCATGTTTAAAAAGTTCGCCGGCGCCCGAAGGTTGCGGTGGTCGCCGGCGTCGAACCACGGCGAGACAGGGAGATCGGAGTGTACCAAGAGCTTCAGCGTGTCCTTCCGCGTCGGTGGGTGGTGGACTCGAGCGACGGAGAGCACGACGTCGACGGCGACACTTTCTCCGGCGGACGGCGGCTCGGGTGATGATGCAGAACTCCGGTGGGTGCTGCAAACTCCGAATTGAAGCGCGGGTCAGGAGAGTGGATTCATAGGGAAGCTACAGGCAAGAGATGGGAGGCAGAGGTGCACGCACGGGAGCGAATCAAGCTGCATCCCGTGGCGGGTCGCGGCGGCCGGAGTCGGGGAAGAAAGCTCCCTCGGGGCTCTTCCAGTGGCTTGGTGTGTTCTAGGTGGAGTGCAGAGGTGGTGTGGGTTCGAGTTGAAGCTCGGGGCCTCTATTTATAGGCGGATCGAGGGGGTGGCCGTGAACGGAGAATCTCCGGCGAGCAATTACGGCGGGGCAGCGGATTGGCAGGGGGTTTAGGTGGCCAAGCAGCATCAGTGGGAGTTACTAGTCCCGTTCCCCCGCTAACCCCGGTCGGTCTTGGCGTAATGGCGCCGGTCCACGGTGGGGTGGCCGCACGGGCACGACGGCGGCAGAGAGCGCGCTCCGCGCCCAGCGGTTCACGACGAGGGTGGCAGCGCGCACTGGGGAGTGGGTGGCCACGCGGCGGCCTCCGGTGGCTTGGGCGGCGCTGGGTGGCGCCGTCTGCGCTGCGCCTCTCTCTGGCGGCCGCAAAGCCGCCGCTGGCGTCGGTCACGGGGCGGCGCACCTCCCCCAGCTCGTCGCCGACGTCCGCAAGGCTCCAGGTGCTAATGCGGTGCAGAGGACAAGGGGGAGGGGACGGGGAGCAAGGCGCCAACGCGGCACTGTCGAGATCGACAACATGTTCTGAAGAAAACGACAGTAGATCACTGAACTGTATTTCTGAAACTCTGAACTTGACATTGACAATGCTCTGCAGGTGTTCGACAGAATGATTTGGCAAGGAGAAAAAATTTCCTGGGGCTGGGACTTGGTGAGGTGACCTCTCAATGCACCCAGAGGCTGCCTGATTTTCCTCAAAATTTTTGGAGAAGGATTTGAATGAATTTCATCAAATTTGGCAAATCTGGTCCAAACTTGCAGCAAGTATAGTTTGAAAAATTTGAACTGAAGACCAGTGGATCTTCATGGATCTTGGTTGAGGGCTCAAAGGACTAGGAAGGGAAATTGGTTTGGGGGCAAAAATCAAAACAGAAATGGTAGCTCCTTTGTAAATCTCCAAGGGCTAGAATAGAAGGCAGAAATTGTTTTGATAAGATTTAAATGGAAAATAATCATATGGGGAGGTTCAACTTGCTGGATTTGATGCAAATCATGATCCAAAGATGAGGGAAGGTTTAGGAGAGTGTATTTGCACTAAGGTCATGGCATGAGAGGTTTGTTGAAAGTGGTAAAGGATTATTCCAAAAGCTATAGAGTATTTTCAAAGAAATTTTCAAAAGACATTTTTCCCAAGTGAAAAGCATTTTGGCTTGAGTCCAAAATAAAAAGCAAGGACCTCCAAGACCAAAATCAAGCCTTGGGTGAAACCAAATAAAACTCTTGCCATATAAATATTTTGAAAGGGAGGGTTCTTTTGAAGGAAAAATTTAAACCACCTCCCTCAAGTCAAATAATTTTTTTTGAAAAATCCAAATGAAATTTTGGGTGTCACAACACCTACCCCCTTAGGAAAAATCTCGTCCTCGAGATTACTGCTGATCCTCAAATAGATATGGGTACTCTTCCTGAAGAAAATCTTCCCTTTCCCATGTAGCTTCATCCTCGGTGTGGTTGCTCCACTGAACTTTGAAAAATTTAGTTGTTTTCTGTCGGGTCCTCCGTTCAGACTCTCCCAATATCTTTACTGGCCGTTCTCTGTAGGTGAGATCTGGTTGTACATCGATGCTCTCATGGGATACATGCTTCTCCGGGTTACTTACACATTTTCTCAATTGTGAGACGTGGAATACGTCATGGACGTCTAACAGCTCCTTGGGTAAGTCTAGTTTGTAGGCCGCTGTGCCTCTTCGTGCCTCTATACAAAATGGTCCGATAAATCTCGGGGCTAGCTTCCCCTTAATTTTGAACCTTTGCGGGCCTCTCATAGGAGACACTCGTAGGTATACGGAATCACCAGGTTCAAAGCTGACCTCACGATGTTTTTGATCGTAGTAGCTCTTTTGTCGGCTCTGTGCTGTCTTGAGTCTGTCCCTGATCTGCTTAACTTTCTCCTCGGCCTCTTTAAGCATGTCTGGGCCGAAGATACGGCTGTCACCTGTTTCTGACCAATTCAGTGGGGTACGACACCTCCGTCCATACAATGCTTCAAAGGGTGCCATTTGCAAGCTGGCTTGGTAACTGTTGTTGTAAGCAAACTCGGCATACGGCAAACTCTCTTCCCAACTGGACCCATAGGTGAGCACACAGGCTCTCAGCATATCCTCTAGGATTTGGTTCACATGTTCCGTTTGTCCATCACTCTGAGGGTGGTAAGCTGTACTGAATGCTAGTTGCGTGCCCAGAGCTTGTTGTAAGTGATCCCAAAATTTAGAGAGAAATTGAGTGCCTCGATCGGATATTATAGTTTTTGGGACTCCATGCAGACAAACTATAAGGGAAAGATAAAGCTTCGCCAGCCTTTGTGTGGAGTAGGTCGTCTTTACGGGAATGAAATGGGCTACCTTGGTTAGCCTATCTGTGATGACCCATATGGCATCATTTCCGCATTGTGATCGTGGTAGTCTGACGATGAAGTCCATTCCTATTTCATCCCATTTCCACTCCGGTATCCTGTTTGGCTGGAGTAGCCCTGCTGGCTTTTGATGCTCGGCCTTGATGCGCTGACATGAATCGCAACAAGCAATAAATGTGGCTATATCCCTTTTCATACCGTGCCACCAAAATCTTTCCTGAATGTCTTTGTACATTTTGGTTCCTCCAGGGTGGATCGAGTATGGAGCGGTGTGGCTTTCGGTTAGGATTTGTTGCTTGAGTTCCTCAATGTTAGGTACGCAAAGTCTGTCTCCATACCATAATATTCCTTCACTGTCTGTGACGAACTCTGAAGCCTTACCAAGGTTCATTTTCTTCTTTATACCTTTGATGCTGGGATGTCCCTGTTGAGCCTTCTTAATTTGTTCCACTATGGTGGGTTGTATCTCCAGATTTGATACGGTGCCCTCAGAGACTAACACCATGTTGAGCCTAGCGAACTCTTGCTGAAACTCAGGCCTCAAGTTTTTCGGACCGTCGTTGTCCGGGCTGGGGTTTCGACTAAGGGCATCAGCCACTACATTTGCTTTCCCTGGATGGTAGTGAATGCCGACATCATAGTCCTTGACCAATTCCAACCAGCGTCGTTGGCGTAAATTTAGCTCTGGCTGTGTGAAAATATATTTGAGGCTCTTATGGTCTGTACATATTTCACAGCGATTTCCCAACAGAAAGTGCCTCCACTCCTTGAGTGCATGTATGACTGCTGCTAGCTCCAAGTCATGTGTTGGGTAATTTTCCTCATGTTTTCGCAGCTGCCTGGAGGCATACGCGACAACTTTGCCATCCTACATTAGTACACATCCGAGGCCTTTTCGGGACGCTTCACAATATACTTCAAAACTCTTGTGTATGTCTGGCACGGTTAATACCGGTGCGGTTGTTAGCTTCTTCTTAAGTTCTTGGAAGCTTCTCTCGCATGCTTCCGTCCATACAAATTTCTTGTCTTTCTTGAGCAACTGTGTTATTGGTTTTGCCACAGTGGAGAATCCTTCAATAAATCTTCTGTAATATCCGGCCATTCCCAGGAAACTCCGCACATCTGTCACGTTGGCGGGTGGCTTCCAGTCAAGTATGGCTTTGACCTTTTCTGGGTCTACGGCCACGCCTTCTTGGTTCAATATATGGCCTAGGAAACCAACCTGCCTTAGCCAAAACTCACACTTGCTAAATTTGGCGTACAACTGATGTTTCCTTAATTCTCCCAAAACAATTCTGAGATGCTCAGCATGCTCTTCTGGTGTCCTTGAGTATACCAGAATATCGTCGATGAACACCACAACAAATTTGTCCATGGATTTCATGAAC
Organism: Aegilops tauschii subsp. strangulata; assembly: GCF_002575655.3. NCBI lineage: Eukaryota > Viridiplantae > Streptophyta > Magnoliopsida > Poales > Poaceae > Aegilops > Aegilops tauschii. Next base: position 298,012,053 of record NC_053041.3, on the reverse strand, counting down.
ACTTTGTTCATGAGGTGGGCGAAATATGCGGGGGCGTTCGTTAGACCAAAAGGCATCACTGTGAATTCGTATAATCCGTATCTGGAGGTGAATGCTATTTTAGGGATATCTTCTGTCCGTACTTTCAATTGATGATATCCCGATCTCAAATCAATTTTTGAGAACACCTTGGCTTGTGCGAGCTAGTCAAACAAATCATTTCTCCGTGGCATCGGATATTTGTTTTTGATGGTGACCATATTGAGAGCTCGATAGTCTATACACAGTCTCAGTGTCCCATCCTTTTTCTTGGCGAATAATACTGGCGAACCCCATGGTGAGGAGCTGGCTCGAATAAATCCTTTGTCCAATAATTCCTTTATCTGCTTCTTCAACTCCACCAATTCTGAGGGTGCCATTCTATAAGGCTTCTTATAGATGGGAGCGGTGCCAGGTGCTAGTTCGATGCTGAACTCTATCTCTCGGTCTGGTGGCATGCCTGGCACTTCTTCAGGAAATACATCAGGGAACTCGCATACCACTGGAACTTTACTCAGTTCTGAAATGTCCACTTTGTTTAGCTTTGGTTGCCGTGACCGTGGCCTTTCTTGGGCTGTAACCTTTATTGTCTTGCCGTGATGGTGAGTGAGAATCACGGTCCGATTGAAACAGTCAATGAATCCTTTGTTGGTGGTCAACTAGTCCATCCCTAAAATGACATCGAGTCCTTTATTTTCCAACACGATGAGATTTGCTTGGAACTGTAGTCCTTCGAACTCAATGATTACTCCTTGGCAGTAACTCTGAGAGATTTGCTTATTCCCGGGGGACTTGATGATCATAGATTTTTCCAAGGGAAGTATCGGAAAACCATGTTGCAAAACAAAACTCTTCGAAACGAACGAATGGGAAGCTCCAGAATCAAACAAAACCGTGGCAGGTACTGTGTTGACAGGGAACGTACCGAGCACGATGTCTGGGGCATTCTGCGCTCCTTCCCTGGTCACATGGTTCAGGTGACCCTTCCTGTGGTTGTTGTTGGGATTGAAATTGTTGCGCTTGGGGGCTGGATTGTTTCCACCATTGTTCGGCTTGGGGGCCGAGTTCCTCGGCTTTGGGCACTGTTTAGCATAGTGCCCTTCTTCTCCACAAGCATAGCATGTGACCCCTGGATGGTACGTGAACTCCTTGTCCCTGGCATGAAACTGTCTGACGGGCCTTAGATCGGTAGTCGTGGATTTCCTTGCTCCTGTCCTTGGAAACTCAGTCTTGCTTCGGTTGTTGCGAGCGAGGGTCGTCTTGTCCCTTTTTCACTTACGGATATCTTCCAGACTACGGCGCTCATTCTCCAAGGTAATGGCCTTGTCAACCAGAGTTTTAAAATCCGGAAAAGTGTGTACAACCAGTTGGCATTTTAGTGCTGGTGCCAGGCCGTCCAGGAATTTCTCCATCTTCTTGTTCTCGGTCATGTGCTCGTCGTAGGCATAACGAGATAGCTGGGTAAACTGACCGTTGTATTCTGTCACTGACATGCCTCTTTGCTTGAGATCGTCAAATTCCCTCTTCTTGATTTTTATGATGCTCCGGGGAATGTGTGCCCCACGAAAGCCTTCCTTGAATTCTTCCCAGGTGATGTTGTGTTCACTGGGATGCATGTGTAGGAAGTTTTCCCACCATGCTGCAGCTGCTCCAGTAAGGTAGTGTGGTGCATAAAGCACCTTCTCATGATCTGAACACTGGGCAATAATCAGCTTCCTTTCGATGTCGCGAAGCCAATCGTCGGCTTCTAGCGGCCTATCGGTGTGAGCAAACGTTGAAGGGCGAGTTTTCTGTAACTCAGATAACTTGGAATGAGGCTGATAGGGTTCACGGTGGTTTCCCATATTGATGACGTGATTCATCATCTCTTGGTGTTGTTGCTGGCTTTGTTCGAAGAGACGGCATACTTGAGACAAGGCTGTTTCGCTGTCTTGTTGACTGGACTGTCCCTGAGTGAAGTTGTTGCTAGTCTGTGTTCCATAAACTTCTTCTGGATAATTGGGCATGGAACGAGTCCACGGACGAGACATTTTTCCAGTCTGGGGTATTATTTTGCAAAACTCATAAGAAGAACTGTGTGGCACAAAGAAAATCTTGCAAAGGCAAAAACTTAAAAGACCTCAAGATATTGAAGAAAACTTAAACGATTTTGCACGGAGAAGAACTGCTTAGCATATATCTTACACGCGAAAAGCAAACACACGATACAGCACTCAGGATGTGCGTACACAATCCTGACATGTTATTTAGACTAGCGTACTCCTCCGGAAAGCAGCAAACACACTAATACAAACTAGCGTACAGAGAAAACACATCATACAAGCAGACATAACGCGCGGCTACTCGGCGCACTCAGTCGGAGATGGTGACGATGTCCTTTCCCTTGCCGAGGGCAAGACTCAGCGGTGCAGGAGATTCAACCTCCACCTCCTCTCTAGCAGGCTCCTGGCGCGTAGCACTGCGCTGCGGTGATGGTGCAGGAGCGACAGGCGGCAGAGCGGGTGCGGCAGGCGGTGCAGCTCTGACTGGAGTAGGGGCGATGACTCGGTCGAACTCCTCAGTGGTAGGCAGACGGCGAGCAGTGGCCAAAATGGCCGGTGCATAAGAGGCTGAAGACGAGACGAATGTCAGAGGCGGTGCCGTGTGGAGAAGCTCCTTCCTGCAGGCAGGACCGCCCCGGACTAACTCCATGCGGGCAGCCACAAGATCGTCTACGAGGTTGTCGAAAGATTCCTCCAGAGCCTTGAGGTACTCAACAACCATCTCGATGGCTTCATCTCGCTCTCCCCAATGGCAGGTGAATGCATAGTGACAAGTGTATGGCACATGGCATGGGAGGTAGCGGTAGCGACGAGTCTTCATCATCAGAAGGATGTCCCGAAGACGAGCTATCGCCTCACGGGCAGCCATCTGCATGGCATGCCTCTCCGTAGGCATGGCCCTTCCCACGAAACGGAAGTGGCGAGATGCAGAACGTCCTCCCTTGAATTGCACCACGGCATGGTGCATAGACACGTCGTCGCTGAGCTTGTGCTGGTAAAGCGTAAACTCCGGACGAGTCGCTGGCCCGATCGCGAGCTTGGTGATGGAAACGAAGAGTTTGACAAACCCCTCGGGCACGTTCGTGAACACTCGAGTCTCGCAGTTGCTGCCAGCCATCTACAAAAGTAGGCAAAAATTCTGAGTAGTCATGTCATAAATTTATGATGACCAACAGAAAATAGCTACATTTGCAAAAATGCTGAAAAAGCACAAAAGACGCTAATAACCGATTAGCGATCACACTAGTGGCTTCCTACAGTCAGCCTGGCTCTGATAGCAAGCTTGTCACGACTGGTTTTTCAATAAAATATTTATTGAGAGACCAATCCCTTTTACGGACCAGTAAGGAAGAATTCCTTCTCACTGGTAGACAATATCTTGGTCACAGAAGAAAAATACCAGGAGTACTGAATATGATGCAAGGTTGAGCGGAGACTGCTCAACAATTTATTACAAACACGCCGATAAAACATAACGGCGGATAGGGTGGCATGACTACTAACTCACGATAACAACGGTGGTGGAAATATCACCGCGAAGTGGGGGAAATGACTCCTGAAAGCTACAGCTCTTCGAGCATCGGAGTGAGGCTCGAGGAGACTTATTGCGGGTGGCGGAAGCGTATATAATACAAGTGACCAAAATCCAGGATCGCACGGGACTGACTGGGATTCCTCTAGGCGTCGGACTCACTATCAAACTCTTCATCCATGAGATCGCCTTCGTCAACATCTGGCCAAATCAACAAGCCAGGTGAGTACTATGAAAGTACTCGCAAGACAGTTCGGACATAAGATATAACAAATGTAAACATGATGCATATGAATAGATTTAACAAGTGCGTTCAGACATAGAGATAATGATGCATGGGAAAATAATAGGGAAGTCGGGCGGTATTCCTCCCGAAATCCCAAAATAAATACTGGGTGCCAAACGAGGGTCTGAATGACTCCTCGAGAGGAAACTGCAAGAATAATAATACCGGTGCCAAACGAGGGTCTGGATGACTCCTAGAGAGGAAACTACAAGAATAATAATGCCGCAGTCGGGCGTCGGGACGACACCACATAAAGGGCTTATAACAGGAAATAAAAGACAATGCGTGCCACAGTCGGACGTCTGAGCGACATCACATAAAGGGCTTATATTGAAAGTAAACGACAAACATGCCGTAGTCGGACGTCTGAGCGACATCACATAAAGGGCTTATATTGAAAGTAAACGACAAACATGCCGCAGTCGGACGTCTGAGCGACATCACATAAAGGGCTTATATTTATAACTCAATAGCTCATGAATTTAAATCATAACAAGAGAATAATCAGTCATGAGGTAAACAACAGGGTTAGTCCATCCACAGGAATAACGTTCAGCCAAGTTTACTACTCACGCATGCTTACCGGAAGGAAATATAATGCGAGGGTTTAACATAGACATGGATCCAGTGATCACGTTACTTGACCATGGATACGGTGACTCGGAAGGATTTGACTCTGCAGAGTTTGTACTTTAACCACAGCCAACGGATTTCAGTAGTCACGGGGACTAGTTCCGTTTACGGTGTTTTGGAAGAAACACATCTAACCAGTACACACCCATTCAACAATCCGAAGCCAGGAATCACCCTCGGCAACGTTCAAGAAAAACCTTGAGACGGGGAGGCTACAACCTCGCGTAGCATGGGATCAAATTTCTATACGCGCGCTCTAAGGGGTGCCCCCCTCTCGGTCCCAACCGGAAACACCCATGCCCCCTGACCGGATGACTGGCTTTAATCTAGGGCCATGGAACCATCATCCCGGCCCCTCTGTTTGGTGTGTACACGGATAGAGGTTACCAACTTACTAAACCGCATTCTGGCAGAAAACAAGTGGTAGCACGGAAGGGGAAAGAACGATAACGTGACTCCGTCCACGTTAACGTCGGAATTTGTCGGATGACGCAAGGCTGGCATGCTACAACAGTGCCACCTTGCTGCCCTTCATGTCACCACATGATTAGGCCATCTCTCATCCAAGATCATCGCAACTTTGGAACACGCGGGTAGTTGCCTTACAAGCAACGAGGTACTCACCGATACTCATATGCCACGCACAACCTCTCACGCAAACATGCAAAACACCTATGATATCAAAGGTTCAAACATGCTTGCCTGGTTCGGAGAAATCGGAGTCTAGCTCGGCGAAGTTCGCAGCTCCGTCACCTCTTCCGGAACCTACGGCATAGCGAAAAAGTGTACTAACGTGAAAACCAACGCGTGCATAAAATTTGTTCCAAAATTATTCCAAATAAATCCCATAAAAAACTAGACAAAATTATAAGACTGTCAGAAAAAGAATCACTCAAATATCCCTTTTTATTAAAAAGTTATAAAGGTTTCTGTCCAGGGACTCATCTGTAATGAAACAGAAAAGTTCCAGGGTCTAAACTGAGAAAACAGAAAACGCTTCGGAAAGAAACGCGCCAGCTCAAAGGGAAAACGTATTTGCCCGAAGGCGCCAACAGAAAACGTTTCGAGGGAGAAGAGAATAGAGGCTGACAGGGGGGTCCACATGTCATGTTTAAAAAGTTCACCGGCGCCCGAAGGTTGCGGTGGTCGCCGGCGTCGAACCACGGCGAGACAGGGAGATCGGAGTGTACCAAGAGCTTCAGCGTGTCCTTCCGCGTCGGTGGGTGGTGGACTCGAGCGACGGAGAGCACCACGTCGACGGCGACACTTTCTCCGGCGGACGGCGGCTCGGGTGATGATGGAGAACTCCGGTGGGTGCTGCAAACTCCGAATTGAAGCGCGGGTCAGGAGAGTGGATGCATAGGGAAGCTACTGGCAAGAGATGGGAGGCAGAGGTGCACGCACGGGAGCGAATCGAGCTGGATCCCGTGGCGGGTCGCGGCGGCCGGAGTCGGGGAAGAAAGCTCCCTCGGGGCTCTTCCAGTGGCTTGGTGTGGTCTAGGTGGAGTGCAGAGGTGGTGTGGGTTCGAGTTGAAGCTCGGGGCCTCTATTTATAGGCGGATCGAGGGGGTGGCCGTGAACGGAGAATCTCCGGCGAGCAATTACGGCGAGGCAGCGGATTGGCAGGGGGTTTAGGTGGCCAGGCAGCATCAGTGGGAGTTACTGGTCCCGTTCCCCCGCTAATCCCGGTCGGTCTTGGCGTAATGGCGCCGGTCCACGGTGGGGTGGCCGCACGGGCACGACGGCGGCAGAGAGCGCGCTCCGCGCCCAGCGGTTCACGACGAGGGTGGCAGCGCGCACTGGGGAGTGGGTGGCCACGCGGCGGCCTCCGGTGGCTTGGGCGGCGCTGGGTGGCGCCGTCTGCGCTGCGCCTCTCTCTGGCGGCCGCAAAGCCGCTGCTGGCGTCGGTCACGGGGCGGCGCACCTCCCCCAGCTCGTCGCCGACGTGCGCAAGGCTCCAGGCGCTCGTGCGGTGCAGAGGACAAGGGGGAGGGGACGGGGAGCAAGGCGCCAACGCGGCACTGTCGAGATCGACAACATGTTCTGAAGAAAACGACAGTAGATCACTGAACTGTATTTCTGAAACTCTGAACTTGACATTGACAATGCTCTGCAGGTGTTCGACAGAATGATTTGGCAAGGAGAAAATATTTCCTGGGGCTGGGACTTGGTGAGGTGACCTCTCAATGCACCCAGAGGCTGCCTGATTTTCCTCAAAAATTTTGGAGAAGGATTTGAATGAATTTCATCAAATTTGGCAAATCTGGTCCAAACTTGCAGCAAGTATAGTTTGAAAAATTTGAACTGAAGACCAGTGGATCTTCATGGATCTTGGTTGAGGGTCAAAGGACTAGGAAGGGAAATTGTTTTGGGGGCAAAAATCAAAACAGAAATGGTAGCTCCTTTGTAAATCTCCAAGGGCTAGAATAGAAGGCAGAAATTGTTTTGATAAGATTTAAATGGAAAATAATCATATGGGGAGGTTCAACTTGCTGGATTTGATGCAAATCATGATCCAAAGATGAGGGAAGGTTTAGGAGAGTGTATTTGCACTAAGGTCATGGCATGAGAGGTTTGTTGAAAGTGGTAAAGGATTATTCCTAAAGCTATAGAGTATTTTCAAAGAAATTTTCAAAAGACATTTTTCCCAAGTGAAAAGCATTTTGGCTTGAGTCCAAAATAAAAAGCAAGGACCTCCAAGACCAAAATCAAGCCTTGGGTGAAACCAAATAAAACTCTTGCCATATAAATATTTTGAAAGGGAGGGTTCTTTTGAAGGAAAAATTTAAATCACCTCCCTCAAGTCAAATAAATTTTTTTGAAAAATCCAAATGAAATGTTGGGTGTCACAGGATCTCTCCAACTGATGTGGGTGATTCCCAGTTTGTCACAGTGACAACCTTGGTGGGGTCTACTGCTATTCCTTCTCCGGATATAACATGTCCGAGGAATCCAACTTCCTTCAATCAAAATTCACATTTGCTGAACTTGGCGTATAACTGATGTTCTCTGAGCTTCTCAAGTACCAAACGCAAATGCTCCTTATGCTCCTCTTCATTCTTGGAGTAGACCAAAATATCATCAATGAATACCACGACGAACTTATCCAAAAACTCCATAAACACCTTGTTCATCATGTTCATGAAATAGGCAGGTGCGTTAGTCAGACCAAATGACATAACGGTGTACTCGTACAGCCCATACCTAGTGGTAAAAGCCGTCTTAGGTGTATCCTGCTCTCGAATCTTCAACTGGTGGTATCTTGATCGCAGATCGATCTTGGAAAATACCTTAGCTCCTTGCAATCGGTCAAACAGATCATTGATCATCGGTAGTGGCTACTTATTTTTGATGGTCACTTCATTCAATCCTCGATAATCAACAACCATCCTTAACGATCCATCCTTCTTCTCCACTAGAAGCACTGGTGATCCCCAAGGTGACGAACTTGGGCGAATATAGCCTTTATCCAGTAACTCCTTAATCTGCTTTTTCTATTTCGTCCAAATCCTTAGCGGGCATCCTGTATGGTCTCTTAGATATCGGCCCTGTGCCTGGCAAAAGCTCAATCAAAAACTCAATGTCTCTATCCGGTGGCATGCTGTAACGCCCACGATGCGGCTATATCTCCCACGTGTCGAGGCACGACTTAGAGGCATAACCGCATAGTGGTTTTGTCGCAAGAAGGGTCATCTTCACACAATCCCATGTAATGAACAAGAATGGGATAAAGAGTTGGCTTACAATCGCCACTTCACACAATACATAAATATCATCATACATCATCCAAAATACAAACATATAGACCGGCTACGGTCAAAATCCAGATGAAAATAAGACAACCCCAAATGCTAGATCCCCGATCGTCCCAACTGGGCTCCACTACTGATCATCAGGAAAAGACACATAGTAACGACCACGTTCCTCGTCGAACACCCACTTGAGATCTACGCCATCATCTGCACTGGCATCGTCGGCACCTGCAACTATTTGGTAGAATCTGTGAGTCACGGGGACTCAGCAATCTCACACCCGCGAGATCAAGACTATTTAAGCTAGTGGGAAAAGGTGGTGTAATGAGGTGGAGCTGCAGCGGCATAAGCATATATGGTGGCTAACTTGCGCAAAAGAGAGCGAGAAGAGAAGTAACGGAACGGACGTCATCTAGCAATGACCAAGAAGTGATCCTGAACACCTACTTACGTCATTCATAACACAGACCGTGTTCACTTCCCGGACTTCGCCGAGAAGAGACCATCACGGCTACACACGCAATTGATGTATTTTACTTGGGTCAAGTGACAAGTTATCTACAACCGGACATTAACAAATTCCCATCTGCCTCATAACCGCGGGCATGGCTTTCGAAAGATAATACCCTGCAGGGGTGTCCCAACTTAGCCCATCACAAGCTCTCACGGTCAACGAAGGATAAACCTTCTCCCGGAAAAACCCGATCAGACTCGGAATCCCGGTTTACAAGACATCTCGACAATGGGAAAACAAGACCAGCAAAGCCGCCCGAATGTGCCGACAAATCCCGATAGGAGCTGCACATATCTCGTTCACAGGGCACACCGGATGAGACATCCTACGAGTAAAACCAGACCTCGAGTTTCCAAGAGGGGGCCCCGCAGTCTGCTCAGTTCGGACCAACACTCGAAGGAGCACTGGCCCGGGGGGGTTAAAATAAGATGACCCTCGGGCGCGCGAAAACCCGGGGGAAAAGGCTTAGGTAGCAAATGGTAAAACCAAGGTTGGGCCTTGCTGGAGGAGTTTTATTCAAGGCGAACTGTTAAGGGGGTCCCATAAATCACCCGACCGTGTAAGGAACGCAAACTCAAGGAACATAATCCCGGTATAACAGTAACTAGGGCGGCAAGAGTGGAACAAAACACCAGGCATAAGGCCGAGCCTTCCACCCTTTACCAATATATAGATGCGTTAATTAAATAAGAGATATTGTGATATCCCAACATATCCATGTTCCGACAGGGAACAAACTTCAACTTCACCTGCAACTAGCAACGCTATAAGAGGGGCTGAGCAAAAGCGGTAACTTAGCCAAACAACGGTTTGCTAGGAGAGGATGGTTAGAGGCTGACATGGTTAAAAATGGGAGACATGATATAGCAAGTGAAGTTAGCGAGCATGGCAATAGAGCGAACAACTAGCATAGCAAAGATAGAAGTGATTTCGAGGGGTGGTCATCTTGCCTGCAAGGTTCTCAGAGTTGTCGAAAGCTTGATGCTCGTAAGCGTACTCGACAGGTTCCTCGTTCACGAACTCGTCTCCCGGCTCTACCCAAGACAAGAACACAAACAAACGGAACCACAATCAACAACGAGAAATGCACAAGCAACATGATGCAAAACATGTATGATATGCGAGATATGATATGCGATGCATATGCGTGCTCCGGAAGGAAAATGATGAACATGGCAGTAACTTGGCAAACCAAGCATGCCACTGGAAAGATGAGATGATTTCGGTCGAAATCGATATAAAGATCACCGGAATCGGATGCACGGTTTGCAAATGGCAAGCAAAACAAGAATGACACTAATCCGCGATAAACAGCAAGATAGCACTTAAAATGCAACAAACAACAATGCTACATCACCCCAACATAGCAACAAAGCACATGGAAGTAATATAAAGGAGATGCTTGACAAAAGATGAGCACTGAGCTACGGCTAGTTCACAACATATCAAGCTCAAACAAGCATGGAAAAAGTGCAAAGGATTACAGGTTCACAGACTTAGTGAAAAACTGGACATGGCAGAAATCAGCATCAGCTAGCAATGTTCAGAGCACGAAATCAATATGCTACAGGAAATTAACATAGTAAAACAAGGCATGGCAGTGTTCTACTAAATGCACATGACAAAAGTCACTTAGTGACCATAAGCCAAAAAGGACCAGAAGATATGATGGCAAGCATGTAAACATAGCAAGTTTCGTTATCAGGTTTCAGACTTAGCAGAAAACAGAGCATGGCAGAAATATTAATATGTAGGCCTCTTTGTGAGCTTGATGCACTCACTACAGAGCAATGCATGACAAACCAAGCACACTTACAGCAATATGGCATGTTTATGAAGCTATCCATAGCAAGAACAAAAGCATAGCATGTATGGATCAACTACAACAAGCTTGGCAAAATTGCATATCATGTTAAGAATCTGCCAGAAATATTTTATAGCAAAAGTAGAGCAAGATTGAGTCATGCTAAGTCACTCCATAATTGCAAACAATTGCAGCCAAGGATCAATTACAACTATAGCTACAAAACATCCTTACTGAACATCTCCAAAATATGCATGGATCTCTCTGTAGCATCAAGTTTACATGGCAACAAAATTACAGCAGACAAGGACTTAGAGAAATCACCAAGTCCCTGAAATCAGAAATATTACGGGGCCTACTTTGCATGCTTGTGCTTGTCATCACAGAGATCACAAAAATACATGGACTACACCACTGGAAAGATGGAATGGCATACTTCAAAACAGATGTAGAGCTCATGCTCATAAGATGCACAGATTAAATGATACAAAAATGACAAATCTCCAAGTTCTGTCAAGAACCAGAGAATAACAGCAACTAGCCCTCTTCCAACGACGATTTGGACATGAAGATGACCTTTATGGAACATGGTGCAATTGAACAAAATGAATAGCATTGCGAGGCGAACAATTTGACATACTACACGCGTGAATTGGAGCTACATGCACGGAGTTATCGCATCGGGAACAGAGGCACATGCTGATGAATTCTCAAGACTCAGAAAAATAAAAAGGGGCTCGGGGAAAAAGTCAACGGGCTCACGATTGGATCTGAATCGAGCCGTTCCTCGAGCTCGAGCCCGACGGCGCTCGGGGCTCCGGTGGCCGGAGCTCGCCGGAGGGAGGAAGGAGGGCGGCGCGAGGGCGGCGGTGGAGGCTGGCGGCGGGGACCGGAGGGGAGGCCGGCGACGGGCGGCGGCGGAGATGGCGGGGCCGGCCGGCGGCGATGGCGGCGGCGGCGGGGCCGGCCCGCGGCGGCGCGGAGGAGCGCGGGCGCGGGGGAGCCACGGGCTCGGGACGGGCTCGGGGGCGGCGCGGGGACGGCGCGGGACCACGTGGCGCTCAATGATTGGCTCGGGGGCGGCGGCTGAGGGCGGCGGACATGTCCGGGCGGCGGCGGCTTCGTCCAGTGGCGTGAGGAGGGGGAAGGCTAGGGTTTAGACTGCGTTTGTAATTTGGGATGCCCACATATTTATAGGTAGAGGGAGCTAGGAGGCTCCAAATGAGGTGCGGTTTTCGCCCACACGATCGTGATCGAACGACCTAGAGCATGGAAGAGAGTTTGGTGGGTTTTGGGCTGATTTTAGAGGGGGGTTTTGCTGGACACTCAAATGGACTTTGCGGATGCCCGGTTAACCGTTGGAGTACCAAACGACCTCCGAATGGAACGAAACTTGACCGGTAGTCTCCGGGTGGTATAAGAAGACCACTTGACAAGCCTCGGTCCATTCCGAGAAAGTTTGACACACGCACACGAAAGAAAACAAGAGGGGTGCACCGGAGGAGATAGGAGCGCCGGATTGGAAAACGGACAACGGGGAAAATGCTCGGATGCATGAGATGAACACGTATTCGAATGCAATGCACATGATGACATGATATGAAAATGCATGACATGACAAAATACAAAACGAAAGACAAAACCCGACAACGGAGGGAAAACATAACACATAGCCGGAAATGGCAAGAGTCGGAGTTGCAAATATGGCAAGTTACATGCGGGGTGTTACACATGCCTGGCAACTCTTCTGGAAATACGTCAGGGAAATCCTTCACCACTGGTACTTCGTCCTGTACAAGTCCTGATAAGGAATTCACTTGAGTCCTCTTCGGCACATGCCGGGATACATACTTGATCCTTCTTCCTTCTTGGGTGGTAAGCAAAATCGACTTACTAGCGCATTCAATGTTCCCTCCATACTTCGATAACCAATCCATGCGTAATATCACATCCAATCCTTGCGATTCCAATACTATTAGGTCTGAGGGAAACACGTAGTTACCAATCCTTAATGGTAACCGATCACACCATAGACTAGCCATATACTCTGCTCCTGGCAAGGTTACTAACATGGGTGACCTAAGGGCTTGGGTTGGCAGTTTATACTTATCCACAAATCCCCTTGATATGTATGAATGCGATGCACCAGTATCAAAAAGAACGAGTGCAGTAAATGTCTTAACCAAAAACTTACCTATCACTGCATGAGGCTGTGCTTCAACCTCCTCCACGTAAATGTGGTTCACTTGTCCTTTGTTGAAAGGGTTGGGCTTCTTCCCAGCTTCCATTGCCATTTCCATTCTTAGCTTCCGGGCATTCAGTTGCATAATGTCCAGTCTTCTGGCATTTGTAACAAGTAATGTGGCTCAGATCTCTCTTAGTTGGGGTCGATGGGTTGGTACGGTTCTGTCCATTGCTTCCTCCATTCCCATTACCATTCTTGGGTCCACTATGGTTGTGCGAACCTCCTACTCCATGGGTATGCTGAAAATATCCTCCTGAATTCGGGGTAAAACGTGGCTTCTGATGAGCTCCAGAATTGTACTTCCCTTGTCCATACTTCCTCTTGCGGCTTTCAATCTGCTGCTACTTCCCTTCAATCATGGGAGCTCTATCTACCAACTCCTGGTAGTTGTTGAAGGTTGCTACCATCAACTACATGCTTAGCTCATCATTCAGTCCTTCCAGAAACTTCTCCTGCTTGGCTGCATCTGTAGCAACGTCATCTGGGGCATAACGTGCTAACTTACTAAAGTCCTCCACATACTGGCCTACGGTGCGTCCTCCTTGGCGTAGGTTGCGAAACTCACGCTTCTTCATAGCCATAGCTCCTGCTGAAACATGGGCAGTACGGAAAGCTTGCTGAAACTGGTCCCATGTGACAGTGTCGATAGGGTGAGTGGCTGTGTAATTCTCCCACCATGATGCTGCGGGTCCATCAAGTTGATGTGCGGCAAAACGCACTCTCTCCGCATCTGTGCATCCTGCAGTGGTTAGCTCCCTTGCAACCTTGCGGAGCCAATCATCTGCAACAATCGGCTCGGTGCTGCTAGAAAACACCGGCGGATTCAACATCAAGAATCGGGCCAAATGATCAACAGGTGGTGGTGGTGGGTTGTTGTTGCCTTGGTTCTGTACTAACACTTGCATTAGGGCATTCTGCTACTGAATCAACTGAGTGATCTCCGGTGGAAAAACAAATCCGGGGTCGCGTCTCGGAGGCATCTGCTGGGTTTAGAAAGGATGAGAATTTAGAATAGAATGAGGTCTAGAGGGAAAACACTACCCATATGCACATGAGACAAACACAAACAATATCACTCAATCAATTCAAATCAAGGCATACAATCGATCTAACTATCGTTACAAAGTGCTCGGACTATACTATATACATGGGGAAATACTACTACTGATTATGATGGTCTACTAGAAATTTTGATCGGAAGACTCCATGATATCTGCTCCAGCTTCATCAACAAAATCATCTTCACTGGGGTCCGACTCGGTGTCGTCGATGATGATGTAGTTCTCTGGGCAAGTAGAATCGTCATCTTCTCCTCCTAGTGCTGGGTCTCCCATGAAAACTCCGAGCTTCCTTGTCAGGTCGTCATTCTTCTCCACTAGTACGATGATTTCCTCCATATAATCCTCGCGAGTAGCCTTGAGTTCTTCGTCCAGTTCCGTGATCTTGGTCAATGCCTTCTTCAGATCTATCATGCCTGCGCACATTTGGTTCTCCTGGCGACGAATGTGCTGGTTTAACTCCTGGATGAAAGCTGCAATCGATCTATCCTTCCTGGTGCTGATCATCTCCAATTGCTCATCTCGGCACCCACAAATCTGGTAGATTGTATCCTTGAGATCATTGTGGTAAACTTCTCCAATTCGTCCCATGGTGATGTGGGCTTGCATGCTCTTTCCTAAACTCCAGGTTGGTGCATCAAAGGAAAACTCTATAGGCTCAGTGACTGGCATGAACGTCCTTCCTGGAACTTGAACTTGAATCATCCAGCGCTCCTCTTCTGGTAGTGTGGCATTGTAGGTTCCGGTGAAGCTTGGAATTCTGATGTTCAGGTATCTAGTGACTTCCTTCAAGTGGCGTCCAAATGGTGTATCTTCATCCGGTTGCATGAACTTGTTCCTTGCATCCGCCATTCCTAAAAGAGTAGAAAATGGAGAGGAGTCAGAAATGAGAAGAGAGTAGTGTTCTAGGGTTTAAGCTTGGTGGTCGTGTCCTACAGTCAACGTGTGCTCTGATACCATCTTGTAGCGACCATACCTCAAACAGTCTGATCTACTGTGCACCAGTGTCATCCCTGGATCAGTAATGCTGACACGCACAGTACTCGAAGGATTTATAATAGAGTAGCAATCACACACTTATTACATCGAGTGTCTCAAAAGAGAACTAAGGATGATAAATATGGCTTAAGGCCATCTAAAAACGATAACAGCGGAAGACTTGGAAGGTAAGTGAGTCCATCAACTCCAACGACATCACTGAGTATAAGACCACGACCTAAGGCACCTTACTCGTCGTCTGAAAAGTCTGCAACATGAAACGTTGCAGCCCGAAAACGGGTCAGCACACGGAATATGCTGGCAATGTAACACATAGAGAGTAATGAA
The DNA here is from genome assembly GCF_002575655.3 of Aegilops tauschii subsp. strangulata. NCBI lineage: Eukaryota > Viridiplantae > Streptophyta > Magnoliopsida > Poales > Poaceae > Aegilops > Aegilops tauschii. The sequence goes on along the minus strand of NC_053041.3, from coordinate 297,996,844 downwards.
CAGAATAAGGCTATACTACATGCATATTTGGCTGGTGGAAAGCTCTATGGTTACAGTTTTGCGAAAAGCCAATTTTTCCCTACTGCAAAGGAATAAATTTTATTTAACTATCATGGTGGTTGTTGAACATTGAGATGGTTCACAGCATCTCAATCCCAATTAAGAATGTGATTAACCCAATCAAATTAACTTAAGTAACATGGTGATGAGATTCACATGATAATCCAAGTACTAGATACTCAAGATGTCCTTAACCGGGGACACGGCTAACCATGATTAGTTTGTAAACTCTGCAGAGGTTTGTGCACTTTTCCCCACAAGACTCGATCTCCTCCGTTGGGATTCTCGCACTACATGGTGTTTGAGAAATGGATGACCGAGACACAGTCTTTCAGAAGCATTAGCTCTAACCTCGGGTAGACAGTACCAACCTACATCCCCTACATCTACTAGCCTACCACTGGAAGAGGTCATGCAACCTACTCAACTATGCTAGAGCCCATAATAGCCTGTGGCTGCACACGGAAGTTTCTAGCATGAATAATCTTATGATCCCTTTGAGCCTGGGTGGCGGTCCATAGGATAATCACACGAAACCCCGGGATTTCCAAAAATACAGGCAACACTGGATTCTCCAGGTGCCTCAATCCACCCAGATGTGAGTTTAAGTTGCCACCTTAAGTTTAACCATTAATTAACAATCTCACAGCTATCATGGAAAGATCTCTCAAACCCAATCCACGTCTACTAGCATAGCATAGCAATATGAGCAAACGTAGAGGTAACCCCCAAAGGTTTGATAACAAAACAGGTAATAGGTACTACCTCATCTACTTCCCAATACCCACAATTTAAACAGATCCTAATCATGCAATGTTTGTGGATTGGTCTAATGCAATAAAACTGGGTAGTAAAGAGGTATGATCAAAGTGTTACTTGCCTTGCTGATGATCCGTGAAACCTAGAGATTCGAAGTAGCAAGCGGCGCACTCCGGGTACTCTATCGCAAACAAACAAGCATACAATAAGCACTCATCTAATGCACAGGTAAAACTCAAATAAAAGATCTAACCAGAAATTTCAACTTAAGAACTCCGGTTTGCAAAAAGAAATCAAATCAAACGAAGCAACGAAAGTAAAACGGCGAAAGAAACAAGCTTCATTTACTAATCTGGATCTAAGTCAAATTTTACAGAAGCAAAAACTTGTTTGAGTTGGTTAAACGGAAAGAGAATTTCGAGACGAAACTCTAGGCGCTTGAATCGCCTGATTCCGATAAACGAGCGAAAAGTTATACTAGAACGAAAATCGGATCAGAAATCGCGATCTGGAATAATCGCGGAAAAATCCGAGAAAAAGAAAAACTGACGAACAGTTTATCGAACGAACGTTCGTTAAATGTAACTAAACGATGAACGCGTTCGTTAAAACGAACGAACGAGCGAACGCTCGCTAAAAAGACTAAACCAAAAAAAACCAAACCGATATATAAAAAAATAAACCGGGGTTTCTAAAAAACTGCACGGTTTTCCGGCGAAAACCGGCGCGACGGCTACCTCGGGTCGGGCGGGATCCGGCGGGGTCGGGCGGCTCCGACGGGGTTCGGGAGGCGGCGTGGGGTGGCGGGGCTGCGGGTCCGGGCGGCGGGTGGCGGCGGGGTCAACGGGCGGCGGCTTCCCGCGGCAGCGGCGTTCGGCGACGGCGGGGGCGGTTGGTGGCGCGGTCGACGGGGTCGGGGTGGGGAACGAGGTGGCGGGGCGGGGTACTTATAGGTCCGGGGGGGCGTCCGACTTGGAGAAGGGGGCGACCCCGGGCGGCGGCAGCGGCGTCGTCCCGGACTCCGGCGGGAGTCCGGCTCGGCCATGATTCGGGCGAGGCGGCGCGGCAGGTGGGTCGGCTGGGCCTTCGGCCCAGTTCGGTCCGCAGGCGATTTTTTTTAAATTACGCCAAACTAAAATAAATCCTAGAAAAATAAATAAAAATCTAAAAATGCCAAAACAAATTTTTACCGTCTAATTAAAATAATTAGAACGCGATGAACATTTTCTTGGCCCTAAAATGCAATTTTGAAAACGTGCAAATTTTTTAATGCAAATAAAATGCAATAACATCCAAGTAAAATCGAATATTTGATTTTAATATTTTTCCTCCAATATTTCAATTATTTTGGAGAAGTCATATTTTCTCCTCTCATATACTTTTATATGAAATATTTTTCGGAGTGAAAAATAATTAAAACCAAAATCCTCGTTTCATAATTTGATGAAAATCAAAAATGAAAACCGGAAAATCCCTAACTCTCTCCGAGGGTCCTTGAGCTGCTTAGGATTTCGAGGATTAGCCAAAATGCAATAAAATATGCTATGCAATGATGATCTAGTGTATAACATTCCAAATCGAAAATTTGGGATGTTACAATATATGACACCACGATAAGTTTCATGAATTTCAACTAAGTTTTGGATCTACTGAATTTTAAAAATATATATTCTTCAATATTTTGAAATCTGTTGCACAGGGAAACATGCACCCAGGGAAACATATTTTGCAACCCATTTTGGTGCACATGTAGCTCAAATTTGATTTTTGCACATTAAATCCCTAGGAAATCGATCAATGTATAAAAATGGTCGAATGATGTCTGTTTTTTTAAATTAACACGACACTCCGCCTTTCGTCATATGTTCACTGCAGAACAAGTTTTACATGCCTCAGAGTGGCTGTGGTGGTGCGGGATGTGTGTGTCTGTGTGTGGGGGTGGGGGTGGGGGAGGGGTTCGACAGTACATTATGAGTCATGAACCTTCGTGTGGGATTATTGATCATTTTGTGAGTCATATATGCCACATCAAAGTCATGAATTGGTTATTTAAAGAATTACACAACCCTTTCATACATAATGTTCAGGCCACATGCATGCATTGGTGGTCCTCTCGGGCACTCTCCCTCGTGTGGTTATCAACGACGTGCCCATTCGTTAGCTCGCAAAGGTTTTCAGTTTCCACCAACAACGAGAGGCATTTGACCAAAAGGTGGATTCATCTTGGCATGTGTGTGGTGTGGATCATGGTGGGATTCCATATCAAAGTTCGAGCACGTGCGTACACACTCCCACCGGCTTGAAGTGAGGGGGCTACACGCATCGTGGTGTAGTCCGTTTCCGGTTTGCGAAGCATGTGCCACGTCAAAGTTGTGCATTGGGTATTCAAACATCACATAACACACGGGCGCATGCACGCGGTGGTTTTGTCCTATGACATCACTCGCGTGTGCCTCTCTCTGTGGGCCCACCAGGTCGTCGTCGACCAGTTGAACGTACAACGAGAGAGAGGTTAATTTGACCAACAAGGATGATTCTTTTTTGGTTTGTGTTAAGTATATGCACAGTATAGGAGTATGTACATGTCAAAGAGGGGGCAACATGAATACTATATATATATGTGTGTGTCATAACCTCGCTCCATGTGGGGACTTTTCGGTTCCCGAGGCAGGTTCCACATCAAAGTTGTACGTTATATTGATATTCAAACATCACGCAATACCATGCAGGCGGTGGTTGCCCTATATATAGGAACTCACTCGCGTGTGGCGCTTCCATCCGTGGGCATGCGAGGTTGTCCTCCATCACTTTAACCCAATGAGAGAGAGGTTAATTTGATCATCAAGAAATGATTCTTTTTTGGTTTGTGCTATATAGTAGAAGTACATATATACTACGCGTCGAATGGGGGCGTACATATAGCACATACAACGCATCATGAACCTCGCGCTCTCTGTGGGGACTTTTTGGTTTCCTATATACGTGGTGCCACATCAAAGATGTGCATTGCGTATTCAAACATCACACAAAAAACTCTTTGGGCCACATGCAGACGGTGGTACGTAGTCCTATATAGGAAGATCACTCGCGTGCGACGTACGTCGCTTCTGTGTTGGGCCCGCGAGTTCGTCGTCCATCACTTTGACCCAACGAGAGAGAGGTACACATTTGACGAACAAGGAGGATTAATTCTTTTAGGGATGTGTTACTAGGTGTATATACAGTACGCGTCGAGGGGGGGTGACCAGCTTGGTCCATCACTTTCACCGACAGCGCGAGAGAGGTTAACTAATTTGACTTAGGAGGGGATTAATTTTTTGTTTTGTCTTGATATAGATCATGATGTGAGATTACATATATAATAGCGCATCTGTACACATGAATCCATCCCACTGGATTGAAGGGGAGGGGCGAGCACACGACACGTCATCAACGACCTCTTGCTCTTTTAGTGGGGACCTCTGCTATTTTCAACGCATGCACCACATTCTGGTATTCAACACATATGCATGCATCATACACCTCCATAAATATGTTCAGGACACACGCATGCAATAATGGTTGTCTTTGGACACATTCTCACTTGCTTGGTTATGGCGGCAAGCCTATATATATTCATGGGCCCGCGTGGATGTCCATCATTTCGACCAACGACGAGAAAGGTTACCAGGGTGGATATATTCTTCTTCGTTGCTTCGAGTTACCGTATAGTAGGACGGCCCATTCCAAGCCTAATTAAGTTTGAGCGCATGCTACGCATCGTGAAACTTCGCTCGGTGTGGGGATTTTACGGTTCCAAAGCATGGTGGCACATCAAATTTGCACATTGGGTATTCAAACACCACACACACCACTTCCATATACATACTTGGGCCACATGCACAGAGTGGGTTTGTCTTCATGCAATACTCCCTCGCGAGGTTATTGGCGACAAGCTAGCCCATTTTGCGGGGCCATGTGGACGTCCATCACTTTGACCAACAACGAGCGGGGAGAGGTTGTACGACCAATATGGATTCTGCTTGGTCTGTGTTACAGTACGTCTTGGTGAGATGCCCTCCCCCCGACGTGTGTATGTGTGTGTCTGTGGGGGGGGGTACTTCGCACTACCTACAACCTCTGTGGGGTCGGGGAAGTCCGGTTAATTTGCGAGGCACATGTGCCACATCAAAAGTTGTGAATGGTAGTTAAATATTACACAGCACACCCTTTTCATACATATAGTAGGGCCACCCGCATGTGGTTCGTATGTGGTCTCACCCATGTCGCGCCATAAGCACACATTTGTGGGTTAGCATACAGTCCACCTTTGTCGGGAAGCGAAAGGGGAAGTTTGACCATATATGTATATGATGGACTCCTATAGGTTTTGTGTTACGGTAGGGTGAGATTTCAGACCTAGCTATTTGGGGGCATGCATTCGTAGCTAGGATTCCCTTACCACCGACACGAAGTGGGGTTCGTAGGGGGTGGCTGACTAGCAATACTGTGCTCTTGTGCGACAGGTGCCACATCAAAGTTGTGCATTGGGTATTCGAACATCAAACCACCCTTTTCATACATATATTTGGTCCACATGCAAGTGTGTTCGTGTTCTGACCCTCTCCCGCGTTATTCTTTTTGCCAAATTTATAAACAGCACACGAGTTAGATGTAGAAACCGTCTGCGATTGGGTACGCAACAGACACGGTTCGGTCAGACTACCCATGTGCCACGCCCGTGCCCTGTAGTCCCTCACATCAGCACAGTAGATTGGGCTCCACGAGGCTTGCCTCCCGGTCTAAAAAATATCTACTACCTTGTAATCTCGAAAATATCTACCGCCTGGAAGGTTTTAATGTTTGATAGCACACGATTAGTATGTGCAGACCGTGTGCGATGTCTGTTACTCCCGCTCTGCTTCAGTCCCTTGATTCAACTTTTTAGTAGCCCCGGCATTTTACTCCCGCCTCTGCATCCCTCGCAATCTCAAAAATATCTGCTCGCCCTTGATCCAAATTTTCAGTAGCCCCGCCTTATTACTCCCGCCTAGTAAAAATTTTAGTTGCCGCGGTCTTTCCTCAAACACCACCTTGCCCCCTCTCCACACACACCACACACTCCCCAAACCTCCACTCACACAGACACACACCACCCCCGAAAACATTGGTAGGTCGCCGCCATCGCCGCTGCCTCCATCCTCAACCTCTGCCTGTGTGCCAGGGAGCTTGAGGAGCCAATGGCCAAAAAGAGGTTTATCGTGGCCTCTTCGCCCGACGCCGATGACGTGGCCGCCGAGGTGTCCCCGTCGACCTTCGCGGGCTCTTTATCGATCCACTGTCGCCGGTCCCCCGATCCACCCGCCACCGCGCCCCTACGCTGGTTCGAGGACTTCCCCGTCCTTCCTCGGACCCGGCAGCCGATGAGGTCCTACCTCGGGGTCCGGCAGCAGCGGTGGGGGATGTGGGTCGCCAAGATTACAGACCGGGAGACCCACACCTGCCAGTGGCTTGGTAGCTTCCACACAGCCGAGCTTGCGGCCATGGAGTAAAACCGCTGGCAGGTCTGCTACCACGACACGGCGGCTAGGCTCAATTTCCCCTTCGACACACGTCCGGTCGACCTGGTTCCACCGGAGCCAGGGGTGGTGAGCTCGGTTATGGCGCGGGAGGACCGCGAGGCGTGGGAGAGCCTTGAGGCCGAGGCCGCCGACGAGGTCTATATGCAAGAGCTCCGCCGGTAGCACCCGGAGCTCGTGGAGGCGGAGCGGGCGATCTTTGCCGGCACAGAGGGCGGCGAGGTTATCGCGCTCTCCTCTAATGACGAGGTCGAAGGCGACAAGGACGGCAGCGCGGAGGGTGTCGAGGTGGGCGGCGAGGACGAGGAGATCGACGTCGACGAGTGGAGGAGTGTCTTCCCCAATGACCCCGACGATGGCACCGACCCGGACCTAGCTCGCGGCACACCATACCTGACGTGGAAGGATTGGCTCGACCTCCACTTCGACCGAAAGTAATTTAGCTTAGTTTAAATTTATGTTTTATGTTCGGTTTGCAAAACTATCTATGTTTATGTTTGAATGCATGCTAGTTTTGGTTGAACCTGCTTTGAACTTGATCAAATTGAAGTTTACAATGTTAAGTTTAGGGGATCGACTAGAAACGGCCAAAAGTTGTTGGAGTATATATAATCCACTAAGGGTTTTAGTCCTTTAACTTTCAAAGGATCGGCTAGAGATTGCCTCATGCCTTGCTTATTTCAGTTCTTCATAATGTGATGCTCTATATGTGTAACTATTTGCCGTGCAGTTCAATTTCATCAATAACAGTTTCAACAATACCACTATGAACTACGATATTTGGTTGTTGTTAAGGATATTGTAGTTAACATGCCTTTTCGTTTTTTTAACAATAACTAGTGTACTTTAGACCTGCACAATACCAGTTTGAATGACTATTTGCTTGTTTTTAAATGTTATGCCTGATGCAGTTAACACACCTTTCCACTTCTTGTTTTTCTTAACTAGCGTGCTTAAGCCTGCACACTAAAGCTACCATTTGTATATTATGTTGTCTACCATGGATATATTTGGTTGATGTTTAGCCTGTTGGGCTTAACATGCCTTTATATGTACTCATACAGGACAATATTGAGAACAGTGCCATTTTCCATCAAGGTTAGTTTCATAGCATTGCTTATATGTACTCACTGTACATGATATCGGTAGCTGGTACCATATAGCCTGGGGGCTGATAAGTGATTAATCGTCGAATCAGACATTTCACTGAATATATCTATAACCCATTTATCAGTAGGTTAACTAGGGCCATATTTAATATATCTGAGGCTACATAGCAACATGCATTGTACTGAATGACTAAATATGCAATCCCAGGCTACAAAGCAACAAGGAAGAATGTTACCTTAATGTTCTGATGATGTTTAGATATACATGTAATAAAATCTTATATAATGGGATGGAGGGAGTGTTGTACTATATCATCTTGCAATTGTTGTTTAGCTTCTAATATTAACTTGGTGCTTTTAGGTACATATGTCATTGCCAAAGATCCACACTTCGACCCATTCTGCGTATGGGGCAATGAGATATTCATGAACCAGCATCAAGTGAGGAAACTGATAAAGATTGTTATCAAAATGTGTCACGCCCAATATGTGATCCTATCCTTGGTGGGACCTTTGAGTTCCTCTTGGATAGGATCGCATATTGGGCGTGACAAGTTGGTATCAGAGCCTCGACCGACCATAAGAGCCCCTTGATTGTTCGTAGCTGGCCGTTGTGGAGTCTAGTAAAAAACCTTTTTCGGAGTCTAGTTATATCGGAGAGTAGGACTTCTTTTTTACTTCTCAGCCCCTTCGTCACTCTGGTGAGAAATCTTGACGTAGGTGTTTTGACTTACTCCTCTTCCCCTTCAAATTTTCTTTAGGGTCACGCAGTTAGTTTTCCGATCGTTGTGATGTCAGCTCTTTTCATCTGGTGCATTTCTCGTCAAGGCGACTCAAACCTCTTTGTCCTTTGCGAGATCAATCCTTAGTTTTTTTCTCAACAACGTTGTTTCCCGTCCGAAGATAAGCAATGTCATCTGAAGTTGTCCTTCTTTTTCCCACCCACCCACCCTTTGTCTTCTCGGAGCCAGAGTCCATAATCGAGTATCCATCCTACTCGCGCGAAGCCTCTACATTCTTTCCTCAATTATTTCAACCGTGTTTTTCTCTTCAAGTTATTCGTCGATTCCCCATTCCAAGTTTCCTTTGTTTTTCCCGCCCTCCCACCCCTTTTCTTCCCGAAGTCTGAGCCTCTATTCAAGCATCAATTTCATTCGTGCGGAGCCTCTTCAGTCTTTCCTCAATTGTCTCAATCGATGAATTCTCATCAATTTCACCATTGTTCGTCTCGTTTTGCTTTTCGGTGGATTCAATTCAAGTTTTTTTCCGGGTTGATCATTCTTTAACATGGCTCAAGTGTCTCCCCTTGCTCGTTTCTCCTCTCGCCATTCAATCGTCTCGGAGTGTTGAAGACATCTAGAAGATTCATGGTTGCCTTCAAATTAATTCGAGGTTGTCACCTCGTCTTTCAATCGTTCTGGTGCATCATTTCTCATTGAACAATCCTTTTCAACGGTGTTTTCTGTTCAGTGGGCCGTAACCCACAGGTTTATTCCCAGGATCTTACCTGACTCTTCTAAATTTTTCCGGAGTTATTCTCAAATTCTTTCCAAAGTTTGACGTAAGAATGAATTTCATCAGTCATATGCCTTCTCTAAGATTTCTTTCAAATTCTTTTCATCGTGGGTTCAACTTTTATATTCTTCGTTCTTCCCAAGTATCTCCAAATTCTTGAAGGTGTTCTCGTTGTCATTCTAAGCTTTGTAGACCGAAGAAGAGTTTCTCTTAAATCTTGTCCGTTCTCCCGAAGATTCGTGGCGCTAGCTTGATGTTATCCTCTCAAATTGTTTCCAATCGTGCGATTCTTTTCTTACCCATCTGGAGTATTTCAGGAGTTGTTTTCCGTTTCGATCATCCTGAGGCCATAATTTCAAAAGACTTATTTGTTCTATGTTTTCAGTTTCGTTCTCCAATTATTCTTTATGTGTGCCTCTTCGCTCGTCTCGATATTCTTCCGGTGCTTCGTTCAAGTATTCTTTAATCAGTTCATGACCTCTTTGTTCTCTTGCATCTAAATTCCCTCAAATATCTTCGTGCGTTTTCTAATTCTTCCCGGCAAGGAATTCTCTTTCTTCATTCATTTTCAAATTCATACGGTGGTTCGTGGATTACTTTCTCAAGTTTGCGCTATATATCTCCTCAATCCTTTTCAATAGGAATAAGTTGCATGCCAAATCCGTTTGTCATGAATTAAACTTGATGAGGATAAGCATAACGTAATTCTTATCCTTATTTCATAGTGGTCAAGTAGTTCCTTCCTTCGGAGATTGTTCATAATGAATAATTTCTCGGTTCTAAGTTGTTCATCTGTTCTTTCCGGAGATCCAAGTTTTCTCGCTTGTCTCATCGCGAAGCTCCATCTAAATCATCGCAAGGCGTCATCTTATTCTTTTAATCCTTCAATCCTATCTCATCATCCTTTTGTTACCAGAGTTCTTCACGGTGGTTCGTAAGGATTTAAATAATTCTTCAAGTGTTCATCAAGATTCTTCCATCTTACCGGAGTGCCAAGTCCACTTTTGGAGTCCTTTTCTTGCCAATCTCTGCTTTTCTTTTCTACTCGAGCGCTATCTGAATTCTTTAGTTCTTATTTCTTTTCTATCTTGTTCTAACCAGAGTGGTTTCAGAGTCTATCTTGTCCTTGAGCTTTTGATTCTCGTAATCGTCGTTCCTCTTTTCTACCCGAGTGGTCTCGATCTTGTTCATCTTCTCTCTTGCGTTCTTATTTCACCTTATCCTCTTTCTCTTCTGTATCGTTCCTAAGATCTTGGGACGAGATCTTCTGTTAGTGGAGGAGAGTTGTAACGCCCCGAGACCGATGCGCCATGTGTCTTCCAGTTATTCACCGTCGTTGCCATGTCATTCGCTTGCGTGTTGCACTTTGCCATGTCATCATGTGCATTTCGTCTGCATGTTTTTCAAAACTTGCATCCGTTCGGGTCTCCCAGTTTTCTTCGTTGTCCATTCCGAGCCCTGTCGCACTCGCACGCACCCGTCGCACCTCCCAGATCTTGTTTCGTGAGCGGAAGAAAAACGATCTCGGAATGGGCCGAGAGTTGACGAGTGGTCTTGGGACATCACCGGTAGACCGCCGGTCAAATTTTGTTCCATTTGGAGGTCGTTTGATGCCCCAACGGTTAACCAGGTTAACCGCCAGACCCCTCTCTCTTTGCAGCCAAACACCGCCTCCACAACAGCCCGCTAGCCCATCTAAACCCCATCCATGCTCTTTGCCGTTGGATCACGATCATGTGGGCGAAAACCGCACCTCCACAGCCCTCTCCTAGCTCCCTATGCCTATTTAAACAGCCTCCCCCTCCTAATTTTTGCGCAAAACCCTAGCCCTCACCTCCTCCTCGCCGCCGGACACGTCCGCCCGGCACCGGACGAGTCCGCGCCTCCGGCCGCAGCCACTCAGGGGCTGCCACGTGTCCTCCCCGGCCGCCTCCACCGCCGCCAGCCCGCCCGGCCCCGAGGTCGGCCCGCCCCGGGCCGCATCTGGACCCGAGCGCGCCGCCGCCCGCGCCCGCTCGCCGGACTCCGCCACCACACACCACCGCCGCCGCCTCGGCTTCTGAGCCACCGGAGCCCACCGCCGCCTCGACGCCCGCGCCACCCGAGTTGTTACGACGTCCTCCGCCCGCCTCGACCAACCGCGTCGCGCCGCCTGCGCCAGCCCGCGTCGCCGCCTCGCCCCCGCGCCCGCGCCGCCGCCGCCCCGCAGCTCACCGCCGCGACACCGCGCCTCGCCTCCCGCCGTAGTCGCCCGCACCTCCGCCGCCTCGCCTCACCTCCGCCGTCCTCCGCCCCAATCTGGGCCGGCGCAACCCAGATCCGGCGACTAGCGACCCCACCAGCCACCTTCGGCCACCTGCGCCCTGCTCCGGCCATCCTCGCCGCCCGACACACCGGAGCCGCCGCGTCTCCAGCCCCGCCATGACCGGATCCGGGAGGTGGACCATATCCACCAACCCTGCCATCCAAACGCGTCGCCGTCCCGGAACATCTCCATCCACTTTCCCCACGAGGTCGAATTTTCGTCCCTGATTCTCAACATTATGTGTGCATCTTTGTCATGACATAACTTGGTTCATGTTGCTCCGATTGGAGTGTGTAATATGTCAAAATGTTCATCTCTTGATACTCTACATGCTAGTGTAATTTTCATGCATGTTACTATTCATATTGATGCCTTAATCCTTGTTGCAAAAGTGCTAGGTAACATAATCTGCTGAAAACTGTTGTAACATGCATTTTGTCTTTTTCATAGCATTTCCCGTGATTTTCTTTTGAGCTACATGGCTACATGTTTTAGAAACATAATCATGTAATCTTTGCATTACTGTAACTCGTTTTTCAGGATATGGCCTGTGGTGATTATCATGAGCTTGCAAAGTGTGCTACTCGTTGTTTTCTGTTTTCATGCACTTAGTAATTTCTGGTAAGTCTGAATCTGCCATATCATGATGCCATGTTTAGTTGATGCTACCATCAATTATATGCACAATCTGAAGATGTTCATTGATCATGCTTTGTTGTAAATGTTATGCTCTACTCATCCATGCCCTTTTTTGCAATTATAGCCAACTGTAGATTTTTTTATCATGCTCTCAAATTGCTTCATAATGCTGCTGTCAGTCTTTTAACAGCAAGTTGAATTTTACGAAGTGCTTAGTTAGTGTTCTACGCATCCTATGACCATGTTATTGAGATGAGTAGCTGCACAAACATGCCATCTTACTGTTGGGTATATTTACATTCCATGATATGCTTTGTGATGAGTTGGACAAGCTCGCAAACATGCCTACTTATTGCTGTTTCTGCCATGTTCAGTAAATTCCAAGTCTGTGAATCTGTTATCATTTGCAATATTGACATGATGTTTTGAGCACGTTCTAGTGGTTTCTAGCAGTAGCTCAGTGACCATTTTTTGTTTTGCTCTACCTGTACTGTAGTTGCATGCTTCTGGTTGCTATGATCTTGCACCTTAGCATCATTGTTTCATGCCTCCAACATGTCAATATGTTATTACTGCTCACATGTATGCCCTGTTTTTCACTAAGCCCTAATCTGTGTTATAAAGTTGCATGTTGCTTTGATCATGTTGGATTAATCTTGATGCCTATGAACCTGAACCTTGATGATAATTTATGCATGTAATCTGTACTTCAAGCGCATATCATGTTTGTGCCTATCTTGTTCCTGTAGCATGTTGTTATGGTGCTTGTAAGATGCCTAGTTGCTGTTTTGGACAGCTTATCCTTTAAACTTGTTTCGTGTGTATGTGTTGAACCGTGGCTCCGTTTGGAGCATGCTCTATATGAACTTGCTTGGTATTGTGTGTATTTTCATCATATAATGTTGCGATTTGAGTGTGTGTGCTTGATGTTTGAATGCATTTTGCATCAATACCATGTTTAACTTGTTTTTCCTCATATCTTCTAGGCCGTAGCTCCGAATTAAATGAAATTTATATGTAACTTGAATAAAAAGACGCGTAGATCATCATGGTGTACTTTAACTTGCTGTTTGACAACTTCAACATAATGTTTTATTCAGATCTGGATCAATTTTGAAATTTGCATATGGGGACTTTTTGGAATTGTTATATGTTGTTTCCGGCCTCATTTAAACTTGCTTTGATGTGGTGTTCTTGTATGCATCATCTCTTGCCATGAGTAGCATCATGTAGCGTTTTCATGCATCATACTTGGTTGAGCATCATGTCGTGTCTATGTGTTGTGTGTTTAGTATGTCGTTTGCTTCTTTCCGGTTGTGCTTCTTCTCGATAGTCCCTGTTTCGTTGCGATCGTGAGGATTCGTTCGACTACGACATTGGTTCGACTACTTCATGGACTCGTTCTTCTTCCTAGCAGGATTTCAAACAAGATGAATGTCAACTAGGATCTCATTACTATCATTGCTATGCTAGTTGTCTCGATGCTATCGCTATGTCGCGCTACCTACCACTTGTTTATCAAGCCTCCCAAACTGCCATGATAGCCTCTAACCTTTTCCACCACCCTAGCAAACCGTTGTTTGGCTATGTTACCGCTTTGCTCAGCCCCTCTTATAGCGTTGCTAGTTGCAGGTTGTTTCATGTTGGGACATGGATATCTTGGGATATCACAATATCTCTTATTTAATTAATGCATCTATATACTTGGTAAAGGGTGGAAGGCTCGGCCTTTTGCCTGTTGTTTTGTTCCACTCTTGCCGCCTTAGTTTCCGTCATACCGGTGTTATGTTTCTTGATTTTGCGTCCCTAACACAGTGAGGGTTTATGGGCCCCTCTTGACAGTTTGCTTTGAATAAAACTCTTTTAGCAAGGCCCAACATTGGTTTTACTATTTGCCTAATAACAACTAAAACTTGCATAGGGACTTTCCAGACCCCGAGGATAATAAATCAACCCCCCGGGCCAGTGCTCCTCTGAGTGTTGGTGCAAAATGGGCATACTGCGGGGCCACCACGGGGCAACTCGAGGTCTGGTTTTACTCGTAGGCTAACCTATCCGGTATGCCCTGAGAACGAGATACGCGCGTCTCCTATCGGGATTTGTCGGCACATTCGGGCGGTCTTGCTGGTTTTGTTTTACCGTTGCCGAAATGTCTTGTGCACCGGGATTTTGAGTCTGATCGGAGGGTCCCGAGATGGAGGATTGTCTTCGCGGATCACGAGCTTGTCATGGGCTAAGTTGGGACACCTCTGCAGGGTTTAAAATTTCGAGAGCCGTGCCCGCGGTTATGTGGCAGATGGGAATTTTTGATATCCGGTTGTAGAGAACTTGACATCAGACCCGAAATAAAATACACCAATCGCGTGCGTAACTGTGATCGTCTCTTTTCGAGTAAGGTCGAGAAGAGAACAAGGTGGGGTTATGTTTGAACGTAAGTAGTTCAAGATCACTTCTTGATCATTACTAGTTTACGACCGTTTGCGTAGTTTCTCCTCTTATTCTTGTATTCGTAAGTTAGCCACCATACAATGCTCGGTCGCCTGTTGCAACCTCACCACTTATCCAATCCTTACCCATTAAGCTTTGCTAGTCTTGATACCCATGGTAATGGGATTGCTGAGTCCTCGTGGCTCACAGATTACTACAACAACAGTTGCAGGTACAGGTAATGCAATGATCCGACGTGAGAGCGATGCTTGCTTGTTTTCGAGTTGTTCTACTTCTTCTTCGAACAGGGGTTAGGCTCCTGGTCGGCAGCCTGGGTCAGCAGGGTGGATGTCATTTGAGTTTCTGTTTGTGTTTCATCCATAGTCGGATGTTGATCTTATGTATGATGTTTGATGTATTCATGTGGCAGTTGTATGCCCTTTGTATGTATCCCCATCTATTATGTAATGGTACGATGTAATGATTTCCACCTTGCAAAAGCGTTTCAATATGCGGATCTATCCTTGGTGGGACCTTCGAGTTTCTCTCGGATAGGATCGCATATTGGGCGTGACAAAATGGGTCAAAAGATGTCAATCGAACTATTTGTTTACACTTTATGCAAGACAACAGTGAACTGCAAGATGGTAAGTAAGAACCCTGTAGCCTTCTTTTTACTGCCCGTAATGAGTTGTGTTAGATGACAATGTCTGAATCTTTTTACAACCAGAATGTTTGTCGCCTCTTTCTTTACCATTTGTAATAGTACAAGTATAGAACCCTGGTTCATCATTCTTTATTTGGTGCTTATGTAATTCTTAAACATATGTACATGTGAATCGAATAATGCATTGGTTGTTTGAACCTGATGGATATGAATAAAGCTATAGCCTACTTTCAAGTTTAAATTAGGTACAATTTTAAATAGCAGCAATTAAATTAGAGCGAAATTACGGTGTGCAGGTCATTACGGCGCACACGGTTAATAAAACACAACGTGTGCGATATACATCATAATCTGACATGGTTCACGGAGAGGAAACATGTGTAACAATGCACACAGTTGCCGTTTGCAAAGCGTGTGTGATGTCAGACACTATCACATACGGTGCGAGAAAACTAAATGTGTGTGATTGTCTACCTATCGTACACGGTTTATAATCATGAACTGTTTGTGATGTGCCAGGCATCGTAAACGTAGAGCCAGTTTGGTACGTGCCTGGAATCTGTCTCGTTTTACGTAAAACCACAAAACTCCGACTACGATGGCAATGCGAGCATAAACGAGTAGCAAGGATGAAGCGGTTGGGATATTCGAGATATCAGAAACGGTTATATAGGGACAACTGTATGCATCAAGGCTCCCTATCCCTAACAGTTTCTGGGTCGTGTGGGAAGGACCCCCCTATCACCCACACTCGCTTGGCGACGGTTCCAAATGCCATCGCGGAAAGGGGTTAAAAACCGTTTGTATAGCACCGACCCGTACCAGTGTGAGTGATTTTTCTGATTCTGACTAGGCAGGTTGTCTTGATGATAGAAGGTCCACAGGAGGTTTTGCAGTTTTCTTGGTCCTAATTTGATCTCATGGTGTGCAAAGAAACACGCTACAGTTTCACGGTCAAGTACCGAGGCAGAGTATAAGGCATTGGCAAATGCAAGGGCAGAAATATTTGGGTCAAAGCCATTCTTAAGGAACTTGGTTTACATCATACACAAACTCCTTGTCTTTGGTGTGACAACCTTGGTGCCACCTACCTATCTGTTAATCCTGTGTTTCATGCAAGAACCAAGCACATTGAGATAGATTATCATTTTGTCAGAGAAAGAGTTGCTAACAAGGAATTAGACATCCGGTTTGTCTTTACGAGATCAAGTGGCAGATGGGTTCACCAAAGCCTTGGCTACGAGACCATTTGAAGAATTTAAGCGTAATCTCAACTTGAGGAGTTTAGATAAAGGGAGGGTGTTAAACACATTATATGTTGGGCCGGGCTAATTGTCTTAGATAGATAGAGATAGAAGGACTCCTCTATTTAAGTTGTACTTGACCCTATCTATACCTCCTGTAATCTTTCTCCTCTTCTCTTAGTTATTCTCCTAACCGAGTACGATTGTAATTCTATCGAGAGGATCTCTCTCGCATCTCTCAATCTATACCTCTATATCTATACCTACTAATAAAGCAAGGTGCATTTTGATAATTTTTTCATCCGTTCACCGTCGAAAAGGAAAAAGATCTATCCATGTGGTACTAAATTCTTATGCGTTTGTCTGCTAGAAAAAAAGACTTTTTCAGAATTTCGTACGTGTGCCGCGTGTTGTGGCCAGCGAAGCCAGCCCACTTTTTTCCCGCCCATGCAGCTGGGAAAATTTTATTTTCCGCACAGGGCGGCTAGTAGTCAGAGCTTCGCACAGGACAACCAATAATAGGATGGCCCTTTTGTTGTTTCTGTGTTTTACTTCCATTTTTATTCTCCCATATCTCTTTTTCCCTTGCAAGTTTATTTTTCTTACATAATTTATTTCATAAATTAAAAATCCTCAAAAAAACGTTCAGAATTTCAAAATAAAATCAAATTTTGGAAAACATTCAGAGTTCGAAAAATTTGTTGCTATTTTGAAATATATTCGGAACTACAAACAAGTTTTCAGTTTTTTCAAGAAAAATATTGCTTTTCACAATTGTTCAAGAGTTCTTAAAAGAAAAAGGAATTTTAAAAAAATGCTCCAAATTCGAAAAATATTCTTGGTTTAGTGAACTTTTCACAATTCAAAAGAGTGTTTGCGTATAAAAGATAAACAATTTTGAAAAAAATTACGAATTTTCAACACATGTTCCCGTTTTAAAAAATGTTCAAAAATTCAAATATTGTCCATGTTTTTATAAAAACAAGTTGGTGTTTTCAAAAAAACAAATTGTGAATTTAAAAAGATGTTCCTGTTTGAAATTTTGTTCGCGTTTTTCTAAAAGTGTACATAATTTTTAAAAACCTATTCAGGATTTAAAAAATGGTTAATGTTTCTTACAATATTCGGAAACCTCATACATTAAAATCTCCTTGATTGAAAGAAAAGTAGATTAAATAATTCATGGGTCTTCTCTGCCATATGATGACGTAACAAAACTCTTAAATGCCTTCGATCAATGAATCGATAAATAGCGGATTGGTTATTTCACATTTGGCTAAACCGAGAAGCTAAATGTTCTTTTTTCACGTGCACACATGGTTTTTTTTTTGCACATATAATTCTCACTAATTTTAAATGCATATTATATTTTCTCCTGTTGCAACGCACGGGCATATGTGCTAGTATAACATCCGGGCTCCCTCCTAGGGAGTTGAGACGTTTCATCATTAGTTTACACACCAAAATTCGATCACATGTAGGGTTGATTCTTGAATCTAACACGTTCTGGGAAGGTGTGTGCTTATAGAGAAGGAGGAGAAATCTCCGACATGGCGATGCCGACGAACCAGGTGAAGAAGGGGACGATGACCCATCCCCACACGAGGCTGGTCGGTCCGGCGTACTGGAGGATGCTACCGTACAACAGCGTGATCCCCGTGAAGAGCATTATCGTGGAGAAAGTGATGGCCAGCGTCTTGAACAGCGTCTGCATCACATGCCACTGGTAGAGAATAGGTCTTTAGTCCCGGTTCGCAAAGGCCATTAATCCCGGCTGTGCAACCGGGACTAAATATGCGCGACTAAAGGCCTCCCCCCCTTTAGTCCCGCCTCTTACGAACCGCGACTAAAGGCCCGTCCACGTGGGCGCCAGGAGTCCGTCGGGGCGGAGGACCTTTAGTCCCGGTTCTCGTGGCTAACCGGGACTAAAGGCCTCCTCCGCAGGTTTAGGGTTTTAGCCCCCCTAAACCTGGTTTCTTTTTAATTTGTAGTGTTTTATTTCTTTTATATTTTATTTTGTGTTTTATTTTAATTTTGATGAAGTTTCAGTACACATATTCTACGCTACTATATACATGCATATGAAATTTCAAACAAGAAGAATTCAAGAGGAATATATAATATATATTCAATCTCGGGTGACCATATACAACTTCGAACAAGTTTCCATACACAATTAGGATGGATGACCATATACAACTTCGAACAAGTTTCAATCTCGGGTATGCATATAAATTTCTTCGTCCTCGGTATAGTGTTCTCCTTTAGGATTGATGACTTCCCTCATGAAAAATCCTGCTAATTCATCTTGAATTGGTCGGAAGCGAGCTTCCGGACTAAGCCTCCTCCGCAAGTTATCCGTCGCCTTCCGCACGCTATCTGATGCCTTCCGCTCAGAGGTGTGTCTCCGGATGTTCTCACAAACATAGTATCCACATAGATTGGTCCCCGGTGGCTGCTTATCCACATTAACTAACCTTCTAAAATCTAGCTCATGTTTGAATTCACCGACAATTTCTTCTGAGAACCGTCTCCAAACCCTACAGGGCAAAGAAAATTAAATGAACAAGGGAGTTATTAGTTACTTGATATTAGGAAATGAATGAAAGAGACCGATCGATATAGAGCTCAAATGATTGAAAATAATTACTTTTGCAGCATTTTTCTCATGTCGGCCCAACGCTTTGGATCTGAATCCATAGAGTCCATGATTAGAACTCTGGAGGTGTGAAGTTCAATATTTAGCAGAATCCAGTGGAACCTGCGGACACGTTACATGCACAGTCATGCATAACTCATCGATTAGACATACCATGCATGGAGTAAACAAAAGATAATGGGCACAAGAGAGAAACACTCACCCAAAATGGTAAGGAAATAGAATATGACTTTTGAGTTGATGCTTTCTAAGAAACTTGTACAAGTCTTTCTCCACGTCTTCGGGGTGATTTTGTAACACATGTCCATTAACGATATGTGGGTCAATGAACCCAACATCATGGATGTTTCTTATTTTGCATTCCCAAATCTTCAATCTGCATAATAGCGTACGCAACAATATAGTTAGGACAATATATATATATAGTGCAGGCATTGAAGAACGAGATGAGGTAGAAATAAATCACTTACAGAATGTAGCAACTCGGCATAGATTTGTCGAGCTCGCGCAGATTGAACAGCTGGAACAATTCACTCATATGAACTTGTACAGAGTACCGTTTGGTGTGATGATCCTCTGTAACATCCGCATAAACATATTCTTTGTCGGCCCATGTTATGAATTGCTTGTACCAACGTAGCAGATTTCGCATTTGTGGTGGTAGACTCTTTTCCCGCGCAGGCTCGACGAGAGGCCCATTCCGCACATATTGTAATGCTATCTCACATACTGGCGCATCCTCAAGGCCTAAGAAGGCACGAAGAGTCAAACCCATCTCGGACGCTTGTTTCATGGCACTCACTACAGTCAATCCAAGTGCTGCCGCAGCTGCTATGATCTCAGGGTCCTCTTCCGGACCGGCTTTCACTATGAGCGGGGGGATCGATTGTTTATTATGCATCCCGAGCTGGTCAACTTGTTTCCCGCTTTTTTTACTTTCTTCTTTCTCCTCCTTCAATATTTTTGCTTGCCTACGAAGTTCATGTCCATAGTCGTCAGGCATATTCAGCTCGGCTTGGGACGGTGTCGTCAAAAAATCCTTAGCCCACTTCTTTTGCTTCTCAGTGAATACTTGCTTGGGCTCAGGCTCTTTTATCGCCTTCGTATCCGCCTTCCATTTCTCATAATGAGCAGACGCAGCCAATTTGGTTTTAGCTTCACCAAGTTCCCAAGGCCTTGGGAGGAGAGGCTTCAGTGATGGCTCCGGTACCCTTGTGGTCTTAGGTACATAAGGGTCCGGGTTAATAGTCCAGGAGCGGGTTTCCTTGCTGTCCGCCTGCTTCTGCTTCTTCGCCGGAGGTGGATTGGGGGGCGTCGTACCCGCCGGAGGAGGATTGGGGGGCGTCGTACCCGCCGGAGGAGGATTGGGGGGCGGCGGCTGCTTACCCGCCGGAGGTTGTGGATCGGGGGACGGCGTCGAATGGTGTGAAGGAGGTGTAGGTGAACCACCACCACCGCCACCACCACCACCACCACCACCATCGGAGGGGGGTCGACTTGTTAGCCTTGGCGCCTCGCCTGGAAACACTATGTACTCCTTTTTCCATAGAATGATCTGGCGCTTGACATCTCCAAGTCTTCTCTCCCCTTCGGGTGTAGCTTTGTCAATCTCCAGGTCCTCAAACTCTTGGACTATGTCTTCCACCGTGACACGAGCATAGCCATATGCAATGGGGTTGTTGTGGTGGAGTGCTCCAGGTGTACAGGGTAAAGCACTGCCGGTAGCTACCTTCGTGGAAACGTTCCCCACGGGATAATGCAGATCACATTCTTTCATCTCCTTTACATTATCCACGGGGTAGTGAGGCTACGGTGCATGAATCTCGATCATCGGTGCATTAGCACCAGGCGAGGCATCCGTGGAAGCCACGCTGCTTCTCCGCTGCTAGCTTCCGCGATCCGCTTCATGATCTTCATGTGGCCCTGCAGCCGATTTTTCTTTTACTAGTTCATGCACGGTCTGCTTCAACTCATGGAGTTCTGATGCAAACTTCGCCAAAAGATCTGCATCCCGGTCCGTCTTTCTCTTACGGATTCTGTAACAGTACGGGTCATTGTCCTGGGAAAACCCTACTTTCCACGGAATTCTGCCTTTGCCTCGTACACATCCTCCGTGTTCATCATTCCCGAGGGCTGTTGTCAGTGCGTCTTTCTCTCTGTTGAACTTGATCAAGCCCTCTTGAGCTTGGGTCATTGCGTCAATAAGGGCTTCGGTGGGAGCAAACTTTTTCTTCCGGTGAACACACACCCCTGTCTCCGGGTCTAGCGATCCCCCATGCCCGTACCACCAGCTTTTGGCCCTTGGGTCCCATCCCTCTGTACCTAGAGGGATTCCTCGCACCCTCAGGTCCTCCTCCATCTTCTGCCACTTAGGCTCCGAAAGGCGGTATCCTCCTGGCCCCATAATATGATGGAACTTTTTCTTACTCGCATTATCCTTATTTTTTTCGATATTTCCTTGAAATGCTCCGATTTCTTTTGCCTCACAAATTCTGGCCAATCATCTTTCAGTTTCTCATGTTGTCCATTGAAATCCGGAGTCTTGCCCTTGTTGACATAGTCACGGGTTAAATTTTTCTTGAAGTTCCGGAATGCTTCGCCCATGTTCTGAAGAGCGAACTCTTTAACTAGCCTCCTCCTCTCACGTCCACCCGGAACCTCGTTACCGAATTCATCGACTTTGTTGTATTCCGGAGGTAGAATGAAATGTTCCATAAGCTTTCTCCAGCAATCCTTGTTCGTTCTCTTGTCGACAAAACTGAAACCAAGACGTGCCTTCTTTGGCTCCTTCCATTCCTGGACGGTGATCGGGACGTTGTCTCTAACAACGACTCCGCATTGGTTGATAAACTTTGAGGTGTGCTGTAGGGTCTTGCCGGTTTCACTGACAAAATCAATGGCATATGTTTCTCTTGTTTTCATCGCCTTGGATTTGCCACGCTTTGTCGTACTCGATCTGGCCGAGGGCTAAAAAAAGAAAGAGAGTCGCGCGCGTTAATACACATGTATTCACATTTCAGTAAGTTTGTATCACGAGAGGCTCAATGTATATATATACCTCGCCGGAGGTGGTTGCTACTTGCAATTCGAGATCGTCGTTTGCTGACGGTTGACCTCCGTCGACAATGTCCGTTCCTTCACCTTCTTGATCATCGACAATGACTGTTCCACCGTCAAGGTTCAGAAAAGAAGAGACTACATCCTCTTCTTGCTCATATTCTGAACCCGGCACATAAGGAATCTCGTTGTTTATGATGCCCATTAAATAACGTTCAGCCTCCGGATCCCTAAGCGGCTCGGCTCTATCGTCCGCCATATGTCACTCCTGCATGTAGTAAAAATTAATTAAGTATAAAGGAATTAAAAAATAAGATTAAGCGGACATAGAGGAGGAGGAATTAAAAAATAAGATTATTGAGCACTAATTTGCATAGAAGTTTTTGTTTGAGCACTGCCAAGTATTTTGTTTTTCCTTTTCCTTTTCTTTTTTCTTTTCTTTTTCCTTTTCTTATTTTGTTTTTCCTTTTCTTATTTTCTTTTTCCTTTTCTTTTTCCTTTTCTTCTTCCTTTTCTTCTTCCTTTTCTTTTTCCTTTTCTTCTTCCTTTTCTTTTTCCTTTTCTTCTTCCTTTTCTTCTTCCTTTTCTTATTTTGTTTTTCCTTTTCTTCTTCCTTTTCTTTTTCCTTTTCTTCTTCCTTTTCTTCTTCCTTTTCTTTTTCCTTTTCTTCTTCCTTTTCTTCTTCCTTTTCTTCTTCCTTTTGTTTTTCCTTTTCTTCTTCCTTTTCTTTTTTCCTTTTCTTATTTTCTTTTTCCTTTTCTTCTTCCTTTTCTTTTGCCTTTTCTTATTTTGTTTTTCCTTTTCTTATTTTCTTTTTCCTTTTCTTCTTCCTTTTCTTTTTCCTTTTCTTATTTTGTTTTTCCTTTTCTTCTTCCTTTTCTTTTTCCTTTTCTTCTTCCTTTTCTTTGTTTGAGGAGGACAGCAGGCGGCGGCAGGAGTCGGCGGGAGGCGGAGGACGGCAGGCAGGCGACGGCGGGCGGCGGCGGCGGCAGGGGCAGGGGCAGCGGTGGCGGCGGCGGCAGCGCGCAGGGGCAGGGGCAGCGGTGGCGGCGGCGCGCAGGGCAGGGCAGGGGCAGGGGCAGCGGTGGCGGCGGCGGCGGCGCGCAGGGGCAGGGGCAGCGGTGGCGGCGGCGCGCAGGGCAGGGCAGGGGTGGCGGCGGCAGTGCAGGGCGTCGGAGCTCACTGGGGACAGGGCGTCGGCGTCGGGGCAGGGCGTCGGCGTCGGGGCAGTAGCCTGGCGGCGTCGGCGTCGATCGGCGTCGGGGCAGGGCGTCGGCGTCGAGAGGAGAATGGGAGGTGGGGGAAAATTTACTAAGTGCTGTATATATAGACAGAGCATTAGTCCCGGTTGGGGACACCAACCGCGACTAAAGGTACCCTTTAGTCCCGGTTGGGGACACCAACCGCGACTAAAGGTACCCTTTAGTCGCGGTTGGTCTTCCCAACCGGGACTAAAGGTTCTTTCGCGCCGCTTTCGTTCCCGCGCGGAAAGAGCCTTTAGTCGCGGTTCGTGTCACGAACCGCGACTAAAGGTCCTTTTTCATATAAAATAAAACTAATTCATTTTAAAATCTTAAAAATACAAATAATATATCAAAAAATTTAGAAAAATAAAACTAATTCATTTTAAAATCTTAAAAGTACAAATAATATATCAAAAAATCAATAAAATAAAACTAATTCATTTTAAAATCATAAAAATACAAATAATATATCAAAAAATTCAGAAAAATAAAACTAATTCATTTTAAAATCTTAAAAATACAAATAATATATCAAAAAATTTAGAAAAATAAAACTAATTCATTTTAAAATTTTAAAAATACAAATAATATATCAAAAAATTCAGAAAAATAAAACTATTTCATTTTAAAATCTTAAAAATACAAATAATATATCAAAAAATTCAGAAAAATAAAACTAATTCATTTTAAAATCTTAAAAATACAAATAATATATCAAAAAATTCAGAAAAATAAAACTAATTCATTTTAAAATCTTAAAAATACAAATAATATATCAAAAAATTCAGTTCATCGATCCCTTGAAGGTTTGACAAAAGGTTTGATACATCATTCAGTTCATCGACCAAATACAAATCATCCGGATTCGCCATCGTACGTTTTAATTCACATGATCCATTCAACAAAGTTTGGTACAATAAATTATTACACATCAATTCTTCCCTTGTGTCCCTGCTTGCTTACGATTGTGCCGTATCCATGGAGCATCCTCATCATTTAACTTAATGCTTGGGTCAGTGTTCACTTTGAAGGGCGGAATTTCACCAAACATATTATAATCTTCTGACATGTCTGTCTTGTCCTCCACTCCCACGATGTTTCTTTTCCCTGAAAGAACAATGTGGCGCTTTGGATCATCGCATGATGTACTGATCGTTTTCTTATCTTTCCGTTTCCTCGGTTTGCTACTCATGTCCTTCAAATAAAAAACCTGAGCGACATCTTTGGCAAGGACGAATGGTTCGTCAAGGTAACCAAGATTGTTGAAATCCACCATTGTCATTCCGTATTGCTCGTCCACCTTTACCCCACCTCCTGTTAGCTTGAACCATTTGCACCGGAACAAAGGGACCTTAAAGGAGGGTCCATAGTCAAGTTCCCATATCTCCTCTGTGTAACCATAATATGTGACCTTTTGCCCATTCTCGGTTGCTGCATCAAAGCGGACACCACTGTTTTGGTTGGTGCTCTTTTTATCTTGGGCGATGGTGTAAAATGTATTCCCATTTATCTCGTACCCTTGGAAAGTCGTTATAGTCGAAGATGGTGTCTTGGCCAACATGTACAGCTGATCTCCAACATCATTGTCATTCATTAAATGTTTTCGCAACCAACTGCCGAAAGTCTCCATGTGGGCCTTTCTAATCCAGGATTCAGGCTTCCCCGGGTTGTCCGAGCGTAAAATATTCTTGTGTTGCTCGAAGTACGGAGCCACCAAGCTGGAATTTTGCAGAACTGTGTGGTGTGCTTCAGTCATAGAATGACCGTCCATACATATCGTTGATTTCCTTCCGATCGTGCCTTTTCCACTTAGTCTCCCCTCGTGCCGCAATTGAGGAATACCAATCGGCTTAAGGTCAGGAACATAGTCAATACAGAACTCAATTACCTCCTCATTTCCATAGCCCTTGACGATGCTTCCTTCTGGCCTAGCACGGTTACGAACATATTTCTTTAATACTCCCATGAACCTCTCAAAGGGGAACATATTGTGTAGAAATACAGGACCGAGAATGGAAATCTCTTCGACTAGGTGGAGCAGGAGGTGCGTCATAATATCGAAGAAGGATGGTGGGAACACCAACTCGAAACTGACAAGGCATTGGACCACATCGTTCTGTAACCGTGGTAGATCTTCTGGATTGATTACCTTCTGAGAGATTGCATTGAGGAATGCACATAGCTTCACAATGGCTACTCGAACATTTTCCGGTAGGAGCTCCCTCAAAGCAATCGGAAGCAATTGCGTCATAATCACGTGGCAGTCGTGAGACTTCAGGTTTTGGAACTTTTTGTCCGCCATGTTTATTATTCCCTTTATATTCGACGAGAAGCCAGACGGGACCTTCATACTGCTTAGGCATTCAAAAAAATGACCTTCTCTTCTTTGGTAAGAGCGTAGCTGGCATGACCTTGAAACCATTCCGGATGCCGGTCATCTGGGTCTTTCAAAAGTTGCTGGTCCTGCCGTGCTTCCTTTGTATCATTTGTCTTCCCATACACGCCCAAGAAGCTTAGCAGGTTCACGCAAATATTCTTCGTAACATGCATCACGTCGATTGCAGAGCGGACATCTAGGACTTTCCAATATTCTAGCTCCCAAAATATAGATTTCTTCTTCCACATGGGTGCGTGCCCGTCAACTCCCCGCGGAACTGATTGTCCGCCAGGACCCTTTCCAAAGATGACTTTCAAATCCTTGACCATATCAAATATCTCAGCACCAGTACGTTCTGCAGGCTTCGGCCGGTGATCTGCCTTGCCGTTGAAATGCTTACCTTTCTTTCTTACGTTATGATTTCAGGGAAGAAATCGACGATGACCCAGGTACACGTTCTTCTTACAATTACCCAAACGTACACTTTCAGTCTCATGTAAGCAGTGCGTGCATGCATTGTATCCCTTATTTGTCTGTCCCGAAAGGTTACTGAGAGCAGGCCAATCGTTGATGGTTACAAAAAGCAACGCTCGTAGGTCAAATTCCTCTCCTTTGTGCTCATCCCAGACACGTACACCAGGTCTGCCCCACAACTGTAAAAGTTCATCAACTAATGGCCTTAGGTACACATCGATGTCGTTCCCGGGTTGCTTTGGACCTTGGATGAGCACTGGCATCATAATGCACTTCCGCTTCATGCACAACCAAGGAGGAAGGTTGTAGATGCATAGAGTCACGGGCCAGGTGCTATGGCTGGAGCTCTGCTCGCCAAAAGGATTCATGCCATCAGTACTTAGACCAAATCTTATGTTCCTTGCGTCAGCTGCAAAATCTTTGAACACTCTGTCGATCTTTCTCCATTGCGTTCCATCAGCGGTGTGTCTCAACTCCCCGTCGGACTTACGGTCCTCTTTGTGCCATCGCAGCGACTTGGCATGCTTTTTGTTCCTGAACAGACGTTTCAACCGTGGTATTATAGGAGCATACCACATCACCTTGGCGGGAACCCTCTTCCTGGGTTTCTAGCCCTCAACATCGTCACCAGGGTCATCGCCTCTGATCTTATAACGCAATGCAGTGCATACAGGGCATTCATTCAAATTCTCGTATTCACCGCGGTAGAGGATGCAGTCGTTAATGCATGCATGTATCTTCAGAACCTCTAAACCTAGAGGGCAGACAACCTTCTTTGCTTCGTACGTACTGGCGGGCAACTCGTTATTCTTCGGAAACATATTCTTCAACATTTTCAGCAAATTTTCAAATGATGAGTCAGCTACACCTTCCTGTGCCTTCCATTTTAGCAAATCCAGTGTGCAGCCCAGCTTTTTCAGACTATTATCGCATCCTGGATACAACGACTTTTTGTGATCCTCTAACATGCGATCCAAATTCTCCCTCTCCTTGTCAGTTTCGCAGCGTCTCCGTGCATCAGCAATGGTCCGACCAGGATCATCAGCGGGCTCATCATGTGCCTCTTCTTCACCTTCACCTAACCCTTCCCCACCTTCAGCATCATCCTCCATGAAAGTATCACCGAAATGATCATGATAGTTGTCATCGATATCATCCCCTTCTTCATCTTCTTCCATTCTAACCCCTCTTTCTCCATGCTTGGTCCAACAATTATAGCTTCGCATGAAACCGTGCCGAAGCAGGTGCATGTGAACGTCTCTTGAGGAGGAGTAACCCTTCTGATTCTTACAGACAGCACATGGACAGATAATAAAACTTCGCTGCTTGTTCGCATTTGCCACTACGAGGAAATCTTTCAAACCCGTAGTGAACTCGCCGGAGAGTCGGGGACCGTACATCCATTGCCGATTCATCTGCATTATTATTATATAAAGTATATAATTAACCATCATGCATTTGTTAAACTAACTAGCTAGAAATAATACAAATTAAACAATGAACTACACACATGCATATTTTATCAATGACACATGAAAGGTTCAAGTTGCTAACCGCGGTCGCAGAGGAAAAATAAATGAGAAAGCTCAAGTGTGGTTCGGACACTTCATATCATGTTTGTTTCATGCTCTCGGGCATTTCATCAAACACCTTGTGTGCATAGGAGGAACCAAAAGCAAACCCACCACCCCCCTTCTGAATTGTGGCTAAGTGAAGTGAGTTGAGTCCTATATATAGGGATGGGCCTTTAGTCCCGGTTGGCCTGGCCAACCGCGACTAAAGGCCTTCGGGCCAGCCTGAGGACCTTTAGTCCCGGTTGGCCAGGCCAACCGGGACTAAAGCCCCTCCCGTCCGCCAGCTGTCGACCGAGCGCGCTGGGCCCAGATAGTTGGTCGCGGGTCTCCTCCCGAACCGCGACTAAAGACCCCTTTTGTCGCGGTTCGATTATTTTAGGGACTAATGGGGGCGTATGGAAGCCTCTTTTTCTACTAGTGTGCAAGAAAAGATCTCCATCTCTTGAGAAACCAGAAAAATAGGACTGGCAAAATGAAACGCAGTTGCCAAGCCGGTCATGCACATTGGCATCACGCTTCTATCGGACGAAGAAAATAGCCAACGCCGCCATAGTTTTACCGAAACACGCAATGGAACCAGCATCTCATCTCATCAGAAAATACAAGATGTATTGATCAAATACTATATGTACAGTACCAGCATTAAGAGTCTGTGATGTCATGCCATGGTCATAAACTTAATTGCCTTATTTGTGTCCTCTGTTTCTCTTCTCCTCATATTTATGTTAATAGGTGAATGTTTATACCATGCCTTTTTGCATTAAAATGTAAACCACTATTTTCTGCAGCCAAGGTTGAGAAATCGATTAAACCAAACAACCATCAGAATTTGCAATGCATATGACATTCTCCCAAAAGTGCAAGATTGATTTGCAGTCGTCTGAAATGACTGTTGATGTTGCGTATTAATTCAGTTTATATAATAGTTTGCTAAGACCTGTTTTCACTTTTTAATTTAATTTCTCACATGTTTATATGTATTAAGATGCATATTTGTCAGTCTGCATAGTCCTAAATTATTTATTGATTTATCTTTCAGTATATTTTTACTTTTGCATATTGCTAACTTATTAAGAGGCCATATTACTTACCCTTGTTTACCGTTATTACCGTTTTACTGTAATAGGGCATTGCGGTCCACCGTGCACTGTCCACTTCATCATGTTTGAGGGTGCCATCAGATCTCCAGCCAATTGGTATACTCTTCCATATACTACTGATGTCCGCGGTTTGGCGACTTTAAAAAATATATGAAACTGCACTACTGTACTCTAAGCGTCTTCCTCTATACTTATATGGGTAATATATGTGAACATGTTTAATTGTTGGGATAAAAAAGTTTCATTTGATTGCAACCGCTTCTTCATCATGGAAAAAAACAGACCATATGTTACTTCAATCCACGTGGGGATTTTATTAATGCTATTGTAGTTTCGAATTGTCTACTTAAGTCTTGCGATGCTACCATCCAGTTTTACATTTGGCCAAAAATACGTCCATATAGTAGTACAATCTCCTCGAATGTAGGCTTCTGATGTTCCCCTATGGCCTACCATGGTAACTTTATTGTTACAAGCTATATGTACATCAAAGATTAGTCTCTCACCCTGATGACAACAAATCATGTTATCCTCTTTATATATGTACAAACTGAGTGCCTTTATTGAAAAAATATATACAAACTGAGTGCACGACATTTGAATTATATAGATAGCCATTATACATCCATACTACTTGATCTCTAAGTTTCAACTTTTTTAGGGATGCAGAAGGCACGCACGACATTTGAAAATTGCAAAAGGACGACCATTAAAACATCAAGTGTTAGTATAGTTTCGGTTTTGCGGACGGATGTGATGTTGCGGATGCGTCTGCTTGCATCAAAGTTTTTTAACCAAGTTATTTTTGTGTGCAGAAGCTAGATCTCAAGCTTTCAACATTGTCCAGTTTCATACGTAAATGCAGGCTTGCTTTTCTTAAAGAATAATATTTTTATAAGGTAGACTTAAGGCTTTCAACATTGTTCAGCTTCATGAATAAATTCAGGCTTGTTTTTCTTAAAGAATAATTTTGTTGCTTTCAAAATTGCTCGATTTATGCATAAATTCATGTAATAGATCAAAATTGAGACCAAAAAGGCCTTTGATGTTCTGGCCAACGATCACCCTATTGCATTGCTCCTGTGGTGTAGCAACTATTAGATCATGCTATTCATATCACCTTGATATTTCATTGTTCTGAAATATACAGATATAATCTTCATGTTATGTCGTATGCCTATGTATTTTTAGAAATACCTACCATTTTATTGTAAATATATATATATTTTAATACCTATCATTTTATTGTAAAAATGTGTATTTTTGGAAATAGTACCATTTTATTGTAAAAATGTACGGGCGCAGCAACGCGCGTCACTAATAATCTAGTGAGTGTGTTACAACCGTCAACCGATTGATCCTCCATACACTATCTAACGGTTCTAGGTGGCCGCCGTTGGTAGTAATCATTGGGACCATGTGATTTGGACGAGTGCAGATCTTTGCGCGCCGCTACATGGGAAAGCGTTGCTACGTATCTGCATAAGGTAGATCTCCCGTTAATAAATTATACTGTAGAATGATTGTTCTACGTTTTTCTGGTCAATTGTACGGTGTCACAATGGTGTCGGTTCAGAGCTCATATAGCCTCCAAACCCACATTCCAAAAATAAAGCACGCCATCATATCTTTCTCCCTCTTAAGAGGAGACCTCCAATTGTTCTCCTATTAATAGACGCTATGCTGGTCACCGGCAATTCTTCCACGCCGGAAGGAACGGCGGAGCCGTTGGAGGTTGGCCTGAAGAGTATCTTGGCTTCATTGGGATCAAATTTTGGTGAGGCCATGACAGCATGCATTCCCATTTGTTCTTGGTTTTGAATCTTCATTTTCTCCAGGAATCCTGTTATCTCTTATCTGACATTTCAGCTCAGCGATTAGAGGTATTTGCCAGGCACATGATATCTTGTGTAACTATGAACCATGTTGACAGCCAAAATGTATCAGAATCCTCATTATTAGTTCACTGTATCTTTCTTCAGGTCACTCGTTTCAAATGTTTGGTACATGTTTTCCGTTTTTTCTGCATTATTACTTTGACATCTGTGTTTTGGCATAATACCTAGTTTTTGTGTACAGAAAGCATAGCTCAATTAATGGCTCTTTAATCCACAAACTTTGCGATTAACATTTTCCTGAAGGGCATGGTTCTTGGAACCAGAATTTCGTTGATATTATGTGGCCTTCTTTCGCCTTTTCAAAAGCAGTTAGCTGGGCATTCCATATTCTTGGTAGCTACCATGTGCAGATTCATGGGAAGAACCAAATGACGTCATTCTTTAGTTTCTTACCATGCACCTTGTTTTACCTACTTTTACATTATGTTCTGCATCTGAGATTATTCCTTTGCCTTCAGGCTAAACGATACATGATTCTGTGAGAAGAAAATGCGAGCCATAAGATTATAATCCTAGTGGTAAGACCTTTTCCTTCTCTATTTTTTATGTCATCTTCATACCTTTATTTCTTTTTAAATTTCAACATAATTCATATTTGACTTCATTGTTATTATTCTCTGGTCGTCTGTACGATAATTAAAGCAAACTACTAGAATGGAGTCAGAGATAGTTACGCATAATACTCCCTCCGTCCCGAATTAGTTGACTCAGATTTGTCGTATCTAGACAAATCCAAGTCAACTAATTTGGGAATGAGGGAGTATATAACTTATTGCTTTTTTTGATATAACTGTGCTCTGCTCTAGCTTGTCCGCCACTGGTTTATGCTTTAGAAATAGAAGTTTATTATAATCCTGATCGTGAAGAATGTATAATTAATGTAGTCTTTATAAATAGTGATGAACTATGCGACTAAAATTGGGGCAGTACATATTACAAAAAATAAAACTGGTGTTGCTAAACGGTGCAGGCTGAACAGATGAATTAAGACTATTGTAAGGTGAATATACTAAAACTAGTAGTAATGGAGCCTTTCACCAAGCTGGCAGAGAATGAGACTGCTCAGTTACAGAGAGCAGTATTTGCCCAGTATATTATGATGAAGAAATTATTCATGGAGCTAGAAGAGGAAAGGGAGGCTTCATCAAGTGCTGCAAGCGCTGCCCTGTCAATGATTAGAAAACTTCAGAAAGAAAAGGAGGCAGAGAGAATGGAAGCATGTCAGTACAGAAGAATGGCTGAAGAAAGGATGAATCATAGTGACAAAGCCCTGGAAGTCGTGAAGGAAGTCATGCAGCACAAGGAACTGGAGATCTATTATCTCAGGAGCCAACTGCAGGTGTATAAACAAAGGTTACTGGGTGTTGGTATTGATGATTGTGATATTGCAGACGAGACGATAACAAAAAGTATACCTTTGTTTGGAAGCAGAGATGTAGAGAATCTTTGTTATACCATCAAAAGGAATTTCTCTCTTCCAACTTTTCAGTTGAGCAAACGTTTTGCTGAAATGGACATGAACAAAAACAACGGATCGGTTGCGTCAGCGAGGAGCAGGCTAGGTGTTTACATGCACAACTCTAGTGAAAATGAACTGGAACAAGTTTCCAGCGACCTGAAAGCCATAGGTTCCAAGGAAAGCTTAGCAGCAGATATGGACAGTACTGAAAAGCATGGGGAAGAACCAAAACCTCCAAGCAACAGTGGTACTGAACACTCTTGTCCATCCGAAGGGTCTTCTCGTTCTTCCCCCTTCTCAATGGCGGGGCATCACACAGATATATGCAGTCAAAGAGCAACACCGGTTGGCAAAGATGTCCAAGACACGCTACATCCTGATCCACTCGGGTCATTGCGTCCAGACCATGAAATGGATAACACTGCTGACACACTAAAGCATCCAGAACTAAGCAAGGCGCCGGCAGAATACTCATGTACTCCTACTAAACATAGCATCAGCACAAAGGAATCTGAAACGCCTCACACGGTTGCTCTAAGAGATAAAGGGTCCCATGTTCTTTCGAAGTTTTCAGCGACGCGAAAAGTTGGCTCCATGAATAACGTTGACAGACATGTCCGTGTAGCTGCGGCGAGTTCTACGCCACGAGCTGGAGTCGAGAGAACAAGATCAAGGCTGAAGCGTGTTCAGAGTGAAAAGATGATTGAGCTAAATGATCCTAAGAAGAACAAGGAGCAGATCATAATGCTCAAGGAGGTATACGAGCAGCTTAACATGATAGAAGCACACATGAGACCTTCCCCTTCACAGGAGACCCCTAGAAATGACCAGTCGTTGGATTCTGTTATGGAGGTACTTCTCTTCTTGGATTTAAAGTTTAATTTTTTTTACATTGCGTTGTACTGTACAAGTTTATCAGAAAACGTTGTATTATTCAGGTCTAGTTTTGGTCATAGACTGTTGAATTAGTTACATGAACCAAAAGGGTCCATCGTTATCTTGTAGGAAAATAAAAGGAGTGGTCTGTTGGCATTAAATCTAACAACTACTACCTCTGTAACTAAATATAAGATGTTTTTGCAGTTCAATTCTCAAAAAAAGAAGTTTTATATTTAGTTACAAAGGTATACTATTCTCAAAAAAAAACTATCAGCATAACTTTTGACATACTGTAAACTTCTGCACTGCTAAATGTGTAGAACGGCAAGTGATTCTAATGTATAGATGCAAAATATTCCAAATAAACAACATAAAACTGAAATTCTTTGAAAGTGCAGACATTGAGAGACTTCTGATTCTACACAATGGTGATCATTATCTTGTTGTGTATGATGTTGCCTTTTTATTCTACACACTTTTTTTGAAAAGGAGGATAACCCCCGGCCTCTGCATCAGAACGATGCATGCAGCCATTTATTTATTCTACACACTAGTAGTCATTATATTTTCCGTGTATAAAGTTTCCTTATCTTAATCTACACACTGGTGACCATCACATTTTCGCGTACAAATTTGCCTTCTCTAACCATGAATACATTCACAGGCGGCTCTGTCCTTCTCCATATAGTCCAGCAATTCAAGTTCTGCTGTAGCTTGAAGGTATAAGCCTAAAAGGTCATTGTGCCTGCTTGCTTTTCAAGATCGTCTTGGAACAAAGACAATTTTTGGTATTTAGGTGTCTGAAATTCTCCGTCACATCAAACAGAGGTGTAATTTGAAGAAGTTCAGCACAAATTTGATTCATAACATTTGTATATAACGCTCCCTGAAATGTGTGCAGTCGTCACCAGCAACTCATTTTTCAAGAAATGTGGGCATGAGTCCTGCTGACCTGATGCCCACTCTTAACATCCGGGGGTATTAGACATTTCATCTTTTTAGGATTCTTGGATTGAACCAGGCTGCATGCCTGCATCCCAAGCAACTAGCAGCCTCTGGTCGTGGTCTGGCGCAAGAGAGTTGTAGAACTTCTATATCTTATGATAACTAGTATTGATGACGGTGAAATGCAAAGAAATTCATGTTTACAAGAACCCAAAAGGCCAAGATGCACGTGATAGTATCTCAAGGTATGCTAAAAGTAGTGCCCAATGAATTGATATGATAGCAGCAGCGTTTCCGAAGGAACCAGCCCGAATCTTCTATGTGCATTATAGAATGCTGGAATGTGTACCTTGGCAGGAACATCAAAGCTTTGGTACTTATGTTTCATCGAGGAAGTTTCTCATTCCTTTTTCACAATGCCTCTTGACCTCAGTAAGAGAAAAAGATGCAGGCGAAACTAGATCTTATAGGAATGAAGATGTTTAGTCTTTTGTCATTTGATCAAGCTCTTCCTTGAGTTCTTTTTTCTATTTTAAAACGCAGTTGGTTCTTGACTTGTACGTTCCAAGATCGTCTTTTTGATGATTTAGGTCGAATTGCATTCTCATGTACAATTTCTCATAATTGCAGTACGAAAGCAACTAAAAAGCCATAGCCAAAGTTTTTTGAGCAATCACGGGACCGGGGGGGGGGGGGGGTGGAGATCCCCACCTGAATATATTACTCAAAGGTGCCCAAGGGCAAGTTGCAGGTTACTTAGACATTACAGCGAGAGGAGAGGTACATGCGCCAAGACATGACAGCCTCCTTACTAACATGGTCCTTAAATGTAAAGGCCCAAAGCATAAAATCGGAGATAATGTTCCGAATAGAACCTAGAGGGGAGTGTATCTCGTTACGGAAAACATGAGCATTTCTGGAGTCCCAGAGCTTCCACAGGATGGCGAGGGCGACGGTAGGCCACATGGTGATGTCGAGGCCAACCGAAGTAGGAGTATCCCAGATGTGGTCGATGGAGTGAAGGGCCTGAAGACCCAAGAGGGACCGGACCTAAGCCGCGCATGGGCAGAGGAGGGCGAGGTGCGTCGCGTCCTCAAAAGATAAGTTGCAGTGAGGGCAAGACGACACCAAGGTGATGGTCTTGTGATGTAAGTTCGCCATCGTGCTTAGCCTGTCACGACAGAGAAGCCAGCCGAAGATCTTAACCTTGATAGGTGCGTTTGAGCCCAGATGTACCCAGCAGCGAGATCAAGCTCATGGTCGGAGGAGAGCAATGAGTAGGCGCACCTCGAGGTAAACGAGGAACAGTAGGTGAGGAGCCTGTCGTCGGGCGCACCGCTTATGGTAACATCCTGCAACAAAGACAAAACAGACGCAAGCTAGGCAGAAGCCACGTTGGTTAGGAGGTTCCGCAGGTTAGCGAGTAAACCATTATGCATGACATGAGATACCAGGACAGAGGGTGAAGTGGAGTGAGAGAAGAGGTGGGGGTAGTTTTCTATGAGCGGAGTCGATAGAAGCCAAGCATCGAGCCAGAAGAAGGTGGAAATGCCATTGTTAGTAAGGACGAAGGAAATTTTACGAAGTTGGCATAGCTGATGGTTAATGATTTTCCAGAGCTAGTGGGGGCTTTGGGGTTTAAGCGTGAAGTCGAGAGAGTAGTGTTAGAAAAACCAGTTGACCCAAGGCAGGTCAGGTTTTTGGAGAAATTTGAAAGAGAATTTCATGAGGAGGCAACTGTTTTGGAGAGTCAAAATTTTGATACCAAGGCCGCCAGCCATCTTGGGTGCGCACACATTTTTTCAGGCGATAAGGCATTTTGCCCCGGAGCAATTTTCGTCAGCCGCCCAGAAGAAGGATCTACGGATAGCGTCTAACCCTTTGATAATCTTCTCGGGTATTCTAAAGACGGACATAAAGTGAGTGGCGAGGGCGTCTAGAGTGGAGGAGATTAGTGTAAGTCTGGCTCCTCGAGAGAGAAGTTTTGCCGCCCAACCAAAACCAGAGAGGTATTTTAGGAAGCGTAGAATGACGAGTTCAAAAGCAGAGGACGGGAGGCGCGTGTGAGAGAGAGGGATACCTAGATAAATCTGTGGGAAGGAGGAGAGGTCACAACCAAAGGTTTGGGTGATGCTAAGGCTGGTTGTGGGGGTTCGTGTTGATGGGCACAAAGGTAGTTTTTGGAAAGTTGATAGAGAGGCCGGTAGCAAGGGAAAACTTGTCAAGGATGCCTTGAGTTTGGTCACGGCATGGCTAGAAGCATGTGCAATGATTAGGGTGTCGTCAACATACTGGCGCACATTCGGGGGTCTGTCATTGTAGATCGGGTGGCAGAATTGGTCAGGCGAGAAAGACTGGATGATTAAGCGTTGAAGCAGGTTTGTGATGGTAATAAAGAGATAGGGTGAAAGAGGGTCACCCTGCCGTAGACCATTCTTATAGTTGATCCAATGACCCGCGTCCCATTTAGCAGCACTGCTGTCTTGCTAGAGATAGGCAGAGTTCGGATCCAGCTTGCAGTGGTAGGCGAAAAACCTCTAGAGAGGAGAATGAGGAGGGACCCCCAACAAATAGAGTCAAAGGCTTGGCGCAAGTCAAGTTTGAAAACCATAGTGGGCGCCTTTCGAATGTGGAAGGCGCTAAGGATATTGGCTATGTAGATGAAGTTCTCAGCAATGCATCTCTCAGATTTGAAGCCAGTTTGGTCTCCATGGACAAGAAGAGGAATTAGTGGTTTTATCCTGTTGGTAATAACCTTAGCGACCGCCTTGGGGTGCAGTTCTGCAGGGATATAGGTCTGAAGTCATCAGGCAATCTAGCTGAGTCTTTTTTTGGAAGCAGAATCATGTGTGCTCTTGATACGTCTCCAACGTACCTATAATTTATGGAGTATTCATGCTATTATTTTATCATTCTTAGATGTTTTACAATCATTTTATAGCGACTTCATATCATTTTTGGGACTAACCTATTGACCCAGTGCCCAGTGCCAGTTGCTGTTTTTTGCTTGTTTTTTACATCGCATGAAATCAATATCAAACAGAGTCCAAACACCGCGAAACTTGCTGGAGATTTTTTATGGACCAGAACACCCAAGTTGGGCCAGAGCAGCACCTGGGGTGGTGCCCTGGGGGGGGGGGTGCCCCAAGGGGGGCACAACCCACCAGGACCGCCTGGGGGCCTAGGCGCGCCCAGGTGGGTTGTGCCCACCTCGGTGGCCTCCCGCACCCCCTCTTTACCCTATAAATTCACAAATATTCCAAAACCCTTCGGGGTTAACCTAGATCAGAAGTTCCACCGCCGCAGGCCTCTATAGCCACCGAAAACCAATCTAGACCCTGTTCCGGCACCCTGCCGGAGGGGGAATCATCTCTGGTGGCCATCTTCATTATCTCGGCGGCCACCACGATGAGGAGGGAGTAGTCCACCCTCGGGGCTAAGGGTTTGTACCAGTAGCTATGTGTTTAATCTCTCTCTCTCTCTCTCGTGATCTATATCATGGGCTTTGTTAATATAGATGGATCATATGGTGTTTCTCCCCTCTATACTCATGTTGTGATGAATTGAATCTTTACCCTTCGAAGTTTTGTCTTGTCGGATTGAATATTCAGATATGAGAACACATAATGTATGTTATGGCACTCAACTTGCGGATTCCCGAGGTGACATTGGGGTAATCTATGCATAGGGGTTGATGCACATTTTTATTATCTTTTCTCCGATAGAAACTTTGTGGTCTCTTTGTAGCTCTTTGTGTGGATTGAATATTATGATCATGAAGTTGTTTGATGCATATCGTAGAATTAACTCACGGAGACTCGTGGTGACAATGGAGTATCTAGGTGACATTAGAGTTGGCTGATGTGTGTCATATGGTGTTACTTTAGTACGAACTCTTGATTAGATCGATCGGAAAGAATAGCTTGCGTTATTTTAGTACGAACTCTTGGATAGATTGATCGGAAAGAATAGTTTGAGGTGGTTTCGTACCCTACAAACAATTTCTATCTTTTGTTCTCCGCTAATATGAACTCGGGAGTGATTCTGTATTGCACTTTGAGGAATAATCATATGATCCAACTATGTTAGCATTGTTGAGAGGTTGCACTAGCGAATGTACGGACCCTAGGCCTTGTTTTCAAGCATTGCAATACTGTTTTTGTGCCCGTTTACTATTTGCTACCTTGCTGTTTTTATTTATTCATATTATAAAAATATATTTCTACCATCAATATTACACTTTTATCATCATCTCTTCGCCGAACTAGTGCACCTATACAATTTGCCATTGTATTGGGTGTGTTGGGGACACAAGAGATTTCTTGTATTTGGTTGCAGGGTCGTTTGAGAGAGACTATCTTCATCCTATGCCTCCCATGGATTGATAAACCTTAGGTCATCCACTTGAGGGAAAATTCCTACTGTCCTACAAAACTCTGCGCTTGGAGGCCCAACACGAGTGTATAAAAATAAAGTTGCGTAGTAGACATCAAGCTCTTTTCTGGCGCCGTTGCCGGGGAGGTGAGTGCATGAAGGTATATCTTTAGATCTTGCAATTGAATCTTTTAGTTTCTTGTTTTATCACTAGTTTGGTTTATAAAAGAAAAGTACATAAAAAATGGAATTGAGGTTTCATCATATTATTGATCATCTTTATAATATCTTTCTTGAAAATGATGGATCGAAAAATTGTGCTCAATTGTTAGAAGAAGAAGTCAATAAATGTTTGGCACAAAATATTTAAATGATGAGCATGATTGTAATTTTTTTAGTATGAACTCTTTGAATATCCATGATGCTAATGATATGCAAAGCTACAAGCTTGGGGATGCTATATTTGATTAAGATGATATTTTTACTCCCCCAAGTTTTGATGAGAAAATTTATTATGATGAAAGCATGCCTCCTATTTATGATGATTATGGTGATGATATGTATGCTATATTTAATAATGATAACCATGAAACTTGTCATCATGATTTTAATTTTGAAACCCATGATAGTTATTTTGTTGAGTTTGCTCCCACTACTATTCATGAGAATAAATTTGCTTATGTGGAGAGTGAGAAAATTTCTATGCTTATGTATCATGAAAAGAATGCTTTATGTGATAGTTATATTGTTGAATTCATTCATGATGCTACTGAAAATTATTATGAGGGAGGAACTTATGCTTGTAGGAATTGCAATAATGTTAAGTTTCCTCTCTATGTGTTGAAAATCTTGTAGTTATGCATGTTTTGCCTTCCTATGTTAGTTGATTCTTGTTCCCATAAGTTGTTTGATCACAAAATCCCTATGCATAAGAAGTGGTTTAGGCTTAAATGTGCTTGTAATATGCTTCATGATGCTCTCTTTATGTTTCAATTCTTATCCTTTACGCGAGCATCATTGAACTCATCATGCCTAGCTAAAAGGCATTAAAGAAAAGCGCTTGTTGGGAGACAACCCAACACTTTTACTTAATTTTTTTGTGTGTTCACATGATTATTCTACTGTATTGATCATGTTTTATTGCTTTTGTTTCAATAAAGTGCCAATTAAAGCCTTTGGGATCATGTTGGGTGATAGTTGATTTGATCTTGCTGAAAAACAGAAACTTTTGCGCTCACGAAAATAATTCTCATTTTTAACAAAAGAGTGCTTTTAAGTTGATTATTTTTGCAGAAGATTAATATACAAATTTCTCACGTGGTCCCAATTGTTTCATAATTTTTGGAGTACTATAAGTATGATTTGAGTACAGATTATTACAGACTATTATGTTTTTGACAGATTCTGTTTTCAATGCATAGTTTGCTTGTTTCCTAGTTTCTATGGCTTATATTGCTCAATATAATTTGTGGAAATGATATACTACAGTAGGCATTGTGTGAGAACAATTATAAATCTTTTCTTTGACAGTACCAAAGTGAAATGGTTTGCTCTTTATCGTACTAACCTATCTCACGAAGTTCCGTTAAGTTTTGTGTGATTGAAGTTTTCATGTTTTGGGTGAGATGTCGATATGAGGAGAATAAGGAGTGACAAGACCCTAAGCTTGGCGATTCCCAAGGCACCCCAAATTAATATTCAAGGAAGATCCAAGCAACTAAGCTTGGGGATGCCCCAGAAGGCATCCCCTCTTTCGTCTCCAACATCATCGGTAACCTTACGTGAAGCTATGTTTTCATTCGTCACATGATATGTGTTCTGCTTGGAGCTTCATTTTATTTTGTTAGAATTTGATTTCTGTTATTTAGAATAATGTTTTGCATCTTTTATTTCAATAAAAATGTCAAGTATGGCCTTTGCCATGCTTATCTTGCAAGTCTACATGTTGCTATTTGAAAACAGAAAGTTTATCGATGTTGCAAAACTTCCCTAGAAAAGTCAGAATGTGATAAAATGCTTAAACTTTTTGCAAAATAATCTATGATAATTTTCTAAAGTGTGGTAATTTTTTCAGAATTTTTTTAGTTAGGAAAGTATGATGAATATTGCATTCTTTATAGAATGTACTGTTTTGGCAGATTGCTATTATGTTTGCATATGTTTGCTTGTTTAATGATTCTATTTGAGGATAGGAGTATTAAATATGCAGAGGCATTTAGTATGCAATGTTAAATATATTTTTTAGTGATTTGCTACAGTAGAGAATGATAATGTTTTTGCATTGGTTTATACTAACTTATCTCACGAGTTCTTGTTGAGTTTTGTGTGGATGAAGCTTTTGAGATTTAGGAAAACCGTGATACGAGAGGAATTAAGGAGACACAAAAGCTCAAGATTGGGGATGCCCAAGGCACCCCAATATAATATTTCAAGAAGTCTCAAGCATCTAAGCTTGGGGATGCCCCGGTAGGCATCCCACCTTTCTTCATCAACAATTATCGGTTAGTATCGGTTGAGCCTAAATTTTTGCTTCTTCACATGAGTTATGATATCCTTAAAAGGTCATTTTATTTTGTTTTGCTTGCTATTTTAATAAAATACTTAGATCGGAAACTTTTTAAATAAAATAGAGTCCTAAAATAGTTGCCAAGGAGGCTAAGTAAGCGGCATTCACATCCCGTCAACGAAGCTCTTTTCTTTGGAATTGCTCTTGTGCTTCACTTATATCCTATGAGTAAATTGTTGAATAAATTGAATGTCATGAAGTTGAAATCATATCATGCCTAGTGGTAGCTTCACATTGAGTTTAGAAAATGAAATCTTTTGAGGCTTGACAATGACAATTTTGGTCATACAAGCAATTCACAAATAATTAGTATAAGGAAGAGAACTTTCACATGCAAATACACTATCTTAGAAATCTTTTGTGATTGTGAGCCCCCATCAAAATATTATATGCCAAAAATGTTAACGTATTTTTTGGTAGTTTCTCTCTCTTTTCTCTTTTCCCTTTTTCTTTCTTCTTTTTTATTTTCTTTTTTCTCTTCTCTGGGCTTACCTCAAGCCCTTAAGACAGTGCTCTTTTTTACTTTTTAAATTAATAAAAGTTGCAGTGGGGTTTTACCCTACTGTTTATAGTAAAAAAAAGGAAGACAACGTAATGGTTTATGTTTGTTCATATTCACATAGAAGTTATATTGTCATAGATCTTTCAACATGTGGTGCTTGCCCCCCATCTTTGCTAGCCAAAAATTCCGCACCAAGTAGAGATACTACTTGTGCATCCAAAAACCATTAAACCCAAATCTTATTTTTAAGAGTCCACCATACCTACCTAAGGATTGAGCAAGATCCTTCAAGTAAGTTGTCATCGGTGCAATAAGGCAATAAAAATTGCTTCTAAAAGTGTTAGATCATTTAGTGTAAGAGAAAATTGAGCGTTGTACGAACTTGTGATGGCAAAGAATAAAAGCGATAGACTGCATAATAAAGGTTGGTATCATAAGGGGCAATATAACGTGACGTTCTTTTGCACTAAAGGGTTGAGCATAGAAACAAATAAGCACATGGCAACCTCTGCTTCTGTCACACCCAATATGCGATACTATCCTAAAGGAACTCGAAGGTCTCACCAAGGATAGAACCGCATATTGACACGCTTTTGCAAGGTGGATATCATTACATCAACATTACATAATATATGAGGATACATACAAGGCATACAAATGCCGCAAGAATACATCAATACATCATACATAAGATCAACATCCGACTATGGATGAATCACAAACAGGAACTCAAGCGACATCCACCCTGCTAGCCCAGGCTGCCGACCTGGAACCTATCCCCTGGTCGAAGAAGAAGCAGAAGAAGAAGTCCAAAACAAGTAACATCGCTCTCGCGTCATGATCATCGCAAAACCTGTACCTGCAACTGGTGTTGTAGTAATCTGTGAGCCACGAGGACTCAGCAATCCCATTACCATGGGTATCAAGACTAGCAAATCTTAAAGGGTAAGGAAGGGGGTAAAGTGGTGAGGTTGCAGCAGCGACTAAGCAAGTATGGTGGCTAACATACGCAAATAAGAGCGAGAAGAGGAGCAATGGAACGGTCGTCAACTAGTAATGATCAAGAAGTGATCCTGAACTCCTACTTACGTCAAACATAACCCATAAACCGTGTTCACTTCCCGGACTCCGCCGAGAAGAGACCATCACGGCTACACACGCGGTTGATGCGTTTTAATTAAGTCAAGTGTCAAGTTCTCTACAACCGGACATTAACAAATTCCCATCTACCACATAACCGCGGGCACGGCTTCCGAAAGATAATACCCTGCAGGGGTGTCCCAACTTAGCCCATTATAAGCTCTCACGGTCAA
Source organism: Aegilops tauschii subsp. strangulata (assembly GCF_002575655.3). NCBI lineage: Eukaryota > Viridiplantae > Streptophyta > Magnoliopsida > Poales > Poaceae > Aegilops > Aegilops tauschii. The sequence continues at coordinate 297,954,140 of NC_053041.3, read as the reverse complement.
TGAAGGATATTCCTTCTCCCGGGAAGACCCGATCAGTCTCGGAATCCCGGTTTACAAGACATTTCGACAATGGTAAAACAAGACCAGCAAAGCCGCCCGATGTGTCGACAATCCCGATAGGAGTCGCACGTATCTCGTTCTCAGGACACACCGGATGAGCTAAGCGTACAGGTACCGACGTAACCCAAGTTGCCAAGGGATGGTCCCGCACGGTGCTCTAGTTTGGACCAACACTTAGACAAGCACTGGCCGGGGGGGGGGGGGTAAAATAAAGATGACCATCGGGATGCGCGACTCCCAAGGGAAAAAGGCTAGGTGAGGCAAATGTAAAACCAAGGTTGGGCCTTGCTGGAAGAGTTTTATTCAAAGCGAACTGTCAAGGGGGTCCCATAAATCACCCAACCGCGTAAGGGACGCAAAATCAAGGAACATAACACCGGTATGACGGAAACTAGGGCGGCCAGAGTGGAACAAAACACCAGGCATAAGGCCGAGCCTTCCACCCTTTACCAAGTATATAGATGCATTAATTAAATAAGAGATATTGTGATATCCCAACATAACATAATCCAACAAGGAGCAATCTTCATCTTCATGTGCAACTAGCAACGCTATAAGAGGGGCTGAGCAAAGCGGTAACATAGCCAAGCAATGGTTTGCTAGGAAGGGTGACAAAGGTTAGTCGATCATGGCAATTTGGGAGGCTTGATAAGCAAGTGATAGGTAGCGCAGCATAGCGATAGAACGAAGCAACTAGCATAGCAATGATAGTAATGAGATCCAAGGTGACGGTCATCTTGCCTGAAATCCCGCACGGAAGGAGAACGAATCCATGAAAAAGATGAAGCCACGAAGACGAACCAAGCGTAGACGAACAAATCCTCACGATCGCAATGAAACGGGATCTATCGAGAAGAAGCACACTACATGGTAAACACACCACACATGAACAAGGCATGATGCTCAAACAAGTATGAAGCATGACAAGGCTACATGAATCTACTCATGACAAGAGATGATGCATACAAGAGCAACACATCAAAGCAAGTTTAAATGAGGTCGGAAACAGCATATAACAATTCCGGTAAGTCCTCATATGCAAATTTCAAAATTGGTCCAGATCTTAATAAACCTTATGTTCAAGTTGGTAAACAGCAAGTTAAAATGCACCAAAATGATCTACACAAAATTCTAGTCAAGTTACATATAAAGTTCATTTAGTTCGGAGCTACGGCCTAGAAGATATGAGCAAAATAAGTTAAACATGACATTGATGCAAAATGCATTCAAACATCAAGCAAACACATTCAAAACATGGATCCAATAAGGTAACATGAAACTACATGCAAAACTAAGAAAGTTTCATATAGAGCATGCTCAAAATGGAGCAACGGTGCAACACATACACTCCAAACAAGATATAACAACAATCTGTCCAAAACAGCAACTACGCATATTGCAAGCATCATGAAAATATGCTACAGCACCTCAACATGAAAGCACAAGGCATGGGCATGATGTACAGGTAAAGCATGACAAAACATGAACAATGAGCTATCTCCAGAAATCACTAGAACATGCTCAAAAGGACATGGCAAGATTTCAAATAATAACAGATTCACAGACTTGGCAGAATTCCAGGACATGACAGAAATAATATCAGGTTGCAATGTTTAGAGCTATCCAAAAACATGCTACAGGAACAGATCAAAGCAAAAAAAGGCGTGGCATGAATCTACTAATTTCATAGAACAAAAGTTCCTTACTGATCACGAGCCAAAAAGGCACAGAAGATATGATGGAACCCATGTAAACATAACAAGTTTCATAAACAGATTCAGACGGTGAAAATAACAGTTCATGGCAGAAACAACGATAAGTAGGCATGTTGGTGACCTTGAACCACTCAACACAGAGCATTTCATGGAATTTGAAGTCAAGCAACAGTAAGATGGCATAAATATGAAGCTAATCATGGAAATATCATGGTCATAGGATGCATGGATCACTAGCAAAACACATGGCAATAACGAACTTCATGTTAATAGGCTGACAGCAACATTATTTAGCAATATGAGAGCAAGTTTATCACAAGCTACATCACGCTATAAAAGCAACCAAGGGAATGGATGAATAGATCATAACATGTATAACAAAACATACTTAGTGAACATCTCCAGATCATGCATAGCATGACTTGTAGAAGCAAGTTTTCATGGCATCACAATGTTACAGCTACAGACAGCAGAAATGACCAAGTCACAGAAATCAGCAACATCAGGGAGGCTACTTTGCATGCTTGTGCTAGTCACCACATAGACCAAAAAAAACAAGACAAGCACCATTGTAAATATGACATGATGTAGTCCAAAACACATGTAGAGCTCATGCTCATAGGATGCACACAAAAAATGCAATGAAAAAGACAAATCACCAAGTTCTGATAACAGACAGCAGATAACATCATATAGCACTCTTGCAACGATGGTTAGGGAATCAAGATGGACTCAAACAAGCATGGCTCCATGGAACAACATGAAAAGCATCTCTCAATGAACATTTTGACATATTATGCACGCAAAACGGAGCAGTATGAAAGAAGTTATGGTATGATGAACAAGGGAACATAATGCAAAAATTCAGGGACTTCGAAGAATTTTAGACCTCGCGGGAAAACTGGATCTCGGGATTCCGGGATGGAGATGTACGGGACGGGTGCACCGTTTGGATGGGGAACCCAGTGGATCTGGTCCCACTTGACCAGATCTGGCCGGCGCGGGCTCCGGCGAGGCGGGGTCGGCGGCGACCGGCGGCGAGGTGCGCGGGGCAGCCCCGACGGGGCGGTGGGGTCGCCGGCGAACAGTGGCGGCCTGAGGCGGCGGGGTCGGCGGTGAAGGGCGGTGGAGGCGCGCCGGCGGAAGGAGCGGGACGGCGCCGGCGGAGACCGGCGGCGAGGCGCGGCGACGCGGGGCGCGGGCGAGCGGGAGGACGAGGGGCGGCGGCGCGGGCGGATCGGGCCGGGCGGGCCCCGCCTGGGCCCCGGCGGGCCGCGGGAGGCGACGCGGCGGCGGCGGATAGGGCGGACGGTGGCGGCGGATAGGGCGGACGGTGGCGGCGGACATGTCCGTCGGGGGGGGGGGCAGTCCGGCGGCGCGAGGGGAAGAAGTGTAGGGTTTTCATCCGCGAATTTGGAGGGGGAGGCACCTATTTATAGGTAGGAGGAGCTAGGAGAGTCCAAATGAGGTGCGGTTTTTGCCCACACGATCGTAATCGAACGACCGAGAGCATGGAGGTGGTTTTGCTGGGTTAGTGGGCTGTGGTGGAGGGGTGCTGGGCTTTAAAGAGAGAGGGGTTTCGGGCTACGCGGTTAACCATTGAGGCATCAAACGACCTTCAAATGGAAAGAAATTTGACGGGCGGTCTACCGGTGATATACCAAGGCCACACGGCAAATCTCGACCCATTCCGAGAACGTTTTTCTCCCGCTCACGAAACAAGGTCTGAGGGGGGCGACGGCGCGAGTGGGAGTGTCGGATCGCGAAACGGACAACGCGGAAAAAGGACCGAATGCATGTTTTGGAAAGCATGCAGATGAAATGCAGATGATGACATGGCAAAATGCAACACGCAATCAAATGACATGGCAACAACGACGCATAACTGGAAGACACCTGGCGCATCGGATCCGGGGCGTTACAACACTCCTCCACTAACAAGAGATCTCGTCCCGAGATCTTAGGACCGAGACGGAAGGAAAAAGGGATGAGGTGAAACAAGAGCGAAGAGAGACGATGAACAAAGTTAAGAACACTCGAGTAGGAAAGAGGAATGTTGAATGAGACAAGAAGCAAAAGCTCAAGGAATAAGACTGAATTTGAAACCACTCCGGTTAGGACAAGATATAAAAAGAATAATAACGAAGGAATTTATGCAGCACTCTGGCTGAACAAGGAAAGAATAGAACATGAACTTGAGAAATGGAACGATACTTGACTTGAGGAACAACACAAAACCTCCGGAAGACTTGAAAGAGTGGAATGAGAATAACGGGGAAGAAGATGACAACTTCTACCATGAATGAAATAGAGAGCATCCTTAGAAGGAGACATTGATCGGAGTTGTTGGAAATTCAACAACAAAAGAATAAGCTTGTTGTGGACTTATGGATAACATCTCAAAATTATGAGGTGGTAACCTACCACAAGCGGAAAAGATTGAATAGCTGAGGAGAACGAAGAAATGAAAACTCCACTTCAAAAGAATACGGAGAATTAATTGCACTTTGAGATGCAAGAAGAAGAGATACTTGAGGTCCTCCAAAAGAATCTTGATGAACACTTGAAGAATGAATTAAATCCTTACGAACCACCATGAAAAACTCCGGTAACTGAAAGATGACGAGATAAAATTGAAGGATGAAAGGGATAAGGTTAAAGCCTTGTGATGATTTGGATGGAGCTTCGCGATGAAATCGGCGAGAAGCTTGGAACTCCGGAAAAGAAAAATGAAAACACTTTGAATCGAGAATGTGATAAGATGAACAATCTCCGAAAAGAAGAGATAAAACCACTTGAAGAAAGAAGAATAAGGATTACGTTATGCTTATCCTCAACCAATTAAATTGATGAGAAATAATGGATTTGCATACTACTTATTCTCGTTGGAAAGATTAAGGGGGGATATAGCGCAAAACTTGAGAAAGTCTTCGTGAACCACCGGTAGGGCTGGAAAGAACGAATGAATTGATATGATAACAACAGAAAGAATCTTGAATGAGCCACCGTAGGAATTGAAACGAATGACGAAAAGAGAATGAATCACCGGAAAGAATTAGAAAAGCACGAAGATACTTGAGGGAATCTAGAGACAAGAGAACGAAGAGATCGCAAACTGATTAAAGAGCAAAACACCGGAAGAATATGGAGACGAACGAAAAGGCATGAATATAGAATAATCGGAGAACGGATTTGAAAACTTAGAACGAAGAAATATTCTGAAATGGAGGCCTCCGGATAATTGAGACGGAAAACAACTCCTGAAATACTCTGGATGGGTGAAAAGAATTGCACGACTAGCAAGAACTTGAGAGGATAACATCAAGCTAGCGCCACGAATCTTCGGGAGAATGGACAAGATTTAGGGAAAAATCTACTTCAGTCTTCAAATGTTGAGAATGACGACGAAAAACAACACCAAAATTGATGAGATACTCCGGGAGAATGAAAAGAGGAAAAGGTTGACCCAACAATGAAAATATTTTGAAATCGATCTTGGAAAGGCATCTGACTGATGAAATTCATTCTTACGTCAACTTCGAAAAGAATTTGAGAATAACTCCGGGAAAATTAGAAGAGTCAGGTAAGATCCTGGGAAAAACCTATGGGTTAGGGCCCACTAAAAAGAAACACCGTAGGAAAGGATTGTCGAATGAGAAATGATGCACCAGAATGAATGAAAGATTTGAATGAGGTGACAACCTCGAATTAGATGGATGCAAACACGAATCTTCTGAGATGTCTTCAACACTCTGGAAGGATAAACTGGCGAGAGGCGAACGAGCAAGGAAAACACTAGATCCAAGGGAAAGAATATGATCAACCCGAAAAAACTTGAATTGGATCCACCGGAAAAGGAAATGAGACGAACAATGATTAACAAGGTGTCAGGACCCCGATTCCAAATCACATCGATCTAGCCGGTAACACCTCATATCAGTTTGCGGCCTCACGCACGGTATTCCCACGGGTGTCGCCTTACCATGGCCCGGGACCGTTTGTGCCTTTTGGCTCACGTATATGATAGTGTCGCTAGCATCCATATGACAGAGAACCCGGGCCGACATGACTAGTCGTGAACCCAAAGTGGCACTAACTTACGGGGACAGGCATACATGAATCAACATCGAGCATGTCGGTCAGCAGCGTGTGAATCCGGGCTCTAGCACTGGGCTAACAGGACTCCGGGAACCCGGGATGTAGCAGGCTAGGCAGGACTCCGGATGTCACCGCGTGACATTTCCCCGAAGGGACAGACACAGGAATGAAGTGAATCACATGCCGGCCAGTCAAGTGTTCTGGAGCAGTAGTGCTGGGCTAGCAGGACTCCGGTGAACCGGGCTGTAGCGGACTACCATGGCTCATGGAAGCACAAGACTACATTTCCCCATAAGAGAGGCTACCAAGGATAAACAACTAGGTTGTCGGATCCCACACATACCAAGCATTTCAATCATACACACAATATGCTCGATATGTGCAAATACAACATGGCATCACAACAAGACTCTACGACTCAGAGTATTTATTCATTAGGATCCGAAGAGCCAGATATTACAAACATGGGTCTCATGACCCAACATTCAGAGCATACAAGTCAAGCACATGCAGAAGCTCAACATGTCTAAGTACAGACATCTACAAATGAAAAAGGCTGAGAAGCCTGACTATCTACCAGATCCTACCGAGGGCACAAGTTCGTAGCTGAGGTATCAAGCTAAACGTCGAAGTCCGCACGAAACTACTAGCGAGACCGCGTCTCTCTGCAAAACATAAAATAGGCAAACGTGAGTACAAATGTACCCAGCAAGATTTACATCAGAACTAGCTACATATGCATCAGTATCAACAAAGGGGGTGGTGGAGTTTAACTGCAGCAAGCCAGCTTTGGATCGGTGGCTATCCTGAACTACGACTGCAAGTAACTCTTTTGAGGTGGCGCACACGAGTCCACATATTCACCATGCAATACACCACTATGGATCTGCTTCCGTCTCCCTACGAGAACGCCATCCATAGCACTCACGCTTATCTTGCGTATTTTAGAGTATCCACTTTCACTTGTCTATGAACTGTACAGGGAACCCAGAAGTCCTTCACCGCGGACACGGCTATTCGAATAGATGATGTTAACCCGGCAGGGGTGTACTTCTTCACACACGCTCTCGCCACTTACCACCATGTACACGTCGTGTATCTCGGCAACCTTCAAGCGGAAGCCTGGCGAGGGAGTCGGCCACGACCTGACTAACCACACAAGTCTCTAGTCCAGGTTTATCGCCTATTCGGGTTCCATCCGCAAGGAGATCCGGCCGGGGTGTCGCTCACGGCCCCAAATGATGTGTGCAGGGTTCCCAAGCCCACCATCCGGGTGCCACTTGGTACACCGGGCCACTGTGCCTAGTCTGTCCCAAGCCCACCTGTACCGGCTGCCACTTAGTAGACTACTAGCACTACCTACAAACACCAGAAACTAGTTGCAACTCCTGGACAGAGATCATGTTGATTAATAAGTCGAGAGGGGTCGAGTTACCGGAACCCTGTGTGGTAGTAACTGTTCATGGATCACAAACACAGAACTCAGTTCCAGAGGACGGTTGCAATGAGACAACCCACCATGTACTCCTACATGGCCTCTCACCGCTACCTTTACCAAATCGTGTTCACACACTTAGCTCTCACACAGTAGGACATGCTCACCACATTCCAATCCATCCCCGATGAATCAGACCTGACACAACTCTAAGCAATAGCAGGCATGACAAACAAGATGAATGAGTAGGCACATAAGGCTCAAACAAATCCTACTCATGCTAGTGGGTTTCATCTATTTACTGTGGCAATGACAGGTCATACAGAGGAAAGGGGTTCAACTACCGCAGCATGTAACAGTTGAAATGTTGTTGTCCTAATGTAGTAAAAGAGAGCAGGAGCGAGAGAGTGGGGTTGTATCGAAATGAACAAGGGCGTTTTGCTTGCCTGGCACTTCTGAAGATGATATAACTCTTCATCGGTGTCATCGGACTCATCGTCGAAACCACGTCTACCGAGGGGGAACAACACCGGCAAACAGAGAAGAAACACGATCAATGCAATGCACAATATGATGCATGATCATGACATGTCAATATGCTGTGATTTGGGCTAATGCAACTAGCAATAGGTTAAATGAAGTTGGTTTGAATCCAAGATTCAAATTCAAACTCCATATGTGGAAATTCAAATGCCATTTACATGATTTGTCCTAAACAGTAGCTATAAGTTGTTCTAACATGCATGAAAAAGGTACAGATGGATAGATTGGATTTTTCTGATCATTTTTCATATATAAATTATTTCATTTGGAGTTACAGAATACTTTCTATGATTTTTAGAAGTTTTGGCTATTTTCTGGAATAAATAAATCATTTCTGATTTATTTAAAATCCAGAAAGCTTTATGACGTCAGCACTACGTCATGCTGACCTCAGCAGGCCAACACGGCCAGCCACGGTCGTGGGACCCATATGTCAGCTGCACAGTGGCTAACAGGGTTTAGTTAAATCATAACTAAAGCAATTAGAAGGCAGGGGCCCACTGTCAGTGTGAGGGGGCTAATTAGTGAGGTAATTAGACGCTAATGAGGCTGCCACGTCAGCACGCCGGAGTTGAACACCGGCGAGCACGGGAACGCGGCGGCGATGCTTGGAAACGCGCTACGGGCGGCGGCTGGACGCGCTGGGGGCACCACGAGGAAGCCCTCGCTCGCCCGCATCCACGGTGCACGCAGCTGGGCGCAGGGAGGCCGGGGTCGACGGCGGCGACCACTTGGGCGGCGGCCGGAGTTCGTGCATCGGCGGTTTAGGCGCTACGGTGCACAGGAGGAGGAGCTGGTGGCGGCTATGGGCTCCTGGTGCTGTGTTGAGCACAGCGGTGAGCTTGGCTTCGAGCCACTGTGACTCTAGCCACGTCGGCGACGAGGCACGGCGGCGGGAGCTTCGGCCGCGGTGGTTAGTGGGGCTAGAGGAAAAAATCAACGGCGGGGAGAGAGGGGTTGGGTAGAGGAGCTCACGGCGAGGTCGCAGAGCAGCTCGGCGTGCCCGGGGACGGCTTGTTGACGACGGAAAGTCGTCGGCGATCTCCGTGGCCGGAGGAGGAAGAAGGGGGCAGGGACGACGCGTCGGGGCTCTTCTTCTTGCCTGGGACCACAGAGAGGACGAGGGCGGCACGGCGGGGCTCGGGGGCGCGTCAGAGAGGTGAGGCAGTGGCTGTGGCCACGACAACGATGAGCGGCGGCGACAGCGGCGCTCGGGCGTGAGAGGGAGAGAGAGCAGAGGAGGGGAGAAGCACGGGAGAGAGTGAGAGAGGGTCGGGGAGGTACGTGGCGGCTCCAGGAGCCTCTCCCGTGTCGGCAGAAGCAGGAGGTGGCCACGGCGTGTGGCTGCGCGCGGCGAGCACGCGCTCGGCGTCCTTCTGGCACGGTGGAGACGACGACTGGCGTTGGCCAGCTGGGCTGGGCCGCACAGTGCTGGGCCACAGCTGGGCCGGTAAGCTACAGGTGAGCACCAGGTAAGTTTCTCTGTTTTCCTATTTTTCTTCATGTTTTTTATTTATTTGCTCTGTTTTGATTTAGTAAAAATACTAAATCACTTCCAAAACTCCTGAAAATATTTGTGGGCACCTTTTGAATTATTTCCAACAGCCCTCAAATCATTTCAGAATAATTTGAGAATTTGGAATAATTATAGCATTTAAATGCCCAAATTCAAATACTTTATGATTTAATCCAATGATCCAAAATATTCCACAAAAATGTTCACTATTTTTGGTTTGGAATCAAAGCCTTGCCAAAATTATCAAACATTGATGAAGGCATTTTGGGTTCATTGAAAACATTTGAATTTGACCCTAGTTGAGTTCATTTGGTGCTAGGGTTTGTTCATCCCCATTTCAAATTTCAATAAATTTAGACATGATGCAAGCATATCAAGCTAGCCTAAGTGCATACCAGACTAGGGATGTGACACTAGGTGAGAATTCACCGGTTGAGACAATTGAGGAAAGACTGAAGATACTCCGCATGAATGAAATTGATGCTCGAAAGAGACTCAGGCTCCGGGAATAAAAGTGGATGGGAAGGCGGGAAAAACAACAACACTTGGAAGGGGAAATCGACGAATAGCTTTGAAGAGAAAACGTCGGTTGAAATCATTGAGGAAAGAATGCAAAGACTTCGCACGAGTAGGATGGGTACTCGATTACGGACTCCGGTTCCGAGAAGAAAAAGGCTGGGCGGGTGGGAAAAAGAAAGGCAACTTCGGGTGGGGAAAAACAACGTCGGAAGAGAAATAACTGAGGACTGATCTCGCAAAAGATGACGAGGATCGAAAACACTCGAAGAGAAATGCGCCGGATTGAAAAGAGGATGAACAACGAACGAAAACTAACCGCGTGATCCTGAAGAAAAATTTGAAGGGGAAGAGAAGTAAGTTGAAACACCTACGTCTGGATTTCTCACCAGAGCGACGAAGGGGCTGAGGAGTAAAAAGAATTCCTACTCTCCGATATAACTAGACTCAGAAAAAGTTTTCTTCTAGACTCAACAACGACCAAACTACACGATCAATCAAGGGGGGCTCCTAGGGTCGGTCGAGGCTCTGATACCAACTTGTCACGCCCAATATGCGATACTATCCTAAAGGAACTCGAAGGTCCCACCAAGGATATAGCCGCATATTGACACACTTTTGCAAGGTGGATATCATTACATCAACATTACATAATATATGGGGATACATACAAGGCATACAAATGCCGCAAGAATACATCAATACATCATACATAAGATCAACATCCAACTACGGATGAATCACAAACAGAAACTCAAGCGACATCCACCCTGCTAGCCCAGGCTGCTGACCTGGAACCTATCCCCTGGTCGAAGAAGAAGCAGAAGAAGAAGAAGTCCAAAACAAGTAACATCGCTCTCGCGTCATGATCATCGCAAAACCTGTACCTGCAACTGGTGTTGTAGTAATCTGTGAGCCACGAGGACTCAGCAATCCCATTACCATGGGTATCAAGACTAGCAAATCTTAAAGGGTAAGGAAGGGGGTAAAGTGGTGAGGTTGCAGCAGCGACTAAGCAAGTATGGTGGCTAACATACGCAAATAAGAGCGAGAAGAGGAGCAACGGAACGGTTGTCAACTAGAAATGATCAAGAAGTGATCCTGAACTCCTACTTACGTCAAACATAACCCATAAACCGTGTTCACTTCCCGGACTCCGCCGAGAAGAGACCATCACGGCTACACACGCGGTTGATGCGTTTTAATTAAGTCAAGTGTCAAGTTCTCTACAACCGGACATTAACAAATTCCCATCTGCCACATAACCGCGGGCACGGCTTTCGAAAGATAATACCCTGCAGGGGTGTCCCAACTTAGCCCATTATAAGCTCTCACAGTCAACGAAGGATATTCCTTCTCCCGCGAAGACCCGACCAGTCTCGGAATCCCGGTTTACAAGACATTTCGACAATGGTAAAACAAGACCAGCAAAGCCGCCCGATGTGTCGACAATCCCGATAGGAGTCGCACGAATCTCGTTCTCAAGACACACCGGATGAGCTAAGCGTACAAGTACCGACGTAACCCAAGTTGCCAAGGGATGGTCCCGCACGGTGCTCTAGTTTGGACCAACACTTAGACAAGCACTGGCCCGGGGGGGGGGGGGGGTAAAATAAAGATGACCCTCGGGATGCGCGACACCCAAGGGAAAAAGGCTAGGTGAGGCAAATGTAAAACCAAGGTTGGGCCTTGCTGAAAGAGATTTATTCAAAGCGAACTGTCAAGGGGGTCCCATAAATCACCCAACCGCGTAGGGGACGCAAAATCAAGGAACATAACACCGGTATGACGGAAACTAGGGCGGCCAGAGTGGAACAAAACACCAGGCATATGGCCGAGCCTTCCACCCTTTACCAAGTATATAGATGCATTAATTAAATAAGAGATATTGTGATATCCCAACATATCATAATCCAACAAGGAGCAATCTTCATCTTCATCTGCAACTAGCAATGCTATAAGAGGGGCCGAGCAAAGCGGTAACATAGCCAAGCAATGGTTTGTTAGGAAGGGTGACAAAGGTTAGTGGATCATGGCAATTTGGGAGGCTTGATAAGCAAGTGATAGGTAGCGCAGCATAGCGATAGAACGAAGCAACTAGCATAGCAATGATAGTAATGAGATCCAAGGTGACGGTCATCTTGCCTGAAATCCCGCTAGGAAGGAGAACGAATACATGAAGAAGATGAAGCCACGAAGATGAACCAAGTGTAGACGAACGAATCCTCACGATCGCAACGAAATGGGATCTATCGAGAAGAAGCACACAGCATGGTAAACACACCACACATGAACAAGGCATGATGCTCAAACAAGTATGAAGCATGACAAGGCTACATGAAGCTACTCATGGCAAGAGATGATGCATACAAGAGCAACACATCAAAGCAAGTTTAAATGAGGCCGGAAACAACATATAACAATTCCGGTAAGTCCTCATATGCAAATTTTGAAATTGGTCCAGATCTGAATAAACCTTATGTTCAAGTTGGTAAACAGCAAGTTAAGATGCACCAAAATGATCTGCACGAAATTCTAGTCAAGTTACATATAAAGTTCATTTAGTTCGGAGCTACGACCTAGAAGATATGAGCAAAACAAGTTAAACATGGCATTGATGCAAAATGCATTCAAACATCAAGCAAACACATTCAAAACATGGATCCAACAAGGTAACATGAAACTTTATGCAAAACTAAGCAAGTTTCATATAGAGCATGCTCAAAATGGAGCAACGGTGCAACACATACACTCCAAACTAGATATAACAATCTGTCCAAAACAGCAACTACACATATTGCAAGCATCATGAAAATATGCTACAACACCTCAACATGAAAACAAAAGGCATGGGCATGATGTACAGGTAAAGAATGACAAAACATGAACACTGAGCTATCTCCAGAAATCACTAGAACATGCTCAAAAGGACATGGCAAGATTGGAAATAATAACAGATTCACAGAAATAATATCAGGTTGCAATATTTAGAGCTATCCAAAAACATGCTATAGGAACTGATCAAAGCAAACAAAGGCATGTCATGAATCTAATAATTGCATAGAACAAAAGTCCCTTACGGATCACGAGCCAAAAAGGCACAGAAGATATGATGGCACCCATGTAAACATAGCAAGTTTCATAAACAGATTCAGACGGTGAAAATAACAGTTCATGGCAGAAACAACGATAAGTAGGCATGTTGGTGAGTTTGAACCACTCCACACAGAGCATTTCATGGCATGTGAAGTCAACCAACAGTAAGATGGCATAAATATGAAGCTAAGCATGGCAATATAATGGTCATAGGGTGCATGGATCACTAGAAAAACACATGGCAATAACGAACTTCATGTTAACAGGCTGATAGCAACATTATTTAGCAATATGAGAGCAAGTTTATCACAAGCTACATCACGCTATAAAAGCAACCAAGGGAATGGATGAATAGATCATAACATGTATAACAAAACATTCTTAGTGAACATCTCCAGATCATTAATAGAATGACTTGTAGAAGCAGGTTTACATGGCATCACAATGTTACAGCTACAGACAACAGAAATGACCAAGTCACAGAAATCAGCAACATCATGGAGGCTACTTCGCATGCTTGTGCTAGTCACCACATAGACCACAAAAATACAAGACAAGCACCAATGTAAAGATGGCATGATGTAGTACAAAACACATGTAGAGCTCATGCTCATAGGATGCACACACAAAATGCAATGAAAAAGACAAATCACCAAGTTCTGATAACAAACAGCAGATAACATCATATAGCACTCTTGCAACGATGATTAGCGAATCAAGATGGACTCAAACAAGCATGGCTCCATGGAACAAAACGAAGAGCATCTCTCAATGAACATTCTGACATATTATGCATGCAAAACGGAGCAGTATGCAAGAAGTTATGGCATGATGAACAGGGTAACATAATGCAAAAATTCAGGGACTTCGAAGAATTTTAGACCTCGCGGGAAAACTGGATCTCGGGCTTCCGGGATGGAGATGTACGGGACGGGTGCATCGTTTGGATGGGGAACGGGGTGGAACTGGTCCCACTTGACCAGATCTGGCCGGCGCGGGCTCCGGCGAGGCGGGGTCGGCGGCGACCGGCGGCGAGGTGCGCGGGGCAGCCCCGACGAGGCGGTGGGGTCGGCGGCGAGGCACGGTGGTGCGGGGCGCCTCGGGGCACGGGCGAGCGGGAGGACGAGGGGCGGCTGCGCGGCCGGATCGGGCCGGGCGGGCCCTGCCTGGGCCCCGGCGGGCCGCGGGAGGCGACGCGATGCGGGAGGCGCTGGGACACGCGGCGGCGGATAGGGCGGACGGTGGCGGCGGACATGTCCGTCGGGGTGGGGGGGCGATTCCGGCGGCATGAGGGGAAGAAGTCTAGGGTTTTCATCCGCGAATTTGGAGGGGGAGGCACCTATTTATAGGTAGGAGGAGCTAGGAGAGTTCAAATGAGGTGCGGTTTTTGCCCACACGATCATGATCCAACGACCGAGAGCATGGAGGGGGTTTTGCTGGGTTAGTGGGCTATGGTGGAGGGGTGCTGGGCTGCAAAGAGAGAGGGGTTTCGGGCTACGCGGTTAACCGTTGGGGCATCAAACGACCTCCAAATGGAACGAAATTTGACGGGCGGTCTACCGGTGATATACCAAGGCCACACGGCAAATCTCGACCCATTCCGAGAACGTTTTTCTCCTACTCACGAAACAAGGTCTGAGGGGGACGACGGCGCGAGTGGGAGTGTCGGATCGCGAAACGGACAACGCGGAAAAAGGACCGGATGCAAGTTTTGAAAAACATGCAGATGAAATGTAGATGATGACATGGCAAAATGCAACATGCAATCAAATGACATGGCAACAACAACGCATAACTGGAAGACACCTGGCGCATGGGATCCGGGGCGTTACAGCTTCCCTTTGCGAAGGGCCTATCTTTTACTTTTCAGTATTTACTTTTATGCAAAGAGTCAAAGTTTTTCTCTCTATTCCTTTTATTTTTCTCTTTTGGCAAGCATCATGTGGTGAGGAAAGATCTAGGCACATATGTCCAGTTGAATATGGGTAGCATGAGTTATTATTGTTGACACCACCCTTGAGGTGAGTACGTTGGGAGGCAAAACAATAAGCCCCTATATTTCTATGTGTCCGGTTGAAACGTTTTGCTCATGTGTATGCGGTGAGTGCTAGCAATCATATAAGACTATATGATGGTTGAGTATGTGGAGCTCTTACTTAAACTCTATTGAATAAGTTGAATTGCAATTGCTTGGCGACTAAAAACATAGGTTGTTGAGTTTCAAGAGAGTTCATTGTTTGAACCTTAACATGTGAATTGGTTGCTACTATAACATGAGAAGTTTTATAAGAAAGAATTGCTGTTATGATGCTAGGAAAAGTGATTTAAATTGTCATTGATTAAACTTGTGCACTTTGCTAGCATTCACACTTCATAAATTATTTCTTTTATCATTTAACTACTCGAGGACGAGTAGGAATTAAGCTTGGGGATGCTGATACGTGCATCTGTTTACCATACGGAGGACAATCAAAGAACACCTCATGTTTCAAATTTGTTACATAACGTTTACCATACGTGCATGCTACGGGAACACCTCATGCCGTGATCTCGCATTGATGTCTAGGACCACCTGCCTGCAGTCTGAAGCGACTGCAAAGTTCATAATATTCAGATCTTCTGCTAGAGATAGTGCTTCGTGACATGCTACTGCCTCCAATGTAGCTGGATCAAATCTTCCTTCAATCACTAAGGCCGAACTACCAATGTAGTTGCCTGCATCATCCCTGCATACCGCTATTGCCGAACCTCCCGGTGAATGCACCCCCGCGTCGACGTGGATTTTGCAGAAGCCCGGCGGTGGCTTCTTTGGCTTCAGTCGCTGTGCTGCTGGAGTCCGGGGGTGTGGACAGGGTCGCTGTTTTAAGTTGCCAACAATCCCTAGCTCTTCAACAAACCTCTAAGCAAAAAGATGTGTTGTTTGAGGGCTCTGGAAAATCCCTTCATGGATTGCCTTTCGTCGAGCACACCAGATCGACCATAGAGTAACGGCCATCTTGACAAATTTATCATGGGGAAGCATCTCCATCAGCGTAAATAGCCATTGCTTTGCGTGAGGCTCTGTAGTGCTCATGATTTTATGTGTGATGTCCTCTTCTGACAGTGCCCATACACTCCGTGATGACGATCATTCTAGCAATGAATGACGCCATGAGTCTTGGTTTCCGCACAAACCACATCAGTCAAAATCTGTCATATGTCTATGTGCTCGGACATCATTTGTAGGCAAAGACTATTTAGATAATCTCCATAAAAACATATGAATCTTGCCGGGGACTTTTGTTTTCCATAGCGATTTCCATGCTCCCTCCTCCGCTGCCGAACGAGATGTCCCTGCATTACTCTCGAGCCAAGCCTCTCTCCTCTGTCTCGTTGCCACAAGCATATTATAAGCAGATTTGACTGAGAAAATGCCATGTATATCAAAATGCCAGGCCCAAAAATCTGGTATATTCCGTGTGCATAGCGGGATTCCCATTATCACCTGAACGTCCATTGGCATGAAAGTTTCAAGAACACGTTGCTTATTCCATGAAGTCGTCATGTGATAAATGAGTTCTGAGACCAGAATAGGCCTGTTGGGTGATAGACACCAGTACGGACGAAACATTTCGTCTCGTGGTAGCCAGTTATGTGTCATCTCCCCGTTACCAATTCTTCATATCAGCCCTTGTTTCAGAATGTCTCTGCCTTCAACAATTGCTCTCCACACTTGGCTCGGGTGACTTCCCAAATCAGCCTCAAGGATATCATAGGACGGGTAGTAGATGCTCTTTAACAGACAGGCGCTTAATGTCTCTGGGTTTTGTAGTATACGCCATGCCTGTCTGGCCAACATTGCCAGGTTGAATAGCTCAAAGTCTTTAAAACCGAGCCCCCCAATCCCTTTGGCCGAGTCATAGATTTCCAGGAAACCCAATGTGGCTTCCGTTTTCCCTCTTTACATCCCCACCAGAATTTCCTTATTTGCATGTTTAGGTGTTCGCATAAACCCCTTGGCAACTTGAAGCACGACATTGAAAATACTGGCACAGCTTGAGCGACTCATTTCACTAGCACTTCCTTGCTGCAGATGACAAGGTGCTCTCGATCCATCCTTGGACCTTGCTCCACAACCGGTCCTTTAGGTATTTAAAAGCTCCATTCTTGGAGTTTCCAATATCAGACGACATCCCCAAGTACTTCTCGTTAAGGGTTTCATTAGGAACATTTAGTATATCCTTTATTTCTTGTCTCACAGTATCTGGTACCCCCTTGCTGAAATAAACTGATGATTTTGAGTAGTTGATGTGTTGCCCAGTGGCCTGACAGTAAGTATCAAGAACATGGTACACCTCGTTAGCTCCCACACCGTTTGCCTTGAAGAACAGCAGGGTGTCATCAGCAAATTGAAGATGGTTTACTGGTGGTGCCGTAGGCGCTACCTGTAGTCCATGCAAATTGGATGACTCACTTTTGGATTTTAAAAGGCACGACAGGCCCTCTGCTGCTAGCCAGAACAAGTCTGGAGATATCAGGTCCCCTTGTCTGATTCCTCTTGAAGGTTTAAAACTGCTGACCTTCTTACCATTAAACATAATTGCAAACTCAACAGTTGTTACCATGCCCATAACAATATTTACCCAGCTCTCAGTGAAACCCAGCTTCAACATTATGGCCTTTAAATAAGACCACTCCACCCTGTCATATGCTTTCATCATGTCCAGCTTCAGAGCACACGATTGATTTTTCTTGGCCTTACTCCTCTTCATAAAATGCAAACACTCATAAGCTGTGATGATGTTATCTGTGATCAACCTGCCTGGGACAAAAGCAGATTGTTCCTCTGATATGATGTCAGGTAAGACTACCTTGAACCTGTTAGATATAACCTTTGAAGCAATCTTGTACAATACGTTACATAGGCTGATTGGGCGGAACTGAGACAGAAGTGTGGGATTTTTTACCTTTCGAATGAGAACCAGCATCGTCTCATTGATACACTCTACGGATTTGGTTCCGTCTACAATTTTCAGGACCACCTTTGTGACATCATCACCACAAATCTCCCAATGATGTTGGAAGAAATGCGTAGGATAGCCACCTGGACCTGGGGCCTTAACTGGGAACATCTGAAAAAGAGCAGTTTTCACTTCCTCCTGGCTGTAAGGGGCATTCGGCATATCATTCATAGCCTGTGTTACTATCACCAGAACCGTATAAACAACCTGCTCCATATTGTGGACTCCCTCTAACGTGTAGAGATGTTGGTAAAAAGAAGTGGCCATGGTCTCCATCTCTACCACATTTTCAGTGAGCTCTCCGTCAGGTTTCTGCAACGCTTTAATTTGGTTTTTCCTCCTCCTTCGACTCGCACGGAGGTGGAAGAAATAAGTATTTTTTTTATCCCCATGCATGAGCCATTCCAACCGAGCACGCTATCGCCATAACATCTCTTCCCGGTGATATAATTCTGTTAATCTCTCTATTATTTTGAGTTCTGCATGCATTGGTCTGGATCGGTTTGGGATCTTGCGCAACTCCTGTAGCTCTCTGTTGAGGCGCTGAATTTCCTGCCGCACATTACCGAAGTGCGTTCTGTCCCATGATGACAAATCAGGTGAAAGCGACTTGAGTTTGTCGCGTAGGTCTGGGGCAGATTCCATCGGGGTGCGCGCCCATGCATGCTCTACCACCGGCGTGAGGCCCGAGTCCCTCTCCCATGCGATTTCGCATTTAAAAGACAGCATGGCCCTCCTGCATGCAGCCCCATGCTCGTACTCGACATATATAGGAACATGATCGCTCGTCGCTGCAGACTTGCGCTTGAGGACAGTTGCTGGGAATGCAATCAACCATGCTGGGTTTGCTACCGCCCTGTCTAGCCTTACTCTGGTGTAGGTCCCACCAGCTACCTTCTTCTCAAAAGTCCATGCATTACCAGTATAGCCTATATCTGACAGGCCACATGTGTCAGGGCGTCTCTGAAAGCTTCCATCTGTGCCTGGCTTCTGTTTCTGACACCGTCGTGTTCATGTGCGTGGATTACCTCATTGAAATCACCTAGGACCAGCCAGGGTATATCATTTCCGCCTACAATTCCTCGGAGCATATCCCATGTTTTGTATCATTCATTTACTTGGGCTTCTCCGTAGACAAAAGTCACTCTCGTTCTGGCATCTACAAGTTCATCAATCACAGCATCAATATGATAGTGAGAGTAACCAACAACTTCAAGCTTTATTTCATCATTCCAAAAAATGCCTAAGCCACCACTTCTCCCCGAGCTACTCACAGCAAAGCTCTTATTATAGCCTAAAGAAACAGCCGTACTCTCTACTATAGAACCCTCTATTTGAGTTTCAAGGATGCATAACACAGAGGGGGCAAATTGCCTTGTTAGATCACGAAGCTCTTGAACTGTCGCGGGTTTGCCACCTCCGCGATAGTTCCAACTCAGGAGACTCATTGCGCTCGGTGCGACCCCACTTGGGGGCCCATCATACGCGCATCAGAGTTATTGGTTGATGTTGTGTTTTTCCCATCAGTCGAGTCACTTGAAGTTGAAGTTGTGTTCAGCTTGTTTCTTTTCGGCTCTTGTTTGGCAGAGGGGCTTAATGGAACTTCCGAAGGCGGTAACAACATAAGCTTGTCCGGTGCTGGAGGTAGGAACGAGCTTTTAGGCTCGGCTCGAAGCTCGCTCTAGCTCGGCCCGATAGGATAATTAGATGAGCCGAGCTATGAAAACAGGCCCGATTACTGACCAAGCCGAGCCGAGTTTCGCTCGGTCCAGCTCGGTGACTCGTTGAGGCCCAGCCCAATCCCGTCGGCCTTGCATCGCGTGTTAGGTCACAGCAGAGAGACCATGCACGTGACGCGGTTTCCTCATCCTTCTCCCTTTCTCTACCAGGTGCCGCCACCCCTCGACATCGACGGCGACGACGCCTTCCCTCACCCCAACGGTCGCAGGCGGACACGACTCCCCTGTTTTCTCGCCAAACGACACGAGCAGGTAATCGATCTCCTCTCTTCTTCCCATCCCTAGTCCTGGCTCCCTACACTGGCGCCCACATCTGCACGAATTTTATGGATGGATCATGGATGGATGGATACTTGTGGTTGTCGGCTGGAGAGTGCAGCTAGCTAGGAAACGCGATGGGTGGATGCTATAGATGAATTTGATGGATGGATGCTTGTGCTCGTTGGCTGGATAGTGTAGCTAGCTAGGATGGATGCTCCACGAATTTGATTGATGGATGGATGAATTTATTTGTGCTTGATTGTGTAGACTCATTATTATCTATGTAAATTTTTGTTGATGATTGACCTTTTTTTCTTTGCTGATGTGTGTAGAGCCCCACTGTCGCAAGAATGGACAAGGAAAAGGGGGAAGGAGAGGAGGAGGACAAGGAGAAAGAGAGGAGCTTGGTCTCCATTATGAAGACTATGCCGCTTGTCCCAAGAAGCAGAAGGGAAGGGCAAGGGCTGTGTCACTGCCAAGGAAGCGGGCCAAGGTTTATGGCAATGTCCCGCTCGTTCAGTTGTTATGGGTAAAAAAACTCCGCCGCCTTGACGTCTCGCTGACCCCGCTGACGCTAGTGTGCGTGCCACGATCGACGCTGCCAACGGCTTCGCAAATGACTCCGAGAGGGAGACTACATCTTCACCGGTATGGTTGTGTCAAATATGTGTGTCCAAGCTCATGTGTTTGCTGTTTTTGCTATCCAAAGGTCAAATATATGTGTGTGCAAGCTCATGTATGTGTTGTTTTTGGTATCCAAAAGTCAAATATAAGATTGTACAGGCTCATGTATATGCTGTTTTTGGTATCCAAGAGTCAAATATATGTTTGTACAAGCTCATGGATGTGCTGTTTTTGCTATCAAAAAGTCAAATATATGTGTGTCCAAGCTCATGTGTGTGTGCTGTTTTTGTGTGCTAGGCAATGGAGCATGATAAGCAAGCAGAGAAGGATTATGAACAGGAGGAAGAGAATGAGGAGGAAGAGGATGAGTAAGATACTCTGTTTGAGGAGGAGGAAGATTCTCACTTTTATGTCAAAGCACTAAGTGTTATGCTATGCAAAATTTCATTGTTTGGCTGTCAACGTTCAATATTTTTGTCATATAAAGTTCAAAGGAGGAGCTGTCCGAAATTCAAAAGCAATGATGCCCAATTCTTTCTTAGTCATATTTGTTGAATTTCTACACTTTTCATAAAAGAAAGCTTATTTTTCATCACTATGCCCATTTTTTAAACCATAGACTGCTAGAATTTGCATTTTTAGCAATGTAAAGTGCTTCTTTTCCAAACTATGGGTTTAATTGCTGTAGAAGATAAAAAATGGTCTTTAAAAACAGGTTCTATTACCTCCCAGCTATTATGGCGCCAACTGGCTCATGAGCCAGCTCGGTCTGAGCCGAGCCATTGCAAAAACGAGCCGAGCCGCTTAAAGTGGGCTCGTTGGCTGATCGAGCCGAGCCGAGCCGCTCCAGAGTGAGCCAAAGCCAGGCTCGGATCAAGCTCGGATCAAGCTTGGCTCGGCTCGGCTCGTGTCCAGCCACTGCGGAGGTGGGCAGTGGGCGGTCCACAGTTAGTGGCAGTGGCCGTAGTAGTGGGCACGAAGAGGGGTGGACCTAAGATGAACTCAATAGCGAACTCAGCGGTGATGTCACCGAGGCGGAACTGCAGGAGCATGGTGACAAGTGGAGCATCAAGGTAGAGCGAGGAGGGCCGGAAGCGAACAAGGAGTAAGCAGGCAGAGGAGGGGTCGTTGCCTGCAGGAGAGACGCGCGAGTGAAAGGTTGACCAAACAGAGCTTTGGATGTCGAGGCCGTTTGCCTGGTCCAGGCGTAGCTGGAAACAGATGAATTCCCAGGCATGCACTAGCTGGTCGGAAAGATTGGAAGGGAGTTTGGTGGCCGACGAGGAGGAGGAGGATGGTGTGTGGGAGGAGTTAGCCGGGCATGCGGGGGGACGGAGAGCGTTGGAGGAAGGAGGGTGAGCCATTATGGGAAGGTTTTCACCATAGCCAAAGTGGCTAGAGTAAGGGCATCTCCAATGCCATGTATCAAATTGAGCACACCAAACGTCCACAAACACGACCACTCGTGTCTACGGGCGGCGGTAGTGGAGCTGGCCATCCAACCCGGTTAACCCAATTCACACCCCGGGTCCGGCCCCCTCCATTTGACATGCATATGTGGATCAATAGAAATTTAGCATATGTATAACTAATGCAAACATATGCAATCACGACCAAAAAACATCGGATGTTCAATAAGTTTTTACATCTAACCGATCCCAAGAGATGGTAGTTCGGCAATCGATGGATGATCGTCAAGATTGGAGACCAGAGAGATCTCCTGGATTTTTTGTCCAGGGGCTAAAACACTCCAATCACTTCAGAGACCGGGAAACTGTTTTCCCAGGTTCAGGCCACTGGCGAGGTGTAACACCGTACTTCTGCTATGTGTATTCTTGCTTGTATATCGGAAGCTCTAATGCTTACAATGGGTGCAATGAGCTCTAAGTGTCCTCATGGGGATCCGCCCTTTAGACGGCCTTCCTTGCGGCTTATATAGTGCAAGGAGGGTTACACCATTAGCCCAAACATGTTGATAGCAACCCACTGCGAGATGGCATTGTCCACACGTTGCAGAGGTGTTCCACCGAGGACCGACCATGCAGAGAGGTTATCCTTGGAAGTGACATTTGATGCTCGCCAACCTGCCCCTTGACACTTCCAATGACACGTCCTTCTGCTTGTACCACGACAAGACAACACACCCCTCCTGCCATCATGTGCCCTTATGACGTGAGCTCTACCAGTGGCATGGGCTTCCTCGGCGTGCATCAGTCATCCTTTTGGATGACGGTCCGCGCCAGTTGGTATCCATCACTGGTGCAACGATCTGCTATTCAAATGGTTTTTAACCCCTTTCCGCGATGGAGTTTTAAACTGTCATCTTACCTGTGTGTGCGATAGGGGGTCCTTCCCACATGACCCAGAAACCGTCGGGATAGGTCCTCCGGTCAGACACGCGGGGCAAAATGAGCTCGTGTTCGATCGGGCAAGCCATCACATACAATTATACGGGCCCAATAGTTTCCTTTCGTATGTACATCCCACACAGTAAATCTCAAACAAACATTTCTATTCGCATGTACATCCCACAAAGTGAATCCCACACAAATGTTTCCGTTCATATGCACATCCCATACAGTGAATTCCGGGCAAACATTTTCGTTTGTATCTAGATCACACACAGTTTTCTGTATAGCCTCGTCTGTGATAGGTGTAACGATCACACACTCTCTGCCTCCATTAATCGTTTGCGTTATTCAACAATATCACACACGATTCATTGAAGAAAACTATATGACATTGGGATGTCCATCACACACGCTTTTACTGCTAGAAACGTTTGTGAAGTTTCATGACCCATTTAGCAGGTTTATTAGTTTACTATTAATAATTCCAGTATTAAGCAAATTCATATTTCATATCGAACAACTATTTGCCACTTTCATATGAGGCACACAAATATATTCTAACATCACAGTACAACATATAGCTAGTTCACCTACATAAGCACTGATACGTCTCCATCGTATCTACTTTTCCTAACGCTTTTCCTCTTATTTTGGACTCTAATTTGCATGATTTGAATGAAACTAACCCGGACTGACGTTGTTTTCAGCAAACTACCATGGTGTTATTTTTGTGCAGAAATAAAAGTTCTCGGATTGGAACAAAACTTTTTGGAGAAATTTTATTCAATAAAAGAAAAATACTGGAGCCAAGAACCACCGGAGGGGGGGGGGCTGGGTGAGCACACCCCACCAGGGCGCGCCCCCCTCATGCGCACCCAGGTAGGTTGTGCACACCTGGTGGCCCCGCAGACCCTGAGTCCAACTCCATAAATACCTATTTTTCCAGGAAAAAACGGAGAGGAAGAATTATCTCGTTTCGCGATACGGAGCCGCCGCCACCTCCTATTCTTCATCGGGAGGCCAGATCTAGAGTCCGTTTTGGGCTCCGGAGAGGGGGATCTTCGATCTTAATCATCACCAACCCTCCTTCATCGCCAATTCCATGATGCTCCCCACTGGGAGTGAGTAATTCCTTCGTTGGCTCGCTGGTCGGTGAGGAGTTGGATGAGATTCATCATGTAATCGAGTTAGTTTTGTTAGGGCTTGATCCCAAGTATCCACTATGTTCTGAGATTGATGCAGATATGACTTTGCCATGCTTAATGCTTATCACTTTGGGCCCCGGTGCCATGATTTCAGATTTGAACCATTTATGTTATCACCATTATATCTATGTTCTAGATCCGATCTTGCAAGTTATATTCAACTATTACGTGTCATGATCCATAAACCCCAGAGTAATAGTATTCGGGATACTTTTCGGTGATGACCGTAGTTTGAGGAGTTCATGTATTCACTATGTGTTAACGCTTTGTTCCGGTTCTCTATTAAAAGGAGGCCATAATATCTCTTAGTTCCCATATGGACCCCGTGTCAGGGTACACAAACAGGGGTGTATGTTTTCCCCTGACTTGTGCACGGACAGCAAGCCACCGACCCGAGAAGATTACAACATCCAAGACCAGACCAAGAACAAGGGATCAACTCTTTGAAGAGTCAGAGTGCAGATCAAGAAGACCAAGTCTAGCTAAAAGTGCAAGACACCACTAAGGGAAAAACCTCCCTTGCCGGGCAGGAGAGCCTGGCGAGGTCAAGGATACCCCGGAAGCAAACCTCAAGACCGTACCGGCAGGCCTGCCGGGATCTACAAAGGCGAACTACACCGCCAAGGCTCCACCGCACCACCTGACAGCAACACAAGTCATCGATTGGTGCGGTGTAAAGCCCCAAAGTGACTAAGTGGCTGTTTCTTGCCACATGGCAGCCACTTCCTATGGAAATCACCTCCAAATGACACCCGTCCAGCGACATGTCATGCAGAGAGGAGAGAAGGTGGCCTGGTAGCCCGGCAAGGATTGCCTAGCAGGCCATGATGTGACACTAAGCGGCACATTTAATGCGCTCTACCCTATCTGCAGAGTTAGGTATGATAGCATTGTTTGCTATCTAATCAGTACAGAATGACTGATTTGCCACTGTGGAGACACCTTGATCTATAAAAGGAGGCCCATGGCAACCTTACAAAGGATTCAGACCCTTGTACACTCATACGCGCGTAGCTGCTCTCGCCCCGAGGCAACCCTGCCGGGCTAGAGCGCTGCGTTTCCACCACAACCCACCATCAATCCACCAAAGCAGGAGTAGGGTTTTACGCCTCGCGTCGGCCCCAACCTGGGTAAAATTGCCCGTGTGATCTCTGCCATGCTGCGCGACGGTCTCCGCTCTTTGTGCAACATGCTCACCCCCCCTGCCGAACCACAAGGGGCTCATGGCCCCATAGGTGGCCGTGGTTTCCCATGACATCTTTGGCGTGCCGGGTAGGGGGTAGCGCTTGTGCGAACCCGAGAAGTGTACGTAGCACGTCATCTTCATCACCGCTTTCTTCATCAACGGCTTCATCATCCGTGACGCCCGAGAAAAGGCGGGAATTGATGGGAACGAGAGGGGCAGCGATGCCGCTTCCCCCACACCCCGTTCAATCCCCATGCTTCCCTCCACCACAGCTACTGCAGCAGCCAGAATCAATAATGGCGGCGGCAAACCAACCCCTGCAGTTCAGGTGGCGTGATCACCATGCAAGCCCCGCCCAGGGGAAAGGGACAAAACGCATAGGTACAAGGTTTCTCTTTTCGCCACTTTCACTTATTGACAGTCGAGCCACTCTGGGTTTTAGCATCATCAACGTCGATGAGTATTGCGTGAAACTCGGATCAGTATCTACCCTACTTAGGGAAATCCTGAGTGGAGCGCTGGTGCGAATCCGTTGATCGACGCCCCGGCAAGTGTGCTCTAACAAGGCCGTCCGCATTAGCGTGACTTCTATGCCAGCCGCCACCAGATTGTTTGGAAAGTATGGAGTGGAGGAGAGAGAAACCGGTCATACCTTGCACCACGTCCCGCCACCGCAAGATACATATGATTTTTCTTATCGGCCCCTGCCGGGAGCCTAAGAACTACGCACACTGTATCCATCCTTCCTGAAGCACGCAAGCACGGCAAGCACTCGCAGCTGAAGGGGATGGGAGGAAGCAAGGACAAAAGCTAAGTCCATGCAGTCATTGCTCCCTCATGAGTTTAATATTTCACATTAGTTTATCCCTAGGACATTGGAGTGTTCGTATGAGGAAATCCTTCGTGTAATGGCACCTTGCTAGTTTCTCTGTCTGCACCCTCGTTCTGTTTCGAGCCTGCTCGCAGAATGAGCGGCTGCGTCGAGAATTACCAAGGAAAAACTTGCCGGGACGCATCCACGCCAAGATAAATGTTAAGGGCCTGCCCCTTACGACAATCGCGGCAAATATGATACCGGCAGGCAACCAAAACATGCATAGGGACTAATCATACGAACACTGACATGCGCGCTCTAGAGGGAGAAACACGCAATTAAGATTAAGCAAAAACATCAGTTTCATGCGAGCATAAATAAAACGATGTCTAAACACAGGACATGCATCATGTTTTGTTACAGGACAGCACGGTGACGTGAATAGTTCAATGCCGGGCCTGGCGATTGCATAGGGCCGTTGGGACGGAAAGGACCTTGGCAGCAAGGGGGGCAGCCTTCTCCTCGGCGACAGGAACATCTGCGCCTTCCGTCGGTTTCTTGAAGCCATCGGCGAGGTCGATGTCCGGATGACGGAAGGTGATGTTGCTCAAAACCATGAAGAGGGTGTCGTGGGCAAGCTTCCGGGATTCAGTCGTGAAGCGACTGGCCCTTTCCTCTTCATGGGCCTTCAGCTTGTCGATCAGCTCGTTGAAGAAGACCCCTAGCTTAACGCTGGGGACCTCCTGCCTGCTGGCTGAAAAGACTGGCCCTTCCATACCTATCGCTGAAGTCTGAGAAGAGAGACGCCCAACAATGTCAGTCTTGATCCAGAGGTCGACCTACTCGGAATGATTCTCCAACTTGTCCTCTGCGTCCTTCTGAAGGCGCTTTGCGGTGTCCAGGTCCTTCGTCAGCTGCAGCTCACGAGCCCCGCTGGATTCTGCCGAGCTCTCCAAGGGGCTGATCCTGGCCTTCAGGTCTTCGATGGTGCCGTTAGCACTCTCGAGTCCTTGAATCTTAGAGGAGAGCTGCGATTGTATATCCTTCAGAAGGATCTCTGCTTTTTGCGCCTCCTCCCTGACGTTCGAGACCTCCTTGGTGCTCCCGGCAAGCTCTCCTGTCAGCTTAGCCACCTGTTGGTCGAGGTCAGCCTTGGCAGTAGATGCAGCGGCAAGGTCATCAGCGAGTTTCTTCAGCTGGGTGGCAGAATCAGCAGCGAGGGCATCCATGGCGGCCTTGTGCTTGTCCTCTAGCTCCTTGGTGCACTACTGCACGAGGGCTTCCAGTTCATCGTCCTTGGCACGGAGGGTGGCCTCAAGTTTCTCCTCCCGGGAATAGATATCCTGTTCCCTGGCGTCCAGAAGCGTCTTGCACTCCGCCATGCGGTCCTCCCGGGCAATGACATCCCCCCTCGCCATCGAGATGGTCTCCTGCTGCCTCATGAGGACCTGGAACTGCTTGCCGTGCCAGTCGCGCATCACATTACCTTTGTCCCTCAACTGCCGGTCCACCTTGTTGGCGGACTTGCACTGCTCCTTGAGCGCCTGCCATTTCTAGCTATGCCGGCCATGCATCTCCTTAATGCCTGCTGCCATGGACTCCATGAAAGACAAGTCCATCACGACAGCGATAGAATCATCAACCTCCTCGACTCCTTGGTACAACGACGCCAGAATGCGCTGGAGCTCCTCATCAAGTTCCCCGCTCGTTGCTATCGACGAGCCCGGGGCTCCAAGCCCAGGCTGTGCAAGCACCAGCGCCAAATGGCTTGAGGATGGCTGCGAGGCCCCTGCCACAGTACCAAATGAGGGGAGGGGATCCATGGTTTGGAGGGGAACCTTCTCCTCGACCGGCGCCGCCGCCCCTGGCATGCTGCTGGGGATCTGCTCCGTCTTTGTCGGGGGCTCATGGCCACCCCGGCAGCATGTCCCTGCTCCTCCTCGGCAGCAATCTTGGCGGCTTCATCTGCGACATCTCTCCCTATGCTGGCCACTTCTTCCAGTAGTTCAGGTTCTTTGGCCTGAGGGGCTGCAAACGAAGACGACAAGTAAAAGCAAGAAGCAGAGATATCAGGAAAGCCTTAAGCATGAAGCAAGTTGGTGAAAAAAGAGAGGAGAAGAAAAAAAGAGTGGGAGGGGGAAGAATTACTTGGAGGAGTCTGCCGGGTGGAGGCCTCAGTTTCCCCGGCAACATCAGTTGCCGGGCCATGGTTTCGTCCCCTCCCGCAACGCCCATGACGTCGTCCTGGGCAAGCTCTCCCGTTGAAGCCATCGTTGGGGGCTCCTCAACTCGATCAGCGGGCGGAGTTGGTCCTTCCTGGAGGGGCTCGTCCAGGATCTCCCCTCGTCTTCCAGTCGAGGAAGTTGAGAGCTCTCCTGCATCACCCCCCACAGGAGGGGCCAATCCCGTGCTTCCTCGCTAGGGGCTTGGTGGCGGGTCGTTTGTGCTTCTCCCCACCAGACCCGTGCCCTCCACAGTCTTCGGCGGCTCCGCATCTTGAGCCACTTGGACCGGTGGATGAGGGTCTCTGTCTCCTCCTCCTCCCTGACAACGAAAGCAAGAAAAAGATCAGTCAAGAAGAGTAAGCAGGCGTACTGAAACAACTGCAAGAGAAGGGGATTGTTCTCTCTTACTCCTCATCGATAAGCTTGGAGTTTAGCTCAAACTGAATGGGCGGTGAGGGCGCCCAACCTCTCTTCTGGGGCGGAGCAACGGAACTCCCCAGGAGCTTTGGGCTTTGCCGAGGCGCATGGGACTCCGACAAAGATGAGTTCCGCGAGGAGC
Organism: Aegilops tauschii subsp. strangulata; assembly: GCF_002575655.3. Classification (NCBI taxonomy): domain Eukaryota; kingdom Viridiplantae; phylum Streptophyta; class Magnoliopsida; order Poales; family Poaceae; genus Aegilops; species Aegilops tauschii. The sequence goes on along the minus strand of NC_053041.3, from coordinate 297,925,197 downwards.
TCGAGCCGGACTGGGAGCTGGAGTCAACTCCCATAGCTGCAGATTGCTTGGTGGGAGGGGTTTTAGCCTCGGCAAGGCGGGAGGACTGCTGGCGCACCACATCCTGCGTGTTGCTCTTGGTGGCAATCTTTTTCACCTTCTTGGCAGCAGGCGCGGGATTGGGAGCCACCGCTCCCCGGTTGGCAGCCCGCCTGCGAGGGTGGTGGTCCAAGTCTGGTTCGGGGGCTTGAGGGCCTGCCGCGAGCCAATCCTCCTCGGGCTGCTCCACCCCCTCACCCTCCTCTTCCTCCTGGACCTCTGCCGTTGCAGTATATAGAGCTTCCATCCCGCAAGGCTCGTCCCCGGCATGCTCACCTGTGGCAGGATCATCCCTGACAGCCTCCTCCGTGGTTTGCGCCTCGCTCCTGCCGTGAGAGGAACCCTCGTCCTCTGCCTCCTCCTTTCCCTTGCTACCTTTCCGGCCTTCGCCTTCGCGGCAGCGTGAAGCGCCCTGTCCTCCTCCAGCTGCTTTCTTATGTACGCCTCCTCCACCTTGGAGGTGTGCTTGTACATTCTGGTCTCCACCCCCTGGTAGCCCTTTCCACCAATGTGGAAGACCATGCGAGCTCTTCGTCGAGCATGGGTAACTTCCAGTCGCCCCCAACTCCATGAGCGTTGCAATCGGGCATCCATATCAAGATCTGGTCCCTGACAGAATTGATGTTCATTAGGATGACATTTGCCGGCAGCTTGAACAACCCGAAACAGCCAAATAGTTGATCACACAACCAAGCATGGTCGTACTGACAGGTTGTTGGCCAGGCCAGGGAGCAACCTCATCCTATCCGCTGCATCCCCATACTCCCAGGCGAACGTGTCCCTCTTCTGCAGTGGTGAGATGCAACGAAGGAGGAAGGCTGCTCCCACATGCTCAATAGTTAGCCCGACAGCCTTTAGGTGGGTGATCCTATTTATTGCTGGGCGGAGCCTGTCATCGGAGAGGCCGACTTCCCTCCGATTGTTGCCGTGATCAACGCACTCTGTTCGCGCTTGGCAAAAATCTAGGACCTTGTCTTCCTGGATCTAGCACCAATCTGCTCTCCATTCCTCCCACCTGCCACGCTGCAGACCTGGGAGGTAATCCCAGCTTCCCCTCACCACCCGTGGCATCCAACCTATGTTCTCAGAACGATGGGCTTTGTTCTCCACCCGCGGGAAAAAATAGTGCCTGAAAAAATCAACATTGGAGGCGACTCCAACAAAGTTCTCTCACAGATGAGCGACAATCGCCATACACGCCATTACATTTGGTGAGAAATCCAGAAGATGGAATCCATAGATCACCATCATTGCCTCAAAGAAATCTGAGAAGGGAGGGCAGAGGCCGCAGATGAAATACGCGCTGAAGAATCGGTATGAACCTGGAGGGTCCTCTTTCCCCTCTACCAGAACTTTGGGTGCGCCATGCCCTTTCAGGACTTCCCTCCCCCACAGGTATCCATACCTTGCTTCTAGCACCCCGTCGTCTAGATCCAATGGGAAGAAGACGACGTCTCCCCTCCGCCTCTTGTCCAACTCCGTTGCCCTCTTGCTCCCCTCAGCGACCGCCTCTTTCCTGGTGGTCGTCTGCTTCCCCTTGGTGGCGGCTAAATTCCCCATCTCCTTAAGCTGCGACGAGGATGGGGGAAGGTAGTAGTATGAAGGACCGGCGGCGAGTATGGGCGAGGGGGAAGAGCGGTTGTTTGGCTTGCGGAGGAACATGGTGGAGGAGTGGAGCGGGCAATGAATGAGGAGTGCCCTTCCGTGTTTTCCTTTCTTAAGGAAAGAACGTGGGGGAGGGCGTGACTCTTCAGAAAGTTACCATTTCACATTAACTGCTATAGTCCCACTACCCCACGACCCGCGGTAAATACGTGAAGTGGACGTTGGATTGACTGATTATCATGACAAATGGCTGCACGTGTAGCGTTTTCTCGCCACATGTCCGTGCACTGTTTGGGGCCTAACCCAACGTGCCAGCAACACGTATGGCTCAGTCCTGGGGGCTTCTGTCGGGGTACACAAACATGGGCGTATGTTTCCCCCTAACTTGTGCATGGATAGCAGCCACCGACCAGGCAAGATTACAACATCCAAGACTAGACCAAGCACAAGGGATCAGCTCTTTGAAGAGTCAGAGTGCAGATCAAGAAGACCAAGTCAAGCTAAAAATGCAAGACACCACTAAGGGAAAAACCTCCCTTGCCGGGCAGGAGAGCCTGGCGAGGTCAAGGTTACCCCGAAAGCAAACCTTAAGAACGTCCTGGCAGGCCTGCCGGGACCTACGAAGGTGAACTACCCCGCCAAGGCTCCACCGCACCACCTCACAGCAACGCAAGTCATCGATCGGTGCGGCGTCAAGCCCCCAGGTGACTTAGTGGTTGTTTCATGCCACATGGTAGCCACTTCCTATGGAAATCACCTCCAAATGACACCTGTCCAGCCACGTGTCATGCAGACAAGAGAGAAGGTGGCCGGGCAGCCCGGCAAGGCTTGCCGGGCAGGCCATGATGTGACAGTAAGTGGCATATTTAATGCGCTCTGCCATGTCTAGAGAGTTAGGTATGATAGCAATCTTTGCTATCTAATCAGTACAGAAAGACTGATTTGCCACTGTGGAGACCCCTTGATCTATAAAAGGAGGCCCATGGCAACCATAGAAAGGATTCAGACCCTTGTACACTCATACGCGCGTAGCTGCTCTCGCCCCGAGGCAACCCTGCCGTGCTCGAGCGCTGCGTTTCCACCACAATCCACCGTCAATCAACCCAAGCAGGAGTAGGGTTTTACGCCTCGCGGTGGCCTGAACCTGGGTAAAATTGCCCGTGTGATCTCTGCCGTGCTGCGCGACGGTCTCCGCTCTTTGTGCAACGTGCTCATCCCCCCTGCCGAACCACAAGGGGCTCATGGTCCAATAGGTGGCTGTGGTTTCCCACGACACCCCGCTGCCACGGGAGGGTAGGACAAAATATGTCATGCAAGTTATTTCCATAAGCACGTATGACTATTTACGGAATACATGCCTACATTACATTTATGAACTGGAGCTAGTTTTGTATCACCCTAGGTTATGACTGTTATATGATGAATATCATCCAACGAATCCACCGATCCAATGCCTACAATTTTTTCTTATATTGTTCTTGCTAAGTTACTACTGCTATTGTTACCGTTACACTTGCTACAAAATCATTGCTATCACTGTTACCATTACTATTGATGTTGCCACTACTATCAAAGCCATCACATTACTTTGCTACTAATCATTTTGCCACAGATAATTAATCTCCAGGTGTGGTTGAATTGACAACTCAGCTGCTAATACTTGCAAATATTCTTTGGCTCCCCTTGTGTCGAATCAATAAATTTGGGTTGAATACGCTACCCTCGAAAACTGTTGCGATCCCTTCTACTTGTGGGTTATCAAGACCTTTTTCTGGCGCCATTGCTGGGGAGCATAGCTATATTTGTTGAGTAACTTGGGATTATTATTTATCTATCACTATGAAGAATCTGAAGGATACCAAGACTAAGATTTTTCCCTCTAAGACGATGGGAGGTAAGGAACTGCCATCTAGCTCTGCACTTGATTCACCTTCTATTTTGAATAAACTTGCAACACCACCACATGCTATTAATTCTGATATGTCGCAAGTTATTGATGATGCTACTTCTGCTATGGATAATGCTTATGATGATGCTAGTACCTTGCTTGATGATAATATGTCACTAGGTGAATTTCTTGATGAACAACTTGCTAGAGCTAAAGATATGGAGCATGCTGAAACTGATGAAATACTTGAAACTGAAAATCTTGAAACACCTATTAGACCTAGCTCTCCTAGATACGAATTGCCTAAGATACTGGAAGGTTATGTTATGGATGAGGAGACTACTAGATATTTTCTTGCTTGCAATGATAGGGATCTTAAGAAATTATTATGCAAACTGAAAGAAAAATCTCTGAATGCTAGAATGAAATGTGATCCTAAGTTTGTTACTTCACCTATCTGTGTCGATGATAAGGATTATGAATTATTTGTCGACCCAGAGTTGATTACTTTGGTTGAATCTGATCCTTTCCATGGTTATGAAAATGAAACTGTTGTGGCACACCTTACTAAGCTAAATGATATAGCCACCCTGTTTCTCATGATGAGAAAAGTCGCTACTATTATATTCTCAAGTTATTTCCGTTCTCAAAGGGTGATGCTAAGACTTGGTATAATAATGTTGCTCCTGGTTGTGTGCGTAGTCCCCAGGATATGATTTACTACTTCTCAAAAAAATATTTTCCTGCTCATAAGAAACAAGCTGCCTTACAGGAAATATTTAACTGTGTGCAAATTGAAGAAGAGAGTCTCCCACAAGCTTGGGGGAAGCTTCTCCAATTGCTGAATGCTTTGCCTGATCATCCTCTTAAGAAAAATGAAATACTTGATATCTTCTATAATGGACCAACCGATGCTTCTAGGGACTTCCTAGATAGTTGTGCTAGTTGTGTTTTTAGGGAACAAACTATTGAGCAAGCTGAAGAATTATTGAACAACACATCAAAAAATTATGATGATTGGACTCTTCCTGAACCACCGCCTAAACCCACTCCGAAGAAGAGGGGTATCTTATATCTCAGTCCTGAAGATATGCAAGAGGCAAGGAAATGTTTGAAGGGAAAAGGTATTAAATCTGAGGATGTCAGAAATTTACCTCCTATTGAAGAAATACATGGGCTTGATACACCACCACCAAAGGTGGGAGAGGTAAATTCTTTGATGAACTTTAATGAAAAGGACAATCCTTATTATATGCATCCTAGTCAATGACTTTATGAGTTTGATAACTATATTAGAAAACAAGATCATTTCAATGCAAATGTTATGAAACAATTGAAATACAACTCTGATATGATTGCTCGCTTGAGTGACTTTTTATTTAAAATTTTCGATGATGTTAGAGGTGTAGGAAAACATGCCTCTATGGTTCAAACTCACCTAGAACAAGTTGCTAAATCTCAAAGAGAATTGCTTAATGAAATGAATAATAATATCAATGATCATGCTGTTAGAGTAATGACTAGAAGAGGTAGAATGACTCAGGAAGCACTTTATCCTGAGGGACACCAAAACAGAATTGAGTAAGACTCTCAAAGAATTAACATGGATGCAGCTAGTCCTTCTAAAAATAAGAAGAGAAAGAAAAATGACAGGACTTTGCATACCTCTAGTGAACCTGAGATAGAAAAACCTCCTAAAGCTAATAATGATGTTTCTATTTCTGTTGCTGAAACTCAATATGGTAATTAGTATTCACCTAGTGATAATGAAAAATATAATGATGATGTTCATGAAGGCACTCAACCAAGCAGTGATAAAGAACCAGATAATGATGTTGAAATAGAACCAGTTGTTGATCTTGATAACCCACAACCTAAAAATAAAAGATATGATAAAAGAGACGTTGTGCCTAGGAAACATGGAAGGTAAAGAGAACCATGGGTTCTAGAACCCATGCCCTTTCCACCCAAATCAACTAATAAGAAAGATGATGAAGAATTTGAACGCTTTGCTAAAATGATTAGGCCAGTCTTTTTGCGTACTACTTGATTGATATTTTAAAGATGGCCCCTTATGCAAAATATATGAAAGACATCATCACTAATAAAAGGAAATACATGAAGCTGAAATCTCCATCACGCTTGCTAATTATTCTTTGAAGGATGGAGTACCTAAAAAACTTGGAGATCCGGGAATACCAACTATACCTTGCTTCATCAAAAGAAACTATGTGAAAACTGCTTTGTGTGATTTAGGAGCTGGTGTTAGTGTTATGACTTTCTCCTTATATAAAAGACTTGACTTGAATAAACTCACACCTACTGAAATATCTTTGCAAATGGCTGATAAATCAACCGCTATAACTACTGGTATTTGTGAGGATGTGCCCATTGTTGTTGCAAATGTTACCATCTTAACTGACTTTGTTATACATGAGATGCCTGAGGATGACAACATGTCGATTATCCTTGGTAGAACCTTTTTGAATACCAGAGGGGCTATTATTGATTGCAATAAAAGCAAGGTCACTTTTCATATCAATGGTAATGAGCATACGGTGCACTTTCCGAAGAAACAATTCCAAGTGAATGGTATAAATGTTATTGAAAAATCTTCGACACTCACTATTGGAAGTTTTCAACTACCTCTACCTACTGCCAAAAATAAATATGATATACTTATTATGGGGGACATGCATATCCCTGTTGAGCTAACTTAGCGTTTCACGAAAGTTCTTCGGTTTCATGCTAATCGAAGGTGGTTGTTAATAAGACTTGATCAACCTTATTATTGGATTACTTTTGAGAGGTATGAAGTTGATGAATTTAGTAGGCACTAATTTCTGTCCTTACCTTTTATTTTTTGTTTTTCTTAGTTAAATAAAATAAAATGCCATGTTTATCCTGTTTTCTGGATTTTCCATGCAATAAAAAATGAAACAAAAAATAAAATTTCTCAGAATGTCTTGAAAATTTAATACGATTTTTTCTAAATATATCTGAATTTTTAGTGCAAATAACATCAGAGGGGGGTGCACCAGGTGGGCATAACCCACATGGGTGTGCTAGCAGCCCCAGGCGTGCCCTGGAGGGTTGTGGTCCCCACGTGGGCCCCCTCACTTATCTCTTTAGCCCCATGTCATCACCTACCTCCAGAGAAAATTCACCATTGCTCTCTCTCTCTCTCTCTCTCGTGTTCTTGCTCTTAAACCCGCGGATTTTGATCTCTTTGCTCGAAGCTCCGTTTCCAAAATAGTTTTGGGGGATTGCTACTTGGTATGTGACTCCTCCATAGGTCCAATTAGTTTTTGCTTTAGTGGATTATATTTTGAATAATTAGATACTCTTGGTGCTCCTGTAGATGAGCTTGCATGTTGAATTCTTGGATTTCTAAGTAGTTTGAATGCTCAATATAGCCTCTATGCATGCTTATGAGTAGTTGCTATCAATCTTGTGAAGTTTTGTTGACAAAATTTTTGTGGACTAAAAATTTCAGAATTTTATCCATAGGAGTAAGATGAGTTTCTTTAGTAGTTCTTCGAGGAGGAGGTCTTCAGAGGCATCATCTAGTAGTGGCTCGGTGCATCAGTCTTATGTGGAACCAAGCGCAAGTTCGATATGGGAACCAACTACCAAATCCTGCCTATCGCCATGCAACAATTTTCTTTTGAGGGCAGGTATTAAAGAAGAAATTGAGCAATATGTTCACAACACCGAGATCGGTCCCTACATGGAAGATAAGTGCAACCAACATCTCAGCCTCACAGAATCATTTACTAAAGAATTTAAATTTCATCCTCGTGAGTCTAGAGTGTCGTTTAAACTGTATGAAAATCCATTTACCATCCCTTTTGAGAGATTTGCTAACTACTGCAAAATTCCATTTTGGGGTTAGTTGGACGAACCTGTAGGATCTGAGTAGAGACATTCTTGACTAGCCTTCGCTATGGTGAAACTACAAGAGTACATAAGTTATAATAAAGAGCATTCATTTCCCATCAATTCAATACTTTGCACTCGTTAATGACAAATGCATTGTAGGCAAGTAGGATTGCAGCACACTTTGTGCTCCTGACTTGAGCCTTTTACACATTGCTCTCACCGGTAATAAATGTTACAACCTTGGAGCGATTGTGGCACGCAGACTGCAACACAATGCTGGTAGTGGATATTTTTATGGTGAGATTTATGCCTCACGTCTAGCAAGGGAGCTGGGCGTATCACCTTGGCCTAATGATCCTATCCTTCCCACACAGTACTTAGACTTTGAGGCCATGAAGCACCATAAGTTTCTTAAGGGCGAGACCACTATATATTTATTACTTGTTGTTTAATAAAGCTTCCATGTTGCACACTTTTTGCCTGCTCCTGCTCTCTTTGATTATCACAGCAAGGGAAGGTATTATGTTTTCGAGAGCGAGGCCCGCGCAGACAACACAGAGGTTGTGGCTGCTCGGTGGGCTGAGGAGGCTGCACCAAGAGTCTCCATGAGCTATCACTCTGATTATTACGCAGACTACAGATGGAGATGACCAAGCTAGGCCAACAGCCTAAGCTTTGGGGAGTACGTATTTCCACCGACATTACATTCATGTTCACACACTTCATTCTAGTTGTCGGTGTCCACATGTTTTCATTGTATTATCCATGCTAGATTTATTTTCTCGTTTTCTTCTTGTGTGTTTGACAAACATTGAGAAAATCCAAAAACATTTCCTGCTTCTTTTCGGTTTTTCTTTCTAGTTTAATTTATTGTAGTATTGAAAGAAAACCCAAAAAGATTTCTCGATTCTTCTTGCTTGTTGGGAGCTTTCCCGTGTAAATAGTTTTTCTCATTTTTGTTTTTCCTTCTTTAATTTGTTTTCTTCTAGAAAAACTAAAAACTACAAAAATATTTCAGTGTGTTTCTCTGAATTTCTTCTCTGATTATTGAGTCATACCAAGGAGAAGACCACGATGAAATGTTGAGTGGCTCTCATATGCATTATTTTTGATCTAACAAAGAGCCCAAATTACTTTGTCTTCACCTTTTGAATAAAATGTTTGTAGATTCTAGCTTAGTCCACGACACTGTTGCACTATTATTATTTTCAAATCGTTCGGTCGTGCAAGTGAAAGGCAATAATGACGATATTTGGTGAACTAGCTGTGGCAGAGAGAAATGGGTATGAACTCAACTTGTTCTGTTTTTGTAAATATGTTTAACCTAGTATCCATGATTCAGCATATTATGATCAAACATGTTTGCAATGACAATTAGAGATTATAGTTTCTCATGGCATGCTTAGGTAGCTAGGAGTGGATAATGATTTATCTTGGATGTCAACATTGCTTTAAAATGATTGTGATGTAGTATGATGATATGGTATCCTCCTTTGAATGTTTCGAGTGGCTTGACTTGGCACATGTTCATGCATGTAGTTGAATCCAAACCAACATAGCCTCTATGATATTTATGTTCATGGTGTTCATATCCTACTCATGCTAGTATCCAATGTTCATTATGCACAGTGCATATTCATGGCTGTTTTCGCTCTCTAGCGGGCCGCTTCCCAACCTAGTTGCTAGCCTTCGCCTGTACTAAGCGGGATTACTGCTTGTGCATCAAAATCCTAAAACCCAAGTTATTCCAGATGAGTCCACCATATCTACCTATACGCGGTATTACCCTGCCGTTCTAAGTAAATTTGCATGTGCCACCTCTAAAAACTTCAAATAAATACCCATTTTTGCGTGCCTGGATTGTTCATAGAGTGACAGGAGGTAGTCGGTATCTTCCATGCTAAGAGGGTTATTATCATGATGAGTGTTTATTCACTCGTCCTTGCATGAGAGGGGCGGTAATAGGGATTCCTAGTCCCGAAATCAAATTGCAAATAATTAAACAGAACTCCCCCATGACTGATGTTGGTATGGACGGTACCCAAGGATTCGGCTAGCCGTGGAGTGTGATTGCTGGTAGAGGGGGAGTAAGCCTTTACCTTTGTCGCTTGGGAACCGCCACTAATGTGTTTAGGATGGAAGATATCGATAACTAATGGTCGCGAAGTAAATAGGAAGGGTGCATTTCTCACAATTTCATTTGCCTCTGTTTTAAAAACTGAGCTCTTGCACCGCTGCTAATTGCTGCTTCCCTCTGCGAAGGGACTATCTATTTAATTTTATGTTGAGTCCTCACCTTCTCAAATAAGCGTCATATTCTGAGAGCACTATTGTCATCCTCATGCATTGTGTATAGTTAATGTTGGATGCTGTCGTGGGAAACCAGGACCACCTATGGGGCCATCGCCCCCTTGTGGTTCGGCGGGGGGCATGAGCACCTTGCACAAACAGCGGAGAAAGTAGCACAACACGACAAAGATCGCACGGGCAGTTTTACCCAGGTCCTAGCCGCCGCAAGGCGTAAAACCCTAATCCTGCTTTGGTGGATTGATGAGAGGACCGTGGTGGAGACGCAACACTCTTGCCCGGCAGGGTTGCCTCGGGGCGAGAGCAGCTATGCGCGTATGAGTGTACAGGGGTCCGAATCCTTTCTATGGTTGCCACACCCCCCTTTTATAGATCAAGGGGTCACCAAAATGGAAAAACAAGTCATTGTGTACTGATTAGATAGGAAATAGTGCTATCACACATAACTCTGTAGACATGGCAAAGCACATTGAATGCGTCGCTTAGTGTCACATTATGGCATGCTTGGCAAGCCTTGTCGGGCAGTTCAGCCACCCTCTTGTCTGTGTGCTCGACACGTCTCTGGATGGGTGTCATTTGGAGGTGATTTCCTTTGAAAGTGGCTTCCATATGTCAAGAAACAGCCACTTAGTCACTTGGGGGCTTGACACTGCACCGACCGATGACTTGCGTCGCTGTGAGGTGGAGCGGTGGAGCTCTTGGCGGGGTATTCCGCCCTTGGCGTCCCCGGCAAGGGTAGTCCACCCTTGGCGTCCCCGGCAAGCTTGCCGGGGGAGTCTTGAGACCTGTCTCCGGAGCAACCTTGACCTCGCCAGGCTCGCCTACCCGGCAAGGGAGGCTTTTCCTTAGGGGTATCTTGCTTCCTTTGGCTTGTCTTGGTCTTCTTGATCTGCTCTCTGATTTCTCAAAGAGCTGTTTCTTCTGGTTGGTCTAGTCTTGGATGTCGCAACCTTGCTCTTAGGCCTGTGCATAGCCTGGGCAATAGACAAAGGGTTTGTTGCACTGACATGGGCCCCCAGGCCTGGCCCGAACACGCTGCCGGTCGTCGTCGGGGTAGGCCCTATCCAGTGCACAAGCAAGAGGGAAGTAGTTGCTTATCCTTTGAGATCTTCTTTGCATCTTCATTAACCTGAGCCCAGGTCAGTTTCCGGTTCTCCCGCGTGTCACGTAACACCAATTCTAGTGGGGTTGTCAGATTTCGGGTTCCGGAAAAACCCTTGAGGTTCGAACACTAGGGTGCGCACGAAGATCTCTCCTCTCCCACGCTCTCACACTCCACGATCTCACGGACCAACTGGCCGAACCCAAAGAACAAGAGGACACAAGATTTATACTGGTTCGGGCCACCGTTGTGGTGTAATAACCTACTCCAGTGTGGTGGTGGTGGATTGCCTCTAGGGCTGAGGATGAATAGTACAAGGGAAGAACAACCTCCTGAGGAGAGGTGTTCTTGTGTTTGGTGAGCTGGTGAGTGGATGAGGATCCGATGCCTCCTACTGTGGTGGCTAGTCCTATTTATAGAGGCCCTGGTCCTCTTCCCAAATATTGAGCGGGAAGGGATCCCACAATGGCCAAGTTTGAAGGGGGACAGCTAGTACAGCTTATCTTGACAAAAGTAGTCTTCGCCTGCTAAAGGCTCTGGTGGTGACGCCGTCTTGGGCTCCACGATGACCTCTGTCTTGCCGTCCTGCTGGTCTTGGTCTCGTTGCACCGATATGGAAACCTTTGCTTGACGCCTCGGTACTCCTCGCCTGCGCTTGCCTCCTTAGCACCAAAGAGGAAACAAGGACACTGTGCGCACTGGCGCCCGCCTGGTCTCGATTGTCATGTCTTGCGTCATTGGAACCTCGCGAGGATTGCCTGGCCTTGATCTCTCCGCCCCTTGCGAGCCAGCCTGGTGAGGCCGCTCCCGAGGAGGTCTTGTGTCGCCCAACTCGCGAGGCTTGGCCCCTCGCGAGGGTCTTGAGTGCTCGCTGGTGAAGATGGGCCATACGGGCCCGCTTGTGGAGCCACGCAGTGGGCCATAGGCAGGCATGTCTGGGGACCCCCGTTCCCAGAACGCCGGCAGTAGCCCCCGAGCCCAAGGCGCACTCGGACTTGGCTTTGAGGCGAAGCCAAAGGGCAAGTGCGGAGCGCCGAGGGGCCCAACAGCCTACGGCCTTGGTTGACGCGTGGCGGTTGATTGGACGTGGACGTCTCCGCTTCCCCACGCTGCCTTGATACCCGCCTGGCTAGGCGGCCACCGCGGTCTACGTGGTTTCCCCCTATTGTTGCGGCGCACTCCCCCAATTCTCCCTCTTCCTCGAAACTCATCGCCTTCTCCCAATCTGACCTGAGCTCTCCTCCCGTCGCCATGGCGCCAGACCAAACAGAGAAAGGAAAGAGCCCCTGTCCTCCGCCGAACTACGTCCGGCCATTGATCCTGCCGTTGGCAGGTCGCTGGTGCTCAACCAAGAAGCTATGGACAAGGTGCGCCCCATGCTCGCCTCCAGCTTTAATGAGTGGGGAAGAACGGTGGCCTGGCCTGCATCTCGAGCTCGTGTTGACAGGACGGCCACCGAGGTGCCTTTCTTCATCGATGCCCTCTAGGCTGGCCTGGTTCCTGCTTTCTCCGCCTTCTTCAACGCAGTGCTTGCACATTATCAGATCCACATGCTGCACCTTGATCCCCAATCCGTGACCCTTCTCGCCGTCTTCGCCTTTGTTTGTGAGGCCATGGTGGGCATTGCTCCTTCTGTAGCCCTTCTCCGCCACTTCTTCTCGTTGCACTTAATTGATCCCCGGTAGAGCTCGGGATGCCTGAGCTTCCAGGCCGTGGCGGCGACGGCCGGCGCGGGGATTGACTTTGAGCTTCCGCCATCCACGAACGAATTCCGGAATCGGTGGGTATTTGTTGATGTCGGAGTGCTTAGCCCCCTGCTCTCATCTCCGTCAGCGCCCGCCATTCCCAGCTCCGGTTGGTGCCACCAAAGGCTTGCCGATCCGTGCCTGGTCTCCGTCTGGCTCAGGCTGAAGAGGCTGAAAGACCGCGGCGTGAATGCGCCTATGGTGGTGAAGGAGTTCGTCCGGCGCCGAGTCGCTCCGCTTCAGCGACATTCTCGACCGATGTGGGACTTGATCAGCAGCAATGACCACATGAGACTTCAGGAGACCGGGCTCCCCCTTGAGGCGCGGCAAACGGTGCTCGAGGTCCTGACGGGCGTCCCGTTGCCCGACGACATGCGAGGGAAGAGTTGTCTTCTGTACCGCTGCTTGAACAAGGTGGAATTTGTGGAGCAGATGCCCTCCTTCAATGAGTGGGGGCCGTGTCCAGCCGGCCTTGTGGGGCCCCGTGAGAACCCCATCATCGTGGTTCCTCTCCTTGCCACCAGCCCCAGTCTTGCCCCAAGTGTGGACGCTGGGAGGCAAGCACCATCGGAGGCCGGGGGCGCGAGCACCAAGGTGTCGATGCCGCCTGAGGCTCCTGAGGAATCATCCTCGGGAACCCGTGATCCCTACGCTGGGGCGGCAGTTGAAGAGGCGATGCAGTCCACTGCTCCTGAGGCCTCGGCAGGTCGCCGCGAGGCGAAGCCCGACAGCTCCCCCCAACTTGGCGCTCCTGAGGTGGTCTCCTTGGGCGCTTCTCCAGTTGCGCCCTGTGATGGTCGCCACGTCCAACGCTCCGGCCGGCTGCGCGTGGACTTTGAGGAGCTCCGCAAGAGGAAGGGATCCCCAAGCTGCAGCAGGCCTTCGGGCCGTTAAAGCGGAGGAATTATATCGTCATCGATGAGTAAGTGCCTTATCTCTGTCATTCCTTGCGCACCGCTTCCCTTCCTGATGGTGGTTCCCCAGGGTCTCTTCCGCTAAGGCCACGGGGCCTCCTGAGGGGCATCCTCCCCTCGCTTCGTCTCCCTCGCCAGCTTCGAGCGCCCCAAGCCTGCACGCCGCCCCTGGCGCGGGGTTCGCCGGAGGAGCAAGCCTGCCAGCGGGACGCCTTTGGTTCGTGCCTTCACCGTCTCCCCTTCGCGGCATTGCTTGGAGCGCGGCCAGTTTGCCAAGGGCCCCTCCTCTGATCATGGACGGTAGCTGGTTGGCTTCGATCCTGGGATCCTCTTCAAGCGGTGAGTCTCCACTCATCCGGCCCCTCGCGAGGCTTGGCTAGCAGCCGGGCGGGCGCCAGCCCCCAGCCTCCTGCTGAAAGGGGTCGAGCTGTCCCCGGCCCCATCCGCATCCCCCGTGGTGGAGGACAGAGTCGGCAACGTGCTTAGATCGGCGCACGAGCGGAGCATCATCTGCCACGAGCTCTTTCTGGATGCGATGGGCGCGATGAACCGGCTTAGTGAAGAACTCGCGGACGTAGACGCGCGCCTTGTGGCCGAGGGTCTTCGGTTGTTGGAGGAGCAGCACAAGCTGAAGGCGGCCATCAACATCGGGTGCCACCAGCGCGAGCTTGATAATGCGAAGGCCGAGGCATCCCTCGTGACCTCGCGCGAGGCCTGCTCCCGAGCCTTGGAAGAAGCCTGGGAAGCTGACCGCCGCCGCGAGATCGCGGAGAAGCGCTGGTGGGAGCTCCAAGCCTGGAACACCTCCTTGTAGCAGCAGGTGGAGGCGTGCCAGGCCGCCCTTGCATTGATGTAGGGGACGCTCGTCGAGGAAGAAGAGATCCTGAAGCGTGAGGAAGCGCTGGCGCTAGAAGCTATGGAGCGCAGCCTTGAGCTTGAGCGGTTGGAGACGAGGGAGCACCAAGTCGCCCAAGCGGAGGATGCTGTTGGTGCGCGCGAGGCCCGGGTCCAGTGGGAGGTCGACAGCCGCGTGGCTGAGGCTTGCGCAGATCTTGTGGGCAGGTACGACTTGAAGCTGAAACGCGTTGAAGCCGAGGCTGCGGGCAGGACTGCTGCCCTCAAGTCTAAGCTGGCTGAGGCGGAGCGGCGCGAGGAGGCCGCCGCCGCCACCCTGGTCTCGGCGCAGGCTGAACTAGCCTCCGCCCACGCTGAGGTGTCCCCTCTTCAGTAGATGGGTTGCCGACGCTGAGTCCATCGCGCGGCAGAACAGGGAGGAAGTGCTTCAGTGGCGGTCACTGGAGCGCGTGCATGCCCCCATGCTCTAGGGCCTCAGGAACAGGGCCAACATCGCGCTGGGCCACATCTGCGATGAAAATGCCCCTCATCCCCGCATGGACAACTATGCCAGTCACCTCCGCTGCTTCACCAAAGTGGCGACATGCCTGGAGAACCGTTCCATGAGAGCTTGCCAGCTTGTCGAAGAGAGGAGCCGCGGCCTGCTCGGCGCCCGTTCTCCCACATCTTCAGCCATCTCCAGAATACCTACCCCAACTTCGACTTTGACACCGCCATTGCCCCAGTACCAGAGGCCATCCAGGGCGACCTGGCGCGGTGGGTGGAAGACAACGTGGACGCGCTGGTCAGGGCCTTCGCGTCCGAGGATGACGCGGTGGTGGTCGGGGCAGACGAAGGCGACGCGGTCGACGATGGTGATGGCGGCACCGTCGAAGGTGATGGTGATGCCGGCGATGGTGATGACGACACCAGCGACGCGTCTGAAGGCGACCCAAGGGACGCGGTGAGCGACATGTCCGATTGATCCCGTGTTTCCCTGTTGTTTATCCTGCACGCAAAAGCTCGGGCGCGGCCCCAGAGGTTGTAAGAGCATTTTGGGAGGGGGAGCCCCTCATGTAAACAGATTACCGCCCCTATTCTTTTGGGCCAAACCGAATATGTCCCTTCATGAGCTCACGAGCCTCGTGGCGAGTTTGCTGTTGTAATTTACCTCAACCTGGGCAGGTTCCGAACTAGCTCGTGAGGTCGCGAGTTTCTGAGGAGCCCCTGAGGAGCCTTTCGATCCACCTGAGAGGGCCTCGTGAGAGGCATGCGCCAGCCGTGGCACGACCCACGTGTGGTGTGCGTGAGTTATGCCCAGCCCCGTTCGCGAGGGGCTCGTGAGGGGGAGGCGATAAGCGCGAGCTCCGAAATAAGGCAAGAACCAGATTGCAAGAAATAGCATGAAGGCACCCCCCGCGCGCATCAATGAAAACTCAACTCCAACTTAAATCCAACCTAGAAAGCAGGGCTACAGAAAAGAGGTTAAAAGCAAATGGCCGCGTCCGGCACCTAGTCTAGTCTTCTTGTCTTCGAGTCTTCACACTAGCGCGGAGCTAAGTGCTTCCACTAGGACGTGGGAGGGAGTCCCCGAGGCCCGAGGGCAGCACTCCTGAGGCTCCGAGGCGTGTACAGCCCCACTCATTTTTACGTGAGAGTGTCACGAGCGAAGACCTTCACAGGCGTGAGCCTTACTTCATATCGCCAGATGAGGGCCCCGCCTTGCACCACCCTCTACCACCGTTGGGACGACCAGAAACCAGGACGGCACCAAAGGGGGCAAAGGGGGCGCTAGCGGCGCCCTCGGCGACCACGGGTCCTCTGCAGGGGGAAGGCTCGACGGCGCCTCCTTGGCACAGGGCCTACCTCCGGGCAACGCCTTGCTCCATGCGACGCGGGGAGGGGCCTTGCTCCTGGCTCCTCCCACGCAGCCCCCAGTGAGCTTCTCCTGGTGGGACGGATACCGCCGTGCCGGTACCGTCGCCTGGCGCTGTGACCTGATTCACTTGCGATTCATGGTTAGCGTAAGCCTGCCCCTAGGAGATTAGTGGTACCCTGTAACTATTGTCGACGGTGTGGTTCGTGGGGCTCTCGGGCGGCTCCTGGAAGGCTTCAGCTCCTAGCGCCTCCTCTTCCCATCCTGGCTCGAGGAATGAGCCGGGGTCATCTTCCGACGTGTACTCCTGGTTCATCATGCGGGGCACTTAGGCCTTTGACGCCGCCGCCCCGAAGACCTCGCCGATGTGCCCCACGCTCCATGTCGCCCGGCCCATCACGCCGTCTTGAGGATGGTAGGGTAGTGCCCCGTTGGGGCCATGTGCGGCAATGCTCGTGTCCGCACCCATCAGGGGTGGTGCGGGTGCGAGAGGGCGCCCAATGCCGTGGGTCGCGTTGATGTCGATGAGACCCCCGGGCGCAGTTGGGGGCACGCGGGCACGACGAGGCCCGCCGTGGGATCCGACCGCTGCCTGGGGCGTGATCTGGTAGTAGAAGGGCGGCGCAACTGTGGCCGCTGCGTCCAGTAGCTCAGCGACGCGTTCCAGCAGTGAATCCCGGCCGCTCTCCATTAGTCGGCATCGCAGCAGCTCCCGTGCCACCGTGAGTGCAGCCCGCATGTTCACCTGCTCCTGCCGGGTGTGTGGCGCCGTTGCTGCGGCGTGGCTTGCAGCCCTTGCAGTAGCTCGTGCCTGTCGTGGAGTAACGGTGGACGGCGCCTGGCCGCGCCGCCCGCGCCCCGCAGTGTTAGGTGGCGCTTGTGCCGCATGGAGCGCGGGGTTGAGGTCTTCCTGAGTGGACGACGCCGCCCGGGCTGGCCAAGCTGCCCAGCGGTTGGCGTTGGCTCTTGGGTCGCCGGACATCGGAACAGCGGAACGTCACTGGATCAACTGGCGGAAGAGAGGCTCCGGCGCACCCCTACCTAGCACGCCAAATGTCGGATTTCGGGTTCCGGCAAAACCCTTGAGGTTCAAACACTCGGGTGCGCACGAAGATCTCTCCTCTCCCACGCTCTCACAGTCCACGATCTCACAGACCAACTCGCCAAACCCAAAGAACACGAGGACACAAGATTTATACTGGTTCCGGCCACCGTTGTGGAGTAATACCCTACTCCAGTGTGGTGGTGGTGGATTGCCTCTAGGGCTGAGGATGAACAGTACAAGGGAAGAACAGCCTCCTGAGGAGAGGTGTTCTTGTGTTTGGTGAGCTGGTGAGTGGATGAGGATCCCATGCCTCCTATTGTGGCGGCTAGTCCTATTTATAGAGGCCCTGGTCCTCTTCCCAAATATTGAGCAGGACGGGATACCACAATGGCCAAGTTTCAAGGGGGACAGCTAGTACAGCTTACCCTGACAAAATTAGTCTTCTCCTGCCAAAGGCTCTGGTGGTGACGCTATCTTGTGCTCCACGATAACCTCCGTCTTGCCGTCCTGCTGGTCTTGGTCTCGTTGCACCGATATGGAAACCTTTGCTTGACGCCTCGGTACTCCTCGCCTGCGCTTGCCTCCTTAGCACCAAAGAGGAAACAAGGACACTGCGTGCGCTGGCGCCCGCCTGGCAGCCTCCTGGTCTTGATCGTCATGGCTTGCGTCATTGGAACCTCGTGTGGTTTGCCTGGCCTTGATCTCTCGGCCCCTCGCGAGCCAGCCTGGTGAGGCCGCTCCCGAGGAGGTCTTGTGTCGCCCGCCTCACGAGGCTTGGCCCCTCGCGAGGGTCTTGAGTGCTCGCTGGTGAAGATGGGCCGTACGGGCCCGCTTGTGGAGCCACGCCATGGGCCGCAGGCAGGCAAGTCTGGGGACCCCCGTTCCCTGAATGCCGATAGGGGCCATCTTTGTAATGGCCCGTGAATGACTTTAACGCATGGGTGAGTAATTGCCAATTCACTCTTCCCACCACGCTCTTATCCTTGGCCACGTATGTTGCATGCATTGAGTGGGGGTAGGTAATGGAGGCATGTGGTGCGGTAGAGCGTCAAGGTAGGGGCCGGTCTTCTTGGATTGGTGGAGGAGGATGGTGGTTACCCGTTGAGGGATCAGCTCGCAGCATCGATCGGTCTATAAAAGAGGGGGTGGGGGAGGAGCAGGAGTGTTCATCCACACACCTCTCCTCCTCCATTCCCCACCTTCTTCTGGTTATCCTAAAAGGGGGAGGCCGGGGCCAGGCCCCGGGCTCAAGCTTGGTTTCATGACGTTGAATGCTCGTGTCGATGCTTGGGGAGTGAGTCTGGTCTGGGCCCCGAGGAGATGCGGTGGACGAGCCGCTCGTAGTGCAGGAGACATAGAGCTTTTTCATTATGGTGGAATGCTTGTCTCCTCAGCTCGGGCCGGCCGTCTGGTGGGGAGCACTAGATCTTGTTGTGAGCCGCTGCGGCATGTCGCTATAACGTCGGAGTCCCTGGGGTTCCCGGCGCCTGTCTAGGGTGCAACGCTTGGGGCTTGTGGCAATCCCAACACTGCTCCCTTTGGTGAAGTCGGGGCGAATGTTGAAGACAGCGGCATTTCCCTGCCCTCTGAGGAGGGGAGCTATGCCCCTCGCGCGTCTCGGACGATGCCATCTCATGCTGCTTCTCCGGGGGAGGTGACGGCTTGAGGAGCCGGCGTCCCCCTGGAGTGGTGGTGATGAAGAAAGAACGAGGGAAGACGGAGAAGGCGGGTGGCAGGCCGTCAGGTCGGAGTATGATGGCACCGATGCCTTTATCTCGTATTGGCAACCTGCAGCCTCATCTTTCTGCTCTTCCCCTCCCAAAGATATCATGGGAAACCACGGCCACCTATGGAGCCATCGGCCCCATGTGGTTCAGTGGGGGTGGGGGATGAGCACCTTGCACGAAGAGCGGAGAAAGTAGCACAACACGGAAGAGATCACACGGGCAGTTTTACCCAGGTTCAGGCCACCGCGAGGCATAACACCCTACTCCTGCTTTGGTGGATTGATGAGACGACCGTGGTGGAGACGCAACGCTCTTGCCCGGCAGGGTTGCCTCGGGGCGAGAGCAGCTACGCGCGTATGAGTGTACAGGGGTCCGAATCCTTTCTATGGTTGCCACAGCCCTCCTTTTATAGATCAAGGGGTCACCACAATGGCAAATCAGTCATTGTGTACTGATTACATAGCAAACAATGCTATCATACCTAACTCTGCTGACAGGGCAGAGCGCATTAAATGCACCGCTTAGTGTCACATCATGGCATGCCCGGCAAGCCTTGCCGGGAGTTCGGCCACCCTCTTGTCTGTCTGCTTGACACGTCTCTGGCCGGGTGTCATTTGGAGGTGATTTCCTTCAGAATTGGCTGCCATGTGTCAAGAAATAGCGACTTAGTCACTTGGGGGCTTGACACCGCACTGATCGATGACTTGCGTCCCTGTGAGTGGAGCGGTGGAGCTTTTGGCGGGGTAGTCCACCCTTGGCGTCCCCAGCAAGCTTGACGGAGGAGTCTTGAGACTTGTCTCTGGAGCAACTTCGACCTCGCCAGGCTCGCCTGCCTGGCAAGGGAGGTTTTCCCCTAGGGGTATCTTGCTTCCTTTGGCTTGTCTTGGTCTTCTTGATCTGCTCTCTGATTTCTCAATGCGCTAATCTCTTCTGCTTGGTCTAGTGTTGGATGTCGCAACCTTGCTCTTAGGCCTATGCACGGTCTAGGAAACAGACCTAGGGTTTGTTGCACCGATAGGAGCCCCCAGGCCTAGACCGAACACGGTACTGGGCATCACTGGGGTAGGCCCAATCCAGTGCACAGGCAAGACGGAAGTAGCTGCTTGTCCTTTGAGATCTTCTTCGCTTCTTCATTAACTTGAGCCCATGTCAGTTTTCGGTTCTCCCGCGCATCGCGTATTGCCAATTGTAGTGGGGCCTTCGTTGTAATGGCCCGTGAATGACTTTAACGCACGGGTGAGTAACTGCCAATTCACTCTTCCCACCACATTCTTGTCCTTGGCCACGTATGTTGCATGCATTGAGTGGGGTAGGTAACGGAGGCGCTTGGTGCGGGAGAGTGTCAAGGCAGGGGCCCGGTCTTCTTGGATCGGCGGAGGAGGACGGCGGTTACCCGCCGAGGGATGAGCTCCCAACCTTGATCGCCTATAAAAGAGGGGGTGGGGAGGAGCGGGAGTGTTCATCCACACACCTCTCCTCCTCCATTCCCCGCCTTCTTCTGGTTATGCTGAAAGGGGGAGGCCGGGGCCAGGCCCCGGGCTCAAGCTTGGGGTGATGACGTTGAATGCTTGTGCCGATGCTTGGGGAGTGAGTCTGGTCCGGGCCCTAAGGAGCTGCGGTGGGCGAGCCACTCGTAGTGCAAGAGACATCAAGCTTTTCCATTATGGTGGAATGCTTGTATCCTCCGCCCGGGCCGGCCGTCTGGTGTGGAGCGCTAGATCTTGCCGTGAGCCGCTGCGGCTTATTGCTCTAACGCCAGAGTCTCTGGGGTTCCTGGCGCCTGTCTGGGGTGCACCACTTGGTGCTTGTGGTAATCTCAGCATTGCTCCCTTTGGTGAAGTCGGGGCGAACGTTGAAGACGGCGGCATTTCCCTGCCCTCCGAGGAGGGGAGCGATGCCCCTCGCGCGTCTCGGATGCTGCCATCGCCTACTGCTTCTCCGGGGGAGGTGACAGCTTGAGGAGCTGGCGTCCTCTCGGAGTGGTGGTGATGAAGAAAGAACGAGGGAAGACGGAGAAGGCTAGTGGTAGGCTGTCAGGTCGGAGTACGATGGCACTGACGCCTTCGTCTCGTATTGGCGACTTACCGCCTCGTCTTTCCTCTCTTCCCCTCCCCCGGCACCATCATCACCGGCCTCCTGGTTGCCAGGGAAGGGGTCGCTCTCTTGGTGCCTTTGCGTTCTCCAGCAGTCTGTCAGCTGAGCTGTTGGTGTACAAAAAGAGGGGTGCGTTTTTGTACCCCTATACCTGTGCACGGGCAGTCGGAGCCACGCCTACGGTCACACCAAGCAGAACAGGGGAGGTGAGCTGAGGTAAGACCAAAGCCCAAGATAATAAGAGCAACGCCAAGGCCAAGACCACAAAGAGCAGAGGGACGAAGCAGGTTCCCCAGGCAAGACCCTTGCCGGTGCAGCCTCAGCAGCCCCGGCAAGATCCTTGCCGGGACAACTCGCCCCGCACCAACAGAGCGGGCCACCCTTGAGCCCACGGTCTCCAACATCACGTTGGGCCAGGGCTCGGGAAGCACCTCCGTGGTGGCATGCAGATCTTTGTGAAGACATATTCAAGATCAGATAAGGATTAGAAAACGACGATCCTCGGCAAGATCCCTGCTGAGGAAGGCCACCAGGGCCCCGACAAGGCCCTTGCCGGGGACGACAGCGCGCCACAGCAAGACCCTTGCCGGGCCACACGGCAAGACCCTTGCCGGGCCACCCGGCAAGGCCCTCACCAAGGACGCCAGCAGGGTCACCGCCAGGCCCACGCCAACCAAGCTTCCACCGCCGTTCACATGCAGCTGCCAGCCCAACCAGCTGGGCGGGCACCTGCGTGGCAACATGCAGCTCCCAGGCCAACTCATCGAGCGCCTGCGTGGCGCCATGCAGATCTTCGTGAAGGCTCCACCACTGCGCCACCTCAGCTGCCTGCCTGCCTACATGGCACCACGCGCCTCACTGGCCAGGGCGCGTGTCAAAGTGAGGAGGAGCAGCGACGGACGAGACGGGCCTCGCCCCCGTCCCCAATAAAGCAAGGGGACACCTAAGCTACACATTAAATGCGTCTTGTCCTGTAATACGAGCGATAAGCTCAAGGCACTATACGCCTTTCCACCTCCTGTGTGCCACTGTGGCAGCCCCTTTCGACTATAAAAGGAGGTCCATGGCATACTGGAGAGGGATTCGGCTCTTTTGAACCACGCACTAACCACAGCAAGTTCGAGAGCTCAAGAACTCTCTGAAATACACCCACCAAAGCAGGACTAGGGTTTTACGCATCCTCGCGGCCCGAACCTGGGTAAACGATCCTTGTGCTGTCTACTAGCCCTGCTCTTCTCGCAACCCCGCGCCCCGGCAACCGTAGTAGGGATTCTTGTGATCCCATAGGTGTCGTTCCACACTGACATGAGCCCCGGCGGTTCTCGCCACCGGTGCTTGAGCTCGGGCTTCTTCCTGGTCCTGGAGGTGGTGACCAGGTCACCACCAAGCTACTCCCTCCGCCCCTCTCCTTCGCAGCATCGCCACTCCCGATCTTACCAGGGGTCGGGAGTCTGCTCAGGCACTCCTTCTGCTCTCTTCACTTCCCATCATAGTACCTGGGAGAAGAGGAACAAGAAAGGGGGATTATAGGGCACTTGTCTTTTTTCAATCTAAAATATGTAGGCACTTGCCAAACTTTAGCTTAAATTATGTTATCTTCTTTACCCATGTTTGCGTTATGTAAGATCTGTACTTGTTAATCATCATATTAATGAAAAATAAAAGCCTTGCCGGGTACTTGTGCATGTAACATGTCCATGCAGAGGTGAAATGCCTCTATACATTCACGTAAACAAGTTTTCCCCAGCAGGCTATCCTGCCGGTACCCTCAGTTTGTTGCCGCGGAGCTAGGCTTGCCGGGTGCAAGTCACAAAGAGGGACCAGCCCCCCGCCAAACATTTTCCGCGAAAGGCCACTTCAACCATCTTGACTGAAGCAACGTTCGATCCAAGGGATGGGAGCACCTAAGTTTCGAAGGTGGAGAGGTTATATGCACAAGCCTCTACTTACAGAACACGTATGCATAAGAGAGAACTTATCTGTTTGGCTTGCCGGGGATCACAATGTAGGCTTCTCTTCTCTTCTCTTCTTCAGGACCAAGTCCACGGCAAGAGCCTGCAGCTTAGTGCAGATGGAAATGATGCCTCATGCGATCTTATCTATATGAACATGCTATGCTCATGATATGCTTATGCATGCATGCAATTTGTCGGGGCCCCCCAGCGCTTCATTTATTTCTCTATTGCTCAGGGTCTGCGCTGGCTTTGTACAAGGGGTTACATGCAACATCGGCAAGGCCTGTACAAAAGGATGGCTGCCGGGCAGGGCCCGACAGCCGCGCCTAACGGCTAGAACTTACGGAGATGCTCAATGTTTCATGAGTTTTGCAATTCAATGCCATCTCTGGTCTTCAGACGGACTGCGCCAGGTCTGGTGACTCGTACTACCCGGTAAGGGCCTTCCCACTTTGGCGTCAACTTGTTTGTACCCTTGGCAGACTGAACGCGCCTAAGGACAAGTTCGCCTTCCTCAAAACTCTGGGCATGAACCCTGCGGCTATGATACCGACGTAGGGCAGCACGTGTAGCAGCCCGGACATGTTTCTCCTCAAGTAGCACGACGTCGACACACCGGTGCCGTTCTTGCGCTACTTCATCATAGGCAAGCACTCGAGGTGACCCGTATATGAGTTCCGTGGGGATAACTGCTTCTGCCCCAGAGACTAGGGAGAAGGGAGTCTGCCCGGTAGCTCGATTTGGTGTCGTTCTGAGGGATCAAAGAACCACCGGCGGCTCGTTGATCCATCGCCCGCCACACTTCCGCATCTTTTTGAATGTTCTTGTGTTGAGTCCTCGCATCACTTCAGCGTTCACCCTCTCAGCTTGACCGTTGCTCCTTGGATGAGAAACAGAGGCAAATGAGATTTTTCTTCCGTGGGCATGAACGTATTGCATGAAGGCGCGACTCGTGAATTGGGTGCCATTGTCGGTAATGATTTAGGCGGGGACCCCGAAGCGGCACACCAATCTTTTCAAGAACTTGATAGCTGACTGTGTGGTCACCTTTCTCACGAGCACCACCTCTGGCCACTTTGTGAACTTGTCGATGGCGACGAACAAGAACTCAAAGCCCCCGATAGCACGGGGAAAAGGGCCCAAGATGTCGAGCCCCAGACCGAGAAGGGCCATGACAAAGGGATCGTCTGGAGAGCTTGAGCAGGCTGATGGATATTCTTGGAGTGGAACTCTGTCACATCCTGATTTCCACGCCACAACACTTAAGCTAATAAATCATTCTAAAATGTGGTTTCACAAAAACTTTTGAGTGTTTTGTCTTTGCTTTGACTGAATGTTTGACTGCTGTTTGCAAGTGCTCTAAAAATCAAATAAATCCTCCAACTCCTATACTTCATCTCCTTGCTCCAAACTCTTGAAGAAATGATCATGCCATGTGTACAGGACATAAAAATAATTTCTTACAAAAATGATTTGGCCAAATAGTATTTTCAAAAATTAGTTTTCCAAAAACTCCTGAATTGAGATTTGCACTTCAAGTACTTAATTAAGGGTAGTAAAAATATTTCCAAAAATATATTTGACTCATATTAGATATAGGACACCCAGAAACCACAATAATATAATTTTAAAAGTTATTTTCCTATCTTATTTAAAGGCTTTTTCTTAAGGCCAGAAATTGTCTTTAATAGGTTAAAATTATTTTAAAGCTTCAAAAATATTTGGGAAAAACCTAAGGAAACTCAGTGGACATATATTGTACATATATAAGAGTTTCAACACATGGTCATGTTCAAAATATTGGTCAAATCCCTCAAAAACCCTTTCTGAATATTTCAAGCTTTTGAAATATTTACAAAGGAAATATTCCCCAAAAATTCCAGGAAAATTCTAGCATGTCACATATGACATGTTCGATGATCTTGCCAAGTCTCATGTCATGGAGAATAGTAAAACCCCATGAAATCCCCTCAAAACCACTTCTGTCCTTTTTCAAGTTTGAACAACTTTGCACTGTCAAACATGTCCAAATGCTCTCAAACTTGGTGCACATGCTCAAATGGTGTAATAACGCATCTAGACCAAATGGCACAAGTTGGAGAGAAAGCTATCTTGATCAAAGAGCCCCAAAACCCTTCCTGTCCAGAACCAAATTTGAACAACTCTACATTGGCAACTTTCTCACTTTGATCTCAACTTTTGTGGACATGTTCAGAACCTCAAATGATGACGCTAAACTAAGTGGTGCATCAAGGAGAATAGATTTGCATGACTAAATCTTGGAAAGTCCATTTCTGTGGATTTATAGGGTTTACGAAAGTTGCACTGGCAACTTTGCCCAAATGAACTCAATCTTGGTGGAACCTCTTATTTTCTCATGCCATTTGACCCTGTCAAGCCTCATGACAAGGGAAGTCCATTTGCTTGCCCAAACCTACATCAAACACCTTCTGGCAGAAATTTAAAATGCATGTTTTGTCCATTTCCACTAATCTCCATGAGCTGAACTTTTTCCCATGGCCTCACCTGCTCCTCCTCTAACTCCTACATGCTTTGCTGCCCAAGGAGCAGTGATTAAGGGGGTTAGAACCCCATTTTTCTTCTCTGGGCAGCAACATTCTCCCTCTCTCTCAGCCTCTCTCTCCATCCTTGGCATTCCAGAGCATCCAAGGCTCTCCTCAGCTTTTGCCCATACCCCCTGCAGCTGCCAGACACAAGTGGACGCGCGAGTGCGCGCGGAAAAGCCATGGATGCCGGCCAAAGACGTGCTCTAGAGCACGAGGCAGAGCGGGCAACCGTTGACGCCGCGTCCCGCGATCACCTCGAGCCTCCCCCTTGCGCCACTCGAGGTGCCTCGACGTCCGCAACACGCCACCACCCTGTCCCCCTCCTCTGTCTTCCTCGTGATGCCTCCGCTCGCACGCGCACCGGCCGCCCGAGGGCTCCAATGGGCAGCCTCACACGCGCGATGCCTCTGACCCGTCCCCGCTTCCCCTTTCCTTCTCCCCCGACTTGGACCACGCCCACGAGCGCCACAGACAACCCCGAGCCTCCTCCCGTGGCCACCGCGGCCATTTCCGCGGGTACCCGTAGGCCGCGTCCACGGTGAGCCGTGGCCTCGCCATATAAGGCCTCCCCTAACCTCCCTCTGGAGCTCCTTTGCTCTCCCTCTCTCCTGTGCACCCCCTGGACCAACCTGCACCTCCTCTTGTGCCCTCCGTCGTTCCCCATGGCCGGAGCCGAGCCGCCGGACTCCGCCTAAATTTGCACCCACCGCTCCTCCTCCTCCCCTCTAGACCACACCAGAGCACCTCCAACATCCCGAAGGGACCCTCCCGCACTTCTTTCTCTCCTCCCCGTGGCCGTGCCATCGAGCTCCATCACCACCGCCAGCCTCGCCCGCCACGGCCGATGGTGTGCTCGCATCCGACCACCCCTGCGGGCATGGCGCACCTCGGTGGATGCGGCGCGGCCTCCTGAACCCGCCGGTGTGCTGGGCATCGCCGGAGGTGGCCGGTGCCGCTGGGAGAATGCCGGCGCCCGCTCGGCCTCGCCTCCCCGCTCGTCAGCGACCCGGTGGGCGGGCCCCGCCCGTTTAAGTGGAGACGGACCGGGAGTAAACCCGCTTCCCGCGCAGCTGAGACGCTGGGCCGGCCCAATGCCTATCTCTCGCCCAGTGCGCAGAATAAGGGTATAGCCTTTTTCTTATTTTCTTTTCTCAGATAACTTGTAAAATCTCTAAAGAATTCAAATGGACTCCAAATTTGATGATTCAAATTTCTAGTAGTTTCTAAATTCATGCCCTGTCTCAAGGTGCTATTTGCACATTTTTTCAGAAATATTTCTTTCACAAAGTATTATCAAATACCAATTTTTTCCATTTCTGTCAAAAACTTTAGAAAATCACAGAGGGCTCAAATTTGGTCCAAATGCCATGATTCAAATTCCTAGATGCTTCTAAGTTCATGACTTAGTTTATGAACATTTTTCTTAATACTTTCTGTACCCCACAAAATAATGAGCCATTTCTTCATGTTAACCAACTTTGCAAATTCATAAGAAATTCATTTGAACTCCAAATCTAGTGAAACCAATTCCTAGATGCTTCTAAAATCATGATTAGTTAAATGGGTACCTTTGCTCCTTTTTCGAAAATATATTTCTGTACACTTCTTGCAAATCCATAAACCCCTTGATTCCATCATATTGAAATGTTCAGAAATATTCACTGATCCAATCCCAATGAAACCACTCTAGTTATTTTTCATATAACCAGAGATGTCCTAGAAAAGTCAAATTAATATTTTTAGAGCACTTTTATTTCTGCCTTGTTGTGTTGCTTATTATGGTTGCTTTCGACGATAGTTGACGAAGTAGACGAAATGCTCGGAGTTGGACCAGAGATATTTGAAGACCTCGAAGACTTTGTTAAAACAGGCAAGCAACCCTTTGACCATGCCTATGAAACCCCTTTTATGCATGACATATAACACCATATTGTTGTTGCAACGGAATCATGATGAGGTGGAACCACTTTGATGGTTTGCCTCTGTTACTTCCTCGTTGATACTTGCATTGTGCATGACCCTACCTCCTTATGAGGGTTATGCCGGTGGGAGTAGATAGGATGCTAAAGCAGTTGCTACGCAAAAAGGGACGGGAATATGCATGGTGATGGAGACAAAGTATTTCCAAAAGACTTTTTCGAAAACCCCATCGGGTGCCACTTATGCCCGAGGGAGATGATGAGTTGGGTAGCCACTTGATGATGAAGTGGTGTACCGAGGCAAGTGTGTGTGTTGTTTTCCAAAACGGATTGGTTTAAGTTGCGACCGTTATTCCAACCTTACATGCGCAACCACTCTACCCTTATATGGGAAAGGGCATTAATGATTACCTAGGCCGATACTAGCTTGGAGCCCGCATTACTAGTGATGGGAGAGTCGTTGTTGCGCTCTCTCGACACGGGGTCGTGCCAGGTTGGGCGGCCATGACTGTTTTCACAGGGCACCGGACACACCGCTGGTACCCTGTGCTTGTGGTATGTGATGAATATGGGAGCGAGGCTCCACAATTTTAAGATGTGAAATGTTGGGCACGGGGGTTACTACCAATCGAGTGGACCCTATGTTAGTGTCGTCTAGGGAAAGATAGTGATCGGGTGCTTACCCCGGGTACTTGAGGTACCGCGGGTCATGGATGACACGGAAGTTCCCGGATCTTGTGGGTAAAGTGTGCAACCTCTGCAGAGTGTAAAACTATTCGAATAGCCGTGTCCATGGTCAAGGATAGTTGGGTAAGCGCTCTTGTGCTACGTCCACATGTTTACAAACCAGTGTGTGTGTTTGGATAAGTGGGAAGAACTACTTGGGTCAAGTCAAAGGACTTGACATGATTGAGTTGGGTTGATGCCCACTCCATTCATGTTGATATCTGTAACCAGTCCCTATGGTTACTTGAATTCGTATGATGCATGTTTTACCAATTGCTGAACATGTCATAGCACAACAAAACTAGCTTTCTGCAAAATTTACCTATATCATGCATTGTTGTATCTTGAACCAAAACATGGGTTGCTTGCGAGTACATTCAAAGTACTCATTGGCTTGCCACTGGTTATTTTATTGGCCGGGCATGAAAGACAGGATATGATGAAGAATACTCCAGTGACGAACATGCGAGCTAGGACGCTTCCCAGTCAGAATGCCTGTAGGGTTAAGGCAGGTGGCATGGGTCCAAGTTATCGACGAAGATTTCCGCTGCGAAGTTATACTCAAGACTTGACCATAATGGTCATAATTTATGTAAGACAGTATGTATGGATGTAAGACTCTTGTTATACAGCTTCTGTGTGTTCAGTGAGCATTGATCTCTGGGATCACTGTACAGGTGCATTCAGTGATCACAACTTATGAGTCGGGGTCCCCACAGAGCTGGTACCAGAGCCATCCTAACTGTAGGAAGCCTTAGTTAGCATGGTCGTTAGTTAGGGTTAAAACCATTTTCAAAACTATTACTAATTTTCAAAACTATCTATACTTCTCTTCCCCTTCTCAGTTTTTTTTGAAAGCTAAGGTATACTTTCCTTATTGATCTCTTCCCCCTTCAAAACTTTTGGTCGCTAGAACCCTTAAGCCCCTGACCACAGGATTCCTTGTAATCCTCGAAGGAGTACACCTTGCCAAACACTCACCCACCTCTTCTGAACACAAGATTGGCGGCACCACAACAAGACGATGCCAACAGAAGATACATCCTCAAGGAATGAGGACATGAATACCCAGAAGATGGTGACACCCCTGACACTGCCCCAAGATGATGCGACCTTAGCCTGCAATGATGAAGGCATAGGATATGCAAGATCATAATATACATTGCTAATAGAGCAACCCTGTCCTTATCGTTGTTGCATCAGCAACCACCGGTGGATGAGAACCTAGCCATTTGGTCCGCCTCACTATAGTGAGCAGGAAAACGGTTCTCTTCATCCCCCCTCTTGGTGACGATATTGTCAACAATGTGTCCGGCAGATTGGACCTCTATTATGCCTTGTTAATGTCATTACATAAAGGATTGCCACCTGGAACCGCCGACAGCTTAAAAAGGCAAAAGTGATCGTGATGATTAAGAAGATAAGAGAAGACCAAGTCAATGCCAGCCACAAGGAGCCACCTTCACCCCATCACCCCATCAGGCGAGAAGTTGTTGAAGATTCTTCAGGCTCAACCCAGATTGTTTCATCAAACAAGAGACGTAACAACACCTGAGGAAAACTCAGGAGACTGCACGAGGCACAAGGCACGACTACTGAGTCCGAGAACCCATAGGGTAGGATGAGTCGTGTACCCCGTATGCGCAGTCGAGTCCGTATGATGGTTCGAATAGAACCATGATTGTGTGTTGCTTGTTTTTATTTGTTTGTGTTTTGATATCAGTTGCCCTTTTTTCCCTAGGCAACAAGTACGTGACT
Source organism: Aegilops tauschii subsp. strangulata (assembly GCF_002575655.3). NCBI lineage: Eukaryota > Viridiplantae > Streptophyta > Magnoliopsida > Poales > Poaceae > Aegilops > Aegilops tauschii. Next base: position 297,895,175 of record NC_053041.3, on the reverse strand, counting down.
ATATCACCTTCCTTGTCTTAATGCTTGTGTTTGGCCCTTTTGGCACTTGTTGTTTGCACTTGCACTATAGAAGCCCCTTTAGGCATCCCACCTACTCTATGCTATTTTTCCTCTCATCTCTCTCCTCAATTGAAGACTAGTAAGACAAGATACACCAAGGATTCTACCTCGGCGACCAACAAGCACTGAAGGATTTTTCTACAGCCTCCTCGACCAAGTGGAACCCCGTAGAGCTATGTTTACACCTCATGACTAGAAACCCATCCCCAGACCCTTCGAGACTTCACGAGATACTCCAGCACGAACCCTTAATCAGGTGCCTAACCCCCAGAAATGCGAGAGAACCAGTTAAGCCTCCGCAACCTTGCACAACACTGGGTAATTCATTATGGGACTAGTGGACATAGTGAACGAGCACGTTATCATCTTAAGATAGCACCAAACTGACGATGCCATAGGAGGAATCAAATTGAGGATATATGAATAGAGGACAGATGACTTGATGAGTTTATATTAAAGACCTTGAGGAATTATCTGAGACTCTTCGGTGGATCATAAGGCTTTCATGTTGGTAGATGAACTTGGTGGGATCAGTTAATAGAGTAGCATGACTCTCATTGCCCCTGAGTAAATTGGACAATTATGATTGTAAGCTAAAATTCTTGGAAGTATAAGGATTTGACTTAGCCAGGGGATATTGATAAGAGATAGTTGATATTACGATAATGACTTGGGGAAAAGTGTAGAAATTCTCGTTGGGCATGAGATTGGATTTAAATAGGTGATCCTAGTTGAGTATAGATGCTGAGTAAGTCTACAGGATTCAGAGTAAATTGGATTTAGACTGATGATCTTGATCGTGATACCATGTTTCTTGATGGACAATAAACTAGGAGATTGGAATTGATTAAAGGATCTATATAAGCTTGAGGTTGGAAGTTACTTGACCCCGATAATGGAAATTGGTGGACTGACTATAGTAAAGATAACCCTTTTCAAGTATTGAAGGATTATAGGACATTAGAAGATCATGTGGAACACCATAAACATTGGATTTGTAGAATTAATGGATTGTGTAGTGATTGATGGAAGTTAATGGGCTGCTGGAGTTGATTCATAGGAAGGCAACAAGATCTTGGAGTGGCATACGACGTGTTTCCTTAGGGTAGAAATGCACTATCATGGACCTTGGAAGAATAGGCCGAACACTTGGATTGTGATGTTTAATTCAAACTTAGCAGCTTGTACGTTCAGCCCATAGATTATTTTTGCATAGCTATGAGTTTGGGGATAGTTGACATGTATAGTTTTGTTAGACCTCCTCTTGGGAGTCATGAGGATATGAATAGAATGAGTGATGATTGGAGTTGACCTATACGGGATGATTCTTTCGGTAATATGATGTGATTTGTTTGGAAGACTAGATAGAATGATTGGCATCTCAGAAACTGTGCTCAAGGATAAGATGATAAACGTTCACTCGCACCCTAGAATCCTTAAAACCCTTAAGCCCTACAAAGCCACAACATGGTCAGATCATGACCACATGCTTTGGCTCTAGGTCAAAAAGACCTTGGCCAATACACAACCCTGACCACCACATGTACCCTAACCCACTTTATGTACCTCGTGAACAAGTCATCACGGAGTACTTGGACAATTTGGGTGTCTTCATTATGTGATGACATACTTTTCTACCCAAAGACAGAAGAAGAGCCATTCAGTTGGTTAAGGAACATCTGAAGACCGCCATGCCGAGGAGGAAGAACTAAACCAACCGCCATCGTGAAGAAGTAAACTCTTGCGTCGAAGACCATGCGTACCAATGGGTCACTCCTCTCAGAAGAACCAAGCACTTCCATGTCAAGCAGAAGCTCACTCCAAGATTTAACAACCCCCTCTGAGATTGCTACGAGACGCAGAGAAGACAATTACCAGCTGGAGTTACCACCTGAGTTATCCACTGTGCACAGCATTTTTCCATGCGACACACCCCGGAAGTGTTTCCAACTTCCTAACTAGCCCGATCTCTACGAGGGCATCGACCACCGAGCCATCGACCCCTAGCCCAATCTGACCTACCGCGAGCTACCCATTAGCAACCTGGATCAAGTAGAACGTCAAACACGAAGCCACATCATCAAGTACTTCAAGGGTTAATGGAGCAGCACTCGGAAGCAGAAGCAGTGTGAGGACGTGAAGTCTACCCCAGATCCAAGTTTCCGTATTCCTCTCCACGCCTAGTTTGGGAATCTCGGGGACGAGATTCTTGTACGGGGGGTAGGTCTGTCACATCCTGATTTCCATGCCACAACACTTAAGCTAATAAATCATTCTAAAATGTGGTTTGACAAAAACTTTTGAGTGTTTTGTCTTTGCTGTGATTGAATGTTTGACTGCTGTTTGCAAGTGCTCTAAAAATCAAATAAATCCTCCAACTCCTATACTTCATTTCCTTGCTCCAAACTCTTGAACCAACGATCATGCCATGTGTATAGGACATAAAAATAATTTCTTACAAAAATGATTTGGAAAAATAGTATTTTCAAAACTTAGTTTTCCAAAAACCCCTGAATTGAGATTTGCACTGCAAGTACTTAATTAAGGGCAGTAAAAATATTTCCAAAAATATATTTGACTCATATTAGATATAGGACACCCAGAAACCACAAAAATATAATTTTAAAAGTTATTTTCCTATTTTATTTAAAGGCTTTTTCTTAAGGCCAGAAATGGTCTTTAATAGGTTAAAATTATTTTAAAGCTTCAAAAATATTTGGGAAAAACCTAGGGAAACTCAGTGGACATATATTGTCCATATATAAGAGTTTCAACACATGGTCATGTTCAAAATATTGGTCAAATCCCTCAAAAACCCTTTCTGGATATTTCAAGCTTTTGAAATATTTACAAAGGAAATATTCCCCAAAAATTCCAAGAAAATTGTAGCATGTCACATATGACATGTTTGATGATCTTGCCAAGTCTCATGTCATGGAGAATAGTAAAACCCCATGAAATCCCCTCAAAACCACTTCTGTCCTTTTTCAAGTTTGAACAACTTTGCACTGTCAAACATGTCCAAATGCTCTCAAACTTGGTGCACATGCTCAAATGGTGTAATAATGCATCGAGACCAAATGGCACAATTTGGAGAGAATGTTATCTTGATCAAAGAGCCCCAAAACCCTTCCTGTCCAGAACCAAATTTGAACAACTCTACATTGGCAACTTTCTCACTTTGATCTCAACTTTTGTGGACATGTTCAGAACCTCAAATGATGACGCTACACTAAGTGGTGCATCAAGGAGAATAGATTTGCATGACTAAATCTTGGAAAGTCCATTTCTGTGGATTTCTAGGGTTTACAAAAGTTGCACTGGCAACTTTGCCCAAATGAACTCAATCTTGGTGGAACCTCTTATTTTCTCATGCCATTTGACCCTCTCAAGCCTCATGACAAGGCAAGTCCATTTGCTTACCCAAACCTACATCAAACACCTTCTGGCAGAAATTTAAAATGCATGTTTTGTCCATTTCCACTAATCTCCATGAGCTTAACTTTTTCCCACGGTCTCACCTGCTCCTCCTCTAACTCCTACATGCTTTGCTGCCCAAGGAGCAATGATTAAGGGGGTTAGAACCCAATTTTCTTCTCTGGGTAGCAGCATTCTCCCTCTCTCTCAGCCTCTCTCTCCCTCCTTGGCATTCCAGAGCATCCAAGGCTCTCCTCAGCTTTTGCCCATACCCCCCTGCAGCTGCCAGACACAAGTGGGCGCACGAGTGCGTGCGGAAAAGCCGCGAATGCCGGCCAAAGACGTGCTCTGGAGCACGAGGCAGAGCGGGCGACCGTTGACGCCGCGTCCCCCGATCACCTCGAGCCTCCCCCTTGCGCCAGTCGAGGTGCCTCGACGTGGGCAACATGCCACCACCCTGTCCCCCTCCTCTCTCTTCCTCCTGATGCCTCCGCTCGCACCCGCACCGGCCGCCCGAGGGCTCCAATGGGTAGCCTCACACGCGTGATGCCTCTGCTCTATTCGAGCGGGAGGTAGGAGACGGCCTGAGCACCTGGCCCCGCTCGTCAGCGACCCGGTGCGCGGGCCCCGCCCGTTTAAGTGGAGACGGACCGGGAGTAAACCCGCTTCCTGCGCAGCGAAGGCGTACTCCGTCCGGGGCGCCTTCGACGTCGCCCTGCCACCCGCGCAGCTGAGCCTCTGGGCCGGCCGAATGCCTATCTCTTGCCCAGTGCGCAGAATAAGGGTATAGCCTTTTTCTTATTTTCTTTTCTCAGATAACTTGTAAAATCTCTAAAGAATTCAAATGGACTCCAAATTTGATGATTCAAATTTCTAGTAGTTTCTAAATTCATGCCCTGTCTCAAGGTGCTATTTGCACATTTTTTCCAGAAATATTTCTTTCACAAAGTATTATCAAATACCAATTTTTTCCATTTCTGTCATAAACTTTAGAAAATCACAGAGGGCTCAAATTTGGTCCAAATGCCATGATTCAAATTCCTAGATGCTTCTAAGTTCATGACTTAGTTTATGAACATTTTTCTTAATACTTTCTGTACCCCACAAAATAATGAGCCATTTCTTCATGTTAACCAACTTTGCAAATTCATAGGAAATTCATTTGAACTGCAAATCCAGTGAAACCAATTCGTAGATGCTTCTAAAATCATGATTTGTTAAATGGGTACCTTTGCTCATTTTTCAAAAATATATTTCTGTACACTTCTTGCAAATCCATAAACCCCTTGATTCCATCATATTCAAATGTTCAGAAATATTCACTGATCCAATCCCAATGAAACCACTCTGGTTATTTTTCGCATAACCAGAGATGTCCTAGAAAAGTCAAATTAATATTTTTAAAGCACTTTTATTTCTGCCTTGTTGTGTTGCTTATTATGGTTGCTTTCGACGATAGTTGACAAAGTAGACGAAATGCTCGGAGTTGGACCAGAGATATTTGAAGACCTCGAAGACTTTGTTAAAACAGGCAAGCAACCCTTTGACCATGTCTATGAAACCCTTTTTATGCATGACATATAGCACCATATTGTTGTTGCAACGGAATCATGATGAGGTGGAACCACTTTGATGGTTTGCCTCTGTTACTTCCTCGTTGATACTTGCATTGTGCATGACCCTACCTCCTTATGAGGGTTATGCCGGTGGGAGTAGATAGGATGCTAAAGCAGTTGCTACGCAAAAAGGGACGGGAATATGCATGGTGATGGAGACAAAGTATTTCCAAAAGACTTTTTCGAAAACCCCATCGGGTGCCACTTATGCCCGAGGGAGATGATGAGTTGGGTAGCCACTTGATGACGAAGTGGTGTACCGAGGCAAGTGTGTGTGTTGTTTTCCAAAACGGATTGGTTTAAGTTGCGACCGTTATTCCAACCTTACATGCGCAACCACTCTACCCTTATATGGGAAAGGGCATTATTGATTACCTAGGCCGATACTAGCTTGGAGCCCACATTACTAGTGACGGGAGAGTCGTTGTTGCACTCTCTCGGGACGGGGTCGTGCCAGGTAGGGCGGCCATGACTGTTTTCACAGGGCACCGGACACACCGTTGGTACCCCGTGCTTGTGGTATGTGATGAATATGGGAGCGAGGCTCCACAATTTTAAGATGTGAAATGTTGGGCATGGGGGTTACTACCAATCGAGTGGACGCTATGTTAGTGTCGTCTAGGGAAAGATAGTGATCGGGTGCTTACCCCGGGTACTTGAGGTACCGCGGGTCGTGGATGACACGGAAGTTCCCCGGATCTTGTGGGTAAAGTGTGCAACCTCTGCAGAGTGTAAAACTATTCGAATAGCCGTGTCCACCGTCAAGGACAGTTGGGTAACCGCTCTTGGGCTACGTCCACATGTTTACAAACCAGTGTGTGTGTTTGGATAAGTGGGAAGAACTACTTGGGTCAAATCAAAGGACTTGACATGATTGAGTTGGGTTGATGCCCACTCCATTCATGTTGATATCTGTAACCAGTCCCTATGGTTACTTGAATTCATATGATGCATTTTTTACCAATTGTTGAACATGTCATAGCACAACAAAACTAGCTTTTTGCAAAATTTACCTATATCATGCATTGTTGTATCTTGAACCAAAACATGGGTTGGTTGCGAGTACATTCAAAGTACTCATTGGCTTGCTACTGGTTATTTTATTGGCCAGGCATGAAAGAACAGGATATGATGAAGAATACTCCGGTGACGAACATGCGAGCTAGGACGCTTCCCAGTCAGAATGCCTGTAGGGTTAAGGCAGGTAGCATGGGTCCAAGTTATCGACGAAGATTTCCGCTGCGAAGTTATACTCAAGACTTGACCATAATGGTCATAATTTATGTAAGAGGGTATGTATGGATGTAAGACTCTTGTTATACAGCTTCTGTGTGTTCAGTGAGCATTGATCTCTGGGATCACTGTACATGTGCATTCGGTGATCACGAATTATGAGTCGGGGTCCCCACAAACTGGCAGGCTTTACATTCGGTGACCAGCTCAATTGCATCTTGGAGGGCTGTGGGCCAGTAAAATCCTTGCTGGAAGGCTTTTCCAACCAGGGCCCTCAATCCAATGTGTCAGCCATCTCAGCCAATAGTTCCTTTCCTTCTTCTCATCAAATGCACTTCAATTTCACACCGTTAGGCCTTCTTGTGTATAGCATGTTGTCAACAAACTGGTACATACTGGCCCTCCGGGCTACTCTTTCAGCTTCTTCTTGCTCTTCGGGAAGTTCTCTAGTTTGGAGGAAATGGACTACATGCCGCGCCCAAGTTGGAGCCTGAGGCTCGGCTACGAGGACTAGTGGCACCTCCTCATTCGTGGGATCGCATTCCTCGACCGCAGGGACTGGTGGTTTGGCGGGAGGGTGCAACTCGGTGATGGAAGGGGAGTTGTTTCCGCGAAGCTCTCTCCCAGGGGCCTTGGGAGGCTCTTCTAGGAGAGGCTTGCCGGAGTCCAGTTTCTTCCTCTTTCTGGCAATTGTTGCCGGGGATACGGAGGGCTGAGTCAGAGGGAGAACAAAAGTCCCTGGTTCCATAAGGAGTTTTTACGCAGCGCACTTTGAGAGATGATCAGCAATGCTGTTTTCTGTACGGGGTACGTGCTCTGTTTGCAATCCGTCAAAGCGCTCCTCCAACTTTCTCACTTCCTCAACGTATGCCTCCATCAATGGGCTTTGGTAATCCTTGTTTACTTGTCTCACCACAAGTTGGGAGTCTCTGCGGATGATCAGTTTCTTGATTCCTAGTTCTGTTGCAATCCTAAGCCCGACAAGGAGCCCTTCGTACTCTGCAGTATCGTTGGTAGCCTTCTTCTGGGGAAAATGCATTTGGACGACGTACTTAAGGTGTTCCCCAGTGGGAGCAATGAGAAGCACGCCAGCCCCTACACCTTGTAGGGAGAAGGCACCATCGAAATACATAATCTATTCTTGGGGTGCTTCCTTGCCGGTGATAACTGTCTCCAACACTTCTTCATCAAGGGTTGTCATCCACTCTGCTATAAACTCTGCCTGTGCTCTACTTTGAATAGTTGATGTGCTCTCGAACTTCAAACCAAAGCTAGATAACTCCAAGTCCCACTCCACTATCCTGCCAGTGGCCTCGGGGTTTCTGAGTATTCATTGCAAAGGGAAGCGGGTGACAACCGTGATGTCCTGGGCTTGGAAGTAGTGGCGCAGTTTCCTTGAGGCCATGATGAGGCCAAAAATCAACTTTTGCATGCCACAGTACCTTGACCTAGCCCCCTGCAACAGGGAGCTGACAAAATACACTGGGTGTTGCACCACCTTCTTCCTTGCCGCAACCTTGGGATTGTCTCCGCTGCCTTGCTCTCCCTTGTCTTGAACTGCATCTGACCTTGCCGGGACGTGTTCGCTTTCCTCTCGAGAGGGGACAATGGCTGTGGCTGCCGCTTCATCCACTTCCCGCTGCACCACTAGTGTTGCACTGACCACTTGATTAGTTGCTGTTAAGTATAGCAGCAACGGCTCTTGTGGTTTGGGAGCGACCAAAGTGGGCACAGAGGAAAGATAGGTCTTCAAATCTTGTAGCGCAGCGTCTGCCTCTGGGGTCCACTCCACGGGTCCTGCCTTCTTCAAGATTTTGAAGAATGGCAAGGCGCGCTTGGCAGACTTGGAAATGAACCTTCTAAGTGCAACAACACATCCAGTCAAATGCCAAACGTCCTTAAATATCTTGGGTGCTTGAATCTGCTCGATAGCCTTGATCTTGTCAGGGTTGGCCTCTATCCCCTGCTGGGACACAAAGAAGCCAAGTAGCTTGCGAGAAGGAACACCAAACACACACTTCTCCGAGTTCAGCTTCAAGTTAATGTTGCGTAGATTAGCAAAGGTTTCTTCCAAATCCTGAATGAGGGTTGATCTGTCCTTGGTCTTGACCACAATATCATCCATGCAAGATTCGATGTTTCTGTGCAGCTGGGATTCAAAGCCAATTTGGACTGCCCTTGCAAAAGTGGATCCAGCACTCTTCAAACCAAAGGGCATCTGTATGAAGTAGTGCATGCCACTTGGGGTTATGAACCCGGTCTTCTCTTCGTCTTCCTGGGACATGAAGATCTGGTGGTACCCAGAGTATGCATCTAGGAAATAAAGCAGATCACACACGGAGGTGGAATCCACAATATCATCGATGCGCGGCAAGGAAAATGGGAGCATGCCTTGTTCAGATCCGTAAAATCTATGCAAAGCCTCCATTTCCCATTAGCCTTGCGTACCACCACAGGATTTGCTAACCTTGTTGGATGTAGTACTTCTCTGACCAGACCAGTTGCCTCAAGTTTCTTGATCTCCTCGGCAATCAAATGTTGCCGCTCCAAAGCTTGGTTCTGGACCTTCTACTTGACGGGTCGGGCATGTGGGAAGACATCAAGGTGGTGCTTGATTACCTCCCTGGGAACACCGGGGATATCAGATGGTTGCCAAGCAAACACATCGATATTTGCCCGCTGGTAGGCAATGACCGCGCTTTTCTATTTGTCATCGTGGGTGGCACTGATAGTGAAGGTACCATCAACGCCAGCCAGCCCTGTCGGGACCTTTTTCACAGCGGGTGCAGCAGCCTTGGGTTTCTTGTTATTGGAACTCTCCGGCAAGTCATCAATAGGCGCAGCATACTCCGAAGAGGTACGCTTCCTGGATTCCTTGCTAGCATCCTCGTTAGATTTCTTCTTTCCCTTACTTCCCTTGGCGGGAGTAGTGGCTCCTGGGGCCTCTGCCACAACTGCTTCCCAGTACATCTTGTCCACGCAAATGATTGCGTCCTTCTCATCTGATGGAATGGAAATGACGCATATCGGCCCTGGCATCTTCAAGGTGTTGTAGTCATAGTGGGATGCCACCATGAATTTGCCCGATCTGGGCGACCAAGGCTTCCATTGTACGGCAGGGGGAGGTCAACCGCATCAAACATGATCTTCTCAGTCTGGTAATTCAACTCCCCTCGAATGTCACCGGTAGCGTGATCTTCCCCTTAGGACGACTCCTATCGGGGTTGATCCCTTGAAATGTGCCAGTAACCTTGAGCTCTTCCTTTGCTATCTGAAGTTTGCTTATGACCTTTGGAGAAATCAGATTCAACCCGGCCCCCCCATCAACCAACATCTTTGTGACTTTGAGGTTGCGGATTGTTGGTGAGACCAACAACGGCAAGCACACTACTGCGGTGGTGCGGTCAGGGTATCCTCTTCGTCAAAGACGATGGGCGTGCCGGACCACTTGAGCGGCTTCCGAGAATCTGCCGCTGGCTCCATGGCATTGACTTCACATGCCCACTATTTAAGTTGGCGGTGAGAGGAGTGCAGAGATGCACCCCCGTCAATGCACAGGGCGTCAGTGGCTTTCTGGAACTTCTGCTTGCTGGTTTCCTCTTCATATTCTCCATCACTCTCATCATTGCAATCCTCCTTCTCACGACCTCTGGCCGGTTTTCCTTGATTCCGAGGAGCCTTGCCGAGGCAGCTTGCTCCGCCGCCTCGGCCCTTCCGGCCATTGTCACCTTGACCTTTCTCCTTATCACGGTTCTCGTATTCAGCCCTCTGCTTCTTGACGAGCTGCTCAACCTAATGACACTCCTGGAGATCGTGTCCCTTGGTCCGATGTATCTTGCAGTACGGCCCATCACCCTTACCAGCCTTCTCGGCAGTCGCGGCTTCCCGTCAATGAATGCATGCGGCAACTTCCTTGCCAAGAACCTCGGTCTTGGCCTTCTTGCGAGTACTAGGTGCGCTCGACCCCTCAACGGTCATCACTACCTTATCCTTGTGCCTTTTGCTATTCATCTTTCTTCTCATTGGTGGCCTCGTCGTTATCCTCTGAGTCGATGTTGACGCCATCCCCTTCACCGGGGAGCCGCCTCCCCTCCTCTACCCGAGCACACTTATCCACTAGAGTGTATAGCTCCTTCACAGTCTTGGGCAAATGAACATTCATCTTGGAAAGTATTCGACAATTGCGCAAGTTGGACTAGAACGCGGCTATCACAGATGGCGGGTGGATGTCTGGAATGTTCCTGTGTACTCGGCTGAACCTCTACATGTACTTCTGCAGAGTCTCTTCTTCCTTCTGCGGGAGGAGCTGCAAATCGCTGGGCTGCCCTAGTTCTTGATGGCCGCCCGTGAAGGCGCCAACAAACTCATGTCATAGGTCAGCCCAGGTCGAAATAGAGTTCTCCACCAGAGGTGCATCAGCCACGACCTCACATTTGGCTTGAGTGCCAATGTGAAGTAGTTGGCGTACACCTTTTCGTTTGTTCCCCTGGCAGCTTGAACAACGATGGTGCAGATGCTCAAGAACTCTGCCGGGTTTAGTCTCCCACCATACTTCTCTGGTATTTGTAGCTTGAACGTGCGAGCGGTTGGCCAACGGACTTGCCGCAACTCACGGGTGAAGGCGGGGCACCCAACTTGAAAGGTAGGTATCCACCTTCGTCGAGCGCGGGCTCGTCAATGTCGGGGCCATCGCGCCTATTGGACCGACGATGGGTGTCACGGCGTCGCTCGATGGTGACATGTGCGCCTTCCCTTTGCCTGTCCTCCAGGACTCGCTGTTGGCCTTGACGCGCTCGGGGGTCGGACGAAGCCATCTAGACGTCGTCGGGTTCTTGGACGCGTGGCTCTAGCTGTGGCCCCTGTGCTGGCTGCCGTGGAGGGGACTACACTGTGGGGGTGGCCCCTTCGGCACGGCTAACAGCATGGGCCGTTATTGTCGCTTGGGGAGGCCGTGGCGGGCCAGCTCGCTGTGATCCTCCCGCCTCGGCGAAACCAATCAGGCTCTGAATGGTGGCTCTCCACTCATCCATCTAATCGGCTACCGGCGGAAAACTCAACCGCAGCTGGATCGCGCTATGGCCTTCGAAGCGGTGCTTGGCATGGATGCCGACGTAAACCGTAACGTCGCCTGGCTCCTGATGGTGCCGGTACTAGCTATGCCGTGTTCATGTCGTCGTGAGCCAGTCACTAGGGTGGCGTGGTGACGAGGTGGAGGCGCTTGAGGACCAGCGGCTCCGTTTCGCGCATCGGCTGGGTCAACTCGTTCCAGGGTGGCGCATGCCCTGCGGCCGTGCCCGCAGCGGGATCGGTTGGAGAGTTGCGATTCGCCCCAAAGCGAGTGCCACCTCTACGGCTGTGCCCTTCGGCCGGACGGAGAGGTGCAGACGGAACGACCTCTCCACCCGTACCTCGTGGAGGGTGGTCGCTAGGATGCTGTTGGTGTTGTCCTTCTCCGGTGCCTCCTCCTGCCATTTCGGCCGCAGGGGAGGTGGTGACGACGCCGCCTGTGCCGGCCACGTCCCCCGCAGCGTCCGCATCCCCGTGCATCCCCGTAGCCCCCGCGGCATCGGAAGCCGCGTGTGATGGGGCTTTCGAGGTGGACGGTTGGGCTACGGCACTGGGCTTCTTCTTGGGCGCCATGAACGATGGAGCTGTTGATGAAGAAAACAATGATGAAGATGACGCGCTGTGTACGCTTCTCGGGTTTGCGCAAGTGCTTCCCCCTACCTGGTGCGCCAAAGATGTCGTGGGAAACCACGTACACCTATGGGGCTATCAGCCCCTTCTTGTTCAGCGGGGGGGGGGGGATGAGCACCTTGCACAAAGAGCAGAGAACGTAGCACAACATGACAAAGATCACACGAGCAGTTTTACCCAGGTTTGGGCCGCCACGAGGTGTAAAACCCTACTCCTGGTTTGGTGGATTGATGAGAGGACCATGGTGGAGACGCATCTTTCTTTCCCGGCAGGGTTGCCTCGGGGCGAGAGCAGCTATGCGCGTATGAGTGTACAGGGGTCTGAATCCTTTCTATGGTTGCCATGGTGCTCCTTTTATAAGATCAAGAGGTCACCACAATGGCAAATTAGTCATTGTGTACTCATTAGATAGCAAACAGTGCTATCATAACTAACTCTACAGACAGGGCAGAGCGCATTAAATGCGTCGCTTAGCATCACATCATGGCATGCCCGATAAGCCTTGCCGGGCAGTTCGGTCACCCTGTTGTCTATCTGCTTGACACATCTCTGGACGGGAGTCATTTGGAAGTGGCTTCCATGTGTCAAGAAACAACCACGTAGTCACTTGGGGGCTTGACACCGCACCGATCGATGACTTGCGTCGCTGTGAGGTGGAGCGGTGAAGCTTTTGGTGGGTAGTCCGCCCTTGGCGTCCCCGGCAAGCTTGCCGGGGGAGACTTGAGACCTATCTCTGGAGCAACTGAGGGAGTCCTGGACTAAGGGGTCCTCGGGCGTCCGGCCTGTTATCCATGGGCCGGACCGATGGGCTGTGAAGATATGAACACTGAAGATTGTACCCATGTCCGGATTGGACTCTACTTGGAGTGGAAGGCAAAGCTAGGCAACCAACTATGTAGATTCCTTCTTATGTAACCGACCCCATGTAACCCTAGATCTCTCCGGTGTCTATATAAACCGGAGAGCGTAGTCCGGATAGGCGGATACTCATTACCATATTCACATAGGCTAGACTTCTAGGGTTTAGCCATTACGATCTCGTGATAGATCAACTCTTGTAACACTCATATTCATCAAGAACAATCAAGCACGAAGTAGGGTATTACCTCCATAGAGAGGGCCCGAACCTGGGTAAACATCATGTCCCCCGTCTCCTGTTACCATCGATCCTAGACGCACAATTCGGGACCCCCTACCCGTGATCCGCCGGTTTTGACGCCGACATTGGTGCTTTTATTGAGAGTTCCACTGTGCCGTCGCCAAGAGGGTTGATGGCTCGCCTTGTTGTCAAGGATAATATCATCTCCGAAGGAGCCCTGGCCCCAGGCCAAACCCTCCGGCTTGGCAGCTTCGTCATGACCGCCAGTTCGGCCCTTAAGCCGACGATGACCTCTCAAGTCATCGAAAATCGCCTCCGCATTAATCCCGAAAACTCCGCCCGGATGGATCCGACGGAGTTATCGTCGTTGAACGAACTCCTGGATCGCATGGCCGCCTTGGGGGTCGCCACAGACTATGATCGGATTGGGCTTAAACCCGACCAGAGAGAAATTAAATCTCCGCCGATCACCCACCAGATAGCGGTAGTCGAGGAGCGGGACAACTCTTCTGCTATATTGAAGACGAACTATGTTCCGATCTTCGATCTGGAAGGGCCGGATATTCTCTGGCAGAAAGGCATGTCTCGTCCTCCGAACATAGAGTCGGACGACGAGCCTAAAAAATCAGTCGATATCCCGGAGCCCGAACTGTCAGGCCCGGTAGATCTCCAAACTCCGGCTCCAAAATTGGGTCAGGATTCGGATTTAATTCCACCCACCCACCCGGACATAGACGCTCTCATGAGCATCAAACAACAGTCTCAGGAAACGGTCCACCACTTCTGGGCCAGATTCCTCCTTGTCAAAGATAAGGTAAAAGACTGCCGCGACGAAGACGCGATAGCAGCATTCTGCAACAACTGCGCTGATGAAGGTATCCTTAACGCCATCAATCGCCACCGCATACCAAAGTTCGCTGAGTTAGCAACTATCGTACAAAAATACAGCGCGATGGAAAGCGCCTGGAAAACTCAGGCAGCTTCTTGGGAACCGGATATGTACCTCACCCAACTCCCCCTACAGGCAAAAAGGACGCACCCCCGCGGCACGCCCAGCCCAACAGTCAAAAACCATAAACCCGTTACGCGGCACGACACCGTTCTGGAGGGATGGCTCAATGGCCCATGCAAAATACACACGATGCCAGATACCATGGCAACCCATAGCCTTAGAGCATGTTGGATACTTCGGTAGGTAGCCAAGAGCGGCGAGGACATCCTCATCAAGGACACCCCAGAACAGCACCCTCCAGAAAATGACGACACAAGAGTATTGACGGTCTTCGAGACATTCGCTTCAAACAATAAGCGTAAAAGGGCACTGCGCGATCTCGCCGAAGTCTGCCAGGTCGCCGCAATTGACCCCTGGAACGACACGGCCATAACCTTTAACGCCAGTGACGAACCTAAATACAGAACAGTCCGAGCGCCAGCTGCATTAGTCCTCAGTCCCATCGTGGACGGTTTTCGACTTACAAAAGTCCTCATGGATGGCGGCAGTGGACTAAACCTCATTTACGAGGACACGCTCCACAAGATGGAAATAGACAGGAGCCTCATCGAGAAAAGTAGCACAACCTTTCAAGGTATCATTCCCAGTCGGGAAGCGCGGTGTGCGTGAAAAATTACACTTGATGTGGTATTCGGCACGCCGGACAATTATCGGTCCGAAGAAAGAACTTTCCAGATGGCCCCTTTCAATAGTGGATATCACGCCCTGCTGGGGCGAGAAGCCTTCATGCGCTTTCAAGCTGTACCTCACTATGGGTATATGAAGCTAAAAATGCCCGGGCCTAACGAAATAATCACCGTCGTCGGCGATCCGGATATAGCACTCCGCGTCGAGTACAAAACCGCATCCCTGGCCCTCGAGGCATTATCTGAGGCCCTTGCGGCCGAAGAATTAACTGCACTACGCTCCACTGTGGATAGGGACGATGTGATCCTGGACAAACGACCCAAGTCCACTTCCATCAAGCCAGCAGAAGAAATAGCCAAATTTTAGGTCCATCCAACAGACCCGAAGAAGACAGCATCTATCGGAGCGCAACTCAGCCCTACAGTCGACGCCGCACTACGAGACTTCTTGCGCGAAACTGGGATATATTCGCCTAGCACCCCTCAGATATCCGAGGAATCCTGCGCGAGTTGGCCGAGCATAGCCTCAACATACTGAAGGGATACAAACCGGTCAAACAAACACTGCGGCGCTTCTCCGAACCCAAACGACAAGCTATGGGGGAAGAGCTGGCCAAACTCATCGAGGCCGGATTCATCAGGGATATTAAAGATCCGGACTGGCTGGCAAGCTTGGTAATGGTACCAAAGAAGGATAAATCCTGGCGCCTATGCGTCGATTTCAATGACCTTAACAAGGCTTGCCCTAAGGATCCCTTCCCCCTTCCTTGCATTGATCAAATCATTGACGCTACCGCAGGAGACGACTCACTGTGCTTCCTTGATGCATATTTCAGATACCATCAAATCAAAATGAAGGAGTCCTATCAAGCCGCAACAGCATTCATTACACCATACGGGCTGTTTTGCTTCAACACCATGCCTTTCGGGCTCAAGAATGCCGGCGCCACCTACCAGCGCATGATCCAAACATGCCTCGATAAACAGATCGGCAAGACAGTGGAGGCCTACGTGGACGACGTCGTCATCAAAACTAGACACGTCGAAACACTAATAGACGATTTGCGTCTCACATTCGACAACCTCCGTACATATGACATCAAACTTAACCTGGAAAAGTGCATCACATTCGAGTGGACAGACGCAGCGACAGCCGAACTGGAAGAAAAAAAAGCCCTTCTAGCAAGCAACCCAATCCTGGCTGTGCCAAACGTCGGCGAACCAATGCTCCTATACATATCGGCAGCACACCAGGTGGTGAGCGCCGTACTCGTCATCGAGCGAGAACAGGACGGACACAAATTTCCGCTCCAAAAGCCGGTATACTACGTATCCACCGTCCTCACACGATGCAAATCCCGGTACCCTCACTATCAAAAGATAGCATATGCAGGCTTCATGGCATCTTGAAAGTTGCGACACTACTTTCAGGAGTGTTCAATCACGGTGGCTTCTGAAGTTCCCCTCAATGATATAATAAACAACCGGGACGCCACGGGCCGGATTGCCAAATGGGCCATTGAGCTCCTTCCATTCGACATCACGTACAAACCACGTCGAGCCATCAAATCCCAAGTACTGGCTGACTTCGTCGCCGAATGGACAGAGGCCGAACTCCCTAAAGAGTATAGCGCGTATTCCAACTGGGTTATGCATTTTCATGGCTCCAAAATGTTGGCGGGGCTAGGGCGGGTGTCGTATTAATGTCCCCCACGGGAGATATCGTCCAATACGTACTCCAAATATTATACACAGACTCCAATAACATAGCCGAATACGAGGCCTTGCTCCATGGCCTTCGGATGGCTGTATCAATGGGCATACAACGCTTGGAGGTGCGCGGGGACTCAAACCTCGCAATATCCCAAATTAATGGAGACTTTGATGCCAAAGATCCAAAGATGGCAGCTTATCGCAATGCCGTCTTAAAGATGTCGGCTCGGTTTGAGGGGCTCGAATTTCATCACATCGCTCGTGAAGGTAATCAGGCGGCAGACGTCCTTGCTCGCATCGGCACCAAGCGCGACCCCGTCCCACCTAACATCTTACTCGAAAGGCTCTTTAAGCCATCCGTGGTGTGGCAAGGGGGAGACAGCAACGACAGTCTCGTTCCGAACACAAACATAGATAGCGAACACGCCGATATCATCGGAGGCTCAGCCACCGACATAACACCATCAACCCACCTCATCATGGCAATCATTGCCCCGTGGACCGAACCATTCTTGGCCTACCTTAATAGGAAGGAGCTCCCAGAAGATCAGAACGAGGCTCGCCGCATTGTCCGGCATTCGAAAGCCTATAAAGTTCACGAAGGAGAGCTCTACAAGAAAAGAACTACCGGAGTCCTTCAAAGGTGTATCTCCGAGGAGGAGGGGCGGCAACTCTTGGCAGAAATTCACGTCGGTCTTGGTGGGCACCATGCCGCAGCCCGGGCACTTGTCAGCAAGGCCTTCCGTACAGGATTTTATTGGCCTACGGCCCGAACAGACGCACAGGACCTCGTTCAGCGCTGCGTTGGATGCCAACTCTTCGCCAACCAAAGCCATATGCCCCCAACCGCCCTACAAACAATCCCCATTACATGGCCCTTTGTGGTACGGGGCTTGTGTCACAGCCCTAGAATAACTGACTGAAATAGTTGCAACTGCACTCATGCATCATGTCTAAAATTTCTGAAAGTTGAATTGAGGTTTGTCGAAACCCTCAAAAATCAGTTCAAAATAACCAACTTTAAAATCTTCTCAAATGAGTCCAAGAAAATGTTCCTGTTATTCTATAAAAATGTTGGCAAGAGGTAAAATTCAAACCAATATTTTTAGGAGCTCAGAAACATTTATTTTGGCCATTTGAATTAATCCAATAACTATTTGCTTAGGATTTATATTTAATATATTTAAATATAACTCCAATAATTCTGGAAGTTTGTGAGTGGCTTTGTGTATATTTTAGCAAGCCATATAATAACCTACAGAATTTATTAAAATGATTTAGTGGCTATACTAAATCAGAACAGAGGAAATGAAATAGAAAAACAAAAACAGAAAAAAGAGGAGAGAGAGAGAGAAACTTACCTGGCTTACGTGTCGCGACCCAGCTGGCCAGCCCACCTGCGCGGCCCAGCCCGCCTGGCCCCTCCCCTGTCGTCTTCCTCCTTGCCAGGAGGACGAGCGCGTGGCCGACGCACACCAGCGCACGCCCGGCCACCTCCTGCTTCCTGCCGCTTCCCCATCGACGCCCTGGAGATGCCACGTGACCCTGGAGCCGTCTGGATCCCCCTCTCCCCTCTCGAGCTCTTCCCCCTCCTCTGCGCTCTCTCCCTCTCATACCCGAACGGTTCGTCGTCGCTGACGCCATTTGCCACGGCCACCATGCTCCCCTCGCCTCGCCGACGCGCCAAGAAGCCCCGCCTCGTCCCCCTCTTCCTCCTCACCAAGATGGAAGGCGCCGGAAGCCTTGGATGCCACCAGCTCCGCCGTTCCCCTCCTCGGCCACCGAGGATCACCGCCGTCAATTTGCCACCGTCTCCACCTCCCCGAGCTCGCTGAGACCGTCTCCGACCCCGCTGTGAGCTCCACCTTCTTTTCCCCTGCTCCCCGTGCCCGTATGCACCCTCTAGCTGGCCGAGTCACCGGAGCCGTGAGCTCCCCGCCGCCGGCCATGTCGCCACCACAGCCACACCTATGGAAACCCGCAACAGAGCACGCCATCGTGGTCAGTGCGTCCCCAGGAGACGAACATGACCAACCCTGACCCCTGTCGTGCACCGTAGCCCCCTAGCCGCTCGAGGCCGAACTCCGGCCGCCGCCGCGAGCTCGCTTCCGACGAGCTCTGTCCACCCCAGCTACCCCCGCTTGCCCCGTTAGATGCGCGCGATCGCCAGCTCCCCTTAGAGCCTCTCTGCCACCAATTTGGACGCCCGTGGGCGATTTCCGAGCCGCTTCGTCATCTCGGGCATCGCCACCATCAAGTCGCCGGTGGGTTTGACCCCAGTTTGACCGCCCTGGTCTACTAATGTGTGGCCCATGCCCCTGTTTAGTTTAGGTGTTAGATAAGTTAGCGCTAATTAACCTAGTTAGTTGGTTGACTCACCGACAAGTGGGCCTAGACGCTAATTAACCTAGGTTAGTGCTAACCTAACACTAACTAACTCTGTTAATTAGTTGTTACACTCACATGTGGGTCCCAGCCGTCAGGTGTGACCTGGGCTGGCGTCTTTGACCTACTGACGTCACCCCATCGTCATGCTGACGCAGTTAACCTTTTTCTGGATTTATTCTTATATAGGAAATTCCAGAAAATGCCCAAAACTTCTAAAATTCATAGAAATTAATCTGTAACTCCAAATGCAAAGATTTATATATGAAATTTGATCAGAAAAATCCAATCTATCCATATGTACTTGTTTCATGCATGTTAGAACAACTTATGGCTGCTGTTTAGGACAAATCATATAAATGGCATTTGAATTTCACATATGGAGTTTGGATTTGAACCTTGGGTTCAAACCAACTTCATTTAACCTCTTGCTAGTTGCATTAGCTCAAATCATAGCATATTGGCATTTCATGATCATGCATCATATTGTTGCATTGCATTGATTGTGTTTCTTCTCTGTTGCCGTTATTTGTCCCCTCTTAGTAGACGTGGTTCCGACGATGAGATCAATGACACCGATGAAGAACTATACTATCTTCAGAAGTGCTAGGCAAGCAAAACCCCCTTGTTCATTCTGATACAATCCCACTCTCTCGCTTCTGCTCTCTTTTACTACATTAGGGCAACAACGATTCAACTGTTACATGTTGCGGTAGTTGAACCCCTTTCCTCTGCATGACCTGTCATTGCCACAGTAAATAGATGAAACCCACTAGCATGAGCAGGAGTTGTTTGAGCCCTGATGTGCCTACTCATTCATGCTTGTTGTCATGCCTGGTACTGCTTAGATTTGAGTCAGGTCTGATTCATCACGGATGAATTGGAATGTGATGAACATGTCCTACTGTTGAGAGCTAAGTGTGTGAACATGATTTGGTAAAGTTAGCGGTGAGAGGCCATGTAGGAGTACATGGTGGGTTGTCTCATTGCAGCCGTCCTCAGGAACTGAGTTCTGTGTTTGTGATCCATGAATAGTTACTACCACACATTGGGTTCCGGTAACTCGACCCCTCTCGGCTTATTAATCGCCTTGATCTCTGTCCAGGAGTTGCAACTAGTTTCTAGTGTTTGTAGGATATGTGTTGGGGGCCGTGCGTAGCGCTGACCCTAGGGGTGGGCTATGTTGCGGTAGAGACACGAGGCATGGTGTACCGGGATGCCCGTTTGGTGCCTCGGGAACCCTGCTCTCATCGTTTGGGGCCGTGAGCGACACCCCGGCCGGATCTCCTTGCGGATGGAAGCCGAATAGGCGATAAACCTGGACTAGAGACTTGTGTGGTTAGTCAGGTCGTGGCCGACTCCCTCGCCAGGCTTCCGCTTGAAGGTTGCCGAGATACATGACGTGTACATGGTGGTAAGTGGCGAGAGCGTGTGTGAAGAAGTACACCCCTGCAGGGTTAACATCATCTATTCGAATAGCCGTGTCCACAGTGAAGGACTTCTGGGTTCCCTGTACAGTTCATAGACAAGTGAAAGTGGATACTCTAAAATACGCAAGATAAGCGTGAGTGCTATGGATGGCGTTCTCGTAGGGAGACGGAAGCGGATCCATAGTGGTGTATTGCATGGTGAATATGTGGACTCGTGTGCGCCACCTCAAAAGAGTTACTTGCAGTCGTAGTTCAGGATAGCCACCGAGTCAAAGCTGGCTTGCTGTAGTTAAACTCCACCACCCCCTTTGTTGATACTGATGCATATGTAGCTAGTTCTGATGTAAGTCTTCCTGGGTACATTTGTACTCACGTTTGCCTATTTTATGTTTTGCAGAGAGAAGTCAGTCTTGCTAGTAGTTCCGTGTGGACTTCGATGTTTAGCTTGATACCTCAGCTACGATCTTGTGCCCTCGGCAGGATCTGGTAGATATTCAGGCTTCTCAGCCTTTTTCATTTGTAGATGTTTGTACTCAGACAAGTTAAGCTTCCGCATGTGCTTTGACTTGTATGCTCTAAATGTTGGGTCATGAGACCCATGTTTGTAATATCTCGCTCCTTGTGGCCTAATGAATAAATACTTGAGTCGTAGAGTTATGTTGTGATGCCATGTTGTATTTACACATATCGAGCATATTGTGTGTATGATTGAAATGCTTGGTATGTGTGGGATCCGACAACCTAGTTGTTTATCCTTGGTAGCCTCTCTTATGGGGAAATGTAGTCTTGTGCTTCCATGAGCCATAGTAGTCCGCTACAGCCCGATTCACCGAAGTCCTCCTAGCCCAGCACTACTGCTCCAGAACACTTGACTGGCCGGTATGTGATTCACTTCGTTCCTGTGTCTGTCCCTTCGGGGAAATGTCACGCAGTGACATCCGGAGTCCAGCCTAGCCTAGTACAGCTCGGTTCACCGGAGTCCTGTTAGCCTAGTCCTACAGCCCGGATTCGTACTCTGCTGACCGACATGCTCGATGTTGATTCATGTATGCCTGTCCCCGTAAGTTAGTGCCACTTTGGGTTCACGACTAGTCATGTCGGCCCGGGTTCTCTGTCATATGGATGCTAGCGACACTATCATATACGTGAGCCAAAAGGCGCAAACGATCCTGGGCCATGGTAAGGTGACACCCGTGGGAATACCGTGCGTGAGCCCACAAAGTGATATGAGGTGTTACCGGCTAGATCGATGTGATTTGGAATCGGGGTCCTGACAGATTTGGTATCAGAGCCTGACTGCCTGTAGGATTACCAAGCCAAACTAGTCGAAGTTGAGTCTAGAAATGCTTTAGTTATATAAGGGAATTGATTGTGGAAGGGAACGTAAGGCTCTTTTTACTCCTTTACCTTGTGCCCTTCTGATCTGAGTCAACTTCTTTTCTACGGGGATTAACAACTAGGCCTTCTCATCTATCTATTAGGATGACGAGTTACTATGATAGAGACTCATGGGATTGTTGGTTCCAGGCCTCAATTCAGTTTCTACTACTTTTAGTATGTGGTCAGTTGAACCAGAACCTTGATATGGTGATGTTAAGTGGTTATGCCACCATTTTTGCAGCATGTCTCAAATCTTTTTGAGCATTTACAGCCGTTATGCTGTCCGAGTCATCCCAGGTTTCTAAATAGTTTGATGCATTTGCAAATTCCTTCCCACTGTTCCGAAGTTCCTTTGTGCCAGATCAACCACACTAATTAGTGTGTTGAGGTACTTTACTGCCTCGGCATTTATGTTGGAGCTATTATTATGACCCTAGGTGTCTAGAGTATCACCTAGTAATCTAGCCATGTTTTGTGTTCCCAGTGTGATCATTCTGGCCATCATTCTCGAAAGCATCCTGTGATGCCATTTAGTATGTAGGTATTCTATTTTCGGGTTCTTGAACCCGAGATTCACCCTACTTACTTCATGTTGATAGTGTTTGCTCGTTCCTTTAGGTTATTAGTAACCTTTGCATTAGTCCTCGAGGTCCGTGGTATTTCCTTCTTCCAAATACTATGAACCACTTATGGCAGAAGTTTGTTGGATCAAAGGATCACAACAGGAGTGCTCTCGATGAGTTCTCCATTCTATATTGTGACTCTGCTAGTTCTACCTCTCTGCATGGGTTATCTGGAAGAAACCTGTTGAACTTGGTTCGACATATTAATCTATGCATCCACAACTCGGAAAGACATATGTCCCCTTGAGTTGTCCCTCTTCATTTGTATTCCGATCATCGTCTATCAATTGATAGTCAGGAGTAATTGTGCATCCGTGTTATCGATGTTTATTATTCCTGTGGTCCGTCAAGCCATTCTATTTCAGAATGACTAGGAGAAACAAACTCCAGCACCTCATCCATTTCTTGGACTGGTCAAAGTAGTTGTATTTCGCAGATCAAAATGCCAATCCAGCTTTTGCTCTGTTCTACCTCGGAGTATTACCTCGTTTATGTCAGGATTGTCATGAGAATTGCACCATCTCTCATGAATTCTTGATGCAGTGATACTTCTTGCCATCATTTTTCATTCCTCGGTTCCGTGTTGTCGCAACCGGAATGCCGACAAGTGAACCATGATCTGTGAAATCAATACTCCTAGAAACCGTGTTGCTTGGTAGTTAGTGGACATTAATATCATTCTTAGCGTGTTGGTTATCGAATCACTATACTAGGATTGATCGTGCTACCTAGTCCTTATTTCCGGTGCACTCTTCGATCAATGAGTTAGGATTATTCAATCCCTTGCTTATTTGATCATATCGTCTTGCTCTGAAAAGCAAGATTGTTCTCGAGCTTAGTAACATATCGGTGGTTCGTGATGTTCCAAATATCTTCTCGGAAGTGTTACCAGGTTGTCACCTGACCGCTATGTTGAGTTCGTGATCAAGTTGGTTTTCTTACAAACCACCGCTTCTCCAAGAATCTGTGTTGGATACCCTGAGCTAGTTGGTCAAGCTGAACAATAAATTGGAGAGTTGGAAGATAAAAGCTTGTCCGACCTAGTTCATGTTAAGGGATATCTTTTTGTGTGTGTGTGTGTTGAAGAAAGATGATATATTCATCGATTGGTCCTCGTGATCAGTTGTTGGACCTATTGTCGTATCAAAACCTTGGTTTGAGTATGGGCTATCATCAAATCAAATCAGAACCAACGATGTTCATAATTTTGTCTTACTCATGGTTGATCCCTCGAGCATACACCATTATATCTTTTGGGTCTGACCAATGCTATCACTTGTTCACATAATTACGGAATTCCATCTCCAGGGAAACCTGGACGAATTGTTGTTGAGCCCATCAGCAACACTGCTACCTTCTCCATGATTCGTGTTGAACATCCAGCTAGTATTGGAAACTTTATAAGCATTATCTTCATGTTCCGTTCATGAAGCATATGTTGGATGAAAGAAGTGATTTCCTCTAATTCATGTGCATTAGATGCAAGTTGCCGCTATGAATTCGAGGACGTTTGTTTTGCTTCCTTCGGAATCATCCCAAGTCAGTCATGCATATGTGCGAAGTATACCGTGGTTTGGAGACTTGCAACCTTCATTCTATATGTATCCATAGCACACCAAGCCACTAACTAATTTGTTCAAGGAGAAGAAGTTCCTTCATAAGAGCTAATCATATGACTTATGCAAGGACTTCATTATCCGCGATGATGGTTCCCAACTAGAACTCGGTAGTGTTTTATTATAAGACTACCATGTCGTCATGCTTGTCTAGGACAGTGTGTAGCAGAACCAGCTCATGTTTTGGAGCTTGCTATCATAGTTCATCTCCCGAGAATCTCTCAACGTCATCTCGTCGATTTGTGTTGCAAACTTTCATTTTTCTCTCTAGACTGGATGAGTCTGGATTATCCTGACACCAACCAGATCTGAATCTCAGGCAGGTGTGATGGTTGGAACGTTTCCGAAGAACTATAATATTGGTCTCTCAGTAACCCGGTAAAGTGGATGTCGTGGCCAACACACCCAGCCGGAAGACCTATTATTGTAGTATCCTGATTGATAAAGTTGGCCACCTCCCCATAAGGATTCCATAGGATTTACTTCCGTACTTATCCCTTATGGATTCTTGCGCTCCCGAAGCCCAACCTTCTACTTGTTGTTCAAGATACCAAACCATATCAATAAATGGGTTACGCTAGTACATCAAGGAGAACATTAGAAGCGGAGTGCTAAATGTCTCTAGGTCGATCATCCAGATTTTGTTTCCTTGTCCTCGCTATGGTGAAATCTGAGAAGATGTTGTAATCCTTTGCATCTGCATCGTCCATCACTATTCATCATGGTAGTATGCTGTGTTGCCAGGATCCTTGACACGAATGTTGGTAGATCCTTGATAAATATGGAAATGCTCAAGTTCTTGAGATCACGTGCAAGCAAAATCATCCCTTGCGTTGTCTTCAGCAAGGTAGTCCACATCATGCATTCTAGCCCGAGTGTGTCGTTCTCCCAAACTCCTTCAAACGATCGTTCGTAAATTGCCTCAGGCTGGTGAGAAGAGTTCCAATGATCTATGTATCAAGAGTAATTCTTTTTGCCACTTGAGGGAATAATTCTACGAGTCACCTTCCCTACGGTGCCCCGTTATGGAATCATGGCAATTTTCCTCGCTACTTTGAAATCCTCGTCAAATTGTTTCTTTCGTCCCTCCTGATGCATGGTTTGCCTCTCAGCTCCAGAGATGTTTCTATGTCCCATTCCGTGAGTTGATCTTGTGATCATTAAGATGATCTTAAGTTGCTCGAACCTCAAGAAGATTGATTCTTCTAAAATTCTCCCTTTCTACTAGTTGTCATGTTGGATGTAGTTCTCAAAGCAAGACGTCGAGATCAAGGTGATGCAATGAATCAACACCCTCGAGAAAGACCTCTGGATCGTGAACATTGTGTTAGCTTGTGTCCCTCTGTCTTCTTACCTCACGACTTGAATCTCGGGACGAGATTCTTGTTTAGTGGGGGTGAGTTGTCACAGCCCTAGAATAACTGAGTGAAATAGTTGCAGCTGCACTCATGCATCATGTCTAAAATTTCTGAAAGTTGAATTGTGGTTTGTCGAAACCCTCAGAAATCAGTTCAAAATAACCAACTTTAAAATCTTCTCAAATGAGTCCAAGAAAATGTTCCTGTTATTCTATAAAAATATTGGCAAGAGGTAAAATTCAAACCAATATTTTTAGGAGCTCAGAAACATTTATTTTGGCCATTTGAATTAATCCAACAACTATTTGCTTTGGATTTATATTTAATATATATTAAATATAACTCCAATAATTCTGGAAGTTTGTCAGTGGCTTTGTGTATATTTTAGCAAGCCATATAATAACCTACAGAATTTATTAAGATGATTTAGTGGCTATACTAAATCAGAACAGAGGAAATGAAATAGAAAAACAAAAACAGAAAATAGAGGAGAGAGAGAGAGAGAAACTTACCTGGCTTACCTGTCGCGGCCCAGCTGGCCAGCCCACCTGCGCGGCCCACCCGGCCTGGCACCTCCCCTGTCATCTTCCTCCTTGCCAGGAGGACGAGCGCGTGGCCGACGCACGCCGGCGCACGCCCGGCCACCTCCTTCTTCCTGCAGCTTCCCCCTTGACGCCCTGGAGATGCCACGCGACCCTGGAGCCGTCTGGATCAGCCTCTCGCCCTCTCGAGCTCTTCCCCCTCCTCTACGCTCTCTCCCTCTGATGCTCGAACGGGTTCGTCGTCGCCGTTTGCCATGGCCACCGTGCTCCCCTCGCCTCGCCGACGCGCCAAGAAGCCCCGCCTCGTCTCCCTCTTCCTCCTCACCAAGACGGAAGGCGCCGGAAGCCTTGGATGTCGCCAGCTCCGCCGTTCCCCTCCTCGGCCACCGAGGATCACCGCCGTCGATTTGCCGCCGTCTCCGCCTCCCCGAGCTCGCTGAGACCGTCTCTGACCCTGCTGTGAGCTCCACCTTCTTTTCACCTGCTCCCCGTGCCCGTACGGACCCTCTAGTCGCCCGAGTCACCGGAGCCGTGAGCTCCCCGCGGCCGGCCATGTCGCCACCGCAGCCACACCTATGGAAACCTACAACAGAGCACGCCACCGTGGTCAGTGCGTCCCCAGGAGACGAACATCACCAACCCCGACCCCTGCCGTGCACCGTAGCCTCCTAGCCGCTCGAGGCCGAACTCCGGCCGCCGCCGTGAGCTCGCTTCCGACGAGCTCGGTCCACCCTAGCTGCTCCTGCTTGCCCTATTAGATGCGCGCGCTCGCCAGCTCCCCTTAGAGCCTCTCTGCCGCCAATTTGGACGCCCGTGGGCGATTTCCGAGCCGCGCCGCCGTCTCGGGCCTCGCCGGCATCGAGTCGCCGGTGGGTTTGACCCCAGTTTGACCGCCCTGGTTGACTAATGTGTGGCCCATGCCCCTGTTTAGTTTAGGTGTTAGATAAGTTAGCGCTAATTAACCTAGTTAGTTGGTTGACTCACCGACAAGTGGGCCCAGGCGCTAATTAACCTAGGTTAGTGCTAACCTAACACTAACTAACTCTGTTAGTTAGTTGTTACACTCACATGTGGGTCCCAGCCGTCAGGTTTGACCTGGGCTGGCGCCTTTGACCTGCTGACGTCAACCCGACGTCATGCTGACGCAGTTAACCTTTTTCTGGATTTATTCTTATACAGGAAATTCCAGAAAATGCAAAACTTCTAAAATTCATAGAAATTAATCTGTAACTCCAAATGCAAAGATTTATATATGAAATTTGATCAGAAAAATCCAATCTATCCATCTTTACTGGTTTCATGCATGTTAGAACAACTTATGGCTGCTGTTTAGGACAAATTATATAAATGGCATTTGAATTTCACATATGGAGTTTGGATTTGAACCTTGGGTTCAAACCAACTTCATTTAACCTGTTGCTAGTTGCATTAGCTCAAATCATAGCATATTGGTATGTCATGATCATGCATCATATTGTTGCATTGCATTGATTGTGTTTCTTCTCTGTTGCCGGTATTTGTCCCCTCTCAGTAGACGTGGTTCCGACGATGAGATCAATGACACCGATGAAGAACTATACTTTCTTCAGAAGTGCCAGGCAAGCAAAACCCCCTTGTTCAATCTGATACAATCCCACTCTCTCGCTTCTGCTCTCTTTTACTGCATTAGGGCAACAAAGATTCAACTATTACATGTTGCGGTAGTTGAACCCCTTTCCTCTGCATGACCTGTCATTGCCACAGTAAATAGATGAAACCCACTAGCATGAGCAGGAGTTGTTTGAGCCCTGATGTGCCTACTCATTCATGCTTGTTGTCATGCCTGCTACTGCTTAGAGTTGAGTCAGTCTGATTCATCGGGGATGAATTGGAATGTGGTGAACATGTCCTACTGTTGAGATCTAAGTGTGTGAACACGATTTGGTAAAGGTAGCGGTGAGAGGCCATGTAGGAGTACATGGTGGGTTGTCTCATTGCGGCCGTCCTCAGGAACTGAGTTCTGTGTTTGTGATCCATGAACAGTTACTACCACACATTGGGTTCCGGTAACTCGACCCCTCTCGGCTTATTAATCACCTTGATCTCTGTCCAGGAGTTGCAACTAGTTTCTGGTGTTTGTAGGATATGTGTTGGGGGCCGTGCGTAGCGCTGACCCTAGGGGTGGGCTATGTTGCGGTAGAGACACGAGGCACGGTGTACCGAGACGCCCGTTTAGTGCCTCGGGAACCCTGCTCTCATCGTTTGGGGTCGTGAGCGACACCCCGGCCGGATCTCCTTGCGGATCGAACACGAATAGGCGATAAACCTAGACTACAGACTTGTGTGGTTAGTCAGGTCGTGGTCGACTCCCTCGCCAGGCTTCCGCTTGAAGGTTACTGAGATACATGACGTGTACATGGTGGTAAGTGGCGAGAGCGTGTGTGAAGAAGTATACCTCTGCAGGGTTAACATCATCTATTCGAAAAGCTGTGTCCGCGGTGAAGGACTTCTGGGTTGCCTATATAGTTCATAGACAAGTGAAAGTGGATACTCTAAAATACGCAAGATAAGCGTGAGTGCTATGGATGGCGTTCTCGTAGGGAGACGGAAGCGGATCCATAGTGGTGTAGTGCATGGTGAATATGTGGACTCGTGTGCGCCACCTCAAAAGAGTTACTTGCAGTCGTAGTTCAGGATAGCCACCGAGTCAAAGCTGGCTTGCTGCAGTTAAACTCCACCACCCCCTTTGTTGATACTGATGCATATGTAGCTAGTTCTGATGTAAGTCTTGCTGGGTACATTTGTACTCACGTTTGCCTATTTTATGTTTTGCAGAGAGACGTCAGTCTCGCTAGTAGTTCCGTGTGGACTTCGACGTTTAGCTTGATACCTCAGCTACGATCTTGTGCCCTCGGCAGGATCTGGTAGATATTCCGGCTTCTCAGCCTTTTTCATTTGTAGATGTTTGTACTCTGACATGTTAAGCTTACGCATGTGCTTTGACTTGTATGCTCTGAATGTTGGGTCATGAGACCCATGTTTGTAATATCTCGCTCCTCGGAGCCTAATGAATAAATACTTGAGTCGTAGAGTTATGTTGTGATGCCATGTTGTATTTACACATATCGAGCATATTGTGTGTATGATTGAAATGCTTGGTATGTGTGGGATCCGACAACCTAGTTGTTTATCCTTGGTAGCCTCTCTTATGGGGAAATGTAGTCTTGTGCTTCCATGAGCCATAGTAGTCCGCTACAGCCCGGTTCACCGGAGTCGTGCTATCCCAGCACTACTGCTCCGGAACACTTGACTGGCCGGCATTTCATTCACTTCGTTCCTGTGTCTGTCCCTTTGGGGAAATGTCACGCGGTGACATCCGGAGTCCTGCCTAGCCTGCTACAGCCCGGTTCACCGGAGTCCTGTTAGCCCAATGCTACAGCCCGGATTCGCACGCTGCTGACCGATATTATTGATGTTGATTCATGTATGCATGTCCCCGTAAGTTAGTGCCACTTTGGGTTCACGACTAGTCATGTCGGCCCGGGTTCTCTGTCATATGGATGCTAGCAACACTATCATATACGTGAGCCAAAAGGCGCAAACGGTCCCGGGCCATGGTAAGGCGACACCCGTGGGAATACCGTGCGTGAGGCCGCAAAGTGATATGTGGTGTTACCGGCTAGATCGATGTGATTTGGAATCGGGGTCCTGACAGCTTGGACATGGTTGGACCCCTTAAAGGGGGAAGCCATAAGAAAAACTATCTGCTGGTCATGGTGGATAAATTCACCAAGTGGATAGAGGCTAGACCAGTCAAAACGGCCGAGTCCGGACCAGTGATTGCATTTATATCCGATGTGGTGCACCATTATGGTGTCCTGCACAGCATCATCACCGACAACGGTTCCAATTTCACAGTTGATGAGGTGAAACTGGTGTGCTAATCTGGGCATTAAGCTTGATTACGCCTCTCTCTATCACCCGCATACAAACAGTCAAGTCGAACGTGCCAATGGTCTCATTATGAGCGGCATCAAACCCAGGCTAGTGCGGTCTTTGAAAGAATCAGACAAGCACTGGGTCGAGGAGCTCGACTCCATACTCTGGGGGCTGCGGACCATGCCCAACCGTACTACCAGATATACACCTTTCTTCATTGTGTACGGTGTAGAAGCTGTATTACCCTGCGATATTATACATGACTCAGCTTGAGTGTGTATGTACGAAGAGAAAGAGGCCAAGTTGGATCGGCAGGACAGCCTAGATGCCCTGGAGGAGGAGCGCGACGTCGCCAAAGCCCGTTCAGCATTTTATCAACAGCAGGCTTGAAGGTATCAAAGCAGAGAAGTACGGGCCAAGACTTACAACATTGGCGAACTCGTTCTACGCTTGCCGGAGAAGAAAAAGGACAAACTCAAGCCCAAATGGGAGGGTCCCTTCATAATTGACGAAGTTCTTACCGGAGGAGCGTACTGTCTTCGTGATGCATCAGACAATCGCCTAGAGCCGAACCCCTGGAACGCGGCCAGACTCCGAAGGTTCTATGCCTAGCGCCAAACTCTTTGTTAGTCTCCTTCTCCCGTGTAAGTTTCCATTACTTTTTCTCTCTTTTACACCTTTTTCCGCTTTAAAGCTCTCATACGGCTTGACCGACCACTACTGACGTACACATCTTTACATATGTACGCCCATTATGCCTGGGGGCTTCTTGTACAGAAGCTTTTCATTATTCACTGAGCATCACGCTCTTCACATATGGGTCTTTCCATATGTACCTGGCTCCTGTTCTTATGCCCTACGTTCTCGTTAGTTCGGCTAGGGCATAAAGGGAGCACCTCTGCGATTATTACTGCCGGGTCATCCGGATGTGTACCTCAGACTGGGTGAAGCCAAAAGCTAGCGTTCTTAAGGGAATATTTGGTCAGCGAATTAAAGACGTTTTTGTACTCACTCCATTGCGAACCCCCAGAAACTATACATGCTGTGATTTTCACATCACAATTCGGACATGTACACTAATACATGCACACCCAGGGAAAGGAACCCTTAACGTAACTATTCTCTCTGGAAGATGTTTCTTACTATTTCAATGTAATATAACATAACTAGCAGAATACAACTTGTCTGTTCAAGCAACTATGACCCCTACGCCTAGTTTTCCAGGCATACCCCGGTCTATTCAGCCGCGAGGGTATTCGGAAACACTCCGCACCATCGAGTCCGGAGGTTGAAGCGAAAAGGTCTGCCATCAAAAATGCTATACAATTCAGCTAGAATTACATAGGGTAAGGAAAGTACATAGTCACTTGTACTCAAACACTTCCTCCTCTATACTGTCCAACAGGCGGTCTAACTTACAATCCTGTTGGGAATATTTGGTGGCCACCTCTACTTGGTCATACACTAAACTAACGGGAATTTCTTTCCCGTTCGACCCTAGCGGTCCGACCCGAGCCATGTGATTAGGATCAAGCTTGGTATACCGAGTTTTCACCATGGCCCACGCTTCTCGCGCACCCTCTCGACAGGCCGATATCTTCCATAGTCGGATACGCCGCCGCGCTCCTTTGAACAGCTCTACAAGCTCCTCCATACTTCCTGGAGGGGAGGCGCATGGCCATAGGGCCTTGGCAACACTCCGCATCGCCAGTCGCGCCTGTTCGTGTACTTGTGACAGCCTTTGCTGCAGATCACTCGATGATCCGGACACCTCCTCTTCAGGACAGCCCGTCAATATACATGCAGTCATGAATATATCAGTTCCATCTGTCTCCGAACTACTTTAACAATAGTTCAGACACATACTGAACATGGCGTCCCGCAGCTTCTTGTTCTCCTTCACGGAATCGGCTAGCTGGGCACGCACATCCTTCATCTCTTCACCTAGCTGGGTTTTGCAATCCTGGAGCTGGTTTTTCTCAACAATGGCCTGCTTCAGCACACGTTCACCTGCAACATGTAGCCTTTTGGCCTCTTGTTCATTTGCTTTCACGACTTCCAGTGCCTCCTTGAGTTCCTCTGATAATTACGTCATGGCATAGGCAGGACGGTTAACATTAATGGCATATAATTATATTTTCTCGATGGAGGGGAATATCACCAGGTGACACCTTCTTGGACTTTTTCAGTTCGGCGGTGGCAGCATTTAGCTGCGTTCAACATTGTTCCAGCTCTTGGGTTAGCAGGTTGTTCTTCTCTGTAAGAACCTGGTCATACAATGGTCCTTAAATCAGTTGTACCAACTGCTTTTAGTCCCGGGGGCTACTGGCATATGGCCATCCTATTCGGACAAACAAAACTTACCCGCACATCTGTTAAATGCTGCTTTGTGGCTCTACTAAGCCCGTTTCGAGCAGCTCGGATGTATGCATCAGCCGAGCTGAAATCATTGAATGCCTCTTCCGAGAACTCAGGGTCTCATAAAATAGCCCTGCAGCGCCGATGATTCATGGTGCTCTCCACTTCCAAGTTGGTAACGAACATATTCTCCGAACCCTCGGCCGAAGGACAGACCGGCATTGTTCCCATATCTGCTCCCATCTCTCCGACGGGGTCAAAATCCCGGGCGCTGGGAGTACGGCTGGCCGGACCCTCGGACATAGTCCGGTGAACCTTTTTCCTGGTACCAGACAAACGTATAAGTTGCAGTTGGATGCGACTACTAAAGCATACCTTCAAATCCTTACCTCTTTGACGAGGGGCCGGTCGTGTCTTCACCGACCTTCCTTTTAGAGGCCTTGCTCGTTGCTGGAGTCGCCCTCTTTGGAGCCGCCCCCGGAGTAGCGTGACGCGCCGAACGCCTCCCCTATGGAGCACGATGCAGTGCGATGGGTGAGGCAGTGCGAGGAAGCTCTTTCGAGCGAGACTTTTTCTTAATAACTTATGTGGGAAGCAGGAAGAAGACCAGGGTAATCGGCGATAATGGCCACTTCCATGCCATCGCAGCTCGCCTGGTAAAACACCCCTTCCGCGAGTACCACGAATATATCCGGGTCCTCTTCAAACCCAGGATCCAGCTCCCGGTTGTGGTTCTCAGGCTGTGGGGCGGGGCTGTAAAACCCCTCGGTGATTTTTTGCCAATGCTGTCATAAGCGGATTAGAAATTTATCAAAGGTAATCCGGGAAGCAGAATGAGTAAAGCAGAAGGATTGGGGCTTACCCAACTGGGAGGATCATACATAGAATATCCATCTTTGCGATTGATGCAAAGAAATTCCTCTTCCTCCCCTTTGAACAGCTCGGCCAGTATCTTGGCTAGAGCAGCGGGGGTGTCCAGACCTTTCCGACCACAGCGGGAGGCATTGTCCTCCCCGTTGTAGTGCCACATTGGGAGCCCTCTATATTGAAGCGACTGAACCCCTCGCACTATGGAGATCGCCATCACCTCAACCATTGTTAATCCGGACTGGACGAGCGTCTTTATCTTGCCCATGAGCTGACGAACCTCCGCACTGTCATCCTCCTCAAGGCTCCGGGGACGCCAACTATGGCGTTTCTTTAGTGGAACGCTTGCAAATTCAGGGAGACCCTTTCGAACCAGGTCGGGAAGTGCAACGTCCTCGATGTAGAACCATTCGGAAGGCCATTCTTTAGGTGCCCTCCTTGGTGTCCCGGACAGGTATCCGGTATCAGTGATGCGCCACACTTCGGCTTCTCCCACTTCAAATATTGACCCCTCGTGGTTACGCGGGACAAGACAGAACAATTTTCTCCACAGTTCAAAATGGGCTACAACACCCAGAAATAACTCGCATAAAGCGATGTAACCTGCTATGTGCAGGATAGAGGCTGGAGTAAAGTTGTGCAGCTGGAGGCCGTAATATTCCAGAAGCCCTCGAAGGAACAGATGGATTGGAAATCTGACGCCTATTAACAGATAAGGGACGAAGCACACTCGCCCCCCGGATGGATTGGGGAAGTCCTCCGCCTGAGTCATGCCATTGAAGGAGGCCAGCCCTCCTCGAATAGGGACCAGATCCGCAGGAGGAAGAAATCCCTGCATTTGCAACTTCGCTAATTGACTGTGAGACACAGAGCACTTCTCCCACTCGCCTTTCTCTGGGCTGGGATGGGAAGAGAAGCTGGGAATGCTAGCCATGTTGGAACGGATTCTCCTAGCAGTCTCCGGGGATTTTTCTCCGTGTGGTGGCGAGTGGATCTGGGATCCAATCTATTTAAAAAGATGCTCTTCTTTGCTTGAAGGGGGTGTTATTTGCAAAAATACCCTGACTTCCCGCATTCGCTCGACACGTCGAAGACGAAGTTTCTAGTGCACAGAAGCCGAGGGGAGCGATATTGGATCAACGACCGAATATATTACTTGGAGAAGGAACCCGCCTTGCAACGCCAAAGACAATCTGCCGCCGAACACCTCATCGTTGAAGCCTGGTTCGGGGGCTACTGAGGGAGTCCTGGACTAAGGGGTCCTCAGGCGTCCGGCCTGTTATCCATGGGCCGGACTGATGGGATGTGAAGACATGAAGACCGAAGATTGTACCCATGTCCGGATTGGACTTTAATTGGCGTGGAAGGCAAAGCTAGGCAACCGACTATGTAGATTCCTTCTTATGTAACCGACCCCATGTAACCCTAGATCTCTCCGGTGTCTATATAAACCGGAGAGCATAGTCCAGATAGGCGGATACTCATTACCATATTCACATAGGCTAGACTTCTAGGGTTTAGCCATTACGATCTCGTGGTAGATCAACTCTTGTAACACTCATATTCATCAAGAACAATCAAGCAAGAAGTAGGGTATTACCTCCATAGAGAGGGACCGAACCTGGGTAAACATCGTGTCCCCCGTCTCCTGTTACCATCGATCCTAGACGCACAGTTCGGGACCCCGTACCCGAGATCTGCCGGTTTTGACACCGACAGCAACCTCGACCTTGCTTGGCTCGCCTGCCCGGCAAGGGAGGCTTTCCCTTAGGGGTATCTTGCTTCCTTTGGCTTGTCTTGGTCTTCTTGATCTGCTCTCTGATTTCTCAAAGAGTTGAGCTCTTCTGCTTGGTTTGGTCTTGGATGTTGCAACCTTGCTCTTAGGCCTGTGCACGGTCTGGGAAACAGACCTAGGGTTTGTTGCACCGACAGATGCATCATGACTAGATCTTTACCATGACTTACCATGTTTAGTCGCTTCTTGAACTTTCGAGGTGCTCTGCATTTATGTTTTGCTGTCTCAGAAAGGGCTAGCGAGATACCACTGTTGTCATATTATATCATGATTGTTTTGACAAGGTGTTGTCATTTGAGATATTTTATTATTGCTCGCTAGTTGATTATGTCATTGATATGAGTTAATATAATTTTTAAGAGTTATTGTTGACATGGTTAGTTATAATCTTTGCTGAAAACCTGGGTGCTAGTTAAGCTATTTTATGTAAACAAGAGCAAAATATTTCGTAAAAGTTTTTCTTTTCAACTTTCAGTTTATCAACTGAATCGCTTGAGGACAAGCAAAGGTTTAAGCTTGGGGGAGTTGATATGTCTCCGTCGTATCTACTTTTCCTAACACCTTTCCTCTTATTTTGGACTCTAATTTGCATGATTTGAATGATACTAACCTGGACTGGCGCTGTTTTCTGCAGAACTACCATGGTGTTGTTTTTGTGCAGAAATAAAAGTTCTCGGATCGGAACGAAACTTTTTGGAGAATTTTTATACAATAAAAGAAAAATACTGGAGCCAAGAACCACCGGAGAGGGGCCCCTAGGTGAGCACAACCCACCAGGGCGCAGCCAGGTGGATTGTGCCCACCTAGTGGCCCTGCAGACCCTGAGTCCAACTCCATAAATACCTATTTTTCTAGAAAAAAACCGGAGAGGAAGAATTATCTCATTTGGCAATACGGAGCCGCCACCACCTCCTCTTCTTCATCGGGAGGCCAGATCTGGAGTCCGTTTTGGGCTTTGGAATGGGGGATCTTCGATCTTCGTCATCACCAGCCCTCCTTCATCGCCAATTCCAATGCTCCCGATCAGGAGTGAGTAATTCCTTCATAGGCTCGCTGGTCGGTGAGGAGTTGCATGAGATTGATCATGTAATTAAGTTAATTTTGTTAGGGCTTGATCCCTAGTATCCACTATGTTCTGATATTGATGTTGATATGACTTTGCCATGCTTAATGCTTGTCACTTTGGGCTAGGGTGCCATGATTTCAGATCTGGACCGTTTGTGTTATCACCATTATATCTATGTTCTAGATTCTCTTGCAAGTTATATTCACCTATTACGTGTAATGATTCGTAAACCCCGGAGTGACAGTATTCGGGATACTTTCCGGTGATGAGCGTCGTTTGAGGAGTTCATGTATTCACCATGTGTTAATGCTTTGTTCCGGTTCTCTATTAAAAGGAGGCCTTAATATTCCTTAGTTTCCATATGGACCCCGCTACCACGGGAGGGTAGGAAAAAAGATGTCATGCAAGTTCTTTCCATAAGCACGTATGACTATTTACGGAATACATGCCTACATTACATTTATGAACTGGAGCTCGTTTTGTATCGCCCTAGGTTATGATTGTTATATGATGAATATCATCCAACAAATCCGCCGATCCAATGCCTACAAATTTCTCTTATATTGTTCTTGCTAAGTTACCACTGTTATTTGTACCGTTACACTTGCTACAAAATCATTGCTATCATTGTTACCGTTACTATTGATGTTGCTACTACTATCAAAACCATCACATTACTTTGCTACTA
Source organism: Aegilops tauschii subsp. strangulata (assembly GCF_002575655.3). Taxonomy (NCBI): domain Eukaryota; kingdom Viridiplantae; phylum Streptophyta; class Magnoliopsida; order Poales; family Poaceae; genus Aegilops; species Aegilops tauschii. The sequence continues at coordinate 297,858,676 of NC_053041.3, read as the reverse complement.
ATCACTTTTCCGCAGATAATTAATCTCTAGGTGTGGTTGAATTTACAACTCGGCTGCTAATACTTGCAAATATTCTTTGGCTCCCCTTGTGTCGAATCAATAAATTTGTGTTGAATACTCTACCCTCAAAAACTGTTGTGATCCCCTATACTTGTGGGTTATCAGGCATATATACAACAACAAGAACAAAAAGAGTTTGTAAAATTTTTTCTTTATCACTTTCAGTTTGTCAAGTGAATTGCTTGAGGACAAGCAATGAGTTAAGCTTGGGGGAGTTGATACGCCCCAAACATATCTACTTTTTCAAACACTTTTGCTCTTGTTTGGGACTCTAATTTGCATGATTTGAATGGAAGTAACCCAAACTGACGCTATTTTCAGCAGAATTGCCATGGTGTTATTTTTGTGCAGAAATAGAAGTTCTCAGATTGGGCTGAAAATTTACGGAGATTATTTCCAGAATATATAAAAAACATTGGCAAAGACAACTACCAGAGGGGGACCACCAAGGTGCCACAAGCTCAGGGGACGTGCCCACCCCCTAGGGCATGCCTGGTGAGCTTGTGGGCCCCTGGAGCCTCTAGCAACCCTAAGTCCAACTCCGTCAGTACCATCTCGTGGGGAAAAATCAGAGAGAATGAATCATCATGTTTTATGGAACGGAGCTGCCACCACCACCTGTCTTTATCGGAGGGCTGATCCGGAGCCCGTTCGGTGCTCCAGAGGGTGGAATTTGTTGTCGTCATCATCATCAACCCTTCTCCATCAACAATTCCATGATGCTCACCACCAGGAGTGAGTAATTCCTTCGTAGGCTTGCTTGACAGTGATGGAGTTGGATGAGATTTCTCATGTAATCGAGTCAATTTGTTAGGGCTTGATCCTAGTACCCACTATGTTCTGAGATTGATGTTGCTGTAACTTTGCTATGCTTAATGCTTGTCACCAGGGCCCGAGTGCCATGATTTTAGATCTGAACCCTTTATGTTTTCATGAATATATTTGAGTTCTTGATCCTATATTGCAAGTTGTATGCACCTACTACGTGTTATGATCCGCATACCCCAAGGTGACAATAATTGGGATTCTTTTGGTGATTAACGTAGTATGAGGAGTTCATGTATTCACTATGTGTTAATGCTTTGTTCCGGTTCTCTATTAAAAGGAGGCCTTAATGTCCCTTAGAAGTCCTTATGGACCCCGTTGCCACGGGAATGTAGGATAATAGATGTCATGCAAGTTCTTATTATAAGAACGTATGACTATATACGAAATACATGCCTACATTACATTGACGAATTGGAGCCATTGTGTATCGCTCTAGGTAGTAACTGTTATAAGATGAATGTCATCCAACATAAATATCCATCGCTGATCCAATGCCTACGTGTCGGTGCAACAAACCCTGGGTCCATTGCCCAGACTGTGCACAGGCACAAGAACAAGATCACAACACCAAGATCAGATTGAAGCACAAGAAATCAGTTCTTCGAAGGACCAACATGCAGCACAAGAGAACCAATACCAGCCAGAGGAGCAAGATATCGCTAAGGGAAAAGCCTCCCCTGCCGGGCAGGCGAGCCTGGCAAGGATAGGGATATCCCCGGAAGCAAGCCTTCGGGTCGTCCCGGCAGGCCTGCTAGGGCTTATGGAGGCTAAACTACTCCACCGCACCACCTCATCACGACGCACGTCGTCGATCAGTGCGGATTCAAGCTCCAAAGGGACTAAGTGGCTGCTATGTGCCACATGGCAGCCATTTCCTACAAAAAATACCTCCAAGCGACAGCCGTCCTGAGACGTGTCAAGCAAGCAAGCGCGAAGCTGGCAAAACAGCCCGGCAGGGCCTACCGGGCGAGCTGTGATGTGATGTCAAGCTGTGCATTTAATGCGCTCTGTCAGCCTATAGAGTTAGGTATGATAGCACTGTTTGCTATCTAATCAGTGTGTAATGACTAATTTGCCACTATGGCGACCCCTTGATCTATAAAAGGAGGCCCAAGGCAACCGAAGAAAGGGTTGGCTGATCCAGACACTCACACACCCATACGCGTGTAGCCCTTCCCGCCCCGAGGCAACCCTGCTGGGCAATCGTGCTGCTCTCACAAACATCTTTTGACCATCAATCCACCAAAGAAGAAGTAGGGTTTTACGTCTCACTGCGGCCCCGAACATGGGTAAAAACTGCCCGCGTGATCTCTGCCGTGCTGTTCCACGCTTCTCCGCTCTTTGTGCAACGTGTTATCCCCCCGCCAAACCAGAAAGGGGCTCTTGGTCCCATAGGTGGCTATGGTTTCCCGCGACATCTTTGGCTCACCAGGTAGGGGGATCACTTGCGCGAACCTAAAAGCGTGAGCAGTGCGTCATCTTCATCGCCATTTTCATCATTGACGGCTCCATCAACTATGGCGCCCAAGAAGAAGTCCGGTGTCGCAGCTCACCTGTCCACCTCGAAGGCTCCGCCACCCACGACCGCTGATGCCACGGGGAATGCAGAGGCGCACGAGGATGTGGGTGCTGCGAGGGACGCGGTCGGCGCAGGCAGCGTTGTCACCACCTCCCCCACGACCGAAACGGAAGCGGGAGGCACCGGAGGAGAGAAACATCAGCAACATCCCAGCGGCCATGCTCCACGAGGTACGAACGAAGGAGTTATTCCATCTGTATCTCTTCCCCTCGACGAAGGGCATAGCCGCAATGGTGGCAACCGGTCTGGGGCGAATCGCGACCCTCCGGCCGCCCACGCCACGGGCGCGACCATAGGGCGCGGGCCTCCTCCGGAGCGAGTTGACCCAACTACTGTGCCCAATGGAGCCGCTGGCCCTCAAGCGCCTTCACCACGTCACCATGCCATCCAAGCGGCTGATTCTCAACAGCAAGGGCGCGTCGCAGTCACCGTCGGCACCGTCAGAAGCCGGACGATGATGCGGTCTATGTCATCATCACCAATGCCAAGCACCACTACAGAGGCCATGATGCAGGCCCAGCTGCTGTTGAGGTTCCCGCCGGCAGCCGATCAGATGGATGAGTGGAGAGCCACCATTTAGAGTCTGATTGGCTTCGCCGAGGCTGGGGGCTCATAGCGAGCTGGCCTGCCACGGCCTCCCCAGACTACGGCAGCGGCTCGCGCTGCTGGCCGTACGGAAGGGGTCACCCCCACTATGTAGTCCCCACCATGGCAATCAGCGTGGGAGCCGCGAAATCAAGAACCCAACAACGTCTCGAAGGCCTCTTCCGACCCTCGAGCATGTCAAGGGCAACGACAAGCCCCGAAGGACAGGCGGAGGGGAGGCGCGTGTGCTGTCGTCGAGCGACGCCGCGACGACCACCACCGGACCAATGGGTGCGATGGCCCCGACGTCGACGAGCCTGCGCTCGAGGGTGGCGAGTGCCTGCCTTTCGACGTTGGGTGCCCTGCCTTCACTCATGAGCTGCGGCAAGTCCGTTGGCCATCCGCTCGCACGTTCAAGCCAGAGATACCCAAGAAGTATGATGGGAGGCTGAACCCGGCAGAGTTCTTGAGCATCTACACCATCGCCGTTCAAGCTGCCGGCGGAAGAGATGAGAAGTGTTCGCCAACTACTTCTGAAAGTGCGTTATATCAACTAGAGGGGGGTGAATAGGCAATTTTTACAAATTCGTCACTAAGGAAATTCAAGGTGAGGAATTTCCTAAGTCATGAACAGCTACCAGCGGAATAAGTACTCAGATGCAAGCATAACAGAGTAGTAACACAGCCATCATGATGAAATGAAAACAAGCACAAAGTACAAGTAGCGTGAAAACAGGATGAGCAGGCTGAAGACAAAATGACTGAAGAAATAGGATTGAGGAAATTGAGAAAGTCTTCAGTCAAAGTCTTCAAACAGTAATGGTCAAGTTCATAAACACATGAATGAGGAAATAAAAGGGTTGGGGAAATAGAACCAGTAGCTTGGTGAAGACGATGATTTGGTAGACCAGTTCCAACTGCCATGACAGTTTGATTGGAGCGGCTAGGTATTTAAACCTGAGGACACATAGTCCTCACTGTATTCTCCTTCAGCTAAGATCACACAGGCCTCACCCAATCACTCGTGGTAAGTCTTCGGGTGACTTCCAAACCTTCACAGAATCGGTCACTCGGCAATCCACAATTACCTCTTGGATGCTCTAGACCATGACGCCTAACCGTCTGGACGATGCACAGTCCACACAGGAACAATCTCTTCTGTGATGCTCAATAACTTTGGGTTTGTAGGTGTTTGGGTTTGGGTTTTCCTCACTTGATGATTTTCGCTCAAAGTCCTCGGAGGATGGGATGCTATCAATGATAAGTGTCAGTTTCTCTCAGAGCAGCTAACCAACTAGTGGTTGTAGGGGGTGGCTATTTATAGCCTAGGGAGCAGCCCGACATGATAAGACATAAATGCCCTTCAATGATATGACCGTTAGGTGGGTAGATATTTTGGGACAGCTGGCGCATAGCACAACAACGATCGGATATTTGAGTATCAAATTCCTGAGAGCTATGATGTTCCTCACTTGTAGGCAATCCGCACTGGCAAATTCCTAACTCCTCAGTCAGAACAAATTCCTCAGAGACCAGAAGATATTCGTCTCAGTCGCTGAAGAAATTGACCGAACTTGTCGGGGGAAACGACACCTATGGAATCATTGGGATCCCTTCTACGGTTGGCGGGCGCGGGGTTGTGCAAGGAGCGGATCTGGTAGTCAGCACAAAGATCGTTTTACCCAGGTTCGGGCCGCGAGGATGCGTAATACCCTAGTCCTGCTTTGGTGTATATATCTAAGTGTTCTTGAGCTCTCGAACTAGCTACGGTGCGTGTCCAGCCCCAAAGATCCGAATCCTTCTCCTGTACGCCTCGGGCCTCCTTTTATAGACAAAACGGGCCACTACAGTGGCACACAGGAGGTGGAAAGGTATACAGTGGCTAAGTTTATCCTTTGGCACCGTCGGACAAATGCATTTAATGCGCTGCCGACGTGCCCTCCTTGCTTTATCGGGGACGGCGAGGAAGCTCGTCCCAGCTGTCGCCGCCTGGCCTGGCTCCGACGCGCGTCCGAGATGATGAGGCGTAGTAGCACCATGTTGGCTGGCTGCTGGACAGGCGCGGTGGCGGAGTCTTCACGAAGATCTGCATGCCACCACGCAGGTGCTTGCTGAGTTGGCCTGGAGACCTGTGCGCCACCACGCAGGTGCCTGCTCAGCTGGTTGGGCTGGCAGCTGTATGGGAATGGCGGTGGAGCCTTGGTAGATGTGGGTCTGGCCGTGGCCTCACGAGTGTCCTCGGCAAGGGTCTTGCCGGGGCATCGCGGTCATCCCCGGCAAGGGTCTTGTCGGGGGTCTCATGGATTTCCTCGGCTAGGATCCCGCCGAGGATCGTCGTCTTCTGGTCCTCATCTGATCTTGTATGTTTATGATCTTCACAAAGATCTACATGCCACCACAGAGGTGCCTCCCGAGCCTTGGTTCCAATGTGGTTGATGGTGTTGGAGCCCTTGGCCCAAGGCTGGTGCGCTCTGCCGGCGTCGGGCAAGTTGCCCCGGCAAGGATCTTGCCGGGGCCACGGAGGCCGCCCCAGCAAGGGCCTTGCCGGGGGAGTCCACCTCGCCCTCTTGCTCTTTTTGTCTCTGTCCTGGCGTTGCTTTGGCCGTCTTGTGCCTTTGTTTCCATCATCTACCCTGCTTACTGTGGCTGTGGGCGTGGGTCTGACTGCCCGTGCATAAGTAAAGGGGTAAAAAAGGAGAGACCCTGCTTTTGTGCACGGACAGGAGCCCCTAGGCCTAGGCCACACATAAGCGCAACGCGTTGATGGGCGGGCCCAGAACGGTGCGTGGGCAGGCGGGGCGGGATTTTACCGTAGTAATTCCTTCGCTCGCTTGCTCTGCCTCACAACCCGTGTTGAATGCGCGTCGTGGAGGGTCGTGTGTGACATGGGGGTCATGCGTGGGGCGGCCGCTGCCCTCATGCGTCACATCATGGTAAAGAGGCGGTCCGCGCCTTCCCCATAAAAAAGGAAAACGCAGGGGCGCGGCTCATTTACTGGGTGGACTCGGGTCGTGGCCTTTGAGGCGCCCGTGCCCCACGATCACGGGGTGATAAACGGTCGCCTCATTCGTCCCCTCGATTTCTTTTGGCACGCCACGTGTCCTCCATGCCTTGAAGACGGTAGGCGGTGGGCGCGGGCCTTGAATGACGAGGCGGAAAACCGGGCCGCTGCTGATTGGAGCAGCGGGTCAACCTTGATTCCCTGCGCTCCTGATGGCCGGATTGGTCGAGTGGGGCGGCCGAACCCCAACCCCGCCCCTTTATAAGAAGGGGAGGGAGGGGATGGCACCCTTCAATCTTTCACCATACGCCTCCTTTCACCTCGGCTTCTTTCTTTCTTCTGCTATGGCGAGAGGGCGCGTCGGTGCTTCGACGGTGGCAAAGAGAGTCTCTGCTCGACAGCGCGCTCCTCCTTCCCAAGAGCTCGTGACGGCGGAACCGGCCACGAGGGGAAGGGGAGGGGCGGAGCCAAGGTTGCTGTGGTGCTCGGGGAAGAGGAGGATGGGGCGGCGCACCGGCCTCACCTCCGCCAGCAGTCCCTCCCCTAATGGAGGGCCACGTCGGGGACCAGCCTCGTGAGTTCTTCATCAGGCTGCACCGGCCAGCGCGCCGTCGTCTTCGTCTCCCTACTCCATTTGCTCGGGAGATGGAGCTCGACCGGCCACAGACTCTGAGATTGCATATGAGGGGCTGCGGGAATGGTGGCACGCGGGTTGATATCGATTTTCCCGCCCCTCGCGTCATGTATCTTCTCCGCGGATGGAAGACCTTCGCTCGTATCCACAGCCTGACGGCGGGGCTCGTTCTCTATTTCAAATTAATGGAGAACGGCCTGCTCTCCGTCAAGGTCTTTGAAGACATTGGAACTCGTCTAAACTGCTGCGTGGAGAGCTCCTCCGATGACGAAGACTCTTCCTCAAGCAGGAGTGACGAGGAGGACAGCAACAGCGACGACGAGGGTAGCGGGCGGGAGGATGACGGGTCCGACTAGTCATCGGGCACAGCGTTCCCGGGCGACGCCGGCAGCACCATCACCTGCATCGCCAGCTCCTTGAACTTCTCGTGGTCGTCGCCTTGGGCGGCTGGCGTTGGAGGGACGGGGAAGAAGAAGAAGGCGGGTGGCGGGTCGTGAAGTCGGAGTACGCGGGCACCGATGCCTTCATCGTGTATTGGCGGGCCGCTGCCTCGTCTTCCAGCTCTTCCTCCGGCACCGTCATCGCAGGCCTCCTTCCGGACGATCGCCGATATATTCTCTTGGCGTCTTCTGCTGCTCGTACCTCGCCTAGGCACTCCTTTTGCCCTTCTGCCATCTTGTTCCATTCCCTAAGTAGAGGGACAAGAAAGGGATTACGGGCCTCTTATCTCTTTTTAGTTTGTAAGCCTACGGGCCTTTGTAAGATTTAAATCTCGTAACCCCCCTGCTCATGTATGCATTCTGTATGAATTGTACTTGTTAGCAACGTATTAATGAGGAGAAGCGTGTTTGCCGGGTTTTGTTTGCGAGTGGGCGAGGGCCACGCCAAGGAGCAAGTCTTTGTTATCTTAAGATAAACACTATCCCCCGACAACAGGTCTTGCCGTCTTCCCGCTCTACAGCTCGGCTACACTCACGCCCTTGGTGGAGGTAGGGGCCGAGCAGGATTGGGCCCTTCGCTCGTCCTCTCCCCATCACACTACAGCCGCGTTCCAGCCCAAAGTAATTTTCGGGCATGGGACAGAGGGAGCAAGATGGTATGAGAGCGAGCAAAGTCTCGTACGTTCAAGTTTCATACGGGAGCACAGAGTGGGGCGAAAAAAACTTATCTGATGTCGCAGCCCATGGCAACGTTGGCTTGCCGTGGCTGAATCCTTTAGACCTGCAGCCCCCGGCAACCTTGGCTTGTCGGGGTCGAGGCGTCGGCCTGTTCTCTTTCTTCCCAAATAGCTCAGCAGAAAATGTCCACGCGCCCTCGAACCAAAAAGGACGGAAAGAAACAGAGATATGCTCACTCGACCTCTATGCTAAGGGTTAGTTGCCGCCAAGCACTATCAACCCTAACACAGAGAGAGACTCAACCTAGCATGCATGCTAAAACTTAGGGCGCCAGTGCTTCATTTATTTATGCTTAGGGTCTGCGCCTGGCTTTGTACAAAGGGTTACATGCCTTGCTGGCAAGGCTTGCACAAAAGGTGGTTTGCCGGGGAGCCCGGCAACCGTGCCTTATGGGTAAAACTTGCGAAGATGTTCGATGTTCCAGGAGTGGCTCACTAGAATACCATCTTCGGTCTCCAGGCGGACTGCGCCGGGCCTAGTGAGTCGTATTACCCGATAAGGGCCTTCCCACTTTGGCGTCAACTTGTTGGAATTCTTGGCCGACTGAATGTGCCGAAGAACAAGGTCGCCTTCCTCAAAGCTTCAGGCATGAACCTCGCGGCTATGGTAGCGGCGCAAGGCTTGCTGGTAGCGTGCCGCTTGCACAGCAGCCCGAAGACGATCTTCCTCAAGGAGTGTTGCGTTATCGTGCCGCAATTGCTCTTGCTCAAGCTTGTCATAAGCGAGCACTCGAGGTGACCCGTATGTGAGTTCCGTGGGGAGAACTGCTTTTGCCCCGTATACCAGGGCAAAGGGTGTCTGGCCGGTGGCTCGATTTGGCGTCGTCCTAATAGACCAAAGAACCGTCGGCAACTCATCGTTCCAGCGTCTTCCGCACTTGTGTAGCCTGTCAAAAGTTCTTGTCCGGAGGCCTCGCAATACTTCTGCGTTCGCCCTCTCAGCTTGGCCGTTGCTTCATGGGTGTGCGACAGAAGCGAAACAGACCTTGTTGCCGAGGTCTTGGATGTATTGCATGAAGGTGCGGCTTGTGAACTGCGTGCCGTTGTCGGTGATGACTCTATTCGGCACACCAAAACGGCATACGAGCCCCTTGAATAACTTGACGGCCGACTGCGTTGTCACCTTCCTCACTGCTTCCACCTCCGGCCACTTTGTTAACTTGTCGATTGCAATGTACAATTACTCAAAGCCCCCGACAGCGCGGGGGAAAGGGCCCAGTATGTCGAGCCCCCAGACCGAAAATGGCCAGGAGAGAGGGATTGTTTGAAGGGCTTGAGCTGCTTGATGAAGCTTCTTCGAATGGAACTGACACGCTTCACACTTGGTTACTAGTGTCGTTGCATCCTAGAGGGCAGTGGGCCAGAAGAAACCTTGATGGAATGCTTTGCCGGCAAGGGCCCTCGACCCTAGGTGGGAGCCACATATGCCTCCGTCTATCTCCACCAATAGCTCCAGTCCTTCCACCCGGGGGATGCACTTCAATTTCACACCATTCGGCCTTTTTCTGTACAGGACATCGTCGACGAACCGATACATGGCAGACCGACGGGCTACTTTCTCCGCTTCTCCCTACTCCTCGGGGAGTTCCCCTGTTTGGAGGAATCAGACGGTATGTTGTGCCCATGCCAGAGCCTAGGGCTCGACGGCAAGGACTAAAGGCATTTCCTATACCATGGGAGCGGCTGTCTCGACAGCCGGGGCTTGACGCCCTGCTGTAGTCGGTTGCCCCATGGCAAGCTCAGTGTCCATGGCAAGCTCAGTGTCCATGGCAACATCTTTGCCGGCGGCTCCTGGGAGCTCGGCGGGAAAGTACTTGCCGGGGCCTAATTTCCTTCTCTTGTTCTTCTCTGTTGAGGGTTCAACGGATGGTTGAGTTAACCGAAGCACAAAGGTACCTGGTTCCACAGGTAGTTTGAGGGCAGCGCGCTTCGACAGGTAATCGGCGATGTCGTTCTCCACTCGGGGAACGTGCTCCGCCTGTATACCGTCAAAGCACTCCTCCAGCTTCCTCACCTCATCTACGTAGGCCTCCATCAACGGGATTTGATAATCTTTGTTGACTTGCTTGACGACAAGCTGCGAATCACCCCTGATGATGAGCTTCTTGATCCCGAGGTCTGCCACGATCCTGAGACCGGCAAGCAACCCCTCGTATTCGGCTGTGTTGTTCATTGACATCTCCCTGGGGAAGTGCATCTGGATTACATACTTGAGGTGCTCTCCGGTGGGTGCACTAAGCAGCACACCAGCACCGGTGCCTTGCAGTGAGAAAGCCCTGTCAAAGTACATAATCCAGTTGCGACTTGCTTCCTTCCCGGGGAGAGTGGTCTCCTGGATCTCTTCGTCGGGCGTTGGGGTCCATTCTGCAATGAACTCCGCCAAGACTCTGCTCTGGATTGTCGAAGTACTTTCAAACTTCAAACCAAAGCTCAATAGTTCCAACGCCCATTCCACAATCCTCCCGGTTGCATCTGGGTTATGCAGTATCCGTTTCAACGGGAGGCGGGTGACGACAGTGATTTCGTGTGCTTGGAAGTAATGACGCAGCTTCCTCGAGGCCATAAGGAGGACGAGGAGCAATTTCTGCACACCGGAGTACCTTGACCTAGCCCCCTGCAAGAGGGAGCTTACAAAATAAACCGGGTGTTGCATCCTCTTCTTCTTCTGCACCACTTCATTCGGTTGCACAGGCCCTGTCCCACCAGCGTCAGACTCTGTCGGGAGCCTTGCCTTGCCGGCACCAGGCTCTGCTGGGGGGAGCCCTGGCTCGCCATTCGCTCGTCCTGCCGTTGCCACTGCCTCTTCGTCGACCTCCCTCTGCGCCACTAGCGCGGCGCTGACCACTTGATTTGTTGCCGCTAGATACAGTAGCAACGACTCTCGTGGTTTAGGCACAACCAGTATCGGCGTAGAGGAGAGGTATTTCTTCAAATCCCGCAGTGCTGCTTCGGCCTCTGGGGTCCATTCCATTGGGCCCGCCTTTTTCAAGATTTTTAAAAAGGGGAGGGCATGCTCAGCAGACTTGGAGATGAATCTGCTCATGGCGGCAACGCAGCCAGTGAGCCGACGCACATCCTTGATCCACCTAGGTGCCTCAATCTGCTCAATGGCCTTAATCTTGTCTAGATTTGCCTCGATCCCGCGTTGTGACATAAAGAACCTGAGAAATTTGCCGAACCGAACGCCGAAGACACACTTCTCAGGGTTCAGCTTGAGATTGATCTTGTGCAAATTCACAAACGTCTCTTCTAAATCTTGTATGAGTGTTGCCCTGTCCTTGGTTTTGACCACTATGTCATCCATTTAAGCTTCCATATTTCTATGTAGCTGGGGCTCAAAACCGATTTGGACTGCTCTTGCAAACGTTGAGCCAGCACTCTTCAACCCGAAAGGCATTCGTAAAAGACAATACGTACCACATGGGGTGATGAATGCTGTCTTCTCTTCATCTTCTTTCGTCATGAAGATCTGGTGGTATCCCGAGTAAGCGTCGAGGAACGACATCAAGTCACACCCGGCCGTGGAGTCAACAATCTGGTCGATGCGCGATAACGGGAAAGGGTGCTTTGGACAAGCCTTATTGATATCTGTGTAATCAATACACAGTCTCCACTTCCCATTTGCCTTGCGCACCACCACCGGATTGGCCAACCATGTCGGATGGAGTACCCCTCTCACCAAACCTGCCGCTTCCATCTTCCTGATTTCCTCTGTGATGAACTCTTGCCGTTCTAGAGCCTGCTTCCTGACCTTCTGCTTGAAGGGTCGCGCATGAGGACAGGCAGCAAGATGGTTCTCAATCACCTCCCTGGGAACGCCGGGGATGTCAGATGCTTGCCATGAAAACACATCGACATTCGCCCGCGAGAAAGTGACGAGAGCGCCTTCCTATTTGCTGTCGAGCGTGGAGCTTATGGTGAAAGCCCTTCCCGTGCCATCCTCCTTGACGGACACCTTCTTGGTCTCTGGTGGTGCAGCTCTGGATTTCTTGCTCTTGCCGGTGGAGCTCTCTGGCGCGTCCTCGACGGGAGCACTACACTCCGAAGAGGTGCGCTTGCCGGAGTGGGTGCGAGAGGTCTTACCGGTTTTCTTCCTCCCCGGGGCTTCAGCGGCAGGAGCAAGTGCCTTGGTGGCGGTTGCTGCGACTGCCTCCTGGTAAAGTTGGTCAACGCAGATCAGCGTATGCTTCTTGTTGGAGGGGGTGGTGATGATGGTCATCGGCCCAGGCATCTTCAGCGTGTTGTAGGCGTAATGTGAGGCTGCCATGAACTTGGCTAGCGCTGGCCATCCAAGGATCCCGTTGTAGGGCAAGGGGATCTCGGCTACGTCAAAAACAATCCTCTCTGTCCTGTAGTTTAGCTCGCCTCCAAACGTCATGGGCAGCGTGACCTTACCCTTCGGCTGACTCCTTCTCGGATTGACCCCTTGAAACATGCCCGTCTCTTCGAGGTCTCCATCAGGAATCTGCAGCCTTTTGATTACAACAGGCGAGATGAAGTTCAGACCGGCCCCACCGTCAACTAGCATCTTTGTCACCTTGAGGTTGCGTATTGTCGGCGAAACAACAACGGCAAACACCCGACCGCAGTTGTGCGATCAGGGTGGTCCTCGGTGTCAAATATGATAGGCGTGTTGGACCACTCCAGTGCATTGTGAGCATCGACTGATGGTTCCGCTGCTGTGATCTCACGCGCCCATTGCTTGAGCTGGCGGTGGGAGGTGTGCAGCGAGGTGCCACCGTCGACGCACATGGCCTCTGTAGCCTTCTAGAACTTGTGCTCGTCGGATTCGTCGTCCTCGTCATGACCATCGTCTTCTCGCTTCTTGTCACCGCCTCGAGCGGGCCTCTCTTGCTGGTTATCCTGGCCGCGGCGACCCCCTTGGCTGCCGTGCTTCTTGCCAGATCCCTCGGCACCATCCTGACCCTTCTCCTTATCCCGCCTCTCATACTCGGCTTTTTTCTTCTTAGCGAGCAACTCGACTTGCCGGCAGTTCTGGAGGTCGTGGCCCTTGGTGCGGTGGACCTTGCAGTACTACTTGTCGGATCCCCCTGGCTTGTCGACGGCCGCCAAGGCCCGGCAAGCGGCGTACCCAGAAATTTCCTTGCCAGGGTCATCTGCCTTGGCCTTTTTGGCAGCGCCGGTGTCCTCGGATCCCTCGACGGAAAGCACGGTCTTGCCCTTGCGCTTCCTGTTGCGGCGCCACCCCTTCTTCGTCGGGGCGGCTGTATCTTCGTCTATGGAGTCGGTTTCCGCACCGGCGTCCTCGCCAGGGTACTTCCTCCCCTCTTCAGCCCGAGCGCATCTGTCGGCCAGAACATAAAGTTCGGCCACATCTTTGACCTTGTTCATCGCCAGCTCTTCACGCATCTTGCGGTTGCGCACATTCTGATGGAATGCGCTGATCACGGCGGCGGGATGAACATATGGAATGTTGTACTGCACTCGGCTGAACCTATGTATGTACTTGCGCAGGTTTTCACCTTCCTTCTGGGGGATGATATGCAGATCACTCGCCTGGCCAGGACCTTGGTGGCCTCCAGTGAAGGCGCCAACGAACTCATGACACAAATCCGACCAAGAAGAAATGGAATCCGCCGGCAAGTGCATCAACCATGACATGACATTAGGTTTAAGTGCCAACGGGAAGTAATTGGCAAGCACCTTATCGTCGTGGGCTCCAGCAGCTTGCATCGCAATGGTGTAGATGCTGAGGAACTCCGACGGGTGGGTCTTGCCGTTGTACTTCTCGCCGACGTCGGGCTTGAACGTGCGGTGGGAGGGCCACTGGAACTGCCGCAACTCACGGGTAAAGGCTAGGCAACCCACCTCGTAGGGTAGGCCGCCGGAGCCCCCGACGCCGGGTGGTCTATAGCGGGACCCGCCCGCATATCTGACTGGTGGCGTGCTTCGCGCCAGCGCTCGATGGTGGTTCGAGTGTCTTCATGGGCTCGCTCCTGAAGAACTTGGCGCTGGTCGCGGTGGGTCCGTGTGTCGGACGACGCTATGGAAATGTTATCACATGCGTCGTCACGACGGACCGACGCCCGCGGTGGCCGGTGCGGAGGAGGAGAGTGCACCATGGCTGCAGCACCTCCAGTCCTTCCACCACTGGCATGCGGTGGTTCGACGGAGCGCCGGCCCGAGGGCCCTGCTGGCCGTGGCTCATCTTTGTTGGCGACGGATGGTGGCTCTCCACTCATCAAGCTTTTCTGCAGCAGGAGGAAATTCGAGGAGCAACTGCGCGCGCCAAAGCTTTTGCTGGCATGGGTGGCGGCGAAAGCTGCGTGGACCGTGACGCGCTCCAACTTCTAACTACGTTAGAAGGAGCTCTATCATGGGCCTGCGACTGCGCGCCGTTCTTGCTAGCGCCTCGGCGTGCTTGCTGATATTCTACGTCCCGTGAATAAGGCAGATGACTCTTTCCACGGTGGCGCCCGGGGTCAGCAGCGTGGCGACGCTGCTCGTCGTGCACGACCTAGGAAGAGCGCATCATGGGCGCCGGCGTAGGCGTCTTGGAGGTCGCCGCTCCGCCCATGGGTGGCACGACACCGCCCTTGGAGGGCCCCGCACCGCCTGCGGGGGGGCTATCTCCGTCTTTGGATTTGGCGGTGTGCGGCCCGTCGTCTCGCGCACGAACGACACCACTCGCCTAGCTTTGACTGCCAGAGCGATGTGGGTGTTCGCGGGCCGTGCCTCGGCTTCCGTCCACGACCGCCCCACCACTCGTCCGGACTGGTACGGGCCGTCCGGCTCACGATGAACCGATCATCGTGATTGTCTTCTTGTTGGGAGACATGGCGATGAAGAACTGCTAGACTAACTACTAGACCGGATTTTCACAACTGCGCACCCCCACCTGGCGCGCTAAAGATGTCGGGGGAAACGACACCTATGGAATCACTGGGATCCCTTCTATGGTTGGCGGGCGCGGGGTTGTGCAACGAGCGGGTCTGGTAGTCAGCACAAAGATCGTTTTACCCAGGTTCGGGCAACGAGGATGCGTAATACCCTAGTCCTGCTTTGGTGTATATATCTGAGTGTTCTTGAGCTCTCGAACTAGCTACGGTGCGTGTCCAGCCCCAAAGATCCGAATCCTTCTCTTGTACACCTCAGGCCTCCTTTTATAGACAAAAGGGGCCGCTACAGTGGCACACAGGAGGTGGAAAGGTATACGGTGGCTAAGTTTATCTTCTGGCACCGTCGGACAAACGCATTTAATGCGCTGCCGACGTGCCCTCCTTGCTTTATCGGGGACGGCGAGGAAACTCGTCCCAGCTGTCGCCGCCTCGCCTGGCTCCGACGCGCGTCCGAGCTGATGAGGCGTAGTAGCGCCACATTGGCTGGCTGCTGGGCTGGCTTGGTGGTGGAGTCTTCACGAAGATCTGCATGCCACCACGCAGGTGCTTGCTGAGTTGGCCTGGAGACCTGTGCACCGCCACGCAAGTGCCTACTCAACTGGTTGGGCTGGCAGCAGTATGGGAACGGCGGTGGAGCCTTGGTATATGTGGTCCTGGCCGTGGCCTCGCGAGTGTCCTCGGCAAGGGTCTTGCCGGGGCATCGCAGTCGTCCCTGGCAAGGGTCTTGCTTGGATTCTCGTGGATTTCCTCGGCTAGGATCCCGCTGAGGATTGTCGTCTTCTGGTCCTCATATGATCTTTTATGTTTATGATCTGCACAAAGATCTGCATGCCACCACAGAGGTGCCTCCCGAGCCTTGGTTTCAATGTGGTTGATGGTGTTGGAGCCCTTGGCCCAAGGGTAGTGCGCTCTGCTGGCATTGGTCAAGTTGCCCCGACAAGGATCTTGCCGGGGCCGCGGAGGCCGCCCCGGCAAGGGCCTTGCCGGGTGAGTCCACCTCACCCTCTTGCTCTTTGTGTCTCTATCCTGGCGGTTCTTTGGCCGTCTTGTGCCTTTGTTTCCATCCTCTGCCCTGCTTAGTGTGGCCGCGGGCGTGGTTGTGACTGCCTGTGCATAAGTAAAGGGGTAAAAAAGGAGAGCCCCTACTTTTGCGCACCGACATAACTATATGAGATTTCCAATGGCTTCACTCGAAAGGATTGGGTAGGTGTAGGATTTTGAGATGAGCATCACTTGGAAACTTTTCCTTAGTTTTACCTCGACCCCCTTTAATAGTATGGTGTTTCCTATGACTCAAGAAAGAGAAAATGAAACTACGAAAACAAAAGTCTTCACGCTTTAGAATCCTCACATAAATATGAAGTCTTCAAGGTCACACCAATTTCCTCACTTTCAAAGTCTTCAAGAAAACAAAAGTCTTTAGCTGAAGACATTCATTTTTAGGGGTCGACTTTCATCGTAAATATCAAACTCCTCATAGTCTTATAGACCTTTGTACACTCACAAACTAATTAGTCCCTTAACCTATAAGTCTTCAATACACCAAAATCACTAAGGGGCACTAGATGCACTAACAATCTCCCCCTTCTTGGTGATTGATGACAATATAGGTTAAGTTTTCAATGGGAATAAACATATGAAGTGTAAATACTGATATTGAGGAATTTGATTGCAGGATATAGAAGAACTCCTCCCTGAAGATGTGCATATCTGAGGAATTTGCTTTGAATAGCAAATGCACAATGTAGAGTAGAATCATGGAGATCTCCCCCTATATATTGTAATTCATACACGCAATTAACATAATATATGAAGAATTTTAAATGCATGATGAAATATGGTGTCTGATGAAATTCAGGATGCATGCATTAATGTACTTGAGGAAACAGCATGCAGAAAACAGAGCAAAAGTATCAGACCACCATAGGACTTAAGTTTACAACTCGATTAACAAACACTTCAGAAGAGCGAGAGTTATAACTTAACAAAAAAACGCCCATATATAGAGACCCGCTTGAAGACTAACTCAAATTCCCCCCCCTTTGTCATCAAATGACCAAAAGGGACGAAAAATGAGGACTAACACCCCAGAAGAATATCATCAAGATGTCGATGGAGGAGCGCCAGCATTGTTGGGGTCGTCCGTTGGAGTAGGGCCTTGTCACATCCTAGTTAGTTCATGCATTAGAGTGTTGCATCATGTCTATATTTCACAGAAACCTGAAATGGGGATGCCAGAAACCCCCAGCACCCCCCTGGAACAACTAGGGTTTACTAAAATTCTTTTCAATGAACCTGAAATGCCCTCCATAAATGTTCACCACCTTTTGGTCTTGGCTAAAACCTCTGCCAAAAATGGTTTCATATTTTTGGAGGCCATCTTGGATTTTTGCACAAGCCATAAGTATTTGCATTGGGCATTTTAAATGCTATAAATATTTTCAAATGCCCAAATAATCTTGAAGGTATTTTTAGGCTGTTGGGAATAATCTCAAAGGTGCCCCAGAATATTTTCAGGATTTTTCCAAATGAAATAGTATTTTTACTATTTCAAAACACAGTACAGAAATAAATAAAAAGAGAAAAAAACAGAAGGCAGAGAAACTCACCTGGCAGCCCACCTGGCGGCCCAGCATTGTGCTGGCCCGCGCCAGTCAGCTGCCTGCTCTCGCCAGAGCAGGCAGAGAGGTGACGCCGGCGAGCGTGAGCTCGCCACGGCGCCAGCTGCTTGCCGCCCTCGCCGTGGATGCGCTGGCCGACCTCCCTCGACGCGCCCCGAGCCTCTGGACACCGTCATTCTCCCCCGTTGCCTCTCCCTCGCCTCCTCCCCACCATGGCCGACGCCGCCGCAGACACCTCACCGGAGTAACCGCGCCCACCGTCGACCTCGCGCCACTCCACCGTGTCCTATAGCACCGCCGTCGCCCACTCCTTCGAGCAAGCCGAGCCCCGAGCGCTCGGTTGCCCCGAAGCTTCGCCACCGACCTCGCCTTCGCCGCTCACCGTCGGAGATCCCCTCCGCCGTCGCCACTGCTACAGCTCGTCTCCGACCTCGCCGCCTGCTCCGTCGCAATCGCCGTGAGCATGGCAACCTTCCCATCCTCTCCTCTCTCTCTCTCGAGCTCTGTAGCCACCGCACGAAGCTCACCCGTACGCGCCGCCGCACGAGCTCGTCGCCGACGAGGCTCCGGCCATCCAACGGCCGCATCATCGTAGCCATTAGCTTCACCGCAACGCCAGGAACCCGTAGCACCCTCACACGTTCCTCGCCGTGCTCTCTAGCTACGGTTTCAACCACGCCCGTACCCCGGCAGCCGCCCGGCTCGTCGCCGGCGTCGATTCCGGCGACCCCGAGCTCCACTACCACCACCAGTCAACGCGGTTCGCCCCCAGCTACACGTAGGTACTCTCCGCCGTCCTTTTGGTCACCGGAGGAGCAATCCCGCACACCACCGCCGCGTCTAGACGTCGCCGGCGGCTAAACGCCGGCGAGTCAACGTGGTTAGACCATGGTTTGACCCCCCAGGGTCACTGACAAGTGGGGCCCGCCTGCTGATTAACCTAAGTTAGAGATTAAAACTAATCCTAAATAACTAATTATCTAACAGTGACACTGACACAGGGGACCCACACGTCAGGTTTGACCTGGACGACCCCGTTGACCTGCTAACGTCACACTGACGTCAGGCTGACGCAGTAAAGCATTTACTGGAATTATTCTTATATTGGAAATTCCAGAAATTATCACAAACTTCAAAAAATCATAGAAAATAATCTATAGCTCAGAATGAAAAGATTTATATATGAAAAATGATCAGAAAAATCCATTCTATCCATCTGTACTAGTTTCATGCATGATTAAGCAAGTTAACCTACTGTTTTATACAGAACAAGATAAAGCATTAATATGGGCCATTTATGAACTTGGAATTTGAATCTTTGATTCAAATTAGTCCAAACCCATCTGGTCTTAGTTGCATTAGCCCAACACATCCATCTTGCCATGTCTCATGCATGCATCATATTGTTGCACTTGCTTGGTGTTGATTGTGCTTGGGATGCTCATCGTGGTAGGTCCTGCCTCCGAGGATATTCACGAGTATCCAACTGAAGGGCAGTATCCCACCACCACTCCGTCAGGCAAGCAACCCATTGATCATTTCGATACAAACCCATCTTCTCGCTTCTGCTCTCGTTTACTGCATTAAGACAACGCGATTCAAACTGCTGTGTGTTGCGGTAGTTGAACCCACTTTCCTTTGCATGACCTGTCATTGCCACAGTAACTAGATGAAACCGACTAGCATGTGTAGGAGTTGATTGAGCCATGTTGTGTGTTCCTACAATGCTATGCTTGCTATGCTTAGAGTTGTGTCAGGTCTGGCTCATCAGGGTGATGAACTAGAGTGAAAGTGTGTGTGTCGGTAAAGGGAGTAAAGTGTTGAATACGATTTGGTAAAGGTATCGATGGGAGGCCATGTAGGAGTACACGGTGGGTTGTTTCATTGAGACCGTCCCTAAGAACTGAGATCTGTATGCGTGATTTAAGATTCAGCTACTACCACACATTGGGCCCGAAACCAATGGACCCCCTCGGCTTCTTATTCAACCTTGTCCTCTGTCCAGGAGTTGCACGTAGTTTCTGGTGTTTGTAGTAAGCTGGAGGCCGTGGACAGCGCTGACCAAGGGGTGGGCTGTGATGCGGTAGGCTCGTGGCCCGGTGTACCGAGTCGCCCGGTTGGTGACCGGGAACCCTGCACACATCGTTCGGGGCCGTATGTGGAAACCTCGGCCGGACTCCCTGCGGATGGAACCTGAATAGGCGATAAACCTGGACTAGAGACTCGAGTGTTTAGGTAGGCTGTGGCCGACACCCACGTTGGGCTTCCGCTTGAAGGTTGCCGAGTACACGTCGTGTAGCGACGATAAGTGGTGAGAGCGTGTGTGACGAAGTACACCCCTGCAGGGTATGAAACTATTCGAATAGCCGCGTCCGCGGTAAAGGACTACTTGGTCGCTTATGCAGTTCATAGACAAGTAAATGGATACTACTAAAAGCCTCAAGATAAGTGTGAGTACCGCGGATGGCCCTCTCGCGGATGACGAGGGAGGATCCACGGTGGAGTATTGAATTGGTGATTAGTGGACTCGTGTGCGAAAACTATTTCACAAGTGGTGTACCGTAGGATAGCTTAGCCAAGAGTCAAAGCTGGCTTGCTGCAATAACCCCACTACCTTCTTGAGAATGAACATGTATAGTAGGATCTGTTGTAAGACTTGCTGAGTACCTTTGTACTCATGTTGCTTTAATTACTGTTTTCAGACGACAACACCGCCCCTTCTGACGGGTTCTACGTAGAACTCGACGAAGACGAGTGACTTGCCACCCAGGTGGTGATCTAGGCTTGTGAAGGGCCTATGTAGATAGACAGGCTTCGTCAAGCCTTCTTTCTTTCTAGAGTCTGTACCCAGACAGTTTGCTTCCGCATGTGCTTGTATGATTGTATGACTTGAGTGTCGGGTCATGTGACCCCTATCTGTATGAACAAGTTATGTAAGGCTCTCCGGAGCCCTTTAAATAAAGTACTTGAGTTGTAGAGTTTTGTTGTGATGCCATGTTGTATTTGCACATATCGAGCATATTGTGTGTATGTTTGAAATGCTTGGTATGTGTGGGATCCGACAATCTAGTTGTTTATCTTTAGCAGCCTCTCTTATGGGGAAATGTAGTCTGGTGCCTCCTTGAGCCATAGTAGTCCGCTACAGCCCGGTTCACCAGAGTCCTGCTAGCCCAGCACTACTGCTCTGGACACTTGACTGGCCGGCATGTGAGTCATATCGTTCCTGTGTCTGTCCCTTCGGGGAAATGTCACGCGGTGACATCCGGAGTCCTGCCTAGCCTGCTACAGCCCGGGTTCCCGGAGTCCTTATAGCCCAGTGCTACAGCCCGGATTCACACGCTGCTGACCGACACGTTCGATGTGGACTCATGTATGCCTGTCCCCATACGTTAGTGCCGCTTTGGGTTCACGACTAGCCATGTCGGCCCGGGTTCTCTGTCATATGGATGCTAGCGACATTGTCATATACGTGAGCCAAAAGGCGCAAACGGTCCCGGGCCATGGTAAGGCGACACCCGTGGGAGTACCGTGCGTGAGGCCGCAATGTGATATGAGGTGTTACAGGCTAGATCGGTGTGACTTGGAATCGGGGTCCTGACAGCGTTGGCATCAGAGCCGGACTGCCTGTAGGTGCGATAAGCCAAACTGGTCGATGTCGAGTCTAGAAATGCTTTAGTTATATGTAGGGGAATTGATTGTGGGAGGGGACGTAAGGTGCTTTTACTCCTTTACCTCATGCCCTCTGATCTGAGTCGTACTCTTCTCATTCTACGCGGGTTAAGGACTAGGCTCTCTCCTCTCTATCAGGTTCACGTGTTACTAATCCGTAGTAACTTATAGGATTGTTGGTTCCATGCTTCGGTTCAGTTTCTACTACCCTAGTATGTTGTCGGTTGAACCAGAACCCTGACATGATGTTGTTGAGTGGTACTGCAAACTGTTGCGAATGTCTCAAATCCTTTTTCGAGCATTTACAGCCTTTATGCTGTCCAAATTCTCCTAGAAATACTAATGCCTTGCATTATTTCGTGCTTTCAGATGGCCACCCGTTCCCAGAACCAAGTGGTTCGTCTGACCCGGTGCATCGGCGTACCTGGTCACACGGCCATGTTGGTCCGAGTGATGGTTGAGACAGGCTATCGTTGGTATCCCGAGTATACCGTCGAGGAGCAGTTCCGAGACTTTAATCAAAGTCAATATCTTTGCACCGTCAGGATTTACCCATCCTACCCTGGAGCCACTGAACCCCTCCATTGCTCATATGGACTTGGGGTTACTATCGAGATGTCCGTGCAGGACGCAGCTTACTCAATGATGACTATCATGCGAGCCAGGACTGCCTTGCTTCAGAACACCGACTTCTGCTATATGCCAGCAGCACTCCCTGGGGCACAGGGGTACTATCAGGCCACTTACTGTGATTGTACCCATGAGGGCTCACTACTCCGTACCACCACCGAGATGCTTGAGGACAAGGACCGTGAGAATCGTGCCTTGCGAATGGAGCTCTTTAATGCTCGTGCTGATCACTGGGCCACCCTGACACGGTTTGCACCTGCCGTGCAAGCTGGGTTTATGGACATGAGGGACATATACCCCGTGCGATCTGGTCTGCCAGAATATATGGAATGGCGTGATGTAGGAGGCATCACCCCTCCTCGTGGACCCCGTCTGCCACCGTTTGTTGGACCAAGGCCACACCCGAGTCCCTATGGACCGCAGGCTCCACAGGACCGTCTGTTTCCGGATGATCATGTTCAGCTCCCAGGACATGGCGGTGACTTCTATGAGGATTACTACGGGGACGTCTGAGTTGGTAGTAGTTCTACTAGTAATGTAACAGTTGTAATCTGCACAGTCTTGCGTGTCTTGTGGGATACGACTTGGCGTGCATCACGTTCCGGAGGTGTAGAAAAATAATGTATAGGAGCTTGGAATGCCTCTGATGAGATGTATCGTCCTTCATCGTAGTTGTACCTTGGCCTGGGCTTGTACTAAACTATGTATGGCGTGTATGACCGTTGGTATATGATGGTTAACACCCGCAACAACCCTGCTGTCCAGGCGCAGGGTGAAGCCAATGCAGCCAGGGCGGAGGATCTGCCCCAACCGACTTCACTGGCCGAAGTTATGCTGGAGGCAGAAAGAAACAAGCGTGAGACTAACCGCTTGCTATAGCGAATTGAGCAGAATACTGCACGTCACCAGAGGAACGACCTGGTGTCCATCAATGACTTTATCAAGCTGTACCCACCGAAGTTCAACCACTCCGTCGAGCCCCTTGATGCGGATGATTGGCTACGCAGCATCACCCATAAGCTACGTTCTGCTAACGTAGCCGAAGCTAATAAGGTTACCTACGCTGCCTATCACCTCGAAGGCCCTGCTAGCCTTTGGTGGGAGAACTTTGAGGCTATGCGCCCAGCTGGCCAAATCACTACTTGGGCTGAATTCAGTGAGGCTTTCCGTGAGCATCACATTCCGGAGGGTCTCATGGATCGTAAGCGGGAAGAATTCTGCAACTTCACCCAAGGCAGACTGACCGTGGATGCTTACAGCCGTGAGTTTGGAAATCTAGCACGCTATGCTCCTGAAGAGGTATCCACCGATGCCAAGAAGCAGGCAAGGTTCCGCAAGGGACTTAGCCCCGAGCTTCGCCGTGATCTCCGTCTGCATGAGTGCACCTCTTTCCAGAAGTTGGTCAATAAGGCCATCAGTGCCGAGACAGGACAAACTGACTATGACGCTACACGCAAGCACTCTCGTGACTTTGGTTCCTCATCTGGCTCCGGAGCCCAGAAGCGCCGGGTCTGGATTCCAAATACTGCTCTGCCACCCAGGTTCACTCCGAGGCCATCCTTCGAGGCGCCTCGCCCCAACCAGCAGCATGCACCGCCCAAGGTTTATGGTGGCCCCGCTGCTAATGCTGCTCCACGCCCCAATATTGTGACATGCTTCAAGTGTGGAGAAACGGGTCACTATTTGCGCGAGTGCCCCCGAAACAACCTCAATCAACCTGGACAGTCCGTTGGCCGTGGTAAGCCAGCAGGAAAGACCTACTACGCTAAGCCAGCCACCACAGCACGTGGCCATGTCAACTATGTCTCAGCTAAAGGAACTCATGAGGATCCCAACGTCGTCCTTGGTACGCTCCTTGTTAATTGCCATTCGGCAACTGTTCTTTTCGATACTGGAGCATCTCATTCATTTATCTCTGAGAGCTATGCTCGATTACACAACACCACATTTAGTGACATGCCTACTTCCATGGAAATTCAAACTCCTGGTTCTAGATGGCAAACCTCTAAGATAAGCCATGGAAATGAAATTCTTGTTGACAGACTGGTCTTCCTTGCATCACTAATAGCTCTCAAGTCCTCGGACATAAACATCATCTTGGGTATGGACTGGATGTCAGCCCATTATGCTAAGATTGATTGCTCTACTAGAACTGTTCAACTCACCCATCCGTCGGGCAAGACAGTCAATGTTTTGACCCGAGTGTCTAAACGTCAGCTTTACTCATTAAATGCCAACCCCCTTCCAGACCTCGGAGATGTGCCGGTAGTCCGTGACTTCCCGGATGTCTTCCGTGAAGAACTGCCAGGTATTCCACCTGACAGGGATGTTGAGTTCGTGATAGACCTTGTTCCAGGAACCGTCCCAATCTCTAGAAGACCCTATAAGATGGCACCCCTAGAGCTAGCCGAGCTTAAGAAACAACTCGATGAGTCCTTGAAAAAGGGTTTCATCCGTCCTAGTTCTTCTCCGTGGGCTTGCCCCGTCCTCTTCGTCAAGAAGAAGGATGGTACGGATCGGATGGTTGTAGATTACCGACCCGTCAACCTAGTCACAATCAAGAACAAGTATCCGCTTCCCAGGATCAACGATCTGCATGATCAGCTCGCTGGATCCTCAGTCTTCTCTAAAATGGATTTGAGGTTGGGCTACCATCAAATCAAAATCAAGAACGGGGACATTCCTAAAACGGCCTTTGTTACTCGTTATGGCCAATACGAGTATACAGTCATGTCCTTCGGGTTAACCAATGCTCCAGCCACCTTTTCTCGCTTGATGAACTCGATCTTCATGGAGTACTTAGACAAGTTCGTCATGGTTTACCTCGATGATATCCTTATCTACTCGAAGAACGAGGAAGAGCATGCCGAACATCTTAGACTTGTGTTAGAAAAACTCAGAGAGCATCGCCTTTATGCCACATTCTCCAAGTGCGAATTTTGGTTGCCAGAAGTGACCTACCTAGGCCACGTGATCTCTGGTAAGGGTATTGCTGTCAATCCCGAGCGAGTTCAAGCCATCCTTGACTGGACTCCCCCTGAAACGGTTAAGCAAGTCCGGAGTTTCCTTGGCTTAGCAAGCTACTGCCGCCGCTTCGTCGAGAATTTCTCCAAGGTTGCTAAACCTCTAACCGAACTCCTCAAGAAAGATAAAAGGTTCGAGTGGACCCCACAGTGCGAGTTCAGCTTTCAGGAACTGAAAAGACGCCTGACATCTGCTCCCGTACTCGTACCACCAGATTTTTCTAAGGACTTTGTTATCTATTGCGACGCCTCGCGACAAGGACTAGGTTGCATACTCATGCAAGACCGTCATGTGATTGCCTACGCTTCCCGGCAGTTGCGTCCACATGAGGATAATTATCCCACACATGATCTAGAGCTTGCAGCCGTAGTCCATGCACTCAAAACATGGCGACATTACCTTCTCGGTAATCGTTGCGAGATTTTCACCGACCACCAGAGTCTGAAATACATCTTCACCCAACCGGATTTGAATCTCAGGCAAAGATGTTGGGTCGAGTTGATCTCAGACTACGACTTAGGAATTACTTACACCCCGGGCAAAGCCAACGTCATGGCTGATGCGCTAAGCCGTAAATCCTATTGTAACAACTTGATGTTACAACAAAGTCAACCACTTCTCCACGAGGAATTCTGCAAGCTTAACCTTCACATTGTTCCTCAAGGATTTCTATCCACCCTGGTGGCGAAACCTACCCTTACAGATCAGATCATCAAAGCTCAGAAGGTAGATCCGGGAACCTTCCGTATTAAGAGAAACATCAAGAAAGGAGTTGCGGATTGTTTCTCCGTTGATGACCAAGGTGTCGTGTTCTTTGGAGACCGTCTATTGGTTCCCAAGGTACGCAACCTGAGACGATTGATCCTTAAGGAAGCTCATGAATCTCCTCTCACCATTCATCCTGGTAGTACTAAAATGTATCAAGACCTACGCCAGAGGTTTTGGTGGACTAGGATGAAGATCGAAATTGCTCAATACATTGCTAACTGCGACGTCTGCCGATGTGTTAAAGCAGAGCATCAACGACCTGCTGGCACCCTTCAGCCTCTGGCTATTCCCGAATGGAAATGGGATAAAATCGGTATGGATTTCATTACCGGGTTTCCCAGGAGCAAGAGAGGGAATAATGCTATCTTCGTTGTTGTCGATCGTCTTTCCAAAGTAGCCCACTTCCTACCTGTTCGTGAGAGTATAACCGCTAGCCAGCTAGCAGACTTATACATCTCCCGAATAGTGTCTCTTCATGGTGTTCCATTGGAAATTAACTCAGACCGTGGAAGTCTCTTTACCTCTCGATTTTGGGAAAGTTTCCAAAATGCCATGGGAACTTGTCTCTCTTTTAGCACCGCCTTTCACCCTCAATCAAGTGGTCAGGTAGAACGAGTTAATCAAATTCTGGAGGATATGCTCCGAGCTTCTGTCATCTCTTTCGGCAAGGATTGGGAGAAATGCCTCCCATTCGCCGAGTTCGCTTATAACAATAGTTACCAAGCTAGCTTGGGCAAAGCCCCTTTCGAGGTTCTCTATGGACGGAAATGTCGAACGCCTCTTAACTGGTCAGAAACCGGGGAAAGACAACTCTTTGGCCCGGATATGATTCAGGAAGCAGAAGAGCAGGTTCGCATTATTCGTGAGAAATTGAAAACAGCCCAATCTCGCCAAAAGAGCCATTATGATCGCAAACATAAGGCTATGACTTTTGAGGTTGACGAGAAGGCTTACCTTCGGGTGACTCCTTTAAAGGGAACCCATCGATTCGGTATCAAAGGCAAATTGGCCCCTCGCTACATTGGACCCTTTCGCATTCTTGCCAAGCGAGGAGAAGTTGCCTACCAATTGGAACTACCTCCGCATCTTTCCAAGGTTCATGATGTGTTCCACGTATCTCAACTCAGGCGTTGCTTCTCGGATCCTATCCGTGGAGTGGACCACGAAACGCTTGATCTCCAAGATAATCTCACATATCGGGAATATCCCGTTCGCATCCTTGATCAAGCCGAGCGTACCACTCGACGCCAAAACATCAAGTTTCTCAAAGTTCAATGGTCACACCATTCCGAGAAAGAAGCTACCTGGGAAAGGGAGGATCGTCTTCGACTTGAGTACCCCACCTTCTTTCCAACGGATCCTAAATCTCGGGACGAGATTCTTTTGAGTGGGGGTGAGTTGTCACATCCTAGTTAGTTCATGCATTAGAGTGTTGCATCATGTCTATATTTCACAGAAACCTGAAATGGGGATGCCAGAAACCCCCAGCACACCCCCTGGAACAACTAGGGTTTACTAAAATTCTTTTCAATGAACCTGAAATGCCCTCCATAAATGTTCACCACCTTTTGGTCTTGGCTAAAACCTCTGCCAAAAATGGTTTCATATTTTTGGAGGCCATCTTGGATTTTTGCACAAGCCATAAGTATTTGCATTGGGCATTTTAAATGCTATAAATATTTTCAAATGCCCAAATAATCTTGAAGGTATTTTTAGGCTGTTGGGAATAATCTCAAAGGTGCCCCAGAATATTTTCAGGATTTTTCCAAATGAAATAGTATTTTTACTATTTCAAAACACAGTACAGAAATAAATAAAAAGAGAAAAAAACAGAAGGCAGAGAAACTCACCTGGCAGCCCACCTGGCGGCCCAGCACTGTGCTGGCCCGCGCCAGTCAGTTGCCTGCTCTCGCCAGAGCAGGCAGAGAGGTGACGCCGGCGAGCGTGAGCTCGCCACGGCGCCAACTGCTTGCCGCCCTCGCCGCGGATGCGCTGGCCAACCTCCCTCGACGCGCCCCGAGCCTCTAGACACCGTCATTCTCCCCCGTTGCCTCTCCCTCGCCTTCTCCCCACCATGGCCGACGCCGCCGCAGACACCTCACCGGAGTAACCGCGCCCACCGTCGACCTCGCGCCACTCCACCGTGTCCTACAGCACCGCCATCGCCCACTCCTTCGAGCAAGTCGAGCCCCGAGCGCTCGGTTGCCCCGAAGCTTCGCCACCGACCTCGCCTTCGCCGCTCACCGTCGGAGATCCCCTCCGCCGTCGCCACTGCTACAGCTCGTCTCCGACCTCGCCGCCTGCTCCGTCGCAACCGCCGTGAGCATGGCCACCTTCCCATCCTCTCCTCTCTCTCTCTCGAGCTCTGTAGCCACCGCACGAAGCTCACCCGTACGCGCCGCCGCACGAGCTCGTCGCCGACGAGGCTCCGGCCATCCAACAGCCGCATCACCGTAGCCATTAGCTTCACCGCAACGCCAGGAACCCGTAGCACCCTCACACGTTCCTCGCCGTGCTCTCTAGCTACGGTTTCAACCACGCCCGTACCCCGGCAGCCGCCCGGCTCGTCGCCGGCGTCGATTCCGGCGACCCCGAGCTCCACTACCACCACCAGTCGACGCGGTTCGCCCCCAGCTACACGTAGGTACTCTCCGCCGTCCTTTTGGTCGCCGGAGGAGCAATCCCGCACACCACTGCCACGTCTGGACGTCGCCGGCGTCTAAACACCGGCGAGTCAACGTGGTTAGACCACGGTTTGACCCCCCAGGGTCACTGACAAGTGGGGCCCGCCTGCTGATTAACCTAAGTTAGAGATTAAAACTAATCCTAAGTAACTAATTATCTAACAGTGACACTGACACAGGGGACCCACACGTCAGGTTTGACCTGGACGACCCCGTTGACCTGCTAACGTCACACTGACGTCAGGCTGACGCAGTAAAGCATTTACTGGAATTATTCTTATATTGGAAATTCCAGAAATTATCACAAACTTCAAAAAATCATAGAAAATAATCTATAGCTCAGAATGAAAAGATTTATATGTGAAAAATGATCAGAAAAATCCATTCTATCCATCTGTACTGGTTTCATGCATGATTAAACAAGTTAACCTACTGTTTTATACAGAACAAGATAAAGCATTAATATGGGCCATTTATGAACTTGGAATTTGAATCTTTGATTCAAATTAGTCCAAACCCATCTGGTCTTAGTTGCATTAGCCCAACACATCCATCTTGCCATGTCTCATGCATGCATCATATTGTTGCACTTGCTTGGTGTTGATTGTGCTTCGGTATGCTCATCGTGGTAGGTCCTGCCTCCGAGGATATTCACGAGTATCCAACTGAAGGGCAGTATCCCACCACCACTCCGTCAGGCAAGCAACCCATTGATCATTTCGATACAAACCCATCTTCTCGCTTCTGCTCTCGTTTACTACATTAAGACAACGCGATTCAAACTGCTGTGTGTTGCGGTAGTTGAACCCACTTTCCTTTGCATGACCTGTCATTGCCACAGTAACTAGATGAAACCCACTAGCATGTGTAGGAGTTGATTGAGCCATGTTGTGTGTTCCTACAATGCTATGCTTGCTATGCTTAGAGTTGTGTCAGGTCTGGCTCATCAGGGTGATGAACTAGAGTGAAAGTGTGTGTGTCGGTAAAGGGAGTAAAGTGTTGAATACGATTTGGTAAAGGTATCGATGGGAGGCCATGTAGGAGTACATGGTGGGTTGTTTCATTGAGACCGTCCCTAAGAACTGAGATCTGTATGCGTGATTTAAGATTCAGCTACTACCACACATTGGGCCCGAAACCAATGGACCCCCTCGGCTTCTTATTCACCCTTGTCCTCTGTCCAGGAGTTGCACGTAGTTTCTGGTGTTTGTAATAAGCTGGAGGCCGTGGACAGCGCTGACCAAGGGGTGGGCTGTGATGCGGTAGGATCGTGGCCCGGTGTACCGAGTCGCCCGTTTGGTGACCGGGAACCCTGCACACATCGTTCGGGGCCGTATGTGGAAACCTCGGCCGGACTCCCTGCGGATGGAACCTGAATAGGCGATAAACCTGGACTAGAGACTCGAGTGTTTAGGTAGGCTATGGCCGACACCCACGTTGGGCTTCCGCTTGAAGGTTGCCGAGTACACGTCGTGTAGCGACGATAAGTGGTGAGAGCGTGTGTGACGAAGTACACCCCTGCAGGGTATGAAACTATTCGAATAGCCGCGTCCGCGGTAAAGGACTACTTGGTCGCTTATGCAGTTCATAGACAAGTAAATGGATACTACTAAAAGCCTCAAGATAAGTGTGAGTACCGTGGATGGCCCTCTCGCGGATGACGAGGGAGGATCCACGGTGGAGTATTGAATTGGTGATTAGTGGACTTGTGTGCGAAAACTATTTCACAAGTGGTGTACCGTAGGATAGCTTAGCCAAGAGTCAAAGCTGGCTTGCTGCAATAACCCCACTACCTTCTTGAGAATGAACATGTATAGTAGGATCTGTTGTAAGACTTGCTGAGTACCTTTGTACTCATGTTGCTTTAATTACTGTTTTCAGACGACAACACCGCCCCTTCTGACGGGTTCTACGTAGAACTCGACGACGACGAGTGACTTGCCACCCAGGTGGTGATCTAGGCTTGTGAAGGGCCTATGTAGATAGACAGGCTTCGTCAAGCCTTCTTTCTTTCTAGAGTCTGTACCCAGACAGTTTTCTTCCACATGTGCTTGTATGATTGTATGACTTGAGTGTCGGGTCATGTGACCCCTATCTGTATGAACAAGTTATGTAAGGCTCTCCGGAGCCCTTTAAATAAAGTACTTGAGTTGTAGAGTTTTGTTGTGATGCCATGTTGTATTTGCACATATCGAGCATATTGTGTGTATGTTTGAAATGCTTGGTATGTGTGGGATCCGACAATCTAGTTGTTTATCTTTAGCAGCCTCTCTTATGGGGAAATGTAGTCTGGTGCCTCCTTGAGCCATAGTAGTCCGCTACAGCCCGGTTCACCGGAGTCCTGCTAGCCCAGCACTACTGCTCTGGACACTTGACTGGCCGGCATGTGAGTCATATCGTTCCTGTGTCTGTCCCTTCGGGGAAATGTCACGCGGTGACATCCGGAGTCCTGCCTAGCCTGCTACAACTCGGGTTCCCGGAGTCCTGTTAGCCCAGTGCTACAGCCCGGATTCACACGCTGCTGACCGACACGTTCGATGTGGACTCATGTATGCCTGTCCCCATACGTTAGTGCCGCTTTGGGTTCACGACTAGCCATGTCGGCCCGGGTTCTCTGTCATATGGATGCTAGCGACATTGTCATATACGTGAGCCAAAAGGCGCAAACGGTCCCGGGCCATGGTAAGGCGACACCCGTGGGAGTACCGTGCGTGAGGCCGCAATGTGATATGAGGTGTTACAGGCTAGATCGGTGTGACTTGGAATCGGGGTCCTGACAGGCCTGCCGCGGTGTCGTTCAAGTCTTCGACTTCATCTGTCTCGCGCGATGAGGAATATGAGCTAGCAACAAGCTGATGAACTTTGACCTTCTTGAATTTCTTCGAAGGTGGATGAGACCAGTCAAAGTCCTAGTTGAAGCCCATCTCCTTGAGATCTTCAGCACTGTAGAGATTAGACAGAATAGCCCAAGTGCGGTCAAAGACTTCATGCAAGTAGTAGTGATTATTCTTCATAGAGAGTGACAGTCATGTTCTGAAGAATTGCACCAAACTGACGCTTGCCCCACTTGTGATTTCTGTCAACCTTCTGATGTAGGTTGAGAAGACGCTCACGGTCGGTCATCATGCACGGAGCAGTGGCTTGAGGATATTGCTTTGAAGCATTTGAGGCAATATCATGTGTGGCAGAGTCATCATTGGTGGAATATGATGTAGCTTTACGAAACTGTCCATCCAATGGATGAGTGCCTTCATCTATAACAGCTGCCTTGCCCTTCTCATCAGTTGAGGAAATGGTCCTTTTGAGGACTTCAATCGGGGGCAAATAGCTGAGATGATTTTGAAAATCAGCCTTGTAATGAATTGAAGACCTTGATCTGATGAATCTCATAATCCAGGGAGCGTAAGGCTTCAACTCAAAAGGTGACAAAGCAGCATTGGTCAAACTCCTCATAAAGTAATCGTGATAGTTGATAGGAATACCATGGATGATATTGAACAGCAGATTCTTCATTATGCCAACAACCTCTTCTTCATCAGAGTTGTAGCCCTTGATCGGACTGATGGTTTTGGTCAATATGTGATAGACAATACTTGGCACATAGAGCAATTCCTTGACGAGGAATGTGGTACTTGGATCTTGGCAGGCTTCAATGGCTTCATCAGCACTTGCATCAGATGATTTGAGAGTTCAAGTTGAGCATAGATGAGCCTTGCACCTTCAGTGGGAGGACTAACTGGGACGACATGAAGCAATTCAGAGGCCGGAGCTTTGTAGTGAGTGTTTTCGGTCATCCAGTCAAGCACCCATGAAGCAATTTAGAAGCTCGTCCGTTCAGATCCTCCACGCCCTAACTTGGCGGTGGAAGACAGCTACGGCGGCGGCGGAGTGAAGATTTTCGCGGCCGGCGCGAGTACGATAGCGACGAGGTCGAGGCAATGAAGCTCTTCCTCACCGGCGATGATGGAGAGTAGTGGCGGCGCTAGGTCAGAGAGCTTGAGCGAGGGGAGTGAGATCGAGCGGAGTAAATGAGGTCTGAGGAGGGCGAGGGGTATTTATAGCCGAGGTGAAAAACCGCTCGTCCGAGGAAAATGGACGAATGTGCCCCTGACCCTTTTCATCCTAGCGACATGTGTCACCCACGTACTATGAAGTGGAGATCGTGTTAGATCGTGGGTGAATAGAACAATCTCATCATGGGATGTGGAACGGTTTGAGCGGCAAAATCCGAAAATTCAGATAAGAATATTTTAAAGTTTCGTTCGCAAATTCTTCAGCTGACAAGGACACAGTGAAGATTTTGAACAGGTTTCAAGTAGAACGCACATGAAGAATTTGGGAACAAACTGGGTTGAGTTTAGCATAGAGGGGGACGGGTCCGATCACATTCACTTAGGCAAAAAGTCAACTTGAAGAATTAGCAATAAGTGAATGCTGTAGAGGACTGAAAAACTCAAATATATATATAGTCAATGAACAACACAGTCGGAAATAGTGAAGACTTTGCAAAGTTAAAGAATTTGAACAACTAAGGAATTTCAAAGCTGAAGAAAAACTCAAATTGAAGATTTTCAACTTTTGTTGGTGGTGTGACCCACCGTATAAGAATGATGATTTCAGACGCCGCGTACAATTGTCGTAGGGCTTTGAGAATCAAATTCTTCATTAATTTCTTCACACTTAGAAGGTTAGTGTCATTGATTGAAGAAAAACGTTACTTCGTGTGCTGCACATCTAAGTCATCAATTTTGCGTAAGTGTTAGGATGTGTGTCCTTTTCAAAGAACATTAGAAGATTCTAAGATATTTAGCTCACACCGCAAGTTGCTAAATCTCTTCTCATCCAAGGGCTTTGTGAAGATATCGGCTAGCTGTTCTTTAATCTTCACGTGCTCAATAGAGATGTCGCCCTTCAACACATGATCTCGAAGAAAATGATGACGAATCTGGATGTGCTTAGTCTTCGAGTGCTAAACTGGGTTATGAGCAATCTTGATGACACTCTCATTGTCACAGAAGAGAGGCACATTCTTCACATTGATGCTGTAGTCCTTGAGGGTTTGCTTCATCCATAGCAATTGAGTACAGCACGAACCAGCAGCAATGTACTCAGCTTCAGCAGTAGAGAGTGATACGTAGTTCTGCTTCTTCCAAGACCAACATACGAAGGATCGTCCAAGGAAATGGTATGTGCCTGATGTTGACTTGCGATCCACACGATCACCAGCGTAGTCAGAGTTAGAATATCCAATGAGATCAGAAGCCGAGCCCTTGGGATACCATAATCCAAGTGTTGGAGTGTGAGCTAGATATCGAAGAATATGCTTCAAAGCCTTATGGTGTGATTCCTTCGATGTAGCTTGAAAACGGGCGCACATGCAAACACTAAGCATAATATCTGGCCTAGATGCACATAGATACAATAAAGAGCCAATCATGGAGCGGTATACCTTTTGATCAAAGACTATACCATTTTCATCAGTGCTTAGATGGCCATTTGTGGGCATAGGGATTTTGACGACTTTGCAATCTTGCATGCCGAATTTCCTCAACACATCCTTGAGGTATTTCTCTTGAGATATGAAGATGCCGTTGCGTTGTTGACGAATTTCAAGACCTAAGAAGAATTTCAATTCTCCCATCATAGACATTTGATATTTCTCACTCATCATATAGGCAAATTCGTCACTGTAACATTGGTTAGTACATCCAAAGATAATATCATCAACATATATTTGGCACACACATAATTCATCATCATAGGTTTGGTGAAAAGAGTTGGGTCAGGTGAACCAGGTTTGAAGCCTTTCTTCATGAGGAATTCCTTAAAAGTATCATACCACGCCCGAGGGGCCTGCTTGAGGCCATAGAGGGCCTTATTGAGTCTGAAGACTTTGTCAGGATGCTTAGGATCTTCAAAACCTGGGGGTTGAGCAACATATACTTCTTCCTCAAGCTTACCATTGAGGAATGCACTTTTCACATCCATTTGATATAAGATGGTATTATGATGGTTAGCATAAGCAAGCAATATGCGAATAGCCTCAAGTCTAGCAACAGGTGCAAAAGTCTCATCGAAATCAATTCCTTCAACCTGTGTGTAGCCTTGAGCTACAAGACGAGCCTTATTCCACACCACAAGGGCATTTTCATCTTGCTTGTTGCGGTAGATCTATTTGGTACCGATGATATTGTGCTTGGAGGGTCTGGTCGCTTGACAAGTTCCCAGACATTGTTGAGCTCGAATTGATGTAATTCCTCTTGCATTGCTTGAATCCACTCAGGCTCCAGAAATGCCTCATCTACTTTGGTGGGCTCTGTGATAGAGACGAAAGCAAAGTGCCCACAAAATTTAGACAAATGAGAAGCCCTCGAGCGTGTGAGAGGACTTGGTGCGTTGATGTCGTCGATGATTTTCTCGATCTGCACTTAATTTGCGACGCGAGGATGAGCGGGTTGACGAAGTTCATTGGGCTCATCATTTTCTTCAGAGCCATTTTCCTCAGGTGCACCAGCATGATGTTCTTCACGTTCTGGAATTACTTCTTCAGCAGATTCTTCGATAGATGACATCCTCAGTAGCCTTGAACTTAATTCCTCCTGTGACATTTCATCTAGCACAGGAGGTAGGCGCTCTCTTTGCGAGCCGTTAGTTTCATCGAACCACACATCTACAATTTCAACAACCTTGTGATGAACGGTGTTGAAGACTCTATAAGTGTGCGAGTCCTTTCCGTAACCAAGCATAAAACCTTCATGTGCTTTCGGTGCAAATTTAGAATTGTGATGAGGATCTCTAATCCAACATTTAGCACCGAAGACTTTGAAATAACTCACATTGGGTTTCTTGTCAGTGAGGAGTTCATATGAGGTCTTTTTGAAGAATTTGTGAAGATATACCCCTGTTGATGATGTGGCATGCAGTATCAATTGCCTCAGGCTAGAAGTGTCGAGTAGTCTTGTATTCATCAAGCATAGTGCGAGCCATCTCAACAAGAGTCATGTTCTTGCACTCCACCACACCATTTTGCTAAGGAGTATAAGGAGGAGATAACTCGTGAGTAATACCAAGTTCATCAAGATAGTCATCAAGACTAGTATTCTTGAACTCGGTCCCATTGTCACTCCTAATGTGCTTGATCTTCATGTCAAAGTTGGTTGAAGCCCTCGAGGAAAATCATTTGAATACTTCCTGCACTTTAGTTTTGTAAGTGATGATATTCACCCATGTGTAATGAGAATAGTCATCAACAATAACAAAGCCATATAGAGATGCTGCATTTGTGAATGTGGCATAATGAGTAGGGCCGATGAGATCCATGTGAAGCAATTCAAATGGACGAGTGGTAGTCATGATAGTCTTTGAGGGATGCTTGGACTTGGTCATCTTTCTAGCTTCACAAGCTCCACACAGATGGTCCTTGAGGAATTTGACACCCTCGATGCCAATGACGTGCTTCTTCTTCGCGAGCGTGTGCGAGTTCCTCATGCCAGCATGACCTAGTCGTCGATGCCATAACCCGCCTTCTGAAGCTTTTGCAAGTACACATGTGGCAGGTTGTGGTCCTGTAGAGAAATCAACAATATACATGTTGTAACGCCCCGAGACCGACGCTTCAGAAGACTTCCTTATTTCGTGATCGCCGTGTGTTCCTTTTGGTGCTTGCTCTTTTATTTTTGCATTGCATCGGCACTTCGT
The DNA here is from genome assembly GCF_002575655.3 of Aegilops tauschii subsp. strangulata. Lineage (NCBI taxonomy): Eukaryota > Viridiplantae > Streptophyta > Magnoliopsida > Poales > Poaceae > Aegilops > Aegilops tauschii. Next base: position 297,822,858 of record NC_053041.3, on the reverse strand, counting down.
TGCCGCCATGTTTTAAAACTTGCATCCCCTCGTAGTGGCCACGCCCCCCCTTGCTTCCGCTGACCCTTCCGAGACCAACCTCGTTCTTCGTTTTCCCTCTTGCTTAAACCGGAGTCCCTCTTTGCACAGTGCATCGCCCCCTCGCGCGCGTCCGAAATTTGTCCCGAACCCGAACCGGATTTTCATTATCGTTGGGTCCGGAACATCCCCTAACATCTACAAAACATCTCCGTTTTCTTAATTGGGCTCCCTAACCTAATTTTCCCGGACCATCCGATGATGAACGGAGGGACCGGATACCCCTAAGCTATCCCCTACCTATACAAATAGTGGGAAACCCTAGATACTAGGGATCCTGTCCCATCCATCCATTTCGTGCCGCCGCCACCCACTCACCAAATCCCCATCGGGATCCCCTCCCGATCCAGCTTCCTCCTTCCCGATCCATCCAACCACCACAGCCCACGCAGACCTCCCCGTTCCCCTCGTCGCGAGCCAGGGAGAGGAGCTCCCTACCGCCTCCCACCTCCTCGTCCCCGTGCCCACAGCTGCGGAGCTGTAGCCGTCACGCCAAGGCCGGTGCCCCTCTGCGCAGCTCGCCTCGGACCAGCAGCAGGTCTGGATGACCTCAAGCAGGCACGGCCACCCGAGAGGCCTAGCCCCGAGGAGACCCCATGTCGCCTTCGTCCTTGCCATCTCCGGCCAGATCCGGAGGTTCGCCGCCCCTCTCCGTCCCCGCAGTCCCGCGTTGCCGCCGCCTTGCTCCGTCCCCGCCGTTTCCCGCCGACGGCCTCCTCTCAAGCCCGGCGCCGCCAAGCTGTTTCCCCACTGGGTCTCGCCGTCCCGCCATGAACCCGTCCAGCCAGGTCGCCCCGTCGCGTTTCCCCCTCCTTCCTTGGTTCTCTTTTCTCATCCCCGTGCCTCATCTCTCTCTTTTGCAGGTTTCTGCAGGAGCAGCAGCAACCACCATGGACGCCGCGCCCATGCCTTCCTCCCCGCCTGGATCCGACATGGATTCGTCGTTTCCCACTACTCCGGCCTCCCTCGCCTTTTCCCGCGCCACCGGAGCCCCGCGTCGCTTCCCTGGAACGAACGTCGTCGCTGTCGTCTCATGCGTCGAGCCCTCGTTGACCTCTAGCGAACGCCAAGTCCACGGTGTCACCGGCCTCTGCTTCCCCTGCTTCGAGCAAGACGGGACGACGCGCCCCTGCTCCTCGCGTTGACCGCGCCTCCAGCGCCTGGGCCAGCATCCTCCAGCCCCAGGTGGCCACTTCCTCAGCCCGAGCGGCCAGGCCTGCAGCCAGCTCCACCCACGGGCCAAGGCCCATGGTGAGGCCCCCAGCGCCCTTTGTTTTTTTTTCCTCTGTTGGGCTTCCTATTCACTTTCGGCCCATGTGATGCTTTTTTCAGGATCTGCGAATTTCTCTATTATCCAGAGAATTACTGTTTTACAGAAAACCCCTTGCACTTCATGCATTTAATAACTCCACAACCGTGCATCGGATTAAAACAAACTAAATATGTAAAATGCTTAGAATTTTGTGTAGTTTAATAATATGCCACTTTCACTCATGTTAAAATTGTTTAAAATGCTGTTTGTTTAAATTTGCTTAAATGCCATGCTAAAATGATTTAATTCATTACTAATTAACCGTAACTCGGATTTAAATAAACTATATATGTAACTTGCTTGGAAAAATGCCTAGTTTAACCTGGTGCACTTCATTTTGCTGTTTAACAACATTAAAATTGTGTTTAGGGCAGAACAGTACCAAATCTAAATTATGGACATGAGGATTTTCCGGGAATTGTTGTTTGTCATTCCGGCGTCATTTAAATTGCCTTAAATGTGTAGTTTACTTATGCCTCACCTCTTGCCATGGTTAATAACATTTAATATTGTTGGGTCCATAAATGAGAGAGAACTAAATAATTAAATGTGGTGTTTCGTCAATATGCAACTCGTTGCATATTGAGCTCCACTTAACTTGTAGTATTGTTTGTTGCACTTTGCCATGCCATGCATATTTAAACCGGACATGCATCATGTTTGTTTTTGCATCATGCCATGTGTATGTGGTGGTTGTTTACTATGTTGTTTGTTTCTTTCCGGGTTGCTTCTCTCGTTAGCTTCGGTTTCTTTCCGGAGTTGTGAGGATTCGTTCGACTCCGTTTGTTTGTCTTCTTCATGGACTCGTTCTTCTTCCTTGCGGGATCTCAGGCAAGATGACCATACCCTCGAAATCACTTCTATCTTTGCTTGCTAGCTGTTCGCTCTATTGCTATGTCGCGCTACCTACCACTTGCTTTTCAAGCCTCCCTAATTGCCATGAACCTCTAACCTTTGTCACCCTTCCTAGCAAACCGTTGTTTGGCTATGTTACCGCTTTGCTCAGCCCCTTCTTATAGCGTTGCTAGTTGCAGGTGAAGATGAAGATTGCTCCATGTTGGTTTATGTTTATGTTGGGATATCAAAATAACTCTTATGTTAATTAATGCATCTATATACTTGGTAAAGGGTGGAAGGCTCGGCCTTATGCCTGGTGTTTTGTTCCACTCTTGCCGCCCTAGTTTCCGTCATACCGGTGTTATGTTCCTTGATTTTGCGTTCCTTACGCGGTTGGGTGATTTATGGGACCCCCTTGATAGTTCGCTTTGAATAAAACTCCTCCAGCAAGGCCCAACCTTGGTTTTACCATTTGCCTACCTAAGCCTTTTTCCCTTGGGTTCTGCAGACTCAAGGGTCATCTTTATTTTAACCCCCGGGCCAGTTCTCCTTCGAGTGCTGGTCCAAACCGAGCGATGCCCGGCGCCCCCTGGGCAACCAGGGTCTATGCCAACCCGACGTCTTGCTCATCCGGTGTGCCCTGAGAACGAGATATGTGCAGCTCCTATCGGGATTTGTCGGCACATCTGGGCGGCTTTGCTGGTCTTGTTTTACCATTGTCGAAATGTCTTGTAACCGGGATTCCGAGACTGATCGGGTCTTCCCAGGAGAAGGAATATCCTTCGTTGACCGTGAGAGCTTATAATGGGTAAGTTGGGACACCCCTGCAGGGTATTATCTTTCGAAAGCCGTGCCCGCGGTTATGAGGCAGATGGGAATTTGTTAATATCCGGTTGTAGAGAACTTGACACTTGACCTTAATTAAAACGCATCAACCGCGTGTGTAGCCGTGATGGTCTCTTCTCGGCGGAGTCCGGGAGGTGAACACGGTTTCTGGGTTATGTTTGACGTAAGTAGGAGTTCAGGATCACTTCTTGATCATTGCTAGTTCACGACCGTTCCTTTGCTTCTCTTCTCGCTCTTATTTGCGTATGTTAGCGACCATATATGCTCAGTGCCTGCTGCAGCTCCACCTCATTACACCATCCTTTCCTATAAGCTTAAATAGTCTTGATCTCGCGGGTGTGAGATTGCTGAGTCCTCGTGAGTCACAGATACTTCCAAAACAGTTGCAGGTGCCGATGATACCAGTGCAGGTGACGCAACTGAGCTCAAGTGGGAGCTCGATGAAGATCTTGTTCGTTGTGTTGTTTCGTTTTTCTGTTGATCAGTAGTGGTGCCCAGTTGGGACGATCAGGGATCTAGCAGTTGGGTTGTCTTCTTTTCTTTTGGTTCCGTAGTCGGACCTATGTGTGTATCTTGAATGATGTATGAATTTATTTATGTATTGTGTGAAGTGGCGATTGTAAGCCAACTCTTTATCCCAGTCTTGTTCATTACATGGGATTGTGTGAAGATGACCCTTCTTGCGACAAAACCACAATGCGGTTATGCCTCTAAGTCGTGCCTCGACACGTGGGAGATATAGCCGCATCGTGGGTGTTTCTAGTTGGTAATCAGAGCCATCCCCGACTTAGGAGCCCCCTGCTTGATCGAATCGCTGACGTTGTTGTGTCTAGAACAAAAATGTTTTGAGTCTTAGGATTATATATATCGGAGAGTAGGATTCTTTTTTACTCCTCAGTCCCTTCGTCACTCTGGTGAGGTCTCCTGACGTAGAAGTTTTGACTATTCTCTCCTCAAATTTCACTAAATTTTTTTTAGGATCACGCGGGTATCTTGGAATCGTTCCGATGGTTTTGTGACGAGAACATTGTTCTTGGTGCCTCCTGACATTTAGAGGTTGTGGCAGTGTCCCGGGGAGTTGAGCTCCGAGGTGTTGTCATCACATTTTTATCGTTGCAGTTCTGGAATACCTGCGTTTCGCCGACATCGAAATCTCTTTTATGCAGTTGTTGGTGAGATCACCTCGACGCCACCCAGTACTGGGGCGGGAGTTCGGGAGTATTGCCATAACTTGTATAACGGATGTTTTTCGAAGGTTGAGGTAAACGATTTCCGAAGATTTCTTGGTTATGTGTTGACGGATGGATACAGCTGGATCTAGGTATTGTTAGTTTGGGTGATATATTTTGTGTCCCCTGTATCCCCAACACCAGATTGCATAACCAGAAAGTTTCGGGAGTTTATAAGTGGGAATTCAAGTAGCTCTTAGGATATCTTTCCGACAGATGCATGATATGAGATTGGGGTTCGACATCTAGTGGTCCGCCTTTCCACGGTTGGTTTTACAGTGGTCTCGTAGTGTCTTAAAGAGTCCTTGGCTATGCCGACTCGGGGACGCTTCGTATGTCATGTGCACTGCCTTGTACATGATGGTGTTGTACGATCGAGCCCGTGTGGGCCCCACCACGAAAACTTCGGACGAAATCTCTATCATATGTTTGTTCCGGCTTATTTCCTGAGCCAATCCTTTGTTTTGTTTTGTTTTGTGGTATTCGAGTTGCTTCGAAGTCAAATGTGGAATCCATACCTTCCCTAAATGGTGTTCTCATATTGCTATGTGAATACTAATCCTTCTTGATCATCGAGGTCGTCATGGTAATTTCTTTTTCTACCGGCGTGCTTCTCTTCAAGTGGATCCAATCATTTCAACATTCGCAAGATCACCTCTCAGTTTCCCAACATTGTTCGTTTCATCCGTCCCCAAGTTGCCTTTGTTTTTCCCGCCCTCCCACCCTCTTGCTTCAAGGACTCAGATGTCTTATCCAAGTATCCATTTTATTGATGCAAAGTCTCTTCATTCTTTTCTTTCAATGTTCTTATCCGGTGATTTTCCATGAAGATGCTCACGAAACTTCAAGTTCATCATTCTTCATTCTCGTATTCTTTTCCAGTGGATTCAATTCAAGCTTTCGGTGTTGATCATATTCCCTTCCTCGTTTCAAGTGTTTTCGTATGTTGGTTCATCTCTGAATCATTCCCCGTTTGCTATTCAATTGTTCCGGAGTGCTGAAGTTATCCCAGAGGATTCAAGTTCCCATTCTCAATTCACTCAAGTTCTTTTGAGGATGCTATCTCATTCAAGCCATTTAATTCAACTAGCACAATCTCTCTTTTAAATCATTTCAACGGTGTTTCTCTTGAGTGGGCCCTAACCCACAGGTATTTTCCCAGGATCTTACCTGACTCTTCTAATTTCTCCGGAGTTATTCTCAAATTCATTGCAAAGTTTGACGTAAGAATGAATTTTTCATCAGTCATTTGTCTTTCTTCAAGATCGTTCAAATTCTTTTCATCGTTGGTTCAATCTTTCTAATTTTTCATCCCGGAGTATCTCAACAATTCATGGTGGTGTTTGTCATCGTCATTCTCAACATTTAAAGACCGAAGAAGAAATTCTCTGGAATCTTGGTCCGTTCTCTTGTAGATTCATGGTTCTAACTTGTTGTCATCCTCTCAAATTGTTTCCAATCGCGTAATTCTTTTCTTACCCATCCGGAGTATTTCAGAGTTGTTTTCATTTCTTGATCATCCAAAGGCCATCATCTCAGAACTATTCATTCAAGCTTTCAACTCTCGTTCTCCAAATCATACCGGTGCATCACTCAAATATCCTCTAATCAGTCCATGATCTCTTCGTTCTCGTGTATCTAAATTCTTTCTAGTATCTTCACTTTTTTCTAATTCTTTCCGTTGAATTGTGCCTTTGCTACTTTCATTTTCAATTCTTACGGTGGTTCGTTCAAGATTTCTCTTCCTTCGTTATCATATCAAGTTATTCGTTGTTTCAATTCTACCGGTGGTTCGATGAAGACCTTCCCAAGTTTGCGCTATATCTATCTTAATCCTTTCTACGAGAATAAGTAGTATACCAAAAATCCGTTGCTTGTCATCAATTTAAATTGGTGAAGGATACGCGTAATGTAATTCTTATTCTTGTTTCATCCAAGTGTTTAATCCTTTCTTTTGGAGTTCGTTCATTATATCAAATTTTCGGTTCCAAGTTGTTCATCTTTTCTTTCCGGAGCTCCAAGTTATTTCAATTATTTCATTTCAAAGCTTCATCTAATCATTGCAAGGCGTCTCCCGGAGTTCTTTTCAACTTTCCATTTCGTTTGATCATTCTTATATTACCGGAGTTCTTCATGGAGGCTCTACATGGTGGTTCGTCAAGGATTCCTTTCATTTTTCAATTGTTCTTCAAGATTTCTCTTGAAGTTATGATCCGCCAAGCTATACTCTAAAATAAACATGGTGCTCAACACATGTTTGTCTTGAGGAGCTCAAGCATTCTTCTTCTCGCATTCCGAAGTGCAATTCTTTCTACAATATCTTTTGAGGTGGTGTTATGTCATTCTTGACAATTGGAGTTCGCGTTTCATGATTCACAAGTTGTCAAGAATGAGATAATTAAACCCATCATTTTCTCTTTGTTCAAGAGATCTTTTCGTCCAATCAATCTTTTGTTGGAGTTATATTGGGTTATAATTCACCTAAAGCCTTCCCTAAGGAATGTAGCTAATTGTGGTGGTTATCAATGATCCAAATTTTCTCCTTCTCGTCTCGGTGTAGAAGTTTTCATCTCCTTGTTGATATCAATCCAATCATTTGTTTCCGTTAGTGGCGGGTTGTCACCTCATAATTTTGAGAAGTTTTCCATAAGCCCACTACAAGCTTATTCTTTTTGTTGTTGGGTTTTTCCAACAACTCCGTTATAACCTTCATGGAAGGATGCTTTCCAAGCTCATTTGTGGCGGAAGTTGTCATTTTCTTCTCCATTCTTTATTCCAATGATCTATCTTCTATTTTTCTTTCGGAGGCATTGTGATGTTGCTCTCTTCACTCATCTTCTCGGTTTGTGAGGACCATGTTCTTTTCGTGCCTATCCATTTCCAACCGGAGTGTCGTTCCCTCTTTTCAAGTTCTTCCCATTTTGGCAAGTTTTATCTCCTTCCTCAACCGGAGTGCTGTCTGAAATCTTTCTTACCCCTTGTGCCATTCTTTCTTAAGTTCCGGAGGTAGTGTGTTGTTAAACTCATCGAGTATCCTCTCATCTTGTCAAATTCATGTTCAATTCCTTCCATTTACAGTCGGAGTGCTGCCCAAATTATATCATTCTTATTCCTTCCCTATCTTGTTTTAACCGGAGTGGTTCAAATATCTATCGTGTCACTTAACCTCAAGGTTCTCATGGAGTTCCTTGCTTCTCTTTTCTACCGGTGTGCTTTCATATTACTTTTGATCCGTTAAGCTCTTGTTTCATATTCTTCAACCTACAAAGGCTCTCGCAATGGTCCTTGTTCCCCTTGCTGAACGGAATGTTGTAAATTTTGTTCACCTCCGTCGTGTCATTTCTTCAAGCTTTGCGACCTCTCAAGGTCCTTTGGTTTCATTCAATTGTCGGAGAAGCAATTTGTTTTACCTCTTCCTCTTCCGCTTTTCTCCGATGCCATCCTAGATCTCGGGACGAGATCCTCTCGTAGTGGTGGAGTGTTGTAACGCCCCGAGACCGACGCTTCAGAAGACTTCCTTATTTTGTCATCGCCGTGTGTTCCTTTTGGTGCTTGCTCTTTTATTTTTGCATTGCATCGGCACTTCGTTGCCGCCATGTTTTAAAACTTGCATCCCCTCGTAGTGGCCGCGCCCCCCTTGCTTCCGCTAACCCTTCCGAGACCAACCTCGTTCTTCGTTTTCCCTCTTGCTTAAACCGGAGTCCCTCTTTGCACAGTGCATCGCCCCCTCGCGCGCGTCCGAAATTTCTCCCGAACCCGAACCGGATTTTCGTTACCGTTGGGTCCGGAACATCCCCTAACATCTACAAAACATCTCCGTTTTCTTAGTTGGGCTCCCTAACCTAATTTTCCCGGACCATCCGATGATGAACGGAGGGACCGGATACCCCTAAGCTATCCCCTACCTATACAAATAGTGGGAAACCCTAGATACTAGGGATCCTGTCCCATCCATCCATTTCTTGCTGCCGCCACCCACTCACCAAATCCCCATCAGGATCCCCTCCCGATCCAGCCTCCTCCTTCCCGATCCATCCAACCACCACAGCCCACGCAGACCTCCCCGTTCCCCTCGTCACGAGCCAGGGAGAGGAGCTCCCGGCCGCCTCCCACCTCCTCGTCCCCGTGCCCACAGCCGCGGAGCTGTAGCCGTCACGCCAAGGCCGGCGCCCCTCTGCTCAGCTCGCCTCGGACCAGCAGCAGGTCTGGACGACCTCAAGCAAGCACGGCCACCCGAGAGGCCTAGCCCCGAGGAGACCCCATGTCGCCTTCGTCCTTGCCATCTCCGGCCAGATCCGGAGGTTCGCCGCCCCTCTCCGTCCCCGCAGTCCCGCGTTGCCGCCGCCTTGCTTCGTCCCCGCCGTTTCCCGCTGACGGCCTCCTCTCAAGCCCGGCGCCACCAAGCTGTTTCCCCGCTAGGTCTCGCCGTCGCGCCATGAACCCGTCCAGCCAGGTCGCCCCGTCGCGTTTCCCCCTCCTTCCTTGGTTCTCTTTTCTCATCCCCGTGCCTCATCTCTCTCTTTTGCGGGTTTCTGCAGGAGCAGCAGCAACCACCATGGACGCCGCGCCCATGCCTTCCTCCCTTCCTGGATCCGACATGGATTCGTCGTTTCCCACTACTCCGGCCTCCCTCGCCTTTTCCCGCGCCACCGGAGCCCCGCATCGCCTCCCTGGAACGAACGTCGTCGCTGCCGTCTCATGCGTCAAGCCCTCATTGACCTCTAGCGAACGCCAAGTCCACGGTGTCACCAGCCTCTGCTTCCCCTGCTTCGAGCGAGACGGGACGACGCGCCCCTGCTCCTCGCGTTGACCGCGCCTCCAGCGCCTTGGCCAGCATCCTCCAGCCCCAGGTGGCCACTTCGTCAGCCCGAGCGGCCAGGCCTGCAGCCAGCTCCACCCACGGGCCAAGGCCCATGGTGAGGCCCCCAGCGCCCTTTGTTTTTTCCTCTGTTGGGCTTCCTATTCACTTTTGGCCCATGTGATGTTTTTTTCAGGATCTGCGAATTTCTCTATTATCCAGAGAATTACTGTTTTACAGAAAACCCCTTGCACTTCATGCATTTAATAACTCCACAACGTGCATCGGATTAAAACAAACTAAATATGTAAAATGCTTAGAATTTTGTGTAGTTTAATAATAAGCCACTTTCACTCATGTTAAAATTGTTTAAAATGCTGTTTGTTTAAATTTGCTTAAATGCCATGCTAAAATGATTTAATTCATAACTAATTAACCGTAACTCGGATTTAAATAAACTATATATGTAACTTGCTTGGAAAAATGCCTAGTTTAACCTGGTGCACTTGATTTTGCTGTTTAACAACATTAAAATTGTGTTTAGGGCAGAACAGTACCAAATCTAAATTATGGACATGAGGATTTTCCGGGAATTGTTGTTTGTCATTCCGGCGTCATTTAAATTGCCTTAAATGTGTAGTTTACTTATGCCTCACCTCTTGCCATGGTTAATAACATTTAATATTGTTGGGTCCATAAACGAGAGAGAACTAAATAATTAAATGTGGTGTTTCGTCAATATGCAACTCGTTGCATATTGAGCTCCACTTAACTTTTAGTATTGTTTGTTGCACTTTGCCATGCCATGCATATTTAAACCAGACATGCATCATGTTTGTTTTTGCATTATGCCATGCATATGTGGTGGTTGTTTACTATGTTGTTTGTTTCTTTCCGGGTTGCTTCTCTCGTTAGCTTCGGTTTCTTTCCGGAGTTGTGAGGATTCGTTCGACTCCGTTTGTTTGTCTTCTTCATGGACTCGTTCTTCTGCCTTGCGGGATCTCAGGCAAGATGACCATACCCTCGAAATCACTTCTATCTTTGCTTGCTAGCTGTTCGCTCTATTGCTATGCCGCGCTACCTACCACTTGCTTTTCAAGCTTCCCTAATTGCCATGAACCTCTAACCTTTGTCACCCTTTCTAGCAAACTGTTGTTTGGCTATGTTACCGCTTTGCTCAGCCCCTTCTTATAGCGTTGCTAGTTGCAGGTGAAGATGAAGATTGCTCCATGTTGGTTTATGTTTATGTTGGGATATCACAATAACTCTTATCTTAATTAATGCATCTATATACTTGGTAAAGGGTGGAAGGCTCGGCCTTATGCCTGGTGTTTTGTTCCACTCTTGCCGCCCTAGTTTCCGTCATACCGGTGTTATGTTCCTTGATTTTGCGTTCCTTACGCGGTTGGGTGATTTATGGGACCCCCTTGATAGTTCGCTTTGAATAAAACTCCTCCAGCAAGGCCCAACCTTGGTTTTACCATTTGCCTACCTAAGCCTTTTTCCCTTGGGTTCTGCAGACTCAAGGGTCATCTTTATTTTAACCCCCGGGCCAGTTCTCCTTCGAGTGCTGGTCCAAACCGAGCGATGCCCGGCGCCCCCTGGGCAACCAGGGTCTATGCCAACCCGACGTCTTGCTCATCCGGTGTGCCCTGAGAACGAGATATGTGCAGCTCCTATCGGGATTTGTCGGCACATCTGGGCGGCTTTGCTGGTCTTGTTTTACCATTGTCGAAATGTCTTGTAACCGGGATTCCGAGACTGATCGGGTCTTCCCAGGAGAAGGAATATCCTTCGTTGACCGTGAGAGCTTATAATGGGCTAAGTTGGGACACCCCTGCAGGGTATTATCTTTCGAAAGCCGTGCCCGCGGTTATGAGGCAGATGGGAATTTGTTAATATCCGGTTGTAGAGAACTTGACACTTGACCTTAATTAAAACGCATCAACCGCGTGTGTAGCCGTGATGGTCTCTTCTCGGCGGAGTCCGGGAGGTGAACACGGTTTCTGGGTTATGTTTGACGTAAGTAGGAGTTCAGGATCACTTCTTGATCATTGCTAGTTCACGACCGTTCCTTTGCTTCTCTTCTCGCTCTTATTTGCGTATGTTAGCCACCATATATGCTCAGTGTCTGCTGCAGCTCCACCTCATTACACCATCCTTTCCTATAAGCTTAAATAGTCTTGATCTCGCGGGTGTGAGATTGCTGAGTCCTCGTGAGTCACAGATACTTCCAAAACAGTTGCAGGTGCCGATGATACCAGTGCAGGTGACGCAACTGAGCTCAAGTGGGAGCTCGATGAAGATCTTGTTCGTTGTGTTGTTTCGTTTTTCTGTTGATCAGTAGTGGTGCCCAGTTGGGACGATCAGGATCTAGCAGTTGGGTTGTCTTCTTTTCTTTTGGTTCTGTAGTCGGACCTATGTGTGTATCTTGAATGATGTATGAATTTATTTATGTATTGTGTGAAGTGGCGATTGTAAGCCAACTCTTTATCCCAGTCTTGTTCATTACATGGGATTGTGTGAAGATGACCCTTCTTGCGACAAAACCACAATGCGGTTATGCCTCTAAGTCGTGCCTCGACACGTGGGAGATATAGCCGCATCGTGGGTGTTTCACATGTCTCCTCTCCTAAAGCCTTTGAAGACTTTGGAATGGTCAGGTTCCATGATCACAACACAACGATACTTGCCAAAGACAACAACCATATCAAGATCACAAAGCATTGAGACAGACATGAGGTTGTATCCTAAGGACTCGACAAGCATGACTTTGTCCATGTGTCGATCCTTTGAGATTGCAACCCTACCTAGACCCAATACCTTGCTTTTGCCTTTGTCAGCGTAGGGGATATGCTTCAGATGTGATGGAGATAAAGCAGTGTCCATCAATAAGTTCCTGTCACCGGTAATGTGATTTGTGCATCCACTGTCGAGGACCCACTCAGTAGCTTTGGGTTGATCATCCTGCAGTTGAATTAGTGCAACTTACGAACTCATATACTTCATCAGTGAAGAATATGACATCAAATTCATCAGACTGAATTTCATCAAACAGTACAACTGATATAGCAGTATGAGGACATGAGAAATGAAAATTCATTTCTTCATGATTAGCTTGCGTCCTTTCAAGCATATTCAGGTCTCCAGCAAATTCATCAAACGTTCAAGTTTGTCTGAAGATTTGACCCTGCATAAGAGATTAGTTCTTTTTCTTCACCACCCACATCTGGAGGGGTGGAAAAGAGTTCATCATTCTGCGAGCTCCATTAGAGAAAGGTGGCATAGAAGCCAGTCCACTTTGTTTCACAAAAGAGGGGTTAGAGTAAGCATATGAATAAGCATAGAAATTCTTCGAGGACTTATGAACATAACAAACGGTTTGAAGAATAATGCACATATTCATAGCCCTTAGGCTTTTCCTACGAAACAGAATTGTTAGCACGATGATGTTCATATGAGGATTTTGATCCATATGAGGAATTTAATCCACGTGAGGAATTTGGTCCATATGAGGACATGGATCCATATGAAGACTTTGGTCCATATGAAGAATTTGATCTGGGTTCCTATTCTTCATAGGTGGTGTCATGATGAAATTCACCTGAAGACTTTCAAGGCACCTTTTGGGAACCGAGATTTTCTTCATAGGGGGACCGTTCCTGCATTTAGTTCCAACATATCTAGCAAATACTTCACCATTCTGATTTTTGAACAGTTTATAGTTGGATTCAAACGACTCATCAGAAGAATAGGAAGATTGACATGTAAAGCCAGATAAAGTGGATGGATCTACAGGAGGTCCTTTCGCAGCAACCCACGAGGTTTTGGGATACTACTCAGGTTTCCAGTAGGTCCCATCAGTATTGAGTTTCCTCTCAAAGGCAATACCCTCTTTCCTAGGGTTCCTGTTGAGGATCTGCTTTTTAAGCACGTCACAAAGAGCCTGATGCCCTTTGAGGCTTTTGTACATGCCTGTCACATACAATTCCTTCAATCCTACATTGTCAGTGATACTTGTGGTATCCTCAGATGAGGATTTTTTTACCATAGAGACAGTTGAAGAATTTGCAGCAATAGAAGCATTTGAACTTTCAGGTGAAGAATTAGCAGATTCTCGTTCAATGCATTTCAAACATGGTGGAATGAATTCATCCTGAGCGGAACTGATCTGTTGAGCAAGCAATGAATCGCATTCCTTCTGAAGATCTTCATAACTCACCCTTAGCTTCTCAAGATCTTGCTTTGTTTGAAGAAATTCATAAGAAAGATTCTCATGATCGGCTAAGAGGGTGCTATGATGACTCTGAATCTGAAGTCTCTGAAGGTTATCAGTCAGAGTTTGAGTTCGATCCATTTCTTCACCCAACATATCATCACTTTCATCCAGCATGTTTGAACCTTTTCCAAAGCTTTTTGTTGTTTAGTGGCAATAGAAGCAAGCTTGGTATAGCTGGGTCCAAACTCATCACTAGATTCATCATCACTAGACTTAGATGAGAAACATTCAGTTACCTTGGCACCTTTTGCCATGAGGCATGGTGCAGAGGATGATGGTTCAGGATCGAAATTCATCATTTTGAGTGATTCCTTGAAATCCTCAAACCAGGTATCATGACGAGTTCGATGACCTTCATAGACGTCAGAGAGTCGGTCCCAGATAAGCTTCACATGGTAGAGATGCATAATGTTCCTGAACTGATTTCGGGATAAGCAGGAGCAGATGATGTCCTTTGCCATGATGTCAAGTCGAGTGCACTTGCGAATATCATCAGCCTCCGCCATCTTGCAAAGATCGGTAACACCAATCTCAGTGACGGTCCACAACTCGCTATTCATCGCCATGAGGCGCTTCCTCATCATGGCCTTCCACTTGGGATAATCATGACCGTCAAAGATGGGGCATGTGACTTTCTTCATTCCTGCGGTCGACATAACTAAAACTCCATGTGGTTAAACCAAAATCACACAGAACAAGGGAGTACCTTGTTCTGATACCAATTGAAAGTGCGTTATATCGACTAGAGGGGGGTGAATAGGCAATTTTTACAAATTCGTCACTGAGGAAATTCAAGGTGAGGAATTTCCTAAGTCACGAGCAACTAGCAGCGGAATAAGTACTCAGATGCAATCATAACAGAGTAGTAACACAGTCATCATGATCAAATGAAAACAAGCACAGAGTACAAGTAGCGTGAAAACAGGATGAGCAGGCTGAAGACAAAATGACTGAAGAAATAGGATTGAGGAAATTGAGAAAGTCTTCAGTCAAAGTATTCAAACAGTAGCGATCAAGTTCATCAACACAAGAATGAGGAAATAAAAGGGTTGAGGAAATAGAACCAGTAGCTTGGTGAAGACGATGATTTGGTAGACCAGTTCCAACTGTTGTGACAGTTGTACGTCTGGTTGGAGCGGCTAGGTATTTAAACCTAAGGACACACAGTCCTCACCGTATTCTCCTTGAGCTAAGATCACACAGACCTCGCCCAATCACTCGTGGTAAGTCTTCAGGTGACTTCCAAACCTTCACAGACTCTGTCACTCGGTGATCCACAATTACCTCCTGGATGCTCTAGACCATGACGTCTAACCGTCTGGAGGTTGCACAGTCCTCAAAGGTAACAAGCGCCAGTTCCACACAGGAACAATCTCTTCAGTGATGCTCAATCACTTTGGGTTTGTAGGTTTTTGGGTTTGGATTTTCCTCTCTTGATGATTGTCGCTCAAAGTCCTCGGAGGATGGGATGCTCTCAATGACAAGTGTTAGTTTCTCTCGGAGCAGCCAACCAACTAGTGGTTGTAGCGGGTGGCTATTTATAGCCTAGGGAGCAGCCCAACATGATAAGACATAAATGCCCTTCAATGATATGACCGTTAGGTGGGTAGATATTTTGGGACAACTGGCGCGTAGCACAGCAACGGTCGGATATTTGAGTATCAAATTCCTCACGGCTATCATGTTCCTCAATTGTAGGCAATCCGCACTGGCGAATTCCTAAGTCCTCAGTCAGAACAAATTCCTCACAGACCAGAAGATCTTCGTCTCTGTCACTGAAGAAATTGACTGAACTGTATGAGATTTCCAATGGCTTCACTCGAAAGGATTGGGTAGGTGTAGGATTTTGAGATGAGCATCACTTGGATACTTTTCCTTAGTTTTACCTCGACCCCTTTAACAGTACGGTGTTTCCTATGATTCAAGAAAGAGAAAATGAAACTACGAAAACAAAAGTCTTCACGCTTCATAATCCCTTAACCTATTCCTCACTTTCAAAGTCTTCAAGAAAACTAAAGTCTTTAGTTGAAGACATTCATTTTTAGGGGTCAACTTTCACCGTAAATATCAAAGTCCTCATAGACTTATAGACCTATGCACACTCACAAACTCATTAGTCCCTTAGCCTATAAGTCTTCAATACACCAAAATCACTAAGGGACACTAGATGCACTAAAAACTTCCCTTTGGCACTCAAGTCCAATGTGAGGTCTTCGCTGATGCACCTGCTAGATAACTTCATTTCGACATGGGTTGACCTGTGCCATGAGTTCATTGGCGCCTTCACAGGCGGCCATCAAGAACCAGGACGGCCCAGCGACTTGCAGCTTCTCCAAAAGAAAGAAGAAGGATAGTAGGGACACCAACAAGGAATCTGGGAAGCGTACCTCTTCGCAGTGTGCTACGCCTATGGATGACTTGCCGGAGAGTTCCAACAGTAAGAGAGCCAAGGCTGCTGCACCACATGTGAAAAAGGTCCCGGCTGGGCTGGCTGGCGCTGATGGTACCTTTACTATCAGCGCCACCCTTGATGACAAATAGGAAAGCGCACTCGTTGCCTTCCCGCGGGCGAATATCGATGTATTTGCCTGGCAACCATCTGATATCCTCGATGTTCCCAGGGAGGTAATCGAGCACCACCTTGTTGTCAGCCAACATGCCCGACCCGTCAGGCAGAAGGTTCGAAAGCAGGCCTTGGAAAGGCAACAGTTCATCGCCGAAGAGATTGAGAAGCTTGAGGCAGCTGGTCTGGTTAGAGGAGTACTGCATCCAACATGGTTAGCAAACCCAGTGGTCGTACGCAAGGCTAATAGAAAATGGAGGTTGTGCATAGATTTCACGGATCTCAACAAGGCTTGCCCAAAGGACCCATTTCCCTTGCCGGGCATCGACCAGATTGTGGACTCCACTTCAGGTTGTGATTTGCTCTCCTTTCTGGATGAATACTCTGGATATCATCAGATCTTCATGTACAAGGAAGACGAAGAGAAGACCCCATTCATCACCCCATGTGGTACGTACTACTTCATGCGCATGCCTTTTGGATTAAAGAGTGTCGGGTCCACTTTTGCAAGAGCACTCAAGATTGGTTTTGAACCATAGTTACACAGAAACATTGAGGCTTATATGGATGATATTGTGGTCAAGACCAAGGACAGATCAACCCTCATCCAGGATTTGGAGGAGACATTTGCTAATTTGCGCATGATCAACTTGAAGCTAAATCCAGAGAAGTGTGTGTTTGGCGTTCCCTCCGGCAAGCTACTTGGGTTCTTCGTGTCCCATCGTGGGATCTAGGCCAACCCCGATAAGATTAAGGCTATCGAGCAGATTCAGGCACCCAAGACAATTAAAGATGTGACGCGTCTGATAGGGTGCGTTACCGCACTTAGCAGATTCATCCCCCAAGTCTACCGAGCGCGCCTTGCCGTTCTTGAAAATTTTGAAGAAGGCAGGGCCATGAAGTGGACCCCGGAAGCAGACACAACATTACAAGATTTGAAGACCTACTTGTCCTCTGTTCCCACTTTGGTTGCTCCCAAACCACAAGAGTCGTTGCTACTATACTTGGCGGCAACTAATCAAATGTTTAGTGCAGCCCTAGTGGCACAACGGGAAGTAGAGGAAACAGAGAGTGAGCAAGGCCCGACAGGACTAGATGAGGATCAGGACAAAGAGGAGCACGGCAGCAGGGGCAACCCCAAGGACGCGGCAAGGAATAAAGTGGTGCATCGCCCAGTATACTTCGTCAGCTCCCTGTTACAGGGGGCTAGATCGAGGTACTCTGGTGTGCAAAAGTTGATTTTGGGCCTCATCATGGCCTCAAGTAAATTGTGCCACTACTTCCAAGCCCATGAGATCACAGTTGTCTCCCGCTTTTCGTTGCAAAGGATACTCCGAAATCCCAAGGCTACCGGCAGAATAGTGGAGTGGGCATTGGAGTTATCCGGATTTGGCCTGAAATTTGAGAGCACATCAACGATTCAGAGCAGGGCATTGGCAGAGTTTATTGTAGAATGGACGCCAACCCCTGATGAAGAAGTGTTGGAAACAGTTACACCCGGCAAGGAAGAGCCCCAAGAATGGATCATGTATTTCGATGGTGCATTCTCCCTGCAAGGTGCAGGGGCTGGCGTCCTTCTCGTTGCTCCCACTAGGGAGCCCTTGAAGTATGTCGTCCAGATGCATTTTCCCAGGGAGTAGGCCACCACCAATACAATAGAGTATGAAGGCTCCTTGCATGTCGGTGTTCTGGGAACTGGGGTGTCGGATGTGGGGTTCCGGCAAACCCTTAAGGTTCGAACACTGGGGTGCGCGCGAAGTCTTTCCCTCCTACCGATCTACGCCCTAGCTCGCTAAGATCTCACGGACGAACTCGCAACACAGAAGGACACGAGATTTATACTGGTTCGGGCCACCGTTGTGGTGTAATACCCTACTCCAGTGTGGTGGTGGTGGTGGATTGCCTCTTGGGCTGATGAAGAACAGTACAGAGGGAAGAACAGCCTCCTGAGGTTGAGGTGTTCTTGTGCTTGGTAACCTAGCGGGTGAGAGCTGGGTGAACTGCTCGATGCCCCTACGGTGGTGGCTAGCTCTACTTATATAGGCCCTGGTCCTCTTCCCTAATATTGAGCGGGAAGGGAGCCAACAACGGCGGGAAAATTTGAAGGGGGACAGCTAGTACAAGCTATCCTGACAAAAGTGGTCTTCGCCTGCGAAGACGCCGTCTTGAGCTCCACGATGACCTCCGTCTTGCCGTCCTCCTGGTCTTGGTCTCGTTGCACCAATATGGCAACCTTTTCCTGATGTGTCGGTACTCCTCGCCTGCGCTAGCCTCCTTAGCACCAAAGAGGAAACAAGGACGCTGCGCGCGCTGGCGCCCGCCTGGCGCCGATCGTCATGGCTCATGTCATGAGAGCCTCTTGAGGTTTGCCCCGCCTTGATATCTCCGCTCCTCGTGAGCCTGCCTGACTAGGCCACTCCCGAGGAGGTCTTGTGTTGCTCCCCTCGCGAGGCTTGGCCACTCGCGAGGGTCTTGGATGCCTTGTTGATGAAGATGGGCCATACGGCCTGCTGGCTTAGCCACGCCATGGGCCGCAGGCAGGCAAGTCTGGGGACCCCCGTTCCCAGAACTACGACAGTAGCCCCCGGGCCCAAGGTGCGCAAGGGCTTGGCTTCGCGGCGAAGCCAAGGGTCAAGTACGGAGCACCGCGGGCCCCAGAAGCCTGTGGCCTTGGTTGACGCGTGGCTGTTGATTGGACGTGGGCATCTCCGCTTCCCCACGCTGCCCTTGAATCCGCCTGGCTACGCAGCCCCTGCATCTCACGCAGTTATTCTTCCTTCGCCCACGCCTGGCTCTTCCAATCTCCCTGCTTCCTCGAGGCCCTGCTCTGCCCTTCCAATCCGGCTTGCACTCCGCCGAAACAAGCTGAAAAGGGGAAGAAACCCCTGTCGTTGCCAACTGCGCCTCCATTTTTTGAGCCGGCGCTCGGCCGGCCTCGGGTGCTCAATGACGAGGCCATGGACAAGGTGCGCCCCATGCTTGCCTCCAGTTTCAATGAGTGGGGAGAGACGGCGGCTTGGCCCGCGTCTCGCACTCGCATGGCTCGGGCAGCCACTGAGGTCCCGATCTTCATAGAGGCCCTCTGGGCTGGCCTGATTCCTCCCTTCTCTGCCTTCTTCAGCGCAGTGCTCGAGCATTACCAGATCCACATGCTTCATCTCGACCCTCAATCTGTGACCCTTCTTGCCGTCTCCGCCTCCTTGTGCGAGGCCATGGTGGGCATCGCTCCTTCCGTGGCCCTCCTCCGCCATTTCTTCTCATTGCATCTGGCCGGTCCCTGGCAGAGCTCGGGGTGCGTGGGCTTCCAAGCCGTGGCCACGACAGCGGGCGAGGGGATTGACTTTGAGCTTCCTTCTTCCACGAGCGAGTTCCATATACGATGGGTGTTTGTTGACGCCGGCGTGCTCAACCCTCTACTCCAAGTTCCGGCAGGGCCCGCTGTTCCAAACTCCGGCTGGGGCCATCAGAAGCTCGCAAGCCCCCGCCTTGCCCCTGTCTGGGCCAGGCTGAGGTGGTTGAAGGACCTCGGCGTGACTGCGCCCATGGTGGTGAAGGAGTTCGTGAAGCGTCGAGTCGCTCCACTTCAGCGCCACTCCCGCCCGATGTGGGACTTGCTTCGCAGCCAGGACCGCATGAGGTTTCAGGAGAAGGGGCTTCCCCTTGCGACGCGGCAAACGGTGCTCATGGTCCTATCTGGTGTCCCTCTGCCGGATGAGATGCCCAGGAACAGCTGCCTGTTGTACCGCTGCGAGAACAAAGCCGCATTTGCCGCGGGCATGCCTTCCTTTGACGAGTGGGGGCTGCGCCCAATCAGCCTGGTGGGGTCCCGCGAGAACCCCGTCGTCGTGGTTCCCTTCCTCGCCGCCGGCGTTGAGCTCGCCCCAGGTGACGGTGCGGGAGAGCGAGCTTCGACGGGGGCCGGTGGCTTGAGTGCTGAGGAGCACATGTCGAGTGGTGATCCTGGGGCGTCGTCCTCGGGCGCCTGCGACCCCCCTCCTGAGGAGTCGGTCGCTGAGGAGACGCGGCATGCGGCTCCCGAGGCC
This sequence comes from Aegilops tauschii subsp. strangulata, assembly GCF_002575655.3. NCBI lineage: Eukaryota > Viridiplantae > Streptophyta > Magnoliopsida > Poales > Poaceae > Aegilops > Aegilops tauschii. The sequence goes on along the minus strand of NC_053041.3, from coordinate 297,802,873 downwards.
AAGGCTCTAGGAGCCTCGGGAGGTTGTGGTAGGGTGGCGCTCGGCTGTTCGCCGCAACCGGGCACCCCTGAAGCCATCCCTCTCAGCTTTTCTCCGGCCCCGCCGCGCACCGGCCCTCACGTCCAGCGCTTCGGTCGTCTTTGTGTGGACTTTGAGGAGTTCCGTAAGAGGAAGGGATCCCCCAGCGGCAGCAATATCTTCGGGTCGTTGAAGCGACGAAAGTACATCGCCATTGACGCGTAAGTATCTTATTGCCATGGCTTCTTGCGTGTGGTCTCCTTATCCTGACGTCTGTCCTTTAGGACTTCTTCCATTGAAGTTGTTGCGTCTTCTGAGACGCGGCCTCCTCCTTCATCAACTCCCCCATCAGCCTTGAGCGTTCCTGGTCTGCCTGCCACCCCTGGAGCAGGGTCGGTTGGGGGAGCATCTTCGCCTTCGCGGCGCGCTGAGCCCGCGGCTTGGCCACCCCTCCCCCACGGTCTGGCGTGGAGCTTGGCAGGCGTGCCCAAGACTCCTCCTTTGCTCATGGAGAGCAGCTGGTTGGCTTCGATCTTCGGTTCCTCTTCAAGCAGCGAGCCCCGACCGGCTTGGGCTCCTCGCGAGGACGGGCTGACGTCAGGTGCGGCGTCAGCCCCCAGCCCCCTGCTGGGAGGTGGCGCGCCACTTGGCGCCCCGCCCACAGCCCCCGAGGTGTAGGACGAGGTGGGTTGAGCGTTCAAGCTCGAGCGCGGGTGGAGCGTAGTTCGTCACGAGCTCTTCCATGAGATGATGGGCGCGATGAGCCGACTTGGTGAAGAGCTCGTGGGTGTCGACTCGCGCCTTGAGGCTGAAGGTCTCCGGCTGGTGGAGGAGCGGCGCAAGCTGAGGGTGGCCATCAACCTCGGTCACTATCAGCGCGACCTTGAGAATGCGAGGGCCGAGGCGTCCCTCAAGATCGCCTATGAAGCCCACTTGCGAGCCTTAGAAGAGGCTCGCTGATACGTCTCCAACGTATCTATAATTTTTGATTGCTTCATGCTATATTATCTTCTGTTTTGGACATTATTGGGCTTTATTATTCACTTTTATATTATTTTTGGGACTAACCTATTAACCGGAGGCCCAGCCCAGAATTGCTGTTTTTTTGCCTATTTCAGAGTTTCGCAGAAAAAGAATATCAAACGGAGTCCAAACGGAAAGAAACCTTCGGGAACGTGATTTTTGGAACGAACACGATCCAGGAGACTTGGACCCTAAGTCAAGGAAGCTTCGAGGAAGCCACGAGGTAGGGGGTCGCGCCTACCCCCCTGGGCGTGCCCTCCACCCTCATGGGCCCCATGTTGCTCCACCGACGTACTCCTTCCTCCTATATATACCTACGTACCCCCAAACGATCAGATAGGGAGCCAAAAACCTAATTCCACCGCCGCAACCTTCTGTACCCACGAGATCCCATCTTGGGGCCTGTTCTGGAGCTCCGCCGGAGGGGGCATCGATCACAGAGGGCTTCTACATCAACACCATAGCCCCTTCGATGAAGTGTGAGTAGTTTACCTCAGACCTTCGGGTCCATAGTTATTAGCTAGATGGCTTCCTCTCTCTTTTTGGATCTCAATACAATGTTCTCCCCCTCTCTCGTGGAGATCTATTCGATGTAATCTTCTTTTGCGGTGTGTTTGTTGAGACCGATGAATTGTGGGTTTTTGATCAAGTTTATCTATGAACAATATTTGAATCTTCTCTGAATTCTTTTATATGATTGGTTATTTTTGGAAGTCTCTTCGAATTATCAGTTTGGTTTGGCCTACTAGATTGATCTTTCTTGCAATGGGAGAAGTGCTTAGCTTTGGGTTCAATCTTGCGGTGTCCTTTCCCAGTGACAGTAGGGGCAGCAAGGCACGTATTGTATTGTTGCCATCGAGGATAACAAGATGGGTTTTTTTTATCATATTGCATGAATTTATCCCTCTACATCATGTCATCTTGCTTAAGGCGTTACTCTGTTCTTATGAACATAACACTCTAGATGCATGCTGGATAGCGTTCGATGTGTGGAGTAATAGTAGTAGATGCAGGCAGGAGTCGGTCTACTTGTCTCGGACATGATGCCTATATACATGATCATACCTAGATATTCTCATAACTATGCTCAATTATGTCAATTGCTCAATAATAATTTGTTCACCCACCGTAAAACACTTATGCTTTTGAGAGAAGCCACTAGTGAAACCTATGGCCCCCGGGTCTATCTTCATCATATTAATCTTCCAACACTTAGTTATTTCCTTTGCTTTTTTACTTTGCTTTTATTTTACTTTGCATCTTTATCATAAAAATACCAATAATATTATCCTATCATATCTATTAGATCTCACTCTCGTAAGTGACCGTGTAGGGATTGACAACCCCTTATCGCGTTGGTTGCGAGGATTTATTTGTTTTGTGTAGGTGCGAGGGACTCGCGCGTAGCCTCCTACTGGATTGATACCTTGGTTCTCAAAAACTGAGGGAAATACTTATGCTACTTTGCTGCATTACCCTTTCCTCTTCAAGGGAAAACCAACGCAGTGCTCAAGAGGTAGCACTCGCGAGGCTGACCGCCGTCGCGAGGCTGCGGAGGAGCACGCGTGGGAGCTCCAGGCCTGGAGCGCGTCCCTTGAGCAGCAGGTGGAGGCGTGCAGGGCCACTCTTGCATCGCTGAGGGGGACGCCCACGGAGGATGAGGAGGTCTGGAAGCGCGATGAGGCGCTGGCCCTAGAAGCCGTGGAGCGCAGCCTCGAGCTCGAGCAACTGGAGACGAGGGAGCGTCAAGTTGCTCAAGCAGAGGATGCTATCGGGGCTCGCGAGGCCAGAGTCGAGGAGGAGGTCAATCGCCGGGTGTCCGAGGTTCGCGCAAACCTGGAGGGTAGGTACGACCTGAAGCTGAACCTCGCGGGTACGGAGGATGCGGGCAGGGCCGCTGCCCTCAGGCCCAAGTTGGATGAGGCTGAGAAGCGTGCGGAAGCCACGGCCGCCGCCCTGGTTACGGCGCAGGCGGACTTGGCCTGTGCCCGCGCCGAGCTGCGTTCCCTTTGGAGGCGAGTTGATGACGCTGAGGCCGTGGCACGACAAAACACGGAGGAAGTGCTCCAACGAGGAATGCTGGAGCGCAAGCATGCCCCTATGCTTCAGGATCTCCAGAACAGGGCCAATACCACTCTGGGACATATTTGCGACATGGATGTACCGGCCCCTCACTCGAATGACTATGCCAGCCACTAGACCTTCTTCACCGAGGTGGTGACGCGCCTGGAGGCTCAATCTGCCAGAGCTCGCCAGCTTGTGGAGGAAAGGGGTTGTGGCCTGCTTGAGCGCGCTTTCTCCCGTGTCCTTAGCCACCTTCTGAATGCCGACCCCAACTTCGATTTCGACGCCGCCATCGCCCCAGTACCAACGGCCGTCCGGGGCGACCTGGCGCGTTGGGTTGAGGACAATGTGGACACGTTGGTCAGGGCCTTTACTTCGGAGGATGACGCGGTGGTGGTCATCACGGACGAAGGCGACGTGGTGGGCGACGGCGTCGGGGGCGTCGCCGGCGGCGACGACGATGCCCACGAAGACGATGACGACGCGAGTGACGCGTCCGCGGGTGATGTAGCGAGCAACATTTCTGGCTGATCCCACGTTCTCCTGTCGTTTCACCCTATACACAAAACTCGGGCGTGGCCCTTGGAAAACTTGTAAGAGCATTTTGAGAGGGGGAGCCCCTCATGTAAGTAAATTGCAGTTTTTACTTTCCTATGCGATGTGAGTATGTGTCCTCGTGAACTCGTGAATCCGGGGACGAGTTTTCCGTCGTGGTTTACCTTAGTCAGCGCCAGCTTTGAGCTGGGTCGTGAAGCGGCGAGTTTCTGAGAATCCTGCGGAGCTTATCGCCCCGTGTGAAGGGGCCCCACAAGAGGTCAGCACCAGCCGCAGTGCTGGCGCGCGCTCGGCGAGCGTGCGCTTCGTGCGTCCAGCTCGCGAGGAGCCCATGAGCGGAAGGAGATGGACATGAGTCCCAGACAAAACGAGATCCAGAAGGCACGAAACTGCTCGAATGAGAAAAGGCTCCCCCTGCGCGCATCGATAAAAATTCGGCTTCAACTTAAATCCAGATCCAGAAAGCAAAGCTACAGAAAGAGAGATCCAAAGCAAAAGGCCGCGTCCGGCACCTAGTCTAGTCTTCCGGTCTTCAAGTCTTCTCACCAGCGCGGAGCTAAGTGCTGCCACTAGGCGTGGGAGGGAGCCCCAGGGCCTGAGGCCGGCGCTGCTGAGACTCCGGGGCATGTACAGCCCCAACTCATTATTACGTGAGAATGTCACGGGCGGCAAGCTTCACAGGCACTGGGCCTTCTTAACAGGTACCGGCCTTGCTTCATATTGCCAGACGAGGGCCCCGCCTTGCGCCACCCTTGACCTCCTTTGAGCCGACCGGTTACCAGGACGACACAAAAGAGGGAAAGGGGACGCCAGCGGTGCCCTCGGTGACCACAGGTCCTCTGCCGGGGGAAGGGTCGTCGAAGCCTCCCCGGCGGAGGGCCTACCTCCACGTGTCCCCTGGCTTCGCGAGCCTTGGGGAGGGGCCTGGCTCCCGAACCCTCTCCTGCAGCCCCCAGCGCGACCCTCCCGCCGGCAGGGGGGCCGTCGAGCTGGGGCCGCCGGCCGTTGCGGTGATCTGTTCCTCCTGCGACTCATGGTTAGCGTAAGCTTGCTCCTGAGGGATTAGGGGCACCCTGTAGTGGTCGTCGCACACGCGGTCGTGGTGGTTCCCCGGCGGCTCCTGAAAGGCTTCGACTCCTAGCGTCCCTTCTTCCCAATCTTCTCCAACGAACGATCCGGGGTCGTCCTCCGGTGTGTACTCCTGGTCCATCATGCGGGGCACGTAGGCTTCCGGGGCTGTTACCCCGAACACCTCGCTGTAGTGCCCCACACTCCATGTTGCCCGGCCCAACGCAGCGTCCTGAGAGTGATAGCGCGTCATCCCACTTGGGCCATGGGAGGCGACGCTTGTGCTCATGCTTGTTGCGGGCGGTATGGGGGCGGCAGAGCCCCCGGCGCCGCCGGCCATGCTGGTGTTGACGAAGCCCCCTGGCGCACCTGACGGCGCGTGGTGGCGGCGTGGCCCGCCGTGAATCCCTGTAGTGGCCTGAGGAGGGAGCTGATGACAGAAAGGCTGTCACATCCCTAGCTTCTGGCAATGCACTAGGCTAGCTTCATGTGTGCATCATGTTTAAGTTTGAAAGAAACATGAAATGGGGATTGCCTAAACCCTAGCATCAAAGGAATTCACTAGGTTCAACTAAAATATTTTCAGTAAATCCAAATGGCTTTCAAAAATGTTAATCATTTTTAGGAAATGCTGGAAACAGTAACCAGAGGTGATGCACATTTTTCCATGACCTATTTGGGCTCTGAATTAAATCATACTCTATTTGCATTTGGGCATTTAAATGTCCAAATAATCACAAACTGAAATGTTTACTGTTGTAAATATTCCAAACAGTGACCTTAGTTAGTTGCATGATTTTTGAAAGTGCCTAGCCATTTTTACTAAGTCCAGAAACAAATGTCAGAATTAGAAAAGAGAAAGAAAAAGGAAAAGAGCAGAGACTCACCTGGAACTTACCTGGCGCCCACCAAAGCCCACCTGGCTGGCCCAGTTGGCCAGCCCAGCCCAACAGCGCCACCGTCCTCAAGCTCCTGCCAGGAGGACGCGCGTACGTGGTTGCCGCGCGCGGGCACGCGCCCTGGCCACCTCCTCTCTGCCTACTTGCCCGGACACCTCTGGGAGATGCCACGCGCCAGCCCCTGAGTCTCTCACTCTCTCCCATGCTTCTCCCCTCTTCTGCTCTCTCTCCCTCTCGCGCCCGAGCGCAACCGCCGCCGCCGCTCGTCGTTGCCGTGGCCACCGCCTCCCCCTAGCCCCTCTGATGTGCCCGAGACCTCCGCCACGTCGTCTTCGTCCTCTCCACCGAGCCATGTGAGCCGGGAGACCACACAGCACCGCCATCGGCATCGTCTCCAAGCTTCGGCACCGGCGCCGTCTCCGACGATTCGCCGGCCATAGCGCGTCCCCGCCCTCCTCGTCGCCTCTGCTGGAACCGGGGTGAGCCCCTCTCTGTTCCGCCTCTATTCTCGATGCCCCGAACGTCCTCCACCACTAGAGCCGCCGTGCACGAAGCTCGCCGCCGCACGGCCATGTCACCGCCGTCGTTCTGCCTAGCGTACGCCGCGTCCGAGCCCGTAGACGAGCTCCAAGAGGACCCAGGAGGCTGTGGCACACCTCATACGGCTTTCCCGTGCCCTGCAGTCGTGCGCCCGCTCGAGCCGAGCTCCGGCCGCCGCCGCGAGCTCTGTTCCGGCGAGCTCCGGCGCCCTCGCAGCCACTCACCTGCCCCTCTAGATGCGGGAGAGCACGGGCTACGCCCTGGTGGTCTCCGCGCGTACAGCCGCCGCCTGTCGCGCTTCTCAGACGTGTTTCCGCCGCAGTTTTGGTTGCCGCCAGCCAAACTCCAGCGAGGACCGACGTGGCCTCGTCATTAGCACTAACCCCGCCAGCTGGACCACCATTAGACGCTGACAGTGGGTCAAAGTCGGAGTCAACACGGGATTAGTGTCTGTCTCACTGACCAGTGGACCCCGCTGGTCAGGTTTGACCTGGACCCGGTCTGTTGACCTGCTGACGTCACACCAACGTCATGCTGACGCAGTTAACCTTTTTCTGGATTTATTCTTATTCAGTAAATTCCAGAAAATGCTTTGAACTTCTAAAATTCATAGAAATTAAACCGTAACTCCAAATGAAATAAATTATATATGAAAAATGATCAGAAAAATCCAGTCTGTCCATCTGCACTGGTTTCATGCATGTTCAAGCAACTTAACCTTGCTGTTTAGTGCAAACATGATAAAGCACGATTTAAATTCATAATTTGAATTTGGGGTTGAACCTTTGGTTCAAAATGACCCAAACCCTTCTGGTTTTAGCTGCATTAGCTCAAAACACAGCATATTGACATGTCATGATCATGCATCTTATTGTGCATTGCATTGATTATGTTTTCCTTCTCTGTTGCTGGTATTTGTCCCCTCTCAATAGATGTGCTTCCGATGATGAGTTCGATGACACTGATGAAGAACTATACTATCTTCAGAAGTGCCAGGCAAGCAAAACCCCCTTGTTCATTCTGATACAATCCGACTCTCTCGCTCCTGCTCTCTTTTACTGCATTAGGACAACGACAATTCAACTGTTACGTGATGCGGTAGTTGAACCCCATTTCCTCTGCATGACCTATCAATGCCACAGTAAATAGATGAAACCCACTACCATGAGTAGGAGTTGTTTGAGCCCTAATGTGCCTACTAATTCATGCTTGTTTGTCATGCCTGCTACTGCTTAGAGTTGAGTCAGGTCTGATTCATCGGGGATGAATTGGAGGTGTGTGAACATGTCTTACTATTGAGAGCTAAGTGTGTGAACATGATTTGGTAAAGGTAGCGGTGAGAGGCCATGTAGGAGTACAGGGTGGGTTGTCTCATTGAAACCGTCCTCAGGAACTGGGTTCTGTGTTTGTGATTCATGAACAGCTACTACCACGCATTGGGATCCTTAATTGACTCTCTCGGCTTCTTAACCACCCCTGTCCTCTGTCCAGGAGTTGCAAGTAGTTTCTGGTGTTTGTAGTATGCTGGAGCCGTGCGCAGCGCTGACCCGCAGGGTGGGCTGTGATGCGGTAGGCACGTGGCACGGTGTACCGGGCGCCCGTTTGGTGTCTCGGGAACCCTGCTCACATCGTTCGGGGCCGTATGTGCAAACTTCGGCCAGACTCCCTGCAGATGGAACCTGAATAGGCGATAAACCTGGCCTAGAGACTTGAGTGTTTAGGTAGGCCGTGGCCGACACCCTCGCCAGGCTTCCGCTTGAAAGTTGCCGAGATACATGACGTGTACATGGCGGTAAGTGGCGAGAGCATGTGTGAAGAAGTACACCCCTGCAGGGTTAACATCATCTATTCGAATAGCCGTGTCCATGGTAAAGGACTTCTAGGTTGCCTGTACAGTTCATAGACAAGTGAAAGTGGATACTCTAAAATGCACAAGATAAGCGTGAGTGCTATGGATGGTGTTCTCGTAGGAAGACGGGATCGGATCCATAGTGGTGTATTGATTGGTGAATATGTGGACTCGTGTGCGCCACCCCAAAAGAGTTACTTGCAGTCATAGTTTAGGATAGCCATTGAGTCAAAGCTGGCTTGCTGCAGTCAAACTCCACCACCGCCTTTGTTGATACTGATGCATATGTAGCTAGTTCTGATGTAAGTCTTGCTGGGTACATTTGTACTCACGTTTGCCTATTTTATGTTTTGCAGAGAGACGTCAGTCTCGCTAGTAGTTCCGCGTGGACTTCGACATTTAGCTTGTTACCTCAGCTACGGTCTTGTACCCTTGGGAGGGTCTTGTAGATAGTCAGGCTTCTCAGCCTTTTTCATTTGTAGTTGTCTGTACTCAGACATGTTTATGCTTCCGCTCGATGCTTGTATGCTCTATATGTTGGGTCATGAGACCATGATTGTAATACTTGGCTCCTCGGAGCCTAATGAATAAATACTTGAGTCATAGAGTTATGCTGTGATGCCATGTTGTATGTACACATATCGAGCATACTGTGTGTATGATTGAAATACTTGCTATGTGTGCGATCCGACAATCTAGTTGTTTATCCTTGGTAGCCTCTCTTATGGGGAAATGTAGTCTTGTGCTTCCATGAGCCATAGTAGTCCGCTACAGCCCGGTTCACCGGAGTCCTGCTAGCCCAGCACTACTGCTCCGGAACACTTGACTGGCCAGCATGTGATTCACTTCGTTCCTGTGTCTGTCCCTTCGGGGAAATGTCACGCGGTGACATCCGGAGTCCTGCCTAGCATGCTACAGCCCGGTTCACCGGAGTCCTATTAGCCCAGTGCTACAACCCGGATTCGCACGCTGCTGACCGACATGCTCGATCACTACAAAAAAATGACACATCCGTGACATTTTGGGCCGAACGAAAAAATTTCTGTCATACATATGACACTTCTATGACAATAATTGTGACAAAACCTGGTATCATCATAGATGTGGTGGGCTCCTACTTCTATGACAAAAAATCATGACAGAAAATGGGCTTTTCGTCCTGGGCGGGCCGGAGACGCAGCTGCATGACATTCTTTGGGCCGTCCATGACGGAAAAAACCGTGGTAGAAGCGAGGGCGAGGAAAATTTTGGGGAGTTCCCGGTTACGGTGGGAGGTCGGGGGCCGAGCGATGCGCGTTTCTCTCGTACACGTACGTGCGTGTGTGCGAGGCGTTGGCTCTAACTGAACCCGAGCGAGGTGTTGGGCTCTAACTGAACCCGAGCGATTGCACTGCAGGCTACGCGTTACTGAACCCGAGCGATCGATCGATGGCTGTTAACTGAACCCGATCGAGCGATTCCTTCGCTACTGCTGCTAACTGAAGCCGATCGATGCTGCCTCTGGATGAACAGTGAGCGTTGCTGGGGGGGTTTGGATGAACAGTTCCCGGTGGGGGTGGATGAACAGGACCCCGTGGTGTTGCCTTTGGATGAACAGGACCCCGATCGATCGAGCCGGTTGGGGCTGGATGAACAAGACCCCGTGGAGGGAAGGATGAACAGGACCACCCCGTGGAGGGCAGAATGAACAGTAGCCCGTGGAGGGGTGGTTGAACAGGAGCCCGTGGAGAGGGCTGGTTGAACAGTAGCTGGTGGAGTAGCGCGTGGTGGAGGCTGGATGAACAGGAGCCCATGGATGAACAGTCGCAGGTGGAGGCTGGAGGAGGTCGACGGTGGATGAACAGTAGCCCGTGGAGGCTGGAGGGGGTCGACGGTGGAGATGAACAGTATCCCGTGGAGTCCTGTTTTGCGGTACGCCACACCCCTCCCGATGAATAGGACCCCCGTTTCGACCGTAGCGCTCCAACACAAGTCCATTTCCTCCGTTTTGCGGTACGCCACACCCCTCCCGATCAACAGGACCCCCGTTTCGACCGTAGGAGGTCCGTTTCCTCCGTTTTGTGGTACGCCAGACCCCTCCCGCTGAACAGGATCCCGTTTCAAACGTGGCCGGTCGAACACAAGGCCGTTTCCTCCGTTCTGCGGTACGCCAGGCCTCATTTCCATCGGCTGTTCCGTCCAAGCCCTCCCGATGAACACGACGACGCATTCCGTTCCGACCCAGCCGGTTGGCTCCCCATGAACACGACGACGACGCTGTTTCTCCATTCCGACCCAGCCATGTACATGAGCCCTGGCCGTACGTATGCGCGAGTAGGCGTTCGAGACCCCACCCGTATGTACACATACGTGGCCGTATTTTCTTTCTTGCACCCTGGCCGATGTACGTACGGGTACATGCTACGTGCACGCCTCTACCACGACACGTACGCGCCTCTACTACGACACGTGCGCACCTCTACATCCACCAGTATATATGTACGTACACGTTCGCGACCAGAATGACAACACTACGTACGCTTCGACCAGGTGGGCCCCGACTGTCAGGCACTTCCTTGCGTGCGAAGATGTAGCTGGTGGGTCCCAGCAGTCAGTGGGGAAATGTTTTTTCGTGAAATACAGTGGCCCGTCTGGCGGGTCCCAGCTGTCAGATGGAGGAATAATTATTTTCCGCGTAATAAGGAGGCACTTCCTTGCTGCGGCCGTGGACCCAGCTGTCAGCCTCTCCACGTACAGTCCACGTCCAATGGAAGTCGTTCCTTGACCACGTTGACCACGTCGCGCCGAGAGCACCAGGGCGGTGGACGACGGCGAGGCCTAGGAAGGGGACGACGGGGAGTCGGGGAAGACGCGGCAGTGGAAGCCTGTGCGGAGAGGAGTGTCGGGTGGTAGGTGCGACATATGCCAACGGGTGGCTTATCATTGTGGGAGCCAGTAAGACATCGCCGGTGCCTGGAAACGGGATAAAGCGAAGACATGCACGCCGGCGGATCTTACCCAGGTTCGGGGCTCTCCGTGGAGATAACACCCCTAGTCCTGCTCTGCAGGGTCTCCGCATGATCACTAGATCAATACAAGTAGCTACAAGTGCTCCTTGAGCTGTTTGGCTAGGGGAAGAAGAAGGCAAGGCTAGCTCTCCTTTTCTCTCTATGTGGGGTGTGAAACTATGTGAGCTCCACCCTTTGCATGGGTGTCCCGGTGGGGTTTATATAGGCCTACCCCCCAGGGGTACAATGGTAATCCGGCTGGGCGGGGGTCCCAGCCGTCAGTGTCTGTGCTCGTCGGCTTCTCCGCCGGCCATTGGGGCCCGCCGACTGGTGGGTCCCGCCGGCTGCCGGCCTCTTGGCCGACAGGCCGGCCACACCGCTTGGGGGCCTTGTCGGCGGCTGGTTACTGTTGCCTCGCCCTGATGACGAGGGCTTTATCGAGGTAAGCGTGACTACAGTGCCGCCGCCATGCGGGCTCTCATTGTAGCCTCACCTCATCTTGTCTCCTTAATGAGGCACATGTTTCGAGGGAGGGAGGTAGCCGGCTATTGGGAGCCGGCTACGCCCCAGGCCGACTAGGGGAGGCCGGGCCGCCTTCGAGCGTCTCTCTGGCTAAAGGGGCCCGCCGCCCGCGGGTCATACTGGCGCCTGTCGTGGGTGACGTCGAGGTCAACATGGCTACAGTGCCGCGCCGGACGGGGGATGGCTGACCCGTACGGCGCCCTGTGGCCATGCATGTTCCGGGATTAGGGGGTAGTGGGTTGTACTGCGGCCACGCCCCGTCTTATCGCCGTTATGTGGGTGGAGCCCTGGTGGGTCTAGTCTCGGCCGGCTTCTGGGAGTCGGTCCTCTTGGGGCCGGCTTCCTGGAGTCGGCCATCTCGTAGCTTTCTTCAGGAAGGTTTTTGAGGCCGGGTCGCCTTCTGGTAGTCGGCCCTGGGGATAGCCGGCCAGAGGAAGGCGGCCCCATGCTCTGGATGCTTGAAGGATCGATTGGCCTGATAATTTTTTGAAGAGCCAGGGGGAGTCGGTTAGGCTATCCGTGGCCGTTTACTCCGACAGTAGTCCCCGAAGCTGGTTGGGCTTCGAGGCTGAGAGGAGGTCGAGAAGCTCGGTCAGCTTCTTATCTTGACGAGCCAGCAGCTGGGAGCCGGCTTCGGTTGGGCGCGCCGTCTTGGCGAAATTTCTAAAGTCTGAAGGCGGGAGTCAGTTGGTGCGCGCGTCGGGCTGTGGGCCGGCCGCTCGCCGCCCGCGAACCACGTGGCATCCTCCGGCTGAAAAAAGCCTGCCAACCCACACGCGCGACAGGACGTCGCCGCAGGTCGGGGGCCCACCACTCCTACGCCTAGGCTCAGGCGCGGATTCTCTGTGGCCCAAAGCTGGCCGCACGCCTTCCGGCGGCGGTTTCTGCGCGCCGTTAGGGCGCAATAATCACGGGACGTGGGGGAGTGGGCGCAGTTAATCCCACGTTCACCCCCACGCCTCGCCTCCTCGGCTTCGCCGCACGAGGCTATAAGTAGGGGGAGGAGGGGAAGCGGCAGACGCTCGCACGCTCCTCTTCTCTCTGCCATCTTCTTCCTCCTCCTTTCCATCGCAGCAGCGTCTCGCCGCCGCGCCGTCTCACCAATCTTCACTCCACCCCACAGCTTTGCCGCCGCAGGGCCGTGCTTTCTCCGCCGCTGCACCCTTTCTCGCCAGCTTCTCGCCATCATGCAGTACGGCGGGGACTGGGACGGCTCCAACGTCCATATCGACCACATCGACTTCCTCCGCAAGACGTGGCGGTTGCCCGGCAAGGACCAGGTGCGGGTCCGTCTCGCACCGGAGAAGGAGATCACGCCGGCGCCGGAGGAAGGCGAGCGGGTAATCTTTCGCTCGCACTTCCTGCGCGGCCTCGGTCTGCCCGGGAGCGCCTTCTTCCACTCCTTCCTTGAGTTTTATCAGCTCCAGCCGCACCACCTCACTCCAAACACGGTGGTGCTGCTGTTCGCCTTCGTCACCCTGTGCGAAGGCTTTCTTGGCGTTCTCCCCACCCTCGAGCTCTGGGGGAATTCTTCCAAACCAACCTCGGCACCCGCATGCAGGGCGTGCCGGCTCAGAGCGGCGCCTTCATCGCGATGTGGAGGCCGGCAGCCGACAACCCCTTCCCCGTCATCACGCTGATCCAGTCAGTGAAGCGCTAGCAGAAGTCGTACTTCTACGTGAAGAACGTCGCCCCGCAAGGCGACTACGTCAACTTGCCGGCATACGTAGCCGGCCCGCCAGCTGGGAGGCGGCCCCAGTGGTCCTATCGGGCCGTGACGCTGTCGCCGGCTGGAGCCGCGGCCATCGCCCGACTCCAGGTAATGATCCAGTCGGAGGGCCTGACTGGGTCCAACCTGCTGGCCGCCTTCGTCACGCGCGGGGTGCTCCCGCTTCAAAGCCGCCCTCATCTGATCTGTCAGATGAGCGGCCAACTCGACTCGAGTCGGATGTGCACCAAAGAGATGCCTCATGACGAGGTGGCTCATATGGTGAATTATCTCGTGAACTGCAAGCTCTCCACAGAGTGGCGGTTTGGTAAGGAGCCGTACTCCCGTGCACATCCCCCACCTACGGTATGCTTTCTTTATCCTTTCTTCTCTTAGTTTTGTCGCCAAGTTTTTCTTGGCCGACTCTGACTAGTCGGCATGTCTTGGCAGAGCCCTCTCCTTCGACCTGCGGCCGGGTCGGGCGCGGATCGCCGATTTCTCCCCGACCGGGCGGAGCATGACTTGGAGGACAACGACTTGGGGGCGGCCGCCATGGACGACAACACCGAGGTGGGAGGCGGCGAAGCAGGCGGCGACGCAGGTGGCTCCGGGCTTGGAGCCAGCTTCGACGACTGGCCGGATGACGATGAGGCGGAAGTCGTCCCACGCCGCTAGTCGGTGTCCGACCATGGCGCGGGTTCCTCCGCCGCGCCGCGTGCTCGAGGCGGCGCGCAGAAGCGCCGGGCCGCGTCGGGCTTGTTCGGCAGTCGGCCGAAGAAGCCCAAGGGCGGGGCGGCGGCGATCAGGCGGGATGAGGCGGCCGCGAAGGCGGCCCGCTTCCGCAAGGTGGTGAAGCAGCCGCAGATGGTTTCGGCATAAGTGTAGATTCTCTTGCATACTCTTTCTTCTTTTCTTGTTGATTTCTGAATCCTTGTCTTGTCTCAAAAATCAGGGCTCCGCTTTCTCTTGAGCGGGTCGCTGCCGCCTCCATGGTTGGATCGCCAGGAGGATCCGAGAGCACCCGCCGTGTGGACCCCCGCGCCGAGCTTCAAGCAGCGACGGAGCGAAATGCGCGGGAGGCGCGGGAGGAGCGGGAGGCGGAAGAGCTGAGGGCGGCACAGGAGGAGGCGGAGGAGTCGGCGAAGGCACGTGCCGATGCGGCGGCCAAGGCCCAGGTGGAGGCTGCAGCCGCAGCGACAGCGGAGGGGGCCTTGCTTGTCACCCCCCTGCGTGTCGCGGCGCCCGAGATCCCGGAGCCCCCGCCGGAGGAAGCTGGCGGCGACCTGCCGGGGTTGGAGAGGGAGGATGACGTCGTCGTCCCGGAGGGGGAGGCGGCACCATCCTCGCCGACTGGGGCGGCCCAAGGCAGCCGGTCTAACGCGCCGCCAGCGCAATCGGCTGGAGGCGAGCCGGCTGTGAGGGTGGACCTGGTGGTCCAGTCGCCATCGCGCCAGCGCGCGGGGAAGGCAACTTCGGCTCCGGACCCGCAAAAGGCCGCGGGCTCCAGCTCGTCGGCCCAGGACGTGGAGGCGGCCAGCGCCAACCCGGGGTGGACGCCGGGTGGTGGGACGGCCGTGGTCAATGTGGTGGCGCAAGAAGTCCAGAACTGGCTTCAGTCCCAGGCCGCAGTGCTGAGTCAATATAATGACGAGTTCCTCGCGACACGGACGGCCATTCGGGTAAGTCTTCCCGTTTTTTGCTTTTTGATCTTGGTTTCTTCCGTGGGGGCGTGTCAGCGCACCCACTTGGTGTAGTCCCCGAGTTCTGAGCCGGCTGCTGAGCAGGCGGCTTGGAACTTCTTAGTGGGCTTTGTTTGCTATCTTGTTCTCATTCGCTTCTCTGTCTGACTTGCAGGACTACCACAACCTCCGCGCGGCTGCCTTCAACTCCCAGGCTCGGGAGCTGACCCAGAAGAATGCTGATCTATCTGAGAGCCGGGGTAAGTGCTTCATCTTTTATCTCACGTGGGGGCGCGTCAGCGCACCCACTGGGTGTAGTCCCCGAGATTCGGGCCGACTGCTGAGCAGTCGGGTCGGATCTTTCTTGACGACTTCTTTCTTATTGCTCTTTTCTTCTTTGCCATATCTGAAGTGGCCAACGCCAAACTGAGGGAGCAGCTGGGTGGGACTCAGGCCGCCCTTCGCGCTAAGGCAGCCGAGTTCGACGCCTTGGCCCAGGAGCGTGACCGCCTGGTCAAGAAGCTGGCCAACCAGGAGGAGAGCCACAAGGCGGCCCTGAAGGCGGTGCAGGATAGCGAGGCCGCCCTCCAAGCCGAATATGAGACCAAGGCGGCGAGCTGGGCCGAGGCGAGGCAGTCGTTGATCAACGGCTACGGCCAGATTGAAGACTTGGTTGACGGTAGGCCGCCCTCTTCTTCGTTCCTTGCTTGCCGCTTGCCGTTTGGTTCACTCTCTAACTTGGTATTTTTCTCTTCTTTCTCTTTCTTTCTAGTGCAGAGTACTTCCCTGCCTACTCTACTGCCGCCAACCAGGTCGTCGAGGCCCACCGCGAGGCGCAAAGGCAGGCTGGCGCCGAGATCGCTCCGAATGCTCGCCGGTTGCTTGAGGAACAGCTCCTGGCGATTCAAGCCCGCCTCCAGCCGGCTCACCGCATGCTCCGCCGGCTTCACCGTGTTGGGGCGCAGGTGCTGGCCGCTCTCTGGCCCGGCGAGGTGATTCCCCGCACCCCCAGTCGGACTGCCGACTGGCTGGAGGTAGCGGCCGGCCGCTTCGAGGCCTGGAATCCTTCTGCGGCTCGGTCAGGCGCCAGGCGGGCGCTGGAGTTCGTCAAAGCCTGGTATCCCGAGCTGAGCTTGGACCAGCTGGCTACCTAGCGGCAGGAGGCCAACATGGAGCTGGAGCCGGTGTGGCCGGCTATCATTCAGCATGCCTCGGCGATCGCCGACTACACCGACACCAGCTCCTTTGCTCCTGAGGTGGATGACTACGGCGTTGCCCAGCCGGAGGAGTGGTTCGGGCTGAACCCGGCAGATGGCGAGGACTCGGCGGAGGAGATCGACTCCAGCGACGAGGGCGAGGAGGAGGAGTAGGAGGGTGAAGACGCCGCGCCAGATGGTGGAGCAGCCGGCCAGCCTCAGCTTGACCGTGCCTCCAGCAACAAGGCACGTGCGAGCGCACCGCCTGCAGGTGGCGATGATCATGCCGAGACTCGCCAGCCGGCGCTGCTGTCTCCACCGACCCGCCCGGCTCCCCTGCTGCGCCCTTAGTCTAATCTGCCGCCTTTACTTTCCTGTTTTATTACTCTTTGAACAATATTTTGTTATGTTTGTGCAGTTCCACCCACTGGGGGTGTATTCGAACTATATTGACTGCCGGCCTGTTGAAGGCCTTATGTGTAAATATAATCATGCATGTGTTTGGCTTTCCATTGTTCTTGCTTTTCATCCTTTGGCTGTTTCCTTTGCCGCCTTCCCTTGGTCTCCGCCTTCCCAGCCGGACAGCTGCTCTGCAGTCTGTGGCTGGAGAAGTGCTTGGCCGGTTGGGAGGGCAAGTAGTCTAGCTTTCTTGGATTGTAGCGAAGTGACTGGGATGCCGGCCAGCCGGCTGTTCTGAAAGCCGGTAGGCGTGGTTGGAGGCCGGCTTGTGTTATATAAGTTCGTTAGTCCTTAGCCGTTTTTCGTGTGGGCATCCTTTCCTGCCTTTGGCTCTTACCAGTTGGACAGTCGGTTCTTCGAGCTGCGACTTACAACAAGAGAGGGCTCGGGTGCTGGCACACTACTTGTCTGACTTTAGGTAGAACTTTTAATATAACTCAAGGCGGCCAGTCCCCGGGCCGACTAGTCGAACCCGGTGCCAGATAGAGAATCAAATGTAATAGTACATTCATGGGTATGACACTCGTCATTCATAGATAAAGGAGGGCAGTCCCCGAGTGCGCCTCGGGGGGCCCGTTGTCTCGTACTTAATACAAAAAGGTAGCATGATACATACTGCTTTTAACTATAAAATCTTCTCAGGAGATTGGCGTTCCATGGTCGTTCCGACTCCTTGCCGGAATCATCCCTCTTGCATGCTCTCGGCTTCTATGCGTCGATCAGGTAGTAGGAGTCGTTGCCTAGGGCCTTGCTGATGATGAAAGGGCCTTCCCAAGGGGTCGAGAGCTTGTGCTGGCCGGCTGTTCGCTGGATCAGCCGGAGCACAAGATCGCCTTCTTGGAAGGATCTTGGCTTGACCTTCGAGTTGTGGTAACGGCGCAAACCTTGCTAGTAGATGGCGGACCGGCTGAGTGCTAACAGCCGGCCTTCTTCTAGCAGGTCGACGCCGTCTTCTCGCGCTTCCTTGGCCTCCGCCTCCGTGTACATGGTGACCCGAGGCGAGTCGAACTCGATGTTAGTTGGGATGACAGCCTCGGCACCATATACAAGGAAGAAAGGAGTGAAGCCGGTTGACTTGTTCAGGGTAGTACGCAGACTCCAGAGGACAGCCGGCAGCTCATCGAGCCAGCAGCCGGCCGAACGCTCCAGTGGTACGACTAGTCGGGGCTTGATGTCGGAGAGGATGAGGCCGTTTGCTCGCTCGACCTGGCCGTTTGACTGCGGGTGGGCAACGGACGAAGTCCAGTCGGATGCCCTGTGTCACGCAGAAACGTGCCAGTGCTCCCTTGGCAAAATTCGTGCCGTTGTCGGTGATGATGTTGTGTGGTACACCATGTCGAGTAGTGATGTCTGCGATGAATGTCACAGCAGTCGGCCCGTTCAGCTTCTTGATTGGCTTCGCTTCGATCCACTTGGTGAATTTGTCCACGGTGACAAGCAGATGTGTCATGCCGCCGCGGGCTGTTTTGAATGGGCCCACCATGTCCAGCCCCCAAACAGGAAAGGGCCAGGTGAGGGGGATGGTCTTGAGTGCAGAAGCCGGCAGGTGTTGCTTGGAACTGAAGACTTGGCATCCTTTGCAGCATTTGACTAATTCCTTGGCGTCTGCCAAAGCAGTCGGCCAGAAGAAACCATGGCGGAAAGCTTTGGCGAGAAGTGATCTTGAGGCCGTGTGGTGGCCGCATTCGCCTTGGTGGATATCCTTGAGGATTGCTATGCCCTTCTCTGGCTCGACGCAGCGCTGGAAGACTCTAGTGACGCTACTCTTAACAAGTTCTCTGTTTATTATGGCGTATGCTCCGGCTCGGCGTTGCACTTGTCTTGCCGAGATCTCATCAGTCGGCAGCTCTCTGTTTACTAGGAAGTTGAGGATGGGCTGGGCCCATGATGGAGCTGTGACTTATTCTATTGTCAGTACCGCCACTGTGACCCGGGTAGGTGGGTTGGGTGGTGGAGAGTTGGAGTCGGCCACCGCCTGTTGTGTCGCTGCAGTCCCCGGGCCGACTGCTACAGTCCCCGGGCTGGGTTTTGAAGTCCCCGAGCCGGGTGCGACTACGGCAGTCCCCGGGCCGCTTGTCGAAGTCCCCGAGCCGCCTGCTGGGTTCCTCCAGTCGGATCCGACTGCATCAGGGGCGGGCGGTATGAAGATAGAGTCCGATTCTGGAAACGGCTTGATAGACGGTTTGAGGAGGCGCTGGAGAGAGACACCGGTTGGTATAGCTTGTGGGGTGGAGCCGATCCGTGCCAAGGCATCTGCTTGCTAGTTGTCGGCCCATGGCACGTGGAGGAACTCGCACCCTTCAAAGTATCCGCTGATTTGCTGGACGAGGAATCGATAGCTCGCCATGTTTGCGTCCTTGGCAACCCAGTCGCCAGATGACTGCTGGACCACCAAATCCGAGTCGCCATAACACAAGATCCGGCGTATGCCGAGCTCTTTGGCTAGCCGGAGCCCGTGTATGAGCGCCTCGTACTCAGCCACATTGTTGGAGGCGGCAAAATGGATTTGCAATGTGTATCTGAGCTTGTCGCCATTGGGAGAGGTGAGGACGATGCCGGCTCCCAAGCCGGTGCACATCTTGGACCCGTCGAAGTGCATCCGCCAATGACTGGAGTCGGGAGCCGGCGGTAGGTACTGGGTCTCGGCCCAGTCGACAAGTAAGTCGGCCAATGCTTGGGACTTGATGGCGGTGCGGGGCTGGTAGAATATTGTGTAAGGAGCCAGCGCAATGTCCCACTTAGCCACCCGGCCGGATGCATCCCGGCTGCCTATGATCTCGGCAAGCGGGGCAGTGCATACGACCGTGATGGGATGCTCTTGAAAGTAGGGCTTCAGCTTCTTGGCGGCGAAGTACACTCCGTAGCACATCTTCTGGTAATGCGGGTAGTTTTGCTTCGAGGTGGACAGTACTTCGCTTAAATAATATACCGGCCTCTGAACTAACTGGGCTCGGCCTTCTTCTGGGCGCTGGACCACGATGACTGTACTGACCACTCGGCTAGTCGCAGCAATCTAAAGGAGCATGGGCTCCTTCTCAGTCGGCGCTGCCAGGACAGGTGGAGTGGTCAGCATCTTCTTCAACTCGTGGAAGGCATGGTCTGCTTGGTCGTTCCACTCGAAGTGGGTGAGCCAGTACAGGGGGAGAGCCTTCTCCCCTAGCCGGCTGATAAAGCGGTTTAGGGAGGCTAGGCACCCGGTGAACTTCTGAACGTCTCGCAACTTGGTGGGTATCTCCATTCTCTCAATGGCCTTGATCTTCACAAGGTTGCACTCAATGCCGCGTTCGGAGACCAAAAAGCCTAGAAGCTGGCCGGCTGGTACTCCGAACACGCATTTCTCGGGGTTGAGCTTGATCTGGAATCGGCGCAATTTGGCAAATGTTTCTTTGAGGTCTTCCAGCAGGGTGCCGCGCTTCTCCGTCTTCACCACAATATCGTCTACATAGACGTGGGCATTTCTGCCGAGTTGCTTGAGGAGGCATTTCTGCATGCAATGCTAAAAAGTGGCACTGGCATTTCTCAAGCTGAATGTCATAGTCAGGTAGCAGAAAGCTCCGAATGGTGTGATGAAGGCGGTCTTCAGGCGGTCTGCTGGGTCCAACTTCATCTGGTGGTATCCTGAGTATGCATCCAAGAAACTCAACAGCTCGCATCCGGCTGTGGAGTCTATCACTAGATCAATCCGTGGTAGGGCAAACGGATCTTTGGGGCAGGCTTTGTTGAGGCTGGTGTAATCTATACACATACGCCATTTGTTGTTCTTCTTCAACACCAAGACCGGGTTGGCAAGCCACTCTGGAAAAAACACCTCCATAATGAAGCCGGCGGCCAAGAGCCGGGCTATCTCTTCTCCTACGATCCTTCTTTT
This sequence comes from Aegilops tauschii subsp. strangulata, assembly GCF_002575655.3. NCBI lineage: Eukaryota > Viridiplantae > Streptophyta > Magnoliopsida > Poales > Poaceae > Aegilops > Aegilops tauschii. Next base: position 297,782,438 of record NC_053041.3, on the reverse strand, counting down.
CTCCTCCGACAGTCGGCGGAGAGGCTGCTTGACTGGTTTCGTGTTCGCTCGGACGTGTAGCTTGTGCTCGGCGAAATCCGTCGGAACACCCGGCATGTCCTTTGGGGACCATGCAAAGATGTCTCGATTCTCACAGAGGAAGTCGACGAGCTCGCCTTCCTATTTACTCTCCAGGTTTGCACCGATGACAGCAAACCTCTCCGGGTTCTCCGGGTCCAGAGGTATCTTCTTTGTCTCCTTGGCCGGCTGGAAGGAGCCCTGAGCATCATATTCCTTGGGGTTGGGGGACAGGGCCGGCTGCTTGCCGGCCATGGCCACGACTCGATCCAGCATCTTCTTCTCTTCAGCAACCACGAGGGACTCGGCCAGTCGGCTGCTGGCTGCAGCGCACTCGATGGACTTCTTGTAGTCTCCGGCTATAGTGATGATCCCCTTTGAACTCGGCATCTTCATCTTGAGGTAGGCGTAGTGGGGCACAGCCATGAACTTGGCCAGGGCAGGTCGGCCAAGCAAGGCGTGGTAAGGGCTTTCCAGATCCACTACTTCAAACCAGATCGCTTCTCGGCGAAAGTGATCCTTGTCTCCGAAGAGAACATCCATCTTGATCTTGCCGATTGGGGAACAGGACAGGCCGGGTACGATGCCATGGAACACAGTCCGGCTTGGCATGAGCTGCTTAGCCTTGAGGTTCAACTTCTCCATCGTGTCGCGGTACAGTATGTTGATACTGCTTCCACCATCAATCAGCACGCGGGAGAAACGGGCAGCTCGCCTTTCTGTCGCAAGGGTGACGTCCAACACCAATGCGTAGGAGCCAGGAGACGGCATCACCTCTGGGTGATCGGCCCGGCTCCAACTGATAGGCCTTTCAGACCAATGCATGAACTCGGGGTTGCTGGAGGCGACCGCGTTGACTTCTTGGTGCTGTCGGCGCCGACTGCGCTTGTCTTCGATCTGGCTCGTGAACACGACGTAGGCGGCGTGCTCATCTGGGAACTCATCCTGAATGGCTCCGACTGCTGGTCGAGCAGCCGGCTGCTGAGGGGCTGGAGGCGGCGGGCCGGGAGGCGGAGGCGGCACCAGCCCCTCGCCCTTGGAGATCCGCGTGAGCCAATGGCACTTCTGGGTTGTGTGGTTGGACGGCTTCGCGCCGCTGTGGAACTTGCAAGGGGCATCGAGAGTTTGTTCGTAGGAGAAGGCCGGCTGCCAAGCCGGCCTGCCGCCCTTCTTCTTGGGAGCGGGCCGCTCTTCGGGCTGCTCGTGTTCGACGGTGGCCACTTGCCGACTGGTGGAAGGCAGCATGGGGGCCTTGCGCTTGTGGTCGTTCTGGTAGGGGTGTCGGTTGGAGTCACCAACCGGCGTCTTGGGAGCCGGAGCAAGCACCTTTCCAGAGGCGTCCACTCGGAGCTCGGTCTTCATCGAGAAGTCGGCCGTGGCGTACTTGTCTGCTATGACCAGCAGCTCGTCGAGGGTAGTCGGCTCGTCGCAGAGGAGTCGGTGCTTGAGGAGGGTGCCCTCTCGGCACCCGGCGGTGAAGTATTCTATGGCTTGAACCTCGTGCACCCCCTCGCAGGAGTTGTGGAGCTTGGCCCAACGCGTGAGGTAGTCGTGAGTCGATTCGCTGGGCCCTTGCACGCACAAGGAGAGCTGGTGGGGCTTGGGAGGCCGCTTGTATGTGCTGGTGAAGTTGCGGACGAAGACTTCCGTGAAGTCTAGCCAGCTGTTGACGCTGTAGGGCTCGAGGCTGTTCAGCCAGGTGCGTGCCGTGCCTTGAAGCATGAGAGGGACGTACTTCACGGCAACGTGCCTGTTGTCGTTTGCTATGCTGACGGCGGTAGAGTAGTCGATCAGCCAATCTTCCCGCTTCACAGAGCCATTGTACTTGGGCGTGTCTCTGGGGAGTGAGAACCCTTTGGGGAAGGGCTCGTCGCGGATGCGGGGGCCAAAGCAAGGCGGTCTGACATCGTCTTCTTCTTCTAACGCCAGGGATCGCGCTAGGCGGTCGATCCGGTGGCGGGCATCATTCTCGCCGACTCCTTTGCAGTGGCCTAGTCGGCCACCGAGAGTCGGATGCGTGACAGGCGGCGGGGTGGGATATCTCTCCCCACGAGGCGGGGGGAGGCGGATTGCCTTGTCGTTCCACTGCTCGGGGGCGGCCATCTGCGTCGCGCTCGATGGTGACCTGAGTCCGGCTGCGGCTAGCAGCCGGCTCCTTGTCTTTCCTTGCGCGGGCGCCGCTCGCAGTCGGCGACCAGGATGTCGCGGCGTGTTCTCGGCGTGGGGGAGGACTCTCAGCGCGGGCGCCGGCTTCATGTCATTCTACGGCCGCGTCGATCAGCTGCTGGATGCGTCTAGTCATGTAGGGGAGCTCATCAGCCCCCAGCCCGTTCAGCTCTTCTGCGGCTGCCTGAGCGGCACACAGGTTCTCGACTGGCGTGGCGTAGACTGGGCGGTCTGCTCCCAGCATGCTGGCGATGGCTGCGTCGCGCTTCTTGACGAGGCCGGCTCGGCTCGGCCCGCCATGAGGCGGCGTACCAAAGGCGGCGTGGTCAACTTCGCGCTGGTGAGCCTCAGTGAGGCGTCTCATGGATGCTATCTTCTGGCCCTCCGCGATGAGGGCGAGGCAGCATGCTTCCAGAGTCTCGGCGTCGGCGTCGGCCGGGATGGGGATGGACAAGTCGTGCAGCGCCGCTTGTAGGACGTCGTGGGCGTTCTCGCCCGAGACGGTGCCGTGGCTGATGACCAGAACCTCAGTGACAGCACTGCTGCCACTGTCGGCTTGAGGGAGAGGGTCGTCGATGATCACCACGTCGGTGGGGAAGGCGTCAAGCGATGCCGTGTCGGAGTCAACAAGCATCGGGTCGGTGGAGCCGACCGACTCCAAGTCCACAGCAAGCTCGCTGGAGACATGGAGCTGGTCGAGGAGGCTGACGAGGCGGCTCTTGGGGTAGTCTGTACCCGCGTCGGACGCGGGCTCGTCGGAGATGCGAGTCTCGCCAAGAAGGTCGGCGAGGCAGCTCGCTGCGTAGGCGTCGTCGACGCCTTGCTGCGCATTAGGGCAAGCGCCATCAGGCATAGCGGGCTGGCTACGCTCGCGGGGGAGGAAAAGGGTTCCCGTCCAGAACAGGTCTCCCGACGACGGTACACCTAGCCCCACGGTGGGCGCCAAATGTCGGGTGGTAGGTGCGACATATGCCAACGGGTGGCTTATCATTGTGGGAGCCAGTAAGACATCGCCGGTCCTGCTCTGTGGAGATAACACCCCTAGTCCTGCTCTGTGGGGTCTCCGCATGATCACTAGATCAATACAAGTAGCTACAAGTGCTCCTTGAGCTATTTGGCTAGGGGAAGAAGAAGGGCAAGGCTAGCTCTCCTTTTCTCTCTATGTGGTGTGTGAAACTATGTGAGCTCCACCCTTTGCATGGGTGTCTCGGGGGGTTTATATAGGCCTACCCCCCAGGGGTACAATGGTAATCCGGCTGGGCACGGGTCCCAGCCGTCAGTGTCTGTGCTCGCCGGCTTCTCCGCCGGCCATTGGGGCCCGCTGACTGGTGGGTCCCACCAGCTGCCGGCCTCTTGGCCGACAGGCCGGCCCCACCGCTTGGGGGCCTTGTCGGCGGCTGGTTACTGTTGCCTCGCCCTTGATGACGATGGCTTTGTCGAGGTAAGCGTGGCTACAGTGCCGCCGCCTTGCGGGCTCTCACTGTAGCCTCACCTCGTCTTGTCTCCTTAATGAGGCACATGTTTCGAGGGAGGGAGGTAGCCGGCTATTGGGAGCCGGCTACGCCCCAGGCCGACTAGGGGAGGCCGGGCCGCCTTCGAGCGTCTCTCTGGCTAAAGGGGCCCGCCGCCCGTAGGTCGTACTGGCACCTGTCGTGGGTGACGTCCAGGTCAACATGGCTACAGTGCCGCGCCGGACGAGGGATGGCTGACCCGTACGGCGCCCTGTGGCCATGCATGTTCCGGGATTCAGGGGTAGTGGGTTGTACTGCGGCCATGCCCCGTCTTATCGCCGTTATGTGGGTGCAGTCTCGGCCGGCTTCTGGGAGTCGGTCCTCTTGGGGCCGGCTTCCTGGAGTCGGCCATCTCGTAGCTTTCTTCGGGAAGGTTTTTGAGGCCGGGTCGCCTTCTGGTAGTCGGCCCTGGGGATAGCCAGCCGGAGGAAGGCAGCCCCATGCTCTGGATGCTTGAAGGCTCGATTGGCCTGATAATTTTTCGAAGAGCCAGGGGGAGTCGGTTAGGCTACCCGTGGCCATTTACTCCGACAAGGAGTACGAGGGTTCACTGGTTCGTCTGCGGTGTGAGGCTGCCGTCGCCCCAGGGCCTGGCCAGCGGTGGGAATAGTAGGGGGCGGTGAGGCCTCCGCGGCAGCACAGCCGGCCACGGGAGGCAGGAGCATGCGGCACGACCGGCGCTGCTTTGGGCGGCTGGAGCAAGAAGACCAGAGGTTGAAGAAGCACTACGGCCGTTGGATGGACATCATACGGTCACTGGAGCTAGAACCGTGCATATTGACTAAGTTGACAAGCCCTCCGTCCCCGTCAACTTAGTAGGCCCACAAGTCAGCCTGCCACTATACTGGGTCCCAGCTAACAGGGGGAGTATTCATTTTTTTGTGCGTAATAAGAGGCACTTCCTTGCGTGCGAAGATATAGCTGGTGGGTCCGAGCTGTCAGCGGCGGTAACATTTTTTCGCAAAATACTGAGGCCCTTTCGGTGGGTCCCTGATGTCAGGTGGAGGAATCATTATTTTACGCGTAATAAGGAGGCATTTCCTTGTGTGCGGCCGTGGACCCAGCTGTCGGCCTCTCCACGTACAGTCCACTTCAGATGCATGTCGGTCGTTGACCACGTTGACCAGGCCGCGCCGAGAGCACCAGGGCGGTGGATGACGGCGAGGCCTAGGAAGGGAACGACATGGAGGCAGGGAAGACTCGGCAGTTGTTTCCCACGCGGAGGGGAGTACGACTGTACGAGGGTTTACTGGTTCGTCTGCCGTCGCCGGAGAATAACAGCAGGTGTGGGTGAGTAGAGGTATGGCTAGGCCAGCGATGCGAGTACGGTGGGGCGGTGAGGCCTGCGCGGTAGCAGAGCCGGCCGCGTGGAGGAGGGAGCAGGCAGTCCCGCCGGCGCTTGTTTGAGCGGCTGGAGCAGGAAGAGCAGAGATTGAAGAAGCACGACGGCCGTTGGATGGACATCCAACAGTTAGTGCTTGTGCGTCAACCTTTTTTTAGGAAAGCCTCAAATCTGTGGAAAACAGCATACAGCCCATCTGCCATTATTTCTAATAATTTACAGCCCATTTTCTAATTATTAAGGTTTTTTTGGAGCCCATATTCTTTTTGTTAGCATTACAGGCCATATTGTGGCCACGGTTAAAAAATTATATGAAATTTTGCATATTTCGGTGCGGTCCGAATTGTTTTTAATCCCGAAATTTCGACTCACATTCAAACTGATTTTAAAAATAAATGTATATCAATATAAAATCCAACAAATTCTCCACGCATAAAAATTAATGTAATTTAAAATCTCGAAATGAAAAAAAGATATTTGAAACTAATTGCCGGTTTGATGTGTTTTAAAAATGTACAGCCCATTTCTCATTACTGATGGGCCATTTTCTCGGCCAGCCGAATGAAAGCTCTCCTTGTCTTGAAAGATTTGCAGCCCAACAGGCCTGACAAAGCGACTTACTTGGGAAATCACAAAAAAAACTGGGCTGTGGCCGTGGACCCTGCTGTCAGCCTCTCCACGTACAGTACTCTTCCGATGGAATGTCGTTGACCACGTTGACCACGCCGCGCCGAGAGCACCAAGGCGGTGGACGACGGCGAGGCCTAGGAAGTGGACGACGCGGAGCTGGGGAAGACGCGGCAGTGGATGCCCACGCGGAGAGGAGTACGAGGGTTCACTGGTTCGGCTGCGGTGTGAGGCTGCCATCGCCGCAGGGCCTGGCTAGCGGTGGGAGTAGTAGGGGGCGATGAGGCCTCAACGGCAGCACAGCCGGCCACTGGAGGCAGGAGCAGGCGGTCTCCCCGGCGCTGGTTTGGGCGGCTGGTGCAAGAAAAGCAGCGATTGAAGAAGCAGCAGGACCGTTCAATTCAAATCCAACGGTTACTGCTGCTAGAATCGTTTGTTGACTAAGTTGACCAGCCCTGCGTATGCGTCAACTTAGTAGGCCCACAGGTCAGCCTCCCAACTGGTGCGCCCTAGATGTCAATGGGAGGAATCATTTTTTTCGCGTAATAAGGAGGCAGTTGATTGCGTGCGGCCAGGCCAGCGGAGGGAGTAGGGTGGGCCGGGGAAGCCTACGCGGCATCACAGCGGGCCACAAGAGGAGGGAGAAGGCAGTCCCGCTGGCGCTAGTTTAGGCGGCTGGAGCAGGAAGATCAGAGATTGAAGAAGCACGTCGGCCGTTGGATGGACATCCAACAGTCACTGCTGCTAGAATCGTGTGTTCACTGACAAAGCCTTGCGTAAACAAGTCAACCTCGAAATCTGTGGCGTGTACAGCCCATTTGCTATTATTTTTATATTTTTTTACTCATTTTCTAATTCATATGGAATTTATTGCAGCCCGTTTTCCATTTTTAGAATTGCTGGCCATTTTCTGGTCAGTACCAGGGTCAAAAAATTAACTAAATATGTGGGGTATTTTGAAAATTCACAAATTTTTGCTGGGGAATGAAATATTCTTAATCCAAAAATTAATAGCCATACTAAAACAAATTTAAAAATAAATTAGTACTATGTCATGTTAAATCCAATGAAATACGTATAAGATATCAGTGAAGAACAAAAAAAAGAAACTTATATCCCATTTGCTATAAAATTTTTGGAATTTTCAACCCCTTTTGATATTACTTTTAACAGACATTGACCATACTCTTAAGCCAGGCCAGAATGCATCCCTCCTCGTCTTGAAAGATTTGCAGCCTAGTAATTCGGAGAAAACAAATAGGCCTAGCTTGGGTATTCTTCAAAAAGAAATACTGGGCTACCTATTTTCCTAAAGAACTGGTGGATGAGCATTTAGCTTTATTTATTTATTTACTTATTTATGTTTAGGGGACCATGAGCATGTACCTGGGCCAGATTCATGTGAGAGCCTCCCTTCCAGTTAATTATGGGCTTCTCTATTGGGCCTTCATCAATGGGCTGCATGTTATCAACAAGTGGAAAATGTGTTCCGTACGAAAAATAGTATGCGCTACGTACGGTACGGGGCACTAAAGGATCGAAACGTGCAACGACTTCCAAAACATTGTGTTTGTCGTTCTAACAACACATTTATTCAACCAACAGACGAAATATACTACTGATTGTACATTGAAAACAGCAGCAGCAGCAACAAGGGCTGGGGGTGCAACCGAAGCAGTAAGCAGGCCAGAAGAGTGAAGACGCAGCTCTCTCTTCCAAACCAAACATCAGCCATCATTATAAAAGGGCTACCAAAAAGAACAAGTGTATGCATCAAACTAAATAAAGATCCTACTACACCAAGTGTACGCGTCTAACTAACTGGCTCAGTTAGACGTTACTATTTATTAAGATGTGGAGATTGGCAGACGGCTTGAACCAGATGGGTGCTTGACGGGGGAAACTCCAGCCAGCAGGTCGAAGTCTGATACTTGCGACCCTCTCTCCTACTTTGGGCTGCAGAGCGTGGCGGCACATATCAGGGTATGGTGCATGCAGAGACGCATGGTACGTTGTGTACACACAGTTTTGCCTGATGAACGAAACCGCGCTGCCATCATGATCCTTGTCGTCGGTTATCTCCTGGTTAATCGGATAATTCAGTCCGACAAACAGAGAGTGTGTACCAAGGCTACTTACCAGCCTCCAATCAAAAATTCCTAAAGGCCCAAAGAAGCTGGGATCCTGCTCAAAGACCTTGCAGTGACTATGATTGTATTCCGCGAAACAACATGTCCGGTACGTGCGAACGATCATCAATCTTTCGCCGTTGTCTGATCGAGCCAGGAACCACCTACAACTGCCATGCCGCTTTTCTTTGAAAGGTTCTGGGATTAGGAAGGGTAGGGACACCAGGCGGCCTACAACATCATATCAAGTTGGAGTCAAATAAAAAAGGGCTCTTGATTTAGTCAATCTTAAGAACAGCAAGTTATGAGCATGAATATTTTTTCAGCAAATGTTGACAGTAATATAAGCAAGCCATCATGATATCATAGGAAAGTAACATACTGCTGTAACAGCCGTTTGTAGCGATGACTGGAGTAGGCCAGCAATACGTCCAGCCATAGAAGGAGTCGACAGCGCAAATTAAGCCCTTGTGTTCAATGGCATCAGAGAACCAGGGAGGATGTATGATCCTGCGATGGACGTGCAGATTTATCCACTTACCGCAGTGACCTGTCAGATAGGCGAGACCGCGGTTGAAGAACGCAATTAGCCTGAAGTCTTTATAATTCGCAGATCTTGTGGGCACTTGGCAGATTACAACCTTGAGCAAATCAAACTTGGTATCATGTTGGCTACTGTAAGATTCCGATTATTCTGGGCCGCGGTGCCAAAGCAGTGCAGTGTTAATCGAAGGAAGGGGGATCAATCGCCGGGTGTAGACCTCCACGAGCATCCAGCTGCCGCGACCGTCGACGAGCACCATCCAAGGCGTGTTCATGTCGACCCAGTACATACCGTTAATGTAGTTGAGGCTGACGGGGATCGGATCACAGTCAAGGGTGTTGATGCTGGCCACCCTACGATCGTTATGCTGCATGACACGCCGTTTCTGAAGATCAGGTGGCATCAGCAAGCAAGGAGTTGGCTTTAAAAGCTCCGGCCTGAGGGCTTTGAGTAAATGGTACAGCCCCGACGAGCACGCGGCGAGCGGCATGGTACTGAGATTGTCCACACGTGAAACAATGAGCTTGATTACCTCTGTGGGGAGCGAATTCCAGCCACTCTTTCGGCGGACGCTGCTCGGTTCTGCCATTGTTAGCGGGGATGGAAGATTGGACGAGATTATGTGCGGACAAAGATGGAGAAGCGAATATGTGCTGCGGGAAGTGGACATGTGATGATGACTACAGCTCGCCGCTTGACTTACGAGACACATACCAGCAGCGTAGGGTCATGTCGATGCCAGACAACTTGCTTGAGTGATCACAGTACTGGTACTCCCTACAGTGCTATGCCCTAACTTGCTTGAGTAGAGTAGTAGAGTAGGACTCTACTCTACTACTAGCACCGGAGGAGTAGTATATTCTAATCTAAAATAGTTACAAACTTCAATGCCCAAGCGTGGAACGACTACGAATCGTGCTCAAAGACCGTGTCTACGTGGTGTTTGGACATGGGCGACAACCTCAACGCCAACGGTGCTGCTCCCGTTGCACCGTATGTGTTTCTGTCCTTCCTGTTCGAAATCGTGGTAGAATTCATGTTTCTACTCTGTATCCTACTACTATGCTAGTCCACATGATTAGTTTCATCTCTGTTATAGCCCTCATGATTTGTTTTGTGCTTATTCGGATTAAATCTCGTAGTAACTTGCTCATATATTCAACTGGCGCAACGTCCCCTACAGCCACTCCCGTTTCATGGATGGCCTGGTCGATGCCTCCAAGGAGCCCTTCATCCACTGCTATGAGTGCCCGATGCCGTTTTGTGGCTCGCCGGCGGACATGGTGCATCACCTCATGGATGCGTGCAGCGGTCACTGCCGGCCCTTGGCGGAGAACATCAAGTATGAGACGTGCTGCCCGTTCACCATGCCGGAGTCGCTGGAGGATCACCGCCGCCTGCTAGTCTCGGAGGAGGACGGCAGCGTCTTCCTCTTGATCGTGGGCACTGGCGAGGCCCGTGCAGGCCGCCGCCCCGTCTCTGTAATGTGCGTCAGGGGCGACGCCGCTGACGCTGACACGGACACGAGGCCGATGTACGGGTGCGTGGTCAGTGTTACTACCCCTCCGGGTTGCGTGGGCGGCGACACCGGCCTCATCGAATGGACTTGGACTTCGGGGAGCTGGGACTATCCCGCCAATGTGGACTTGGAAACCCCATGGCCTCCTTTACCCGCCGACGCGGTGCGCGGGGACTCCAAGGAGGTTCACTTGGATGTACGCATTATCAAGTTAAATGTTGATCATTAGTCTTCGCTCAATGTAATCCGCTGTCTAAGCATGTGGAGACTTCCATGCAGGATCTTGCTCTATTGGAGTATCACGCATGAATAAAAGTGTATCCGTTTATGGTTTAGTCTAGAATCTTCCATGTATGAATTTTTACGAAGTACTGGTGAAAGACTTACGATGAACCATTTCTTACATCTCCTCTGCCCGCTTGCAAGTCATCCTGATTTAATCCCTCCGTCTAGGTGTATAAGGGCATGGTTAATATTACTTAATAGTATAGCCAACTGTTGACTATAAGAAAGTGCCATGTCATCTGTAGCCAACATGTATAACAATCGATACTCAAAAACTAATTCCTAAAGATCATTTCTTGCAAAGCACAATAAGTGTTATTTCTTCACAAGTTTTGGATGCAGGTTGAATAGTTGAACGCTTTTGTTTGCAAAAGATACCTTTTTATCTATTTCACCCGGATGTTTGTGAGCTCTAGAGATGAAATAATATCCGAAGAAACCTATCGATACCCGTTACACATGAGATGACCCCCACATCCTTTGTCAAAATAAACAACTCCCCGATCAATGCATTTCACTCTTCGGTGCAACGCACGGGCACCTTACTACTATATATTAGTACGACCAAAAATTGAACTAACATTATATATAGTATGATAAATGCTGATGCATGTCACCTAAAATTATATCATTCAAAACTATGTTCAAATACGAATCCAACGATATAGTTTTTGTTGACATGCACTAACATTTTGTCAGTTAAATCTTCAGTCAAATTCAATGGGGGACTAATAAACCACGACCGATGTAGTACAAGTGTAGAGGGCGGCGCTGCACGGGAGTCTCACCTCTCACCCCGCTCGTGGCGCGGTAGTAAAGCCATCATATCACAAAACCCAACCACTACCAGTAATAAGTGGCCTGGTAAAATAAACGGACAAGCAACCATCACATCCCTCCGTCTTTTTTGCATTTCATCTCTCTGCATTTACTTTCTCCTGTTCATCTCGCACACTCGATCCCTAGCTACTACTCCTAGGGACAGTTCTTTAGGCGGCTTCCCCAGCTTTTCCCACAAGACTAGTCACAGTGGAGAGTAACAATAAGGCGCCTCACTCATTTATTTGGGCTTCTAAACTACTACTCCATCCTGGTTTATTCCTCACCATTGTAATTTGTGCTAAATTTTGACCAAAGATTTAACTGGTTTATTCGTCACCATTGTAATCCCTCCGTCTAGGTGTGTAAGTCATCTTACGAAAACCAAATAATCCCAAAACACTTAGGCGCGGTGCATTAACTTCTACCTCGTTTCTTGTTTCTTGACATATCAACCAATAAGAGATAAAGAGTGTGCATGCTTTTAATGACTTGAGATATCAAACACAACATGCAGTGGTTAGTTCATTGCATGCAATACTATTAATTAGCAAATAAACATTAACGTTTCTCGTTTTCTCCTCCTCCTTGGTCACGGTGCACAGCCTAAGATGACTTACTCACCTAGACGGATAGAGTAGTGCATGTGACATGCACTAACATTTCATTAGTTAAATTTATGATCAATATTTGACATAGATTACAATGGGGACCAATAAACCAGGACGGAGGTAGTAGTTAGAGCATGGTTAATAGTATAGCCAGCTGCTGGCTATAAGCCAGTGCCATGTCATCTACAGCCCATCTTATAGCCAACATGTACAATAAGGGCATGTACAACAGTTCAGACAACCGCTGTCTATAATATTACTCCACGTCACTTATAGACAAAACTACATACATCTTCTACAACAGGGTGTCTTTTGTCTATCTATAACACTAGCGGCTGGAACAAGAAAGAAACACCCAGCGGCTACAAAATTACGTTATCCAACTTAAATCCCACTGTTTTTGTTAGTTTGTTAACCAGTCACGAGGCCCACGACTTGTATTCTGCTAGTTTGCTACCGGCCACAAGGCCCACGATCCCACGACATGCGACGCGCTCCATACAACGGGAAAAAGATCGTCGGTAAGTAGCGATTTGCACGGCAACAGACCGTCGTTATTTCTGCAGACGGACTCCCTGGTTTTTCCTATTCTCTTTCTTCCACGTAGTTTATGTTCCTACGTGTCATATGTTACAGACAGCTGACTGTATACCATTGTACATGCCCTAATAGATCAAAAGAGTGTACTACTTTTTTATTATGTGGCCCACTTCTCATTCTCACAAAGTGCCTATGAGCATGTGCTAGAGCTGGCTCTTCATGAAGAGCCCGCTTACCTTCTCTCTCCTCTTCTCTTAGCTCCAGCTAAGCAGAAATATACTAGTTTATTTCTTATAGCCCGCTGACTCAGCTCTATTGTACTTGCTCTTATGGGATAACTAATCTAGAAGCCTAAAAGAACTGGCCCCTGGTACTCCTACTAGTAGTAGTACTCAAGTTGGAATTCCAATTGTACGGCACAACTTGTTAGGCAAAAAATTCGATACAGGGTGTAGGAAGCGGTTTGGGAATTTGCATGCCTTTCCAACCAGTGAGATACTCCGTACAAAGTACGACAGAGAAATAACCACAGAGAAGGAAGCTAAAAGTAAACAATCAAATGAGCATTTTTGCATTTGTTTTGCATTGAATCGTTTCACAAGCTTGACTAGTGTTGTTTTTCTACTTTTACAAAAACCGCATCGTAATGTTAAAACGTGCATTTGCATGTACATAAGTAATAGTAGTACTCCCTCCGTCTAAGTGTATAAGTCTTCCCTCCTTCTTGGTCACGATGCACAACCAAAGATGACTTATTGACCTGGACGGCGGGAGTAGCACAGTCTGCAAGCATATATCGAGAGAGACGTGTAGTGCGATAGTATATAGTAAAGTTTGTGCTATATGCACGTACTTGCAAAATGCGTACGAATACACAAGGTTTCCAAACTTTCCCTTTTACATACTTAATTAAGGACGCTAAAAATTCCTGAACGTTCGGGATTTATTATTTGCGTCCCAAAACTAATGAGATCGCCTTACGAAACAAAAATTATACTCCCCCTAAAAGCCACGGCGCTCGCAGGAGCGCTTGCGGCGCGCCACTAGTGCCCTGGTGCGCGGTCGTTTCCCAGCGCGCCGACACAACACCTCTTCCTCAGCCTCGCAACTCGCGAGGTGCTGATTGGAGGCTTGCCGGCGGGCGAGCGCGATCTCACCGATGTGATGATCCGGCGCCAATAGGTACTCCTCCTCGCTGGAAGCGTGCACCCGGTCCACGTACCGCCAAGCGTAGATGAGGCGCTTGGGCCCGACTGCACTCAGGGCATCGGCACGCGCGTCCTCCGCCACCCTCACGGCCCTCGCACGAGCCTTCTGCCAAAGAGCCAATTGCCTGACTCTCTTGGACGCGACATAGGCCTCCCAGGCAGCTTGTTCCGCGGTGCGCTTCTCTTCCTCGGCCTTCTTCTCTGCCTCTATTTTGGCGTGCTCTGCTGGAGGCAAAGCCTCCCACAAGGCGACATCCATTTCTTTCCAAAGCTCCTCAAGGCTGGGGGGCTCGGCGGGCGGCGCAGCGTTCTCCTCGTAGCAGGGAGCCGACGCGTCCTCCGGCGCGCGTGTTGGCGAGATTGGGAACGCCGACGCGTCCACCTCGACGCGTCGCGGCGAGGAGCGGAACGCTGACGCGTCCTCCTCGACTAGTGGCGGCGAGGAACAAAACGGCGACGCGTCGCGGCGAGGAGCGGAACGCCGACGCGTCCTCCTCGACTAGTGGCGGCGAGGAACAGAACGGCGACGCATCGTGTAGCGGCGAGCAGCGGAACACCGACGCGTCCTCCTCGACTAGTGGCGGCGAGGAATGGAACGACGACGCGTGACCGTCCACGCGGTGCCATGGTGGTCGACGTGAGAGGGAGGGGGGGAGATAGCGATGAACGTGAACGTGAGGGGGAGGAGATAGCGATGTCGTGGGAGGCGCAGTATTTATAGCGAGCAATGGCACACCTACGTAACATATGGACTGAGCTGCACTGACTTAACTGCAGGTCTAGTTGTGTCACTGACATGTGGGCCAGACCCCTGTTGGGCCCATATGTTAGTGACCCAATGCACAGTTAAGTAACAGTTACGTGGGCATATTTGTTGGACTAAATTACGGGGGAGCGAAGGGGTGGAAATATTGCTGGTCACAACGGATTGGACGAGCGTGGGGGGAGGAGAGTCATGCATGCAGATTTTTTCACATGGGGTGGAGTGGTGGTTCCGCCGGAGGGAGAAGGAGAGTTTGGCAGGCATGTTGTTTCCACACATGGAGAGGAAAAGATTGGGAGACGAACGGGCTTCCTGCAGGTATGGGGAACGGTGCATAATAAGTCATCTTGCATGCCGGGCTAGTTATAGTCTCAAGTCATTAAAAACATACACGCCCCACACATGTTCATATTTCAAGGTGCACTAAATTATTGCATGTGATGATTAAGGCTGGCCATAATGGTGGTATTTTAGCTGGTATCATGCACACGGGAATAGCAAACATGCTGATGTGGCAAAGAATTAAAGAAGAGAGGGGGGTTAGAGTAACTAGTGTTCATGCATGCATTGGTAAACACATTTTTTGTGAAGAACAACAGCACTAGTTGAGTACTTTTGCAGACTTCGAAAACTATTCCACCGCCTCTACTATCTTGCTAAGAGCAGGTGAAATTTTTGAATCGAGCCCTTTAAACTAGAAGGGAGGTAGTGGTACTCTAAGGCTGGTCATAGTGGGGAGTAAGTTAGACTAGTAACATGCATATGTTACTAATCTATGTTACTACCTCTACAGTGCATAGTATCATAGATTAGTATCATAGGTGGTCTCATTTATTGCCATGCATGACACATAGTAGCATCACATTTATTATGTTACGGTATCT
The DNA here is from genome assembly GCF_002575655.3 of Aegilops tauschii subsp. strangulata. NCBI lineage: Eukaryota > Viridiplantae > Streptophyta > Magnoliopsida > Poales > Poaceae > Aegilops > Aegilops tauschii. The sequence continues at coordinate 297,767,433 of NC_053041.3, read as the reverse complement.
ACCTATGTTACTATAATCATCTCTCTCTTATACTCATTATAGTCAGTATTGTAGATATTGATATTTTTAGTATAAATTTGGTTGTGGGATTTCATTGATGCCTGTCAAAGCGTGGAGGAAGCGGAGCTTAGGGCTTGCATTGCTGGTCTCTATATAGGTATTTCTCTTCATAATCCTGTAATTTTAGAGACTGATTGCGCTTTTGTGGTAGCGTCTCTTGCATCGGGGGACTATGACAGGTCTGCTATGCGTGACCTGAAGATGAAAGCGTTGAGCATCTCGAAGTTGATCAACAATCTTCAATTGTCAAAGATTAGCCGTTCGGCCAATAAGGTGGCACACTTAATCTCTAAGTATAGCTTTGGCAATAGATTAGATGGTATTCTTGTAAATAACGTACCGCCCTGTGTGGTGAATATTGTATCGAATGAGTGTACTGGTGTGGCTGGTTAATTAATATAAGGTGGTGTTCAAAAAAAGTATAAATTTGGTCAAACACTTTGCAAACGGTTGACGGGAGTAAAAAGGACCAGAGGGAGTATCATGCATGCGGAGTAGGCAAAAAATTGCTTGTGTAAAAAAAGGCAAAAAAATTGCTCATTTATAGCCGGTCGAAGTCTCAAAGGGCGCGACCGCGCGAGGGAGGCGAAGGTCGTGGGAGGCGCGACGTTTGACGGAATTAAGTGAAGTTACATCCACGCGCCGGCATGGCGTGCGAACAGGCAGAAGCTATACCGTCAGGCCTACGATATGGGTCTAGTAGACATGACATCTGGTGGGTCCCGCATAGTTCTCGAGAACTCTTTGGGGGCTTGCAGCCGTTTATCCACCGGGCAAGCCAGCAACCCCACGCTGTTCGCACGCCCTACTCGTCCCCGTCTTCTACCTTACAACAGTTCGCTCCCAGTCGTCCCGTCCTTTCACATTAGTTTGCTCCCAGTTTTTTTTTGCGGGGTACAACAGTTCAACTTCTCCTAACCCTCCTCCAAAATCCATGGCCTCCCAAATCTCCATGGTCGCCGCTGAGTACCAGGTTAGAGCCATCACCGGCGATCAGTTCATCGTCATCTACACACGTGGATCCGAGACGGTGAAAGCATGGCTTGCTCGCTTCCTACGCATGTTCAACAGTTCAACGGATGAGTGGTTCGCTGGGCTAGATGTTGAGTACACCACAGTCCTGGGACGAGATAAGGATCTAAAGGACGAAGAGAGGAAGAAGCCCGTCGTGATCCAGGTTTGCGTACATAAAGTTTGCTTGGTCTACCACATATGCCATGCCGACGTTGAGTGCCAGGATTTTAAGAACTTCCTCAAGGACAAAAGAGTGAAATTCGTTACTGTAGGCTTTAAGAACGACAGGGATGTCCTGCGTCCGATAGGTCTCGTTGTAGGCCAGCCCTTCGATCTCCAGAAGGCAAGCCTAGTGTCCTCCTCTCAACCTTCAATGCTGACCCTGGCAGCACCCATGATTGATCCTTCGTACGCTAAACTGAAGAAACCTCATCACGAGTTTCATCATGCATGGGAGTCGAAGACATTAGATGAAGATCACATCCTGTATGCAACAATGGATGCCTACCTTTGTTTAAATATCTACAAGGGTTGGATGAAGAAGCATAGCCCAGTGTCCGGTTCAAGCAAAGAAGCGTCGGCGAAGAGGAAGAGGAAGAGGGACGAGGACGAAGTCGAGGACGTGGACTCGGACTCCGAGTAGGTGGCAGTGCCGTCGCTCATGCTGGTTCTACTGCAGTGTCAAACGGACTAGTTGCTTAGTTTATTTTCAAGGGTGTGTTGTGCTGAGGCCCCAGCAAAACTATGTTTATGTTCTTTCTCGTTATTTGAACTCTTTAGTACGTACAGTAGTACTAGTATTATGTCTTACTATTGTTCTTCTTGCAGTTGGTACTACTACTCGTATCTTCGTGTTCCTACTGTACTTAATATGTTCGTACTAGTAGTATAATTTGGGTCAGCCGATTTGTGAAAGAAGTTCGACGGAGCGAAGGAAGAAGACGGCAGAAGAGGTGGAAGAAGCCCTTCTAGCCATCCATGTTGCATCAAACGGCTCACATGAGTCGACTGACCCAAATTGCTCCTTCAGATTGCAAGATCCACGTGGCATTCAAGGTCTCGAAGGTATATTCCGCGTCTGCACCCGGTTTGCGGGCTCGACGAGCGCGCGACCGGCTTCCGCCGCGACAGCCACCATGCGCGCCTCCTCCGCGCGGGCGGAGACGACAATGACACGCTAGTTCCTCCTCGCCGGTGTGCTGGAGCACCCGCTCGTCCTCCTCTTCGTACGCTGTGTGCATAGACGCGGCTCCACCAGCTGCTCGCGTGCTTGGCAGCGCGGCGGCATCGCGAGGAGGGACTGCAGACGACGTGAGCGGGCGAGCCTTCGGCTTCGTGGCACAGGGATGGTGGCGACACGGCGGTGATGGGCGAGAAATTGTTGGCCGGAGCAGGCGGGCACCGGCATGCGCAACGGCGGCGGCGGCATATTGATGAGTGCGCGTGTGGGAGCTTAGTTTAGTTTTATATATAAGGTTGGTCAAACTTAAAAGAAAACAGTACTAGTACACGTAAACATTAGACTTAGGCAGCGCTTTTATTAGTTAGTACCACAACCATGATACGGAATCCTGTGCAAGCGCGTGAACTGCGGCCACGCGGTCGATCGAACGGTGCGTCACCGTGTCGCGCTCGAAGGACATCCACCGAACCTTTTTGTGTGTGTGAAAACAATCCTCGAATATTACTCAACTTTTTTTCCTGTGAAAGTTCTTGACGATGCAATATTTCCATATATTTGAGTTTAGCTCCAGTTCGTGTTTATTTGGATTTGGACGTTTTAGGTGCGCCCTAGTTTTTTTTAATACTGATTTTGTGTGTGTGACTGAGAGAGAACGTGTGTATGTGTCCATATGTGTGTTGTGGCGGAAGGGCAATGTGGAGACGGTGTGCGTGTGATACAGACATAGAGAGGTGTGAATGTGCAAATGATCATGCATGAGTGAGACATAGACAGATGCCGATACGTTGTGTATACATGAGAGAACGGCCTTCTAGTTTACTTTGTGTGTGTGTGTGTGTGTGTGAGTTTGAGCATGTTGTGAAGTACTATAGACCTTGTATACATCTTGGGATTCAACAATGATTGTAACTATTGAATTGTATAGACCATTACATTCGAAGTCAATAGCCTAATATATTTATTTCACAATTTCAACAACTGATTCGTTCACTACAAACTAAGAAAACAAATGTGTACTCCCTCCGTTTTTATTTAAGTCCGCGTATTAGCATTGGTCAAAGTCCAGTTTTGTAAACTCTCAGAAAGCTTATAACAAAAAATATTAACATATACAATAACAAATAAATACCATTAGATTCATTATTGAACGTACTTTCACATCATACATATTTGTTATGGTAAATGTTTATATATTTTGATAAACTTGGTCAAACTTTAGGAAGTTTGACTTTGGTCAAACCTAATTTGCAGAGTTTACTACTACTACTCGCTAGTTGCTTAGCCGAATCACTCAACACGCCACACGGGGAGTCCAGTGTCACAAAATTTTGAGGTCGGCGGGAAAATCTCCCGCGACCCTGATTCGAGCAGTGGGAAGTTACCATCATAGCCTTCGGAACAGGCCTACGGATGACGCTTGGTAGGGGGCTGTTTTCATAACTTCAGGTTCACCCTACCCAGCCAACCCCACCCCGGCACCCAGAGTAGTACACCTGAATACTCCCCATTTTCTATCCCCACCGCAAAATAGCCTTCTCCACGGCACCGCAGCCTTCGTGCTCCTCCCCTTAACATTGGCGCACTCGTCCACCGGAGCGCATCTGCCTCATCGACGACCTCGTACGCCGCACTGGAGCCGGTCCACCGTCGTCGTCGTACACGGAGCCTCTTCCCCGGCATCGTCTTCCACGGTCTCGGATCTGCTTCTCGGAAGCCGACGCCAAGCACAGAAGTACCACCGTCGTGGACAATGAACTGACTCCCGTTGCCGACCATGACTCACAGAGGCCGCCGCGACCATCGTTCTCCTCCTCGATTGGTAATGGGTGTATTGAATCACTTAGCAGTACATGTGCAGTTCCAATTTTGTTCATACCTACCCTTCAAATTTCCTGGGTGCTATTGTTCCCGTAAAAGTAATTGGTTATAGCCTCCATTGTCCAACAGAATATCAGCTTGAAATTGTGCGTCGCTCCTGTATCGCGCTGTGCTTGGGTAGGTTTTTCATCTGCAACCAGTAGTGTGGCAAATGATGGAAAGGTTTTTAGAACTAGCAAGATGCCCATGCATTGCACGCATCAAGATGCATTTGTATGAGTAGTTTATCTTGTGGGAGAAAAGGATGAACGAGGGAAGGCCTTATTTGCAAATCTGGAGAGGGGTATGGGTATCTTTTTGCAAAATTCCCATTTGTTTCCTTCCTATCTGTCAGATATAAATCGGACGACCTATATTGCAAGAAAAAAAAAGTATAGAGAAAAAAAAGTAGACAGTAAAGGAAGTAGAGATAAATATTAAATATTAAATATAAAATAAATATAACAGTAGAAAAGAGAGTAGAGATAGCAGAGACGTCGGGAAAGGATCGCGCGCGCGGGGGAAAAAGCGGCCGGGCGTGCGCTAGTATTAGCGCGCGACATCCGGCGCCCTTTATAAAATCCAACGCCCTCCCACCGCTCTGTGCCTTGCCACCGGTCTCTCCCCGCTCTGTGCCTCGCCACCGCTCTCTCCCCGCTCTTTTTCACCTCACCGCCGCCGCGCCACCATGCCGCCGCGTCGCCGGGAACTTGGGGATACCGCGGCGTCCGTGCGCGCCCCTCTGGCGGCTTCACCGCCGAGATCCGGTTTTGCGGGATGCGCCTCGGCCTCGGCAATTTCGACACCGTCAACGAGGCCGCCCGCGCGTACGACGCGGCGGTGTAGCGCCTCCGGTGGCCTCATAGAACATTGAACTTTCCCAACGTGCCGACGCGGGAGCGGGCGCAGGAGCTCGCGCCTCTGCCTTGGCTTAGCACCAACGAGGATCGTCGCGACAACCGGAGGCGGGAGCACCGTCTCGGCATCGCCGAGATGGATGAGGAAGCCATGGCGTTGTGGCGCCAACACTTCCCACAGGACATCATCAAAGAGCGCGAGTTCTACGCGCAAAGGAGGGCGGAGAGGGATAATAGGAGGGCCGAGCGAGCCGCCTATCGCGAGGACAAGCGTAGGCGAAAAGCGGACGCTCAATTCAACATGAGGCTAGGAGCAGCGTCGCCCTGGGAATCCGACGACGATCGGTATCTTCACGCCTACAGTCAGACGTCGGAGGAGGACATCACCGAGGAGGAGTCGGACGATGAGGAGTAGTTGAATTATCTTTTTTTTATCTATCTATGCTGAGAACTATCCTCTACTCTCTAGTATCTACTTCTCGATCTCAGCACTGTAAACACTTTTTTAAAGCGCCGCGCGTTGCGATTCTATTGGAGATGCTCTAACATGGCAGACTAGTGCTTTAATGTTGCCCACAAGATGCACGAGTATTACTAGTAGTATATTTTTCTTGCCATGTTGAGATTTTAAAACCACGAGTGCGAACATGCAGAGGAGCAATGAAGACCAAACACGATATTCGGGACATCTTCAAGGAGCGTGGCAAGTTAAAGAGGAGCTGCACCGAACCTGTAAAACGAGCTTTGGTAAGTAACACCCTTTCAATTACTTTCGTGTAGCCTCATGTTCTTCGATGTGTATATGTTGTAGTTTCTGTTTCTCTTAAGCGTGGTGTTCTTCGATGTGTAATAAGAAGAGTCTTAATCGTCCTAATGCTTTCGTTTTTAGCTTGATGTAGGAAGTGGGTATTCTCACCTTGTAGTCTATTTTTATTTTTTATTTCCTTTTGAATTCACTTCTCCGAGTTCTGTTTATCTGGCTTCTACTAAATGGATCTTGGTTGCTCTGAGTATTAATCTAAAAAAGAAGTAACTTCATGTCAGGATGCAGTTCCTGCGAGGAGGGAAGTATGGTCAACCTCGAGATCATGTTTCCAAAATGAGGCTGGATTACACACAAGGTGCTAGTTCCCTAATGATGCTGGATTAGACACAAGGTGCAAATTCCCAGATGATGCTGGATTACACACAAGCCAGGTGGAGTCGTCAGCTGTTCATGTCCTCGTGGCATTAGTAAAGGCTGAAAGAAAGCGTGCAGCAGCCCTTGAGAATGTAGCTGAGTTCTTGAAGAAGCGAAAAGAGCAATCAGATGCTCTCTTCACCCAAGCCAAAGAAGAGATGGAAGAAGCCAGAAATAAGCTAGGAGAGGCAGAGCAGGCTAGGCGTCTCCTGCTATCTAAAAGTATTGTCAATACAAAATTTCCTTCATAATAGCTAGGTTCAAATGTTTATCCAGTCAGCATGCCTGTTGTGATGTCCGTGCATCTACTGATGTGGCACAAAATGTTTTTTCGGGTCATGTAATAACAGCAATTACTTTCCAAACAATTACAGACGAAGCATTGGACATGGTATAGTTCACGCGCAAGCCCGACATTCCAAGTTCAACTTCCACATCAAACTCATGTTCACAGATATCTGCACATTCATACATAATGTCCACAACCATGATTCACTTCAAAGCAAAAATAATGTGAGGAGAGTTATAAATAAAGAAAATCCTCTACTAGTTCCTGCTACCAGTGCGAGCACAACAAGTCAAGACCATGCGTAAATTAATTATATTTTAGTGATTTTTTGTGTTCTAAAATGCCTGCCGGCTCGCGGAAGGACGTGTTGCCGGCACACGCGCGGATTCAATGAAGGCAGGCGGGGCAGTCTTAAGCTGGTTGCATGCAGCGAGGAGGCGTGCTCAGCCGGGCCTGCAGCGAGTGCGGCCCTCTTGGCCGGCGCGCCGGTTCAGTGCCTGCGCTATGAGAGGTCGCGTCCGTGTCAGAGCAATCACTCCCTCCAGTCCTTTTTTGTTTGGTATAACAAAATCTCGTTTTCCATTCACATTTTACAAGTAAAATTCATGGACAAACTTTGACCCAAAGTACGATGGGGACTAGTAAACCAGAATGGAGGTAGTAGTTTTTTTTAATCAAAGAAGGGTTTCCCCTTCCGATTTTCATTACTGAAAACCAGCATCTAAATCTAAACCATAGTATTTGCCCTAGAACTACCAGGTTCAACATCTCGCAACATAAACCCATACAACCTCCATCGCAAAAAAAAAACCATACAACCATACGCCAAGGAGGTACGTAGTACTATGAATTCCATTTTCGCTCCATACCAATCATTCTAAAAACTACTTACTACTTATAACGCGCCATTGAAAATCGGAACTCTTAACCCCGCTAAAAAACGATATTTTAAACGTGGCTACTCGATCTGTGGCAACTGGCGAGCCACCGCGCTCCAAGTCGTTCACCTGTGGTCCCGACCATCAACTCCTACGGATCAAATTATCACGCGAGCTGACTATTCCTACAAAGGTGCTCCACCACGTACCCGGTACCCGCGAATGCAGCAATCGTGCACCTAGGGTTTTAGGGTTTATTTGTTAACATCGCCTTTACGTAACACTCATGTGTGCGAGACAGCGAGAGGCCGACTACGTGCGTGTGCCTCTTCTCTTCGTATATGTACTCCACCATTTGTCTGGTGTCCAAAAAAGTATAATAACTACTAGCAATGTGCCAATGCGTTGCCACACGATCAAAGTAGATTAATACATACTTACCGATTTGATAGAAAAAAATTCTAGTTTTGAAATACGTATATCACTAAAAATATGTTATGTTTCACTCAAAATATATTCCTTTGGCGGTTTTGATGAGATAAGGGAGGAATGTTGTTGGTTTCAAGATTCGAGAAGTGGTATATGTCTAATTTCTACTCTTACTAGCAAGATGCCCGTGCGTTGCACGGAACATCAAGATCTTGTGGGAGAAAAGGATGAACGAGGGAAGGCCTTATCTACAAATGTGGTGAAGAGTGTGGGTAAATTGCCATATTTTCCTTCCTATCCGTCAGATATAAATCGGACGACCTACATTGCAGGATGGCAGGCCCACCATCATCACCAACTCTATTTTTTATCCCTACTCTTATAAAAAGCATTGTCGGTGATGATCGTGTGCCTGCCATCCTGCAATATAGGCCGTCCGATCTATATCTGACGGATAGGAAGGAAACTATGGCAATTTTTGCAAAAAGATACCCACACCCCTCTCCACATTTGCAAATAAGGCCTTCCCTCGTTCATCCTTTCCCCCCACAAGATAAACTACTCATACAAATGCATCTTGATGTTCCGTGCAACGCATGGGTATCTTGCTAGTTGTTGCAAAAAGCCCATGTGTGTGACAAAGACACAAGGAGTGTGTGTGCAATAGGTATCAACTTAAAATGAGGCGATAGTGTGTGTGTGCACGATCGAGAGGGCGTGTCTCAAGAAGGGAAGAAAAATCTACATAGATACAAGGAGCGGGAGAGAGACATGTATGCGATGGTGGAAGCACGAGTGTGCGGGTGTATAAACCAATCTAGAGGCTAGCTAGTCGATAAATGTTTGTGAGAGAAATACGAGTCGGGGTGCGAAAGCGAGAGTTTTGTGTGTGTGTGAGAGAGACGATAGTCGGGAAGGGGAGTGGAAGCAGGAGTTGTGTGTGTGTGTCTGTGAGAGAGAGAGAGAGGAGACGGTAGTCGGGGTTGTCTGATCGATAAACAAATGAATAATGTCAGTCTGTGATGGAGACGAAAAGGAGACCGCAACAAATGTTGTGTCTACAGGAGAGAGAGAGAGTAATTATAGTGGTATGAGTCATATGTAGAGACATATAGGGTGTGTGAGAGCATCCCATAGAGAGAAAAACAAAGTGAAAGACGAGTGGAGACTGTGTGTGTGGCGGTGAAAAAGAAAGCTTAGGTACCGAGTGATACCAGAGAACAGTAGAGACGTGAGAGATAATGAAAACCGTGTAATGTATAATGATAGGGAGAGTGTGACACTTCTCAAGGGAGACGTCGAGAGACCATGTTTGCGAGTATAGGAGAAACATGAAGTGAGCGTGCGGGTGAGCTGGAGAAAAGAGAGTGATAGCAACCTGAAGGAGCATGCATGCGAGAGAGATGGGCGTGAAAGGAGTGAACAAAAAAGGGATTCAAATATTTGAATTCGAGATGATGATACATGTAATCCATACTCGAACCAAAATTGATCTATCAAACATGCATACTCATATGAATTCACGCACATCTATGTTATTTAATATGTAGATATTACTGATCCATACATTTTAGTAGAACATAATTTGGTTAAAAAATTTCGAATTCAACCTTAAGATTTTGAGATCGTTGTATTTGTAAATCATATTATACATATAAAGGAGCAGAATTCTTTGTTGTGCTTTTGAAAGTATATTAAAAAATGATGTATATAGAATGTAATTCCAATTGAAAATGGATCCCGCCCGAAAAAAGAATAGAATACAAACAGATTCGAATTGAGTTGGCACGGTAAACGTGCACTCTGCAAAAATTTGAATGAAGCGGGGAAAGTCGCAGTAACCGCCCGAAACCAAAATCTGCGAGATGGAAATCACTATTGCCTATCCCTGCCACGCAAAGCCTATCTGCTGGATTTCTATAGGTTTCGATAGGGGCAGGTTTGTAATTTTAGCCAAACGTGACGTAACCGCCTCTCACCCGGATTCATACACGGTGGGCGCCAAAACACAGTGTGTCCTCGGTCGAAATCGACTCCCTCCCCGGTTCATATTCATGCACGGTGGGCGCCAAAAACAAACTCTCGTCGGCAAATATTCGGTGTATGCGAGATTACCGTCCTATCCCCAACCGACTAATATTGCTGTGATGTAGTAGAAATTTGAAACGAGGGCTAAGTTTGTAAATTTCCTCGCATTTGAGACAAGCGCGCCCTGAATACATGGTTCCCCCCTTCCTCTCTACCTCCCTTTTCCCCATTCGTACTCCGTGGGCGCCAAAACACCCTCTCCACCCCACCCTCCTCCGTCCGCCGCCGTCCGCCACCCCATCCACCGCCGTCCTCCTCCACCATGCCGGAACTGATACCCCGACGCCACCGTCCATTACAAGAGATCGACCTCTATCATCCACGGCTTCGGACCGGGATCCTTGCATCCCGTCCTCTCGCTTCATCCCCGCCGTCGTCCACCTTGCCGGTGCCGCTCCTACGACCGTCTCGTCCACCGTGCCCCGCCGCCACTATCTACCCTCCTAGATCTGCTTCCACGCCGCCGACAGCCATCGCTACCGCAGCACCGTCAAATTCTCAGCAGATGCGTACACGGCGCCGCACCAGAGGCGGTACTCTTTCGTATCTGCTCAACTTATTTATCGCAGCAAGAAAATAGATCGCCACTGCTTTACTCTGATTTCTTGTCTTGGTTGCGAAGTTGCCTTTTTCCGGTTTGCACCTTCAGATCCGCCATGGCACGCTCAACACTATACTCCCAATGCTTATGGTTTTCCCCTTTTATATTCCACACTAGTTAAATCACAATAGACTAAATTTCAAAATTGGGTCAGTCGATTTTTCAGAGCTCGCCGGAGTTCGCCGGTGCGAAAGAAGGGGCTCGGGTGGTTGTGGGGCCTCGACGAACGAAGAAAACTCAACGCGGGTGGGGGTTGGGGCGGGGGTGGGGGTGGGGGTGGCGGAGGAACACAGGCGGCGGGGGGGCCGGTGGTCCGGTCGGCAGCCCGTGCGGTGTTCTGTATGGGAAGAATCAGAGACGAGGAAGAAGATGGGTTAGGAGACGTAGGATCTTCATCCAACTGCCTGAAATGGTCGAGAGACAGCTGGGAGTTGCATTCTTAATGCGCTCTGGTTCATCATGTGTGGGCACTGCGCAACCAACATTTTATTATCCAAAATCTGCTTGCTCTTCTTTACCATGTTCCTCTTCCGTTCTTCTTTAATATGTACTCTCTCCGTTCCTAAATACAAGTCTTTGTATAGATTCCACCATGGACTACATATGGAGCAAAATGAGTGAATCTACACTCTAAAATGTATCTGGATACATCTGTATGTGATCCATAGTGGGAATCTCTACCAAGACTTATATTTTGGAACAGAGGGAGTATGATAGTGGTATAGTATGTTCCTTATACTGAAGATGAGCAGGGACTTTTGCAGTGTAGAGGTCTATACGGTCGGTTGTGATGGACACTTTGAGCCTCTTTGATTCGTAGGATCTTATAAACATAGGAATAGGATTTGTAGTCACCTGCCCACTTGAATCCTATAAGAATAGCAAGGAAATGCGGGGAGCTGTGTCGCCTTTGAGAGTAACACTGATATTAACAGTACCGCACCTTCACTTGAAGAGATCTGGTATCCAAAGCCTTTCTAGAGGTACCGGCAATACTAGCACATACATTCTAGCAAGTTCCACTTTGCTGATTTTACTCTGATGCTTACGGTTTTCCCCGTTATATCTACACTATGATCTGTGTAGCTGCTTTGTGTCGCACTAGCAGCAGTCCACTCTTGAAGCTAAATACTGCAATGACTTACAAACTTGGCACCAAGGCATTGAGTGCCATTCTGGATGCAATGAAACTCATACGCTCCCCACCTGTTGATTCTTGTTCAAAATACGATCCTAATGACTATTCTAACCTCGAGGAGTCAAAGGCAGATGGCCTGTCCTGTTCACCCATCAAGGTGCCTGTTCTAATTTGGCAATGTTTTATTGATTGCGGGTATCTTGCATATGTTGTCTTGCATTTCTTCTACTTTGTTGCACCGCCATCTTCTTAGTTTACTCATCATATATGTCGAGATGCCATGCCCATCCATTATCAATACATATTCCATCTGTCATCATACCATGTTTTTCCACTCAAATGTTGTTCTTGTGCATCAGACATCAAAAAGGAAGAGGGTGATTTCCGAACCTGAAGGAGAACTAGCAAAGTCCTTGAAAACGTGGTGGTGCCGGAGAAATCAGACAGCACCCCACTTATATTGGCTGTACAACCAGTGACACAAAACGTAGGACCGACTCCAGCAGACTGTACCCATACTTCACTGGCCACACCACTAGCCCCACCACACAGGACCTGCACTCCAGGAAAAGGTATACCGATTTCATTTGCCATAGCACCAGTTGTACCACAGAAAAATCCCACTCCAGCAAAAAGTACAGCAAGTCCACCGGCTGAAGACCTATCCCAACTGCAGAGATGGCCAATTCCTGCAGATTGGAACCCCATTCCATTTATTCCCAGTTTAAAAGACAATGCTTTCAATGTTGTTAGGGACTACGTGCATATATTCCCATCATGGGAAGATTATTGTGAAGACAAACACCATTTTCACATCTTCCTGTCCAACTTACGTGTAAGTGCTATTATTCATGGTTATTATTTTCCTGTTTTCTACTGATTGAACACATCAATGATTTACATTACATTGTTGTAACTAGGCGAGGGTCAATCTGGATAGTCATGACGAGCAAAGCTTGCTTGTGCTTTTCAAGGAAGCATTGCAGCAGTACCGGTGTTACCTGAGGAAATCACACTTTGATGGCAAGTCTACAAACGAATTTCCGGTGAAGTCTCCTGTGCTAAATTTAGAAGACATTCAATGGAAAAACCTTGTTATGCACTGGTCTCGTTCCCAGGATGAGGTACTGTCTATGAAATCACAACAATTTGAACTTCTACTTTTCCGCATGTGCCTTACGGATCTTTTTTGCAGGAAATCTGCTCGAAGAAGAATTCCGGTTTGACAAGAATGACAGGATATCGCAAATATGTTGCCCGCTGCTTTGCTCTTGTTAGTACCTGTTGTCCTGTATCACTGTACTTGCATACATACCTGGTTCATTATGTGACAGCAGTATGCATGATAGCTTGCTTATCAATTGTTCACTCCAAATTATCTGATCTGTATGAATGGTTACATTAGTGTAGAATATATCCAATGCTAATGTTTTTTAGCTCTACATTGTTCTTGTAAGTACATGCTGTCCTTTAACAGTGTACTTATAATGATAGGTAGTTGTTCACGTACCATCACTCTGCAGCTTATTTTCCTTTGCCCTCCATTTTCTACACATCAGATCTATATTTACTCTTACCATAAGGTTGGTACTGAAGAAGTTTAGCTGTGCATTGCTCTTGGCTGTACCTTTTGCCTATATCGCTGCACTTACATTTATAGCTACTTGGTTATGTAGCATCACTCTTCATCTTATCTCAAATATTCTCCATTTTTTTCGTATATTATCACATCTATATTTACTCTTAACAAAATGTGGAATAAAGGCAATGCTTTTGAAGAAGATTATGTGGTAAACTTCTTGAATTGCCCCCCCATCAGCATGGACAAGGCCTTTATAGAGCCTGTCTTCACCAATAATGTAAGTTTGTCCATCTCAAGCCTTCAAACTTTGTTGTATATATTTGGTTAGGCATGACTGCAACAGCTGTTTATTTTTGGTGTTTGCATCAAATTGCTTGTTTAAAGTTTATTATGTAGTTCATAAACAAAAGTTTGTCCTTTCTCAATTTAAGTTTTCAGTTGTACAACCAAGTTCCTTCTTCATACCATGTAAATTAAACTATACATAGCAAGTGATCTTCTTTTGCACTGCATGTATGCTTCTGTTCTTCATCCGTAATCCAGTGGTGTGGTGAACCTACCCACTAAAGCACAATGTCATATTCTGCAATGGCTTAACTATGAACAATGTCATATCATTCTACTATTATTTAAACCGTCTCTTTATTTGCCAATCTGAAATGGTATAAATTGACAGCACACTAACCATTGATACTTATGAGTTCTTCATCTGTAATCTAGTGGTGTCGTGAAGCTTCCAACTCCTTCACAATGTCATTTCCTGCCATGTCTTGACTTGAAAAATACCATATTGTGTTAATGCAATTTTAAACTGTGTCACTTTATTCGTCAGTAAGAAATGTGATGAATTGTCAGCACTGATACTTCTTTGTGCAAAACCTGTCATCTGTCTGCTTGTTTATCTTTCAGAGTGAGGAAGATATAAGTGTTGAACAAGCGCAGTCTCATCATCTTGCTCAGCTGCTTGCACTGCAGCTCCCCAGCAGGGCTAACCTTTCTTGAACTCTATTGAAGTGCTATCGGTTTTGTATATTATTTTGTCGGCGTGTTTATTTGCACTGGTGGCAATCTTTGATGCCCAGTGTATGTAATCTGCTGTCTGCTTGTGCTTTATTATCATAGTGGCGAACTTTGATGCCCAGTGGATGTAATATGCCGTAATTTCTTTATTGTATAGTCTAGGTTTTTTCTTATTCACGATGCTGCAGTTATTTTACTGTATATATATCCTGTCTTCGCAGTAAACTGGCCAAACCGTAAAATTACGGTACATAATCGGGCCATCATGCAATCACGATGTAGGTTGGGCCTGAAACGTGCCGAACAGCTCACGGGCCGGCAGCAGCCCGAAATGAACCCCGGCCCATGATTGTGCGAATCAAATACACGGGCTTTTAACATGCCAAAATTGTCTCGGTCCTTGTTTGGCCCAATCGGATATCGACTGCGAGCAGGCCGGATGCAAACCGGGCCGTAGTTAGGCCCAACTATATGACGGGCTTTTAACAGGCCGAAATTAATATAGGTCCAAAATGTTAAACGGGCCCTTAATAGGCCAAAACTAATATCAGGCCGAATTACTAAGTGGGCCTTTAGCAAGTGGGCCCAAAAGCATAGTGTCCAGTTGACGGGCCGAATCTGATATGGGCCATAATTGAGCCCAAGGCCTCTTAAAGGGTCGGACCTGATCTGGGCCGTAATTTGGCCTAGAACGTGGTAGGCTTTTAATGGGCCAGATCTCATATGGGCCACTATTAGGCCCGGAGCGTGGCAGGCCATTAATGGACCGGATCAAATATGGGCCGGCATTTGCCCAAAACATGGCAGCTAGTTAATGGGCCAGCCTACTAGGGTCCTCAAAATCTTGTGGGCCTACAGCTGGGCTAGCCCATTAATGTTGGCGAAATCTCGTGGGCCTTTAGCTGGGCCGGCCCATTATGATCCGCAAGAATCTTGTGGGCCTTTACCTGGGCCGGCCCATTATGGCACACAAAAATCTTGTGGGCCTTTACCTGGGCCGGCCCATTATGGCCCGCAAAATCTTGTGGGCCTTTAGCTGGGCCAGCCCATTATGGTCCGCAAAATCTCGTGGGCCTTTAGCTGGGCCGGCCCATTATGGTCCGCAAAATCTTGTGGGCCTTCAGTTGGGCCGGCCCATTTAAACTTGATGGGCCGGTCCACGTGTCAACATATCATAGGCGCGTCTCGCCCATTGGATGAGTGACACCTGTGCCAACACGGACCTGACACGTGTCTCCTCCAGCCAATGATGATTTTACACGTGGAAAATCCCCATTGGTCCGTGCTGTTAACGGGTTATCGGATCCAAAACCCGACTCGATAGCTTAACGGCGTTCCGTTACGGTGGATGCCACGTGTCGGTCACCCTTGACGAAAGCACTTCTGTGACGCGCGATTTATCGTCATGGAAGTGGACACTTCCGTGATGATAATTTTGGTAATGTCATGGAACACTTCTACGACAGCACAGGTGTGACTATCTTGATTCTGTCATAAATTTGTCATGGATGTACATGCATGACAAAAAACGCGACCTACTGTGAAAAACACGTATCATCATGGAAGTGTATTTTTTTGTAGTGGATGTTGATTCATGTATGCCTGTCCCCGTAAGTTAGTGCCACTTTGGGTTCACGACTAGTCATGTCGGCCCGGGTTCTCTGTCATATGGATGCTAGTGACACTATCATATACGTGAGCCAAAAGGCGCAAACGGTCCCAGGCCATGGTAAGGCGACACCCGTGGGAATACCGTGCGTGAGTCCGCAAAGTGATATGAGGTGTTACCGGCTAGATCGATGTGACTTGGAATCGGGGTCCTGACAAAGGCGGTGCTCCCGAGGCCGCCGCGTCCAGCAGCTCGGCAACGCATTCCAGCAGTGCGTCCCGGCCGCTTTCCATCAGTCAGCACCGCAGCAGCTCCCTTGCCACTGTGAGTGTTGCCCGCATGTTTGCCTATTCCCGCCGCGAGTGCGGCGCGTCGCCGCGACGTGGCTTGCTGCTCTAGCATCGGCTCGCACTTGCCGTGAAGTGAGGGTAGACGACGCCTGGCCGCGTCGCCCGTGCCCCGCAGGATTGGACGGCGCTCGTGCCGCCTGAAGCGCGGGGCTGAGGTCTTCATGGGCGGGCGGCGCCGACCGGGCCGGCCAGGCTGCCCAGCGGTCGGAGTCAGCTCTTGGGTCATCGGACATCGTGGCCGCGGAGCGTCGGCAAGTCGATGGGCGGAGAAGAAGCTCCGACGCACCCCTACCTGGCGCGCAAAATGTCGGATGTGGGGTTCCAGCAAACCCTTAAGGTTCAAACACTGGGGTGCGCGCGAAGTCTTTCCCTCCTACCGATCTACGCCCTAGCTTGCTAAGATCTCGCGGATGAACTCGCAACACAGAAGGACACGAGATTTATACTTGTTCGGGCCACCGTTGTGGTGTAATACCCTACTCCAGTGTGGTGGTGGTGGATTGCCTCTTGGGCTGATGAAGAATAGTACAGAGGGAAGAACAACCTCCTGAGGTTGAGGTGTTCTTGTGCTTGGCAACCTAGCGGGTGAGAGCTGGGTGAACTGCTCGATGCCCCTAAGGTGGTGGCTAGCTCTACTTATATAGGCCCTAGTCCTCTTTCCAAATATTGAGCGGGAAGGGAGCAAACAACGGCGGGCAAATTTGAAGGGGGACAGCTAGTACAAGCTATCCTGACAAAAGTGGTCTTCCCATGCGAAAGGCTCTGGTGGTGACGCCGTCTTGGGCTCCACGATGACCTCCGTCTTGTCGTCCTCCTCGTCTTGGTCTCGTTGCACCGATATAGCAACCTTTGCCTGATGCTTTGGTACTCCTCGCCTGCGCTAGCCTCCTTAGCACCAAAGAGGAAACAAGGACACTACGCGCGCTGGCGCCCGCCTGGCGCCCGCCTGGCGCCGATCGTCATGGCTCACGTCATGAGAGCCTCGTGAGGTTTGCCCCGCCTTGATATCTCCGCTCCTCGTGAGCCTGCCTGACTAGGCCATTCCCGAGGAGGTCTTGCATTGCTCCCCTCGCGAGGCTTGGCCCCTCGCGAGGGTCTTGGATGCCTTGTTGATGAAGATGGGCCGTACGGCCTGCTGGCTTAGCCATGCCGTGGGCCGCAGGGAGGCAAGTCTGGGGACCCCCGTTCCCAGAACGCCGACATGGAGTACCCAGACTTGCCTGCCTGCGGGTCACGGCGTGGCTCCATCGACGGCCTGGTACGGCCCATCTTCAGCATCAACAACACAAGACCCTTGAGAGGGGCCAAGCCTCGCAAGGCAGATGACGCCAAGACCTCCAGAGGGAGTGGCCTCCACTAGGCTGGCTCATGAGGAGCGGAGTTTCCTATGGAGGGGCTCACCTCGCGAGGTTGAGATGACACAAGCAATGACGACCAACGCCAGGCAAGTGCCAGCAGGCGCAGTACGGCAGGTTTCCTCTTTGGTGCTAAAGAGGCAAGCGTGGGCGCGGAGTCCCGAGGGATCAACCAAAGGTTTCCATTTCTATGCTACAAGACCAAGACCGCTAGGACAGCAGGACGGAGGTCATCGCCGAGCCCACCATGGCGTCACAGCCAGAAGCTTTGCAGGCGAAGACCACCTTTCGTCAGGATAAAATGTACTAGTAGTCTCCCTTCGAATTTGGCCATTGTGGGATCCCTTCCCGCCTTCATTTTGGGGGAAGAGGACCAAGGCCAATATAAGTACAGCCTAGCCACCACCATAGAGGGGGGAGAAAGCATTCAGACCATCCACACCCTCACCAGCTCACGCAAGCACATGAACACACCTCCTGAGGTTGTTCACCCTTAGTACCAGTTCATCCTCAGGCCACATCGAGGCTAATCCACCACAAAGCAGGAGTAGGGTATTACACCGCAAGGTGGCCCGAACCTGGGTAAGCTGCCTTGTCCAGTTCTTCTACAGTTCATCGTGCTAGGCCGTGGGATCGACGAGTTGGCAGACTGGGGAGGTTGAGTTCTTCACACGCACCCCAGAGTTCGAATCTATCTTGGGTCTGCGGAGCCCCGAATCCGACATTTGGCGTGCCAGGTAGGGGTGCGTCGGAGCCTCTCTTCCTCTGGCTGATTCACCACCGTTTCGCCGTTCCCATGGCTGATGTTGTCGAGTTCGTGCTGAGCGTCGGGCCGCCCTCACCGCCCGCGTCGCCCAGACAGCGCCTGCAGGCGACGGCGCTCCCCTTCGATCCCCATTGCATACGCCCAACGCTGCCACCAGCCCTGCGGCCCATGAGCAGTAGGCTTCGTCGCTGCAGCCTTCTGTGCGACGTGATGGGCGCACCGCCACTCCATCACTGACTTCGGTGGCTGCTTCATCTTCTCATGCTCGTCGCGCGCCGGCGAATGCGCATGCTGCATTGCTCATGGCGCGTGAGCTCCTGCCTATCGCCCGACCGATGACCTCTACGAGGCCTGGCTGGACCGCATCGACGAGCTCGTCAGTGCCCTGGGAGAGGCCCCTCCACCGTCCAACTCGCTGCCTCCCCCGCCGCCTCTTGCGGGCGACGTAGCCCACGGTGCACCTCCTCCACCTCCCAGGCAAGACATCATCCTCAAGCCAAGGCGTGAGGATCCACGGCACGACCCACCGCGCAGGGCACCGGCGCATGACGAGGAAAGCTGCCAGGTGGTGGAGCGGCTACAAGAAGAGGCACGTGCGCTCCTAGCACCACCACATCAAGACCGCGTGCCGCTCGAGGCGATGGTGCGCGAGCGCCAAGATCAAGCTCCATTTCCACGGCAGGCTCAGGTGAGTGCGGCAGGCTGCCGCGCGTTCACCCTGGAGCTGCGCGCGTCGTCTGGCCAGGGAAATTCAAGCCAGACCCGCCTCCACGCTACGATGACACCCCTAATCCTGCCGAGTTCCTCCAGCTGTAGGAGCTGAGCATCGAGGCGGCCACTGGCGGTGAGAAGGTCATGGCGAACTGGTTTCCCATGGCCCTCAAGGATGGCACGTGCCCGTGGCTCCTGAACCTCCCCGCGGGATCGATCTCCTGTTGGGATGAGATGCGAGAGCGCTTCATCGCCAACTTCCAGGGCACTCGCGACCGCTCACCTGCTACGGGTGACCTGAGGCACATCAAGTAGCAGCCATGAGAGACCTTGCAAAAATACATCTAGCGCTTCACCAACGTTTGCCTCAAGATTCCCAAGGTGTCGGATGAGGCCATCATTTCGGCATTCACCGATGGCATCCGGGACGTCAAGATGAAGGAAGAGCTCATCATACACGAGGACCTGTGCTCGGCCCTAGAGATGTTCAACATGGCAACCAGGTGCGCGAGGGCCGAGGAAGGTTGCATATCCCTCCTTGAGCTTCCGGAGGCCAACCCAGAAGACAAGAAGACCAAGGCCAAGGACGTGAAGCGCAAGGGTCCAGTTATGCTCGTGGCTGAACCTGAGATGAAGTGCAGCTGCGACCACTCGGAGTCGTGCAAGGGCAGCCGCCTGTTCTGCGTCTTCCACAACATGCACAGCCACAACACCAATGACTGCCAAGAGCTTAGGGCCATCCACGACGGGCACCTTGGTCGTCGCCCCGAGCGCAATAGTCGAGGCTATGGCCGCGGAGGAGGCCGATGCGGAGGACGCTAGGACAACCGCGACCCCCGTCAGGACTGGCGCGATCAGCCTCGCGAGGACCGCTGGTAGGGCCAGCCTCTCGAGGGCCCCTGGAGGGATCAGCCTCATGAGGACGTCCTCAGGGTAACATTGGACTCCCTCCGCTGCCTCCGCCACCGAGGAGGAACGATGACCACCACCAAGATGATGTGGCTGGGGGCTTCCAAGAGCCTCGCGCCATCGCTTGCATCCTAGGTGGCGCTCATGCCCCTGCCTCCCATCGCATCTTCAAGAAGTTCGCTCGGGAGGTGAACGCGGCCCTCCCCAAGCTCAAGGCAACATGTCTGCTCAGTGGTCCAAGTACGCCATCACCTTCAACTCTACTGACCAGCTCAAGTGCGCAGCCACTGCCAGCGCATTCCCGATGCTCTGCTCGCCTACCATCAGCAACGTCCTCGTCACCAAGACACTCGTCGATGGGGGCGCGGGGCTCAAAGTTCTCTCTTTCGAGACGTTCGACAGACTCCAGGTGCCGTATGACCAGCTTCAGCCTACCAAGTCCTTCTCAGGGGTGACCGATGGCTCCACTACATCGTTAGGGCAGATTCGCCTCCCTGCCACCTTTGGCAAACGCGATAACTACCATGCTGAGCTCATCGACTTCGACGTTGCCCACATTCGCCTCCCGTACAATGCCATCCTTGGGTATCCGGATTTGGCCAAGTTCACGGCTGTGACTCATCATGGCTCAATGTCATCAAGATGCCAGGGAGCAGAGGCATCATCACGGTTGCTTGCAATGAAAAGGACACGGTGTACTCTCTCGAGCGTGCCTACCAGGCTGCGGCGGTCAAGAACCCAGACGACGAGGGCGCTCTCTGCCCTCCTGAGGCCATCCCCAAGAAGAAGAAGCAGCAACTCCGCCTAGGACCTCAGGAGGAAGAGGCGTCAGACGGCCGTCTTTCAGGACCTGCGCCCACTGACGGGGCGCCTTCCCCTTTCCCATAGGAAGGTGCGCCCGTCACCCCTCTCAGGCTGGGCTCGGGGGCTCTCCTCTGGAGGGCCCCTGACCTGGCCAGCATCATGAGGGAGGTGCTCGGTGTCGGATTTCCGGTTCCGGCAAAACCCTTGAGGTTCGAACACTGGGGTGTGCACGAACATCTCTCCTCCCCCTAGCTCACGCCCTCACCGCGATCTCAAAGCTCAGCGCGTCAAACTCACAGAACAAGGGACACAAGGTTTATACTGGTTTGGGCCACCAATGTGGTGTAATACCCTACTCCAGTGTGGTGTGGTGGATTGCCTCTCGGGCTGAGGATGAACAGTTACAAGGGAAGAACAACCTCCTAAGGAGAGGTGTTCTTGTGCTCGGTGAGCTTGTGTGGTTGGGGGTGATCTGAATGGCTCAAGATCCTCCTTCTACTTTGGCGGCTAGTCCTATTTATGGAGGCCCTGGTCCTCTTCCCAAATGTTTGGCGGGAAGGGATCCCACAACGGCCAATTTGAAGGGGGGCAACTAGTACAAGTTATCCTGACTAAAGGTGGTCTTCGCCTGCCAAAGGCTTTGGTGGTGATGCCGTCTTGGGCTCCACGGTGACCTCCGTCCTGCCGTCCTGCTTGTCTTGGTCTCGTTGCACCGATATGGAAACCTTTGCCTGATGCCTCGGGACTCCTTGCCTGCTCTTGCCTCTTTGGCGCCAAAGAGGAAACGAGGACACTGCGCGCGCTGGCGCCTGCCTGGCACCAACCTGGCCCCGATCGTCATGGCTTACGTCACAGGAACCTCGCGAGGTGCCCCTCGCCTTGATCTCTCCGCCCCTCGCGAGCCAGCCTAGTGAGGCCGCCCCCGAGGAGGTCTTGCGTCGCCCGCCTCACGAGGCTTGGCCCCTCGCGAGGGTCTTGAGTGTTTGCTGGTGAAGATGGGCCGTACAGGGCCGCTGGTGGAGCCACGCCATGGGCCGCAGGCAGGCAAGTCTGGGGACCCCCGTTCCCAGGACGCCGACAGTAGCCCCCGGGCCCAAGGTGCGCTCAGACTTGGCTTCGAGGCGAAGCCAAAGGGTATGTGCGGAGCGCCACGGGCCCCAACAGCCTGCGGCCTCGCTTGACGCATGGTGATTGATTGGACGTGGGCGTCTCCGCTCCCCCACGCTGCCTCGGCAACTGCCCGACTGACAAAAGACTGTCACGGGCTGTATTTGCCTTCATTGCCTTCCTTCATCTTGCTGCAGATCCCCTTTCTTGCCCTTCGCTTCTAGAAACTCCAGACCTAACCAGTTCCCTTTCGAGCTTGCCATCGATGGCGCCCAAGAAAGCTCGGGCTACTCCTCCGCCATCCTGGTACGAGCCCGCGCTTGACGCGCCGAGCGTGTCGGAGAAGAACCTTGCCGCCGTGCATCTTATGACGGCGGAGGGTGACGAGAAGAGGAAGACTGTGCTCCGGGTCGATTCCACCGAGCCGGAGTCCCCCGGCAGCACCTTCTACCCCTTCTTCACGAGCAGCATCGTCACCGGGTTGGTTCCCCCCTTCTCTGACTTTTTCTACTCTGTCCTCAGCCACTACAAGATCCACGCCCTCCATCTTCATCCCAACTCCATCCTCCTCCTATCAATCTTCACCATCTACTGTGAGGCATATGTTGGAGTGATGCCGTTCGTGATGCTGTTGCGCCACTTCTTCTTCCTCCGGATCAAGGAGGGCCACAACTCGGGGTGCATCAACTTCGTCGCGGCCAACAAGACCAACGCGATCTCGAAGGCTGGGAAGAAGGCCGAGGGCTTCAGGAGCAAGTGGGTCCTGATGGATGCCAAGTGCTCCAACCCCAGGCTGGTGCTGCCGACGGAGATGCCCGTGTCCCATGACGGGTGGTCTCGCGCGAAGCTCACCGACCCTCGGGCGGCGTAGGTGTTAGAGAGGATGACCATCGACCTGAAGCCCGTTGACCTAAGGGCGGCGAAGCTGACTGGGGCCATGATCACCAAAGAATTCATGGCGCAGCGTGTGGCTCCCCTCCAAGCGCACCCGCGCCCCTTGTGGAAACTTGGAGACGAAGGGGACGACCTCCGCCTGCGTATCGAGGCCCTTTCTGACAAGGAGTTGCGCTCGGCCCTCCACTCCTTGGTTGGGGACGACCAAGGGTACCCGCCGGACTCCTTTGTTCCCCTGTTCCGCCGCCTAGATGGGGCGGAGGCTACCGCTGCCATGCCCGTCTTTGACGGGCACAGCTTGTGCCGCCTGCGCCCTCGAGTGCTCCGGTGATGATGGCCCCGGTGGACGTGTCCTCCGACGAGTCTCACGAGGGGGAGGAGGAGGAGCGCGACTCGGAAGCTACCCGTGAGGGGGAGGGGGAGACCTCTCCTATGCGCAAGGCCGACATCCTCCGCACCCTGCCTGATGATGATGACGAGGCTGATGTCCCCCTGGAAAGGAGGGAGCTGCGTACTGCAGGGTGCACCTCGAGGTCCAAGGTCGGTCCCCGGAGGAGGTCACCGGTCGAGGTTCCGACGAGAGGAAGGTCGGCGCTGGTCTCCCGAGTCGACACCCCTATCCTCATGCTGCCTGAACCTGCTTCCAACTTGCCTACTGCCCCTCTTCTGCGCCTAGAGCCCTTGCGCTTGTGCCTCAGGCTGCGAGGCTCTCAGGCTTCAAGCTCAGGAAGCAGAGGGACTACGCCGCGGTGGACCAGTGAGTATTCTTGTCTTGCCTTGTTCCTGCTTCTGCTGCTGAGTCTTGACGCTTTCTATTGCTTGACTAGGCCGATGCCCGCGGCGAAGAGGAGGAAGGAGGATACGGCGGTATGCTCAGGATCAAATCGCCTATAGCAGCCGCACCCTCCTCTGCAGGGAAGGGCAGTGGCGGTGCTCGCGCTTCCCCGGCCCGATCGTCCTCATGAAACTTGGGGGAGCGTCCTCTGGAGGAGGCAGCCCCCATGGCCTCGCTGGCACCAGAGGCACCGGTGTCTGGCTCTGCTGTTGAGGTCCCCAAAGCTCAGGAGCCCTCAGCCTCCTAGGCCATCGTGATGAAGTTGCCTCTTCCTTCCTCTACCGATTTGCTGACCCCGGATCCTTCCGCCTCACCCGACATCCTGGAGCGCGCTCTTTCTGCGTTGACCATGCTGCAGGAGGATCTTCAAGGCACCGACCGTCGCCTGGTGGGCGGGTGCCTGGAGCTCATCTCTGGCTGGCTCCATTCCGACGTGGCCATTTGGGTGGCGCTCAGCCAGGCTACGTTGGACTCCGAGAAGGACAAGCAGGCTGTGGCCCAAGCTATGGCTGCCCGCGAAGCTGCACTGAAGGACGCCGGAACCGCCCAAGATCGATGCCAGTCACTGGAGGCCGACCTAGAGACAATGCGCAACGAGCGTGCGGCCGAGGCGCGAGGCCGCAAGGCGGAGGAGGAGAAGATGAAGGCCCGGGAGGACGCCGTCAGGGGTCGCAACACCGAGCTGGAGAAGCTGAAGCGGAAGATGGAAGTGGAGAAAGCCGAGCTTGATGCCAAGGCGAAGGTCCTGGCCGAAGACCGCGTGGCCTTCAAGTCCCTCGAGGAGAGGTCTCGCACGGCGCTGCGGTCACTCTACGAGAAGGGCTTGGAGGCGACACTGGCTATCGACGGCAAGGTCCCCACCCAGCTGCTTCCTTATCTGGTCGCGGCGCTTGAGGAAGTCGTGAGCGGTATCGGCCCCTTGGGAGAGGGAGAAGCCCACATTCTTTCCTCAGCCCCGTTGACGCGCGTCTTTAGCCACCTCCATCTTCGCGACCCTGCCGCCCACCTTGACAAGCTGCTGGAGCCTGTGGACGCCGAGCACTGCGCAGCTGTTGCCGAAGCCGTGAAGGGTCAGGTGGAGGCCCTGCTGAAGAGGTTCCGCGCCTTCGATCCCGCGCCCTCAACTGGCGGTGCTGCTGATCCTGCAACTCCGGCGGGTGGTGTAGGTGAGGGCAACGCCGCTATGGAAGAAGCATCCCTTGCGAGCGACGGCGGCGTCCGGTGATGACGAGATGACTTGCTGGTGGCTCCATTCCTGTTCAGCTTCTGCAATATGCACCATGCCTCGTGGAGGCGTTTAAACTAGCGTTTGGTATCGGGAGAACAATATGTCTTGTAATATTTGCTTGAGATTTTGCGATCTCCTTCCCATTTGCTTTACGTTCTACATCGGCAGGGCCCGACCCCTCGCATACCTGAGTCGCCGTTGGGTCGTCCAGATCACCAGGATGATACCAAGGGGTGAGGGGCTACATGGCTAGTTAAGCTCCTGAGTCACGATGCTCAGGAGTCCCCCTTGACGCGCAAACAGCTTACAGAAAGGAGACGCGGGAATAGGTCTAGTGTTCTACGTCTGCAGGGCCCGACCCCGCGCATACCTCAGCCGCCATTGGGTCATCCGAATCACCAGGACGAGACCGAGGGGTGAGGGAATACGTGGCCAGTTAGGCTCCTGAGTCGCGATGCTCAGGAGTCCCGCTTGACGCTCAAACGACCTTCATACATTTTCCCTCGCCGAGGCTCCGCTCGGGAGGGCGTGCGACGACCAGGCCTGAGGGACCTAGCGAGGTGGCGGGGCGTACGCTTTGGCGTGACCCGAGCGTAGCCCCCGTGCTCAGCCCCCTCGCGTGACTCTACCGAGGGGAGGTGTTGTGATGAGGCCAGACACTGAGCTCAAGGGCTCCGTGAGGTTGATACAGCCATGGGACCGCCCTCAGTTGTTTATCACCCGCGTGGAGCATAGCGCTTCTGCACTTGCACGGGCATAACCGCTCCTCGGCCGTGTCGACTGCCAGTGCAGAGCATGGTGCTTCCACTGGTGCGTGGGTGAGGGCTCCCTCTGAGTGGAGCCCCCGGGGCGTGTACAGCCCCGCCCTGATACGTGGCTTGCACGGCAGGGCTAGACGAGGTGTGTCTGGCCACTCATGAGCCAGCGCGGCACTCACGAGGCCCTACCTCAAGGCGGGTTGCGCCTGGTCTTGGTTCTTGTTGACTGTAGTGGTCGTGCGAGATGGTTAGGCAACCTGCGCTGAATGAATCTCCTAAGGTTATCGCATGAGATGGCCAAGCGCCATCGACCCCAGGAGGTGACGTGAACGGGACCGGCCCGCTAGACAGAGCTCAGCCGTTGGTTTTATCGACGCTGCAGAGACGGACCCGAGCACTGACGCCGTGCCTAGCCGTCTTATGTGAAGGATCCTGAAGAAAGACAATCGGCGCGCGGCTCCCGTGGTGGGTGGTAATCAAGCAGGTGATAACCATGGATAGATTATGCATGGAAAGCGAATTAGCTTAGGTAAATGCGAGATCGATACATGCCACTGGGTCGGACCCGAGCGGCCTGGGGATGATGCAGCCCGAGGGGCGCCCCCAGCAGAGTAAGCTAAAGACATAAAAGGATACATGTCGCAGGGACAGGCCCGCGCGGCCTGGGAATGATGCAGCCCGGGGGGCGCTCCCAGCTAAATAAACTTGGAAAATGTCACCTGGTTCCGTTGTCGAAGGGATATTGGGGTAGCTGAAGATGCATGGAGAAGGGGTTGCTCCTCATGAGCCACCGGGGCCCCGAGCCTCGGGAGGCTCTGGGGGTCTAGGTGGTTCCTTGAGGACCGTCTCCATCTCCGCCAGGACCGCGTGATGCCTGGCCTCCCGGGTCGCCAGGATGCTCCGCAGGTTGCGCTGGAAGGCGGCCGCCATGCTTGGCAGGCCGAATGGCATACGAACATAGCTGTGAGGTGGGCCCTCGCAATGTCCCACGCGCGAAGGCCAGAAGCTGTCACACCCTGATTTTCATGCCACAACACTTAAGCTAATAAATCATGATAAATTGTGGTTTGACAAAAACTTTTGAGTGTTTGGTCTTTGCTTGATTTGATGTTTGTCTGTTGTTTGCAAGTGCTCTAAAAAATCAAATAAATCCTCGAACTCTTATACTCCTTCTCCTTGATCCAAAACCTTGCCCAATGGACATAAAAATAATTTCTTGCAAAAATATGTTTGCCAAAAGGTATTTTCTAAATTAGGTTTTCCAAAAACCCCTGAATTCAGACATGAACTACAAGTACTTAATTAAGGGTGTGAAAAATCTTTCAAAAATTATATTTGACTCCTATTAGATATAGGACACCTAGAAACCACAAAAATATAATTTTAAAAGTTATTTTACTATTTTATTTAAAGGCTTTTTCTTAAGGCCAGAAACGGTCTTTAATAGGTTAAAATTATTTTAATGTTTCAAAAATATTTGAGGAAATTTAGGGAAGCTCAGTGGACATATATTGTCCATATATAAGAGTTTCAACCCATGGAATTATTGGTCAAATCCCTCAAAAACTATTTCTGGACATTTCAAGCTTTTGAAATGTTTACAAAGGAAATATTCTCCATTAAATATAGGAAAATTCTAGCATGTCAAAAATGACCTACTTGAGGATCCTACAAAGTCTCATGTCATGGAGAACAATATAGCCCCACCAAATCCTCTCAAAGCCATTTCTGTCATTTTCCAAGTTTGAACAGCTTTGCACTTCCAAACATGTCCAAATGCTCTCAAACTTGGGGCACATGCTCAAATGGTGTAATAATGCATCTAGACCAAATGGCACAAGTTGGAGAGAAGGATATCATGATCAAAGTGTTCTAAAACCTTTTCTGTCTAGAACCAAATTTGAACAATTGTACATTGCCAAGTGTGTCCTTTTGATCTGAATTTTTGTGGAAATGCTCAAAACCCCAAATGATGACACTACACCAAGTGGTGCATCAAGGGGAATAGTTTTGCATCACTAGATCTTGGAAAACCCATTTCTGTTGATTTCTAGGGTATACAAAAGTTGCATTGGCAACTTTGCCCAAATGAGCTCAAACTTGGTGAAACACCCTAATTCTATATTATATTTGATACTGTTAATTATCATGTCAATTGGACTTCTTTTGCTTTCCCAAATTTGCATCAAACACCTTCTGTCATTTTTCCAAAATCACCATTTTCACCACTTACATTATTCTCCTTGCGCTCAACTTTTTACCAGAGCTTCATCTAGTCACCCTCTAACTCCAGTGACTCCCTCCCAACCAGAGCTCCATGATTGAGGGGTAAACCCCCGTTTTTTTACTCTCTGGCCAGCCATGGCAGAGCTGGTTTTACCTCTCTCCTTCCCATTTCTTCACCTCTACTCCTATCTTAGCTCCTAAGAACACTTGGGCATCTCCAGAACCTCCAAGACACAAGTGGACATGCTTGTGCCCATAGTTTATACCAATGCCAGGCATGACCACGCTCTGGAGCGCGCTACAGTGCGCTCCCACACTGTAGCCGCCCCCATTCCAATGCCCCGACCACCTAGGGCCTCCCTCTCCGTGTCCCCCGAGGCCACCTCGGCGTGAGTGACATGGCTAGTGGTCGGCCCCTTCCTCCCTTGCCCTCCTTCTGCCCCTGCTGAGCTCGCCCGACGCCGCCCAGCTCGGCCAGTGGGTGCGCGAGCTCGGGGCCCTCCTCGAGCTCGCCCTGCTCACCCTCTCCCCTCGGCCTGGACCACGCCCACTAGAACCCTTGGCACGTACCAGAGCGCCCGTTTGGCCTCTGGCGATGTCCCGGGGCCGTGGTTGTGCGCCCCGCCTGCAGCACCCCCGGCCGCACCCATATAAGGCCACCAGCATGCCCCATCTCTGCTCCATTTGCCTTCTCTCCCTCCCAAGCATCCTCTGGACCAAGCCATCCCTCTTCTCGTGCCCTCCTTGCATCTCCATGGCCGGAGCAATGCTGCCGGCCTCTGCCTAAATTCGCGCCACTGAGAGCCCCTCCTCCCCACCTCTTTGTTCCAGAGCAGCACCAACACCACCGCCAACTCTCCCCGCGCCCCATTCTCCTTCCCGTGCTCGCCTTGTCGTGCCCAAACCTCACCCGAAACCCCGTCCGCTGGTGTCAAGACCATCGTTATCTCGGTCCTCCCTAGCCTGCGTGAGGTCCATGGATGGGCGCGGCTCGACCTCCCGAGTCCGTTGGTATGCCGACTGCCGCCAGGGACGGCCGGAGTCGGCGGGAAGGGCGCCAGCACCTTGCTCGGCCGGCCTTCCCTGCTCCTCCTCTGTTTTGAGTGGGAGGGGAGGAGGGCCTGCCAGTGGGACCCGCTTGTAAGTGGCTAAGGCCCTGGGCCCCCCGGGTTAAGTGGAGATGGCCTACGCAGAAAGCGTCTGCCCCGACCGACGGCGTACTCCCAGGAGTGCGCCATCGACGTCGCCTGGGCACCTGCGTGCATGACAAGGTTAAGCCCTTTTTTACTTTTGCTTTTTCCAGTAAGCTTCTAAAATCCACAAATAATTCAAATAAAGTCCAAATTTGGTGATTCCAATTTCTAGTGACTCCATAAATCATGTTCTACCTGATGGAAAATCATGCACATTTTTCCAGAACACTTTTATTCACACATATATAATAAAAAATATTTTCCTATATCTGTCCTAGACTTTAGAAATTCACAGAGAGACCATTTCTCATCCAGATGCCATGATTCAAATTCCTATATACTTCTATGTTCATAACTTAGTTTTGGAACTTTTTTCCAAACATTTTATGTGCCACATCAAGTAATGGTCTATTTCTTCATGTATAGCCAACTTTGCAAATTCATAGAAAAATTATTTAAACTCCAAATCTAGTGAAACCCACTCCTAGGTCCTTCTAAAATCATTCCTTGTTAAATGGGTGTCCTTGCTCATTTTTCAAAATAATATTTCTGTGCACTTCTTGCAAATCCACAAATCCCTTGATTCAATCATATTGAAATGTTCAGAGATATCCATTGATCAAATCCCAATGAAACCACTTTGGTCATTCCTCATATGACCAAAGGTATCCTAGAAAAGTCCAACTCACATTTTTAGAGCACTTTTATTTTTGCCTTGTTGTGTTGCTTATTGTGAATGTTTCCGACGTTAGTTGACGAAGTAGACGGAACACTCGGAGATGGACCAGAAGGATTGAAGACCTTGCGGAGTCAGCCAAGCAGCCCTTTAACCATGATGAACCATTTTACATCATACTAGCATTTCGTTGCTTCACTGAGTGCATGATATACCTTGAACCTTCCTAGGCTTGCCTCCGTTGCATACTCCATTGATACTTGCATTGTTCATGACTCTACCCTTGCTTAGAGTTGTGTTGGTGGGTTGTAGAAGTATGCTATAGTAAATGGCTACGCAAAGTGGGTCAGGGTTATGCATGGAAAGAAACAAGTGTGGTTTGACATACTTGCAACCAGCCCAGTGGTTGCCACTGATGCCCCTGGGAGATGATGATGAACTAGGTCACTACTTGGTGGAGAAGTAGTGTACCGAGGCTTGATAAAAGTGTTGTCTACAGAGACGGATTAGATTTAAGATTTGTCGACCGTCCCAACCAAACATGTGCAACCACTCTACCCTTATATGGGAAAGGGCATTATTGATTACCTAGGCCGATACTAGCATGGTGCCCGCATTACTAGTGATGAGGGTGACATGAGGTCACTCTCGGGACGGGGTCGTGCCAGGTAGGGCAACCATGATTGTTTTTACAGCATCAGACACACTGTTGGTACCCCGTACTTGTGGTATGTGATGAATATGGGAGCGTGGCTCCACAAATTTTGAGATGTGAAATGTTGGGCACGGGGGCTGCTGTCAGGACCCCGATTCCAAGTCACATCGATCTAGCCGGTAACACCTCATATCACTTTGCGGCCTCACGCACAGTATTCCCACGGGTGTGGCCTTACCATGGCCCTGGACCGTTTGCACCTTTTGGCTCACGTATATGATAGTGTCGCTAGCATCCATATGACAGAGAATCCGAGCCGACATGACTAGTCATGAACCCAAAGTGGCACTAACTTACGGGGATAGGCATACATGAATCAACATCGAGCATGTCGGTCAGCAGCGTGCGAACCCGGGCTGTAGCACTAGGCTAACAGGACTCCGGGAACCCGGTCTGTAGCAGGCTAGGCAGGATTCCGGATGTCACCGCGTGACATTTCCCCGAAGGGACAGACACAGGAATGAAGTGAATCACATGTCGGCCAGTCAAGTGTTCCGGAGCAGTAGTGCTGGGCTAGCAGGACTCCGGTGAACCGGGCTGTAGCGGACTACTATGGCTCATGGAAGCACAAGACTACATTTCCCCATAAGAGAGGCTACCAAGGATAAACAACTAGGTTGTCGGATCCCACACATACCAAGCATTTCAATCATACACACAATATGCTTGATATGTGTAAATACAACATGGCATCACAACATAACTCCACGACCAAGTATTTATTCATTAGGCTCCGAGGAGCGAGATATTACAAACATGGGTCTCATGACCCAACATTCAGAGCATACAAGTCAAAGCACATGCGGAAGCTTAACATGTCTGAGTACAAACATCTACAAATGCGAAAAGGCTGAGAAGCCTGACTATCTACCAGATCCTGCCGAGGGCACAAGATCATAGCTAAGGTATCAAGCTAAACGCCGAAGTCCACACGGAACTACTAGCGAGACTGACGTCTCTCTACAAAACATAAAATAGGCAAACGTGAGTACAAATGTACCCAGCAAGAATTACATCAGAACTAGCTACATATGCATCAGTATCAACAAAGGGGGTGATGGAGTTTGACTGCAGCAAGCCAGCTTTGACTCAGTGGCTATCCTAAACTATGACTGCAAGTAACTCTTTTGAGGTGGCGCACACGAGTCCACATATTCACCATTCAATACACCACTATGGATCCGTTCCCGTCTACCTACAAGAACGCCATCCATAGCACTCACGCTTATCTTGCGCATTTTAGAGTATCCACTTTCACTTGTCTATGAACTGTTATAGGCAACCCAGAAGTCCTTCACCGCGGACATGGCTATTCGAATAGATGATGTTAACCCTGCAGGGGTGTACTTCTTCACACACACTCTCGCCACTTACCACAATGTACACGTCGTGTATCTCAGCAACCTTCAAGCGGAAGCCTGGCGAGGGAGTCGGCCACGGCCTACCTAAACACTCAAGTCTCCAGTCCAGGTTTATCGCCTATATATTCAGGTTCCATCCTCAGGGAGTCCGGCCGAGGTTTCCACATACGGCCCCGAACGATGTGTGCAGGGTTCCCGAGACACCAAACGGGCGCCCGGTACACCGTGCCACGTGCCTACGGCATCACAGCCCACCCCTCGGTTCAGCGCTGCGCACGGCCTCCAGCATACTACAAACACCAGAAACTACTTGCAACTCCTGGACAGAGGACATGGGTGGTTAAGAAGCCGAGAGGGTCCATTGGTTTCGGGCCGAATGCATGGTAGTAGCTGTTCATGGATCACAAACACAGAACTCAGTACCTAAGGACGGCTTCAATGAAACAACCCACCATGTACTCCTACATGGCCTCTCATCGATACCTTTACCAAATCGTGTTCACACACTTCGCTCTCAATAGTAGGACATGTTCACACACTTCCAATTCATTCCCGATGAATCAGACCTGACTCAAGTCTAAGCAGTAGCAGGCATGACAAACAAGCATGAATGAGTAGGCACATCAGGGCTCAAACAACTCCTACTCATGCTAGTGGGTTTCATCTATTTACTGTGGCAATGACAGGTCATGCAGAGGAAAAGGGGTTCAGCTACCGTAGCATGTAACAGTTGAATTGATGTTGTCCTAATGCAGTAAAAGAGAGTAGGAGCGAGAGAGTGGGATTGTATCGGAATGAACAAGGGGGTTTTGCTTGCCTGGCACTTCTGAAGATAGTATAGTTCTTCATCGGTGTCATCGAACTCCTCGTCGGAACATCGTCTATTGAGAGGGGACAAATACCGGCAACACGGAAGGAAACACAATCAATGCAATGCACAATATGATGCATGATCAAGACATGGAAAATGAGTGTGTTGGGCTAATGCAACTACAACCAGATGGGTTTGAGCTATTTTGAACCAAAGATTCAAAGTTCAAACTCATTTGTGATCTTAAATAGTGCTTTATCATGTTTTGCACTAAACAGCAAGTTAACTTGTTTAAACATGCATGAAACCAGTACAGATGGATAGATTGGATTTTTCTGATCATTTTTCATATATAATTTATCTCATTCTGAGTTATAGATTAATTTCTATGATTTTTAGAAGTTTGAAGTATTTTCTGAAATTCATAAATCCTTTTGTGATTTATTCTAATTCCAGAAAATAGTAACAGCGTCGGCATGATGTCAGGATAACATCAGCGGTCAACAGACCCGGTCCAGGTCAAACCTGACCGTGGGACCCGCAGGTCAGTGTCACAGTGACTAATTACGATTAGTTTAAAACTAACAAGATACTTAGCGGGGCTGGGCCCACTGTCAGTGTCACTAGATTAGTTAACCGGGTGATTAGCTCCTAATTAAGTGCCACGTCATCCAGAACGGCGGTTAGCCGTCGACGACCAGATCCCGCGGCGGTGGCTCGCCGGCATTGCTCGGGACGGTGCTACAGAGCACCATTTCGTGCGCGGTTTGCGGCTACGGAGAGCTGGCGGTGTGGCGCAAGCGGTGGTGGCCGCGTGGTGCGCTGGGGCGACCTGTAATGGCGGCGGCGACGAGCCGGGCGGCGGCCAGAGTTCGGAGGTGTGCGGCTGCGGGGCCGCAGCTTGCAAGGAAGCCGGCTAGGGGTGGCGTTGGCCTCCTGGTTGCTCCAGGAGCCTTGGGGGGTGCGCGGGTCCGAGCAGAGAAGCACGGTCGCTGTAGGAACAACGACCACGGCGGACGGCGGCTTCGGCCACGGCGGGGAACGACGCTACGGCACGGGAGCGAGCAAAAGGGGAGAGGGGAGACGCTCAGGGGCTCACAGCGAGTCAGTTGGGTAGGTCGGTTGGCTCAGGGACGCTCTGGAGCCCGTGAATCGACGACGGCGAGGTGCGTTAGTAGGCAGCGAAGACGGCGATCCTGGCGATGCTGTCGACCTCCCGGAGTCCCTTCAATCGGTGAGGCGAAGCAGCGCGGTGAGGCGGAGCTTTTGGGCTGGCTTTTAGGGCAAGGGGTGGCCGGTGGCCATGGGTACGGCGATCGGCGTCGGCGAGCTCGCTCGGTCGAGCTCGTGTTCTTGCGGGAGAGAGGGGAAAGTGGGCGAGGGTGAGAGGGTTGGGCACGCGGCGTGCGTGGCGTCGTCCGGGGGTTCCAGAGGGAGGCGGCAAGCAGGAGGTGGCCGGGGGCGCGTGCTTGCGCGCGCGAGGCACACGCCTCTATCCTACTGTCCAAGGAGGGAGACGACTTGCATGGCCCAATGGGCTGCTACAGTCATAGGCCAAGGTAACTCTCTCTCTCTCTCTCTGCTTTTCTATTTCCATTTTATTTTCTATTTATGCAAATTTGTTTTAATTTGGTTTTCAAACCAAATCACTTTTAAAAATTCTGAAGATAGTTATGGGCACTAAATGAATTATTCCAGAGGCCCTTAACTAATTCCAAAATTGTTGGAGCATTTAAAAATATTTATAGTATTTAAAGGCCCCAATTCAAATACAATATGAGTTAATTCAAAAAATCCAGAATGGCCTAAAAATATGTGCATCATTTTTGGCAGAGGTTTTCACCTTTATCAAAAATAATGAACTTTTATAAAGGGCATTCTGGGTTCATTGAAAATATTTTTATTTTGATCCTAATTGCATTTCATTTGGTGCTAGGGTTTGTCATCCCCATTTCAAATTTCAAACAAATATAGACATGATGCATGGATGCTTATGAAAGTAATTGCAATCAAATTCTAGGGCTGTGACAACTCACCCCCACTAAACAAGAATCTCGTCCCGAGATTCAAGACGTGAGGTAAGAAGACAGAGGGGACACTAGCTAACATGATGTTCACGATCCAGGTTGCACTTCATAAGAACGTTGATACGATCACCATCTTTGTCGCGATGTCTTACTATGAGAACTCCAGCTAACATGACAAAGAGAGGAAAGGGAAAACTCTAGAAAGATCGATCTTCTCGAAGATCGAACAACTCAGGATCAACTCACAGAATGAGACATAGCAACATCTCTCGAGCTGGGACACGAGGCACACATCTAGAGGGATGGGGTGGAACAGATGATGAGGGTTCACTAGGTAGACAACAATCCCACACCTAAGAGGGTGGTGAACGGTTGTCAACGTAGCGAGGATTTGAGTTGCCATGATACCATAACGAGACACCCTAGAGAAGGATGACTCGTAGAATTGTCCCGTAGGTGGCAAAAAGAATTACTTTTGATTCAGAGATCAATAAAATTCTCTATACCAGCCTAGGGCAAATCTCGAGCAATCGTTTGAAGGAGTTCGAAAGAATGACATATCCTGACTAGAATGGATCATGTGGACTACCTTGTTGAAGACAACGTAATGGATGATCTCTACTTATCATCGGAAATGGATGGAACCCGTGGTAGGATGGCACCGCGGTGGTGCAAGATGGGAATAAAAGGCAAATGCTGGGAATGATTCTAGTAACTGGGGAGAAACCCAATAGTAGAGAGTGAGCTCACTGTTTGGAAAGGTTATAACATAACCGAGGAAACCGAGAGCACAAGGATCCCTAAGGACCAACTTCTAGAATAAGTCGCCGAAATCCTCATGGAGAAGATAGTCAAATAGCTCAATCAAGATACTACAATGATAGATCTTCCGGCTAGGTGTGTCGGCCAGAACATCAACCTTGTCGGGGCCTACATCATAGGTCTTGGAAAAGTTCCAACCATCATATCTGCCTGAGATTCAAATCTTGTTGGTAACAGGATATTTTAGACAACATGTCTGGAAAAGAAAGTTTGCAACACAAATCGACGAGATGACGTTGCGAGATTCTCGGGAATGAACTACGATAGCAAGCTCCAAAACATGAGCGGGTTCCGCTACAAATATGTGAACACGCTTTCCCAGACAAGCATGACCACATGGTAGTCTTACAATGAAACACTACCGAGTTCTGGTTGGGAACCATCAACGAGGATATTGAAGTCCTTGCATAAGGCATGCTCTTAAGAAGGAACTTCTTCTCCTTGAACAAATCAATCAGTGGCTTGGTGTGCTAGGGAATACGAATGGAGTGGAGGTAATTAATCTACCAAACCATAGAATACCTCGCACGAATGCATGACTGAATTGGGATGATTCCAAAGGAAGCAAAACAAACCTTTCTCAAATTCATGGCGGCATCTTACACCTAAAGCACGTAAACTTGGAGAAAGTCACTTCTTTCACCAAAACATATACCTCATGAGCGGAACACGGAGGCAATGCTTACAAAGTTTTCAACACTAGCTCAACGTTCAACACGAATCATGGAGGAGACAAAATGCTGCTGATGGGCTCAACAGGAACTCATCGGAATTTCCATATCACTGGACTTCCACCATCATGTGAACACGGTGATAGCATTGGTCAGACCCAAAAGATATAATGTGGTATGCTCGAGGAAATAACCACGAGTAAGACAACATTACGAATATCATTGGTTCTGAGTTGATTTGACGATAGCCCATACTCAAATCAAGGATTGCGCAAGACGATAGGTTCAACAACTGATCACGAGGAGCAATCAATGAAGAAATCATCTTTCTACAACAAACACACAAACACAAGATATCCCTTTGGAAATGAACTAAGTTAGACAAGCTTTTATCTTCCAACTCTCCAAGTTGTTGTTTAGCTCGACCAACTAGCTCAGGGATATCCAACACAATTTCTTGGAGAAGGGGTGGTTTATAAGAGAACCAACCTGATCACAAGCAAAACATAACAGTCAGGGGACAACCTGGCGATACTTCCGAGAAGATAATCGGAAAATCACGAACCACCGATAGGTTACTAAGCTCGAGAACAACCTTGCTTCAGGGCAAGATGATATGATCAAGGGAGCGAGGGATTGACACAATCCTAACTCACTGATCGAAGAGTGCACCAGAAATAAGGACTAGGTAGCACGATCAATCTTATGATGATGATTTAATAACCAACACGCTAAGAATGATAATATTGTCCATTAACTACCAAGCAACGGAGTTGCTAGGAGTATTGATTTCACACATCACGACTCACTTGCCGGCATTACGGTTGCAACAACACGGAGCCGAGGAGCGAATGATGATGGCGAGAAGTATCATTGTGTCAAGAATTCATAAGAGGTGGGGCAATTCTCATGACAATCCTGACATAAGGAGGCAACACTCCAAGGTAGAACAGAACAAAAGCTGGATTGGCATTTTGATTTGCGGAATACAACTGCTTTGACCCAATCGCAAAGATGGACGAGGTACTGGAATTTGTTTCTCCTAGTCATTCCGAAATAGAATGGCTTGACGAACCACAAGAGTAAAAGGCATCAATAAGCACGAATGCACAACTACTCCTAACTATCAACTAATAGACAGGGACCGGAATACAACTACAATGGGAACAACTCGAAGGAACACACGATTTTCTAAGTTGTGGATACATCGATTAGCATGTCGAACGAGTTCAACATATTTCTTCCGGATAATCCATGCAGAAAGGTAGAACTGGCAGAGTCACAACATGAATGGAGTACTCCTCAAGAGCACCCTAGTTGTGATCTTTTGGTTCAAAAGAACTTCTGCCATAAGTAGTTCATGGTATTTGGAAGAAGGAAATACCACGGACCTCGAGGACTATCGCAAAGGTTACTAATATCCTAAAGGTACGAGCAACACTATCAACACGAGGTAAGTAGAGTGAATCTTGGGTCAAGAACCCAGGAGTAGAATACCTACTACTAAATGGCATCACGGGATGCTTTCGAGAGTGGTGGCAAGAATCATCACACCGGGAACACAAAACATGGCTAGATTACTAGGTGACTCCCTAAAACACCTAGGGTCATAATAATAGCTCCAACATATATGTCGAGGCAATAGAGTACCTCAACTGACCGTTTAGTGTGCTTAATCTGGCCCAAAAGGACATCGGGAACTGGAAGGAATGATTTGCAAATGCATCAGACTATTTAGAAACCTGGGATGACTCGGACAGCATAACGGCTGTAAATTCTTAGAAAAAGATTTGAAACATTCACGAGGATTTGCATAGTCACTTAACAACATCATATCAAGGTTCTGGTTCAACTGACAACATACTAAAAGTAGTAGAAACTGAATTGAGGCCTGGAACCAACAATCCTAAGATTCTACGGATTAGCAACACGTGATCTTGATAGAAAGATGAGAAGCCTAGTACTTAAATCCCGTAGAAAAGAAGAGGAAGACTCAGATCAAAAGGGCATAAGGTAAAGGAGTAAAAAGAGCCTTACGTTCCCTTCCACAATCAATTCCCTTATATAACAAAAGCATTTCTAGACTCAACTTCGACCAGTTTGGCTTGGTAATCCTACAGGCAGTCAGGCTCCGATACCAAAGCTGTCAGGACCCCGATTCCAAGTCACATCGATCTAGCCGGTAACACCTCATATCACTTTGCGGCCTCATGCACGGTATTCCCACGGGTGTCGCCTTACCATGGCCCGGGACCGTTTGCGCCTTTTGGCTCACGTATATGATAGTGTCGCTAGCATCCATATGACAGAGAACCCGGGGCGACATGACTAGTCGTGAACCCAAAGTGGCACTAACTTACGGGGACAGGCATACATGAATCAACATCGAGCATGTCGGTCAGCAGCGTGCAAATCCGGGCTGTAGCATTGGGCTAACAGGACTCCCGGAACCCGGGCTATAGCAGGCTAGGCAGGCTCCGGATGTCACTGCGTGACATTTCCCCGAAGGGACAGACACAGGAACGAAGTGAATCACATGCCGGCCAGTCAAGTGTTCCGGAGCAGTAGTGCTGGGCTAGCAGGACTCCGGTGAACCGGGCTGTAGCGGACTACTATGGCTCATGGAAGCACAAGACTACATTTCCCCATAAGAGAGGCTACCAAGGATAAACAACTAGGTTGTCGGATCCCACACATACCAAGCATTTCAATCATACACAGAATATGCTTGATATGTGTAAATACTACATGGCATCACAACATAACTCTACGACTCAAGTATTTATTCATTAGGCTCCTAGGAGCGAGATATTACAAACATGGGTCTCATGACCCAACATTCAGAGCATACAAGTTAAAGCACATGCGGAAGATTAACATGTCTGAGTACAGACATCTACAAATGGGAAAAGGCTGAGAAGCCTGACTATCTACCAGATCCTGCCGAGGGCACAAGATCGTACCTGAGGTATCAAGCTAAACGTCGAAGTCCACACAGAACTACTAGCGAGACTGGCGTCTCTCTGCAAAACATAAAATAGGCAAACGTGAGTACAAATGTACCCGGCAAGACTTACATCAGAACTAGCTAGATATGCATCAGTATCAACAAAGGGGGTGGTGGAGTTTGACTGCAGCAAGCCAGCTTTGACTCAGTGGCTATCCTAAACTATGACTGCAAGTAACTCTTTTGAGGTGGCGCACAC
Source organism: Aegilops tauschii subsp. strangulata (assembly GCF_002575655.3). NCBI lineage: Eukaryota > Viridiplantae > Streptophyta > Magnoliopsida > Poales > Poaceae > Aegilops > Aegilops tauschii. Next base: position 297,728,223 of record NC_053041.3, on the reverse strand, counting down.
GAGTCCACATATTCACCATTCAATACACCACTATGGATCCGCTCCCATCTACCTACGAGAACGCCATCCATAGCACTCACGCTTATCTTGCGTGTTTTAGAGTATCCACTTTCACTTGTCTATGAATTGTTATAGGCAACCCAGAAGTCCTTCACCGCGGACACAACTATTCGAATAGATGATGTTGACCCTGCAGGGGTGTACTTCTTCACACACGCTCTCGCCACTTACCACCATGTACACGTCGTGTATCTCGGCAACCTTCAAGTGGAAGCCTGGCGAGGGAGTCGGCCACGGCCTACCTAAACACTCAAGTCTCTAGTCCAGGTTTATCGCCTATTCAGGTTCCATCCGCAGGGAGTCCGGCCGAGGTTTCCACATACGGCCCCGAACGATGTGTGCAGGGTTCCCGAGGCACCAAACGGGCGCCCGGTACACCGTGCCACATGCCTACCGCATCACAGCCCACCCCTCGGGTCAGTGCTGCGCACGGCCTCCAGCATAGTACAAACACCAGAAACTACTTGCAACTCCTGGACAGAGGACAAGGGTGGTTAAGAAGCCGAGAGGGTCCATTGGTTTCGGGCCGAATGCATGGTAGTAGTTGTTCATGGATCACAAACACGGAACTCAGTTCCTAAGGACGGCTTCAATGAAACAACCCACCATGTACTCCTACATGGCCTCTCATCGATACCTTTACCAAATCGTGTTCACACACTTAGCCCTCAACAGTAGGACATGTTCACACACTTCCAATTCATTCCCGATGAATCAGACCTGACTCAACTCTAAGCAGTAGCAGGCATGACAAACAAGCATGAATGAGTAGGCACATCAGGGATCAAACAACTCCTACTCATGCTAGTGGGTTTCATCTATTTACTGTGGCAATGACATGTCATGCAGAGGAAAAGGGGTTCAGCTACCACAGCATGTAACAGTTGAATCGATGTTGTCCTAATGCAGTAAAAGAGAGCAGGAGCGAGAGAGTGGGATTGTATCAGAATGAACAAGGGGGTTTTGCTTGCCTAGCACTTCTTAAGATAGTATAGTTCTTCATCGGTGTCATCGAACTCATCGTCGGAATGTCGTCTATTGAGAGGGGACAAATACCGGCAACACAGAAGGAAACACAATCAATGCAATGCACAATATGATGCATGATCAAGACATGGCAAAATGAGTGTGTTGGGCTAATGCAACTACAACCAGATGGGTTTGAGCTATTTTGAACCAAAGATTCAAAGTTCAAACTCATTTGTGATCTTAAATAGTGCTTTATCATGTTTTGCACTAAACATCAAGTTAACTTGTTTAAACAGACATGAAACCAGTATAGATGGATAGATTGGATTTTTTTGATCATTTTTCATACATAATTTATCTCATTCTGAGTTATAGATTAATTTCTATGATTTTTAGAAGTTTGAAGTATTTTCTGAAATTCATAAATCCTTTTCTGATTTATTCTAATTCCAGAAAATAGTAACAGCGTCAGCATGATGTCAGGATGACATCAGCGGTCAACAGACCCGGTCCAAGTCAAACCTGACCGTGGGACCCGCAGGTCAGTGTCACAGTGACTAATTACGATTAGTTTAAAACTAACAAGATACTTAGCCGGGCTGGGCCCACTGTCAGTGTCACTAGATTAGTTAACCGGGTGATTAGCCCCTAATTAAGTGCCACGTCATCCAGAACGGCGGTTAGCCGTCGACGACCAGATCCCGCGGCGGTGGCTCGCCGGCATTGCTCGGGACGGCGCTACAGAGCACCATTTCCTGCGCGGTTTGCGGCTACGGAGAGCTGGCGGTGTGGCACAAGCGGTGGTGGCCGCGTGGTGCGCTGGGGTGGCCTGTAATGGCGGCGGCGACGAGCGGGCGGCGGCCGGAGTTCGGAGGGGTGCGGCTGCGAGGCCGCAGCTTGCAAGGAAGCCGGCAAGGGGTGGCGTTGGCCTCCTGGTTGCTCCAGGAGCCTTGGGGGGTGCGCGGGTCCGAGCAGAGAAGCACGGTCACTGTAGGACGAACGACCACGACGGACGGCGGCTTCGGTTACGGCGGGGAACGGAGCTACGGCACGGGAGCGAGCAAAAGGGGAGAGAGGAGACGCTCAGAGGCTCACCGCGAGTCAGTTGGGTAGGTCGATTGGCTCGGAGACACACTGGAGCCCGTGAATCGAAGACGGCGAGGTGCGGCAGTAGGCGGCGAAGACGGCGATCCTGGCGATGCTGTCGACCTCCCGGAGTCCCTTCAGTCGGTGAGGCGAAGCAGCGCGGTGAGGCGGAGCTTTTTGGCTGGCTTTTAGGGCAAGGGGTGGCCAGTGGCCATGGGTACGGCGATCGGCGTCGGCGAGCTCGCTCAGTCGAGCTCGTGTTCTTGCGGGAGAGAGGGGAAAGTGGGCGAGGGTGAGAGGGTTGGGCACGCGGCATGCGGGGCGTCGTCCGGGGGTTCCAGAGGGAGGTGGCCGGGGCGCGTGCTTGCGCGCGCGAGGCACACGCCTCTGTCCTACTGTCCAAGGAGGGAGACGAATGGCATGGCCCAGTGGGCCGCTACAGTCATGGGCCAAGGTAACTCTCTCTCTCTGCTTTTCTATTTCTGTTTTATTTTCTATTTATGCAAATTTGTTTTAATTTGGTTTTCAAACCAAATCACTTTTAAAAATTCTGAAGATAGTTATGGGCACTAAATGAATTATTCCAGAGGCCCTTAACTAATTCCAAAATTGTTGGAGCATTTAAAAATATTTATAGTATTTAAAGGCCCCAATCTAAATACAATATGAGTTAATTCAAAAAATCCAGAATGGCCTAAAAATATGTGCATCATTTTTGGCAGAGTTTTTCACCTTTATCAAAATAACGAACTTTTACAAAGGGCATTCTGGGTTCATTGAAAATATTTTTATTTTGATCCTAATTGCATTTCATTTGGTGCTAGGGTTTGTCATCCCCATTTAAAATTTCAAACAAATATACACATGATGCATGGATGCTTATGAAAGTAATTGCAATCAAATTCTAGGGCTGTGACAGCTGCTACCAATCGAGTGGACTCTATGTTAGTGTCGTCTAGGGAAAGATAGTGATCGGGTGCTTACCCCGGGTACTTGAGGTACCGCGGGTTGTGGATGACACGAAAGTTCCCCGGATCTTGTGGGTAAAGTGTGCAACCTCTGCAGAGTGTAAAACTATTCGAATAGCCGTGTCCACGGTCAAGGACAGTTGGGTGGTGCTGCTTAGACTATGTCCATATGTTTCTGACAAACAACACGGTTCGATAATCTTGTTGATATGATTCGTGAGGAAGTCACGATGAGCTTGATAATGAGATGTTCATAACTCTTTCTTGATGTTCATGTCTGTAACCTTCTGATACTTGTTGCAGACACATTCATGTCCTTGATAAATGATGATCATACTTGCATGAGAAAAACTAGCTTTCCGCAAAATGCCAAATTAGCAGTAGAGCCTTGCATAATTATTCTGTTATCACTCTTGGGTTGCTTGCGAGTACATTCAAAGTACTCATTGGCTTGCCACTGGTTATTTTATTGTCCAGGCATGAAAGAACAGGATATGATGAAGAATACTTCGGTGACGAACATGCGAGCTAGGACGCTTTCCAGTCAGAATGCTTGTAGGGTTAAGGCAGATGGCATGGGTCCAAGTTGTCGACGAAGTTTTCCACTGCGATGATATGCTCAAGACTTGACCATAATGGTCCTACTTGTGTAAGACGGTATGTATGGATGTAAGACTCTTGTTATTCAGCTTTTGTGTGTTCAGTGAGCATTGATCTCTGGGATCACTATACACGTGCATTCGGTGATCACGACTTATGAGTCGGGGTCCCCACAGAGCTGGTATCGGAACCATCTTGACTGTAAGAAGCCTTAGTTAGCATGGTCGTTGGATAGGGTAAAAACTATTCTCAAAACTATTACCAATTTTCAAAACTATCTATACTTCTCTTCCCTTCTCAGTTTTTCGAAAGCTAAGGTATACTTTCCTTATTGATCTCTTCCCCCTTCAAAACTTTTGGTCGCTAGAACCCTTATGCCCCTGACCACCGGATTCCTGAAATCCTTGTGGATAGTCTAGAAGGAGGATGCCTTGTCAGACATTCACCCACATCTTCTGAACACAAGATTGGCGACACCACAACAAGACGATACCAACAGAAGATACATCCTCGAGGAATGAGGACATGAAGACCCAGAAGATGGTGACACCCTTGACACTGCCCCAAGATGATGCGACCTTAGCCTATGATGATCAGGGCATAGGAAATGCAAGATCAAGATACACATCGCTAATAGAGCAACCATGTCCTTATCGTTGCATCGGCAACCACCGGTGGATGAGAACCTAGCCATTTCGTCCGCCTCACTATACTGAGCAGGAAAATGGTTCTCTTCATCCCCCGCTCTCGGTGATGATATTGTCAACAATGTGTCCGACAGATTGGACCTCTATTATGCCTTGTTAATGTCATTGCATAGATGATTGCTTACCCAGAACCCTTGACGCCTTAAAAGGCAAAAGGGATCGTCATGATTAATCGGACAACAGAAGACCAAGTCAATGCCAGCTACGAGGAGACACCTTCACCCCATCGCCTCATCAGGCGAGAAGATTGTTGAAGATTCTTCAGGCCCAACCTGGATCATTTCATCGAACAACTACAAGAGACGTAGCGACACCTGAGGAAGACCCAGAAGACTGCACGGGAGACAAAGCAAGCACGACTACTGAGTTCGAGAACCCCTAGTGTAGGATGAGTCGTGTATCCCCTATGCGAAGTCGAGTCCGTCTGATGGTTTGAATAGAACCATGATTGTGTGTTGCTTGTTTTATTTGTTTTGCCTTGATATAAATCGCACTTTTGCCCTAGGCAACAAGGACGCGACTATATCACCCTCCTTATCTTAATGCTTTGTTTGGCCCTTTCGGCACTTGTTTAATTGCACTTACACTATACCACCCCTTTAGGCAGGCATTCCCCCCATATATGCTACTTTTCCCTCTCATCTCTCTCATCAACTGAAGACCGGCAAGACAAGATGTACCAAGGGTTCTACTTCGGCAACCAACTAGCACTGAAGACTTTTGCTACGGCCTCCTCGACCAAGTGCAACCCTGTAGAATCATGCTTACCCCTCAAGACTGGAAACCCATCTCTAGACCCTTCGAGACTTCACCATGTGCTTAACCCACGGAATTGCAAGAGAACCTGTTAAGCCTCCGTAACCTTGCGCAACACTGGGTTCATTATGGAACTAGTGGACATAGTGAACGAGCACATTGTCATTCTAATATAGCACAAGAACTGACGATGCCATAGGGAAGACCAATTTGAGGATATAGGAATAGAGGACAAATGACTTGATGAGTTTATATCAGTGACCTTGAGGAATTATCTGAGACTTTGGTGGATTATGAGGTTTTCATGCTGGTTGATGAACTTGGTGGGATCATGTTAGTGGAGTAGTGTAACTTTCATTACCCCTGAGTAAATTGGATTTAGTAGGATGATTATGATCGCAAGCTGTAATTCTTGGAAGTATAAGGATTTGGCTTAGCCAGGGGATATTGATAGGAGATAGTTGATATTACGATAATGACTTGGGGGAAAGTGTAAAAATTCTCATTGGACATGAGATTTGGATTTAAGTAGGTGATTCTAGTTGAGTATAGATACTGAGTATGTCTACATGGTTCGGAGTAAATTGGATTTAGACTAATGATCTCGATCATGATACCATGTTTCTCTGTGGACGATAAACTAGGAGATTGGGTTGATTTTCGGAGTTGATTTAGGGGTCTATAAAAGCCTGACCTTGGAGTTTACTTGACCATGATAATGGAAATTGGTGGAATTACTATAGTAGAGATAGCCCTTTCAAGTATTTGGGGATTATGGGACATTAAAAGATCATGTGGGACTCCATAGATTTTGGGTTTGTAGAATTAATGGATCATGTAGTGGTTGATGGAAGTTAATGGGCTATGGAGTTGATTCATAGGAAGGAAACAAGATCTTGGAGTGGCTTACGACGTGTTTCCTTAGGATAGAGATGCACTATCTTGGACCTTGGAAGAATAGGCTGAGCACTTGGATTGTGATGTTTAATTCAAACTTAGCAGCTTGTACGTTCTGCCCATGGATTATTCTTGCATAGATATGAGTTTGGGGATAGTTGACATGTATAGTTTTGTTAGACCTCCTCTTGGGAGTCATGAGGATATGAATAGCATGAGTAATGATTGGGGTTGACCTATACAAGATAATGCTTTCGGTGGTATAAGGTGATTTGTTTGAAGGACTAGGTAGAACTATTGGCATCTCAGAAACTGAGCTCAAGGATAGGACGACAAATGTTCACTTGCACCCTAGAATCCTTGAAACCCTTAAGCCTTACCAAGCCACAACATGGTCGGATCATGACCTTGGGCTTTGGCTCTAGGTCAAGAAGACCTTGGCCAACACTCAACCGTGACCACCACCAATGCCCCAGCCTACCTTACGTACCTCGTGAACAAAGTCATCACGGAGTACTTGGACATTTTGGGTGTCTTCATTATATGATGACACACTTGTCTACCTGAAGATAGAAGAAGAGCCATTCAGTTGGTTAAGGAACATTTGAAGACCGCCATGTCAAGGAGGAAGAACTATACCAACCACCATCGTCAAGAAGTGAACTTCCTCGTCGAAGACCGTGCGTATCTGCAAACTACTCCTCTCGAAGGAACCAAGCATTTCCATGTCAAAAGGAAGCTCACACCAAGATTTACCAGCCCCCTTCGAGATCACTTCAAGACGAAGAGTAGATGGCTACCAGCTGGAGTCACTACTTACCCACTCTGTGCAACGATTTCCACATGACACAAGTCCAGAAGTGTTTCCGACTTCCTAACTAGCCCGACCTCGACTAGGACATCGGTCACCGAGCCATCGACCCCTGGCCCAACCCGACCTATGCAAGAAACCCCTTAGAAACCTGGATCAAGCATAACGTCGTACACGAAGCCACACCATCAAGTACTTCAAGGTTCAATGGAGCACCACACGGAAGCAGAAGCAGTATGAGGACGTGAAGACTGCCCCGCATCTAAGTTTCCGTATTCCTTTCCGCGCCTAGTTTGGGAATCTCGGGGACGAGATTCTTGTAAGGGGGGTAGGTCTGTCACACCCTGATTTTCATTCCAAAACACTTAAGCTAATAAATCATGATAAATTGTGGTTTGACAAAAACTTTTGAGTGTTTGGTCTTTGCTTGATTTGATTTTTGTCTGCTGTTTGCAAGTGCTCTAAAAAATCAAATAAATCCTCCAACTCTTATACTCCTTCTCCTTGATCCAAAACCTTTCCCAATGATCATGCCATGTGTGTAGGACATAAAAATAATTTCTTGCAAAAATATTTTGGCCAAAAGGTATTTTCTAAATTAGGTTTTCCAAAACCCCTTGAATTGAGACTTGAACTACAAGTACTTAATTAAGGGTGTGAAAAATCTTTCAAAAATTATATTTGACTCCTATTAGATATAGGACACCCAGAAACCACAAAAATATAATTTTAAAAGTTATTTTACTATTTTATTTAAAGGCTTTTTCTTAAGGCCAGAAACGGTCTTTAATAGGTTAAAATTATTTTAATGTTTCAAAAATATTTGAGGAAATTTAGGGAAGCTCAGTGGACATATATTGTCCATATATAAGAGTTTCAACACATGGTCATGTTCAAATTATTGGTCAAATCCCTCAAAAACTATTTCTGGACATCTCAAGCTTTTGAAATGTTTACAAAGAAAATATTCTCCATTAAATACAGGAAAATTCTAGCATGTCAAAAATGACCTACTTGAGAATCCTACAAAGTCTCATGTCATGGAGAACAATGTAGCCCCACCAAACCCTCTCATAACCATTTCTGTCCTTTTCCAAGTTGAACAACTTTGCACTGCCAAACATGTCCAAATGCTCTCAAACTTGGTGCACATGCTCAAATGGTGTAATAATGCATCTAGACCAAATGGCTCAAGTTGGAGAGAAGGATATCATGATCAAAGTGTTCTAAAACCCTTTCTGTCCAGAACCAAATTTGAACACCTGTACATTGCCAAGTGTGTCCTTTTGATCTGAATTTTTGTGGAAATGCTCAAAACCCCAAATTATGACACTACACAAAGTGGTGCGTCAAGGGGAATAGTTTTGCATCACTAGATATTGGAAAACCCATTTCTGTTGATTTCTAGGGTATACAAAAGTTGCATTGGCAACTTTGCCCAAATGATCTCAAACTTGGTGAAACACCCTAATTCTATATTACATTTGATCCTGTTAATTCTCATGTCAACTGAACTTCATTTGCTTTCCCAAATTTGCATCAAACACCTTCTGTCACTTTTCCAAAATCACCATTTTCACCACTTACACTATTCTCCTTGCGCTCAACTTTTTACCAGAGCTTCATCTAGTCACCCTCTAACTCCAGTGACTCCCTCCCAACCAGAGCTCCATGATTGAGGGGTAACCCCCCCCCCCTTTTTTTTTACTCTCTGGACAACCATGGCAGAGCTGGTTTTACCTCTCTCCTTCCCATTTCTTCACCTCTACTCATACCTTAGCTCCTAAGAACTCTTGGGCATCTCCAGAACCTCCAAGACACAAGTGGACACGCTTGTGCCCATAGTTTATGCCAATGCCAGGCATGACCGCGCTCTGGAGCGCGCTACAGTGCGCTCCCTCACTGTAGCCGCCCCCATTCCAATGCCCCGACCACCTAGGGCCTCCCTCTCCGTGTCCCCCGAGGCCACCTCGGCGTGAGTGACACGGCTAGTGGTCGGCCCGTTCCTCCCTTGCCCTCCTTCTCCCCTGCTGAGCTCGCCCGACGCCGCCCAGCTCGGCCAGTGGGCGCGCGAGCTCGGGGCCCTCCTTGAGCTCGCCCTGCTCACCCTCTCCTCTCCCCTCGGCCTGGACCACACCCACTAGAACCCTTGGCACGTACCAGAGCGCCCGTTTGGCCTCTGGCGATGCCCCGGGGCCGTGGCTATGCGCCCCGCCTACGGCACCCCCGGCCGCGCCCATATAAGGCCACCGGCATGCCCCATCTCTGCTCCATTTGCCTTCTCTCCCTCCCGAGCATCCTCTGGACCAAGCCATCCCTCTTCTCGTGCCCTCCTTGCATCTCCAGTGCCGGAGCAATGCCGCCGGCCTCCGCCTAAATTCGCGCCACTGAGAGCCCCTCCTCCCCACCTCTTTGTTCCAGAGCAGCACCAGCACCTCCGCCAACTCTCCCTGCGCCCCATTTTCTCCTTCCCGTGCTCGCCTTGCCGTGCCCAAACCTCGCCCGAAAGCCCGTTCACCGGCGTCAAGACCACCGTCATCTCGGTCCTCCCCAGCCTGCGTGAGGTCCATGGATGGGCGCGGCTCGACCTCCCGAGTCCTTTGGTATGCCGACCGCCGCCGGGGACGGCCGGAGTCGGTGGGAAGGGCGCCAGCACCTTGCTCGGCCGGCCTCCCCTGCTCCTCCTCTGTTTTGACTGGGGGGTAGGAGGAGGGCCTGCCAGCGGGACCCGCCTGTAAGTGGCTACGGCCCCGGGCCCCCCGGGTTGAGTGGAGACGGCCTCCGCTGAAAGCGTCTGCCCCGACCGAAGGCATACTCTCAGGAGTGCGCCATCGACGTCGCCTGGGCACCCCGCGCGGCTGATGCCACTGGGCCGGCCCACGTCTATATTTCGCCTACGTGCATGATAAGGTTAAGCCCTCTTTACTTTTTCTTTTTCCAGTAAGCTTCTAAAATCCACAAATAATTCAAATAAAGTCCAAATTTGGTGATTCCAATTTCTAGTGACTCCATAAATCATGTTCTACCTGATGGAAAATCATGCACATTTTTCCAGAACACTTTTATTCACACATTTCAATAAATCATATTTTCCTATATCTGTCCTAGACTTTAGAAATTCACGGAGACACCATTTCTCATCCAAATGCCATGATTCAAATTCCTAGATACTTCTATGTTCATAACTTAGTTTTGGAACATTTTTCCAAACACTTTATGTGCCACATCAAGTAATGGTCTATTTCTTCATGTATAGCCAACTTTGCAAATTCATAGAAAAATCATTTAAACTTCAAATCCAGTGAAACCCACTCCTAGGTGCTTATAAAATCATTCCTTGTTAAATGGGTGTCCTTGCTCATTTTTCAAAATAATGTTTCTGTGCACTTCTTGCAAATCCACAAATCCCTTGATTCAATCATATTGAAATGTTCAGAGATATCCATTGATCAAATCCCAATGAAACCACTTTGGTCATTCCTCATATGACCAAAGGTATCCTAGAAAAGTCCAACTCACATTTTTGGAGCACTTTTATTTTTGCCTTGTTGTGTTGCTTATTGTGATTGTTTCCGACGTTAGTTGATGAAGTAGACGGAACACTCGGAGATGGACCAGAAGGATTGAAGACCTTGCGGAGTCAAGCAAGCAGCTCTTTGACCATGATGAACCATTTTACATCATACTAGCATTTCGTTGCTTCACTGAGTGCAAGATATACCTTGAACCTTGATAGGCTTGCCTTCGTTGCATACTCCATTGATACTTGCATTGTTCATGACTCCACCCTTGCTTAGAGTTGTGTTGGTGGGTTGTAGAAGTATGCTATAGTAAATGGCTACACAAAGTGGTAACGGTTATGCATGGAAAGAAACAAGTGTGGTTTGACATACTTGCAAACAGCTCAGTGGGTGCCACTGATGCCCCCAGGAGATGATGATGAATTAGGTCCCTACTTGGTGGAGAAGTAGTGTACCGAGGCTTGATAAGAGTGTTGTTTACAGAGACGGATTAGATTTAAGATTTGTCGACCGTCCCAACCAAACATGCGCAACCACTCTACCCTTATATGGGAAAGGGCATTATTGATTACCTAGACCGATACTAGCATGGTGCCTGCATTACTAGTGACAAGGGTGACATGAGGTCACTCTCGGGACGGGGTCGTGCCAGGTAGGGCGGCCATGACTGTTTTTACAGGGCACCGGACACACCGTTGGTACCCCGTGCTTGTGGTATGTGATGAATATGGGAGCGTGGCTCCACAAATTTTGAGATGTCAAATGTTGGGCACGGGGGTTGCTACCAATCGAGTGGACTCTATGTTAGTATATTCTAGGGAAAGATAGTGATCGGGTGCTTACCCTGGGTACTTGAGGTACCGCGGGTCGTGGATGACACGGAAGTTCCCCAGATCTTGTGGGTAAAGTGTGCAACCACTTCAGAGTGTAAAACTATTCGAATAGCCGTGTCCACGGTCAAGGACAGTTGGGTGCTGCTGCTTAGACTATGTCCATATGTTTCTGACAAACAACACGGTTCGGTAATCTTGTTGATATGATTCGTGAGGAAGGCACGATGAGCTTGATAATGAGATGTTCATAACTCTTTCTCGATGTTGATGTCTATAACCTCCTGATACTTGTTGCAGACACATTCATGTCCTTGATAAATGATGATCATACTTGCATGAGAAAAACTAGCTTTCCGCAAAAATGCCAAATTAGCAGTAGAGCCTTGCATAATTATTCTGTTATCACTCTTGGGTTGCTTGCGAGTACATTCAAAGTACTCATTGGCTTGCCACTGGTTATTTTATTGGCCAGGCATGAAAGAACAGGATACGATGAAGAATACTTCAGTGACGAACATGCGAGCTAGCACGCTTCCCAGTCAGAATGCCTGTAGGGTTAAGGCAGATGGCATGGGTCCAAGTTGTCGACGAAGTTTTCCGCTGCGATGATATGCTCAAGACTTGACCATAATGGTCCTACTTGTGTAAGACGGTATGTATGGATGTAAGACTCTTGTTATTCAGCTTCTGTGTGTTCAGTGAGCATTGATCTCTGGGATCACTGTACACGTGCGTTTGGTGATCACGACTTATGATTCGGGGTCCCCACAGAAGCGCTCCTAAGATGCGGCCCTGTTGAGCCGTGGGATGTCGATGCAGACGCGTAGCCCGCCATCCTCGCCTGGATGGGGAGCCGCGCCAGGTGGGCGGCGATCGCCGCGCATGGCCCTTGCATCCTGCAGCTCATGAGTGGTCTTGGCGATGAACTCCTGAACGCCAGGCGCTCCTTGCCCGGGGTCCTCCTGAGGGAAACGTGCCGCAAAGCAAGCCTCCACGTGGTGCCCGAGCGCCTCCCTCGTGATGCTGGCTAGGTCTGAGGCCCTCCAGAAGAGAGCCCCTGAGCCTTGCCCGAGGAGGGCGCCGGACACGCCTTCCTATGTGAGGGAGGGAGGCGCCCCAGATGCGGGTGCCGATCCTGATGTGGCACCGCTAGAGGCGCCGCTCCCATGAGGCCCTATATGGAGTAGTTGCTTCTTCTTCTTGGGGGTGGCCTCAGGATGGTACGCACCCTTATTGTCAGGGCCTTCGATTGCTGCGGCTTGGAAGGCGCGCTCGAGGGAGCACACCGCATCTCTTTCTTCGCAGGGGACTGTGATGATCCCGCCACTTCCTGGCATCTTGAGGACGTTGTAGCCGTGGTGAGTTACCGCCATGAACTTGGCTAGGGCCGGATACCCGAGAATGGCATTGTAAGGCAGACAGATGTGAGCAACGTCAAAGTCGATGAGCTCGGTGCAGTAGTTGTCGCACTGTCCGAAGGTGACAAGGAGGCGGACTTGCCCTATCGGGGTGGTGGAGCCGTTAGTCACTCCTGAGAAGGGCTTGGTGGGCTGAAGCTGATCGTATGGCACTTGGAGGCTGTCGAATGTCTCGACGGCCAGGACGTTAAGCCATGCACCGCCGTCAATGAGGGTCTTGGTGACTTGTACGTTGCTGATGACGGGTGAGCAGAGCATCGGGAGGGCGCCAGCAGTGGCCGCGCACTTGACCTGGTCCGCCCAGCTGAAAGTGATGGCGCACTTGGACCACCTGAGCGGGCGTGTGGTCTCGAGCCTGGGGCTGCGTTCAACTCGTGAGCAAACTTCTTGAAGATACGCCGAGATGCTGGGGCCTGAGCTCCGCCCAAGATGCAGGCGATAGCACGCGGTTCCTGGAAGCCCCCAGCCCCCTCGTCCTGATGGTGGTTGTCGTTCCTTCTTAGTGGTGGCGGCGGAGGAAGGCCAGCGTTGCCCTGAGGGCGGTCCTCGCGAGGCTGATCCCTCCAGACGCCCTCACGAGGCTGGTCCTGCCAGCGGTCCTCGCGAGGCCGGTCGCGCAACTCCTGGCGGGGGGCCACGATCGTCCCAACGTCCTCCGCCTCGTCGTCCTCCTCGGCCATAGCCCCAGTCGTTTCGCTCGGGGCATCGACTGAAGCGTCCATCTCAAATGGCCCTGAGCTCTTTACAGTCGTTGTTGTTATGGTTGTATACGTTGTGGAAGGCGCAGAATGGTCGGCTGCCTTTGGACGACTCGGGATGGTCCGGGCCGCACTTCGTATCTGGCTCCGCTGCGAGCACGGCTACTTCCTTGCTCTTCACGTCCTTGGCCTTGGATTTCTTCTCCTCCGGGTCGGTAGCTGGGAGCTCGAGGAGGGAAAGGCGCCCCTCCTCGGCTCTCGCGCACTTGGTCGCCATGTTGAACAGCTCTAGAGCCGTGCATAACTCCTCATGGATGGCGAGCTCCTCCTTCATCTTGACGTCGCGGACGCCATCAGAAAACGCGGAAATGATGGCCTCATCCATCACCTTGGGGATCTTAAGACGAACGTTGTTGAAGCGCTGGATGTACTTTTGCAAGGTCTCTCCCGGCAGCTGCTTGATGCGGCGCAGGTCACCCGCGGCCGGAGGGCAGTCGCGAGTGCCCTGGAAGTTGGCGACGAAGCGGTCGCGCATCTCATCCCAGGAAGAGATCGAGCCCGGAGGCAGGTTCAGGAGCCACGAGCAAGCACCATCCTTGAGAGCCATGGGAAACCAGTTCGCCATGACTTTCTCGTCGCCGTTGGCCACCACGATGCTCAGCTCGTAGAGCTGCAAGAACTCCGTAGGGTCGGGGGTGCCATCATAGCGAGGAGGCAGGTCCGGCTTGAACTTGCCCAGCTTGACGACGCTACGCAGCTCCGGAGTGAAGGCGCGGCAGCCTGCTATGGCCACCGGGGCCCTTTGTTGATGCGGAGCTTGCCTTGATGTCCGCGCGCCACTGCCGCAGGCGGCACACGGTCTTGTCGCGGTGGCGCTGGGAGCGCGGGAGCATTCTCTTGCGGCCGGGGAACTTCTTGGCAGCTCCCTTCTTCTCGCATGGGCGCCCGACGCGGTGTGTCACGCTGGGCAGCCGCGCGCCTTGGCGCCAGAGCGCTATCTTGGTGCAGAGGTGGTGGAGGTGCTCCGTGAGCCACGTCGCCCGCAGCTGGCGGAGGGCGAGGCAACGAGAGGGAGGGTGCGGGGGAGCCCCCAGCGGCGCTGACGAGCTCAACAATGCGGTCCAACCAGTCCTCGTAGAGGTCGTCGACCGGGCGGTAGTGCAGGAGCTCGCGTGCCATGAGCAGCGCGGCCCGGCGTCCGTGGGAGCGCGACGAGCGTGAGACGACGAGCCGGCTGGGGTCAGCGACGGAGTAGCGGTACGGCCATCCCGCCGCACCGAGGGGTGCATCGAGGATGCTTGTTGCTCGTTTCCTGCCAGACCGGTGGCGGCGTTGGCGGTGGGTGACGGGGAACAACGGGGAGGCCCGCCGACATGAGCTGTCTGAGCGACACGGGCGGCGAGGGCGGCCCGGCGCTCTGCGCGGGCTCGACGCGCGTCCGCCATGGATGCGGTGGAGCGATGGAACGCGGATCGGCGGGAGGAAGGCTTCAGAGCACCCCTACCTGGCACGCCAAATGTCGGATTTCGGATTCCGGCAAAACCCTGGAGGTTCGAACACTGGGGTGCGCAGAAAGATCTCTCCTCCCCCTAGCTCACGCTCTCACCGCGATCTCAAAGCTCAGCGCGTCGAACTCACAGAACAAGGGACACAAGGTTTATACTGGTTCGGGCCACCGAAGTGGTGTAATACCCTACTCCAGTGTGGTGTGGTGGATTGCCTCTCGGGCTGAGGATGAATAGTTACAAGGGACGAACAGCCTCCTGAGGAGAGGTGTTCTTGTGCTCGGTGAGCTTGTGTGGTTGGGGGTGATCTGAATGGCTCGAGATCCTCCTTCTACTGTGGTGGCTAGTCCTATTTATAGAGGCCCTGGTCCTCTTCCCAAATGTTAGGCGCGAAGGGATCCCACAACGGCCAATTTGAAGGGGGACAACTAGTACAAGTTATCCTAACTAAAGGTGGTCTTCGCCTGCCAAAGGCTCTGGTGGTGACGCCGTCTTGGGCTCCACGGTGACCTCCGTCCTGTCGTCCTGCTGGTCTTGGTCTCGTTGCACCGATATGGAAACCTTTGCCTGATGCCTCGGGACTCCTCGCCTACGCTTGCCTCTTTAGCACCAAAGAGGAAACGAGGACACTATGCGCGCTGGCGCCCGCCTGGCCCCGGTCGTCATGGCTTACGTCATAGGAACCTCGCGAGGTGCCCCTCGCCTGGATCTCTTCGCCCCTCGCGAGCCAGCCTGGTGAGGCCGCCCCCGAGGAGGTCTTGCGTCACCCGCCTCGCGAGGCTTGGCCCCTCGCGATGGTCTTAAGTGTTTGTTGGTGAAGATGGGCCATATAGGGCCGCTGGTGGAGCCATGCCGTGGGCCGCAGGCAGGCAAGTCTGGGGACCCCCGTTCCCAGGACGCCGACACTCGGGCACCATGTGGAGGCGTGCTTCAACGCGCGTTTCCACGAGGAGGGCACAGGGCGCCAGGCGCTCAGGAGTTCATCACCAAGGAAACCAAGGAGCTTCAGGAGGAAATAGCCATGTGAGGCGAGCGTCGCCCTGCACCACCCACCGCTGCTCCCTCCCCTGACGAGGGCGGCGAGTTGCACATCTGCGTCAACATCCCAGGGCTCAACAGAGCCGCGTCTTAGGAGCTCTTCTAGCCGTCCCACGTTGGCCGGTGCGAGGGCCCCCCTCGCAGCTACGTTCACATGCCTTTCGGTTTGCTGAACACGGATGCCACGTACCAGCACCACACGCGGGGCGTCCTGGCGGCTTATGAGGCCACGCACCAGGCGATCCTATCGGAGGTGGCGTGGGATCCTCGCGAGCCCCCCAGGCCTCCAGAGCCTCACGAGGTTCAGGACCTGGGCGACTCGTGAGGAGCGACTTCTACAGCACGCGTCTTCAGCTACTTCAACACTTCTTCAGCAATGGTGCCAGGTGAAACTTTTTGGTTTGTTCACTTGGTGGCGCCCCTTGGGCTGCATTATCCCCAAGCCGTGTGGGTCCGTCCTTGCGGCTTGTATAAATTTTTCGCATCTATCAGAACTAGCCTTACCCTTCCATGAGTTGCTTTATGATTATCACCTGTTTGTTCGGTGCTTCTCGCCCTTCTCGGCCCCCGCGCGTTGCTATCCCGCCTCTTGCTCATCCCGCAACAAGGGCTACACATGCTGGTACGACGCCTGTGCTTGGGTCCGTCCCTACAGCGCTGATAAATCTGAGAGATAGAGCTCTGGCTCGCGACCTGCCCCGCACATGTCACCTCACTAGATCCTGAGTGCCTTCATCTTCTTCCGGAAAGATCAGCGGCAAGATAGCAAGCGCGGTTATGTGTTATGTTCTCCTCTTCAGATTAACTCGCAGGGACCTCCAGAGTCGGGACTACGGGCGGCCCCGCCAGCCACTCTCTTTTATCACGCAAATCGCTTGCACATTAAAGGGGGAGCCCCTGAGCATCGCGCCTCAGGGACCCCTACTGGCTCTCGAGCCCTCACCCCCTGGCCTTGACCACGGCATCACGACCTGGCATACCAGAGGCAGCTGAGCCTCGCTCGAGGGCCGGGACCCAACAACGTAGAGCACTAGATGAGCGAGGAAGAAAGGGGGTCGGCGTGAGCCCCGCCTGAGAACACCGCCACCAGGATGCGGTTGGGCATCGCACCATAACAATCTTCGCAGCAAAGGGACCATCGCGGAATCACCAAGATAAGTCACCACCTACGTGCTGGTGTAAACCTCACGATTCAGTACTTCTCTCGCGATCTTGCTCGGGAAAGGTCGTTTCCCATTTCGACCTTCAGGGAGCTGCTTGCGTGCTAAAGAAGGCCTCCTGAGCATCGCGCCTCAGGAGCTCTTACCAGACCTCGGGCCACTCACCTCCTGGCCTTGACCACGGCATCGTGACCTGGCATACCAGCGACGGCTGAAGCCGCCTAGGGACTAGGTCCTCTCAGCGTAGAGCACTAAGCTACCGCGAGAGCGAAAGGGAACACCGTTCCAAGGCGGCATACGCAATCGCCGCACTAAACTGGGAATAATAACATCGAGGCAAAAACATTACGGTTTCTTACACTACCCCGCGGGGGTGGTCACGATTTCACGCAGAAAAACAAAAGAAGAGGACCTTGGAGAACCCCGGCGCGGCGGGAGCTTGGCGGCTCGTAGCTGTCATCTCCGCTGGACTCCGGAGAATCGCTAGATTCCGGGGATTCGCTGTTGCTACTGGAAGAGCTGCTGGCAAGGCCAAGGGCAAGTTCAGTTCCCGTGGCCGCGCCGCGTGGATCGCCTCTTCCGGAGCAGCACTCGAGGCACCGGCTGTCCTCGCCGAAGACCTTCAAGAAGAGCGTTGAGGCTCCGTCATATTCAAAGTGGATGGTGAGGGCCCCTTCCAGACAGCAGGCGTGGGCGATCTCGCCCCATCCTCAAGTCATGAAGACGTCGACCGAGGGGACGACCTCAACCTCCACTTCCGTAGCTTGGCTGCGGCACCCGGTGTGTTGCAGCCACAGCTTGGTGGGCCCCCTCGGCGGTATCTCCCCTGTGACGAACTGCGGGTGCCGGATCCATGTGCGCGGCGGTATTGCCGCACACACCACAAACTCGCGCGCTGTGCCTTCCGCATGGGTGAGTGAGCTGGGCGACCGTACAGCCACCGCCTATCCTCCTCCGCGACCCCGACCCTCGCGGGGCCGGGCGTCTCCCCTATGCACAGGCCTCTGCGCGTGGGCATACACGGGGAGCGGGAAGCCCGGCAGAGGCCGCTCGTGCCAAGGCCACGTCACCTCACGCTCTTCGCCAGCATCGCGGGAGCGGCCGAGCCTTTTCTTCGGTGGGAATGGCCCGAGCTCCTCCCGAGGAGTTTTTCCCTTCTTCGCCGTGGAAAACCTCCTTATTAGCGCCATGGACGATTCGGCAAGATGGCAAGACAAGGAAGAAGAAGGAAGAGCGAGCAGCGAGAAGATGGAGATGAGCAGGGGGCTCCGCTCCTCCCCTCATTTATAGCCTGAAGGAGGCCAACCGCCGGCCTCCACGATCCCCAGTAATGATGGCCTTTCTGCATGCAACAGGCTCTTGTCAAGTCGAACGGTTGCCGAGGCCGCGTGGGGAAGCGCAGATGCCCACGTCCTATCAAGCGCCATGCGTCGACCGGGTCCGCAAGCGGTTGGGGCCTGCGGCGCTTCGCCCTTGCCCTTTGGCTTCGCCTCGAAGCCAAGCCCGAGCGCACCTTGGTCCCGGGGGCTACTGCCGGCGTTCTTGGAAGCGGGGTACCCAGACTTGCCTGCCTGTGGGTCATGGCGTGGCCCCATTGTTGGCCTGGTATGGCCCATCTTCAGGATCAACAACACAAGACCCTCGCGAGGGGCCAAGCCTCGCGAGGCGGACGACGCCAAGACCTCTAGAGGGAGTGGCCTCCACTAGGCTGGCTAATGAGGAGCGGAGTTTCCTATGCAGGTGCTCACCTCGCGAGGTTAAGATGACGCAAGCCATGACGACCAACGCCAGGCACGCGCCAGTGGGCACAGTAAGGCAGGTTTCCTCTTTGGTGCTAAAGAGGCAAGCGCAGGCGTGGAGTCCCGAGGGATCAACCAAAGGTTTCCGTTTCCATGCTACAAGACCAAGACCGCTAGGACAACAGGATGGAGGTCATCGCCGAGCCCACCATGGCATCACATCTAGAAGCTTTGCAGGCAAAGACCACCTTTCATCAGGATAAGATGTACTAGTTGTCTCCTGTCGAATTTGGCCATTGTGGGATCGCTTCCTGCCTTCGTTTTGGGGGAAGAGGACCAAGGCCACTATAAGTATAGCCTAGCCACCACCATACACAACAAAAAAAAGACACAACCGTGACATTTTGGGCCGAACGAAATTTTTTTCTGTCATACTTATGACACTTCTATGACGATAATTGTGACAAAACCCTGTATCATCACAGAGGTGGTGGGCTCCTACTTCTATGACAAGAAAATCATGACAGAAAATGGGCTTTTCGGGTGGGCCGGAGACGCCCCTGCATGACATTCTTTGGCCCGTCCATGAGGAGAAAACCGTGGTAGAAGCGAGGGCGACGAAAATATTGGGGGAGTTCCCGGTTACGGTGGGTGGTCGGGGGCCGAGCGATGCGCGTTTCTCTCGTACATACGCACATGTGTGCGAGGCGTTGCGCTCTAACTGAACCCGAGCGAGGCGTTGGGCTCTAACTGAACCCGAGCGATTGCACTGCAGGCTATGTGTTACTGAACCCGAGCGACCGATCGATCCCTTGCTGTTAACTGAACCCGATCGAGCGATTCCTTTGCTACTGCTGCTAACTTAAGCCGATCGATGCTGCCTCTTGATGAACAGTGAGCGTTGTTGGGGGGTTTGGATGAACAGTTCCCGGTGGGGGTTGGATGAACAGGAACCCGTGGTAGTAGAGGCCATTGCTGCTGGATGAACAGTACCCCGATCGATCGAGCCGGTGGATGAACAAGACCCCGTGGAGGGCTGGATGAACAGGACGCCATGGAGGGCTGGATGAACAGTAGCCGGTGGAGGGCTGGTTGAACAGTAGCCGGTGGAGGGCTGGATGAACAGTAGCCCATGGAGGGGTGGTTGAACAGGACCCCGTGGAGAGGTCTGGTTGAACAGTAGCCGGTGGAGGAGCGGTGGAGGCTGGATGAACAGGAGCCCGTGGATGAACAGCCGCAGGTGGAGGCTGGAGGAGGTCGACGGTGGATGAACAGTAGCCCGTGGAGGCTTGAGGAGGTCGACAGTGGAGATGAAAAGTATCCCGTGGAGTCCAGTTTTGCGGTACGCCACACCCCTCCCGATGAACAGGACCCCCATTTCGACCATAGCGCTCCAACACAAGTCTGTTTCCTCCGTTTTGCGGTACGCCAGACCTCTCCCGATGAACAGGATCCCGCTTCGACCGTGGCCGGTCGAACACAAGGCCGTTTCCTCCATTCTGCGGTACGCCAGGCCTCGTTTCCATCGACTGTTCCGTCCAAGCCAGTTGGCTCCCAATGAACAGCACGCATTCCGTTGCCTCCCGATGAACACGACGCATTCCGTTGCCTCCCATGAACACGACGACGGCGTAGTTTCTCCGTTCCAACCCAGCCACAGCCATGTACATGAGCCCTGGTCGTACGTATGTGCGAGTAGGTGTACGAGACCCTGCCCGTATGTACGTACGTGGCCGTATTTACTTTTCTTGCACTCTGGCCGCTGTACGTACGTGTACATGCTACGTGCGCGCCTCTACTACCACACGTGCGCGCCTCTACATCGACCAGTATGTACGTACACGTTCGCGACCAGAATGACAACGCTACGTGCGCTTCGACCGGGTGGGTCCCGACTGTCAGGCACTTCCTTGCGTGCGAAGATGTAGGTGGTGGGTCCCAGTAGCCAGGGGGGGCGAATCATTTTTTTGCCCGTAATATGGACGCACTTCCTTGCGCGAAGATGTAGCTGGTGGGTCCCAGCAGTCAGGGGGGAACGTTTTTTTATGAAATACGGTGGCCCGTCCGGTGGGTCCCTGCTGTCAGGTGGAGGAATCATTATTTTCCGCAAAATAAGGAGGCACTTCCTTGCTGCGGCCGTGGACCCAGTTGTCAGCCTCTCCACGTACAGTACTCTTCCGATGGAAGTTGTTCCTTGACCACGTTGACCATGCCGCAGCGAGAGCACCAGTACGGTGGACGACGGCGAGGCCTAGGAAGGGGACGACGCGGAGCTGGGGAAGACGCGGCAGTGGATGCCCATGCGGAGAGGAGTACGAGGGTTCACTGGTTCGGCTGCGGTGCGAGGCTGCCGTCGCCCCAGGGCCTGGCCAGCGGTGGGAGTAGTAGGGGGCGGTGAGGCCTCCGCGACATCACAGCCGGCCACGAGAAGCAGGAGCACGCGACACGACCGGCGCTGGTTTGGGCGGCTGGAGCAACAAGACTAGAGGTTG
The DNA here is from genome assembly GCF_002575655.3 of Aegilops tauschii subsp. strangulata. Taxonomy (NCBI): domain Eukaryota; kingdom Viridiplantae; phylum Streptophyta; class Magnoliopsida; order Poales; family Poaceae; genus Aegilops; species Aegilops tauschii. The sequence continues at coordinate 297,706,965 of NC_053041.3, read as the reverse complement.
AAGAAGCACTACCACCATTGGATGGACATCGTACGGTCACTGGAGCTAGAATCGTTCATATTGACTAAGTTGACAAAGCCCTCCGTCCCCGTCAACTTAGTAGGCCCACAAGTTAGCCTCCCACTATGGTGGGTCCCAGCTAGCAGGGGGTATTTATTTTTTTGTGCGTAATAAGGAGGCAATTCCTTGCGTGCAAAGATATAGCTGGTGGGTCCGACCTGTCAGCGGGGGGAACGTTTTTTCACGAAATGCAGAGGCCCTTCCGGTGGGTCCCAGCTGTCAGGTGGAGGAATCATTATCTTGCGCGTAATAAGGATGCATTTCCTTGCGTGCGGCCGTGGACCCAGCTGTCAGCCTCTCCACTCACAGTCTACTTCCGATGGATGTTGTTCGTTGACCACGTTGACTACCCCGCGCCGAGCGCATCCAAGGTGGTGGACGATGCCGAGGCCCCGGACAGCAACGAGCCGGAGATGGGAAGACGCGGGAGTAGAGTCGCAGACGGAGAGCTGTATGATGGTTAACTGGTTCTGGTGCGGTGTTGTTCGGCAGCCGTCGGAGAAGAACAAGAGGTGTGGAGGGGTGGAGGGATGCCTTGGCCAACGTGGGGTAGCGCTTCACAGCGAAGCATGCTAAGCAGAGCTGCTAGCAGCAGGAGGCGGGAGCAGGTGGTCCCGGCGGCGCTGGAGGAAGAAGACGAGAGATTGAAGATGGATGCTGGTCGTTGGATGTAAATCCAACGGCTAATGATGTCAGAATCATTTGTTGACTAAGTTGACAACGACTTGCGTTGGCTTCCACCTATTGGCCCACATTTCAGCCTCCAAAAATGTGGGACATATTCAACCCATTTTTTCAGAATATACAGTCAACTTGATCTCTTTTTTTAGAATTATAGTCCATTTGCTGGGCTGGGTGAACAAATAATGTAGCGTCCATGCGGCCCATTTATTTTTCTCCTAACAAATTACAGGCCATTTGCACTTTCTCGAAATACACGATTTTGCTGGGCTGATTCTAATTATAATGTTGGGTTGGGCGCAACAATGTTATCAAAAAATAAACAGGGGCTGAGCATTTTGTTATAAATATATTTAAATAATAAGTGATTTATTATTACATTGGTCCTTAAATGTTACCAAGCTTTTGTACACAATCACCAGGATTTTTGTTGCCAAAAAAATCCAGTATTTTATTATTAAGAAATTATTTTTATAAGTTAATAAGATGTGGGATATTATTTTCTTACATATGTAAGTATCTCTTAAATATATGATGACAATAAAAATAATATATAATAACATATAAAATAATTTAAATATATATAATATAGTTAGAAGGGAAACAAAAGTTGGACCAGGCGTTCCTATTCTTATATAGAAAAATAGAACAGACCTATGCGTTTTCTTCAAAAAATACATAAATTAGGCTGCCGATGTTTCAGGAAAAATAAAACCTCGGATTGGAGGTCCATAGGCCGGTCGATACATGACGGCCCTCAAAAAAATACAAGCCGGCATGTCGTGGGCTGCGCATGTTAAAAAAAGAAAGCCTAGACGGGGCAGCCCAAAACCCAGCGGATACTTGCTGCCCGAGTGATAATAAATGATACTGCCCGGCAGCTCCACAGCTTCGTTGTGAATTTCTCTCCTACGTTGAAGCACCTAAAAAAATGTAACTATGTTGACAAACCCATGGGCCCCAATGTCAGTATAGCATTAGGAGGAAGTTTTTTTCGATGAGGCACTTGCTTGCGTACGGCCATAGACCTGGTGTGTCACGACTGTCCGCCTCTCCACGTACAGTCCTCTCCAGATTCCTCTCATTTGTTCAGCATGTTCACAACGGCAGGCAGCGGTGCCGCGGCGAGCGCACAAAGGCGCAGGACACTACTGGAATCAGCTAATTTGCCATCTGCCAGCTCTTTGCCGTCTGCTAGCTGACGACAAAGAAGCTCTTTGCCATCAGCTACCCAAAAGCAGACGGCAAAGAAATGGCAGACGACAAAGAAGCTCCTTGCCATCGGCGAGCTCTTTGTCGTCCGCCAGCAGACGGCAAAGAATCTTTGCCGTCCGCTGGCAGACGGCAAAGAGAGAGGTGGCCCCCACCCCCCGCCCGTTTGAAAAAACTTAATGACCCACCTCTTTGCCGTCCGCCAGCAGACGGCAAAGAGGCAAAAGGGCGGACGGCAAAGAGTGGCGGACGGTAAAGAGGAGACTACCTAACGGCCCGTACCCCCCGCCCGTTACTCTATGTTCTCTCCCTCTCTCTCCTCGCCGACGCGCCCCGCCACCACATCCCACCCCACCGCCGCCGCCGCCGCCCGCCTCGTGCCGCCGCCCCCACCACTCGCCGCCGCCCGGTCGCCCCACCACCCCGCCGCCCCACCGGCCCCCCGCCCCGTCGCCACTGCCGCCCGGCGCCGTCGCCCCACCACCCGTCGCCCCCGCCGCCCCACCGCCCCGGCGCCCCGCCGCCCCACCGCCCCGTCGCCCCCCCGCCCCGACCCCCCGCCGCCCCGGCGCCCCGGCCCCCCCGCGCCCCACCGCCCTAGGCCCGGCGACGCCGCCCCAGGCCGCCCCGCACCCCTCCTCCACCGCCCCGCCCCCCTCCTCCACCGGCCCTGCCCCAGGTGAGCTCTACCTCCTCTTTTTTTCCTTTTTTTCTTTCTGTTTTTTAGTTTTAGGTTTATGTTTAGTTTAGATTTAGTTTTAGTTTTAATTTTAAGTTTAGTTTTAGTTTAGTTTTAGGTTTAGATTTAGTTTTTTCCTTTTTTTTTCTGTTTTATTAGTTTTAGGTTTATGTTTAGTTTAGATTTAGTTTTAGTTTTAGTTTAGATTTAGTTTTAGGAGGAGAAGAAGAAGAGGAAAAAGGAAAGGAAGAAGAAGAAGAGGAGGAGGAGAAGAAAAAAGAAGAAGAGGAAGAAGAAGAAGAAAAAAGAGGAGAGGAGGAGAAGAAGAAGAGGAAAAAGGAAAGGAGGAAGAAGAAGAAGAAGAAGAAGAAGAAGAAGAAGAAGGAAAAAAAGGAAGAAAAGGAAGAAAAGAAAGAAGAGGAAGAAGAAGAAAAGGAAAAAAGAGGAAAAAACCCCGACCCGACACGGCACCCCGACACGACACCCCGACCCCTAGACCCCGACCCCGACACCCCGACCCCGACCCCGACACCCCGACCCTGACCCGACACCCCGACCCGACACCGACACGGCACCCCGACCCCGACCCGGCACCCCGACCCGACACCCCAACCCCGAGACCCCGACACCCCGACCCGGCACCCCGACCCGACACCCCTAGACCCCGACCCCGACACCCCGACCCGGACCCCGACACCCCGACCCCGAGCCTGACCCGACACCCCGACCCCGACACCGACACGGCACCCCGACCCCGACTCGGCACCCCGACCCGACACCCCGACCCCGAGACCCCGACCCCGACACCGACACGACACCCTGACACCACACCCACCCTTACCCCGACACCGACACGGCACCCCGACCCCGACCCGGCACCCCGACCCGACACCCCGACCCCGAGACCCCGACACCCCGACCCGGCACCCCGACCCGACACCCCTAGACCCCGACCCCGACCCCAAGGCAGTGCCTTATTTGTAACAAAAGTACTGAACTAGCCCAATGGCCAAGTGACACTACCCGACAGCTGTTCCGCCCGGGTTTGATTCCACCCTGATGCAGGGAAAATATCTCCAAATTTGTTGCCTCTGTCATTATTGACATGTGGGTCCCCATTGTCATCTACGCACACCATGTCCAACACTTGCCAAAACTTTGTCCCTCATTTTCTCTGTTTTTCGCACACTTGACATTGTGTGGGCATTTTGAAAATATCATATCTTTTTGACTGTGCATCATATGAAGATGTGCTATGCATGAATGTTGATCAGCATGATGTTAACTGGCTGGTAGTTCCATTTTCGACCATGAATAAAACTTCCAACATGATGTTAACCCTGTTTGAAAAGGCCGTGTTAATATAAATGCTCTGCCTCTGAAAGTTGCAGTTTTTTATCTGAAACAGAACTTGCAGTTTCTTATCTGAAACTGAAACTTGCAGTTTCTTCTCTGAGAATCACATTGTCTGCACTTTTATAATCCTATGAAACTACATTTTTAAGTGCTAAAAATAGATCTCTAGAATTCATAAAATACTTCATATGCTCAATACTGCAAATATGAAATTCAAGAGACATTCATATCTGAAAGTACTCTCAAAGTACACAACACAAAACACAATTCACAACCTGCAAATACTAACAACCCTAAGCTCCTCCTGACAATTCACAACCTGCCCGACTATTGGGCTGGGGGGGGGGGGCAGTTCCCTTCTATTCCTCGGCGGCAGACAGCCGCCCCGTGAGACGATGTGAACGGCAAGGGAGAGGATGGCGGGGAAGCGTCGTCGGGCCAACTGCTTTTCTCCTCTTGCAGCTGGATTCGGTCGACGAAGACTCCACCGGCTCGCTCTGGCACGACACCCTCACAAACGGCACCCTGTAGATGCTCGATCCTTCAATCTCTGGTGGATGCTCCATCTGGGATCGATAATCCCACCACCGCTCCCTCACGATCGGATTCGATGAATCTGTTTGCTCCATGGCCCAGAGGAGCAGCTCTATGTACTCCCGCGCGACTCCCTTCGAGAGTATCGCTGCCTTTTTGCTCTGTTGCAGATATTTGGCCATGGATGTCGCCATCGCTGCCAGTTGGTCCTTGTTGTCAAACCAAGACTGTATCTCCAACATCCTAGCTAGCTTCACAGGGTCGCCGTCTGCGATCCTCACGTATCGGTTGTACTACTCCATCGATCTACTTCTCCACAGCACCTTCACTCGCCGGCGGTGGTTTTTGAATGGAAGAAGAGAGGAGCAGCGCTGGTTTTGGATTAGAACGGGAGAGGAGCGACGCTGGTTTTGGATTGGAACAAGAGAGGAGGGGTGGTGGTTTTGAAATGGAAGAGGAGGGGAGCGGCGCTGGATTAGATTGGAACATGAGAGGAGCGGTGGTGGTTTAAGAGGAGAGGAGCGGCGCTGGTCTTGGAAGTATTTTTTTGTTTTGCGTATTTTGTCGGGGGTTGGGTGCGACATATGCCAAGGGATGGCTTATCATGGTGGGAGCGACTAGAACGTCGCTGGTGCCCGAAAGCGGGATGAGGCGTAGACACGAAAGCCGATGTACTTTACCCAGGTTCGGGGCTCTCCTAGGAGATAACACCCCTAGTCCTGCTCTGCGGGGTCTCCGCATGATCACTAAGGCACTAGTGAGTACAATGGTGCTCCTCGAGTTGTATGCTAGAGGTAGAAGAAAGCAGGGCTAGCTCTCTCCCTTCTCTATGTATGAGTCTAGGTCTAACAGGTTCGGAACCCTTTGCATGGGTGCCCCGGGGAGTTTATATAGGCCTACCCCCCAGGGGTACAATGGTAATCTGGCCTGGTGTAGGACCCGGCTGTCAGTGTCCCTGTCGTCGGCTTCTCTGCCGGCCGCTGGGGCCCGCCGCCTGGTGGGCCCTACCGACTGGTCTGGTGCGGAGCCGACAGGCCGCCTCCACCGCTTGCGGGTCTGGCCGGCTGCTTGTTACTGTAGCTGTAACGCTAATGACGCATGCTTGGTCGGGGAGGCGTGGCTACAGTCCCGCCGTCTGGTGGGAGATCACTATAGCCACACCATGTCTCATCTGGTTAATGGTGCACGGACCCCGAGGGAGGAGCAGGCTGCCTGCTTAGAGGCCAGCCTCCCTCGGGTCCGACTGGTCAGGTTCAGCCGCCCTCCGGGCTCTCGCTGCCTGGTAGGGCCCGCCGCCTGCGGGCCGTACCGACAGGCCGTCGTGGGAGCAGGGCTTCGCCTGACAGGGGTGATGTCAAGGATTGAGTGGCAACAGTGCCGCGCCGTGCGGAGATCTCCGCCTGTACGGGGTATTATGGCCGCACCACGTCCTGGATATGGGGGTGATGGCCCATACTGTAGCCACATCCGGTCTTGTCTTCTTAATGGGGGCGCAGACTTTGAGGGCGTCGTGGGCCGCCTGCTAGGAGCCGGCCTCTCTGGAGGCCGCCTGCTAGGAGTCAGCCCGTCTTGGGGGCGTCTTCTGGCCCTTGGCCGTCTTCTGGCAGCCGGCCGCATGAGCCAGCCGGCCACCAGAAGGCGGCGCTTCATCCTTGATATGTGAGGGGTGCAGCCGGCCCAATGTCTTGAAATGCTCAGGGACTCGGGTTAGGCTGCCCGTGGCCCATTACTCCGACAGTAGTCCCCGAAGCTGGTGAGGCGTCGCGGCTGATAATTCGAGAAGCCTCAGCAGTTTCCTTCTCCGAATGCTCTTGCTGAATGCCTTTGTCCGTCTCCTGGTGTGCTGCTTGCTGGGAGTCGGCCGTGACCAGGCGGGCTTCATCTGATAATTTTGAAATGCCAAAGAGGGAACCAGGTGGCGTGCTTGCTAAGCCTCCAGGCTCGCCGCCCGCTGCGAGCACGCCACGCGGTGCCAGCCAGCCAGGCCAGCCTGCTAGCCCACACGCGATGGGACGCGACAGCGGGCTGGGCCCACCATTACCGGGCCTCGACGTGCTAGCGGATCAGCTGCGGCCGAGGCAGACGGTTGCGATTCCGTGCGGAGTTACTGCGTGCAGTAACTCATGCAATAACCGCGGGGCCGTGGGGTCGTGGGTGCAGTTGATCCCACGATCCCACGCCCCGCCCCTCGGCTTCGTAGCCCAGGGGCTATAAGTAGGGGGAGGAGGGGGAGCGGCAGAGCACGCGCGCCCTCCTCTCCCTTTGCCATTTTTCTCCTTCTCCTCTCCTTGCTGCCGCCGCACCTCCGCGCTCCGCCGAGGCACTGCCGCAGCTCGCCGCCGTCGGTCTCCATCGCCCCAAGCCTCTTGCTCCGCCGCGGCCTTTGCCTCCGCCGCCGCTCCATTTATCCGTCTAGGTCAGTCTCCATGGCTCGCGAGAAGGGAGGGGACTGGGAAGGCTCGGTCGTGATTGACGACCATCTCGCCTTCCTTCGCGCCCCACAGCGGCTGCCCGGCGCGGGCTTCGTCAAGGTGCGTGTGCCGCCGGAGAAGGAGATTTCGCTGGTGCCGCAAGGAGGCGAGCGGGTTATCTTCCGCTCACACTTCCTCCGCGGCTTCGGCCTGCCGGCGAGTGGATTCTTCCGTTCCTTCCTCTACTTCTACCACCTTCAGCCGCACCATCTGAAGCCCAACACCATGATGCTGCTGTCCGCCTTCGTCACGATGTGCGAGGGCTATCTCGGCATCCTCCCTACCATCGAGTTGTGGGGAGCGTTCTTCTCACCAAACTGGGCACCTCCGCCAGGGAGAAGGCGGCCCAGTGCGGTGCCTTCGTCGCGGTGCGCCGTCCGTCGGTGAAGAATGCCTTCCCTGCCATCAAGCTGTCACAGTCGGTCAAACTGTGGCAGAAATTGTATTTTTACGTGGAGAACGTTGATCCGGTAATCGACTTCATCAACTTGCCGCCCTACGAAGCCGACCCTCCGGTCGAGCCTCGGGCCAACTGGGGCTACAAGCCGAAGCCCATGTCGGCCGACGCCACCGCCGCCGTCAATCGGCTCTGGGTGCTGACGGACGCGGAAGGCCTCAAGGCGTCCGACCTGCTGGTCGCCTTCATCGAGTGCCGGGTTCTCCCGCTCCAATGCCGGCCTCATCTGATCTGTCGGATGAGCGGGCACCGTGACCCGAGCCGGATGTGCACGAGGGACATGCCGACTACCGAGGTTGCCCGTATGGTGAACGAGATCTCCGACCTCAAGCTGTCGGAAGGGTCTTGGCGGTTCGGCAAGCGGCCATACTCCCGCGCCAACCCGCCGCCTGCTGTAAGTTCCTCAACTCTTCTCTTCTTAGTACTTGTCTTGGTCCTGGTCTTGAATAGTCGGTCCTTTGAACGCAGATCTGCATGTCTCCGGCGACGGCCGCCATCGTGGGGTCGGGTGGAAACTACCAGCCGGACCGGGAGGTGAGCGATGTGGACGACCCCGACTTGGGGGCGGCCGCCCTGGAGGACGACGCCATAGGCGGCGGCGACGGAGCAGGCGGCTCCAAAGACGGAGGCGGCCTCGAGACCTGGCCCGATGATGATGATGAAGAGGACGAGCCGCGCCATGCGCGAGGTGCCGGCAGGGCGGACGCGGGCCCTTCCGCCAAGCCGGCGGCTCGAGGCGGCACGCGCAAGCGCAAACAAGGTGTCGTCTTGTTTGGCAGCGCGCCGAAGAAGACCAAGAACCCGACTGCTGCGACCAAGTGGAAGGAGGCCGCCGGGAAGGCGACCAAGTTTCAGAAGCTTCCGAAGGTGCCTCCTATGGTGTCGGTGTAAGTATCTTTTTCTTGTGCATTCCTTCTTTGTCGATTCTATCTGAGCTTCCTTGCTTCATTTTTGTTGACTTAGGGCCCCGCTCTCTCTTGAGAAATTGGCTGCCGCCTCCGTCATTGGGTCAGCGGAGACCTCTGCCACCACCCGGCGAATCAACCCTGCAGTCAACCTCTGGGAGGCGCAGGAACGAAACACGTGGGAGGCGCGCGAGGAGCAGGAAGCCGCCCGCAGGGAGAAGGCGGAGGCCGTGCGTTGAAGAAGCTGGTGGAAGCTGAGGCCGGTGCCGCGGCGAAGAAGCTGGCTGAAGAAGCCGCGCATCGTCAGGTGCCGCTATTCGTCGTCCCCTTGAACTCCGCGCCGCCACCACCAGAGTTCACGGTGCCGACTGGGGGAGCCGGCGACGAGCATCCGGTTATGGAGAGGGAAGGCGGTGATGTCGTCATGCCGGAGGTAGTCGTGCCTCCGCCACCGCCGTCTGGAGGAGTGCGGGACAAACAGCCGGCCGCCCCGCTGGTGCCGCCAGCCGAAAACGAGATGGTAACGGGCCCGACTTCTGAGGCCCGCACACCATCGCGCCGCTGAGGTGCGAAGGCGTCTTCGGCGCCACGACCGCTGGAAGCCGCCGCTACGAGCTTGTCAGTCCCGGATGTCGAAGCAACCAGCGCCGTGCCCACTGAATGGGTGCGTGGAGTTGGGACGGGCGCTTTAAATCGAGCGGTCCTAGACATCCAGGCCAAACTCCGAGCTGAGGCCACTGCTCTTCAGCAGTGCAACAAGGCGTTCTTGGATTCACGAGCGGCCATTCGGGTACGTTTCTTACTTCTTCGTCTTTGATTCTTGTATTTCTCTGTGGGGGTGCACCAGCGCACCCACTGGGTGTAGCCCCCGAGTTTCGGGCCGACTGCTGAGCAGACGGCTTGGAACTATAATTGGCAAGCTCCTAGTGCTAACTTTATCTGATATCTTCATTGTAGGATTATCATAACCTTCGCGCTGCCACCTTTAACTCCAACATCGAGATCTGGACCAACGGACCACCGACTTGTCGAAAAGCCGGAGTAAGTCTTCATTTTCTTTCTCAGCGGGGGCGCGCCAGTGCACCAACACCGTGCTGCGTGCCAAGGAGGCAGAGTGCAACGAGCTGGCCCAGGAGCGTGACCGACTGGCCAAGCAATTGGCGGAGCAGGCGGAGCTTCTCCAGAAGGTCCGGAAGGAGGCGGAGGTGAAAGATTCCAATATCCTTGCCGAGTTCGAGACTGAACGCTCCACCTGGATCAACAAGGAGGCGCTGCTGAAATCCGGCTTCGGCAGGATTGAAGACATAGTTGATGGTAAGCTTCCTTCTTTTTCTTTCTTCGAGCTGCCGGCCTCCGATCGAGCCGGCTTCTAGCTTCTGACTTCTGACTTCTGATTTCTTTGCTTTCTGCCTGAGCAGACTTCTTTCCTGGCCACTCTGACGCCGCCAACCAGGCTATTGAGGCTTATCGTTAAGAACGAAGGGTGGAAGGCATGCAGATCGCTGCCGACGCCCCCCAGACCCTTAGCGAACAGCTTCTCAGCATCCAGGCCCACCTTCGGCCGGCTCACCGGATGCTGTGCCGTCTTCAGCGTGTCGGGGCCCAAGCGATCTCCGCCCTGTGGCCAGACATGCCGGCTCCGCGCACTCCCAGTCGGACTGCCAACTGGCTGGAGGTGGCGGCCGACCGACTTGAGGCTTGGAAGGGTTCCTCGGCCCGGGCTGGAGCGCACCGGGCTTCGGAGTTCGTCAAGGCGTGGTATCCTGGGCTAAATCTAGCCTAGTTGACCATGTTTCGGCAGGAGGCCCAGGAGGAGCTGGTGGCGGTGGAGCGCGATCTCATCAGGCGAGCGGCGGCGATTGCCGAGTACACCAACACCAGAGTCTTTGTTCTTGAGCTGGCCGAGAACGGTGCCGAGGCGCCACCGGAGTGGTTCGGGCTGAACCCGAAGGACGACGAAGACTCGGCCGAGATGATCGACTCCAGCAACGAGGGAGAAGATGAGGAGGACGAGGAAGGCGAAGAAGGTGTCCCGGAGGTCGGAGCGGACGGCCAGCCTCAGCATGACTGTGCCTCAAACAACGAGCCGCGCTCGAGTGCACAGACTGCTACTGGAGGCGACCAAGCGGAGACTGACCAGCCGTCCACTCCACCAACCGGCACCGCCGACTCCGCCAACCAGCCGGACTCCTCTGCTGCTCCCTAGGCCGCCGACTTATCTTTATGTTTCCTGTTTTATCAGTCTCGACAAACTTTGTTATATTTGCACAATTCCACCCACGGGGTGTATTTAAAACTCTGTTCAATGCTGGCCAAGGGCCTTTTTACATGTAAATATTCTTCCACACAAGTTGTGCTTTTGCCGAGTTCTGACTTTTCTTGCTTTCTGCTCCTTGGCTTTTTTCCTTTGCCGCCCTCCCTTGGCTGCCGTCTTGCCAGCCCAAATAGCCGCTCTGCGGACTGCGGCTGGGTCAAGTACCTAGCTACTTTTGGGAGAGCAAGTACTTAGCCGACTAGAGCGTTAGCAAGTTAAGTAGAAGCCGGCCGGCCGGCTGCTCAGCAGCCAGTCGATGAGGCGGGATGCCGGCCTGGACTATGTGCGTGCTTTGGGTCCTTAGCCATTTTTCATGTGGACACCCTTCTCTGCCTTTAACTCTTGTCCACCCGATAGTTGCTCTGCGAGCTACGGCTTCTGGCAGGAGAAGGTTTAGGTGCCAACACACTACTTGTCCGACTGCGGGAAGCACCACATAGTACAAGGCGATGAGCCCTCGGGCCGACTGGTCGAACCCGGTGCCAGGCGGAATAATGAAATAACACATTCATAGGCATAATAATTATCATATAGATAAAAGAGGGTGCCCCCGAGCTCTTCTTGGGGGACTCGGATTCTTTGTACTTAATACAAAAGGTAGCGCGGTACATACTGCATCAACTGTAAAATCTTCGGAGGAGGTTTGCATTCCACGGCCGCTCTGTCTCCTTGCCGGAGTCGTCTCTTTTTCATGCTCTGGGCTTCTGAACGTCGATCAGGTAGTAGTAGTCGTTGCCCAAAACTTTGCTGATGATGAAGGGGCCTTCCCAAGGTGCCGAGAGCTTGTGCTGGCCGGCTGTTCGCTGGATCAGCCGGAGCACAAGGTCTCCCTCTTGGAAGGATCTTGGCTTGACCTTTCGATTGTAGTATCGGCATAGACTCTGCTGGTAGATGGTGGACCGGCTGGGTGCCAACAGCCGGCCCTCTTCCAGCTGATCGACACCGTCTTCTCGTGCTTCTTTGGCCTCCTCCTCGGTGTACATGGTGACTCGAGGGGAGTCGAATTCTATGTCCGTCGGGATGACGGCTTCGGCACCGTAGACGAGGAAGAAAGGTATGAAGCCGGTTGACTTGTTCGGGGTTGTGCGCAGGCTCTAGAGGACGGCCGACAGCTCATCGAGCCAACAGCCGGCCGATCATTCCAGAGGCTCGACCAGTCGGGGCTTGATGCCGGACAAAATGAGGCCGTTTGCTCGCTCCACTTGGCCGTTTTACTGCGGATGGGCAACGGACGCTAAGTCCAGTCGGATGCCCCGCGTCGCGCAGAAACAAGCCAAGGCGCCTTTGGCGAAGTTTGTGTCATTGTCAGTGATGATGCTGTGTGGTATGCCATACCGAATGGTGATGTCAGCGATGAAAGTCACAGCAGTCGGACCGTTCAACTTCTTGATTGGCTTTGCTTCTATCCACTTGGTGAATTTGTCCACGGCGACAAGCAGATGAGTCATGCCGCCGCGTGCTATCTTGAATGGTCCCACCATGTCCAGCTCCCAGACAACAAAGGGCCAGGCAATGGGGATGGTCTTGAGTACAGAAGCCGGCAAATGTGGCTTGGAGCGGAACTTCTAGCACCCCTTACATTTCTGGACCAAGTCTTTGGCATCTTCTAGAGCAGTCGGCTAAAAAAACCATGGCGGAAAGCTTTGGCAACAAGTGATCTTGAAGCCGTGTGGTGACCACACTCGCCTTGGTGGATATCCTTGATGATTGCTTGGCCTTTCTCCGGCTCTACGCAGCGCTGGTACACACCAGTGACACTCTGCCTTACAAGTTCTCTGTTGACGATGGTGTACGCTGCTGCCCGACGTTGCACTTGTCGGGCCAAGATTTCATCAGTCGGCAGCTCCTTGTTCACCAGAAAGTTGAGGATGGGCTGCGCCCATGAAGGTGCTACTATTTCTTCGACTGCCAAGGCTGCTACTTGTACGAGGGCGGTTGGGCCGGGAGGCGGCGGGTTGTAGTCGGCTGCCGCTTGCTGTGTCGATGAAGTCCCCGGGCCGACTTCTACAGTCCCTGGGCCGGGTTCTGAAGTCCCTAGGCCGGGTGTGACTGCAGCAGCCCCCGAGCCGCCTGCCGAAGTCCCCGAGCTGGCTGCTGGGGTCCCCAAGTCGGATCCGACTGCTTCGGGAGGAGCCGGCACGAAGATGGAGTCTGATTCTGGTGACGGCTTGACAGACGGTTTGAGGAGGCGTTGCAGGGCGACGCCGGCTGGTATTGTTTGCCGGGTGGAGCCGATCCGTGCCAAAGCATCAGCTTGCTCGTTCTCGTTTCGTGGCACATGGAGGAACTCGCACCCTTCAAAGTATCCACTGAGTTGCTTGACGAGGAAGCGGTAGCTTGCCATGTTTGCATCCTTGGCGTCCCAGTCGCATGACGACTGCTCCACCACCAAGTCGGAGTCGCCATAGCACATGATCCGGCGAATGCCGAGTTCCTTGGCAAGCCGGAGCCTGTGTATGAGTGCTTCGTATTCAGCTACATTGTTGGAGGCGGCAAAGTGAATTTGCAACACATATCTGAGCTTGTCGCCTTTGGGAGAGGTGAGGACCATGCCGGCTCCCAAACCGGTGCGCATCTTGGAACCATCAAAGTGCATCCGCCAATGGGTGGAGTCCGGCGCTGGCGGCAGGTATTGGGTCTCGGCCCAGTCGACGAGGAAGTTGGCCAGTGCTTGGGACTTGATGGCGGTGCGAGGCTGGTAGTAGATGGTGTAGGGGGCCAAATCTATGGCCCATTTGGCCACTCGGCCCGAAGCATCTCGGCTTCCAATGATCTCGGCAAGTGGAGCAGTGCAGACATCAGTGATTGGGTGCTCCTGAAAGTATGGCTTCAGCTTCTTGGCGGCGAAATGCACGCCGTAGCACATCTTCTGATAGTGGGGTAGTTCTGCTTGGAGGCGGACAACACTTCACTCAGGTAATATACCGGCCTCTGGACTGGTAGTGCTTTGCCGTCTTCCTTGCGCTCCACAACGATGACTATGCTGACCACTCGGCTGGTGGCGGCGATGTAGAGAAGCATGGGCTCCTTAGCAGTCGGAGCCGCCAGCACAGGCGGAGTGGTCAACATCTTCTTGAGCTGGAGAAAAGCTTCGTCCGCCTTATCATTCCACTCAAAAAAAGTGGTCTTCTTCATGAGCTGGTACAGGGGGAGAGCCTTCTTGCCCGGCCGACTGATGAAACGGCTGATGGATTCCAAGCAACCGGTGAATTTTTGCATGTCCAGCAGTCGGGTGGGTACCTCCATCCTCTCGATGGCCTTGATCTTCACAGGGTTGCACTCTATGCCGTGCTCTGACACCAGTAAACCAAGAAGCTAGCCGGCTGGTACTCCGAAGACGCATTTCTCCGGGCTGAGCTTGATTTGAAAGCGGCGCAAGTTTTCAAAGGTCTCCTTGAGGTCTTCTAATAGCGTGCCACGCTTCTCCGTCTTCACCACAATGTCGTCCACATGGACGTGGGCGTTTCTGCCGAGTTGCTTGAGGAGACACTTCTGCATGCAATGCTGAAACGTGGCGCCAGCATTCCTCAAGCCGAACGTCATGGTCAGGTAGCAGAAGGCTCCGAATGGTGTGATGAAGGCGGTCTTCAGCCTGTCGGCCGGGTTCAGCTTGATCTGATGATACCCTGAGTATGCATCCAAAAAACTCAACAGCCCGCATCCGGTTGTGGAGTCTATCACTTGGTCAATTCTTGGCAAAGCAAAGGGATCTTTGGGGCAAGCTTTGTTGAGGCTGGTATAATCAATACACATGCGCCACTGCTTATTCTTCTTCAGCACAAGGACCGGGTTGGCTAACCACTCTGAGAAGAACACTTCCATAATAAAGCCGGCTGCTAGAAGCCGGGCTATCTCTTCTCCAATGACTCTTCTCTTCTCTTCTGACAAGCGGCGCAAGGGCTGCCTGACTGGCTTGGCATCAGGTCGGACATGTAGCTTGTGCTTGGCGAAATCCGTCGGAACACCCGGCATGTCTTTAGGAGACCATGCAAAGATGTCCCGATTCTCACGGAGGAAATCGATGAGCTCGCCTTCCTATTTGTTGTCAAGGTTTGCGCCTATGACAGCATGCCTCTCCGGGTGCTCTAGGTCCAAGGGTATCTTCTTCGTTTCTTTTGCCGGCTCGAACGAGCCCTCAGCTTCTGACTCCTTGGGGTTTGGCGACATTTCCGGCTGCTTGCCTGCCATTGCCACAACCCGGTCAAGGAGCCGCTTCTCTGCTGCAATCACAAGGGACTCAGCTAGCCGGCTGCTTTCTGCTGCACAGGCGGACGACTTGTTGTAGTCTCCGACTACGGTTAGGAATCCCTTGGTGCTTGGCATCTTCATCTTGAGGTAGGCATAGTGGGGGACCGCATTGAACTTGGCCAGAGTAGGCCGGCCAAGTAGCGCATGATAGGGGCTCTCAAGGTCCACCACCTCAAACCAGACTGGCTTTCGGCGGAAGTGATCTTTGTCCCCAAAGAGGACGTCTATCTGGATCTTGCCGATTGGTGAGCAGGAAAGGCCAGGGACTATGCCATGGAATACAGTCCGACTGGGCTGAAGCTGCTTCTGCTTGATTCCCAACTTCTCCATAGTGTCACGGTATAGGATGTTGATGCTGCTGCCGCCATCTATCAGAACTCGGGAGAAGCAAGCAGCTCGCCTCTCTGTTGCGAAGGTGGCATCTAAGACCAGGGCATAAGAACCAGGATAAGGCATCACCTCTAGGTGGTCAGCCCTGCTCCAACTGATAGGCTTCTCAGACCAATGCATGAACTCAAGGGTCTCTGATGCTACTGCATGTACTTCTTGTTGCCGCTGCCGTCTGCTATGCTTATCGCCGACCACGCTTGTGAACACGACGTAAGCTCCATGTTCTTCAGGATATTCATCTTGTATCGCGACGACTGGCCAGGC
The DNA here is from genome assembly GCF_002575655.3 of Aegilops tauschii subsp. strangulata. Classification (NCBI taxonomy): domain Eukaryota; kingdom Viridiplantae; phylum Streptophyta; class Magnoliopsida; order Poales; family Poaceae; genus Aegilops; species Aegilops tauschii. Next base: position 297,691,394 of record NC_053041.3, on the reverse strand, counting down.
CGCCGGCTGCTGGGGAGGAGGAGGCGGCGGGCCGGCAGGCGGAGGAGGCAGGAGTCCATCGCCCTTGGTGATTCTGGTGAGCCAATGGCATTTCCGAGTGGTGTGGTTGGACGGCTTCGCGCCGCTGTGAAACTTGCAGGGTCCATCGAGAGTCTGCTCATATGAGAAGGCGGGCAACCAGTTGGGCTTGCCACCCTTCTAACGCTTGGGACGCGGCTGCCCTTCTGGCTGCTGATCTTCAACTGTCGCCACCTGCCGACTTGTAGAGGCCGGCTGCATGGCCTTGCGCTTGTTGTCATTCGGTTGCTGACGCCGACTAGTGTCACCAGCCGGAGTCCGAGGATCTTGAGGAGCCACTTTGCTAGATGCGTCAACTTGAAACTCCGCCTTCATGGAGGAGTCAGCCGTGGCGTACTTGTCTGCTATGATCAGCAGTTCATCGAGGGTCGCTAGCTCGTCGCAGAGAAGCCGGTGCTTGAGGAGGGTGCCTTCTCGGCATCCGTCAGTGAAGTACTCGATGGCCTGCACCTCATGCACGCCCTCGCAAGAGTTGCGCAGCTCGGCCCAACGCGTGAGGTAATTGCGAGTTGGTTCGTTGGGGCCTTGGACGCACAAGGAGAGCTGGTGAGGCTTGGGCGGCCGCTTATACGTGCTGGTGAAGTTGCGAACGAAGGCTTCAGTGAAATCAACCCAACTATTGATGCTGCAGGGCTTCAGGCTGTTCAGCCATGTCCGGGCTGTGCCCTGGAGCATGAGCGGAACGTACTTCACGGCAACTCGCTTGTTGCCGTATGCTATGCTGACGGCCGTGGAGTAGTCGAACAGCCAGTCTTCCGGCTTCATAGAGCCGGTGTACTTGGCCGTATCTCTTGGGAGCGTGAACCCTTTGGGGAAGGGCTCATCTCGGATGCGGGGGCCAAAACAAGGCGGACCCAACGCGTCTTCTTTTAGCGCAAGAGATCGGTTGAGGCGGTCGATCCGGTGGCGGGCATCGTTCTCTCCGACTCCTTCTCGGCGGCCAAGGCGGTCGCCGAGTGTCGGGTGGTCAACAGGCGGCGGGGACGCGCGCCTCTCCCTGCGGGGAGGAGGGGGAGGTGGACAGTCGTCCCGTCGTTCCACTGCTCTTGGGCGGCCGTCATGGTCGCGCTCGATGGTGATGCGAGTCCGGCTGCGGTTGGCAGCCGGCTCCTTGTCTCTTCCATCGCGGACGTCACCGGTCGGTGTCCAGGATGTTGCTCTTTGATCTCGGCGAGGAGGCGGGTCATCGTTCCGCCAGTTGGGTGCTTCAGTGCGGCAGCCGGCTTCTTGCTGCTCAGTAGCCGCGTCAATGAGCCACTGGACGCGCTCCGTCATGTGGCGACGCTCGTTGCCCTCGAGCTTGTCCAGCTCGTCTGCTGCCACCTGGGCAGCTCGTATGTTCTCCGCGGGCATGGCGCAGACAGGGCGATCTGGCCCGAACATGCTAGCAATGGCCGCGCCGTGCTGCCGGACCGTGCCGATGCGGCTAGGCCCGCCAGGAGCCCGCGTGCCGCCAACGGCGCGGTCCATCTCACGCTGGTAAGTCTCCGAAAGGCATCTCATGCTGCCTAGCTTCTTGGCGCTTTCGACGAGCTAGACGCGGCGTGCTTCCAGCTTCTCGGCATCGACGTCCTATGGGATAGATGCAGATAGGTCTTGCAACGCCACCTCAAGCGGGTCTCGAGCACCGTCCCCGCCCGAGCGCTCGCCATGGCTAATGACAAGCACCTCCGTGACGGTGCTTCCGCCGCTGTCCTCGGGAGGAAGCGGTTCGCCGTATACCACCACGTTGGTGGGGAATGCGTCGAGCGACGCCGTGTCGGAGTCGACAAGCATCGGTTCGGTAGAACCAACCGACTCCAAGTCCATAGCCGGCTCGCTGACGATGTGGAGCTGGTCGAGGAGGCTGACGAGGAGGCTCTCGGGGCCATCTGTGCCCGCGTCAGATACGGGCTCGTCGGAGAGGCGAATCTCGCCAACGAGATCGACGAGGCAGCTCGCCGCGCAGGCGACCTCCATGCCGCGCAGCGCGTCGGTGCAGGCGCCGTCTAGCGTGCCGGGCTGGCTGCGCTCGCCAGGAAGGAACAGGGTTCCTGTCCAGAACAAGTCTACGGACGACGGTGAACCTCGCCCCACTGTGGGCGCCAAATGTCGGGGGTTGGGTGCGACATATGCCAAGGGATGGCTTATCGTGGTGGGAGGGAGTAGAACGTCGCCAGTGCCCGGAAGCGGGATGAGGCATAGACACGAACGCCGGCGTACTTTACCCAGGTTCAGGGCTCTCCTAGGAGATAACACCCCTAGTCCTGCTCTGCGGGGTCTCCGCATGATCACTAAGGCACTAGTGAGTACAATGGTGCTCCTCGAGCTGTATGCTAGAGGTAGAAGAAAGCAGGGCTAGCTCTCTCCCTTCTCTATGTATGAGTCTAGGTCTAACAGGTTGGGAACCCTTTGCAGGGGTGCCCCCGGGGGGGTTATATAGGCCTACCCCCCCAGGGGTACAATGGTAATCTGGCCGGGTGTTGGACCCGGCTGTCAGTGTCTCCTGTCGTCGGCTTCTCCGCCGGCCGCTGGGGCCCGCCGCCTTGTGGGCCCTGCCGACTGGTCTGGTGCGGAGCCGACAGGCCGCCTCCGCCGCTTGCGGGTCTGGCCGGCTGCTTGTTACTATAGCCGTAATGCTAATGACGCATGCTTGGTCGGGGAGGCGTGGCTACAGTCCCGGCGTCTGGTGGGAGATCACTATAGCCACACCATGTCTCATCTGGTTAATGGTGCACGGACCCCGAGGGAGGAGCAGGTTGCCTGCTTAGAGGCAGCCTCCCTCGGGTCCGACTGGTCAGGTTCTGCCGCCCTCTGGGCTCTCGCTGCCTGGTAGGGCCCGCCACCTACGGGCCGTACCGATAGGCCGTCGTGGGATCAAGGCTCCGCTTGACAGGGGTAACATCAAGGATGGAGTGGCAACAGTGCCGCGTCGTGCAGAGATCTCCGCCTGTACGGGGTACTGTGGCCGCGCCACGTCCTGGATATGGGGGTGATGGGCCATACTGTAGCCACATACGGTCTTGTCTTCTTAATGGGGGCGCAGACTTTGAGGGCGTCGTGGGCCACCTGCTAGGAGCCGGCCTCTCTGGAGGCCGCCTGCTAGGAGTCGGGCTGTCTTGGGGCCGTCTTCTGGTGCTTGGCCATCTTCTGGCAGCCGGCCGCATGAGCCAGCCGGCCACCAGAAGGCGGCGCTTCATCCTTGATGTGTGAGGGGCGCAGCCGGCCCAGTGTCTTGAAATGCTCAGGGACTCGGGTTAGGCTACCCGTGGCCCATTACTCTGACATATTTTGGGTCAAAGTTTGACCACGTACTGTATTTGACAAGCAAAATGTGAATGCATGTCACCAAAAATTGTATCGTCGGTTCGTATCTGAATGTACTTTCAAATTATATTATTTTTGCAACGTATACCATTTTTTGTGAAAATCATGGTCAATTATGACCCAGAATAAAGGGGAGACTAGTTAATGTGGGGTCGCTTTCTTAATTGAAGGGTAAATAGATTTTGATTTTGATCTAGTCACAGCGCGCCGGCCCTCTCGTCCAATCCTAAATCGCTGCCGCACGCTCCTCTCCCTCTTCTCCATTGCAAAACCACCTCCTCTCCTCTCCATCATCTCCATTCCAAAACCACCGTCTCGCCTCTCCCTCTTCTCCATTGCAAAACCACCTGCTCTCTCCTCGGACGAGGATCCCCTGACATACCCCATCCTGCCATTGAGACACTAACACATGGGTCCCACCAAGCGCAGGGCCCACCTGTCAGCGACCGAAAGGCAGGGAAACCTCTCCTCTCCATCATCTCCATTCCAAAACCACCGTCTCGCCTCTCCCTCTTCTCCATTTCAAAACCACCCCCTCTCCTCTCCATCATCTCCATTCCAAAACCACCGTCTCACCTCTCCCTCTTCTCTATTGCAAGACCACCGTCTCTCCTTCCATCTTCCAAAGCTAGCACCGGACCACTCAGAAGGACATCTATGGAGAGGATGCAGCAGCGAATCAGGCTGATCACCGGTGGCGACCAGGCAAAGTTAGCCAGGTTGAAGGAGATCCTTACTTGGTTTGACAATGAATGGGAGATTTAGAGGACGGTGAGGGCCATGTGGCAATGTATGCGAAAGAGCGAGACGACGCTGATGAGGGCGGCAATGTACTCCTCGGCGGCAGTCACGCCACAGTCCTTAGTTCATCGAGTATCTCCTCTGGGCGATGGAGCAGACAAATTCACCCGAGGTGAAAGTCAGGCAGAGGTGGTGGGCGTACAGGTCGAAGGTCGAGCACCCAGAGGATAACGAATCGATCGAATATGGTGTGCCGTTCGTGAGGGTGCAGAGCCAGCCGGAGCCACAGGAGTATTCATTCTCCCACCACAAGACGAGGCCGGATGGCGCGACGTCGCTTCCCCGCTGTTCTCCACGGTTCCCTCGACGCTCGCCTCGTTTCAACGGCGTCGGTAGGGTTTAAGGTAAGCTTCGCACTAACCTAATCTTCCATCTGCTCATGCTTACAATCAGTGTGCCAGCTAATAAAAATCATGCTTACAATCAGTCTCTGAGTACTACGCCAATCACCCTAAAATAGCTCTGGACCTTTGGGTCAAAGTTGTGACACTGTGTACAAATAAAGAAAAATAGATTGGTGCTTCTTTCAGGAAAAAGTACACCCCTAGAAAATTGCCAATATAAGCTACTAGTATTTTTTTGAAGTCTAAGCTACTAGTATTTCGTTAGAGGATTTGCTGCCGAGAAAGATCCGTCCACAGTGAGCACCACACATCCCACTGATGGTGGTGGATGCCAATGCTTAGATGGAGCAGGGTTGGTGTCGGTAATTTTTACTTGGCACCTCGCACTCTGCATATATGCCGGTTCCATCCGTACATTTGTGCAGTTCCACCAAAATGCAGCTGAATAACCCTGTTTGCACATATAATGAAAAGTTGTGATTACATGATAGTGGCACTAGTTGATGAAACATACACTAATAAATAGAAGAAAATATTGCGATAGTAACATGGTATGCCATGCTGCGAGGGCGAGATGGGCCCTGCAACGCCTCATACTGGAAATCGACCCAAGTCTCCCCGATACACCTTCTGCCAGTGATGAACATCAGTGTACAGCGGTAGTACAAGGAGGGGCCATGGGACATTCCAATCTCTATTTTTGTGCAGATCAACTAAAATTAAGCACCCCAGTTTGCATAAACGCTTAAACATTAACAATGGGACTAGTTGATGAAACATATACTAACAAAGAGAAGCACTTTCTTTATCTACTTTGGAAATGAAATGATAGAGAGGACACTCGCTCTATTTTAGCTGTATTATTACTTCATTTCATTAGTGGCACTAGGGTCGAGCCGGTGGCAAATGAGGTGTACCGTGCGTTGCAAGGATGGAGGCCGGGGGTGCTTAGACTGGGATGCTAAAGCTGGCTCTTTCAGTCCCTATCTTCCCCTCTGATGTTTCTGTGGTAGCATTTGGGTTGTAATCCAAACTTGGTCGAGCTGGTGCTGCGTCCCCCTACCTTCCTTGCTTATGTGGCGAACTTGTCTCCTGCTAGTACTCAGTCCATTCTAGTAGTAGTTGCATAACTGCCCGTTTACACTGAGATGTTGTCGGATAATGGTTCTCTATGGTTGGATTTCTTTAATGAAATCGGAGGAAACCCCCTCTTTCGATATATAAAAAAATCAGTGCCACTAGTGGTGCCAAAACATTGCCTCAAATTAATAGTGACACTAGATTAAGGTGCAAAATAATAACATTACTGCTTTATCATGGCAGTGCCAAAGCAGTAGCACAAGAGCAGACTCAACAAGCAGGATCTTTGGCAAACGGTCAGACCAAAAAGGAACATACCTCGTGATGGGAACCATGTCTGCAGTCAACGCCATCGTAGAAGGGGTGACACCAGTCACCAACATGGATGATTCAATTCATGGGACCTTTTGGTGCAATTCACCTAAAATGAAGCAATGTCCCATGAGCTAGCTTCTTCTTCTTTTTTAAGAAAAGGGCTCCAGCCCCGGTTCCATTTCCATCAGAATACGAAACCCACAGAGCTTCTTCTTCATTAGTTGCAATAAAATTTAGCAACATCAAGGTTGGTTATGAAGCTCCTGGAATGTTCAACTATAATTTGGATATCATTTGTCCAGTTCAACTAAGATCAAGCGTGAAATGTATGTCTCTGTTTGCACAAAAAGGTGGAAAGGAGGGTGACAAACAAGTGATGAAACATACATCAAATGAAAATAAGCATGTTCCTTATCTGAATGGCAATCCTACAAGGACAGTAGCAATTTCTAAAGCAGCAGCATTGCTAGATAGTAGTGTGGGCATTAGGATTAACTATGACAACCGTTAAATAGGACATTACTTTAATGGTGCCATTGCTTCATTTTACCAGCAACATTGGTTTAACGTGTCCTTACTTTTAGCGGTGCGACTGGTACATTTTACCAGTGGCATTACATAAGAGTGGCTCGGGGCAACAAACATCAGAACAAGATATCTAGGTTGGTCCCATTTTTGTTCGGTATAGCCACCTTATACTGTGTGCGGCTAGCAAATCTAGTGCTGGACTTACTTTGTTGACTTGTCCCCCAGTCCCCACTTTCTTTCCTTTTTCAACCAATAGATCGGGTTTATATTGAGTTTGTACTGCGTTTCCCTTTAATTCCCTATTAGACCTGGAGACCAGTTGGATAGCCAGTCTCTGCTACTTTTCGCCCCCATTATTTCCTCTTTCGACCAAGTCCTAGATTCAGGTAAAAAATCTTCCCCCACCCCCACCCCACCCCCTTTCTTCCTTGTTTGAACCAAGTAGTACTAGATTCGAGTGCATGAACTAGCTTTACCTCTTAACAGTAAAAATTTAGGTGGCTTTCGAACAGCTGATCGATCCTATCTACGAGGGGGCCTGGGAAATAGTAAAAGATACAAATGCAGCGACATCAGGAGCTCGGGAAATAGAGCAAGGCCGGTTTCAAAGGAAGTTATACCTGAGGGTCGCCAGGATGTCACTAGGTGGGCCGCGGGAGGCCGGATCTGCCCACACTACGACAACGAGGAAGAAGGGGTCGGAGGCCCTCCCTAGCCAGCGGTGCTTGGGAGAGAACGGCAAGGCACGCTGATCGGGACGCGCCGGTAGTGGGTAAGAGCCGTCGCCGAGGATGACCGCGTGAACGTTGCACCTTCTCACCTTCCCTGGCGGAGAGGATCCGGATGGATCTGTGACCAGCGGTGAGCAGAGAGAGAGAGAGAGTGTGGCCACCGCTGTCGTGTTTAGATCTGGAGAGGACGAGCCAGTGTGAAGATAGAAACACTAGCAAGCAAGTGTGGAGGCTCCTGCCTATATTGTGGTGTACTACTAGTTTTCTTTTGTCTACCGGAGCCGGCTTGACCTCGTCAATGACTATCTTCATGCACGTGCCCCGGAGGCGCAGTTGTCCTCATTATAACATGACAAGAAACCATAACCTCACTACCCAAAGGAGACAACATGAATCCTGACGGACAAACAATACAAGGATCAAAGCTCAAATTAACGATAAACTCGTAGAAAAGAGGTCCATCGATAGATGCCCTAATTAACATAGCCGGCTTGACAGAGATGGCAGCCGAGTAGTCTTCGTGCATGTGGCCCCCATGACTAGCGCCTTGGAGGAACTCAGGGTGTCTTTGGTAGGGTGTATGAAGGGTGCATCTGTCGGCGTTCCGGGAACGGGGGTCCCCAGACTTGCCTGCCTGCGGCCCACAGCATGGCCAGGCAGCGGGCCGTACGGCCCATATTCGTCAACAAGGCACCCAAGACACTCGCGAGGGTCCAAGCCTCGCGAGGCGGACGATGCAAGACCTCCTCTGGAGTGGCCTAGCCAGGCAGGCTCATGAGGAGCGGAGATATCAAGGCAAGGCAAACCTCACGAGGCTCTCGTGACATGAGCCATGACGAACGGTACCAGGCGGGTGCCAGGCGGGCGCCAGTGCGCACAGCGTCCTTATTTCCTTTTTGGTGCTAACGAGGCCAGCGCAGGCGAAGAGTACCGAGGCATCAGGCAGAGGTTGCCATATTGGTGCAACGAGACCAAGACCAGGAGGACGGTAAGGCGGAGGTCATCGTGGAGCCCAAGACGACGTCACCCCAGAGCTTTTCACAGGCGAAGACCGCTTTTATCAGGATAGCTTGTACTAGCTGTCCCCCTTCAAATTTGCCCGCCGTTGTTGGCTCCCTTCCCGCTCGATATTTGGGAAGAGGACCAGGGCCTATATAAGTAGATCAAGCCACCACAATAGAGGCATCGAATCCTCACGCCACAAGTTCACAAGCACAAGAACACCTCAACCTCAGGAAGCTGTTCTTCCCTTGTACTGTTCATCATCAGCCCGAGAGGCAATCCACCACCACCACACTAGATGTAACGCCCACTATGCGGCTATATCTCCCACGTGTCGAGGCACGACTTAGAGGCATAACCGCATTGTAGGTATTGTCGCAAGAAGGGTCATCTTCACATAATCTCATGTAATGAACAAGAATGGGATAACGAGAGTTGGCTTACAATCGCCACTTCACACAATACATAAATTAATTCATACATCATCCAAAATCCACACATAGACCGACTATGGTCAAATCCAAATGAAAATAAGATAACCCCAAATGCTAGATCCCCGATCGTCCCAACTGGGCTCCACTACTGATCATCAGGAAAAGAAACATAGTAACGACCACGTTCCTCGTCGAACACCCACTTGAGCTCGGTTGCGTCATCTGCACTGGCATCGTCGGCACCTGCAACTATTTTGGTTGAATCTGTGAGTCACGAGGACTTAGCAATCTCACACCCGCGAGATCAAGACTATTTAAGCTTATAAGAAAGGATGGGGTAAAGAGGTGGAGCTGCAGCAGGCACTAAGCATATATGGTGGCTAACATACGCAAAAGAGAGCGAGAAGAGAAGCAACGCAACGGTCGCAAAGCTAGAAATGATGAAGAAGTGATCCTCAAACTACTTACATTCATGCATAACTCAAACCGTGTTCACTTCCCGGACTCCGCCGAGAAGAGACCATCACGGCCACACACACGGTTGATGTATTTTAATTAAGTCAAGTGTCAAGTTCTCTACAACCGGACATTAACAAATTCCCATTTGCCTCATAACTGTGGTGTACCACCTTGGGGAAACTTGAGGGCTGGTTTTACTCGTAGCTAGTCTCATCCGGTGTTGCCCTGAGAACGAGATATGTGCAGCTCCTATCGGGATTTGTTGGCACATCGGGCGGCTTTGCTGGTCTTGTTTTACCATTGTCGAAATGTCTTGTACACCGGGATTCCGAGACTGATCAGGTCTTCCCGGGAGAAGGTTTACCCTTAGTTGACTGTGAGAGCTTATAATGGGCTAAGTTGGTACACCCCTGCAGGGTATTATCTTTCGAAAACCGTTATGAGGCAGATGGGAATTTGTTAATGTCCGGTTGTAGAGAACTTGTCACTTGACCCAATTAAAATACATCAACCGTGTGTTTAGCCGTGATGGTCTCTTCTCGGCGGAGTCCGGGAAGTGAACACGGTTTGAGTTATGAATGACGTAAGTAGGAGTTCAGGATCACTTCTTGGTCATTGCTAGATGACGACCGTTCCTTTGCTTCTCTTCTCGCTCTCTTTTGCGTATGTTAGCCACCATATATGCTTATTGCCTGCTGCAGCTCCACCTCATTACACCAACCTTTTCCTATAAGCTTAAATAGTCTTGATCTCGTGGGTGTGAGATTGCTGAGTCCTCGTGACTCACAGATTCTACCAAAACAGTTGCAGGTGTCGACGATGCCAGTGCAGATGATGGGATCGATGTCAAGTGGGAGTTCGATGAGGAACGTGGTCGTTACTATGTGTCTTTTCCTGATGATCAGTAGTGGAGCCCAGTTGGGACGATCGGGGATCTAGCATTTGGGGTTGTCTTATTTTCATTCGGATCTTGACCGTAATCGGTCTATGTGTGTATTTTGGATGATGTATGAATTATTTTTATGTATTGTGTGAAGTGGCTATTGTAAGCCAACTCTTTATCCCATTCTTGTTCATTACATGGGATTGTGTGAAGATGACCCTTCTTGCGACAAAACCACAATGCAGTTATGCCTCTAAGTCGTGCCTCGACACGTGGGAGATATAGCCGCATCGTGGGCATTACAAGTTGGTAATCAGAGCCATCCCCGACTTAGGAGCCCCCTGCTTGATCGAATCACTGGCGTTGTTGAGTCTAGAACAAAAATGTTTTGAGTCTTAGGATTATATATATCGGAGAGTAGGATTCTTTTTACTCCCCAGTCCCTTCGTCGCTCTGGTGAGGTCTCCTGACGTAGAAGTTTTGATTCTTCTCTCCTCAAATTTCACTAAATTTTTTTTAGGATCACGCGGGTATCTTGGAATCGTTCCGATGGTTTTGTGACGAGAACTTTGTTCTTGGTGCCTCCTGACATTTAGGGGTTGTGGCAGTGTCCCGGGGAGTTGAGCTCCGAGGTGTTGTCGTCACAATTTTATCGTTGCAGTTCTGGAATACCTGAGTTTCGCCGACATTGAAATCTCTTTTATGCAGTTGTTGGTGAGATCACCTCGACGCCACCCAGTACTGGGGTGGGAGTTTGGGAGTATTGCCATAACTCGTATAACGGATGCTTTTCGAAGGTTGAGGTAAACGATTTCCGAAGGTTTCTTGGTTATGTGTTGACGGATGGATACAGCTGGATCTAGGGATTGCTAGTTTGGGTGATATATTTTGTGTCCCCTGTATCCCCAACACCAGATTGCATAACCAGAAAGTTTCGGGAGTTTATAAGTGGGAATTGAAGTAGCCTTAGGATATCTTTCCGACAGACGCATGATATGAGATTGGGGTTCGACGCCTAGTGGTCCGCCTGTACACGGTTGGTTTTACAGTGGTCTCGTAGTGTCTTAAAGAGTCCTTGGCTATGCCGACTCGGGGACGCTTCGTATGTCATGTGCACAGCCTTGTACATGGTGGTGCTGTACGATCGAGCCCGTGTGGGCCCCACCACGAAAACTTCGGACGAAATCTCTATCATATGTTTGTTCCGGCTTATTCTGCAAGCCAATACTTTGTTTTGTTTTGTATTGTGGTATTCGAGTTGCGTCGAAATCATATGTTGATTCCATATCTTTTTCAAGTGGCTTCTCAACTTATGGAAGTGTGATGATTTACTACGGAATTCATTCGTTCATCCTCGTTCGAATGTTTATTGTGAAGACTATATGTTGCAATTTCTATCCGTTGATTCTACTTATCTATTTGTCTATCAAGATGCTAACGGATGTCACCCTCTTTAGGATGGCTCCACCAACTCGTCAGAATCCGGATCGCAATGAAGGGAGTCAAGCGAACCCTCCGCCACCACCTCCGCCTCCGGAGGCATGGCAAGCTATCATGGCAGCCACCAACGCCAATGCTCAGATGATTCTGCAACTCTTGCAAGAACGCACCCAGGGGCAAGGCAATCAAGGCAATCAAGGTCAAGGCAACAATCAGCCTCACTTCACTACACTCAACCAGTTTCTCGCAAATCAGCCCAAGTCTTTCAGCTACTGTGCCGAGGCCACGGATGCCGATGATTGGCTCGTGGACATCAACAAGCATTTTGAATGTAGCAATGTCAGGCCTGAGGACTATGTCAAGTTCGCTTCTTTCCTGCTCAAGGACCAAGCTGCTGATTGGTTTCAGCAATACAAAGATTCCAGAGGAGGTCGTGTGATCACTTGGACTGACTTCTGTCGGGATTTCAAAGCGCACCACATTCCACAAAGTGTTGTTGAGAGCAAGCGTGAGGAGTTCCGCAATCTCAAGCAAGGCAATATGTCTGTGTATCAATACAACATCCAGTTTCAGAAACTTGCTCGCTTTGCTAAACAAGACGTTCCTGATGAAAAGAGCATGATCTATCACTTCAGAGGTGGCCTTAGAGAGGATCTGCAGTTAGCTCTCGTTCTTGTTGAGCCTACTCAGTTTGATCAATTCTATAACATGGCACTGAAGCAAGAGGCTGCTCAGCTCAAGTGTGAGGCTTCTAAGAAGAGAGTCAGGGACGCAGTTCAGTCTTCTTCTTCCTCACTTGTGACTACTAAGCAACAGAAGTTCTGGTTGCCTCCTCCTCCTCCGTTTCGTCAGCCTTACCAGCAGAAGAACAAAGGTGGCCATGGTTCTTCCAACTCTTCCAACTCTGGCTATCCGAACAAGTCTCAGAATCAAGCTCCAAAGTCCAATGCTCCTTATCACCGTCCACTCTCAGAGGTGACTTGCAACAAGTGTCAGCAGAAAGGTCACTATGCTAACAAGTGCTTCAACCAAAGGCGTCTTCCGCCTCCTCCTCCTGTCAGATCTTCCAGCAATGTAGTGGTCAAGCATAATCCAAAGTCTGCAAAGGTGAACATGATGAATGCAGCTCAAGCGGAGGAATCTATTGATGTGATAATGGGTAATCTTCCTGTTAATGATATTCCTGCAAAATTTCTTTTTGATACTGGTGCATCGCTTTCTTTCATATCAAGACCATTTGCATTTAAGCATGAGTTGGTTTATCAAGATTTTCCTAGACCGTTATCAGTTGTCTCTCCGGGTAAATTCATGAATGCAAGCTCCATGGTTCTGGATGTTTCCATCAAGATGGGAAACTATAAATTTTTGTCTTCTCCAGTTGTTCTTGGTGACTCAGATATTGATCTAATTCTCGGGATGGACTGGCTTTCTAAGCACAAAGCTCAGCTTGATTGTGCAGTCAGGGAAATTCAATTGACACACTCTTCTGAGGATGTGATTATTTATGCCGCTCGTGATGAAACCATTCGGTTTTTTCTCTCAATGAGAAGGGCGAATTGAATGCCATCTCTCAAATTCCAGTCGTGTGTGAGTATCAAGATGTCTTTCCAGAAGAGCTTCCGGGTATGCCTCCTCATCAGCCAGTTGAGTTCGTTATCGAACTAGAGCCTGGTACCGAACCCGTTTGCAAGCGTCCATACAAGCTTGGACCCAACGAGCTGAAGGAATTGAAGAAACAGCTCGATGAACAAGAGCGTCTGGGTTTGATCAGACCGAGTTCATCTCCATGGGGTTGTGGTGTTCTTTTTGTCAAGAAGAAGGATGGCACGGACCGACTTTGTGTCGACTACCGCCCATTGAACAAGAAGACTATCAAGAACAAGTATCCACTTCCCAACATCAATGAGCTATTCGAGCAACTCAAAGGTGCTAAAGTTTTCTCGAAGCTTGACCTTCGAATGGGTTATCATCAGATTCGCATTCGTGAAGAAGATATTCCCAAGACAGCATTCAGAACAAGCTTTGGTTCTTATGAATATACTGTTGTGTCTTTCGGCCTTGTCAATGCTCCTCCAGTTTTCTCTCGGATGATGAATTTCATCTTCAACCCCTATACCAATGAATTCGTTCTGGTGTATCTCGATGATATCTTGGTTTTCTCCAAGAATAAGAAGGATCATGCCAAACATTTGCGATTGGTGCTCGACAAGCTCAGAGAGTATCAATTCTATGCAAAGTTCTCAAAATGTGAGTTTTGGCTTGATGAAGTTCTTTTCCTTGGTCACATCATCTCTGCCAAGGGCATCGCTGTTAACCCCGAGAAGGTGTCCACAATTGTGAATTGGGAACCTCCTCAGAATGTCAAGCAGCTCCGCAGTTTTCTTGGTCTTGCAAGCTATTGCCGAAGATTCGTTGAGAATTTCTCTAAGATTGCAAAGCCTCTTTCCAACCTCCTCCAGAAGCATGTGAAGTATGTCTGGTCTCCTGAGTGTGACGTTGCTTTCAACACTCTCAAAGAGAAACTTGTCACAGCTCCTGTCTTGACTCCTCCTGATGAATCCAAGCCATTTGAAGTTTTCTGTGATGCTTCTCTCCAAGGTCTCGGTGCTATGTTAATGCAAGAGAAGAAAGTTGTGGCCTATACCTCTCGTCAGTTGAAGCCCAACGAAAAGAACTACCCCACTCACGATCTTGAGTTGGCGGCAGTTGTCCATGCATTAATAACGTGGAGACATCTCTTGTTGGGAAGACAAGTGGACATATTCACCGATCACAAGAGTCTCAAGTACATCTTCACTCAGCCCAACCTCAACCTCAGGTAGACTCGATGGGTCGAAATGATTCAAGAGTACAATCCGAGTATTGAATATACTCCAGGCAAGGCCAATGTCATTGCAGATGCTTTAAGCAGGAAGGCTTATTGCAACAGCTTAATTCTCAAGCCATTCCAACCGGATCTTTGTGAAGCTTTCCGCAAGTTGAATCTCCAAGTTGTTCCTCAAGGTTTTCTTGCCAACCTCATAGTCTCTCCTACTTTGGAAGATCAAATTCGTGAGGCACAACTCCTGGATGCCATGGTGAAGAAGGTGAAACGTGGTATCGACAAGGGTCTTTCCAAATACAAGTGCTATCGCATTGATGACAGAGACACTTTATTCTTCGAGGACCGGATTGTGGTTCCTAAAGGTGATCTAAGGAAAGTCATAATGAACGAGGCGCACAATTCTCTTCTTTTCATTCATCCTGGAAGTACCAAGATGTACCATGACCTCAAGCTGTCGTATTGGTGGACTCGAATGAAGCGAGAAATTGCTCAATTCGTGAATGAATGTGACGTCTGTCGAAGAGTGAAAGCAGAACACCAACGACCAGCTGGTCTCCTCCAACCTCTTGCTATCCCAGAATGGAAGTTTGATCATATCGAAATGGACTTCGTGACTGGTTTTCCAAAGTCCAAGCGCGGAAATGATGCTATCTTCATTGTCATCGACAAGCTTTCTAAAGTGGCTCATTTCCTTCCAATCAAAGAATCCATCACAGCAGCTCAGCTGGCAGAGCTATACACCTCCAGAATTGTCTCCTTGCACGGCATTCCACAATTGATTTCTTTAGATCATGGAAGCATCTTCACCTCTAAGTTCTGGGACTCCTTCCAGAAGGCCATGGGCACAAACGTTCGCTTCAGCACAGCTTTCCATCCTCAAACTAGTGGCCAAGTCGAGCGAGTCAATCAAATTCTAGAAGATATGCTCAGGGCTTGTGTCATTTCCTTTGGCATGAAATGGGAAGATTGTCTTCCATATGCTGAATTCTCCTACAACAACAACTTCCAAGCGAGTTCGGGCAAGGCCCCATTCGAGATTCTCTATGGCAGAAAGTGCCGTACTCCTCTCAATTGGTCAGAGACTGGTGAACGCCAACTTCTTGGCAATGACTTAATCACTGAAGCTGAAGAAATGTGTAAAGTCATCCGTGATAATCTCAAAGTCGCGCAATCGCGCCAGAAGAGTTACTATGATAGTAAGCACCGTGATGTGGCTTTCGAGATCGGAGACCATGTCTACCTCCGCGTCTCTCCAATGAAAGGCACTCGTCGCTTCGGTATCAAAGGGAAGCTTGCCCCTAGATACGTGGGTCCTTTCAAGATCATTGGCAAAAGAGGCGACCTCGCCTATCAACTTGAGCTTCCTTCCAACTTCGCGAACGTGCACGATGTGTTCCATGTGTCACAGCTCCGCAAGTGCTTCAAGACTCCTGAGCGCACTATCAACTTCGAAGAGATTGACCTCCAAGAAGATCTGTCTTGTCATGAGCATCCCGTTGCTATTCCTGAAGAGACTGAGCGCAAGACTCGCAACAAGTCAATCAAATTCCTGAAAGTGAAGTGGTCGCACCATTCCAACCGGGAAGCCACCTGGGAACGCAAGGACCACCTCCGTTCCGAATATCCGGAGTTCTTTCAGTCCTAGATCTCGGGACGAGATCCTCTCGTAGTGGTGGAGTGTTGTAACACCCCGGATGTAACTTTCCATATTTGTAACTCCGACTCTTGCCATTTTCGGCTATGTGTTATGATATTCCCTCTGTGGTCGGGTTTTGTTTTTCGTTTTGCATTTTGTTCATGTCATGCATTTCATATCATGTCATCATGTGCATTGCATTTGCATACGTGTTCGTTTCATGCATCCGAGCATTTTCCCCGTTGTCCATTTTGCAATCCGACGCTCCTATCTCCTCGGCGCACCCCTTTTGTTTTCTTTCGTGAGCGGGTGTCAAACGTTCTCGGAATGGACCGAGGCTTGTCAAGTGGCCTTGGTATACCTTCGGTAGGCCACCGGTCAAGTTTCGTTCCATTTGGAGGTCGTTTGGTACTTCAACGGTTAACTGGGCATCCGCAATGTCCATTTGTGTGTTGCAGCAAAACCCCCCTCAAAACCAGCCCAAAACCCACCAAACTCTCTTCCATGCTGTAGGTCGTTCGATCACGATCATGTGGGCGAAAACCGCACCTCATTTGGAGCCTCCTAGCTCCCTCTACCTATTTATATGTGAGCCCTCCCGAAAAACGTTCGCAGGCAAACCCTAACCCACTTCCCTCCGCGCTGCCGGACGCATCCGTACCCCGCCGGACATATCGCCGCCGCCGCCCGCAGCCTATCGGCGCACGCCACATGGCACGCCACCGCGCCCCGCGCCGCCGCGGCCCGCCGGGCCCGAGGCCGGCCTGCCCGCGCGCGACCGGGGCCCGAGCCGCCGCCCGGCCTCCGCCGTGCCCCGCTGCCGTCCCCGCCGCCTCGCCGCTCGCCGCCGTGCCCGCCGCCTCGCCCGTCGCCGGCGTGCCCGCGCGAGCCCGCCTCCGCCGCCCCGCGCCTCCCGAGGACCGCCGCCGCCGCGCGCCCGCGCCTCGTCGCCGGCGAGCGCCTTCGCACCCTCCGGCCGCCGTCCTCCCCCGCCGTCTCCTCCTCCTCTCCCGTCGCCGGCAACGACCCCGGCCTCGATCTGGATCGGGTCAACTGCGTGCGTTGACCTTCTCCTCGACCCCCGATTTTTCTCTAAGTCTTCATCATCTTACAGCATGTGCCCCTGATCAACATTGCATAACTCTCTGCATATAGCTCTGTTTCGCGCGTGTAATATGTCAAATTGTTCGTCTCGTGATGCTCTACATTTTGTTCAATTGCACCATGTTCATTAGAGGCCATATTGATGCCCAAATCTCTGTTGCAAGAGTGCTAGTTGCTGTAATCTGCTGGTTCTTAGCAGAACTTGGAGATTTGTCATTTTTGTATCATTTAATCTGTGCATCTTATGGGCATGAGCTCTACATGTGTTTTATTGTATGTCATGCCATATTTCCAAGGGTGTTTGCCATGTATTTTTGTGATATATGTGGTGACTAGCACAAGCATGCAAACTAGGCCCCCGTAATGTTTCTGATTTCAGGGACTTAGTAATTTCTCCAAGTCTTTGTCTGCTGTTATTTTGTTGCCATGTAAACTTGATGCTACAGAGAGATCCATGCATAGTTTGGAGATGTTAAGTAAGGATGTTTTGTAGATATTGTTGCAATTGATCCATTCCTGCACTTGTTTGCAATTATGGAGTGCCGTAGCATGACTCAATCTTGCTCTACTTTTGCTATAAAATATTTCTGGCAGATTCTTAACATGATATGCAATTTTGCCAAGCTTGTTGTAGTTGATCCATACATGCTATGCTTTTTTTCTTGACATGGGTAGCTTCATAAACATGCCATCTTACTGTAGGTATGCTTTTTTTGTCATGAATTGTTCTGTAGTGAGCATCAAGCTCACAAAGAGGCCTTCATATTATTATTTCTGCCATGCTCTGTTTTCTGCTAAGTCTGGAACCTGTTAACGAAACTTGCTATGTTTACGTGGTTTCCATCATATCTTCTGTTCCTTTTTGTCTTATGGTCACTAAGAGACTTTTTGCATATGCATTTAGTAGAATACTGTTATGCCTTGTTTTGCCATGTTAAGTTCCTGTAGCATGTTGATTTCGTGCTCTAAACATTGCTACCTGATGCTGTTTCAGGCATGTCCAGTAATTTCACCAAGTCTGTGAACCTGTTATTTTTGCACTTTTGCCATGCTTGTTTGAGCTTGTTATGTTGTAAACTAGCCGTAGCTCAGTGTTCATCTTTTGTCAAGCATCTCCTGTAGATTATTGTCATGTGCTTTGTTGCTATGTTGGAGTGCCGTAGCATTGTTGCTTGTTGCATTTTAAGTGCTATCATGCTGTTAATCGCAGATTCGTGTCATTCTTGTTTTGCTTGCCATTTGCAAACCGTGCATCCGTTTCCGGTGATCTTTATATCGATTTCGACCGAAATAATCTCATCTTTCCAGTGGCATGCTTGGTTTTACAAGTTACTGCCTTGTTCATCATTTTCCTTCCGGAGCACGCATATGCATCGCATATGATATCTCGCATATCATACATGTTTTGCATCATGTTGCTTGTGCATTTCTCGTGATTGATTGTGGTTCCATTGCTTGTGTTCTTCTCTTGGGTAGAGCCGGGAGACGAGTTCGTGAATGAGGAACCTGTTGAGTACGCTTACGAGGATCAAGCTTTCGACAACTCTGAGAACCATGCAGGCAAGATGACCACCCCTCGAAATCACTTCTATCTTTGCTTTGCTAGTTGTTCGTTCTATTGCCATGCTGTGCTACCTATCACTTGCTATATCATGCCCCCCATGTTGCCATGTCAGCCTCTAACCATCCTTTCCTAGCAAACCGTTGTTTGGCTATGTTACCGCTTTTGCTCAGCCCTTCTTATAGCGTTGCTAGTTGAAGGTGAAGTTGAAGTTTGTTCCATGTGGGAACATGGATATGTTGGGATATCACAATATCTCTTATTATATTAATGCATATATATTTTGGTAAAGGGTGGAAGGCTCGGCCTTATGCCTAGTGTTTTGTTCCACTCTTGCGGCCCTAGTTTCTGTCTTACCGGTATTATGTTCCTTGAGTTTGCGTTCCTTACACAGTCGGGTGATTTATGGGACCCCCTTGACAGTTCGCCTTGAATAAAACTCCTCCAGCAAGGCCCAACCTTGGTTTTACCATTTGCCACCTAAGCCTTTTCCCCCGGGTTTTCGCGAGCCCGAGGGTCATCTTTATTTTAACCCCCGGACCAGTGCTCCTTCGAGTGCTGGCCCAAACCGAGCGATGTCCGGCGCCCCCTGGGCAACCAGGGCCTATGCCAACCCGACGTCTGGCTCATCCGTTGTGCCCTGAGAACGAGATATGTGCAGCTCCTATCGGGATTTGTCGGCACATTCGGGGGCTTTGCTGGTCTTGTTTTACCATTGTCGAAATGTCTTGTAAACCGGGATTCCGAGACTGATCGGGTCTTTCCGGGAGAAGGTTTATCCTTCGTTGACCATGAGAGCTTATGATGGGCTAAGTTGGGACACCCCTGCAGGGTATTATCTTTCGAAAGCCATGCCCGCGGTTATGAGGCAGATGGGAATTTGTTAATGTCCGGTTGTAGAGAACTTGTCACTTGACCCAATTAAAATACATCAACCGTGTGTGTAGCCGTGATGGTCTCTTCTCGGCGGAGTCCGGGAAGTGAACACGGTTTGAGTTATGAATGACGTAAGTAGGAGTTCAGGATCACTTCTTGGTCATTGCTAGATGACTACCGTTCCGTTGCTTCTCTTTTCGCTCTCTTTTGCGCATGTTAGCCACCATATATGCTTATTGCCTGCTGCAGCTCCACCTCATTACACCAACCTTTTCCTATAAGCTTAAATAGTCCTGATCTCGCGGGTGTGAGATTGCTGAGTCCTCGTGACTCACAGATTCTACCAAAACAGTTGCAGGTGCCGACGATGCTAGTGTAGATGATGGGATCGATCTCAAGTGGGAGTTCGATGAGGAACGTGGTCGTTACTATGTGTCTTTTCCTGATGATCAGTAGTGGAGCCCAGTTGGGACGATCGGGGATCTAGCATTTGGGGTTGTCTTATTTTCATTCGGATCTTGACCGTAGTCGGTCTATGTGTGTATTTTGGATGATATATGAATTATATTTATGTATTGTGTGAAGTGGCGATTGTAAGTCAACTCTTTATCCCGTTCTTGTTCATTACATGGGATTGTGTGAAGATGACCCTTCTTGCGACAAAACCACAATGCGGTTATGCTTCTAAGTCGTGCCTCGACACGTGGGAGATATAGCCGCATCGTGGGCGTTACATGGTAAAACCAAGGTTGGGCCTTGCTGGAGGAGTTTTATTCAAGGCGAACTGTCAAGGGGGTCCCATAAATCACCCAACCGCGTAAGGAACGCAAACTCAAGGAACATAATACCGGTATCAGGGAAACTAGGGCGGCAAGAGTGGAACAAAACACCAGGCATAAGGCCGAGCCTTCCACCCTTTACCAAATATATAGATGCATTAATTAAATAAGAGATATTGTGATATTCCAAAATATCCATGTTCCAACATGGAACCAAATTCAACTTCACCTGCAACTAGCAACGCTATAAGAAGGGCTGAGCAAAAGCGGTAACTTAGCCAAACAACGGTTTGCTAGGAAAGGATGGTTAGAGGCTTGACATGGCAATATGGGAGGCATGATATAGAAAGTGGTAGGTAGCGCAACATAGCAATAGAACGAACAACTAGCAAAGCAAAGATAGAAGTGATTTCGAGCGTATGGTCATCTTGCCTGCAAGGTTCTCAGAGTTGTCGAAAGCTTGATCCTCGTAAGCGTACTCAACAGGTTCCTCATTTGCGAACTCGTCTCGCGGCTCTACCCACAGCAAGAACACAAGCAATGGAACCACAATCAATCATGAGAAATGCACAAGCAACATGATGCAATACATGCATGATATGCAAGATATGATATGCGATGCGTATGCGTGCTCTGGTAGAAAAAGGATGAACAAGCCAGTACCTTGGCAAACCAAGTATGCCACTAGAAAGATGAGATGATTTCGGTTGAAATCGATATAAAGATCACCGGAAACGGATGCACGGTTTGCAAATGGCAAGCAAAACAAGAATGACACGATTCTGCGATTAACAGCATGATAGCACATAGAATACATCAAGTCACTATGCTACAGCACCCCAACATGGCAACAAAGCATATGACAGTAATCTACAGGAGATGCTTGACAAAAGATGAACACTTTGCTATGGCTAGCTCACACCATAACAGGTCCAAACAAGCATGGCAAAAGTGCAAAAGATATCAGGTTCACAGACTTAGTAAAAATACTGGACATGGCAGAAACAGCATCATCTAGCAATGTTCAGAGCAAGAGAAACACATGCTACAGGAACTTAACATAGAAAAGCAAGGCATGGAATGAATCTAATAAATGCAAAGAACAAAAGTCCCTTATTGACCATGAGCCAAAAAGGATCAGAAGATATGATGACACCCATGTAAACATAGCAAGTTTCGTTAACAGGTTTCAGACAGAAAAAACATAACATGGCATTAACAGATTTATGAAGGCATCTTGGTGAGCTTGATTCACCCATCACAAAGCAATGCATGACAAAACAAGCATACCTACAGCAAGACGGAATGTTTATGAAGCTAACCATGCAAGAGAAAGTGCATAGCATGTATGGATCAACTACAACAACCTTGACAAAATTGAATATCATGTTAACATTCTGCCAGAAGCATTTTATAGCAAAAGTAGAGCAAGATTAAGACATGCTAGGGCACTCCATAATTGTAAACAGGGACATGGATGGATAGAGCACAACTATATCTACAAAACATCCTTAGTGAACATGCCTGAAATAAGCATGGATCTCACTGTAGACACATGGATACATGACAACAAAATAACAGCAGTAACAGCCTTGGCAAAATCCTGTGCCTGAAAACAGAAACATCACGAAGCCTAGTTTGCATGCTTGTGGTCGTCACCACATAGATCAAAAAAATACATGGCATACACATCTGTAAAGATGGCATGGCATATATCAAAACACCTGTAGAGTTCATGCCCAAAAGATGCACACATCAAATGTAGCAAAAATAACAAAACACCAAGTTCTGATAAGTAACAGTAGTAAACATCATATACCACTCTTTCACCAGAGATTTGGGTATCAAGATGAACTCAAACGAGCATGGCACAATGGAGCAAAGTGAAGAGCATCTCGTGACGAACATTTTGATATATCATGCACGCAAAACGGAGTAGTATGCGAAGAGATATGATGCGATGAACTGAGCAACATAATGCAATAATTTCGACACAACAGGAGACGAGGGGGGAAGTCAACCTTCTCCCGATCCAGATCTGGCGCGTTCTTCGAAGATCGCCGGAGTTCGGCCGGAGTTGGGGAAGGAGGAGGACGGAGGGGACGAGGACGGGCGCCGGGCGGCGAGCTCGCCGGCGGGCGCGACGGCGAGCTGACGAGGCGGCGGGGACGGCGACCGGTGGGCGCGGGCGGTGCACGGGAGGAGCGGTGGAGGCGGCGGCGGTCGGCGACGTGTCCGGCGGCGGGGGAGGTTTTGTCCGGCGCGCGGAGGAGGAAGAGGCTAGGGTTTTTTGGACGCAAATTTCGGAGGGGGAGGTGTTTATATAGGCATAGGGAGCTAGGAGAGTCCAAATGAGGCACGGTTTTCGCCCACACGATCGTGATCGAACGACCGAGAGCATGGAGGGGACTTAGAGGGGTTATTGGGCTGTTTGGAGGGGGTTTTGCTGCAACACACAAAAGGACATTGCGGTTACACGATTAACCGTTGGAGCATCAAATGACCTCCAAATGGAACAAAACTTGACAGGTGGTCTACCGGTGGTATACCAAGGCCACTTGACAAACCTCGGTCCATTCTGAGAACATTTAACACCCGCTCACGAAAAGGAACAAGAGGGGTGCGCCGGTGCATGTGGGAGTGTCGGATTGCAAAACGGACAACGGGAAAAATGCTCGGATGCATGAGACAAACACGTATGCAAATGAGATGCACATGATGACATGATATGAAATGCATGACATGAAAAAAATGCAAAATGAAAGACAAAACCCGACCACGAAGGGAATATCATAACACATAGCCGAAAATGGCAAGAGTTGGAGTTACAAATATGGAAAGTTACATCCGGGGCGTTACAACACTCCACCACTACGAGAGGATCTCGTCCCGAGATCTAGGACTGAAAGAACTCCGGATATTCGAAACGGAGGTGGTCCTCGCGTTCCCAGGTGGCTTCTTGGTCGGAATGGTGCAACCACTTCACTTTCAGGAATTTGATTGACTTGTTGTGAGTCTTGCGCTCAGTTTCTTCAAGAATAGCAATGGGGTGCTGATGATAAGACAGATCTTCTTGGAGGTTAATCTCTTCGAAGTTGATGGTGCGCTCAGGAGTCTTGAAGCACTTGCGAAGCTGTGACACGTGGAACACGTCGTGCACGTTCGCGAAGTTGGAGGGAAGCTCAAGTTGATAGGCGAGGTCGCCTCTTTTGCCAATGATTTTGAAAGGACCCACGTATCTAGGGGCAAGCTTCCCTTTGATACTGAAGCGACGAGTGCCTTTCATTGGAGAGACGCGGAGGTAGACATGGTCTCCGATCTCGAAAACCAAGTCACGGTGCTTGCTATCATAGTAACTCTTCTAGCGCAATTGCGTGGCTTTGAGATTTTCACGGATGACTTTGCACATTTCTTCAGCCTCTGTGATTAAGTCGTTGCCAAGAAGTTGGCGTTCACCAGTCTCTGACCAATTGAGAGGAGTACGGCACTTTCTGCCATAGAGAATCTCGAATGGGGACTTGCCCGAACTCGCTTGGAAGCTGTTGTTGTAGGAGAACTCGGCATATGGAAGACAATCTTCCCACTTCATGCCAAAGGAAATGACACAAGCCCTGAGCATATCTTCAAGGATTTGATTGACTCGCTCGACTTGGCCACTAGTTTGAGGATGGAAAGCTGTGCTGAAGCGAATGTTGGTGCCCATGGCCTTCTGGAAGGAGTCCCAGAACTTAGAAGTGAAGATGCTTCCACGATCTGAAGAAATCAATTGTGGAATGCCATGCAAGGAGACAATCCTGGAGGTGTATAGCTCTGCCAACTGAGCTGCTGTGATAGATTCTTTGATTGGAAAGAAATGAGCCACTTTAGTAAGCTTGTCGATGACAACGAAGATAACATCATTTCCGCGTTTGGACTTAGGAAATCCAGTCACGAAGTCCATTTCGATATGATCAAACTTCCATTCTGGGATAGCAAGAGGTTGGAGGAGACCAGCTGGTCGTTGGTGTTCTGCTTTCACCCTTCGACAGACATCACATTCATTCACGAATTGAGCGATTTCTCGCTTTATTCGAGTCCACCAATACGACTGCTTGAGGTCATGGTACATCTTCGTACTTCCAGGATGAATGGAAAAAGAGAATTGTGCGCCTCGTTCATAATGACTTTCCTTAGATCACCTTTAGGAACCACAATCCGGTCCTCGAAGAATAAAGTGTCTCTGTCATCAACGCGATAGCACTTGTATTTGGAAAGACCCTTGTCAATACCACGTTTCACCTTCTTCACCATGGTATCCAGGAGTTGTGCCTCACGAATTTGATCTTCCAAAGTAGGAGAGACTATGAGGTTGGCAAGAAAACCTTGAGGAACAACTTGGAGATTCAGCTTGCGGAAAGCTTCACAAAGATCCGGTTGGAAGGGCTTGAGGATTAAACTGTTGCAATAAGCCTTCCTGCTCAAAGCATCTGCAATGACATTGGCCTTGCCTGGAGTATATTCAATACTCGGATTGTACTCTTGAATCATTTCGACCCATCGAGTTTGCCTGAGGTTGAGGTTGGGCTGAGTGAAGATGTACTTGAGACTCTTGTGATCGGTGAATATGTCCACTTTTCTTCCCAACAAGAGGTGTCTCCATGTTATTAATGCATGGACAATTGTCGCCAACTCAAGATGGTGAGTGGGGTAGTTCTTTTCGTTGGGCTTCAACTGACGAGAGGTATAGGCCACAACTTTCTTCTCTTGCATTAACACAACACCGAGACCTTGAAGAGAAGCATCACAGAAAACTTCAAATGGCTTGGATTCGTCAGGAGGAGTTATGACAGGAGCTGTGACGAGTTTCTCTTTGAGAGTGTTGAAAGCAACGTCACACCCAGGAGTCCAGACATACTTCACATGCTTCTGGAGGAGGTTGGAAAGAGGCTTTGCAATCTTAGAGAAATTCTCAACGAATCTTCGGCAATAGCTTGCAAGACCAAGAAAACTGCGAAGCTGCTTGACATTCTGAGGAGGTTCCCAATTTACAACTGCAGACACCTTCTCGGGATTAACAGCGATGCCCTTGGCAGAGATGATGTGACCAAGGTAAAGAACTTCATCAAGCCAAAACTCACATTTGGAAAACTTCGCATAGAATTGATACTCTCTAAGCTTGTCGAGCACCAATCACAAATCTTTGGCATGATCCTTCTTATTCTTGGAGAAGACCAAGATATCATCGAGATACACCAGGACGAATTCATTGGTATAGGTGTTGAAGATGAAATTCATCATCCGAGAGAATGTTGGAGGAGCATTGACAAGGCCGAAAGACATGACAGTATATTCATAAGAACCAAAGCTTGTTCTGAATGCTGTCTTGGGAATATCTTCTTCACGAATGTGAATCTGATGATAACCCATACGAAGGTCAAGCTTGGAGAATACTTTAGCACCTTTGAGTTGCACGAATAGCTCATTGATGTTGGGAAGTGGATACTTGTTCTTGATTGTCTTCTTGTTCAATGGACGGTAGTCGACACAAAGTCGGTCCGTGCCATCCTTCTTCTGGACAAAAAGAACACCACAACCCCACAGAGATGAACTCGGTCTGATCAAACCCAGATGCTCTTGTTCATCGAGCTATTTCTTCAATTCTTTCATCTCCTTGGGTCCAAGCTTATAAGGACGCTTGCAAACGGGTTCCATGCCAGGCTCAAGATAGATAACGAACTCAACTGGCCGGTGAGGAGGCATACCCGGAAGCTCTTCTGGAAAGACATCTTGGTACTCACAAACGACTGGAATTTGAGAAATAGCATCCAACTCGCCCTTCTCATTGAGAGAAAACAACCGAATGGTTTCATCACGAACGGCATAAATGATAACATCCTCAGAAGATTGTGTCAATTGAATTTCCCTGGCAGCACAATCAAGTTGAGCTTTGTGCTTAGAAAGCCAGTCCATCCCGAGAATTAGATCAATATCCGAGTCACCAAGGACAATTGGTTTGGCGAGAAATTTATAGTCGCCCATCTTGATACCGACATTCGGAACCATCATGCTAGAGCTCAAACGCTTAGCCAGAGAAATAACTTGCATTGCTCTAGATAATTCCTCTGTGTCAAAATTGTGCTTCGATGCAAATGGGTATGACATGAAAGAATGCGATGCACCAGTATCAAATAAAACTTTTGCAGGAATATCATTAACTGAGAGATTACCCATTATCACATCAGTAGATTCCTCAGCTTGAGCTGCATTCATCATGTTCACCTTTGCAGACTTGGGATTATGCTTGTCCACTGCATTGCTGGAAGATCTAACAGGAGGAGGAGGAGGAAGACGCCTTTGGTTGAAGCACTTGTTAGCATAGTGACCTTTCTGCTGACACTTGTTGCAAGTCAGCTCTGAGAGTGGACGATGATAAGGAGCATTCGACTTTGGAGCTTGATTTTGAGACTTGTTCTGATAGCCAGGGTTGGGTGGGTGGGAAGATCCATGGCCACCTTTGTTCTTCTGCTGGTAAGGCTGACAAAACGAAGGAGGAGGAGGCAACCAGAACCTATGTTGCTTAGCAGCCACTAGTGAGGAAGAAGAAGACTGAACTGCGTCCCTGACTCTCTTCTTAGAAGCCTCACACTTGAGCTGAGCAGCCTCTTGCTTCAGTGCCATACTGTAGAAATCATCATACTTGGTCGGCTCAAAAAGCACGAGAGGTAATTGCAGATCTTCTCTGAGGCCACCTCTGAATTGATAGATCATGCTCTTTTCATCAGGAACGTCTTGCTTAGCGAAGCGAGCGAGTTTCTTAAACTGAGTATTGTATTGATACACGGACATGCTGCCTTGCTTGAGATTAAGGAACTCCTCACGCTTGCTCTCAACAACACTTTGTGGAATGTGGTGAGCTTTGAAGTCTCGGCGGAAATCATCCCAGGTAATCACATGACCTCCTCTGGAATCTTTGTATTGTTGATACCACTCGGCAGCTTGATCCTTGAGTTGAAAAGAAACGAACTTGACAAAGTCCTCAGGCCTGACATTGCTACATTCAAAATGCTTGTTGATGTCCAGGAGCCAATAATCGGCGTCTGTGGCCTCGGCACAGTAGCTGAAAGACTTCGGCTGATTTGCGAGGAACTGGTTGAGGGTAGCGAAGTGAGGCTGATTGTTGCCTTGGCCTTGATTTCCTTGATTGCCTTGCCCTTGGGTGCGTTCTTGCAAGAGTTGCAAAATCATCTGAGCATTGGCGTTGGTGGCTTCCATGATAGCTTGCCATGCCTCCGGAGGCGGAGGTGGTGGCGGAGGGTTCGCCTGACTCCCTTCATTGCATTCTGGATTCTGACGCATTGGCGGAGCCATCCTGAAGAGGGTGACATCCGTTAGCATCTTGATAGACAAATAGACAAGTTGAAACAACGGATAGACATTGCAACATATAGTCTTCACAATAAACATTCGAACGAGGATGAACGAATGAATTCCATAGTAATCATCACACTTCCATTAAGGTGACAAGCCACTTGATAAGAGATTGATGAAATGCTAAGTGGCAAGGATTATCCAATCACAAACCAATTATCTGTGGGAAGAAATGCTAAGAGCTACTTGAATCCCACCTATAAACTCCCGAAACTTTCTGGTTATGCAATCTGGTGTTGGGGATACAGGGGACACAAAACATATCACCCAAACTAGCAATCCCTAGATCCAGCTGTATCCATCCGTCAACACATAACCAAGAAACCTTCGGAAATCGTGTACCTCAACCTTCGAAAAGCATCCGTTATACGAGTTATGGCAATACTCCCGAACTCCCGCCCCAGTACTGGGTGGCGTCGAGGTGATCTCACCAACAACTGCATAAAAGAGATTTTCGATGTCGGCAAAACTCAGGTATTCCAGAACTGCAACGATAAAATTGTGACGACAACACCTCGAAGCTCAACTCCCCGGGACACTGCCACAACCCCTAAATGTCAGGAGGCACCAAGAACAATGTTCTCGTCACAAAACCATCGGAACGATTCTAAGATACCCGCGTGATCCTAAATTTTTTTTAGTGAAATTTGAGGAGAGAAGAGTCAAAACTTCTACGTCAGGAGGCCTCACCAGAGCGACGAAGGGACTGAGGAGTAAAAACAATCCTACTCCCTGATATATATAATCCTAAGACTCAAAACATTTTTGTTCTAGACTCAACAACGCCCGCGATTCGATCAAGCAGGGGGCTCCTAAGTCGGGGATGGCTCTGATTACCAACTTGTAACGCCCACGATGCGGCTATATCTCCCATGTGTCGAGGCACGACTTAGAGGCATAACCGCATTGTAGGTATTGTCGCAAGAAGGGTCATCTTCACACAATCCCATGTAATGAACAAGAATGGGATAACGAGAGTTGGCTTACAATCGCCACTTCACACAATACATAAATTAATTCATACATCATCCAAAATCCACACATAGACCGACTACGGTCAAATCCAAATGAAAATAAGATAACCCCAAATGCTAGATCCCCGATCGTCCCAACTGGGCTCCACTACTGATCATCAGGAAAAGAAACATAGTAACGACCACGTTCCTCGTCGAACTCCCACTTGAGCTCCGTTGCGTCATCTGCATTGGCATCGTCGGCACCTGCAACTGTTTTGGTAGAATCTGTGAGTCACGAGGACTCAGCAATCTCACACACGCGAGATCAAGACTATTTAAGCTTATAGGAAAGGATGGGGTAAAGAGGTGGAGCTGCAGCAGGCACTAAGCATATATGGTGGCTAACATACGCAAAAGAGAGCAAGAAGAGAAGCAACGCAACGGTCGCGAAGCTAGAAATGATGAAGAAGTGATCCTGAAACTACTTACGTTCATGCATAACTCAAACCGTGTTCACTTCCCGGACTCCGCCGAGAAGAGACCATCACGGCCACACACACGGTTGATGTATTTTAATTAAGTCAAGTGTCAAGTTCTCTACAACCGGACATTAACAAATTCCCAACTGCCTCATAACCGCGGGCACGGCTTTCGAAAGATAATACCCTGCAGGGATGTCCCAACTTAGCCCATTATAAGCTCTCACGGTCAACGAAGGATAAACCTTCTCCCGGGAAGAACCGATCAGTCTCGGAATGCCGGTTTACAAGACATTTCGATAATGGTAAAACAAGACCAGCAAAGCCGCCCGATGTGCCGATAAATCCCGATAGGAGCTGCACATATCTCGTTCTCAGGGCAACACCGGATGAGACTAACTACGAGTAAAACCAGCCCTCAAGTTTCCCCAAGGTGGCCCCGCAGGCAGCTCGGTTCGGACCAACACTCGAAGGAGCACTGGCCCGGGGGATCTAAAATAAAGATGACCCTCGGGCTCGCGAAAACCCAAGGGGAAAGTATAGGTAGTAGGTGGTCAAATGGTAAAACCAAGGTTGGGCCTTGCTGCAGGAGTTTTATTCAAGGCGAACTGTCAAGGGGTCCCATAAATCACCCAACCGTGTAAGGAACGCAAACTCGAGGAACATAATACCGGTATGACGGAAACTAGGGTGGCAAGAGTGGAACAAAACACCAGGCATAAGGCCGAGCCTTCCACCCTTTACCAAGTATATAGATGCATTAATTAAATAAGAGATATTGTGATATTGCAAAATATCCATGTTCCAACATGGAACCAACTTCAACTTCACCTGCAACTAGCAACGCTATAAGAAAGGCTGAGCAAAAGCGGTAACTTAGCCAAACAATGGTTTGCTAGGAAAGGATGGTTAGAGGCTTGACATGGTAATATGGGAGGCATGATATAGCAAGTGGTAGGTAGCGCAGCATAGCAATAGAACGAACAACTAGCAAAGCAAAGATAGAAGTGATTTCGAGGGTATGGTCATCTTGCCTGCAAGGTTCTCAGAGTTGTCGAAAGCTTGATCCTCGTAAGCGTACTCAACAGGTTCCTCGTTCGCGAACTCGTCTCCCGGCTCTACCCATAGCAAGAACACAAGCAATGGAACCACAATCAATCACGAGAAATGCACAAGGAACATGATGCAATACATGCATGATATGCAAGATATGATATGCGATGCGTATGCGTGCTTCGGAAAAAAAGGATGAACAAGGCAGTAACTTGGCAAACCAAGTATGCCACTGGAAATATGAGATGATTTTGGTTGAAATCGATATAAAGATCACCGGAAACGGATGCACGGTTTGCGAATGGCAAGCAAAACAAGAATGACACGATTCTGCGATTAACAGCATGATAGCACTTAGAATACATCAAGTCACTATGCTACAGCACCCCAACATAGCGAAAAAGTACATGACAGTAATCTACAGGAGATGTTGGACAAAAGATGAACACTGAGCTACGGCTAGATCACACAATAACAGGTTCAAACAAGCATGGCAAAAGTGCAAAAGATATCAGGTTCACAGACTTGGTAAAAATACTGGACATGGCAGAAACAGCATCAGCTAGCAATGTTCAGAGCAAGAAAAACACATGCTACAAGAACTTAACATAGCAAATCAAGGCGTGGAATGAATCTAATAAATTCAAAGAACAAAAGTACCTTAATGACCATGAGCCAAAAAGGATTAGATGATATGATGGCACCCATGTAAACATAGCAAGTTTCGTTAACAGGTTTCAGACTCGGCAGAAAACAGAACATGGCATTAACAGATTTATGAAGGCATCTTGGTGAGCTTGATTCACTCATCACAAAGCAATGCATGACAAAACAAGCATACCTACAGCAAGATGGAATGTTTATGAAGCTAACCATGGCAAGAGCAAGTTCATAGCATATATGGATCAACTACAACAACCTTGACAAAATTGAATATCATGTTAACATTCTGCCAGAAACATTTTATAGCAAAAGTAGAGCAAGATTAAGACATGCTAGGGCCGTGCATAATTGCAAACAGGGACATGGATGGATAGATCACAACCATATCTACAAAACATCCTTACTAAACATGCCCAAAATAAGCATGGATATCCCTATAGACACATGGATACGTGGCAACAAAATAACAGCAGTAACAGACTTTTGGCAAAATCCTAAGTCCCTGAAAACAGAAACATCACGAAGCCTAGTTTGCATGCTTGTGCTAGTCACCACATAGTTCAAAAAAATACATGTCATAGACCTCTGTAAATATGGCATGGCATCGATCAAAACACCTGTAGAGCTCATGCCCAAAAGATGCACACATCAAATGTAGCAAAAATAACAATACACCAAGTTCTGATAAGTAACAGCAGTAAACATCATATAGCACTCTTGCACCAGAGATTTGGGCATCAAGATGAATACAAACGAGCATGGCACAATGGAAAAAAATGAAGAGCATCTCATGATGAACATTTCAATATATCATGCACGCAAAACGGAGTAGTATGCGATGAGATATGATGCGATGAACCGAGCAACATAATGCAATAATTTCGAGACGGCAGAAAACGAGGGGGGAAA
This sequence comes from Aegilops tauschii subsp. strangulata, assembly GCF_002575655.3. Classification (NCBI taxonomy): domain Eukaryota; kingdom Viridiplantae; phylum Streptophyta; class Magnoliopsida; order Poales; family Poaceae; genus Aegilops; species Aegilops tauschii. The sequence goes on along the minus strand of NC_053041.3, from coordinate 297,659,746 downwards.
GTCAACCTTCTCCCGATCCAGATCTGGCGCGTTCTTCGAAGATCGCCGGAGTTCGGCCGGAGTTGGGGAAGGAGGAGGACGGAGGGGGCGAGGACGGGCATCGGGCGGCGAGCTCGCCGGCGGGCGCGGCGGCGAGGTGACGAGGCGGCGGGGACGGCGACCGGCGGGCGCGGGCGGCGCGCGGGAGGAGCGGTGGAGGCGGCGGCGGTCGGCGACGTGTCCGGCGGCGGGGGAGGTTTTGTCCGGCGCGCGGAGGAGGAAGAGGATAGGGTTTTTTGGACGCAAATTTCGGAGGGGGAGGTGTTTATATAGGCATAGGGAGCTAGGAGAGTCCAAATGAGGCACGGTTTTCGCCCACACGATCGTGATTGAACGACCGAGAGCATGGAGGGGACTTAGAGGGGTTGTTGGGCTGTTTGGAGGGGTTTTTTGCTGCAACACACAAAAGGACTATGCGGTTACCCGGTTAACCGTTGGAGCATCAAATGACCTACAAATGGAACGAAACTTGACAGGTGGTCTACCGGTGGTATACCAAGGCCACTTGACAAACCTCGGTCCATTCCGAGAACGTTTAACACCCGCTCACGAAAAGGAACAAGAGGGGTGCGCCGGTGCATGTGGGAGTGTCGGATTGCAAAACGGACAACGGGAAAAATGCTCGGATGCATGAGACGAACACGTATGCAAATGAGATGCACAAGATGACATGATATGAAATGCATGACATGAACAAAATGCAAAACGAAAGACAAAACCCGACCACGAAGAGAATATCATAACACATAGCCGAAAATGGCAAGAGTTGGAGTTACAAAAATGGAAAGTTACATCTGGGGCCCGGACCAGTATAAACCTCGTGTCTTCCTGTGTTGCGAGTTCATCGAGTTCATCCGCGAGATCGTAGCGAGCTAGAGCGTAGATCGGTAGGAGGGAGAGACTTCGCGCGCACCCCAGTGTCGAACCTTAAGGGTTTGCCGGAACCCCACATCCGACATGTGGCGCGCCAGGTAGGGGTGCGCCGGAGCTCCTCTCCACCAACCTACGCCCCGTGCTGCCATGCTTTACTCCCATGGCAGGTGCGCCGCCACCCGCCTCTGCGACCGACACCAGGGGTAGGGAGTCTGGGTACCGAGCCCTGGCCCCCGCCCTGTGGCGAGTGCAGTGGCCAGCCAAGTTCAGGACGGAGATGCCGCCGCGTTACGACGGCGCAGCAGACCTGGCGCCGTTCCTGCAGGCGTACGAGGAGGCCGTCCTCGGTGCCGGAGGCGACGGAAAGATCATGGCCAACTGGTTCCCCATGCCCCTCGCCGGCGAGCCACGCGCCTGGCTGCGCAACCTCCCAGGGTCCAGGGTGGCGTCTTGGGAGGAACTCCGCAACCTCTTCACAGCACGCTACGCGGTGCCGGCATGCCACGCAGTCGCGGCGCTGCTGGGTGGCTCTCAAGCACCGCCTTCAGATCGCCACGTCAAGACTTTCTTCCTTCAGATTGGGGCAGCCTCCAAGCGCCCTGGGGCTCCGCCGGGTCGGGCTGCGCCGGAGGCCGACCTCACCTTCGACTCAGAAGGCCATCCCGGCTCCACCACCGGCTATGGCGTGCTCCCAATGCTCTGCACGCCTACCATCTGCAACGTGGCCGTCACCAAGACCCTCATCGACGGCGGTGCCGGCCTCAACTTGCTCTCCGTAGAAGCCTTTAGCCTCCTTCACGTGCCGCCCGAGCGGCTCAACCCCAGCAAGCCTTTTTCGGGAGTGGGTGGTGGAGCCGCCCACTCCCTGGGGCAGATCCGCCTCCCCATCACCTTCGGCATGCGTGACAACTACCGCACTGAGCTAGTGGATTTCGACATCACCCGCATCAGTCTCCATTAAGGGGGACACTAAGGAGGCCGTGACGGCGCTCAGGCTCGCCTTCAAAACCGTGGCAGCAGCGCAGCCAGCCGGCGCCAGTACGCCCGAGGCCAAGGAGACCGCGCCCGCCAAGAAGAAGCAGTTGTTCACCCAAGACAAGGTGGAGACCAAGCAGGTGTCGGTTGACAAGGACGGGTCTTCGGGAGCCACCTTTACCATAGGAACCAGCCTTGACCCGGCACAAGAAGAAGCTTTGGTGAGGTTTTTGCGCGCAAACAAGGAGATATTCGCGTGGGAGCACAATCAGCTGGTAGGGGTCCCGAGAGAGGTGATCCAGCATCACCTGAGGGTGTGCCCCAACATGCGTCCCGTGAAGCAGCGGGCAAGACGGCAGTCCACTGAGAAGCAGGCCTTCATCGTCCAAGAGACGCGCAAGTTGGAGGCGGCTGGTACCATTCGAGAAGTCCGATACCCTGATTGGTTGGAGAACCCTGTCATAGTACCGAAGAAAGCCGGGAAGGAACGGATGTGCGTCGACTTCACCAACCTTAACAAAGCTTGCCCCCAAGATCCGTTCCCCCTTCCGCGCATCGATCAAATCGTCGACTCAACCACCGAGTGTGACTTTCTATGTTTCCTGGATGTGTTCTCTGGATACCACCAAATCAAGATGGCGGTGGAGGATGTGGAGAAGACGGCCTTCCTGACACCATGCGGGGTGTACTGCTACACCTGCATGCCCTTCGGCCTGCGCAATGCGGGCGCGACCTTTCAGCGGCTGATGCACATCGCCTTGGGGCGGCAGCTCGGCAGGAACACAGAGGCCTACGTTGATGACATAGTGGTCAAATCTCGCGAGGCGAGGACATTGATTCAAGACTTGGAAGAGACCTTTGAGAGCTTGCGCCGGGTGAACTTGAGGCTTAACCCAGAGAAGTGGGTGTTTGGCGTCCCCTCCGGCAAGCTACTAGGGTTCCTCGTATCCCAAAGAGGGATCGAGGCGAACCAGGAGAAGATCAAGGCCATCGAAGACATGAGCCCACCACAGACCCTCAAGGAGATGCAAAAGCTAGCAGGGCGGGTGACCGCGTTAGGGCGTTTCATCTCCAAGCTAGGCGAGCGCGCCTTACCCTTCTTTAAGTTCATGAAGAAGAAGGGCCCCTTCGAGTGGACCCCGGAGGCCGACCGGGCCTTCCAAGACCTCAAGAAATACCTCACCAGCCCCCCAGTGATGGTGGCACCGCGACCTCTAGAGCCTCTGGTACTCTACCTTGCCGCCACCCCGTACTCCGCCAGCGCGGCGCTGGTGGCCGTCCGGGAGGAGCGCCAAGACAAGGGTGTGCCACGCCAAGCCGGAGCTGATGCAGCGTAGGGTCAGGAAGGCTCAGCAGAGCCATTAGCGGCAGAAGGCCAAGCTCAGCAGGGCAGCATCGCAGAAGCTCCTGAGGACGGTCAGACCTTAGGAAACCCTCCACCTCAGGATATGCCACAATCTCCGCAGGACCCGAGCCTCGACAGTGTGCCAGCCCTCGTCGAGCACCCGGTGTACTTCGTCAGCACCGTACTGCGGGACGCAAGGGCGCGCTACCCCATGCCGCAAAAGCTCCTGCTCGCACTCTTGGTGGCCTCGCGCAAGCTGCGACACTACTTCCAGGGCCACCCCATCAAGGTCGTCTCATCTTACCCATTGGAGAGGGTACTCAGGAGCCCGAACTCAGCCGGAAGGGTCGCTGAATGGAACATCGAGCTGCAAGCATTCCAGCTGGAGTTCAGCACTACCAGGGTCATCAAGGGAGCCGCGCTCGCCGATTTTGTGGCAGAATGGACCGATGCCCCGGCTCTTGAGGAAGGAGAAGACCGGTCCACCTCCCCAGGAAGTGAGGCACCAGACGGCTGGGTCATGTATTTCGATGGCGCCTTCGCGCACCAGGGCGCGGGGCCTGGAGCAGTGCTCATCTCGCCCACTCAGGACAAGCTTTACTACGCCGTGCAACTCTGCTTCCAGCACGGCGAGAAGGTCACAAACAATATCTCAAAATACGAAGGCCTCATAGCTGGCCTGAAGGCCGCAGCGGCTCTGGGGGTGAGGCGCCTTACCGTCAAGGGCGACTCGCAGCTCCTCGTCAACTTCTCCAACAAAGTGTACAAGCTAAAGGACGAGCACATGGAGGCCTACCTTGCGGAAGTGCGCAAGATGGAAAAGCAGTTCTCGGGCCTAGAGCTGCAGCACGTGCCCCGGGGCACCAACAAGGAAGTCGACGACATCGCCAAGAGAGCATCCAAGCGGCAACCGCAAGAGCCCAGCGTCTTCGAAGAGCGAATCTTCAGGCCATCAGCTAGACCACCTCTTTCAAGCACGACTCAGCCTCGAGAGGAGCTCCCACAGCCCCCGGCCGCGAGAGCCCCAGCCTGCGGCCCGACCTCAGGAGCTTGGCTGCTCTTGGCGCTCGAGCCCCAGGAGAAGTGCTGGACCAAGGAATTCAAGGAGTACCTGATGCATGGGACGGTGCCGGAGAAGGAAGAAGACGCGGAGCGCATGGCCCGACAGGCCACGGCATACTGCATTCAAGACGACGAGTTGTACAGGAAACGGCCGAACGGCGTCACGCTACGCTGCATCTCCAGCGACCAAGGGAGGGAGCTGCTGATTGACATACATGGCGGGGACTGTGGATATCACTCATCGCCAAGGACCCTCGTCGGCAAGGCCTTCCGCAGCGGATTCTATTGGCCTACAGCACTCAACGATGCAACCGAGCTGGTAAAGTCCTGTGAAGCTTGCCAATTCCATGCCAAGCAAATCCACCAGCCCGCTCAGGGCCTCCAAACCATCCCGCTCACGTGGCCGTTCGCGGTCTGGGGGCTGGACATCTTGGGCCCATTCCCACGAGTGCCAGGGGGCTACCGCTATCTCTACGTCGCCATCGACAAGTTCACCAAGTGGGCGGAAGTGGAATCCGTCCGTACCATTCTAGCCGGCTCTGCTGTCAAGTTCATCAAGGGCCTCGTGTGCCGCTTCGGGGTCCCCAACCGCATCATCACAGATAACAGCTCGCAGTTTACTAGTAACCTCTTCAAAACCTACAGTGCTATCCTTGGAACGCAGGTCTGCTATGCTTCGGTGGCTCACCCCAGGAGCAATGGTCAGGCCGAACGCGCCAATGCTGAGGTCCTGAGGGGTCTCAAAACCAGAACCTTCAAGAAGAAGCTGGAGGCCTGCGGTAGGGGCTGGCACGACGAACTCCAGTCCGTGTTGTGGTCCATCCGTACTACCGCTACCAAGCCAATGGGCGAGACCCCATTCTTCCTCGTCTACGGAGCCGAAGCAGTCCTCCCTCACAAGGTCAAGCATCGCTCCGCGCGGGTCCTGGTGTTCGACGAAACGCAGCAGGACGCCATGCGGGGGATGGATCTCGTACTGGGGGAGGAACGCCGACGCGAAGCTGCATTGAGGGCGGTGAGGTACCAACAAGCGCTGCGGCGGTACCACTGCCGCAACATTCGCTCCTGGACGCTCGAGGTGGGTGACCTCGTGCTGAGGCGGGTCCTCTCCATGGAAGGGCTGCACAAGCTTTCGCCCATGTGGGAGGGCCCGTTCAGGGTCGTCCATGTATCCAAGCCGAGAGCAGCGCGCCCGGAGACGCGGGACGGGATACCCGTCCAGAACGCCTGGAACATCCAGCACCTCCGGAAGTTCTATCCATGAAGCAAGGCCCAGAGCCTGAGAAGAAAGGCCCATAGCCTGTGAAGAAGGCCCGGTGCCTGTGAAGAATCGCCGCCCGTGACACTCTCACGTAATAATGAGTGGGGCTGTACACGCCCCGGAGTCTCAGGAGGGCTGGCCTCAGGCCCTGGGGCTCCCTCCCACACCTAGTGGACAACACTTAGCTCCGCGCTGGTGAGAAGACTTGAAGACTAGATTAGGTGCCGGACGCGGCTTTTCATTTGCTTTCCGTAGTTGGCTCGCTTTTCATTAATCGTAGTTGCTCTTGGCGTTCGTTGCTGATTTGGTTCCCTAGCCTTTTACCGCTTTTTTCGGCTCTGGTTTGCTCATGTTCTCTCTCTCGCATGCCTCGCGAGGGGGCTAGGCAGGTGCCCTCGCGAGCATTTCTCTTCCCTTTGCCTTCTCGCGAGCCACCCTCGTTCGAGTCTGGAACCTGGCACATCTCTCCTAATCCGTGCCCCTCGGGTACCGCGATACAAGGTGCCAAGTCAAGGCTTGGGTGGACGGCAAACCTCTTAGTGCGCCCCCCTAACGAATTTTTTGCAGTTTTCGAGCAACGCAGGCACCACGTGAGGGAAAGGGCGTCCCAAACGCACCAGGTTAAGTTATCTTTGCGCAAAATAAGAACACGGCATGGGAACAACACGCACAGTGCATTAACCAAAGAACAACAGTTCGATACACGCCCCTCTGGGCCCCATACTGGTTTTGTTTTCCGATGCAGGAAAGCAAGAAAAAGCTAAGCCAAGCAACGTTGCAGCAATCCACAGAGGCAGGCCCTTGGCGACGCCCCAAGCCTAGCCAGACCCCTCATCGCGCTTCACAGAGGCGCGACGACAAGATGACCCGCTGCCTCCTTCGAAGCGGGCACGGCGGCGCGGCGGCTGGTCATAGCCACCGCTGCTGGAGCTGTCACCGGAGGAAGAGCCGTCGTAGTTGGAGGAGACGCGGTCGCCGCCGAGGGCAGGCTCGCCCTCGTCCTCGTCGCGACCATCGCCAAGGCCGAGCACCTCCTCACCGTCGTTCGTCTTGGGGCAGCACCCGACGCGGTGACCATCTTCCCCGAACACCCTCACATAGAGGGTCGATTCACCATCGTACCTGAAGTGGAGGGTGCACCGCCTGCCCAGGCCGCGCGCGCGGGCGAACGTCTGCCAGCCGCGGGCCAGGGCTATGTTGCCCGCGGCAGAGGTCTCGACCACAACCCAAGAGGCCCTGCTGCAGCAGCCGTCCGCCTGCAGCCAGAGCCCGCCCGGGCCAGAAGTCGGCAGTTCGCCGGCGAAGAAGCATGGAAGTTGGAGCCAGTTGCCGGCCGGGCTCTCCGACCAGACAACGAACTCCGGCGATACCTCAGCCGAATGGAAGCGCGGGCGGGGAGGCCGCGCCACCATCGCGCGCCTCCCCTCATCGGCTGAACCACCATGGATGGGACGATCCCCTCCGCGTGCCGCGGCGTCACCTCGACGGTGGGCCACGACGGGGGTTGCGGCATGCTTGCGCGGATGGCCGCGGCCGCGCTTGGGCGCCGGGGAACCGGGGCCCTCGCGAGGGGCCTTTCCTTTCTCGGCGGCAGAGAACTTCTTTCGTGGCGCCATCAGTGGCACTGCGAGCAGTGGAGCAGAGAAGCAAGCAAGCGGGGAAGAGATGGGCAACGGGGGCTCCGCCCCCTCCCCATTTATAGCAAGAGAAGGCCAACCGGCGCCCCCCACGATCGCAGGTAATGATGGTTTTCCTTGCATGTCGGAGGGACTTGTCAAGTCGTGCAGTTGCTGAGGCAGCGTGGGGAAGCGGAGACGCCCACATCCAATCAACTGCCACGCGTCAACCGAGGCAGCCCGCGGTGCTCCGAACTTGACCCTTGGCTTCGCCGCGAAGCCAAGCCCGAATGCACCTTGGGCTCGGGGGCTACTGTCGGCGTTCCAGGAACGGGGGTCCCCAGACTTGCCTGCCTGCGGCCCACAGCGTGGCCAGGCAGCGGGCCGTACGGCCCCTATTCGTCAACATGGCACCCAAGACCCTCGCGAGGGTCCAAGCCTCGCGAGGCGGATGATGCAAGACCTCCTCTAGAGTGGCCTAGCCAGGCAGGCTCACGAGGAGCGAAGATATCAAGGCAAGGCAAACCTCACGAGGCTCTCGTGACGTGAGCCATGACGAAAGGTACCAGGCGGGTGCCAGGTGGGCGCCAGTGCGCACAGCGTCCTTATTTCCTCTTTGGTGCTAAGGAGGCCAGCGCAGGCGAAGAGTACTGAGGCATCAGGCAAAGGTTGCCATATTGGTGCAACGAGACCAAGACCAGGAGGACGGCAAGGAGGAGCTCATCATGGAGCCCAAGACGGCGTCACCCCAGAGCTTTTCGCACGCGAAGACCGCTTTTGTGAGGATAGCTTCTACTAGCTGTCCCCCTTCAAATTTGCCCGCCGTTGTTGGCTCCCTTCCCGCTCGATATTTGGGAAGAGGACCAGGGCCTATATAAGTAGAGCTAGCCACCACAGTAGAGGCATCGAATCCTCACGCCACAAATTCACAAGCACAAGAACACCTCAACCTCAGGAGGCTATTCTTCCCTTGTACTGTTCATCATCAGCCCAAGAGGCAATCCACCACCACCACACTGGAGTAGGGTATTACACCACAACGGTGGCCCGAACCAGTATAAACCTCGTGTCTTCCTGTGTTGCGAGTTCGTCTAGTTCATCCGCGAGATCGTAGCGAGCTAGAGCGTAGATCGATAGGAGGGAGAGACTTCACGCGCACCCCAGTGTTCGAACCTTAAGGGTTTGCCGGAACCCCACATCCGACAGCGTAAGCCCAAGAGTTCCCTTCTCGACCCACTTTTTGATATTTGGTAGAGTGTATGGAGGGTGCATGAGTCCACACCAGCTTAGCACAAATACACTAGAAGCAAGCATGAAGAGGGGTGTTGATTTGAGCATGCATGAAGAGGGAACAACCATGATGAGACGAGAACGCAACCAAACACACCCTCAGTTATCGCTGTTTAACCCTCGCAGTGATCGGAAGCACATGACACCTAATTTTGCGAGATGAAAAGAAACCTTTTTTTAGATTTCTCACCAGAACTACAACCCTGTACAACACAGCCTGCATGATATGTAGACGATAGCCAATCCAGGCGTGTCTGCTGGAGTCTAGTCACATGCATGGACGAACTGATCTTCCGTGTCATGCAGGGATCGTCCAGGCACCAACGTCGAGGCCTCCACCAACATCTGTACAACACTTCTCTTCCTATCGCTCGTCTCTCTCTTCTATTAACTCACCCGACTTGCGGGGCCGGGGAGTGTGCCTATGGTTGGTTCTCAATTGTAGTCCCACATGTGTGTGCAAACGCAATATGACGCGCGTTCCATTCGGAGAGCGGCGTGCCAGACCAATCGACCGTCTGGGGTGCGACGCGAACGCGATGGGCGTGCTGTATACTGTACTCCGTAAATGTGTACCACCGTTTTCTTGAGGCTTTGCTCCATGGCGCAATCCATGGATACAAAATTAGTATACTGTACTATTTAAAAGTCGAGGGCGGGGCTTTTCCCGCGTGGTAGGTGCGGCAGTTCCGCCTAGTCGGTTCGACAGAGAAGAGAGAAGATGAGGGAGTAGGCTGCTGCAAATGTAGGGCTGTGTGATTTGACAGCGAGTTACTGTTGGACAGGTGGGGCCTGGTGATTTGACTTGCCATTATCATTTTAACTGTGGCGCTACGACCGGCGTGAGTCTCCCGATTCCTGACCACCTCCATACAGGTGCCTCTCCCGATGCTCCAGCATGTAGAGGCTGGCTCTTGCTTGAGAGCCCACTCCTCCACTTTTTCCTTGCCTCTTTCCCCCACATATGCAAAAATGCCATGTAAAGTGGGCTTATAGCCCACTATTGTACTTGATCCTACAGGTGCTAAGCCTGCCACACAGGCATAAAGTCTGATGTGGCAAGTTAATTAAGAAGAGAGAGACTAGTTTGGTGTCCCGAGGAAGAAACGGTGCTAAGCGCGTGTACCTAGATGAAGCAAACTTAGCAACAAAAAACTAAGCACCTATGCATTGGGGACTTGAGTTTCTAAGCCATTTAATGCCCATAGCACCTCATCTAAGCACCATTTCATTGGAAGTGGCCACTCCTTGGCAAATGCAATAAATACTACGAAGAAACAGATAGAGAGAAGTAAACAAAAAATACTCTTATAGCCAACCTTATAGCTAACCTTATTGTAGTATGAGTGACGAAGTGATGACTATGTATGACATGCCAACATCAGATAGCCTAACGCACCGTGTTAAATCTCCAAGGGCGCAACCGCGCGAGCGAGGCGACGACCGTGGTAGGCGCGACCATGACATGGGCTGCTGGCAACCCTTGGATCTGAGATCGAATGGTCGCATGCTAAGTTGCTGAAAATTTGCAAAATAACCCTCCAGGATAGGATATTCACCCATAGGTCTAGAATCACGCCATGCAACCGTTCGATCTCAGATCCAAGGGCTCTCGGAAGCTTCGTATCACCTGTAATTTTCCCGACGCTTGACATGACATCGAAAGCCATTTAATTGGGCGTCAAGTAGACATGACATCTAATTAGGGCCCCATAGTACTGTGCATGAATCCATTTATCCACCAGGCAAGCCACTACCCTGCCATTCGCATGCCCCACTCTGCATTTTTACAAAAACCGCTGGCAGTTCTCGCTCGTACTCGTCCCCAGACGTCCTTTAACATTACGGCAGTTCGCTCCTAGTCGTCCCGTCCTTTCACATTATGGCAGTTCCACTAATCCTAACCCTCCTCCCAAATCCATGGCGTCCCAAATCTCCATGATCGGCGGTGAGTACAAGGTTAGAACCATCACCGGCGATGAGTTCAACATCATCTACACCCGTTCTTCCGCAACGGTGGAAGGACGGCTTGCTCGCTTCAGATGCATGTTCGAAAACTCAAATGATGAGTGGGTCGCTAGGCTAGATGTTGAGTACACCATAGTCCTGGGAAGCGAGAAGAATCTAAAGAAGGCAAAGAAGAAGAAGCCCGCCGTGATCCAGGTTTGCGTGCATGACTTATGCTTGGTCTACCACATATGCCATGCCGACAATGAGTGCGATGAATTTAAGAAGTTTCTCAAGGGTGGCCTAGTCAAATTCGTTACTGTAGACTTTAGGAGTGACAAGGAAATCCTGGGTCGGATAGGCCTCGTTGTAGGCAACTCCATTGACCTCCAGAAGAAAGGGCTGGTGTCCTCCCGTGATAAGCCGTCAATGCTGGCCCTGGCAGGAGCCATGGTTCATCTTTCGTACGGTAAACTGAAGAAACCTCCGCACATGTTTCATCGTGCATGGGAGTGGAATGTACTAGATATAGACCACATCCACTACGCTGCAATGGATGGCTACCTTTGTTTCAATATCTACAAGGGTTGGATGAAGAGCAAGAGCCAAGTGTGCAGTTCAAGCAAAGAAGTATTGACCAAGAGCAAGAGGGACTAGGACAAAGTCGAGGATGTGGACGAGGACTCCGAGTAAGGTGACAGTGTAGTTGCTCATGGTGGTTCTAATGCAGTGTCTACCGGATTAGTTGCTTAGTTTAATTTCTGCTGTGCTTAGTTTTATTTGAGGGGTGTGTTGTGCTGAGCCCCCAGCAGAACTATGTTATGTTTCTTCTTGTTACTTTAACTCCTCAGTACGTACATACTAGTATTTCTTACAGTTCATCTTTTAGTTGGTATAGTACTATGACTACCACTCGTTTCTTCACATTATATACGTACAATATATATGGCCAACATCATATAGCCAGCAGTTTAGTTGCCAAAGAATTTCAGGGGGCTTAGTTTTGTCAAAGAATTTCAGGGTGCTTAGTTTTATTTGACGGGTGTGTTGTGCTGGACACCATTATTGTGACTCAAATCTCTTTTGCCATGTTATAATGACATAAATACCAATGGACCAACATGCCAGCTCTCCCTCTATCTCACTATAGTAAAATAAAGTGTGGGGCCTACTTGATCCCAACAGCGTTCTTATTTTCCTGTAAAATTGTTCGCTTCGTTACTCCTGACAAGCGGGGCCACACTTATCATTGTGAGAATCGGCTTATTTTTGTCATGTAACATGGTCAACGGTTTTGACATGAAAATCACAATGTCTAATGGCATTTTTGAGCAAACATCTAACTTAACGATGGCATTTTTAGATATCTAATTGCATTTTTGAGCAGGCATCTCACGGATAGATGGCATTTTTGAGTAGTTGTAACTTCTAATGGTAGAACTAAGTAGTGATACACAAACTAGTGGCATAAATAATAAGAACCCAATAATTAAATAGGTATGCTAATTTCTTTAATAGAATTTAGCACCCCATTTAATCACGTACTAGATTTTTTAATAGTACTATATGCATAATTTGGCGACGAGCGCTCTTTATATGTACCACCTTTTTTCTTTAATTTCATCTTGTTAGTTTTGCTCCATGGCACAATCCATCGATCCTACTACTGTACAAAAGTATACATTTTTTAAAAGGCTAGAGGGCGTGTCAGGACCCCGATTCCAAGTCACACCGATCTAGCCTGTAACACCTCATATCACTTTGCGGCCTCACGCACGGTATTCCCACGGGTGTCGCCTTACCATGGCCCGGGACCGTTTGCGCCTTTTGGCTCACATATATGATAATGTCGCTAGCATCCATATGATAGAGAACCCGGGCCAACATGGCTAGTCGTGAACCCAAAGCGGCACTAACGTATGGGGACAGGCATACATGAATCAACATCGAACGTGTCGGTCAGCAGCGTGCGAATCCGGGCTGTAGCACTGGGCTAACAGGACTCCGGGAACCCGGGCTGTGGCAGGCTAGGCAGGACTCCGGATGTCACCGCGTGACATTTCCCCTAAGGGACAGACACAGGAACGATATGAAACACATGCCGGCCAGTCAAGTGTCCAGAGCAGTAGTGCTGGGCTAGCAGGACTCCGGTGAACCGGGCTGTAGCGGACTACTATGGCTCAAGGAGGCACTAGACTACATTTCCCCATAAGAGAGGCTGCTAAGGATAGACAACTAGATTGTCGGATCCCACACATACCAAGCATTTCAATCATACACACAATATGCTCGATATGTGCAGATACAACATGGCATCACAACAAGACTCTACGACTCAGAGTACTTATTCATTAGGCCCCGAAGAGCCAGATATTACAAACATGGGTCTCATGACCCAACATTCAGAGCATACAAGTCAAAGCACATGCGGAAGCTCAACATGTCTGAGTACAGACATCTACAAATGAAAAAGGCTGAGAAGCCTGACTATTTACTAGATCCTGCCGAGGGCACAAGATCGTAGCTGAGGTATCAAGCTAAACGTCGAAGTCCACACGGAACTACTAGCGAGACTGACGTCTCTTTGCAAAACATAAAATAAGCAAACGTGAGTACAAATGTACCCAGCAAGACTTACATCAGAACTATCTACATATGCATCGGTACCAAAAGGGGGGGTGGTGGAGTTTCACTGCAGCAAGCCAGCTTTGACTCGGTGGCTATCCTAAGCTACAATTGCAAGTAACTCTTTTGAGGTTGCGCACACGAGTCCACATATTCACCATATCAATACACCACTATGGATCCGCTCTTGTCTCCCTACGAGAACGCCATCCATAGCACTCACGCTTATCTTGCGTATTTTAGAGTATCCACTTTCACTTGTCTATGAACTGTTATAGGCAACCCAGAAGTCCTTTACCACGGACACGGCTATTCGAATAGATCATATTAACCCTGCAGGGGTGTACTTCGTCACACACGCTCTCGCCACTTACCACCATGTACACGTCGTGTACCTCGGCAACCTTCAAGCGGAAGCCTGGCGAGGGAGTCGGCCACAGCCTACCTAAACACTCAAGTCTCTAGTCCAGGTTTATCGCCTATTCAGGTTCCATCCGCAGGGAGTCCGGCCGAGGTTTCCACATACGGCCCCGAACGATGTGTGCAGAGTTCCCGAGACACCAAACGGGTGACTCGGTACACCGGGCCACGAGCCTACCGCATCACAGCCCACCCCTTGGTCAGCGCTGTCCACGGCCTCCAGCTTACTACAAACACCAGAAACTACGTGCAACTCCTGGACAGAGGACAAGGGTGATTAAGAAGCCGAGAGGGTCCATTGGTTTCGGGCCCAATGCGTGGTAGTAACTGTATCATGGATCACAAACACAGAACTCAGTTCCTGAGGACGGCTTCAATGAGACAACCCACCATGTACTCCTACATGGCCTCTCACCGCTACCTTTACCAAATCGTGTTCACACACAGTAGGACATGTTCATCACCATTCCAATTTATCCCCGACGAATCAGACCCGACTCAACTCTAAGCAGTAGCAGGCATGACAAACAAGCATGAATGAGTAGGCACATTAGGGCTCAAACAACTCCTACTCATGCTAGTGGGTTTCATCTATTTACTGTGGCAATGACAGGTCATGCAGAGGAAAAAGGGGTTCAACTACCGCAACATGTAACAGTTGAATCGATGTTGTCCTAATGCAGTAGAAGAGAGCAGGAGCGAGAGAATGGGATTGTATCGAAATGAACAAGGGGGTTTTGCTTGCCTGGCACTTCTGAAGATAGCACTGAGTCTTCATTAGTGTCATCGAACTCATCGTCGGAAACACGGCTATCGAGAGGGGACAATACCGGCAACAGAGAGGAAACACAATCAATGCAATGCACAATATGATGCATGATCATGACATGGCAATATGAATGTGTTTTGAGCTAATGCAGCTAGCAACATAATAAATGGAGTTGGTTTGAACCTTAGGTTCGAATTCAAACTCCATATAAGACATTTCAAATGCCATTTATTCAAATTGTCATATACAGTGGCTGTAAGTTGTTCAAACATGCATGAGGATGCCATAAACAGATTCTTTGGATTTTTCTGATAATTTTTCATATATAAATCATTTCATTTGGAGCTACGGTTGAATTTCTATGAATTTTAGAAGTTAGGGCATTTTCTGGAATTTTCTGAATTATTTCAAAACCAGAAAATGATTAACTGCGTCAGCATTAGGTCATGCTGACCTCAGCAGGTCAACGGACCCGTTCCAGGTCAAACCTGACCAGTGGGGTCCACTGGTCAGTGAGACAGTCACTAATCCCGCGTTGACTAGCACTTTGACCTGCTGCGGGGCCCATTGTCAGTGGCTAAGGGCGGCTGAGCTGGCAGGGATTAGCGCTAATGACTGCGCCACGTCGGTCCTCGCCGGAGTTTCGCCGGCGACAACCAAAACTGCGGCGGCAACTTGCCGGACTTGAGCTACAGACGGCGGTTGGACGCGCGGAAACCACCAGGAGGTAGCCCACGCTCTTCCGCATCCAGGGGAGGTGTCAGAAGGTCGCGGGGTGGCCTGGTTCGCCGGCGGCGAGCACTTGGGTGGCCGCCGGAGCTCGGGCAATGGCGGAGATGGCGCTATAGGGCACGGCAGGGCGAACTCGTGGGTGCTTCAGGTTCACAGGAGCGCGGCGAGCGCGCTGGTGATGCTCGGGCGAGCGGCCGAGCTCAGGAGCACGTAGCTCGTTGGCAATGGCGGCGGCGAGCTTCGGTGCTCGTGGGGAATGGTGCTACGGCAACCAAGCGGGGACAGGGTTAGGGGGAAATGACCGGGGGCTCACCGCGGTCACGAAGAGGTTCTCGGCGAGCTCGGGGAGGCACGGACGGCGTCCTAATTTGGCGGCGGCGATGTACGGTTGTGCGCGGAGACGACGGGTCGATGGCGAGGCGACAGGGCATCTGGCGATCCTCTCATTGAGGGGGAGCTTCAAGGCGTCGAGGCGGAGCTCGTGGACTCATCGGCGGGGCGAGGGGTGGCCGGTGGCCGTGGTGGAGCTCGTCGGTGGCGGCGGTGCGGTTTGGTGAGGTGGGGAACAGCGAGGGAGAGGGAACCAGAGAGCGAGGGAGAAGTGAGAGGGGGTCGGGGAGGTGCTGTGGCACTCGTGGAGGCCTCCAGAAGCGGCGGAAGCAGGAGGTGGCCTCGCGCGCGGCGACCACACGCCCGGCGTCCCTCTGGCGTCCTTCTGGCGCGAGGTGGGAGACGGTGGCGGCTCTGGTGGGCTGGGCCAGCTCCTGGGCCGTGGTGGGGCGCCAGGTATGTCCAGGTGAGGGGCCCAGTGGCCTTCTCTCTCTCTCTTACTTAATTGTTTCTGTTTTGATTTAGTAAAATACTAAACCATTTTATAAAATCCTGGAAATAATTAGGGGTGCTGTCTGAATTATTCCAGTGACCCATAACACTTTCCAACATTATTTGAACATTTAAATTATTTATAGCATTTAAATGCCCAAAAGTCAAATACAATAAGATTTAATTCAAAAATCCAGGATGGCCTAGAAATAGGTGCATCATTTTTGGCAGAGGTTTTCACCTTTAACAAAAATCATGAACTTTTCTAAAGGGCATTTGGGTTCATTGAAGATATTGTTTACTTGAACCTAGTTGAATGCATTTGGTGCTAGGGTTTCAACATCCCCATTTCAAGTTTCTTTGAAAATTAAACATGATGACATGAGGAACAAGCAAAAGTCAAACAAGGGCTGATCTGGGGCTGTGACAGCTCACCCCCACTAAACAAGAATCTCGTCCCGAGATTCAAGACGTGAGGTAAGAAGACAGAGGGACACAAGCGAACACCATCTTCATGATCCAATTGCTCTTCGCGAAGATTTGATCCGTTGCTTCAATTAACGTTGACGTCTTTGCTTTTGAGATCTTCATCCGACACGATGACGACAGAGAGGGAAACTCTACAGGATCGATCTTCTTGAAGATCGGGCACTCAAGATCAACTCATGGAGTGAGACGTTGAAACATCTCGAGTTGAGACACAAAACACATCGAGAGGGATGGAAGAACAAACGATGAGATTTGATTTGGTGGGCAACAATCCCACGCTTAGATAATATGGTGCATGGGTTCCAAAGCAGCGAGGAGTTAATTGCCATGACTCCATAACGGGGCACCTTGGGGAAGGTGACTCGTAGAACTATTCCTTAAGTGGAAAAAAGAATTACTTTTGATCCTAAGATCATTGAAACTCTTATACTAGCCTAAGGCAATCACAAACGATCGTTCGAGGGAGTTCGGGAGAACGACACACTCGGGCTAGGATGGACGATGTGGACTACCTTGTTGAATGACAACACAAGGGTGATTTTCTTATCACTGGAAATGGTCGGAACCCCTGGTGGGACCACTTTTGAAGATGGTCCTTATCAGTAATTACTGGGAAGGTAATCCAAGGTAGGATGGCACAATGACGATGCAAGCTGGGAACAAAAAATGCAAATGCTAGGAATGATTCTAGTAACTAGGGAGAAACTCGACAGTAGAGAGTGAATCTACTGTTTGAAAGGTTTAGCATAACCGAAGGAAACTGGGAGCAATCCCAGTTAGTGCCGATGATAACACCTAGTGCTTGTGCGTGCTCTCAAGAACTTGAGCATTTCCATATTCATCAAGGTTTTACCAACATCCGTGTCAAGGATCCTGGCAACACAACATACCACCATGATGAATAGTGATGGACGATGCAGATGCAAATTAAGATAACACCTTCTCAGATTTCACCTTAGCGAGGCAAAGGAAGCAAAATCTGGATGATCGACCGAGAGACATTTAGCACTCCGCTTCTAATGTTCTCCTTGATGTACTAGCGTAACCCATTAGATGTGGTTTGGTATCTTGAACATCAAGTAGTAGGTCGGACTTCGGGAGCGCAGGAATCCATAAGGAACAACTTTTAGAATAGATCATACGAAATCCTCATGGAGAAGATGGTCAAATTGCTTAATCAAGAAGCTACAATAATAGATCTTCCGGCTAGGATGTGTTGGCCACGACATCCACTTTACCGGTTATCGAGAGGCAATATTATAATTCTTGGGAAATGTTCCAACCATCATGTCTGCCTGAGATTCAGATCTGGTTGGTGTAAGAATATTCCAGACTCATCCAGTCTAGAAGGAAAAATGAAAGTTTGCAACACAAATCGACGGGATGACGTTGCGAGATTTTCAGGGGATGAACTACAATAGCAAGCTCCAAAACATGAGCTGGTTCTGCTACAAACACATGTGAACACGCTGTCCCAGACAAGCATGACCACATAGTAGTCTTATGATAGAACACTACCGAGTTCAGGTGGGGAACCATCATCTAGGGTAACGAAGTCTTGTGCATGACCTAGGATTTACACAACAACTCCTTCTCCTTGAACAGTCAATCAGTGGCTTGGTGTGCTAGGAACACATATAGAACGAGGGTTGCAAGTCTCCGAACCACAGAATACTTCGCACATGTGCATGACTGACTTGGGATGATTCCAGAGGAAGCAAAACAAACTTTCTCGAATCCATGGCGGCAACTTACATCAAATGCACGTGAATTAGAGGAAGTCACTACTTTCATCCAAACGTATACCTCATGAGCAGAACATGAAGGCAATGCTTACAAAGTTTCCAATGCTAGCTGGATGTTCAACCAAATCATGGAGGAGATAAGGATGTTGTCGATGGGCTCAACAACAAACCATCTAGGCTTCCAGATAGTTGGAATTCCACAATTAAGTGAACACGGTGATAGCATTGGTCAGACCAAAAGATGTAATGGTGTATGCTCGAGGGATCAACCACGAGTAAGGCAACATTATGAACATCGTTGGTTCTGATTTGATTTGATGATAGCCCATACTCAAATCAAGTCTTGATACGACAATAGGTCCAACAACTGATCACAGGGACCAATCGATGAAGATATCATCTATCTTCAACACACGCAGATATATCCCTTGAATTGAGCTAAGCTGGCAAGCTTTTATCTTCCAACTCTCCAAGTTGTTGTTTAGCTTGACCAACTAGCTCAGGGTATCCAACACGGATTCTTGGAGAAGGGGTGGTTTACTGGAAAACCAACTTGTTCACGACTCAACACATCGGTCATGGACAACCTGGTGGTACTTCCAAGAAGATATTTGGAAAATCACGATCCACCAACATGTTATTAAGATCGAGAGCAATCTTGCTTTTCAGGGCAAGACGATATGATCAAATAAGCAAGGGATTCAATCCTAACTCAAAGATCGAAGAGTGCACCAGAATAAGAACAAGGTAGCACGATCAATCCTAGTATAGTGGTTCAATAACCAACACGCTAAGAATGATATTAATGTCCATTAACTACCAAGCAACACGGTTGCTAGGAGTATTGATTTCACACATCATAGTTCACCTGTCGGCATTCCGGTCGTGACGACACGGAACCGAGGAATGAGCAATGATGGCGAGAAGTATCACTGCGTTAAGAATTCGTGAGAGATGGTGCAATTCTCATGACAATTCTGACATAAAGGGGGTAATACTCCGAGGTAGAACAGAACAAAAGCTGGTTAGGCATTTGATCTGCGGAATACAACTACTTTGACCCAATCCCAGAGATGGACGAGGTACTGGAGTTTGTTTCTCCTAGTCATTCCGGATTAGAATGGCTTGACAGACCACAAGAATAGTAGGCATCGAGAACACAAATGCACAATTTACTCCTGACTATCAATTGATAGACGAGGGTCAGAAAATAACTAAAGAGGGACAACCCAAGGGAACATATGTTTTTCTGAGTTGTGGATGCATGGATTAGTATGTCGAACAAATTCAACATATTTCTTCCGGATAACCCATGCAGAAGAGGAAGGACTGGCAGAGTCACAATATGAATGGAGTACTCCTCAAGAGCACCCTGGTTGTGATCTTTTGGTTAAAAGAACTTCTGCCATAATGGTTCATGGTATTTGGAAGAAGGAAATACCACGGACCTCGAGGACTATCGCAAATGCAAGGTTACTAATAACCTAAAGGAACGAGCAAACACTATCAACAGGAGGTAAGTGGAGTGAATCTTGAGTTCAAGAACCCAGAAATAGAATGCCTACTAACTAATAACATCACAGGATGCTTTCGAGAATAATGGCCAGAATCATCACACCGGGGATACAAAGCATTGCTAGATTACTGAGTGGTCCTCTATGACACCTAGGGTCATAATAATAACTCCAACATATATGTCAAGGCAACAGAGTACCTCAACTCAATGATTAGTGTGGTTAATCTGGCCCAAAGGAACATCGAGAACGGAAAGAAAGGATTTGCAAATGCATCAGACCATTTAGGAACCTGGGATGACTCGGACAGCGTAATGGCTGTAAATGCTCAAAAGAATTTGAGACATCCTACAAAATGGTGGCATAACCACTCAACAACATCATATCAAGGTTCCAAGTCCAACTAACAACACACTGTAGTGGTAGAAACTGAACTAAGGCTCGAGACCAACAATCCTACGAGTCTACGGATTAGTAACACGTGATCCTGATAGAAAGATGAGAAGCCTAGTTCTTAATCCCCGTAGAATGAGAAGAGGGTGACTCGGATTAGAGGGCATAAGGTAAAGGAGCAAAAGAGCCTTACGTTCCCTTCCACAATCAATTCCCTTATATAACTAAAGCATTTCTAGACACAACTTCGACCAGTTTGGCTTGGTAATCCTACAGGCAGTCAGGCTCTGATACGAACGCTGTCGGGACCCCGATTCCAAGTCACACCAATCTAGCCTGTAACACCTCATATCACTTTGCGGCCTCACGCACGGTATTCCCACGGGTGTCGCCTTACCATGGCCCGGGACCGTTTGCGCCTTTTGGCTCACGTATATGATAATGTCGCTAGCATCCATATGACAGAGAACCCGGGCCGACATGGCTAGTCGTGAACCCAAAGCGGCACTAACGTATGGGGACGGGCATACATGAATCAACATCGAACGTGTCGGTCAGCAGCGTGCGAATCCGGGCTGTAGCACTGGGCTAACAGGACTCCGGGAACCCGGGCTGTGGCAGGCTAGGCAGGACTCCGGATGTCACCGCGTGACATTTCCCCTAAGGGACAGACACAGGAACGATATGAAACACATGCCGGCCAGTCAAGTGTCCAGAGCAGTAGTGCTGGGCTAGCAGGACTCCGGTGAACCGGGCTGTAGCGGACTACTATGGCTCAAGGAGGCACTAGACTACATTTCCCCATAAGAGAGGCTGCTAAGGATAGACAACTAGATTGTCGGATCCCACACATACCAAGCATTTCAATCATACACACAATATGCTCGATATGTGCAGATACAACATGGCATCACAACAAGACTCTACGACTCAGAGTACTTATTCATTAGGCCCCGAAGAGCCAGATATTACAAACATGGGTCTCATGACCCAACATTCAGAGCATACAAGTCAAAGCACATGCGGAAGCTCAACATGTCTGAGTACAGACATCTACAAATGAAAAAGGCTGAGAAGCCTGACTATTTACTAGATCCTGCCGAGGGCACAAGATCGTAGCTGAGGTATCAAGCTAAACGTCGAAGTCCACACGGAACTACTAGCGAGACTGACGTCTCTTTGCAAAACATAAAATAAGCAAACGTGAGTACAAATGTACCCAGCAAGACTTACATCAGAACTATCTACATATGCATCGGTACCAAAAGGGGGGGTGGTGGAGTTTCACTGCAGCAAGCCAGCTTTGACTCGGTGGCTATCCTAAGCTACAATTGCAAGTAACTCTTTTGAGGTTGCGCACACGAGTCCACATATTCACCATATCAATACACCACTATGGATCCGCTCTTGTCTCCCTACGAGAACGCCATCCATAGCACTCACGCTTATCTTGCGTATTTTAGAGTATCCACTTTCACTTGTCTATGAACTGTTATAGGCAACCCAGAAGTCCTTTACCACGGACACGGCTATTCGAATAGATCATATTAACCCTGCAGGGGTGTACTTCGTCACACACGCTCTCGCCACTTACCACCATGTACACGTCGTGTACCTCGGCAACCTTCAAGCGGAAGCCTGGCGAGGGAGTCGGCCACAGCCTACCTAAACACTCAAGTCTCTAGTCCAGGTTTATCGCCTATTCAGGTTCCATCCGCAGGGAGTCCGGCCGAGGTTTCCACATACGGCCCCGAACGATGTGTGCAGGGTTCCCGAGACACCAAACGGGTGACTCGGTACACCGGGCCACGAGCCTACCGCATCACAGCCCACCCCTTGGTCAGCGCTGTCCACGGCCTCCAGCTTACTACAAACACCAGAAACTACGTGCAACTCCTGGACAGAGGACAAGGGTGATTAAGAAGCCGAGAGGGTCCATTGGTTTCGGGCCCAATGCGTGGTAGTAACTGTATCATGGATCACAAACACAGAACTCAGTTCCTGAGGACGGCTTCAATGAGACAACCCACCATGTACTCCTACATGGCCTCTCACCGCTACCTTTACCAAATCGTGTTCACACACAGTAGGACATGTTCATCACCATTCCAATTTATCCCCGACGAATCAGACCCGACTCAACTCTAAGCAGTAGCAGGCATGACAAACAAGCATGAATGAGTAGGCACATTAGGGCTCAAACAACTCCTACTCATGCTAGTGGGTTTCATCTATTTACTGTGGCAATGACAGGTCATGCAGAGGAAAAAGGGGTTCAACTACCGCAACATGTAACAGTTGAATCGATGTTGTCCTAATGCAGTAGAAGAGAGCAGGAGCGAGAGAATGGGATTGTATCGAAATGAACAAGGGGGTTTTGCTTGCCTGGCACTTCTGAAGATAGCACTGAGTCTTCATTAGTGTCATCGAACTCATCGTCGGAAACACGGCTATCGAGAGGGGACAATACCGGCAACAGAGAGGAAACACAATCAATGCAATGCACAATATGATGCATGATCATGACATGGCAATATGAATGTGTTTTGAGCTAATGCAGCTAGCAACATAATAAATGGAGTTGGTTTGAACCTTAGGTTCGAATTCAAACTCCATATAAGACATTTCAAATGCCATTTATTCAAATTGTCATATACAGTGGCTGTAAGTTGTTCAAACATGCATGAGGATGCCATAAACAGATTCTTTGGATTTTTCTGATAATTTTTCATATATAAATCATTTCATTTGGAGCTACGGTTGAATTTCTATGAATTTTAGAAGTTAGGGCATTTTCTGGAATTTTCTGAATTATTTCAAAACCAGAAAATGATTAACTGCGTCAGCATTAGGTCATGCTGACCTCAGCAGGTCAACGGACCCGTTCCAGGTCAAACCTGACCAGTGGGGTCCACTGGTCAGTGAGACAGTCACTAATCCCGCGTTGACTAGCACTTTGACCTGCTGCGGGGCCCATTGTCAGTCGCTAAGGGTGGCTGAACTGGCAGGGATTAGCGCTAATGACTGCGCCACGTCGGTCCTCGCCGGAGTTTCGCCGGCGACAACCAAAACTGCGGCGGCAACTCGCCGGACTTGAGCTACAGACGGCGGTTGGACGCGCGGAAACCACCAGGAGGTAGCCCACGCTCTTCCGCATCCAGGGGAGGTGTCAGAAGGTCGCGGGGTGGCCTGGTTCGCCGGCGGCGAGCACTTGGGCGGCCGCCGGAGCTCGGGCAATGGCGGAGATGGCGCTATAGGGCACTGTAGGGCGAACCCGTGGGTGCTTCAGGTTCACAGGAGCGCGGCGAGCGCGCTGGTGATGCTCGGGCGAGCGGCCGAGCTCAGGAGCACGTAGCTCGTTGGCAATGGCGGCGGCGAGCTTCGGTGCTCGTGGGGAATGGTGCTACGGCAACCAAGCGGGGACAGGGTTAGGGGGGAATGACCGGGGGCTCACCGCGGTCACGAAGAGGTTCTCGGCGAGCTCGGGGAGGCACGGACGGCGTCGGAATTTGGCGGCGGCGATGCACGGCCGTGCGCGGAGACGACGGGTCGATGGCGAGGCGACAGGGCGTCTGGCGATGCTCGCGTTGAGGGGGAGCTTCAAGGCGTCGAGGCGGAGCTCGTGGACTCATCGGCGGGGCGAGGGGTGGCCGGTGGCCGTGGTGGAGCTCGTCGGTGGCGGCTGTGCGGTTTGGTGAGGTGGGGAACAGCGAGGGAGAGGGAACGAGAGAGTGAGGGAGAAGTGAGAGGGGGTCGGGGAGGTGCCGTGGCACTCGTGGAGGCGTCCAGAAGTGGCGGAAGCAGGAGGTGGCCTCGCGCGCGGCGACCACACGCCCGGCGTCCCGCTGGCGTCCTTCTGGCGCGAGGTGGGAGACGGTGGCGGCTCTGGTGGGCTGGGCCAGCTCCTGAGCCGTGGTGGGGCGCCAGGTATGTCCAGGTGAGGGGCCCAGTGGCCTTCTCTCTCTCTCTCTTACTTAATTGTTTCTGTTTTGATTTAGTAAAATACTAAACCATTTTATAAAATCCTGGAAATAATTAGGGGTGCTGTCTGAATTATTCCAGTGACCCATAACACTTTCCAACATTATTTGAACATTTAAATTATTTATAGCATTTAAATGCCCAAAATTCAAATACAATAAGATTTAATTCAAAAATCCAGGATGGCCTAGAAATAGGTGCATCATTTTTGGCAGAGGTTTTCATCTTTAACAAAAATCATGAACTTTTCTAAAGGGCATTTGGGTTCATTGAATATATTGTTTACTTGAACCTAGTTGAATGCATTTGGTGCTAGGGTTTCAACATCCCCATTTCAAGTTTCTTTGAAAATTAAACATGATGACATGAGGAACAAGCAAAAGTCAAACAAGGGCTGATCTGGGGCTGTGACAGGGCGGGGCAGTCTAGCTAGGTCGGTTTCAAGAGAGGCGAGGGCCTTTGTGATTTGATGGCTCAGTACTGCTGGAAGGCAGGGCCTTTTGATTTGACCGCTCGTATAAATGTGCCAACGACCTGAGGAGTTGCAAAGAACCGTGCAGTATACTCAATTTTTCCACTAGAGTACGACGGAGGAGCACGAAAGACGGCAGCCCAGTGTCATATCCTCTACTCTCTACTCTTATTATATATTACTACCAAGAGGCATTGTTCTATTGGCGGTAAAGAATGATCTAATTTGCTAGTCATCTCATATTTAGCATTGTTCTATTCATGCCTCGCAGAGAAGGTGACACGTGCGGCGAAACACCCGAAGCCAAAGAAGAAACACAGGAGCAAAAGAAGAAGGACGATTATCACCCCAAAAAAAGAAGGAAGACGCACACACAAGTCTGGGGCGCTGCTCTCACTACATGAAGGGTTGTTGGCCGCGGAGTCGTAACTGCTTCTTCATCGCCTCCACGACCTCCATCTCCTTGCGCGTCTCCTCCGCCATCTTCTTCATTGTGTCCATGATGCAGGATTTCTCGACGCGAGCCTTCATCATCTCTTCCACGGCCGCATTACGTACCTTGACAGCAGCCAGGTGCTTGATGCGGAGCTTCGCCAGCTCCTCCTTCTGTTCCATGACGAGGGCCTGCAGCATCTTCATCGAGGAACTACTATTCTCATGCAGCTTCTTCCAGCCGGCGTTCTCCTCCTTCAGCAGGTCGAGCTTGTCACAGAGCTTCGCCTTGTCTTCCTGAAGTTGCAGGATTTCACTGGTCACCTTATTCTTTGAGGCAATGGTCTTCTTTAGCGGCATCACCAAGCCGGCGGTCAACTCCCCCTGCTCATTGAGCTCAGCGGGCATGTCATCGAGGCTCTCCTTCAGCAGCTCCACCAAGCCGTGGATGAACTCCTTCTGCTTACTGAGGTGCTTATTGAGCTGATCGGGCATGCCGTCGAGGGATAACGACTCTAGTGCCGCCAGCTCGGCATGTTCGCCTCCGCGGCTAGGGCGCTCCTGGGAGCCATCGCCTGCCTGTGAGAGATCTTTCTAGGTCTCTGCGTGGCGGCCAGCCATCTCTTTTTTTTTCCGCAGCCTTGGTTGCCGCTCCCTTGTTACGAGTAGTTCTCGACCTAGAGCTCTGCACACCGGCCATGGCAAGGACGGACGAAGAAGGAGGACTTATGAGGAGGAAGGTAGAGTAATTTTCGGTTAGGTAGTTCCCCTTTTATAACCTAAGTACTAGCACTAGTACTAAAACCTGCATAGTGGGAACACGTCCAGGTTTGGTACGTACTGGTAGGTGTGAGCAGGCTTGCACTTAATTGTAGCACTACAATTTGGAATGTGTTGGGAACAAGGTAAAGATTAATTGATGGTTTTGGTTTCGAGGCCCGAAATGGCTCCCGATGAGTTTAGTGGAACATAAATTTCAAGTACTCTCGATGAGTTTAGCAGAACATAAATTGTTCAACATAAAAAATATATCATTAAAAATAGAATATTTGAAGTTTTTAATGATATATTTTTCGTAATTTATGCCTCTTATTAAGTTGGTCAAATTAATGACCTACGTACACGTGCAAGACTTGTAAACTGAGATAGAGGAAGTACTACACTACTCAAATGCGGTCGCACAAGTCAGTGATGTAACTAGTCGTACATGTCAAACCAAGCCGATGTGTGTCCCTTCGATGAGACGAGGGTCCGACAGACCGTCTGTTGGTGCGACCGACCGTAAAGTACTTACACGATGGCGACTTCTGGTTGTGGCTTCGGTTGATTGTCACGACCAAGCATTCTAAAACTAGTGATAAATCAATTACCATCTTTTTCCAAACGACCAAGTATTTTTTTACAGGAAAACAATACATATAGATGGAGTGATTGTCAAGGTTGCAAACAGACATAGCGTTGCAAGTTCACTGCAGCAGCAACCGACTAGGTCACTGCATCACTGGCGGGGAAGGAGGGCAGCTCACCTCGCCTATGATGCATGCCCAGCGGCGCCGCCGCAACTGGTCCCAGGATTTGGCTTATCCTACCGCCCATTTGAACAGTTGCACCGGCTGCTCATGCCATTTGCGCAGGCATGCGCGTTCTTTCCTCCGCACTCGACTCCGTGAATATGATATCTGCCATTAGCCCTAGCTCAAAATCAACGCGACACTGCCAGATGCTAAAATCCCTCAGCATCTCTCCCCTGAGATCGACTTGCGCCTCCGCCTTGTGCTGCGCCAGTCGCAGCTCCGTGGAACTTCTCTCCAATTGATGCGACGCTTCCTTGATCTGATTTGCCCTTGCTGCCCACCACCTGAAACGCAGCCTTGGCATGTCCTCCGGCGCCACCGATTTGTGATTCCAGAGCAATGGATCCCCTCTAAAACACATGTGGGTTTCGCTCAAAGGCGGCAGTGTTGCGGGCCGCAGTGAGAGGGCAGCCCGCGGGATCCTGGGATCTAAGGGATTATCCTTGGCGGGATCCTCCATGGCGGGATCCGGTGGGCGAGGCGGGGAGGCGAGCCTAGGCACTGGGAGAGCCCTACGAGGCTAAGATAAAGATAGTACTACTCCACCGTCCATATTTAAATACAAAGGCCACCAACAGTAGCCCTGGCAAAAATTGATCATGCTGCATGCGTCCTGGTTTATTGGCCCCTTTTTTGTGCCACTTTTTATGACATGCATAAATATTATGTTACTTACAAATATGGTCAAAAATTGGCACAAAATACGAAGGAGGCCAATGGAAGTACTGGCACCCCATGATTTAACTACTCGCATGCGCGCAATGGAGTAGTAATGTCTTTCTTCTGCCCTCACGTCCACTCAATTTGCATGTGCTGTATTAATTGACCATCAATGAAATGAAGGACTTTACACGCGTCAAATTATCACATGGGGTGGATCTTCATACAAAAATGTGTCGCCCCGTGTACCCGCGTGTGTGTGCGAGGGAATGAGTGCGTGCGTGGCGTGCGTGCACATCTTCGCTTCGTGCATGTACCACCAGTGTGGCTCAGAGAGGGCAAGTACATTCTTCTGGAAGCAGCAGCACGTCACTGTGATCAATCCACACAAGGAGGTCGCGACAACGCCTCCACATGTGCCACATAGCTTCATGAACTGTAAGAGAGACACTATGTAGCGTGCCATTGGAATTCTAATTTACGTGTTTGCACATACTCGAAGTACTAGTAAGGTACACGTGCATTTCACGCATCAGATCTGGCAACCAAATTATGAATAAATACCACACTATAGTATGTAAACTCTGAGTCATATATGCCTGATGTAGACCTTAGTTTAATTCCTATAGTTCATCTCATTCAAAATAAATTAGTTTTTATAAAAAATCTAGGGCCTCTTTGATTCGTAGGATTTCCAAAACGCGAGAATAGGAAAAACATGGGATTAGAGTGGAATGTCGTCTTGAATCCTACAGGATCGTATGAGTGTTTGATTGTGCATAGAAAAAATGCAGGATTCTTTCAAAGTTGTTTGAGTGGATGGGATGTTTCCTATGAAATCTAGTGCAAATGAATCCTAAGGAAAAATTTCTATGGTTTACAAACCTACGAATCAAACAACCAAGATAGGAAAAATTCCTAAGGATTAGAATCCTCCAAAATTCCTTTGAGAATCCTTTGAATCAAAGAAGCCCTTAATCTATTTTATGATTCATGGAATTGTGCGTTGTAAAGCATAAAGTAAAAATAATAATGGCAATTCAACTAGAAAAAAAGTTTGGGTAGTTATGATACGGAAGATTCTAGAACAAAGGAGAAGCACTTGTGTTTTGAGGTTTGTGCGTTATGCTTAAGTTCAACCTTGGAGTCTGCTAGATTGTACATGTGGCAAAATCCGGTGGAGGCTAGAAGATGGTGCGAGGGGCCAAGTGGAGGGAGACTATGAAGGAGTGCACAAGTGCGAGATCGATATTTGAAGAGATGTCGGGACCCCGATTCCAAGTCACATCGATCTAGCCGGTAACACCTCATATCACCTTGCGGCCTCACGCACGGTATTCCCACGGGTGTCGCCTTACCATGGCCCGGGACCGTTCGCGTCTTTTGGCTCACGTATATGATAGTGTCGCTAGCATCCATATGACAGAGAACCCGGGCCGACATGACTAGTCGTGAACCCAAAGTGGCACTAACTTACGGGGACAGGCATACATGAATCAACATCGAGCATGTCGGTCAGCAGCGTGCGAATCCGGGCTGTAGCACTAGGCTAACAGGACTCCGGTGAACCGGGCTGTAGCGGGCTAGGCAGGACTCCGGATGTCACCGCGTGACATTTCCCCGAAGGGACAGACACAGGAACGAAGTGAATCACATGCCGGCCAGTCAAGTGTTCCGGAGCAGTAGTGCTGGGCTAGCAGGACTCCGGTGAACCGGGCTGTAGCGGACTACTATGGCTCAAGGAGGCACCAGACTACATTTCCCCATAAGAGAGGCTGCTAAGGATAGACAACTAGATTGTCGAATCCCACACATACCAAGCATTTCAATCATACACACAATATGCACGATATGTGCAAATACAACATGGCATCACAACAAGACTCTACGACTCAGAGTATTTATTCATTAGGTTCCGAAGAGCCAGATATTACAAACATGGGTCTCATGACCCAACATTCAGAGCATACAAGTCAAAGCACATGCGGAAGCTTAACATGTCTGAGTACAGACATCTATAACTGGAAAAGGCTGAGAAGCCTGACTATCTACCAGATCCTGCCGAGGGCACAAGATTGTAGCTGAGGTATCAAGCTAAACGTCGAATTCCACACGGAACTACTACCGAGACTGACCTCTCTCTGCAAAACATAAAATAAGCAAACGTGAGTACAAATGTACCCAGCAAGACTTACATCAGAACTATCTACATATGCATCGGTATCAACAAAGGGGGTGGTGGAGTTTAACTGAGCAAGCCAGCTTTGACTCGGTGGCTATCCTGAACTACGACTGCAAGTAACTCTTTTGAGGTGGCGCACACGAGTCCACATATTCACCATATCAATACACCACTATGGATCCGCTCCCGTCTCCCTACGAGAACGCCAACCATAGCACTCACGCTTATCTTGCGCATTTTAGAGTATCCACTTTCACTTGTCTATGAACTGTACAGGCAACCCAGAAGTCCTTTACCGCGGACACGGCTATTCGAATAGATGATGTTAACCCTGCAGGGGTGTACTTCGTCACACACGCTCTCGCCACTTACCACCATGTACACGTCGTGTACCTCGGCAACCTTCAAGCGGAAGCCTGGCGAGGGAGTCGGCCACCACCTGACTAACCACACAAGTCTCTCGTCCAGGTTTATCGCCTATTCGGGTTCCATCCGCAAGGAGATCTGGCCGGGGTGTCGCTCACGGCCCCAAACGATGTGTGCAGGGTTCCCGAGCCCACCATCCGGGTGCCACTCGGTACACCAGGCCACGTGCGCCTAGTCTGTCCCAATCCCACCTGTACCGGGTGCCACTTGGTAGACTACTAACACTACCTACAAACACCAGAAACTAGTTGCAACTCCTGGACAGAGATCAGGTTGATTAATAAGTCGAGAGGGGCACTTAAGCATTCCAATGCGTGGTAGTAACTGTTCATGGATCAGAAACACAGAACTCAGTTCCTGAGGACGGCTTCAATGAGACAACCCACCATGTACTCCTACATGGGCTCTCACCGCTACCTTTACCAAATCATGTTCACACACTTAGCTCTCACATAGTAGGACATGTTCACCACTTTCCAATTCATTCCCGATGAATCAGACCTGACACAACTCTAAGCAATAGCAGGCATGACAAACAAGCATGAATGAGTAGGCACATCAGGGCTCAGACAACTCCTACTCATGCTAGTGGGTTTCATCTATTTACTGTGGCAATGACATGTCATGCAGAGGATAAAGGGGTTCAGCTACCGCAGCAAGTAACAGATGAATCATTGTTGTCCTAATGCAGTAAAAGAGAGCATGAGCGAGAGAGTGGGATTGTATCGGAATGAACAAGGGGGTTTTGCTTGCCTGGCACTTCTGAAGATAGCATTGAGTCTTCATTAGTGTCAATGATCACAACGACAGAACATCGTCTACCGAGAGGGGACAAATACCGGCAACAGAGAAGAAATACAATCAATGCAATGCACAATATGATGCATGATCATGGCATGGCAATATGAATGCGTTTTGAGCTAATGCAACTAGCAACATATTAAATGAAGTTGGTTTGAATCCAAGATTCAAATTCAAACTCCATATGTGGGAATTCAAATGCCATTTACATGTTGTCCTAAACAGTAGCTCTAAGTTGCTCTAACATGCATGAAAAAGGTACAGATGGATAGATTGGATTTTTTTGATCATTTTTCATATATAATTTGTTTAATTTGGAGCTACGGTTGAATTTCTATGAATTTTAGAAGTTAGGGCATTTTCTAGAATTTTCTGAATTATTTTAAATCCAGAAAATGATTAACTGCGTTAGCATTAGGTCATGCTGACGTCAGCAGGTCAACGGACCCGGTCCAGGTCAAACCTGACCTGTGGGTCCCGCATGTCTGTGTAACAGGGTCAGCATCAGAGGCTGACCTATGGGGCCAGGTCAATGCTGAGGTGGCAAGGTCAAACTGACTGGTGGGGCCACGGGCATAAGGTTAATTTAAACAGGGAATAACCCTGTGGTTAATTTAGGGGTGGGGCCCGTCCGTCAATGACCGTTGGGGTCACCTAATCGGTGGTTAGTGCTAATTAAGCGCGCGCCACGTCATCCAATCAGGCGACTAATCACTGGCGGTAAGCAGACGCGGCGGCGCTCCTCGTCCAGCCAACTCTGGCATCGGCTTGACGCGCGGCTGGGCGCGCTAGAAAGCCCGCGATGCGGCGCATCTAGCGGCGGCCGCGGTGTGTGCTGGGGCAGCATGTAGCGGCGGTGGCGACGAGCCGGGCGGCGGCCAAAACTCGGAAAGGTCGGGTTCGGCGCTATTGTGCACGGCAGGGCGAACGGGTGGCTGCACTCGGCTCCTGGGAGCATGCTGAGAGCGCGACGGTGCTCGGACGCGAGCTATGGCTGCGGTTGGTGCGACGGCAATGAGGCATGACGGCGGGGAGCTTCTGCGTCCGTGCAACTACGGCCTATAGGACGCGGGCGACCATGGGAGTAGGGGGAAAAGAAGCAGCGGCTCACCGCGGATCTGCTGGTTCTGCTGGCAAGGCAGGGGAGGCACGGGGTCCGGCGAATTGACGGTGCAGATCATCGGCACCCGACGTCGAGGATGGCGGCGTTGACGGGGAAGAAGGCCGTCCGGGCTTGCATTCTTCTGCTTGGAGGCGCGAGGCGTCGCGGCGGAGTCGATGGGTATGTCGGCAGGGGGTGTGGTGGCCGGTGGCCATGGCTACGGCGAGCGGCGGGCTCCGGCTGCTTTCGGTGGTCGCGTGGGGGAACGAGCAGGGAGGGGAGGGAGGTCCAGAGAGAGGAGGGAACAGCGAGAGGGGCCAGGGCGTTCTCCAGACGCGTCGGGTAGGCTCGGGGGCGCCTCGGTGGCAAGCAGGAGGTGGCCAGGGGTGGCTGCGCCCGTCGACACGCAGCAGCTCCTACTGGCGCCGGGAAGAACACGACTGGCACTGGGCCGCACAATGTTGGGCTATCTGGTGGGCTGGCAGGTGGGCTGTGCCAGGTAAGTGGCCAGGTACTTCTCTCTCTCTCTCTTTCCTAATTTAGTTTATGTTTTCTATTGTTCTGTAGTCTTTAGGGCTTTATTAAAAATACTTAAACAGATCCAAAAATCATCAAACTGCTCAATGCCACTTTGTGGAATATAACCAACAGCAAATATTTTAGTTCATGATTATTTGAGCATTTAAAATATTTAATAGCATTTAAATGCCCAAATGAAAATACTATATGATTTAATTCAGAGCCCAAATATGTCATGGAAAAATGTGCAACACCTCTGGTTATTGCTTCTAGCATTTCCCAGAAATGATGAACATTTTTGAAAACCATTTGGAGTCACTGAGAATATTTTAGTTGAACCTAGTGAATTCCTTTAATGCTAGGGTTTAGGCAATCCC
Organism: Aegilops tauschii subsp. strangulata; assembly: GCF_002575655.3. Classification (NCBI taxonomy): domain Eukaryota; kingdom Viridiplantae; phylum Streptophyta; class Magnoliopsida; order Poales; family Poaceae; genus Aegilops; species Aegilops tauschii. The sequence goes on along the minus strand of NC_053041.3, from coordinate 297,627,303 downwards.
CATTTCAAATTCATTTGAAACTTAAACATGATGACACTCATGAAGCTAGCCTAGTGCAAACCAGAACTAGGGATGTGACAACTCACCCCCACTAAACAAGAATCTCGTCCCGAGATTCGAGACGTGAGGTAAGAAGACAGAGGGGACACAAGAGCTCACACAATCTTCTCGATCCAATACCCTCATCGAAGATGTTGACTCATTGCTTCAAATTGATCTTGTCGTCTTTGCTTTCGGGATCTTCATCCAACTATGATGACGGAAGAGAGGGAAACTCTACAGGATTGATCTTCTCGAAGATCGAGCTATACAAGATCAACTCGCGGAATGAGATGTTGAAACATCTCGAGTTGAGACACAAAACACATCGAGAGGGATGGAAGAACAAACGATGAGGTTTGATTTGGTGGGCAACAATCCCACGCTTAGATAATATGGTGCATGGTTTCAAAGTAGCGAGGAGATAGTTGCCACGATTCCATAACGGGGCACCTTAGGGAAGGTGGCTCATAGAAATATCCCTTAAGTGGCAAAAAGAATTACTTTTGATTCAGAGATCATTGAAACTCTTCATACCAGGCTATGGCAATTTACAAATGATCGTTTGAAATAATTCAAAAGAATGGCACACTCAATTTGGAAAGGAAACTACGGTTATAGAACAACTCGGCAAATGGAAGGCACATTCCAGTTGATACCAGGGATATAACCTAGTGACTGAGCGTGTTTTCAAGAACTTGAGCATTTCCATATTCATCAAGGTTTTACCAACATCCGTGCCCAGGATCCTGGCAACACATCATACTACCATGATGAACGGTGATGGAGGATGCAGGTGCAAAGGAGGACAACACTTTCTCAGATTTTTCCTTAGCAATGCCAAAGAAGCAAATCTGGATGATCGACCGAGAGACATTTAGCACTCCGCTTCTAATGTTCTCCTTGATGTACTAGGTACCACGGTCAATGCTTAAAACATCAACACGGCCATCAAGTAAAGGTCGAACTTCGGAAGCACAAAAATCCATAAGGAACAACTTGTGGAATAAGTTATATGAAATCCTCATGGGAAGTGACCAAACGGCTTAATCAAGATACTACAATAATAGATCTTCCGGCTAGGTGTGTCGGCCAGAACATCAACCTTGTCGGGACCTACATCATAATCTTGGAAAAGTTCCAACCGTCATATCTGCCTGAGATTCGGATCTAGTTGGTAACAGGATATTCCAGACTCATCGAGTCTAGAAGAAAATGAAGGTTTGCAACACAAATCGATGAGATGACGTTGCGAGATTCTCGGGAGATGAACTACGGTAGCAAGCTCCAAAACATGAGCTGGTTCTGCTACACACCTGTGAACACACTGTCCTAGACAAGCACGACCACATGGTAGTCTTATAATAAAACACTACCGAGTTCAGGTGGGGAACCATCATTAATGACATCGAAGTCTCCACGCGAGGAAGTCCAAAGAATTCACCTTAGAACAGACTCCTTTATCTTGAACAAATCAATCAGTGGCTTGGTGTGCTAGGGATGCATATGGAATGAAGATGATCAGTCTATCATACCACAGGATACTTTGCACGTGCATGATTGACTTGGAATGATTCCAGAGGAAACAACATTGACTTTCTGGAATTCACGGCGGCAACTTACACCAAGTGCACGTGAATTAGAGAGAGTCACTTCTTTCATCCGAACACATGCTTCATGGACGGGACATGAAGATAATGCTTATAGAAGTTTCCAACACTAGCTTAATGCTCAACAAAATCATGGACAAGATGAAATTGTAGTCAATGGGCTCAGCAACAATCCATCCAGGCTTCCATATAGATGGAGTTCCAAAATTAAGTAAACACGGGAATAGCATTGGTCAGACCCAAAAGATGTAATGGTGTATGCTCGAGGAATCAACCACGAGTAAGACAGCATTACGAACACGTTGGTTCTGATTTGATTTGATAATAGCCCATGCTCAAATCAAAGTTTGGTTAAGATGATAGGTCCATTAATTGATCACGAGGACCAATCGATGAGGATATCATCTTTCTTCAACACACACAGACCCAAGATATCCCTTTGGAAATGAACTAAGTTAGACAAGCTTTTATCTTCCAACTCTCCAAGTTGTTGTTTAGCTTGACCAACTAGCTCAGGGGTATCCAACACAGATTCTTGGAGAAGGGGTGGTTTATTGGAAAACCAACTTGATCACGAATTCAACATAGCGGTCAGGTGACAACCTGGTGATACTTCCGAGAAGATATTCGGAAAATCACGTACCACCGATATGTTACTAGGCTCGAGAACAATCTCGCCTTTCAGGGCAAGACGATATGATCAACTGAGCAAGGGTTTGACAAAATCCTAACTCATTGATTGAAGAGTGCACCAAAAATAAGGACTAGGTAGCACGCTCAATCTTAGGATGATGATTCAATAACCAGCACGCTAAGAATGAGAGTATTGCCATTAACTACCAAGCAAGGAGTTGCTCAGAGTATTGATTTCACACATCACGGTTCACTTGTCGGTATTCCGGTTGTGACAACACGGGACCGAGGAATGGATAATGATGGCGAGAAGTATCACTGCGTCAAGAATTCATAAGAGGAGGTGCAATTCTCATGACACTCTTGACATAAAGATGGTAACGCTCCAAGGTAGAGCAGAACAAAAGCTGGTTTGGCATTTGATCTGCGGAATACAACTACTTTGATCCAATCCTAGAAATGGATAAGGTACTGGAGTTTGTTACTCCTAGTCATTCCAGAATAGAATGGCTTGACAGACCACAAGAATAATAGGCATCGATAACACAAATGCACAATTACTCCTGACTATCAATTGATAGACGGGGGTCGGAATACAACTAAAGAGGGACAATCCAAAGGAACATATAATTTTCTGAGTTGTGGATGCATAGATTAGCATGTCGAACGAGTTCAACATATTTCTTCCGGATAACCCATGCAGAAAGGTAGAACTGGCAGATTCACAATGTAGAATGGAGAACTCATCGAGAGCACTCTTGTTGTGATCTTTTGGTTCAACGAGGAACTCCTGCCGAGGATGGTTCATGGTATTTGGAAGAATGGTATACCACGGACCTCGAGGACTATCGCAAAGGTTACTAATATCCTGAAGGTACGAGCAACACTATCAACACGAGGTAGGTAGAGTGAATCTTGGGTCAAGAACCCAAGAATAGAATGCCTACTAACTAAATGGCATCACGGGATGCTTTCGAGAATGATGGCCAGAATCATCACACTGGGAATACAAAACATTGCTAGATTACTAGGTGACTCCCTAAAACACCTAGGGTCATAATAATAGCTCCAACATATATACCGAGGCAGTAGAGTGCCTCAACGCACCGGTAGTGTGCTTAATCTGGCCCAAAGGGACGCAAAAACAGAGGGAAAGGATTTTGCAAATGCATCAGATTGTTTAGAAACCTTGGATGACTCGGACAGCATAACGGCTGTAAATGCTCAAAAGATTTGAGACATCCTACAAAATGGTGGCATAACCACTCAACATCACAATATAAAGATTCCGAGACCAACTATGATCACATGGAAGTAGTAGAGACTGAACTGAGACTTAAATCCAACAGTCCTATGAGTCTACGGATTAGTAACACGTGATCCTGATAGAAAGATGAGAAGCCTAGTTCTTAATCCCCGTAGAAGAGAAGAGGGTGACTCAGATCAGAAGGCTATAAGGTAAAGGAGTAAAAAGAGCCTTACGTTCCCATCCACAATCAATTCCCTTATATAACTAAAGCACTTCTAGACTCAACTTCGACCGGTTTGGCTTCGTAATCCTACAGGCAGTCAGGCTCTGATACCAAAGCTGTCGGGACCCCGATTCCAAGTCACATCGATCTAGCCGGTAACACCTCATATCACCTTGCGGCCTCACGCACGGTATTCCCACGGGTGTCGCCTTACCATGGCCCGGGACCGTTTGCGTCTTTTGGCTCACGTATATGATAGTGTCGCTAGCATCCATATGACAGAGAACCCGGGCCGACATGACTAGTCGTGAACCCAAAGTGGCACTAACTTACGGGGACAGGCATACATGAATCAACATCGAGCATGTCGGTCAGCAGCGTGCGAATCCGGGCTGTAGCACTGGGCTGACAGGACTCCGGTGAACCGGGCTCTAGCGGGCTAGGCAGGACTCCAGATGTCACCACGTGACATTTCCCCGAAGGGACAGACACAGGAACGAAGTGAATCACATGCCGGCCAATCAAGTGTTCCGGAGCAGTAGTGCTGGGCTAGCAGGACTCCGGTGAACCGGGCTGTAGCGGACTACTATGGCTCAAGGAGGCACTAGACTACATTTCCCCATAAGAGAGGCTGCTAAGGATAGACAACTAGATTGTCGGATCCCACACATACCAAGCATTTCAATCATACATACAATATGCTCGATATGTGCAAATACAACATGGCATCACAACAAGACTCTATGACTCAGAGTATATATTCATTAGGCTCCGAAGAGCCAGATATTACAAACATGGGTCTCATGACCCAACATTCAGAGCATACAAGTCAAAGCACATGCGGAAGCTTGACATGTCTGAGTACAGACATCTATAACTGGAAAAGGCTGAGAAGCCTGACTATCTACCAGATCCTGCCGAGGGCACAAGATCGTAGCTGAGGTATCAAGCTAAACGTCGAAGTCCACACGGAACTACTAGCGAGACTGACGTCTCTCTGCAAAACATAAAATAAGCAAACGTGAGTACAAATGTACCCAGCAAGACTTACATCAGAACTATCTACATATGCATCGGTATCAACAAAGGGGGTGGTGGAGTTTAACTGCAGCAAGCCAGCTTTGACTCGGTGGCTATCCTGAACTACGACTGCAAGTAACTCTTTTGAGGTGGCGCACATGAGTCCACATATTCACCATATCAATACACCACTATGGATCCGCTCCCGTCTCCCTACGAGAACGCCATTCGTTGCACTCACGCTTATCTTGCGCATTTTAGAGTATCCACTTTCACTTGTCTATGAACTGTACAGGCAAGCCAGAAGTCCTTTACCGTGGACACGGCTATTCGAATAGATGATGTTAACCCTGCAGGGGTGTACTTCGTCACACACGCTCTCGCAACTTACCACCATGTACACGTCGTGTACCTCGGCAACCTTCAAGCGGAAGCCTGGCGAGGGAGTCGGCCACCACCTGACTAACCACACAAGTCTCTCGTCCAGGTTTATCACCTATTCGGGTTCCATCCACAAGGAGATCCGGCCGGGGTGTCGCTCACGGCCCCAAACGATGTGTGCAGGGTTCCCGAGCCCACCATCCGGGTGCCACTCGGTACACCAGGCCACGTGTGCCTAGTCTGTCCCAAGCCCACCTGTACCGGGTGCCACTTGGTAGACTACTAACACTACCTACAAACACCAGAAACTAGTTGCAACTCCTGGACAGAGATCAGGTTGATTAATAAGTCGAGAGGGGCACTTAAGCATTCCAATGCGTGGTAGTAACTGTTCATGGATCACAAACACAGAACTCAGTTCTTGAGGACGGCTTCAATGAGACAACCCACCATGTACTCCTACATGGCCTCTCACCGCTACCTTTACCAAATCGTGTTCACACACTTAGCTCTCACACAGTAGGACATGTCACCACTTTCCAATTCATTCCCGATGAATCAGACCTGACACAACTCTAAGCAATAGCAGGCATGAAAAACAAGCATGAATGAGTAGGCACATCAGGGCTCAGACAACTCCTACTCATGCTAGTGGGTTTCATCTATTTACTGTGGCAATGGCAGGTCATGCAGAGGATAAAGGGGTTCAGCTACCGCAGCAAGTAACAGATGAATCGTTGTTGTCCTAATGCAGTAAAAGAGAGCAGGAGCGAGAGAGTGGGATTGTATCGGAATGAACAAGGGGGTTTTGCTTGCCTGGCACTTCTGAAGATAGCATTGAGTCTTCATTAGTGTCAACGATCACAACGTCAGAACATCGTCTACCGAGAGGGGACAAATACCGGCAACAGAGAAGAAATACAATCAATGCAATGCACAATATGATGCATGATCATGGCATGGCAATATGAATGCGTTTTGAGCTAATGCAACTAGCAACATATTAAATGAAGTTGGTTTGAATCCAAGATTCAAATTCAAACTCCATATGTGGGAATTCAAATGCCATTTACATGTTGTCCTAAACAGTAGCTATAAGTTGCTCTAACATGCATGAAAAAGGTACAGATGGATAGATTGGATTTTTCTGATCATTTTTCATCTATAATTTGTTTCATTTGGAGCTACGGTTGAATTTCTATGAATTTTAGAAGTTAGGGCATTTTCTGGAATTTTCTGAATTATTTTAAAACCAGAAAATCATTAACTGCGTCAGCATTAGGTCATGCTGACCTCAGCAGGTCAACGGACCCGGTCCAGGTCAAACCTGAACTGTGGGTCCCGCATGTCTGTGTAACAGGGTCAGCATCAGAGGCTGACCTATGGGGCCAGGTCAATGCTGATGTGGCAAGGTCAAACTGACCGGTGGGGCCACGGGCATAAGGTTAATTTAAACAGGGAATAACCCTGTGGTTAATTTAGGGGTGGGGCCCGTCCGTCAATGACCGTTGGGGTCAACTAATCGGTGGTTAGTGCTAATTAAGCGCGCGCCACGTCATCCAATCAGGCGACTAATCACCGGCGGTAAGCAGACGCGGCGGCGCTCCTCGTCCGGCCAACTCTGGCATCGGCTGGACGCGCGGCTGGGCGCGCTAGAAAGCCCGCGATGCGGCACATCTAGCGGTGGCCGCGGTGTGTGCTGAGGCAGCATGTAGCGGCGGTGGCGACGAGCCGGGCGGCGGCCGGAGCTCGGCAAGGTCGGGTTCGGCGCTATTGTGCACGGCAGGGCGAACGGGTGGCTGCACTCAGCTCCTGGGAGCATGCTGAGAGCGCGGCGGTGCTCGGACGCGAGCTATGGCTGCTGTTGGTGCGACGGCAATGAGGCATGGCGGCGGGGAGCTTCTGCGTCCGTGCAACTACGGCCTATAGGACGCGGGCGACCATGGGAGTAGGGGGAAAAGAAGCAGCGGCTCACCGCGGATCTGCTTGTTCTGCTGGCAAGGCAGGGGAGGCACGGGGTCCGGCAAATCGACGGTGCAGATCACCGGCACCTGAGGTCGAGGACGGCGGCGTTGACGGGGAAGAAGGCCGTCCGGGCTTGCGTTCTTCTGATTGGAGGCGCGAGGCGTCGCAGCGGAGTCGATGGGTATGTCGGCAGGGGGTGCGGTGGCCGATGGCCATAGCTACGGCGAGCGGCGGTCTCCGGCTGCTTTCGGTGGTCGCGTGGGGGAAAGAGCAGGGTGGGGAGGGAGGTCCAGAGAGAGGAGGGAACAGCGAGAGGGGCCAGGGCGTTCTCGAGACGCATCGGGTAGGCTCGGGGGCGCCTCGGTGGCAAGAAGGAGGTGGCCAGGGGTGGCTGCGCCCGTCGACACGCAGCAACTCCTACTGGCGCCGGGAAGAAGACGACTGGCACTGGGCCGCACAGTGTTGGGCTATCTGGTGGGCTGGCAGGTGGGCTGTGCCAGGTAAGTGGCCAGGTACTTCTCTCTCTCTCTCTTTCCTAATTTAGTTTCTGTTTTCTATTGTTTTGTAGTCTTTAGGGCTTTATTAAAAATACTTAAACAGATGCAAAAATCATCAAACTGCTCAATGCCACTTTTTGGAATATAACCAACAGCAAACATTTTAGTTCATGATTATTTGAGCATTTAAAATATTTAATAGCATTTAAATGCCCAAATGCAAATACTATATGATTTAATTCAGAGCCCAAATATGTCATGGAAAAATGTGCAACACCTCTGGTTATTGCTTCTAGCATTTCCCAGAAATGATGAACATTTTTGAAAACCATTTGGAGTCACTGAGAATATTTTAGTTGAACCTAGTGAATTCCTTTAATGCTAGGGTTTAGGCAATCCCCATTTCAAATTCATTTGAAACTTAAACATGATGACACTCATGAAGCTAGCCTAGTGCAAACCAGAACTAGGGATGTGACAAGAGAGGGGGCGAGAACGTGTGCTGTTGGCGCAGTGGCGGAGCCATGAAAAATAAATGAGCTAGGGGGCCAAGCATTGCTAATCCTTTACAAGGAGGGCCAATTCATCAACTTAAACCATTTTACGAGCAATTGTCTAATGATCACATTCATATTAGCCTCCATATATATTGATGTTAGGGGGGGGCCTTGCTGCCCCTGTCTTCGCCACTGTGCGCGCGTTTGAGAGATGAAGCGGAGGCATGGATAATGAGAGGGGGACGTTGGATATATAATTAATGTGGGTGTATTAGCTATGTAATCCTATATAGAGAGGTATAGATTGATCGATGTGGACGTGGGAAAGAGGGTGAGACCTCGCTAGATATATAGATTGATCGGTTTGTGTGGAAAACTTTGAAAGACCTAGCTATATATACACACACATAGAGGAACATTGATCGTTGCGCATGCATGTGAGAGATAAAGAATGCCCGATATGATGGGGAGGGGAGGTGTGTGTGTGCATGCATGGGAGACCGACCTAAAGAAAAAGATTGCATGTGTGCAATGGATAATGCCGACTGGTACCGTGTGTGCATGCATGCACGAGAGAAAGTTAATGTACAATTATAAAGAGAAGATGACTGTGTGGGTGTAAAAGACTAGGTGACGTCATAATCAATGTAAAGTAGAATTCAAATATTTGAATAAGAGATCATGATGTTTGAAACCCATGCATGCATGAATATAACTGAGATATGCGTGGTGTGGTTTGGAAATGAGCATGTTGTACTGTATACACATTGAACAAGGTCAGACTGATTTGTATTTGAGATATCGATGGCAGACATCGTTTGGCCACATTGCATCCGTGCATGGACACACTATTCTAATTGGAGATGATGGGTGGCTTTCGCATCACATATCTATATCTATGCCCCTATATATATTATATTTTATATTTTTTATATAGTGCGCGGATAACTTTAACTTTGAAAGATGGTCGTTGGATGAGGCCAATCCGATGGTGCAGAGATGGAAAATTTGAGCACAACTGGCCGTTGGATATCATCTAGATTCCACCAGATTTTGCCACATGTACCATCTAGAAGACTCCATGGTTGAACTTAAGCATAATGCACAAACCTGAAAACACAAGCACTTCTTCTTTGTTCTAGAATCTTCCGTATCAAAATTGCCCAAGTGTTTTTCTACATGATTTTCCATTATTTGTTTTTACTTTATGCCTTACAACGCACAATTCCATGAATCTTAAAATAGATTAGCTTTCTTATAAAAACTAGATGATTTTGAATGAAATGAACTATAAGAATTAAACGAACATCTACATCATGCATATATGACTCAAAGCTTACATGCTATAATGTGGTATTTATTCATAATTTGGTTGCCAAATCTCATGCGTGCAATGCACGTGTACCTTACTAGTCTAAATGGTGTTTGTGTGTGTGTGTGTGTTGTGCTTGTTAAACACATTGTACGTAGTATATCATACATGGTTTAGATTCCGAACATCTAGCTAGAGCATACATGTACTATGATTTCAATTCAACATAAAATCACATATATTTGAATTTGAGATCGTATGTACATGTAGTTCGTATTTATATAGGAATTTACTTCTCCTATATTCATGTCATGTGTTGTGAAGATAATATTTAGATGGTTGTATAACTAAACCGAGTACAATCCCATTCAAACAGGGAAAATGTACTCAAATTTAGTCCATATGCTAGACAACACACATTCTTTTTTTATTGTTGAGGGAAGTGCAAATTGTTTTGGTACTGTACACGTTATGTTTGTTGTCCTGATTTTTTTTGTTTTTTTGTTGTATTTTAATGCATTTCTAGTAATATAGTAAAACGGGACATAGCTCTCTCTAGTGATGAGGTGTGAATTGTCTTTTTTTGGGTACACGTTAAGCTTGTTCCCCCGAAATTTCAAGCCGCGCCTTGTGATGCCGAAATTTCAAGCTAGCGTCCCTGTCTATCATGCTGCGAAACTCCCGCTGTGACAGCCTGGATTTTGCCTTCTCTCTTTTGTCGGAGTTGCCTTCTCTCTTTTTCCGGACTTGGTTTTCACCGTGGTTTTTGCCCTGATTTGATTTGGGTTTTGAATCAATTCAAATGGACTTGTCACTTGGGCATATCCTTGGATTTCACCCAAGTGACCCATCTATCTTATTCCTCCTATAAAATCCCAAAATAATCAAATGAATATTTTTCCTAAAAGAAAAATATTCATTTTTCTCTCTTAAACTCACTTCAAAACCATGTGCTCCAAAGCAACCTCAATTTTTCTTGCTCAGAAAAATCTGAGATAATTCCTAAATATTCTTAGAACCCTGGCCCACCTTCCCATGCAAAAATATTGCATCACTTTTTGTAATATTTTTGCTGTAGAAAATATTTTCACTTCTGGACCAGAAATGCACTTTGTACAGCAAGTGCATTTTTCCTTTAGCTTTTGGCCTTGAGCTTTCTTGAGCTTGAACACCTTCCTAAGTAACCCTAAACCCCAGGAGATTAGCCCTAATGGCCTTCTAGAAGGTGGCCAAACTTGGCGACCAAGTTTCTGACCAGAAACTTGCCAGCTTGGTAGAGTCGCGTCTGGTCGGCCTGGGTATGATCCATCACCCCTCCTTGACGTAACACTGCACGGTCGAGCACTTGGACAAGGTTTGGCCGCTCCTAGCCATCGTTTTGACCATGCCAGCATGGTGACCGCGCGAGGACATGGCGCCTGGCAGCGTCTCGACGTGCTCTGGCTGTCGCCTTGCCCTTTGTTTCGCGCGTGCCTGTTCCAGCGCTCGCCTCCAACCGCCGCACCGCGCCACAACCCTCGACCCATCACCCTTGACCCCTCCCTGGCACTCGCCGACGCCGGAGCCACCGCAGCAAGCATAGGCGCGTCGCGTCCAAATCGGCACAGTGCGCGCGTGCGCTTGTCCTCTTCTCCAGCCACCTCCTATGCGCGTCCGCAAGCATAGGCAAGCTCCTGAGACGACGCAACATCGTGCCCCCTCGCGTTGGAGCTTCTCGTCGACGTTCGCGGCGTGTCCAGAACGCCCCGGCGGCGACACGTTCCCCCCTCCGTTCCGGCTATATATAGCGCCCCCGCCTCCCTTGCTAGCCACTCACCACTCCACACCACCTCCACGAGCACGTAGACGAGCAGAAGCCCGGTTGGGCAGGCCTCTGGCTGTCGCCCCGACCCGAGGACTCCGGCGATCCCCGCAGTCCAACTGCCGAGCTCCGGTGCCTCTCGAGCTCAAGCAGCTGCTTGGGCGGGGCATTGGGGCTCTGCTGGTGCTGCCTGGACCCCGCCAAGCCCTCGGAGCTGCCTCTAGCCGCCGTCTTCAACCTCTTCGGCGAACCCCGTCCGCCACCGAAGCTTGCGAGCTCGACTGCATCCAGCACTGTCCACCTCTCGCCAAGCCACGGGTACGGGCAGGTGCGCCGCGAGCCCCGCTTCCAATCTATCCCTCTAGCCTAGTCCAAAACCCCTCGTCGCCGGCGTGAGCTCCGGTGAAACGCCGCCCCCTCTGATCTCGATCCCCCTCTCTCTCTCTCTCTTCGGACGGATGGGGCCCAATGTCAGCCTCACCACTCGCGCCCGAAGCGGAACGAGTGGAGGCGCACTCCCGTTTTACGCCTTCGACGTCACCCCCCCAGGATTTTCTGTTTATTCAAATTTAATTCAAAATTTGACTAAACTTTGACCAGCCATTACTTCTAAACCATAAGTCCAAATGAATTGATTCTTTTTGCATTGTCTTTGTTACAGAAAGCTCTAGCAGCACACCAAATGGTGGATTTTTCCTTGCTGTCTAGAATTTCTGGTCATTTTCAGAAGGTGTTTTGACATTTGTTTTTGTGGTTTTAAATTGTTTTTCAGAAGGAGAAGCTTGTCTTGAAGAAAACCAAGAGTGGTGTGATCCTCCTCTACACTAAGGCAAGCCACACCAGCATTTGGATGGTGTTATTTCAATATCTATGATTTTCTACTTGAATATGAGTTCTTATTTGCATTAAAATTTGGTAAATAATTTTTGGTAACATGCTAGTCACTTTATTCTGTTAGAAATGCTTGTTCTAGTTACTAGCTGCATGCATGACCTTGCTTGGTTAAGTAGAGTAGGATTTTTACCCCATGCATATTGCCATGGAAATTAGTGGTATTAGTTTTACTAAATGATATTTTCATTTAAATAAAGAACCAATAAAAATATTGCTTGTTGATAAAATGAGGTATAACCAGAAAGTTTGATCTTTAGTGTTGCAAGATAATTATGTGGTTAAGTTTGATCCATGAACATGAGTTGTTTGCTTCGCATAGCGAGTAGTTGCATGATTTCCGGTATTATGCCAACCTTAGTAATAAAAAGTTTTCTCAAGAGTTAAACTTGATTAAGTTCAACCTGAATATGATGTTGATCACATCATGGTGCCACTGAATCGGGTTCTTAGTTCAGTGTGACCACATTTACCTAATGGGAAGGTCTTGATTCAGTCCTTTGTTGTGGCTCTCACCGGTGCCTCCTGCGAGGGAAGGTTATGGGCGTGCATACCCTGGCCCGGTAGGCAGACATAACCTTGTGTGCTTGTTTTTGTTTTTATGGTACCTTGTCCCCGTTTGGGACCGTTTTTCCACGACGGTGGCCGTTGGTGTCTTTGGTAGACACGGGGCCACCCAAGACCTAGCCCTGGGAGGGAGATGGTCAGAGTGGCCGGGGAGAGTGCATGACAAAGGGAGGGTTTCGTCAGGATATTTTGGTCCACCCGAATGGGAGTGCGAGGCCAGGTATTCCGTAGTGTGGGTAAAGTGCGCTACCTCTGCACAGTGTATTTAATCTATCGATAGTCACGCCCTCGGTTATGGGCAAAACTCGGGAGTAAGTCACACCATGGATCAACTTTTATAATTAATCTTGCCAACTAGAAATTGTTGTGATGTTTTGTCTCGTGGTGAACCTTGAACACTCGAGGTGTTCATGAGCGATTGGTTTCAGGTGTGACCCCGGTGTGGTCATCGTTTGGTTACGAGGTAACTGTCTGGTAAACAAGTCCGTGTGACTCGGTGCGCTGTTTGGCTGCTCTGCATCTATATTATTTTCTTGCATTAGTTTAACCTGATTAATTATCATGATATTGTCTGCCACCGTGCTTATGTTTGTTGTGAGCTTGCAAGTACATTCAATGTACTGACCTGGCATGTTATGCCAGCTTTCAGGCAAGTTGATTCGCATCGGAGCGCATCTCGTGTCTAGGCCGTGTCCACGTCCGTGTCCCTGTGGTATGGAGTTCCGCTACGACTTTCTTCCGCTGCCGCATAGTTTCGTGTGATCGAGGCCCCAGCCATGTTCATTAAATAATGTACATACTGTCCAGCAGCACCGTGTGTGCCGCTTGGCCTCGAATCTTGATGTAATATCAGACCTATGTACCCCGCTAGTATCAATAAAGCGGTTATTTCTGTACCATGTTGTTGTGTGTTGCCAAAAGACTCGATCTCTAGGTTGGCAATGCAGGGTAAACCGGTTGCTCTGAGCCAGGGTGCCACAATGGTTGGTATCAGAGCCGCGCTGATTGTAGGACACGCTAGACCGGAAGCGCGTTAGTAAAATGGTAGATAGTTTTGTTTGAATGCCAGTAGACATAGGAATTGGTTGTTGCATTGCATGCATGTTTAATTGTTGTTATTACTAACCGTATGGTTTGTGAGTGTAGATGGCACCATTACCGATCTTGTAAGATCTTGAGCCAGCTCCGTTCACATCGCCGCACCTGCTTCAGAACATGTGGCGACGACTCTATCCAGAGGGTGCTGATCCAGAGTATCGGGTGTATCGCGAGCATCTGGCCAGTGCATTGTATGAGTATTATGCTGAGGTCACTCTACACCACAGTTCCCCATCCGGCGCTTACTCTCGTTCGTCTAAGGGTGGTCTTGCTTCTACGCCATCTCAGGCGGTTCAGTTTGCTGCTATCGAGGCTCTTGTAGACTTGCGCTACAATGAGGTTCGCATGCACACCCACCCTGGTCTTTTCTACTACCCATCTCTGCATGAGAATGGGCGTATCCGCTTTCCTTTGATTAACCCGGCGTGCGATCGTCCCACTAGCCACCTTGCACGCTACATCACCGCTAGTTATCTCCTTAATTACGAGTTAGCTTGGGAGCTCTCACGCGCTCGCGCCGCTCTCGCTGCTGCTCGTATAAGGAACCCTCTTCCAGCTGTCATCTACACTTCTGATCCTCCCACCTCCGTTCCCTCGACGACCTCGCAGGGTACCGTTAACCCTCTGACGGTGAACCCTCGTAGCGCTCCTGCTGCATGGCCTTCTCTTGTAGCTACTCCTGCTGCTCCTATGCTTAGATCCCATCCACTGCCTGCCCCTGAGGGAGAGCCCTCGAAGCAGCGCCAGTGCACCTCTCTTCCCCCGGAGGTCTCTACTATCAGTTCAGGATCTGGGTCCGGTTCAGGAGACGAGCCTGCAGGAGCACCACCCGAGCAGTAGACCGTTAGAGTATCGTTGTAGTCATGAGCATGATGTATGGCTGTAATCGCACTTGTCATGATGCGTAGTTTCATGTACGAGGGTAGTTGACCCATTGTGATGTTTACTTTCATGTTGGGACTATGTATAAGTATGTTGGACTCTTTTATACGACTTGGTTTTCATTCGCTATTTTCTTCCGGGATTTGTCATTGGTTTTCCCCCATTTTGGAATTTTCTCATCCTGGTTGCTATGAATTGGGAAAACAAAAAATAGGATGTCGCGTGGAGGCAGCAGCAGTCGAGCTGGTGAGGATGTCCCTGTCCGTCGCTCCGCGAGACAGGCAGGACATTCCCCTGAGCCATACTAGCCACCTCTGGCTCCACCGCCACAACCGCCTTCCACCGAGCAAATCCTGCGAATGTTTGAAGAAAGAAGGACTAACGATCTACTGGAAGTACTGAAAAGTGTACAAGTTATGGTTGGGCAGAATGGAAACCAAAATGGCCATCACTCCAAGCTATCAAATTTTCAGCGAACCAATCCTCCCAGCTTCAGCCAGGTACTTGATCCATTGGACGCCGACGACTGGCTAAGGACAATTGAGAAGAAACTGGAGATTGCCAACACTGAAGAAGGAGACAAGGTTCCTTTCACAACACATTATCTCGAAGGAGCTGCCACTATATGGTGGGATAATGCCAAAGCAATATGGCCCGCGGACGAGGAAATTACTTGGACAAAATTCAAGGAACATTTCCGCTAGTACCATATTCGCACCGGAATTATGAAGATCAAGCAGCGCGAATTTCTCGCTCTCACTCAAGGCAGTGCGACCGTCAATGAGTACCTGAACAAATTCAACCATTTGGCCCGTTATTCTCTCCACGATGTAGCCACAGAAGAGCGGAAGATCGACCGGTTTCTTGGAAGCCTGAATCAGCATCTCAGGTGCACTCTCAGTATGTTTGATTTCCTAGACTTTCTGACTCTGGTGAACAAGGCCCTCATCATCGAGAGGGAACATAAGCTCATGCACGACAACAAGCCAGCCGTTAATGACCACAAGCGCAAATTCGAGCCAGAGAAGGATATGCAACCAGTGCAAAAGGCTCGTACTTGGCAACAGACTCAGGTGGAGTACAAACCCAATTGGCAGCAGAATGTCAACAAGACTACTACACAAGTCAAGAATGTCGTGACCAGCCCGGTGCGCGACGATTGTCAGCGTAACAATTCGTGCTTCAGCTGTGGTCAAACCGGACACTACGCCCGGCAGTGTCCCAAGAACACCAAGCACGTTGCTCCATTTCAGCCGCAAGTCAACTACATGGAGCCGTATTACGCCCCCGATATAATCCAGGGGCAAGTTCATCACATCTCCGCAGACGAAGCCCAAGAGGACCCGAAAGTCGTCATTGGTATGTTTCTCGTTAACGACATACCAGCAGTAATTTTATTTGACTCTGGGGCTTCCCACTCTTTTATTTCGCGGAGTTTTGCTTCCCAAAACAATTTTCCTTGCTCGATTTTGGGAAAACACATGCTGGTACAATCCCCGGGATCCCTACTTAGAAGCAATCTTGTCTGGTGAAATTTGGAGATCGGCATCAAGGGCGTCAAGTTTCCAACATCATTGATAATCATCGATTCCAACAAATTGGATGTCATTCTGGGCATGAATTGTTTGACCCGGTACCAAGTCTGCATCAGCTGTGCGACCCGAGAAGTTACTCTGAAAATATGGAAGGTCACACTACCAGTTTTTATGCCCGCAATCGCATCCCCACGAAAGATATGGTTTTCGCAGCCGTGGCAGAAGAGGTGGAATTTATTCCAGTGGTCAGCGAGTATCCAGATGTATTTCCTGAAGAATTACCCGGCATGCCGCCAGACCGAGAATTGGAGTTTGCTATTGACCTGGTGCCTGGAACCACTCCGATACATAAGAAATATTATCGGATGCCTTCCTCAGAATTGGTGGAGTTGAAGAAACAACTGGATGAGATGCTGCAAAAAGGATACATTCGTCCAATCTCTTCACCATGGGGATCACCTGCAATCTTCGTGGACAAAAAGGATGGCAGTCTACGAATGTGCGTAGACTACCGCCAGCTGAATGACGTCACCATCAAAAACAAGTATCGACTACCGAGGATTGATGATCTGTTTGATCAACTCAGTGGGGCCAAAGTATTATCCAAAATTGATTTGAGGACGGGATATCATCAACTCAAGATAAAGAAGGAATATATTCCTAAGACCGCGTTCACCACTCGGTACGGTCTTTATGAATACACCATTATGTCCTTCGGCCTCACCAACGCTCCTGCATTCTTTATGCATATGATGAACAAGGTGTTTATGGACTTCTTGGACAAATTTGTGGTGGTGTTCATTGACTACATACTCATTTACTCCAAGAGCAAGGACGGACATAAGGAGCATCTTCGAGCAGTTCTGCAAAGACTTCGCGATCATCAACTGTATGCCAAATTCAGCAAATGTGAGTTTTGGCTCCAGCAAGTGGGATTCCTTGGACATATCCTCTCAGCAGAAGGAATCTCGGTGGAGCCAAGCAAGGTAAAGGACGTACTTGATTGGTCCGCACCCACCACCGTCTCAGAAATCCGGAGTTTCCTTGGACTAGCCGGATATTATTGTCGGTTTATCGAAGGATTTTCCAAGATCGCCAAGCCAATGACGGAGCTCCTCAAGAAGGACAAGAAGTTCGTATGGACTGAGGGCTGCGAACGGAGCTTCAATGAGTTAAAAACCAGGGTGACGTCGGCACCTGTATTAACTCTTCTAGACATCTACCGCAGTTTGACATTTACTGCGATGCCTCCAGAAGAGGACTGCGGTGTGTACTCATGCAGGATGGCAAAGTAGTAGCCTATGCATCTCGCCAACTGCGACAACATGAAGGAAACTATCCTACCCATGATTTGGAATTGGCCGCCATGGTGCACGCTTTGAAAATCTGGAGACATTATCTGATTGGGAAGAAGTGCCAGATATTCACCGACCATAAGAGTCTCAAGTATATATTCACTCAGCCCGACTTGAACCTTCGACAGCGAAGATGGCTCGAGTTGGTTAAGGACAACGACCTCGGAATTAATTATCACCCGGGCAAAGCTAATGTGGTGGTTGATGCTCTCAGCCGCAAACCAGCCATCCTTAATGCTCTAATGGATTCCTTACCTCCGGAGCTTTATGAAGAAATCATGCAGCTAAACTTGGTGATCACCGACGCCCGTATTACCAGTATATTGGAAGTTGCCCCCACTCTCGAAGAGGAAATCTGCTATGCTCAGGCGGATGACAAGGTGTTACAAATATATGTTCAGAAGATGCACCAAGGGCATGCACCGGATTTCTCTATGGATCAGCAGGGTTCGCTAAGATTCCGCGGAAGACTTTGCGTACCCAATCACGAAAGCCTGAAGAAGAAAATATTGGCAGAAGCGCATGAAGCACCATACTCCATTCACCCCGGTGGTACCAAAATGTATGAGGACCTTCGTCAAATATTTTGGTGGGATGGTATGAAGAAAGACATCGCGTATTTTGTGGCCTGTTGCAACACATGCAATAAAGTAAAGGCGGAACATCAAAAGCCCGCCGGACTCCTTCAGCCTCTTCCGGTATCCCAATGGAAATGGGATGATATTTGCATGGATTTCATCACCGGATTGCCAAGGTCTCATCGAGGCAACGACGCAATATGGGTCATAGTGGACACCTTAACCAAGGTGGCACACTTCCTGCCTATCCGGACTACATACCGTGCAAATCAACTCGCACAACTGTATGTATCAAGAATCGTCAGTCTACATGGAGTACCTAAGACCATCACCTCCAACAGAGGATCCCTTTTCACAACCGCATTTTGGGCCCGACTACATCAAGCCTTGGGGACCGCTCTGAAGTACAACACGGCTTATCATCCCTAGACAGATGGACAAACTGAGCGAGTAAATCAAATACTCAAGGATATGCTACGAGCCTGTACATTGGCCCAAGGAACCAAGTGGGAAGTCTGTCTGCCCTATGCCGAGTTTTCGTACAACAACAGTTTCCAGGCCAGCTTGAAGATGTCACCCTATGAAGCCCTGTATGGCCGGAAATGCCGCACCCCATTGAATTGGTCTCAAACCAGAGACAACCGCATTTTCGGAATTGATTTAATGCTTGAAGCAGAGAAGCAAGTCAAGGAAATCCAAGACAGACTGCAACTTGCCAAATCCCGACAGAAGAGCTACTATGATGCCAAACATCGTCAGATCAGCTTCGAACCCGAAGAACACGTATATCTCCGAGTCACCCCGATGAAAGGAGTCAAGAGATTTCAGACCCGAGGAAAATTGGCACCCAGATATATCGGCCCATTCCCCGTCATGGCCAGAGTCGGAACAGTTGCCTACCAGTTGGAATTGCCACCAGAATTGTCAGAAGTACCCAACGTGTTCCACATCTCACAGCTAAGAAGATGCATCTTGCCACCGGAGAAAAGGACTGATATGTCGGAGATAGAATTGGCTAAGGATTTGACTGATGAGGAAAAGCCAACCAGAATATTGGATCAGACAGAAAGGGTCACTCGCAGCAAAGGGATACGGTTTTACAAGGTTCAGTGGGAGCATCACACCGAAGAAGAAGCAACCTGGGAAAGAGAGGAATTTTTAAGGACTGCATACCCAGAATGGTTTTCCAAAGCAATGAAATCTCGAGGAGAAGTTTCATCCTAAGTGGGGGAGGTTTGTGACAGCCTGGATTTTGCCTTCTCTCTTTTGCCGGACTTGCCTTCTCTCTTTTTCCGGACTTGGTTTTCACCGTGGTTTTTGCCCTGATCTGATTTGGGTTTTGGATCAATTCAAATGGACTTGTCACTTGGGCATATCCTTGGCTTTCACCCAAGTGACCCATCTATCTTATTCCTCCCACAAATTCCCAAAATAATCAAATGAATATTTTTCCTAAAAGAAAAATATTCATTTTTCTCTCTTAAACTCACTTCAGAACCATGTGCTCCAAGGCAACCCTCAATTTTTCTTGCTCAAAAAAATCTGAGATAATTCCTAAATATTCTTAGAACCCTGGCCCACCTTCTCATGCAAAAATATTGCATCAATTTTTGTAATATTTTTTCTGTAGAAAATCTTTTCACTTCTGGACCAGAAATGCACTTTGTACATCAAGTGCATTTTCCTTTAGCTTTTGGCCTTGAGCTTTCTTGAGCTTGAACACCTTCCTAAGTAACCCTAAACCCCAGGAGATTAGCCCTAATGGCCTTCTAGAAGGTGGCCAAACTTGGCGACCAAGTTTCTGACCAGAAACTTGCCAGCTTGGTAGAGTCGCATCTGGTCGGCCTGGGTATGATCCATCACCCCTCCTTGACGTAACACTGCACGGTCGAGCACTTGGACAAGGTTTGGCCGCTCCTAGCCATCGTTTTGACCATGCCAGCATGGTGACCGCGCGAGGACACGGCGCCTGGCAGCGTCTCGACGCGCTCTCGCTGTTGCCTTGCCCTCTGTTTCATGCGTGCCCGTTCCAGCGCTCGCCTCCAACCGCCGCACCGCGCCACAACCCTCGACCCATCACCCTTGACCCCTCCCTGGTGCTCGCCGACACCGGAGCCGCCGCCGCAAGCACGGGCGCGTCGCGTCCAAATCGGCACAGTGCGCGCGTGCACTTGTCCTCTTATCCAACCGCCTCTTGTGCGCGTCCGCAAGCGTAGGCAAGCTCCTGAGATGACGCAGCATCGTGCCCCCTCACGTTGGAGCTTCTCATCGACGTTCGCCGCATGTCCAGAACGCCCCGGCGGTGACACGTTCCCCCCTCTGTTCCGGCTATATATAGCGCCCCCGCCTCCCTTGCTAGCCACTCACCACTCCACACCACCTCCACGAGCACATAGACTAGCAGAAGCCCGGTCGGGCAGGCCTCTGGCCGTCGCCCCGACCCGAGGACTCCGGCGATCCCCGCAGTCCAGCTGCGGCGCTTCGGTGCCTCTCGAGCTCAAGCAGCTGCTTGGGCGGGGCATTGGGGCTCTGCTGGTGCTGCCTGGACCCCGCCAAGCCCTCGGAGCTGCCTCTAGCCGCCGTCTTCAACCTCTTCGGCGAACCCCGTCCGCCACCGAAGCTTGCGAGCTCGACTGCATCCAGCTCTGTCCACCTCTCGCCAAGCCATGGGTACGGGCAGGTGCGCCGCGAGCCCCGCTTCCAATCTATCCCTCTAGCCTAGTCCGAAACCCCTCGTCGCCGGCGTGAGCTCCGGTGAAACGCCGCCCCCTCTGATCTCGATCCCCCTCTCTCTCACCTGACGGGTGGGGCCCAGTGTCAGCCACACCACTCGCGCCCGAAGCGGTACGAGTGGAGGCGCACTCCCGTTTTATGCCTTCGACGTCACCCCCCCCAGGATTTCCTGTTTATTCAAATTTAATTCAAAATTTGACTAAACTTTGACCAGCCATTACTTCTAAACCATAAGTCCAAATGAATTGATTCTTTTTCCATTGTCTTTGTTACAGAAAGCTCTAGCAGCACACCAAATGGTGGATTTTTCCTTGTTGTCTAGAATTTCTAGTGATTTTTGGAATATGTTTCGAGATTTATTTTTGTGAATTTAAATTTTTTTCAGAAGGAGAAGCTTGTCTTGAAGCAATCCAAGAGGGGTGTGATCCTCCTCTACACTAAGGCAAGCCACACCAGCATTTGGATGTTGTTATTTCAATATCTATGATTTTCTACTTGAATATGAGTTCTTATTTGCATTAAAATTTGGTAAATAATTTTTGGTAACATGCTAGTCACTTTATTATGTTAGAAATGCTTGTTCTAGTTACTAGTTGCATGCATGACCTTGCTTGGTTAAGTAGAGTAAGATTTTTACACTATGCATATTGCTATGGAAATTGGTGGTATTAGTTTTACTAAATGATATTTTCATTTAAATAAAGAACCAATAAAAATATTGCTTGTTGATAAAATGAGGTATAACCAGAAAGTTTGATCTTTTGTGTTGCAAGATAATTATGTGGTTAAGTTTGATCCATGAACATGAGTTGTTTGCTTCGCATAGCGAGTAGTTGCATGATTTCCGGTATTATGCCAACCTTAGTAATAAAAAGTTTTCTCAAGAGTTAAACTTGATTAAGTTCAACCTAAATGTGATGTTGATCACATCATGGTGCCACTTAATCGGGTTCTTAGTTCAGTGCGACCACATTTACCTAATGGGAAGGTCTTGATTCAGTCCTTTGTTGTGGCTCTCACCGGTGCCTCCCGCGAGGGAAGGTTATGGGCGTGGATACCCTGGCCCAGTAGGCAGACATAACCTTGTGTGCTCGTTTTTGTTTTTATGCTACCTTGTCCCCGTTTGGGGCCGTTTTGCCACGGCGGTGGCCGTTCGTGTCTTTGGTAGACATGGGGCCACCCAAGACCTAGCCCTGGGAAGGAGATGGTCGGAGTGGCCGAGGAGTGTGCATGACAAATGGAGGGTTTCGTCGGGATATTTTGGTCCACCCGAATGGGAATGCGAGGCCAGGTATAACGTAGTGTGGGTAAACTGCGCTATCTCTGTAGAGTGTATTTAATCTATCGATAGTCGCGCCCTCGGTTATGGGCAAAACTCGGGAGTAAGTCACACCATGGATCAACTTTTATAATTAATCTTGCCAACTATAAATTGTTGTGATGTTTTGTCTCGTGGTGAACCTTGAACACTCGAGGTGTTCATGAGCGATTGGTTTCAGGTGTGACCCCGGTGTGGTCATCGTTTGGTTACGAGGTAACCGTCTGGTAAGCGAGTCTGTGTGACTCGTTGCACTGTTTGGCTGCTCTGCATCTATATTATTTTCTTGCAGTAGTTTAACCTGATTAATTATCATGATATTGTCTGTCACCGTGCTTATGTTTGCTATGAGCTTGCAAGTACATTCAATGTACTGACCTGGTGTGTTATGCCAGCTTTCAGGCAAGTCGATTCACATCAGAGCGCATATCGTGTCTAGGCCGTGTCCACATCGGTGTACCTATGCTATGGAGTTCCGCTACGACTTTCTTCGAGAACGAGCCCACGAAGATGCTCGAACCACTATCGAGTGCCGACGCAATACACGCCACCAGTCGGATAAGCGAGCGGGACCCGCTATGGACCACCCAGCACTGGGGGGCTCCGGCGGCCTACCTTACGAGGTCGGTTGCCCAGCCTTTACCCGTGAGCTACGGCAGTTCCAGTGGCCGTCCCACCGCACGTTCAAGCCTGACGTCGGTGAGAAGTACAACGGCAAGACCCATCCGTCAGAGTTCCTCAGCATCTACACCATCGCGATGCAAGCTGCTGGAGCTCGCGACGACAAGGTGCTTGCCAATTACTTCCCATTGGCACTGAAGCCCAACGTCATGTCTTGGTTGATGTACTTGCCGACGGATTCCATTTCTTCTTGGTCGGATCTGTGCCATGAGTTCGTTGGTGCCTTCACCGGAGGCCACCAAGCTCATGGCAGGCCAGTGATTTGCATATCATTCCCTAGAAGGAAGGGGAAACCCTGCACAAGTACATCCAGAGGTTCAGCCGGGTGCAGTACAACATCCCCGATGTTCATCCCACCGCCGTGATTAGCGCGTTCCATCAGAACGTGCGCAACCACAAGATGCGCGAAGAGCTGGCGATGAACAAGGTTAAAGATGTGGCCGAACTTTATGTTCTAGCCGATAGGTGTGCCCGGGCTCAAGAGGGAAGGAAGTACCCCGGCGAGGACGCCGGTGTGGAAACCGACTCTACTGATGAAGACATCGCCACCCCGACGAAGAAGGGCCGGCATCGCAACAGGAAATGCAAGGATAAGACCGTGCTTGCCGTCGAGGGATCCGAGGACGCCGGCGCTGCCAAGAAGGCCAAGGCGGACGACCCCGGCAAGGAAATAGCCGGATGCGCCGCCTGCCGGGCCTTGGCGGCTGCCGACAAGCAGTACTGCAAGATCCACCGCACCAAGGGCCACGACCTCCAGAACTGCCGGCAAGTCGAGCTGCTTGCTGAGAAGCAAAAAGCTGAGTATGAGAGGCGGGACAAGGAGAAGGGCCAGGATGGTGCCGAGGAATCCGGCAAGAAGCGTGGCGGCCAAGGAGGTCTCCGCGGCAAGGATAACCAGCAAGAGAGGCCCGCTCGGGGCCGCGACAAGAAGCAGGAAGACGATGATCATGATGAAGACGATGAGTCCGGCGAGCATGAGTTCCAGAAGGCTACAGAGGCCATGTGCGTCGATGGTGGGGCCTCGCTGCATACCTCTCACCACCAGCTCAAGCAGTGGGCGCGTGAGATCACCGCAGCAGAGCCATCGTTCGACGCTCAGAAGCCACTGAAGTGGTCCAGCACGCCTATCATCTTTGATGCCGAGGACCACCCTGATTGCACAACTGCAGTCGGGTGCTTGCCGTTGTTGGTTTCACCAACGATACGCAACCTCAAGGTGAACAAGATGTTAGTTGATGGCGAGGCCGGTCTGAACTTGAACTCGCCTGTTGTGATCAAGAGGCTTCAAATTCCCGATGGAGACCTCGAGGAAACGGGCACGTTTCAAGGGGTCAATCCGGGAAGGAGTCAGCCGAAGGGGAAGGTCACGCTGCCCGTGACGTTTGGGGGAGAGTTGAACTACAGGGCGGAGAGGATCGTCTTCGATGTAGCCGAGATCCCCTTGCCCTACAACGGGATTCTCGGCCGCCCGGCACTAGCCAAGTTCATGGCGGCGTCACATTATGCCTACAACACGCTGAATATGCCCGGGCCGATGACCATCATCACCGTTCCTTGTGACAAGAAGGATGCGCTGATATGCGCCGACCTACTGCACCGGGAAACAGTTGCAGCAACTGCCGCCAAGGCACTTGCTCCTGCGCTGAAGCCCCGGGAGGGAAGAAGAAGACCGGCAGGACCTCTACCGGCAAGCGCACCTCTTCGGAGTGTTGTGCTACCGTCGAGGATGTGCCGGAGAGCTCCACCGGCAAGAGCAAGAAATCCAGAGCTGCACCACCAGAGACCAAGAAGGTGTCCGTCAAGGAGGATGGCACGGGAGGGGCTTTCACCATAAGCTCCACCCTTGACAGCAAATAGGAAAGCCCACTCGTCACTTTCCTGTGGGCGAATGTCGATGTGTTTGCATGGCAAGCATCTGACATCCCCGGCGTCCCCAGGGAAGTGATTGAGCACCATCTTGTTGTCTGCCCCCATGCGCGACCCGTCAAGCAGAAGGTCAGGAAGCAAGCTTTGGAACGGCAGGAGTTCATCACAAGGAGATCAGGAAGTTGGAAGCAGCAGGCTTGGTGAGGGGAGTGCTCCATCCGACGTGGTTGCCAATCCAGTGGTGGTGCGCAAGGCAAACGGGAAGTGGAGGCTGTGTATTGACTACACAGATATCAATAAGGCTTGTCCTAAGGACCCCTTCCGTTGCTGCACATCGACCAGATTGTTGACTCCATGGCCGGGTGCGATATGTTATCATTCCTCGACGCCTACTCGGGCTACCACCAGATCTTCATGACAAGAGAAGATGAAGAGAAGACAGCATTCATCACCCCATGTGGTACGTACTGCTTTTTACAGATGCCTTTCGGGTTGAAGAGTGCTGGCTCGACGTTTGCAAGGGCAGTCCAAATTGGTTTTGAGCCCCAGCTACATAGAAATATGGAAGCTTGTATGGATGACATAGTGGTCAAAACCAAGGATAGGGCAACTCTTGTACAAGACTTAGAAGAGACGTTTGCCAACCTGCACAAGATCAACCTTAAGATAAACCCTGAGAAGTGTGTCTTCAGCGTTCCATCCGGCAAACTTCTCGGGTTCTTTGTGTCGCAGCGTGGGATTGAGGCAAACCCAGACAAAATCAAGGCTATCGAGCAGATTGAGGCGCCCAAGCGGATCAAGGATGTGCGTCGGCTCACTGGCTGCATTGCCGCCATGAGCCGATTCATCTCCAAGTCTGCCGAGTGCGCCCTTCCCTTTTTCAAAATTTTGAAAAAGGCGGACCCAATGGAGTGGACCCCGGAGGCCGAAGCTGTCGGATCACGGGTTCCGGCAAAACCCTCAAGGTTCGAACACTGGGGTGCGCGCGGAGATTTCCTCCCTACCAATCTACGCCCTAGCTCGCTAAGATCTCGCGGACGAACTCGACGAACTCGCAACACAAAGACACAAGATTTGTACTGGTTCAGGCCACCGTTGTGGTGTAATACCCTACTCCAGTGTGGTGGTGGTGGATTGCCTCTTGGGCTGATGATGAATAGTACAAGGGGAAGAACTGCCTCCTGAGGTTGGGGTGTTCTTGTGTTCGGTGTGTGGCTAAGGATTGGCTCTCGATCAGATGAGATCAAGCTGCCCCCTATTGTGGTGGCTAGTTCTACTTATATAGGCCCTGGTCCTCTCCCCAAATATTGAGCGGGAAGGGAGCCAACAATGGCCAATTTGAAAGGGGACAGCTAGTACAACTTATCCTGACAAAAGCGGTCTTCGCCTGCGAAAAGCTCTGGTGGTGACGCCGTCTCGGGCTCCACGGTGACCTCCGTCCCGCCGTTCGGCTGGTCTTGGTCTTGCTGCACTGATATGGAAACCTTTGCCTGAAGCCTCGGTACTCCGCGCCTGCGCTGGCCTCCTTAGCACCAAAGAGGAAACAAGGACGCTGCGCGCGCTGGCGCCCGCCTGATCTTGATCGTCATGGCTCACGTCATGATAGCCTCGCGAGGTTTGCCCTGCCTTGATATCTCCGCTCCTCACGAGGCAGCCTGGTGAGGCCGCTCCTGAGGAGGTCTTGCGTCGTCCGCCTCGTGAGGCTTGGCCCCTCGCGAGGGTCTTGATTGCCTTGTTGATGAAGATGGGTCGTACAGGCCTGCTAGCGCAGCCACGCCGTGGGCCGCAGGCAGGCAAGTCTGGGGACCCCCATTCCTAGGACGCCGACAGTAGCCCCCGGGCCCAAGGTGCGCTCGGGCTTGGCTTCGCGGCGAAGCCAAAGGTCAAGCGCGGAGCACCGCGGGCCCCAAAAGCCTGTGGCCTTGGTCGACGCGTGGCTGTTGATTGGACGTGGGCGTCTCCACTTCCCCACACTGCCTTTGAATCCGCCTGGCTATGCGGCCCCCGCAGCCTACACAGTTATTCTTCAATCGTCCACGCCTGGCTCCCCTAATCTCTCTGCTTCCCCGAGACTCTGCTCCTCCCTTCCAATCTGATCTGCGCCCTGCCTGCCTCGTCGCTATGACGCCGGAACGAGCAGACAAGGGGAAGAAGCCCCTGCCTTCGCCAAGTGCGCCTCCGTCTTTCGAGCCTGCGCTCGTCCGACCCCTGGTGCTCAACGACGAGGCCATGGACAAGGTGCGCCCAATGCTCGCTTCCAGCTTCAACGAGTGCGGCAAGACGGTGGCTTGGCCTGCGTCTCGCGCTTGCATCGCTCGGGCAGCCACCGAGATCCCAATCTTCATTGATGCCCTTTGGGCTGGTCTGATTCCTCCCTTCTCCGCCTTCTTCAACGCGGTGCTCGAGCATTATCAGATCCACATGCTGCATCTCGACCCTCAATCTGTGACTCTTCTCGCCGTCTCCGCCTTTGTGTGCGAAGCCATGGTGGGCATTGCTCCTTCGGTGGCCCTCTTTTGCCATTTCTTCTCATTGCATCTGACTGACCCTCGGCAGAGCTCGGGGTGCGTGAGCTTCCAGGCCGTGGCTGCGACGGCGGGCGGGGGGATCAACTTTGAGCTTCCTCCATCTGCGAGTGAGTTTCGAGCACGATGGGTGTTCGTCGACGCCGGTGTGCTCAGCCCTCTGCTCCGTGCTCCGCCAGGGCCTGCCGTTCCCAACTCCAGTTGGGGCCACCAGAGGCTCGCGAGCCCCCGTCTCGCTCTCGTCTGGCTCAGGCTGAGGAGGTTGAAGGATCGCGGCGTGACTGCGCCTATGGTGGTGAAGGAGTTCGTCAAGCGCCGAGTTGCTCCGCTTCAGCGCCATTCCCGCCCGATGTGGGCCTTGCTCAGCAGTCAGGACCATATGAGGTTTCAGGAGGATGGGCTTCCTCTTAAGATGCGGCAAATGGTGCTTGCGGTCCTGATGGGTGCCCCTTTGCCGGACGACATGCCCAGGAAGAGCTGTTTGCTGTACCGCTGCGAGAACAACACTGAATTTGCCGAAAGCATGCCCTCCTTTGATGAGTGGGGGCTGAGCCCGATCGGCCTAGTGGGGCCCCGCGAGAATCCCGTCGACGTGGCTTCCTTCCTCGTCGCCGGTTCCTAGCTCATCCCAAGTGTGGGTGCAGGGGAGCAAGCTCCGAGGGAGGTCGGCGGCTTGAGTGTTGAGGAGCTTATGTCGCCTGGTGATCCTGGGGCGTCGTCCTCGGGAGCTCGCGATTCTTCCTCGGTGGCATCGGTCACTGAGGCGACGCAGCGTGCGGCTCCCGAGGTCAAAGCCCCGAAAGCCTCGGCAGGTCATGGTGAGACGGTGCCCGACTGTTCACCGCAGCTGGGCACCCCTGAAGTTGTCCCTCCAAGCTCTTCCTTGGCCTCGCCCCACGATGGCCGCCACGTCCAGCACTTCGGTCGGCTTTGCATGGACTTCGAGGAGCTCCGCAAGAGGAAAGGATCCCCGAGCGGCAACAGCATCTTCGGGCCGCTGAAACGAAGGAAGTACATCACCGTTGACGTGTAAGTACCGTACCGCTATGGCTTCTTGTGTGCTGTTTCCATCTCCCGACGTCAGTTCTTTAGGGCTACTTCCGTTGAGGCTGCTGCGCCTCCTAAGAAATGGCCTCCTCTTTCCTTGACTCCCTCATTGGCCTTGAGCGCTCGGAGTCCACTTGCTGCCCCTGGAGCAGGGTTGGTTGAAGGGGCGCGCTTGCCTTCGTGGCGCGCTGATCCTGCGACCTTGTCGTTCCTCCCCCACGACTTGGCATGGAGCTTGGCGGGCGTGCCCAGGACCCCTCCTCCGGTCATGGACAGTAGCTGGTTGGCTTCGGTCTTCGGTTCCTCTTCAAGCAGCGGGCCCCGACCGGCTAGGGCCCCCCGTGAGGACTGGCTGGCGCCTGGGGCAGCACCAGCCCCCAGCCCCTGCCGAGAGGCGGTGCGCCGCTTGATGTCCCGCCTACATCCCCCGAGGCGGAGGACGAGGTGGGCCGCGCATTAGAGTCTGAGCGCGGGCGAAGCGTCGTTCGCCATGAGCTCTTCCAAGAGGCGATGGGCGCGATGAGCTGACTTGGTGAGGAACTCGCGTGTGTCGACTTGCGTCTTGAGGCTGAAGGTCTTCGGCTGGCGGAGGAGTGGCGTAAGCTGAGGGTGGCCGTCAACCTGGGCCGCTACCTGATACGTCTCCAACGTATCTATGATTTATGAAGTATTCATGCTATTATATTATCCATCTTGGATGTTTAATGGGCTTTACTATGCACTTTTATATTACTTTTGGGACTAACCTATTGACCCAGAGCCCAGTGCCAGTTTCTATTTTTTCCCTTGTTTCAGTGTTTCGCAGAAAAGGAATATCAAACGGAGTCCAATCGGAATTAAACCTTCGGGAAATTTATTTTGGATTGGAAGCAATCCAGGGGACTTGGAGTGCATGTCAGCGAATCAATGAGGAAGGCACGAGGCAGGGGGTGCGCCCACCCCCCTAGGCGCGCCCTCCACCCTCATATGGGCCCCTTGTGGCTCCCCTGACGTATTTCTTCCTCCTATATATACCAATATACCCTAAAACCTTCGGGGAATGGAATAGATCGGGAGTTCCACCGCTGCAAGCCTCTGTAGCCACCAAAAACCAATCGGGACCCTGTTCCGGCACCCTGCCGGAGGGGGAATCCCTCACCGGTGGCCATCTTCATCATCCCGGCGCTCTCCATGACGAGGATGGAGTAGTTCACCCTCGGGGCTGAGGGTATGTACCAGTAGCTATGTGTTCGATCTCTCTCTCTCTCTCGTGTTCTTGAGGTGGTACGATCTTGATGTATCGCGAGCTTTGATATTATAGTTGGATCTTATGATGTTTCTCCCCCTCTACTCTCTTGTAATGGATTGAGTTTTCCCTTTGAAGTTAACTTATAGGATTGAGTCTTTAAGGATTTGAGAACACTTGATGTATGTCTTGCATGTGCTTATCTGTGGTGACAATGGGATATCACGTGATCTACTTGATGTATGTTTTGGTGATCAACTTGCGGGTTCAGTGACCTTGTGAACTTATGCATAGGGGTTGGCAGAAGTTTTCGTCTTGACTCTCCGGTAGAAACTTTGGGGCACTCTTTGAAGTTCTTTGTGTTGGTTTGAATAGATGAATCTGATATTGTGTGATGCATATCATATAATCATGCCCGCGGATACTTGAGGTGACATTGGAGTATCTAGGTGACATTAGGGTTTTGGTTGATTTGTATCTTAAGGTGTTATTCTAGTATGAACTCTATGATAGATTGAACGGAAAGAATAGCTTCGTGTTATTTTACTACGGACTCTTGAATATATTGATCAGAAAGAATAACTTTGAGGTGGTTTGGTACCCTACAATAATCTCTTCGTTTGTTCTCCGCTATTAGTGACTTTGGAGTGAATCGTTGTTGCATGTTGAGGGATAGTTATATGATCCAATTATGTTATTATTGTTGAGAGAACTTGCACTAGTGAAAGTATGAACCATAGGCCTTGTTTCCTAGCATTGCAATACCGTTTACGCTCACTTTTATCATTAGTTACCTTGCTTTTTTTATATTTTCAGATTACAAAAACCTATACCTACCATCCATATTGCACTTGTATCACCATCTCTTCGCCGAACTAGTGCACCTATACAATTTACCATTGTATTGGGTGTGTTGGGGACACAAGAGACTCTTTGCTATTTGGTTGCAGGGTTGTTTGAGAGAGACCATCTTCATCCTACGCCTCCCACGGATTGACAAACCTTAGGTCATCCACTTGAGGGAAATTTGCTACTGTCCTACAAACCTCTACACTTGGAGGCCCAACAACGTCTACAAGAAGAAGGTTGTGTAGTAGACATCAAGCTCTTTTCTGGCGCCATTGCCGGGGAGGTGAGTGCTTGAAGGTATATCTTTAGACTTGCAATCGAATCTTTTTGTTTCTTGTTTTATCACTAGTTTAATCTATAAAAGAAAACTACAACAAAATGGAATTGAGTTTGTCTCATATGCTTCATCTTTTTAATGTCTTTCGTGAAAATGATGGGAAGGAAAATTGTGCTCACGTACTAGAAGAAGAATTACATAGAATGCTTGGCATAAATTGTGTGAATGATGAGCATGATTGCAATGTTGTTAGTATGAACTCATTGAATATCCATAGTACTAATGATGATTGCACTAGTTATGATGAAAATGTCTCCTATAAACATGTCAATTTTTGTGGGGTGCATTGGGTTTGCAAGTACACACCAAATAGGGAAGATAGATACTGCAAGAGGCATAAGCGTTTAGAAACTAAATGGTTGTAAGAAAGGCTAGATGTTTGTGCTGAAAATTTAAATTTTCTTAGCCGTACTTGTGAACTTTGCGATGAACATGGTCATTTCAGTACCCAATGCAAATTGTTTCGTGATCGTATCGTGTCCAAAAATTGTGATGACTTGATTTCCCTTGCACATCATAATGAACTTAGTTTGCTCTTGGGTTATGAAGAAATGAAACGTATAACTAAGGTTATTCCAGAATTTGCCCTTGATAGAGTTCTTCATTTTGATCTAGAGGAAATTTATATGTATTGCGCGGTGAATTGCATTGAAAATCCTTATATTGCCAACTACATAAAGAAAAGAAAAGAAATAGAAGATGAAGAGGATACTAATGAAAGGGAAGAGACTTCCCAATATCCTCCTATTATTTCATATGATGAATCAGGTAACGAGGAGGAGCCTTCTATTCAACCAATTTCATTAATAAGGAGCTCTAAAAAGGCGATTGAACCCACACATGATGTGGTGAAGAAGAAGAAAAGAAAAAGGAGGAGAGGTAAAAAGATATCTCTCCCAAATAATGTTGCCCCTATTATTGTTGTGCCTCATGAAAATGAAGATGATGCACTTGATGATGATCTCGTTATGCCTATCGCTTGTTGTGATGCTTATGATTGGGAAGATAATGATACTTCTTATGATCTTGAAAATCTTTTTGGCACTTGCTTGGAAGAATATGATAATTGCAATACTATTGGTGCTATCCATACTATTAATGATGAGAGTGATTATGCTTATGATATGAAAAGGCCCAAGCTTGGGGAAGCTATGTTTGATGAGGATGACATATTTGAGAATATATTTGCTGAAATTAATGTTTGTCCCAAGCTTGGGGATGCTATGTTTAATAATGATGATATTTTTAGCCTCCCAAGTTTTGATATGAAAAGTTTGGAAGAGTGTAAACTTTAGGAAGTAATGATCCCACTATTTTGGAGGATGTTGAATCTTATAATATTTATGAAAGTGGATTTGGAGAGGTCATGACTTTATTTAGTGATGTGTTCACTATCTTGGAAGAGGTTTCAATCGATTATGATGAGAACAAAGTTGCTACTTATGATGATTATTGTGATGAAACTTATGCTATAAAAAGTAGTGATGATTATATTTATAAAACTTGTCATGATTATGATTACCATTTTTCTGAACATTACTCTTTTAATGTGGAAACAATTTATAGTATTCAAGTCTCTTATGATACTCCCACTATTCCGAATGAGATGAATTTTGCTTGTGTGGAGAGTAGTAAATTTTCTATGCTTGTAGATCATGAAAAGAATGCTTTAGGTGCTGGTTATATTGTTGAATTCATTCATGATGCTACTGAAAGTTATTATGAGGGAGGAATGTATGCTTGTAGGAATTGCAATAATATCAAGTTTCCTCTCTATGTGCTTAAAATCTTGGAGTTATGCTTGTTTTACCTTCCTATGCAAGTTGATTCTTGTTCCCATAAATTGTTTGTGCATAAAATCCCTATGCATAGGAAGTGGTTTAGGCTTAAATGTGCTAGTCATATTCTTCATGATGCTCTCTTTATATTTAAATTCTTATCTTTTGTGTGAGCATCATTGAAATCATCATGCCTAGCTAGGGGCGTTAAACGATAGCGCTTGTTGGGAGCCAACCCAATTTTATTTTAGTTTCTTGCTTTTTGGTTCTGTTTAGTAATAAATAACCCATCTAGCTTCTGTTTAGATGTGGTTTTGTGTCTTAATTAGTGTTTGTTCCAATTAGAACCTTTGGGAAGACTTGGGTGAAGTCTTTATGATCATGCTGTAAAAACAGAAACTTTAGCGCTCACGAGATTAGCTAAAACTTTTTACTGCAGAGAGATATTTAGTTGATTCTTTTTGAATATGATTACTAGACAAATTTCTCAGGTTCACCAATTTATTTTAGAATTTTTGGAGTTCCAGAAGTATACGTTTGATACAGATTACTACAGACTGTTCTGTTTTTGACAGATTCTGTTTTTCGTGTGTTGTTTGCTTATTTTGATGAATCTATGGCTAGTAAAATAGTTTATAAACCATAGAGAAGTTGGAATATTGTAGATTTAACACCAATATAAATAAATAATTAGTTCATTACAGTACCATGAAGTGGTGTTTTATTTTCTTTCGCTAACGGAGCTCACGAGATTTTCTGTTAAGTTTTGTGTTGTGAAGTTTTCAAGTTTTGGTTAAAGATTCGATGGACTATGGAATAAGGAGTGGCAAGAGCCTAAGCTTGGGGATGCCCAAGGCACCCCAAGGTAACATTCAAGGACAACCAAGAGCCTAAGCTTGGGGATGCCCCGTATGGCATCCCCTCTTTCGTCTTCGTTCATCGGTAACTTTACTTGGAGCTATATTTTTATTCACCACATGATATGTGTTTTGCTTGGAGCATCATTTTAGTTTCTTTTGTTTTGCTTGTTGTTTGAATAAAATACCAAGATCTGAAAATTCTTAAATGAGAGAGAGTCTTCACATAGCTACATAATTGTTTAACTACTTATTGATCTTCACTCATATCTTTTTGGAGTAGTTTGTCATTTACTCGTGTGCTTCACTTATATCATATGAGTAAATGGTTGAATGATTTGAATGTCATAAATCTGAAATTATATATGCTTCTTATGTTTATCCTATGGGGAGTAATGACTTCACATATAAGAAGTAGAGGTAGTAAATTTTTTGAAGGTTAGCAAACATTGTATTGGTCACTTGAATAATTCATGAAAGAATATTGAAGGAAGAGAGATTTCACATATAAATATACTATCTTGGACATCTTCTATGATTGTGAGACCCATTAATTATTTTCAAACCTGAGCAAATTAGTTGAATTTGGACAAGGAAGACAACATAATGAGTTATGCTTGGGTATATTTGTATAGAAGTTATATTGTTATGGATCCTCTAACATGTGGTGCCTGCTATTTAGAATCCTTTGCTAGCCAAAATATCTGTACGAAGCGGGAATACTACTTGTGCATCCAAATTCCTTGAACCAAGTTTCTTCCATGAGTGTCCACCATATCTACCTATATGCGGTATTTACCTGCCGTTCCAAGTAAATTTGCATGTGCCAAACTCTAAACCTTCAAATAATAATCTGTTTTGTATTCCTGACTCGCTCATGTAGTGACTAGGGGCTAGCAGTATCTTCCATGCTAGGTGGGTTATTCTCACGATGAGTGGACTCCGCTCATCATTCACGAGAAAATGGCTGGTAACTGGGATGCCCAGTCCCATGATCAAAAGATCGAAATCAAATCAAAAATAATTGCAAACAAAACTCCCCCAGGTTTGATGTTAGTTGGAGGCACCCGTTGTTTCGGGCAAGCCATGGATTGATGATTGTTGGTGGAGGGGGAGTAAAAATCTTTACCTTTCTGTTTGGGAACCGCCTATAATGTATGTAGTATGGAAGATATTGGGAACTCTTGGTCGTTATGTTGACAATGAAAGCATACCTCTCAAAATTATTTTCATCTCTGTTTTAAAGCTTCGAGCTCTGGCACCTCTGCAAATCACTGCTTCCCTCTGCGAAGGGCCTATCTTTTACTTTTATGCAAGAGTCAGTATTATTCCTTCTCATTCCAACCTACTCTTTAGTTGGCAAGCATCATGTGATGGAAAGATCTGAGCATATATGTCCATTCAAATATATTTGAGCATGAATTATTATTGTTGACATTACCCTTGAGGTAAAAGGTTGGGAGGCGAAACATTAAGCCCCTATCTTTCTCTGTGTTCGATGGATGCTATTTGTTCTAAAAATATGCTTTGAGTGGTAGCAATCATGGAAGACTATATGATAGTTGAATATGTGGAGTTTGCTAAATCAAAGCTCTGACATAGACTCTTCCTGAAAATAAGATGAGTTGCAATTGTTTGATGACTGAGAACTGTTTGTTAGTTTTGAAGAAAGTTTATGATCTATACTTTAACATGTGAATAGCTTGTTACTTGATCATGGGAAGTTTTATTAGATGAGCTACTGTTATGATATATAATGATGCTAGAAAAGGTGATTGAAATTATCATTGATCAAACTTATGCACCTGCTAGCATTCACACTTCATAAATTCTTTTATCATTTACCTACTCGAGGACGAGCAGGAATTAAGCTTGGGGATGCTGATACGTCTCCAACGTATCTATAATTTATGAAGTATTCATGCTATTATATCATCCATCTTGGATGTTTAATGGGCTTTACTATGCACTTTTATATTACTTTTGGGACCAACCTATTGACCCAGAGCCCAGTGCCAGTTTCTGTTTTTTTCCCTTGTTTCAGTGTTTCACAGAAAAGGAATATCAAACAGAGTCCAAACGGAATGAAACCTTCGGGAAAGTTATTTTTGGAACGGAAGCAAT
The DNA here is from genome assembly GCF_002575655.3 of Aegilops tauschii subsp. strangulata. Classification (NCBI taxonomy): domain Eukaryota; kingdom Viridiplantae; phylum Streptophyta; class Magnoliopsida; order Poales; family Poaceae; genus Aegilops; species Aegilops tauschii. The sequence continues at coordinate 297,591,830 of NC_053041.3, read as the reverse complement.
CCAAGGGACATGGAGTGCACGTCAGGGAATCAACAAGGAAGGCACGAGGCAGGGGGCGCGCCCACCCCCTGGGTGCGCCCTCCACCCTCGTGGGCACCTCGTGGCTCCCCTGACGTATTTCTTCCTCCTATATATACCAATATACCCTAAATCCTTCGAGAAACAGAATAGATCGGGAGTTCCGCCGCCGCAAGCCTCTGTAGCCACCAAAATCCAATCGGGACCCTGTTCCGGCACCCTGCCGGAGGGGGGATCCCTCACCGGTGGCCGTCTTCATCATCCCGGCGCTCTCCATGATGAGGAGGGAGTAGTTCACCCTCGGGGCTGAGGGTATGTACCAGTAGCTATGTGTTTGATCTCTCTCTCACTCTCTCTCTCTCTCTCTCTCTCGTGTTCTTGAGGTGGTACGATCTTGATGTATCGCGAGCTTTGCTATTATAGTTGGATCTTATGATGTTTCTCCCCCTCTACTCTCTTGTAATGGATTGAGTTTTCCCTTTGAAGTTATCTTATTGGATTGAGTCTTTAAGTATTTGAGAACACTTGATGTATGTCTTGCATGTGCTTATCTATGGTGACAATGGGATATCACGTGATCTACTTGATGTATGTTTTGGTGATCAACTTGCGGGTTCAGTGACCTTGTGAACTTATGCATAGGGGTTGGCACACGTTTTCGTCTTGACTCTCCAGTAGAAACTTTGGGGCACTCTTTGAAGTTCTTTGTGTTGGTTTGAATAGATGAATCTGAGATTGTGTGATGCATATCGTATAATCATGCCCGTGGATACTTGAGGTGACATTGGAGTATCTTGGTGACATTAGGGTTTTGGTTGATTTGTATCTTAAGGTGTTATTCTAGTATGAACTCTATGATAGATTGAACGGAAAGAATAGCTTCGTGTTATTTTACTATGGACTCTTGAATAGATTGATCAGAAAGAATAACTTTGAGGTGATTTCGTACCCTACAATAATCTCTTCGTTTGTTCTCCGCTATTAATGACTTTGGAGTGACTCTTTGTTGCATGTTGAGGGATAGTTATATGATCCAATTATGTTATTATTGTTGAGAGAACTTGCACTAGTGAAAGTATGAACCCTAGGCCTTGTTTCCTAGCATTGCAATACCGTTTACGCTCACTTTTATCATTAGTTACCTTGCTGTTTTTATATTTTCATATTACAAAAACCTATATCTACCATCCATATTGCACTTGTATCACCATCTCTTCGCTGAACTAGTGCACCTATACAATTTACCATTGTATTGGGTGTGTTGGGGACACAAGAGACGCTTTGCTATTTGGTTGCAGGGTTGTTTGAGAGAGACCATCTTCATCCTTCGCCTCCCACGGATTGATAAACCTTAGGTCATCCACTTGAGGGAAATTTGCTACTGTCCTACAAACCTCTGCACTTGGAGGCCCAACAACGTCTACAAGAAGAAGGTTGTGTAGTAGACATCACTACCAGCGTGATCTTGACAATGCGAAGGCCGAGGCGTCCCTCAAGGTTTCCCGCGAAGCTCGCTCCCGAGCCTTGGAGGAGGCTCGCGAGGCCGACTGCCGTCAAGAGGCTGCAGAGAAGCGCGCGTGGGAGCTCCAGGCCGGGAGTGCGTCCCTGTCGGAGTAATTGGCCACGGGTATCCCGAAGACGGCAAGACAATATTTCAAGACATCGGGGCTAGCATAGCCCCTCAGTCCGACTGCCCGGCTGCTCCTGCCGGCTCCCCGTCCAACTGCTCTGCCTGGCCGGCTGCCGGCTGTCGACTGCACCAACTAGCCGGCTGCCGGCTTCAGCCCGACTCGACACCGACAAGACACCGACGAGACGGTCGTACCCGAGCACTATTCATGTGTCACCCCAGCCATCAGGTATAGTGTCACTTGTCCCCTGGCACTATTTATGAAGTGACCCAGGGGACAAGCATGACACCCCACCATGCCTTGCCCATGCCACCACTTAGCTTACTTCCTAAGCTAGCCATGCCTATATATATGGGCACACATCCATCCATCCAAGGAGGATGGACTCACTCTCACACACATGCATGAGCACCCACATGCTCACGGTCATGAGCATGGCCGGCCACTAGCATGCCACATACGAGGCATATACGAGGCCAGATGCCAGATGCCTATGGCACTGACCTTAGATACAGCTCCAGGAGCAACTCTGTACCAGATATACTACAGATACTCAGACATGCAGGAGTAGGGGTATTATCTCTCCGGAGAGCCCAGAACCTGGGTAAACTAGCGCGTGCTACTCGCATACCCGCTCCCGGTCCTATCAGCAGCAGTCTTACCCTCACACAAAGCCCTTGTGGCATCTGTCGCTTCACACCCCCCCGTGAGAATACCACGACAGTTGGCGCCCACCGTGGGGTGGTACTACTACTATGCTACCACGCTGCTGGTTTCGCAGTCCGGGCGGGACCCTTATTTTCATCACCTCCGCCGCGGCGTCGCGCCGTCTCTCCGGTAGCGCTCGGGGGCTCGACTTCGACCCGCCCCCAGAGCGGCCATGCGGGACGGCGCGCCCTCGTCGTCGGCCTCGCCGCCTTCGTCATCATCACCGTTGCAACGCCGATCATTCGTCCGCGCGCGCACCGCGCGCAGGGCCTTGTTTCGGTCGACCGTGGCCATCCACGCGCTGCTTGCATCTGCTTCCCTCCGTGTCGCGCCTTGCTCCGGCCGGAACGGGCAATCGCTACTCCACAAACCAACTACAAGCTTGCTAGATGCAAGTCAATGGTCAATCCATCCATACACTACGCAAACAACGGCATGATTTGTTGTTAACACCTACACTGCATCTTGCCTCGTGCATCTCCGGCCGCGCCGGCGCCGCTGCGGATTGTTGCGTCCCCGTTCGGGCTCTTCCCCCGCACCCCGCACTCCGGCAGGCCCCTGCGCAACTGCACCACGTTCGCGCCGCCCGGTGCCGGCCTCCGCGCGGCCTTCTCCGCCCGTGGCCGGGTGCCCGTCGCGCCCGCTGCACTCCTTGCTGCCCGTCGGCCTCTCGGCCGCCGGGTCCGCCTCGCCTGTGGCCGGCTGCTCTCGGCCTCCCGAGCGCCTGCTTGCGTTCGCGTCGCTGCCACCGGCTCCCGCTGCTGCCGACTGCCGCCATCTCCGTGCCCGGCCGCTGCGCCCCTGCGCGCTCTTCCGCCCGCGCCGGCTATGGCCCCGTCCCGGCCTGGCCCTCACAGCTCTGGCCGGCTCGGCGCGTTGCCGGGCCCGCCCCGCGGCCGACTCCGCCTGCATCCCACATCGGGCCGACTCCCCGTCGCCGCCTCACATCCGCTCCGCACGCGTCCTCGCTCCCGGCACCGGCTGCTGCCCTGTAGCTGGCCTCCTCTGCTCCGTTGCTCCCTGGCTCCGGCCGGCTCCCGCCGCTAGCCCCTCGCGTGCGCCGGCTCGCCGCTCCCCCGCCGGCTCACTCCCGCATCGCCCCAGCCCCCGCCTCCGACCTCCTCCCACGAGGCCGACGCTCTCATGCCGCCTCCTCGCAGTCTCGCAGCCGGCGACCTCGATAGCCGTGGCAAATCAGCGCCACGCGCATCCTCCGCCGGGTCCCTGTGGCCCTCGTCCACACCCGCCTCCTGCGCCGACTACGACCACCCAGCCGGCCTGGCCGACTGGTCTCCTATGTTGCCCCGGCCACCTCCGACCGCGCCAGCTGCGCCCCGGCGTCCGCACCGCCGCCTGTTCCGGCCGCTCCCGGCCTGCGCACACACCAGGCTCCAACTTTTTCCCCGTGCCGGTTTCGCTCCGCCTCGCAGGCGCGCCCCGCGCCGACTCCAAGCCTGGCCTGCCGACTGCGCGGCCCGGCCGCCTGCTGGCTCCGCTCCAGCTCCGAGCCCGGCCTGCCGGCTGCGCGACCCGGCCGCCGGCTAGCTCCCCGGCGGCTTGTGCCCGCCACCCGGCCAGCCCTATCGCCGGCTCCCGCGCCTTGCCGCCTGTTGCTCCGCTCCTGGCACCCCCGCAGCCAGGTCCGCACGCCCGCACGACGGTCCTGCCGGCGCTCTGTTTCGTTTGTTCGTGAAGAAAAGAGGTCGGCTGCTCGGGCTAGAAAAGTCAAGGGCTGTGCCCAGCTGGCTGCTAAAAAAGAAAAAATAAAAAAAGCGGGGGTCGGCTGCCCGCGCGGAGCCTGCCAGAAAAGTCAGTGGCCGGGTGTTTAAACAGAAAGAAGAAGAAGAAAAGAAACGTGAGGTCGGCTGATGAGAAAGAAAGAAAGAAAGTGGCCGACTGGTGGCGTCCGGCTGCTCACATGTAGTCGGACGGAAAAAAAAGAGAAAGAAAAAGAGGTGTGTGTGCGTCCGCCTGCCGAGATCCGGCTGGCCGGGTGCCTACAGCCGAGAAAAAAGAAAAGAAATATGCGTCCGACCGCTGGCTACCTGGCCGGCTGCAAAGGGCCCGACTGCTGTTTTCGAAGTCCGCCTGCCCAGCCAGCTGAAGAAGAAAAAGAAGAAGACAAAGTAGTTGCCGGGAGATCCGGCCCAACTGCTCAGCAGTTGGCCCGAATCTCAGGGGCTACACCCAGCGGGTGCGCTGACGCGCTCCCGCGAAGAAGAAGACACAGTAGTCGCTGGGAGATCCGGCCCGACTGCTCAGCAGTCGGCCCGAATCTCGGGGGCTACACCCAGTGGGTGCGCTGGCGCGCCCCCACGGAAGATCGCAGACAAGAGAAGAGTTTCGTCTGGCTGCCAGCAGCCGGCAAAAGAAGAAAAAGGGCGCTGCAAGACGCCTCGCCGCCTGGCCAGTCGAGCCTGACCGGCCGGGAACCCCCTTCGAGCACCCGGGGGCTCGAAGGCAACACCCAGCGGGTGCGCCGATGCGCTCCGCGAGCGCCGAGCCGCGCTGGCTGACTTCGGCAAACTCCGCCTCGGCTACATGAAAACCAATGTGAGCTCCTCACCCGCATATTTTTTCACCGCGAGAGCACGGATAACCACGAGCGATGCTCGGGGGCTATATCCGCATTTCATTACAGTTGCATCACTGTTCGCCTCGGCGCCAGCCAGAGTTGGCCCGGGGGCTGGCTGCTTGGCCTGAGACGTTTGTTCCCGTAGACGGCTTAGTAGCGTGCGCGGTACCAAAGGCCCACTCTTAGTCACAGACCACAGAGCGGCTGTCCGGCTAGCAAGAGTGAACGCTGGAGGCCACCCACGCGAAAAACGTCCGGGAAGAAAAGCGGTTCGGGCGACCCGGCCGTTTTCTTTATGAGTATCTGCTCGGTTAAATTCGCTCCCAGAGTCGGAGCAGTGTACACTCCACTCCACGGCCCACTCTCAGCCACAGACTGCAGAGCGGCTGTCCCGCAAGCGAGAGCACAAGCCAAAGAGCGCAGGGAACATGAAAGAGATTGAAGGGGGCTCGGACGAAACCGAGTCGGCACCCTCCGCATAAAACTTGCAGTGCTAAAAGCAATCATTTGATATATCTGCGTGGACTAACTTTGTCTTTTGCATGATCATTTCCATGAAACACCCGCCAAAAAACCTCCGCCCAACTTTGCCAAGTTGCCCGGAGGCTTGGGGGCTACTGTCGGAGTAATTGGCCACGGGTATCCCGAAGACGGCAAGACAATATTTCAAGATATCGGGGCTAGCAAAGCCCCTCAGTCTGACTGCCCGGCTGCTCCTGCCGGCTCCCCGTCCGACTGCTCTGCCTGGCCGGCTGCCGGCTGTCGACTGCACCAACTAGCCGGCTGACGGCTTCAGCCCGACTCGACACCGACAAGACACCGACGAGACGGTCGTACCCGAGCACTATTCACGTGTCACCCCAGCCATCATGTATAGTGTCACTTGTCCCCTGGCACTATTTATGAAGTGACCCAGGGGACAAGCATGACACCCCACCATGCCTTGCCCATGCCACCACTTAGCTTACTTCGTAAGCTAGCCATGCCTATATATATGGGCACACATCCATCCATCCAAGCAGGATGGACTCACTCTCACACACACTCACGCATGAGCACCCACATGCTCACGACCATGAGCATGGCCGGCCACTAGCATGCCACATACGAGGCATATACGAGGCCAGATGCCAGATGCCTATGGCACTGACCTCAGATACAGCTCCAGGAGCAACTCTGTACCAGATATACTACAGATACTCAGACCTGCAGGAGTAGGGGTATTATCTCTCCGGAGAGCCCCGAACCTGGGTAAACTAGCGCGTGCTACTCGCATACCCGCTCCCGGTCAGATCAGGAGCAGTCTTACCCTCACACAAAGCCCTTGTGGCATCTGTCGCCTCACACCCCCCCCCCGTGAGAATACCACGACAGTCCCTCGAGCAGCGGGTGGAGGTGCGCAGAGCCGCCCTTGCGTCGCTGAGGGGGACGCCCGTCGAGGAAGAGGAGGTCCGGAAGCGCAAGGAGGCGTTGGCCCTAGAAGCCGTGGAGCGCAGCCTCGAGCTCGAGCAGTTGGAGACGAGGGAACGCCAAGTTGCCCAGGCAGAGGATGCCGTTGGGGTTCACGACGCCAGGGTCCTGGAGGAGGTCGACCGCCGGGTGGCCGAGGTTCACGTGGATCTTGAAGGTCGGAGCGACCTGCAGCTGAAGCTCGCGGGGATCGAGGCCGCGGGGAGGGCCGCCGCCCTCAGGCCCAGTCTAGACGAGGCGGAGAGGCGTGGGGAGGCCACGGTTGCCGCCCTGGTCACGGCGCAGGAGGACTTGGCATCCGCCCGCGCCGAGCTGCTTTTGCTTCGGAAACGGGTTGATGATGCCAATGCCGTCGCACAGCAGAATAGGGAGGAAGTGCTTCAATGGCGGACGCTGGAGCGCGAGCACGCCCCCATGCTTCAGGACCTCCAGAACAGGGCTAATACCGCCCTGGGCTTCATCTGCAACGAGAATGCACCACACCCCCACTCGAATGACAACGCCAGTCACCTGATCTTCTTCACAAACATGGTGATGCGCCTGGAAGCCCGGTCTGATAGGGCTCGCCAGCTCGTGGAAGAGAGAAGTCGTGGCCTGCTCGGGCTCGTGTTCTCCCGCGTCTTCAGCCATCTCCGGAACACCTTCCCCGACTTCGATTTTGACGCCGCCATTGCCCCGTACCACAGGCCGTCTGGGGCGACCTGTCACGGTGGGTGGAGGACAACATGGATGTGCTGGTCAGAGCCTTTGCTTCCGACGATGACGCGGTGGTGGTCGTCGCGGACGAAGGCGACGTGGTTGACGACGGCGACGAAGGCGTCGCCGAAGGCGGCGGCAGTGCCGGCGAAGACGATGACGACGCGAGAGACGCATCCGAGGGCGGTGTAGCAAGTGACATATCTAGCTGATCCCATGTTCTCCTGTCGTTTTATCGTGTACTCAAAAACTTGGGCATGGCGCCTAAAGATTGTGAGAGCATATTGAGAGGGGGAGCCCCTCGTGCAAGTAGACCGACGCCTTTATTCTTTTGTGTCAAGCTGAATGTGTACCTCCGTGAATTCATGAGTCTGGCAGTGGGTTTGCCGCATCAGCTTGCCTTGGACGTGGTGCACCTCGAATGGGATCACGAGGTCTTGAGCTCCTGAGGAATTCCTGAAGGGCCCGCAGACTCACCCGAGTGGGCCTCGCGAGAATCAGTTGCCAATAATGGTATCGGCACGCATGCTGCGCCTAACCCTGCTCGCGAGGGGCCCGCGAGGGGGAGGCGACGATCGTGCACTTCGTGACAAAGCAAGAGCTGGACGTCAATAAATCACTCGAACGAGAAAAGGTACCCCCCGCGCGCATCAAAGAAAACTCAACTTCAACTTAAATCCAAAACCAGAAAGCAAGGCTACAGAAGAAGAGATCCAAAGCAAATGGCCGCGTTCGGCGCCTAGTCTAGTCTTCCGGTCTTTGAGTCTTCTCACCAGCGCGGAGCTAAGTGCTGCCACTAGGCATGGGAGGGAGCCCCAGGGCCTGAGCCCGGCACCCCTGAGACTCCGGGGCGTGTACAGCCCCACTCATTATTACGTGACAGTGTCACGGGCGGCGAGCTTCACAGGCACTGGGCCTTCTTCACAGGAACCGGCCTTGCTTCATATCGCCAGACGAGGGCCCTGCCTTGCGCCTCCCTCGACCACCCTTGAGCCGACCGGCAACCTGGACGACACAAAGGGGGAAAGGGGACGCCAGCGGTGCCCTCAGCGACCACGTGTCCTCTACCGGGGGAAGGCTCACCGGCACCTCCCCGGCAGAGGGCCTACCTCCGGGCGTTGCCTGGCTTCGCGCGACGTGGGGAGGGCCTTGCTCCTGGCTCCCTCCGTGCAGCCCCCAGCGTGCTTCCCCCGGCGGAAGGGATGCTGCTGTGCCGGGGTCGTCGACCGACGCTATGACCTGATTCACTTGCAGCCCATGGTTAGCGTAAGCCTGCTCCTGAGAGATTAGCGGTACCCTGTAGTTGTTGTTGCTAGCGCGATCGTCACGGTTCTCCGTCGGTTCCTGGAAGGCTTCAACTTCTAGCGTCCCTTCTTCCCAATCTTCTCCGAGGAACGAGCCAGGGTCGTCCTCCGGCGCGTACTCCTGGTACATCGTGCGGGGCACATAGGCTTCCGGGGCCGTTACCCCGAACACCTCGCCGTAGTGCCCCACACTCCATGTTGCCCAGCCTAGAGCGGCGTCCTGAGGATGGCCGCGCGGCATCTCACTGGGACCATGGGAGGCGACGCTTGCGCCCATGCGTGTCGCGGGCGGCATGGGGGCGGTGGAGCCCCCGGCGCCGCCGGACGTGCTGGAGTTGACGAAGCCCCCAGGCACACCTAAGGGCGCGTGGTTGCGGCGAGGCCCGCCGTGAGATCCCGTAGCGTCCTGAGAAGGAAGCAGATAACAGAAGGACGGCGCTCCTGACGCCGCCGCATCCAGCAGCTCGGCGACCTGTTCTAGCAGGGCGTCCCGACCACTCTCCATCAGCCGACACCGCAGCAACTCCCACACCACCGTGAGCGCGGCCCGCATGTTCGCCTGCTCCCGCCATGTGTGCGGCGCCGTTGCCGCGGCGTGGCTTGCAACCCTTGTATCGGCTCGTGGTTGTCGTGGAGTGAGGGTGGACGACGCCCCGCCACACAGCCCGTGCCCTACGGCGTTAGGCGGCGCTCGGGCCACCTGGAGCGCGGGGTTGAGGTCTTCATGGGCAGATGGCACCGCTCGGGCTGGCCAGGCTGCCCAGCGGTCGGAGTCGGCCCTCGGGTCGCCGGACATCGTGGCCGTGGAGCGTCGCTGGGTCGATCAGCGGGAAAGAGGCTCCGGCGCACCCCTACCTGGCATGCCAAATGTCGGATCACGGGTTCCGGCAAAACCCTCAAGGTTCGAAAACTGGGGTGCGCGCGGAGATTTCCTCCCTACCGATCTACGCCCTAGCTTGCTAAGATCTTGCGGACGAACTCGACGAACTCGCAACACAAAGACACAAAATTTATACTGGTTCGGGCCACCATTGTGGTGTAATACCATACTCCAGTGTGGTGGTTGTTGGGGATATTACCACTGGGCGTAAACCGGCCAGGAGAGGCCGGGTAACCAAGGTGGCTATAATCATTAGGGCAATCAGTAGCAGCAGCAGCAGTCGGGTTACCAGAGCAACCCGAAGCAGTTGAATAGCGGACAGTATCATGTCTTCACCACTAGCTTGGACAAGCGCGATCAGAAGCTTCATAAAAGGATGGTGAATGTCGTTGAACCGGCGGTGCCCCGTTATTTGCGTTGGTCCGAGCAGCCCATTGTGTGGAGTAGAGACGATCATCCACCCCGGGTTGACAATCCGGGTCATCTGGCTCTGGTGGTGGCACCTCAGGTGGGAGGTTATAAGTTCACTAAGGTACTCATGGATGGAGGGAGTAGTATCAATATCCTTTATTATGAAACTTTCCGTCGCATGGGGCTAATAGATAAGAATCTTAAACCGTCCAATACGGTGTTCCATGGTGTGGTGCCTGGTAAGTCGGCATATCCTGTTGGTAAGATAGCCCTGGAGGTGGCTTTTGGAGATGAGCATGACTCGAGATCAGAAACCTTGACCTTTGAAGTGGTGAAAATCAGAAGCCCGTATCATGCCCTATTTGGACGGCCAGCTTATGCCAAGTTTATGGCACGACCTTGTTATGTTTATCTAGAGCTCAAGATGCCGGGTCACAAGGGAACTATAACCGTGCATGGAAGACGCAAGATTGCTCTGGAGTGTGAGGAAGGTGATGCGGCTTATGCTGAGTCGGTTTGTGCAACAGAGGAGTTGAAGTTTTACAAAGACAATGTTGATCCGGCAGATATGACTTCGTTGAAGAAACCAACTACGGAGCATGATCCGGCCCTGAAGTTTAAATCGGCTGATGAGACTAAACTTGTTGACTTCGTGCCTGGCGATTCGTCCAAGCAGTTTAGCATCAGCGCTAACTTGGATCCGAAATAGGAAAGCGCGCTCATCGAGTTCATCGAGAATCAGGACATCTTTGCATGGAAGCCTTCTAACATGCCTGGTGTACCAAGATAACTCGCTAAGCACACCCACAATGTTGATCCTAAGTATAAACCGGTCAAGCAGTTTCTCCGCCGGTTCAATGAAGAAAGACGCAAAGCTATTGGAGAAGAAGTAGCCAGGCTCTTGGCGGCTGGATTTATTGTTGAAGTATTCCATCCTAAGTGGTTGGCTAATCCGGTGCTGGTCCTCAAGAAGAATGGCACTTGGCGTATGTGTGTGGACTACACAGATCTCAACAAAGCTTGTCCAGCAGATCCTTTTGCCCTCCCCCGTATTGATCAGATTATTGATGCTACGGCGGGTTGTGAGCGGTTAAGTTTTTTGGACGCATATTCGTGTTATCATCAGATCAAAATGGCAGTTAAGGACCAGGAGAAGACGACCTTCATAACTCCCTTTGGAGCCTTCTGCTATGTGTCCATGCCCTTTGGGCTCAAGAGTGCACAGGCAACTTATCAACGGTGTGTGCAGAATTGTCTTCATAAACAGATCGGCCGCAATGTTCACGCCTATGTGGATGATATTGTGGTGAAATCATGGAAAAAGGAGACATTGATTGATGACTTGAAGGAAACCTTTGATAACCTGCAGGTTTATAAAATGATGCTTAATCTGGCCAAGTGCGTCTTTGGTGTAGCTGTAGGCAAGCTCTTGGGTTTTTTAGTGTCTAACAGGGGCATTGAAGCTAATCCGGAAAAGATCAAGGCCATCACCTCCTTGACTAAACCAAAGTGTATCAATGATGTTCAACGCCTCGCAGGCCGGATTGCCGCGTTGAGCCGGTTTGTCAGTTGTCTTGGCAAGAAGGCCATTCCTTTGCATCAGATGCTGAAGAAAACGGATAACTTCGTCTGGAGTGATGCCGCTAATGAAGCATTTGAGGACTTAAAGCGGCAGCTAGCTAATCCGCCGATTCTCGCCGCTCCGGTTGACAAAGAACCGTTGCTGCTATATGTGGCAGCTAACGCTCGGGCTGTTAGTGTGGCTATTGTGGTGGAGTGCAAGGAGGCAGGAAAGGAATATCCGGTTCAGCGGCCGGTTCACTATATTAGTGAGGTACTCATTGAATCCAAGTAGAGGTACCCGCATTGGCAAAAATTGGTGTATGGGGTTTTCATGGCAAGCCGGAAGCTTAAACAGTATTTGCAAGGTCATGCCATCACGGTGGTCAGCTCTGCTCCTTTGGGGGATATAATCCAGAATAGGGAGTCAACTGGTCGAATTGCTAAGTGGGCTATCGAGCTCGGGCCTCACGGGTTGAAATACATACCCCGAACGGCGATCAAATCTCAGGCACTTGTGGATTTCATCAATGATTGGCCAGAATTACAAGCGCCAGAAGAGAAGCCGGATCACACTTATTGGACTATTCATTTTGATGGGTCCAGGCAATTGGAGGGCTCGGGGGCTAGAGTCGTGTTAACTTCCCCACGAGGTGATAAGTTTTGTTAGGTTCTCCATTTAATGTTCCCTTGCACTAATAATGCAGCTGAATATGAGGCCTTACTCCATGGTCTGCGGATGGCTAAGGAGATGAATCTCATCCGAGTTAAATGCTTCGGTGTCTCGGATCTGGTGGCTCAACAAGTGTCTGGCACTTGGGATTCCAAGGACCCACTAATGGCAGCATATTGTCGTGTGGTGGATATTGTTGCAGGTCACTTCAAAGGTTATCAGGTGGATCATGTGGACCGGCGGAAGAATGAAGCGGCAGACGCTTTAAGCCGCCTGGGTTCCCAACGTAAACCAGTTCCACCTAATGTTTTCCAGGACGTTTTGCATAATCTGTCCGTCAAGCTCCCTGGTGAAGAGGATTTGGCTGTTCCTGATCCGGCGGCTCAGTTGGTGGCAGCTCTACATGTTATCCCGGATTGGACGGTTCCGTATCTGGCGTATATAAACCGGGGCGAGTTACCAGAGGATGAAACTTTGGCCAGACAGATAACCCGGCGGTCCAAGTCCATGACTATTATCAATGGAGAGTTACATCATCGCAGTGTGATAGGGGTGTTTCAACGCTGTGTATCTCCTGAGGAAGGCCGTGAAATTTTGCGTGAGATCCACGAAGGAGATTGTGCACACCACGCCGGTTCAAAATCTTTGGTGGCCAAGGTGTTTCGTCACGGTTTTTATTGGTTGACAGCTCATGCTGATGCCGAGGACTTGGTTAAAAGATGTGATGGCTGTCAGAAATTCTAACGGCGTGCTCATGTTCACAACTTGGGGGTTGGATATGGTTGGGCCTTTCAAGAGGTCCAAGGACAAGAAGACCCACCTTTTGGTGGCGGTTGATAAGTTCACAAAATGGGTGGAGGCAGAGCCAGTTAGTAAGTGTGATGCAGCCACGACAGTTCAATTCATCAAAAAGGTGATCTTCCGGTTTGCCATTCCACACAGCATTATAACAGACAATGGTACCAATCTGTCAAAGGGTGCCATGAAGGAGTTTTGTCAACATGAGCACATCCGGCTTGACGTGTCATCAATGGCTCACCCCTAGTCCAATGGTCAAGCAGAGAGGGCCAATCAAGAGATCTTGAGAGGCATCAAACCCCGGCTTATGGTTCCTTTGCAACGGACGCCGGGTTGTTGGGTTGAGGAGTTACCTTCAGTGTTATGGAGCATCAATACCACACCCAACAGATCGATAGGCTACACGCCGTTCTTCATGGTTTATGGAGTGGAAGCAGTTCTTCCTAGTGACATCCGCCATGACTCGCCTCGTGTAGCGGCATATCATGAAGCGGATAACGAGAAGGCACGGCAGGAAGCTCTTGACCTATTAGATGAGGAGCGTGACATGGCGGCAGCCTGTTCGGCGATTTATCAGCAAGATCTGCGTCGTTATCATAGCCGCCGGGTTAGAACCAGAACCTTTCAAGAAGGAGATTTGGTGCTTTGACTCATCCAGGATCAGACGGATATGCACAAGCTATCCCCCCTTGGGAAGGGCCTTTTGTGGTCAGCAAGGAGTTGCACAATGGGTCGTTGTCGGAGTAAATGGCCACGGGTAGCCTAACCGACTGCCCCTGGTTCTTCTGAAAAAATTATCAGGCCTTCGGGCCTCCAAGCACTCCAAGCATTGGGCCGCCTTCCCTGGCCGGCTGCCTCTGAAGCCGACTCCCGGAAGGCGACCCAGCCTCAGCAACCTCTCCCCAGGACGACTACGGGGTGGCCAACTCCAAGAAGCCGGCCAAGAAGGACGCCGACTCCAAGAAGCCGGCCGAGGCCACAACCACCAAAGCTACTCCCACATAACGGTGACAAGACGGGGTGTGGCCACAGTGCGGCCCACTACCCCCGAAGCCCGAGGCGGGCATGGCTACAGGAGGCCGTACGGGACGGCCGTCTCCCGTGCGGCTCGGCACTGTAGCCATGCTAGCCTCAACGTCATCCACGACAGACTCCCGTACGGCCCGCGGGCGGCGGGCCCCTTCAGCCAGAGAGAAGCGTGGAGGCGGCCCGGCCTCTCCCAGTCGGCCAAGAGCGTAGCCGGCCCCCAGAAGCCGGCTACTCCCTTCCTCGAAGCAGGAGCCCCATTAGGGAGACAAGACGAGGTAAGGCTACAGTGAGAGCCCCCGAGGCGGTCCACTGTAGCCACGCTTACCTCGACAAAGCCCTCGTCATCAGAGGCGAGGCTACAGTAAGCAGCCGCCGACAAGACCCTAGGCGGTGGGGCCGGCCTGTCGACCAAGGAGCCGGCAGCCGGCGGGACCCACCAGCCGGCGGGACCCAGCAGCCGGCGGAGAAGCCGGCGAGCGTAGACACTGACGGGTGGGGCCAGAGCCCAGCCGGATTACCATTGTACCCCCGGGGGTTAGGCCTATATAAACCCCCCGGAGCACCCATGCAAAGGGTTGGCTTCTAAGCATAGCACACACACACACCATAGATAGAGAGAAGCAAGAGCTAGCCTCGTTCTTCTTCTCCCTTGATCCCAACAGCTCTAGGAGCGATTGTAGCTACCCATTCTCGATCTAGTGATCATGCGGAGACCCCGCAGAGCAGGACTAGGGGTGTTATCTCCTCGGAGAGCCCCGAACCTGGGTAAGATCCACCGGCGTGCATGTCTTCGCCTCATCCCGTTTCCAGGCACCGGCGACGTCTTATTGGCTCCCACAATGATAAGCCATCCATTAGCATATGTCGCACCAACCACCCGACATTTGGCGCCCACCGTGGGGCCAGGTGCACCGTCGTCCGGAGACCTGTTCTGGACGGGAACCCTCTTCCTCCCCCGCGAGCGCAGCCAGCCTACTGCGCCCGATGGCGTTTGCCTCGACGTGCTGCAAGGCGTCGACGACGCCTGCGCAGCGAGCCGCCTCGCCGATCTGCTCGGCGAGACTCGCATCTCCGACGAGCCTGCGTCAGACACAGGCACCGACTACCCCGAGAACCGCCTCGTTAGCCTCCTTGACCAGCTTCACGTCTCCAGCGAGCCTGCTGCAGACATGAAGTCGGTCGGCTCCACCGACCCGATGCTCATCGACTCCGACACAGCATCGCTTGACGCCTACCCCTCCGACGTGGTGGTCTTCGACGACCCCCTCCCTCGAGCTGACAGTGGCAGCAGCGCTGTCACTGAAGTGCTGGTCATCAGCCACATCGCCAACTCGGGCGAGAACGCCCACGACGCCCTGCAAGCGGCAATGCACGACCTCTCCGTCCCCATCCCGGCCGACGCCGATGCCGAGAGCCTGGAGGCATCCCGCCTTGCCCTCGTCGCGGAGGGCCAGAAGATAGCCTCCATGAGACGCCTCACCGAGGCCCACCAGCGCGAAGTCGACCGCGCCGCCTTCGGTACGCCGCCGCCTAGCGGCCCGAGCCGAGCCGGCTTCGTCCAGAAGCGCGGCGCAGCCGTCGCCAGCATGCTGGGCGCAGATCACCCCGTCTACGCCACCCCGCTCGAGAATCTGCGAGCCGCTCAGGCGGCCGCAGAAGAGCTCAATGGGCTGGGAGCCGATGAGCTCCCCTACATGACGAGACGGATCCAGCAGTTGCTCGACGCGGCTGCAGAACGGCACGAAGCCGGCGCCCGTGCTGATAGTCATCCCCCGCGCCGGGAGCACGCCGCGACGTCCCGCTCGCCGACTGCGAGCGGCGCGCGCCAGAAGAAAGACAAGGAGCCGGCTGCCAGCCGCAGCCGGACTCGCATTACCATCGAGCGCGACGCGGAAGGCCGCCCTCGAGCGGTTGAACACCAAGGAAATCTGCCTCCTCCCCCGCCTCGAAGAGAAAGACGCCTCACTCCGCCGCCTATCACGCACCCGACTCTTGGCGACCGACTCGGCCGCCGAGAAGGAGTCGGCGAGAATGACGCCCACCACAGGATCGACCGCCTTGCTCGATCCTTGGCGTTAGAAGAAGAAGACGATGTCGGCCCGCCATGCTTTGGCCCCCGCATCCGCGATGAGCCCTTCCCCAAAGGGTTCTCGCTCCCCAGAGACACGCCCAAGTACAACGGCTCGGTGAAGCCGGAAGACTGGCTCATCGACTACTCCACGGCCGTCAGCATAGCCAACGGGAATCGGCGCGTCGCCGTGAAGTACGTCCCCCTCATGCTGCAAGGCACGGCGCGCACATGGCTCAACAGCCTCAAGCCCTACAGCATCAACAGCTGGCTGGACTTCACCGAAGTCTTCGTCTGCAACTTCACCAGCACCTACAAGCGGCCTCCCAAGCCTCGCCAGCTCTCCCTCTGCGTCCAAGGGCCCAACAAGTCGACCCGTGACTACCTCACACGATGGGCCGAGCTCCGCAACTCCTGCGAGGGGGTGCACGAGGTCCAGGCCATCGAGTACTTCACCGCCGGGTGCCGAGAGGGCACCCTCCTCAAGCACCGACTCCTCTGCGACGAGTCGGCTACCCTCGACAAGTTGCTGGTCATCGCAGACAAATATGCCACGGCCGACTCCTCGATGAAGACCGAGCTGAGAGTAGACGCCTCTGGGAAGGTGATTGCTCCGGCTCCCAAGCCGCCGGCTAGCGACCCTAATCGGCGCCCCTACCAGAACGACCACAAGCGCAAGGGCCCCATGCCGACTTCCTCCAGTCGGCCAGTGGCCAATGTTGAAGACGAGCAGCCTGAAGAACGGCCCGCTCCCAAGAAGAAGGGTGGAAGGCCGGCTTGGCAGCCGTCTTTCTCCTACGAACAAGCTCTCGACACCCCCTGCAAGTTCCACAGCGGCGCGAAGCCGTCCAACCACACGACCCGGAAATGCCACTGGCTCACCCGCATCACCAAGGGCGAGGGAATGCTGCCGCCTCCGCCTCCCGGCCCGCCGCCTCCAGCGCCCCAGCAGCAGGGGGCTCAGCCGGCAGTCGGCGCCATCCAAGACGAATTCCCCGAAGAGCACGCCGCCTACGTCGTCTTCACTAGTCAAGCCGACGACAAGCGCAGCCGACGCCGACAGCACCAAGAAGTGAATGCAGTCGCCACCCGCGCTCCTGAGTTCATGCACTGGTCAGAAAAGCCAATCAGCTGGAGCCAGGCCGACCACCCAGAGGTGATGCCTTCGCCCGGCTCCTATGCAATGGTCTTGGACATCACCCTCGCGACGGAGAGGCGAGCTGCCAGATTTTCCCGCGTCCTGATAGACGGCAGAAGCAGTATCAACATACTGTACCGCGATACCATGGAAAAGCTGAACATCAAAGCAAAGCAGCTCATGCCGAGCCGCACCGTCTTCCATGGTATCGTCCCCGGCCTGTCTTGCTCCCCAATCGGCAAGATCAAAATGGATGTTCTCTTCGGAGACAAAGATCATTTCCGCCGAGAAGCAATATGGTTCGAGGTAGTGGATTTGGAGAGCCCCTATCATGCATTGCTTGGCCGACCTGCTCTGGCCAAGTTCATGGCTGTGCCCCACTACGCCTACCTGAAGATGAAGATGCCGAGCTCAAAGGGGATCATCACGGTAGCCGGCGACTACAAGAAGTCCATCGAGTGCGCCATGGCCAGTAGCCGGCTGGCCGAGTCCCTCGTGGTGGCAGAAGAGAAGAAGATGTTGGAACGGGTTGTGGCCATGGCCGGCAAGCAGCCGGCCTTGTCCCCCAACCCCAAGGATTGTGATGCGCAGGGCTCCTTCCAGCCTGCCAAAGAGACGAAGAAGATACCTCTGGACCCGGAGAACCCGGAGAGGTTCGCTGTCATTGGGGCGAACTTGGACAGTAAATTGGAAGGTGAGCTCGTTGACTTCCTCCGTGAGAATCGAAACATCTTTGCATGGTCCCCAAAGGACATGCCGGGTGTCTCGAAGGATTTCGTCGAGCACAAGCTACATGTCCGAGCTGATGCGAAGCCGGTCAAACAACCCCTCCGCCGACTATCAGAAGAGAAGCGAAGAATTGTGGGAGAAGAGATAGCCCGGCTCCTTGCCGCTGGCTTTATCATGGAAGTGTTCTTTCCAGAGTGGCTTGCCAACCCAGTTCTGGTTCCGAAGAAGAATAACAAGTGGCGTATGTGTATAAAATACACCAGTCTGAACAAGGCTTGCCCAAAGGATCCGTTTGCTCTACCACGGATTGACCAAGTGATAGACTCCACAGCCGGATGCGAGCTATTAAGTTTTTTGGATGCGTACTCAGGGTACCATCAGATCAAGTTGGACCCAGCTGACCGCCTGAAGACTGCCTTCATCACACCCTTTGGAGCTTTCTGCTACCTGACTATGACATTCGGCTTGAGAAATGCCGGTGCCACTTTTCAGCGTTGCATGCAGAAATGTCTCTTGAAACAACTTGGCATAAATGCCCACGTCTACGTAGACGATATTGTGGTGAAGACAGAGAAGCGCGGTACCTTGCTGGAAGACCTGAAAGAAACATTCGCCAACTTGCGCCGATTCCAGATCAAGCTCAACCCCGAGAAGTGCGTGTTCGGAGTGCCAGCCGGCCAGCTGCTAGGCTTCCTGGTCTCCGAACGCGGCATTGAGTGCAACCCTGTCAAGATCAAGGCCATCGAGAGGATGGAGATTCCCACCAAACTGCGAGATGTGCAGAAGTTCACTGGCTGCTTAGCCTCCCTGAATCGTTTTATCAGCCGACTAGGAGAAAAGGCTCTCCCCTTGTACCGACTCATGAAGAAGTCCACTCACTTCGAGTGGAATGATCAAGCCGACAAAGCCTTCCATGAGTTGAAGAAAATGCTGACCACTCCGCCTGTCCTGGCTGCGCCGACTGAGAAGGAGCCCATGCTCCTCTACATCGCCGCGACTAGCCGAGTCGTCAGCACTGTTGTTGTGGTCCAGCGCCCGGAGGAAGGCCGAGCCCAGCTAGTCCAGAGGCCGGTGTACTATCTCAGCGAAGTGCTGTCCAGCTCAAAGCAAAACTACCCGCACTACCGGAAGATGTGCTATGGGGTGTACTTCGCTGCCAAGAAACTGAAGCCCTACTTCCAAGAGCACCCCATCACGGTCGTGTGCACTGCCCCGCTTGCCGAGATCATAGGCAGCCGGGATGCATCCGGCCGGGGGCCAAATGGGCCATTGCATTGGCGCCCTACACGATCTTCTATAAACCCCGCACCGCCATCAAGTCGCAAGCATTGGCCGACTTCCTCGTCGACTGGGCCGAGACCCAGTACTTACCGCCGGCTCCTGACTCTACCCATTGGCGGATGCACTTTGACGGGTCCAAGATGCGCACCGGCTTGGGAGCCAGCATCGTCCTCACCTCTACCAAAGGCGACAAGCTCAAGTACACGTTGCAGATCCACTTCGCCGCCTCCAACAACGTGGCCGAGTACGAGGCGCTCGTACACGGGCTCCGGCTAGCCAAAGAGCTCGGCATACGCCGAATCCTGTGCTACGGCGACTCAGACTTGGTGGTCCAGCAATCGTCTGGCGACTGGGACGCCAAGGAAGCGAACATGGAGAGCTATCGATTCCTCATCCAGCAGATCAGCGGATACTTCGAAGGGTGCGAGTTCCTTCACGTGCCAAGGGCCGACAACGAGCAAGCAGATGCCCTAGCACGGATCGGTTCCACTCGACAGGCCATACCGACTGGCGTGTCCCTCCAGCGCCTCCTCAAGCCGTCCATCAAGCCGTCTCCAGAGTCGGATTCCATTTTCATACCGCCCGCACCAGATACAGCCGGATCCGACTGGAGAAACCCCGCAGGCGACACGGGGACTTCGACAACCGGCCCGGGGACTGCCGTAGTCGCACTCAGCCCAGGGACTTCAGAACCCGGCCCGGGGACTGCAGCAGAAGCCCGGGGACGACAACGACACAAGAAGCAGTGGCCGACTCACCCAACCCACCCACCCGAGTCATGGTGGCCACATTAACAGAAGAAGAAGTCACAGCTCCCTCATGGGCCCAGCCCATCCTCAAGTTCCTAGTCAGTAGAGAGCTGCCGGCTGATGAGATCTCAGCCAGACTAGTGCAACGACGAGCCGCAGCATATACAATAATCAACAGAGAGCTTGTGAAGCGCAGCGTCACTGGAGTCTTCCAGCGTTGTGTCGAGCCAGAAAAAGGAGTGGCAATCCTCAAAGACATCCACCAAGGCGAATGCGGCCACCACGCAGCCTCAAGATCCCTTGTGGCCAAGGCTTTCTGCCACGGTTTCTTCTGGCTGACTACCTTGGAGGATGCTAAAGAAATAGTCAAGAGCTGCAAAGGATGCCAAGTTTTTAGTTCCAAGCAACATCTGCCGGCTTCTGCACTCAAGACCATTCCCCTCACCTGGCCTTTTGCCGTCTGGGGACTGGACATGGTGGGCCCCTTCAAGACAGCCCGCGGCGGCCTGACACATCTACTCGTTGCTGTGGACAAGTTCACAAAGTGGATTGAAGCAAAGCCAATCGAGAAGCTCAATGGGCCGACTGCCGTAACATTCATCACCGACATCACTACTCGGTACGGCGTGCCGCGCAGCATCATCACCGACAACGGCACGAACTTCGCCAAAGGAGCACTGGCACGTTTCTGCGCGATGCAGGGCATCCGACTGGACTTAGCGTCCGTTGCCCACCCGCAGTCAAACGGACAGGTCGAGCAAGCAAATGGACTCATCCTCTCCGGCATCAAGCCCCGACTGGTTGTACCACTGGAGCGATCGGCCGGCTGCTGGCTCGAAGAGCTACCGGCTGTCCTCTGGAGCCTGCGCACTACACCCAACAAGTCAACCGGCTTCACTCCATTTTTCCTCGTGTACGGTGCCGAGGCTTTCATCCCAACAGACATCGAGTTCGACTCGCCTCGGATCGCCATGTACACAGAGGAGGAGGCCAAAGAAGCAAGAGAAGACGGCGTGGACCTACTGGAAGAAGGCCGGCTGCTATCACTCAGCCGGTCCGCCATCTACCAGCAAGGACTGCGCCGCTACTACAACCGCAAGGTCAAGCCAAGATCCTTCCAAGAGGGCGACCTTGTGCTCCGGCTGATCCAGCGAACAGCCGGCCAGTACAAGCTCTCGGCTCCTTGGGAAGGCCCCTTCGTCGTCAGCAAGGCACTCGGCAATGACTCCTACTACTTGATCGACGCGCAAAAACCAAGAGCACGCAAGAGAGACGACTCCGGCAAGGAGTCGAAGCGACCATGGAACGCAAACCTCCTGAGACGATTTTACAGTTGAAAGCAGTACGTATCATGCTCCCCTTTTGTATTAAGTACAAACCAACAGGCCCCCCGAACAGTACTCGGGGACTGCCTTTTTTTATCTATGAATGACAAGTGTCATATCCATGAATGTATTATTACATTTGAATTCTTGTCCGGCACCGGGTTCGACTAGTCGGCCCGGGGACTGGCCGCCTTGAGCTATATTAAAAGTTCTTCCCGAAGTCAGAAAAGTAGTGCGCCGGCTCCCAAGTCCTCTCTTGTTGAAAGTCGCAGCTCAAAGAACTGACTGTCCGACTAGTAAGAGGGAAGACAGAAAGGGTGCCCACACGAAAAATGGCTAAGGAACAACGAACCTATATAGCAAAAAGACGGCGTCCAAACATGCCTGCCGGCTGCCAGAACAGCTGGCTGGCCGGCTTCCTAAAAACTTAGCTTTAGTCCAGCAGAGCTAGAGTACTTCCCCCCCCAATCGGCCAGGCACTCCTCCGGCTACAGATTGCAGAGCAACTGTTTGACTGGGGAGGCGGCAACCAAGGGAGGGCGGCAAAGGAAAAAGCAGAAGGACAAAAAGCAAAAGTACAAGGAAAAGCCACATGCATAAGTTATATATACACATAAAGCCCCCAACAGGCTGGCAACAGACATAAGTTCAAATACACCCAGTGGGTGGAATTGTGCAGATTTAACCAAACATTGTTCTAAAGAGTAACAAGACAGGAAAAGCAAAAGATGGCGGACTAGGGCGCGACATGGAGGCCGAGCTGGTCGGTGAAGGCGGCCTCGCCGGCTGAAGGAGTGGCCGCCTAGCGGGTCTCGGCTTGACCACCACCTACGGCAGGCGACGCACTCGCGCGCGACGTGCTGCTGGAGGTGCGGTGAGGCTGAGGCTGGCCGGCTGCTCCACCAGCCGGCTCGGCGTCTTCACCTTCCTCCTCCTCTTCTTCACCCTCGTCGCTGGAGTCGATCTCCTCCGCCGAGTCTTCGCCATACTCCGGGTTCAGACCGAACCACTCCTCCGGCTGGACGACACTATTGTCGTCCCCCTCAGGGGCGAAGACGCTGGTGTCGATGTAGTCGGCGATCGCCGAAGCCCACCGGATGATGGCCGGCTGTGCCGGCTCCAGCTCCGTGTCGGCTTGCTGCCGCCAGGTAGCCAGTTGGTCCAGGCTCAGGCCGGGATACCAGGCCTTGACGAACTCCAGAGCCCGCCTGGCACCGGAGCGAACCGCCGAGCCCTTCCAAGCTTCGAAGCGGCCGACTGCCACCTCCAGCCAGTCGCCAGTCCGACTGGGGGTGCGAGGGACCACTTGGCCAGGCCAGAGGGCGGCCAAGACCTGCGCCCCGGCACGCTGAAGCCGGCGGAGCAGCCGGTGAGCCGGCTGGATGCGAGCCTGGATCGCCAGGAGTTGTTCCTCCAGCGAGCGGCCGGTGGTTGGCGAGATCTCAAAGCCAGCCTGCCTTCGCGCTTGGCGACGGGCCTCGATGGTCTGGTTGGCGGCAGTAGAATAGCCAGGGAAATACTCTGCGCAAGAAAGAAGAAGAAAGGAAGAAAATAGCACCAAATCAGAAAACAAGCCAAAGTGGCAGATGGCAAGAAAGGACGAAGAGGTAGGCGGCTTACCGTCAACCAGATCTTCGATCTGGCCGTAGCCAGAGAGCAGAGTCTGCCTGGCCTCAGCCCAGCCAGCCGCCTCCGTCTCGAACTCGGCCTGGAGAGTGGCTTCGCGGTCCTGCGCAGCCTTCAGTGCCGCCTTGTGGCTTTCCTCCTGGTCGGCCAACTTCTTGGCCAGGCGGTCGCATTCCTGCACCAAGGCGGCGAGCTCGGCATCCTTGGCGCGAAGGGCAGTCTGAGACTCTCCCAGTTGTGCCCGCAGACTGGCGTTGGCCGCTGTAGAGACGGCAGGAAAAGAAGAACAGTAAGAAGTCATCAAGGAAGATCCGACCCGACTGCTCAGCAGTCGGCCCGAATCTCGGGGACTACACCCAGTGGGTGCACTGACGCGCCCCCACATGAGATAAAGAACAAACCACGTACCTCGGCTCTCAGTAAGGTCGGCGGTCTTCTGAGCCAGCTCCCGAGCCTGGGAGTTGAAGGCGGCCGCTCGAAGGTTGTGGTAGTCCTGCAAGATGGACAGAAGACCGAAGTAAGAACAAAGATAGCAAAGACAAATCCTCCAAGAAGTTCCAAGCCGCCTGCTCAGCAGCCGACTCGGAACTCGGGGACTACACCAAGTGGGTGCGCTGACGCGCCCCCACGGAAGAAATCAAGATCAAGAAGAAATCAAGATCAAGAAGAAGCAAGATGGGAATACTAACCCGGATGGCCGCCCGCGTCGCGAGGAACTCGTCGGTGAACTGCCTCAGCGCCGCGGCTTGGCTCTGGAGCCGGGTCCGGACGTCTTGTGCAGCCACGTTCACCACGGCCGTCCCTCCGCCTGGCGTCCACCCCGAGGTAGCGCTGGCCGCCTCCGCATCTCGGGCCGACGAGCTGGAACCCACGGCCGGCTGTGGCTCCGACGCGGCCTTCTGCGGCTCCGACGCGGCCTTCCCCACACGCCGGCTCGACGGGATCCGGACTGACATCTCAGCCCCCACGGCCGGCTCGCCCCCCGCCGACTGTGCAGGCGGCGGATCAGGCCGGCCGCCTTGGGCCGCCCCAGTTGGCGGGGTCGGCACCGGCGCCTTCTCCAAGATGATGACGTCGTCGCCGCTTCACCCCAGCCCCGGCTGGTCGCCGCTGGCTCCCTCTCGCGAGGGCACCATGGGCCCCGGCGCCGCAATACGCAGAGGGGTGACCATCAAGACCTCCCCCGCAGCTTCAGCCGCTTCAGCCTCTGCTTGGGCCCTGGCTGCAGCATCGGCGAGTGCCTTTGCCGCCTCCTCCTCCCGTGCCGCCAGGGCGGCGGCCGCCTTCCGTGCCTCCGCCTCTCGTGCCTCCCGCTCCTCCCGCGCCTCCCGTGCATTCCTTTCTGTCGCCTCCTGGAGGTCGGCATGAGGGTCCACACGGCGGGTGGTGCTCCTAGAGCCCCTCGGTGACTCGACGACGGAGGCAGCAGCCGCCCGCTCAAGCGACAGCGGAGCCCTGATCATTGGAGAAGAAGACAAGAGCTCAAGAACCACCAAAGAAAAAAGAGTATACAAAAGAAAGAGAACTTACGCCGACACGGTCTGCGGTTGCTTCACCGCCTTACGGAAGTGAGCCGCCTTCGCGGCCGCCTCCTCTCGCCTAGTGGCTGCCCCTGGGCGGCGCGACGCTTTTGACCTCCGCCCCGAGCAGGCGGTGCAGCGGAGGAACCTGCGCCGCGTCCAGATGCCGGCTGGCGGCGTGGGACGACTTCGGCCTCATCGTCGTCCAGCCAGTCGTCAAAGGTGACTCCGAGCCCGGAGCCGCCTGCTTCGCCGCCGGCTTGGCCACCACCCGGCTCGACGTCGTCCTCCATACCGGCCGCCGCCAGGCGGGGTCCTCCAGATCGTGTTCGGTCCGGTCGGGGACGAATCGGCGCTCCGAGTCTGACCCACCGGCCGGCCGAAGAAGAGGGCTCTGTCGAAGAACAAGCCGACTAAGTCAAAGTCGGCCAAGAAGAACTCGGCAACGAAGTTGAGAGAAAAAGAAGACACAAGGAGAGCATACCGTGGGCGGTGGATTGGCTCGGCTGTATGGCTCCTTGCCGAATTGCCACTCTTCGGAGAGCTTGCAATTCGCAAGGTAGTTCACCATGTAGGCGACCTCCTCGCGCGGCATCTCCTTGGTGCACATTCGGCTCGGATCGAGCTGGCCGCTCATCTGACAGATCAGATGAGGCTGGCTCTGGAGCAGAAGAACCCGGCGCGTGACGAACGCGGCCAGAAGGTCGGACCCCGTCAGGCCCTCCAACTGAACCATCACCCGCAGTCGGGCGATGGCGGCGTTTCCAGCCGGCGTTAGCGTCACAACCCGGAAGGACCACTGGGGCAGCCTGCCCGCCGGTGGGCCGGCTATGTAAGCCGGCAGGTTGATGTAGTCGCCCCGTGGGGCGATGTTCCGCACGTAGAAGTACGACTTCTGCCACTTCTTCAGCGGTTGGATTAGCGGGATGACGGGGAAGGGGTTGTCGGCGGCCGATCTCCGCGATGCGATGAAAGCGCCAGTCTGAACCGGCACGCCCCGCATGCGCGTGCCCAGCTTCGACTGGAAGAACTCCCCCAGAGCTCAAGGGTGGGGAGGACGCCGAGGTAGCCCTCGCACAGGGTGACGAAGGCCGACAGCAGCACCACCGCATTTGGGGTGAGATGGTGCGACTGGAGCTGATAGAATTCGAGCCAGGAGCGGAAGAAGGCGCTCACTGGAAGGCCGATGCCGCGCAAGAAGTGCGAGCGGAAGACCACCCGCTCGCCCTCCTGCGGCTCCGGCCTAATTTCCTTCTTCGGCGCGAGGCGGACCTCCACCTTGTCCGCGCCGGGTAGCCGCCGCGTGTTGCGGAGAAACTCGACGTGGTCGTCGTGGACGTTGGAGCCATCCCAATCCCTGCCATGCTGCTCCGTGGCGGCAGGCATGGCAAAAACAAGCGCGGCGGCGGAGGAATGCGAAGTGGAAGTGCGCGGCGGCGAGGCGCTGTCGCAAGGATGGGCGAGCGAAGAAGATGGTGGAAGTAGGAGGAGCGTGCGAGGGCCTGCCGCCCTCCACCTCCCCCTACTTATAGCCTCGCGAGGCGAGGCCGGACGTGGGGGGAGACGTGGGATTAACTGCACCCATTCCCTCCACGCCCCGCGATTATTGCGCATAAATGCAAGCCAAAACTGCCGCACGGGACGTGCGGGCGGTTTCGGGATGTAGACGATCCGCGCCTGGGCCGGGGCGCGAACGTGGCGGGCCCCCTCCCTACGGCGACGTCCCGTCACGCGCGTGGGCTGGCAGGCTTTCCGGCCCGCGGTCCGATGCACGCACTAGCGGGCTCCCGCCCTCCGACCCCGGAAGATTTCGACTCAGGCGGCACGCCTGACCAAGGCCGGCTCCCAGCTGCCGGCTCGCTAAGATGGGAAGCTGATCGAGCTTCTCAACCCCTACACCACCTCGAAGCCCAATCAGCTTCGGGGACTACTGTCGGAGTAAATGGCCACGGGTAGCCTAACCGACTGCCCCTGGTTCTTCTGAAAAATTTATCAGGCCTTCGGGCCTCCAAGCACTCCAAGCATTGGGCCGCCTTCCCTGGCCGGCTGCCTCTGAAGCCGACTCCCGGAAGGCGGTCAGCCTCAGCAACCTCTCCCCAGGACGACTATGGGGTGGCCAACTCCAAGAAGCCGGCCAAGAAGGACGCCGACTCCAAGAAGCCGGCCGAGGCCACAACCACCAAAGCTACTCCCACATAACGGTGACAAGACGGGGTGTGGCCATAGTGCGGCCCACTACCCCCGAAGCCCGAGGCAGGCATGGCTACAGGAGGCCGTACGGGACGGCCGTCTCCCGTGCGGCTCGGCACTGTAGCCATGCTAGCCTCAACGTCATCCACGACAGACTCCCGTACGGCCCGCGGGCGGCGGGCCCCTTCAGCCAGAGAGAAGCGTGGAGGCGGCCCGGCCTCTCCCAGTCGGCCAAGAGCGTAGCCGGCCCCCAGAAGCCGGCTACTCCCTTCCTCGAAGCAGGAGCCCCATTAGGGAGACAAGACGAGGTAAGGCTGCAGTGAGAGCCCCCGAGGCGGTCCACTGTAGCCACGCTTACCTCGACAAAGCCCTCGTCATCAGAGGCGAGGCTACAGTAAGCAGCCGCCGACAAGACCCTAGGCGGTGGGGCCGGCCTGTCGACCAAGGAGCCGGCAGCCGGCGGGACCCACCAGCCGGCGGGACCCAGCAGCCGGCGGAGAAGCCGGCGAGCCTAGACACTGACGGGTGGGGCCAGAGCCCAGCCAGATTACCATTGTACCCCCGGGGGGTAGGCCTATATAAACCCCCCGGAGCACCCATGCAAAGGGTTGGCTTCTAAGCATAGCACACACACACACCATAGATAGAGAGAAGCATGAGCTAGCCTCGTTCTTCTTCTCCCTTGATCCCAACAGCTCTAGGAGCGATTGTAGCTACCCATTCTCGATCTAGTGATCATGCGGAGACCCCGCGGAGCAGGACTTGGGGTGTTATCTCCTCGGAGAGCCCCGAACCTGGGTAAGATCCGCCGGCGTGCATGTCTTCGCCTCATCCCGTTTCCAGGCACCGGCGACGTCTTATTGGCTCCCACAATGATAAGCCATCCGTTGGCATATGTCGCACCAACCACCCGACAGTCGTACTACGTAATCGATGTTCGAGAGCGCAAAGACTCACGTAAATCGGAGGAGGAGACCAACCGGCCGTGGAATATTGCTCATCTTCGGCCCTACTATACTTGAGCTACAAGCTCTGCTTATGTACATATTATGACATTGTATATATTATGATCAATATAATAAACCGGAACCTCAGCTAACGCGGGGTATCTGCTGTTTTCTTACATCACGTGTGGTTACATGGAGCTTACAAAGCGGCGTCGGGTTTACCCCTTGATTTAGCTTCTTAAAGATTGATATCAGATCACTTGGGGGCTTGGTCGTATCTGAACCATAGCTACACCTCTTGATCGGCGCAATGCCATAGCATCACTTGGGAGCATGGTCGAACCCGAACCATGACTATGCCTCTTGATCGGCGTAAAGCCACATAATCACTTGGGGGCTTGGTCGTATCCGAACCATAGCCATGCCTCTTGATCGGCGTAATGCCACAGCATCACTTGGGAGCATGGTCGAACCTGAACCATGACTACGCCTCTTGATCGGCGTAAAGCCACAGAATCACATGGGGGGTTGGTCGAACCTGAACCATAGCAATGCCTTTTGATCGGCGTAATGCCACAACATCACTTGGGGGCTTGGTCGAACCCGAACCATAGAAACACCTCTTGATCAAATTTGGGGCCTGGCAGCCCGTGAAAAGCCTCGACTACAAAGGTTTTATTTGCCTTTTGCTAAGTTTCTTTTTCTTTTTCTAAGATTTGTGATGTTTTCAAACCAGTGTTTATCAACCCGGTTGGGCTGTCAACTACAAGTTGTCAGTACATGACCAAGTTATAATCCGGAGACTATCAGCCCGGTCTGGTTTTGACTCATAGTCACCAGTATGGAATAAGCCGGTGTTTATCACAACCCGGAATGGTTTTGTTGTAAACCAGCATTATATAACAAGAGATACTTTTACTCTGGATTAAGGTTATTACCTTCATTACAAGGTTGGTCAGCCAACACTATGCCTAAAGGTCGCAGGTATCATATATTTCCATACTTGGTTATCTTTTACAACCTTGGTTATAAAACTTGGTCATATATATAGTTGGGTATCATGACCCTCCCGGTGGTAAACCGCCAGGGCATTTTAAGCTTTTTATCTGCAGGAACAATTGGAATAAATAGCTATGGATTATGAACATCATATCTCAAAGCATGGCAAATTAACACGCATCAGTTGCAGATAAATATGCGCGAAGGCATAACAGACCAAGTGTTTTAACTAGCCTATTACAAGGCGTTTCAGTACTCAAAGGAATAATTGTTTCTCAATAAACATTGCAGTATGGAAGGTTAAACCGGCCACCGGGTTATGATCACTGAGCAGCTTGACCTGACGGCTGCGGGTCATCTTGCACCGGTTCTTCTTCTTCGTCCCTACCCAGCGGCTGGAAGTCAACAGTTGTCCAGTCGATCCCAGTTAAAGCTTGGAACACAACTTTGTCGCTTATAAGGGTGGACGGTTCAATATCAGGGGCATAAGTGTGCTTACGGATTGGAGGGATCAGGCTTTGAGTTTCAAGAGCTGGTGCAGCAACCCGCTTGTTATTGATATCATAACTCGCCTGATAATGTGAAAGATCAGCTTCTTCAGCAAGTTGACAAGCCAGTGGACGTACTTCCCGGTTTATGGCGCGGAGATCTTCAGTGTAAAATTCTGATCCGTCCTATTTCAAGCTTGGGTAGCCTTTAGCCACGTCCGTCGGATCAAGATCAGGCACCCATGCTTTTGCCCGGGTTAGCGCGGTCTGAGCGCCAGCCCTTGCAGCAGACCTCTTCAGCTCTTCTATCCGGGCAGGCAGCATAGATAGCCTGTCTAAGGTATCCTTGATCAACATCGGGGGTGGCTTATTGTGTGAAGCGGTGCAGATAATCTGTTGTGCGCCGGTATAAAGTTGCTCTATCAGCGTGTAGGCAGCTTTCAACTTCTTCTGCACATCTGAGCCCAGATGGCTAATGCGGGTTCCTGTATCATTACAAACATCAGTAAACCGGAAACGCATCAGAGGATATGTTGAAAGTATAAAGGAAGAATGCTTACCAAACACAGCAGAGGTCATAGCATGCACTTGCCGGTTTACCGCAGTCAGCTCGTCAACCACCGGTTTAAGAGCGGCTTCTGCGTTTTCAGCCCTTTTTATCAAAGCGGCTTTTTCAGTCTCCCAATGCGCCCGCTCTTTGTTGAAGCCCTCGTTCAGTTTCTCCATAGCGCCTAGAGCGCGGGTCAACTCTTCCTTCGCTTTGGAGGCTTCAGATTGCTGGGTTTTGATGTTCTCCTGCAGATCAGCGGTTTGGCGTTCCTTCTTGCTCAGCTCCGCCTGTAAAGAGACAGATACATAATGAGTTGACACTACATATTTGAAGTACCAATCACATAACAAGTTATGCCCTTAGTACTTGGGGGCTAATGCATATTTGCGTTTACTCAGAAATTTTTACAAGTCCCAAACACAATACAAGTATTAAGCTTGGCACTTGGGGGCTAATGTGTGTTTGCTCAAAAAGCTGTTGATATGGGAATTCTTCTAGAGTCCCGGTTCATCTTTATAAAGTTAAATCGGCCCATGGGGACTATACCGGCGAAAGAGAAGTATGGCAAATTGTAAGGAACCGGTTCATCTTAACAAGGTAATCCGGTCCCTGGAGGCTAAATAGGCAAGGTTAAGTTATGACAAAAGTCCCAGTTTAGATTGGTATCATAAACTGTCACTTGGAGCTACTACGAGTCGATGAACTGAAATTGGACAAAGGAGAAAAATAGTAGTTACCTCATATCGCTCCTTCATCAAGTTTACCAAACTAGCTTCATAGTCACGAGTGGTATACAGACGGTTCAAGAAGCCAGAGTGAATATCTTGAACATTGAGGTTGGCGAAGCTTGACAAATCGGCATTCCATTTGCCTTGGCCGATAGCAGAGAGATCATCCTTGGTAGTATGCTTTTACAAAGCTACAGGGTTGCCTGGAGTGGAGTGGCCAGTGCCAGTAATCATAACATCATCATCTTGTTCATCCGCAGCTCTTGCCGGAATTGGCGGTTTATCAGTGTCCTTCGTTGGACTGACCGGTTGGTCACCAGTTTGGACAGGGCTGGTTGGCCGGTCTGCATGACTTGTAGTATCAACTTGCACTTCTTCAGCAAGGAAATCATGGTCTTGAAGCGGCGGATCATGAAGCATGGCGTCAGCATCGGTTTCTTCCAGATCTGGAGTTGTTTCCGGTTCAGCAGCTACATTATCGTCAGCTGGTTTGTTCAACCGAGCTTTCTTGCTGGGTCTTGGCTTGGCGCTGCGAAAAGATAAGACATAAGGATCAGTAAAGTATGAAAAGATAACATATCAAGAATAAAGACATGTGCATAACTCACCCAGGAACTGTTTTGAGAGGTGGAAGCTGTGTGGCCGAAGACTCGCTAGAGGATGAGTGAGAAGTACCCTGATAATTTAAATCAGACGGGTTAAGAGGCTGGCGAAAACAACCTGCTTTTTGGCATGAAGTATCAATGGGATAAGAGACCTCTGATCGGCATTTCCGAACCGGACTGTTCGGTAAACCGGCGGAGGTAACTACCTGGCCGCTTGCCGGGTTGTACGGCGAGCTTCGTGCTGCTGCGTCTTCAAAAGAAAGTTTGGATCCAAATAAGCAAGAGGGTGAGAAAATTTTACTTTCCGGTTTGCTTGATAGATTTTTGATGTTGGCAGAGGATCTGAATCGGAGGAAAGAATAGTTACCTCTACGTCCTCAGCGTGACTGCCTTCAGCGTCGTCCTGATAATAATCATTGTCAATGAGATGTACGTAAAATAAACCAAGAGAGTCAAGTTCTACCTCTGATTCCGGATTACGCACATTGTCATCAACTGGTAGATCGGAGGATGCAGTGGTCCTTCTTTTGGCAGGTTTTTTAACAACCTTGGTCTTTGGACGAACTGGCTTGACCGGTTTGTCTTGCGGCTTCGCCGGTTTGTCTTGTGATGGTTTCTTGTTCCAGAATGGATCATCACCCTGTCAGAAAAATAATCACACTTTCAGAGAGTATTTGGACAGAAGCAAATTCAGATACAAAGGATTATATGATTCTACATCTGGTGTTTTATTGAAGGTGCAGAAAGGGAGTAGCCCGGTTTGGGCACAGAGGGCCTCCGGTTCGTTCAGTATTTTCTTTACAGCCTCAGTGACTTCTTCATCTGTAAGCTGAATGTCAATGTGTCGCTGAGCATCCTTCAAACTCCCCGTGTACTCACACATCAAACCGGGGCGCCGGCTTAAGGGCAGAATGCTCCAGCTTATCCAGCAACGAGCAAGATCAACTCCTGTCAAACCGTTCGCCATGAATGCTCTAAGCTTTGATAGTTGGGGAGCATAGTTGGCCCGTTCTCTTGCTGTCAGCCTCGGAGGAAAACGGGTGTGTGTTGCTCAGGCGTTCAGGGCGATAACCCGGCAGGGGGTTTTCATCAGATGGAGAGGTATCCATGCAGTAAAACCAAGTTTGGTTCCACTCTTTGGGGTGACTGTGGAGTTTGGGATGGGGGAAGGTGACTTCTTTCCTCTTCTGAACCGCCATTCCGCCCAGTTCCGTATTGGGTCCATCTGAGAACTCGGTGCGACGGTTTAAATGAAAGAAATCCCTAAACAGTTCGACTGTAGGTTCCTCTTGCAGATAAGCTTCACAGAATACTTGGAAGTGGCAGATATTGGTAACAGAGTTGGGACCGATGTCTTGAGGGCCCAGCTGAAAATTGGCTAGCACATCTCGGAAATTTTTTGAACCGAGAGGGCTAAAACCTCGTCCGAGATGATCAGCAAGCATGACTACTTCTCCATCCTTGGGTGTAGGAGGATTCTCCGGGCAAGGGACCCTCCAGTGGATGACATCTTTCTTGGCTAAAGCGCCTGTTTTAATAAGGTTGTTTAATTTCTCCTCGTTACTCGAGAGGGAGCCCAATTGCACTCATAGACTTGTTTAGCCATGACAAGGAAAATCTGAAATATGAGTATTACCGGTTTAAGATTTACAGTGGAAAACTATACAGCGGTATGAGGATACTAGCATATTGGTAAACCGGAGTCTGGCAATGGAACAGTGTAACGCATTGGCGGTTCAACAGGGGACTAATGGTATCTACCGGGTCATCATTTTTTCTGTGAGGTTAAACCGACCAGTCTGGTATTCAAAGGGTGTAAGAGAAGGAAGAAACAAGTTTCTCATCTTGCTATGGTAATTTTAGATCTACCGCGTGTAGGAAAAACAAAGTATATTCTGACCTAAATTCCAGTGTACTGAAGGTTCACCAAGACGAGATGAGTTGGATATCAAACAGGTGCTGTAACTGCTAAAGTACGAGATCTATGTGGTTTAAACTACTACCGCACGAGACCTATGTGGTTTTTGGATCTAACCCATGGATATAAATAAGGGAAAAGAAGGGCGGCGACGAACACTGATGAATGACAGAAACCCTAAGCGCAGATCTATGGTACGAGAAAGGGGAGACTTACGGATGCTGTTGAGCAGCGGCGGCGCGCGGAGGAGCTCTGGTACATTCAGGTCGATGCAGCGTCCAAGGTTGGTGCAGCAGTCGAAGGTGGACGGTGGCGGCCGAGGTCGAAGGTTCGGGCGTTGCGAGGATGAAGATGAAGTGAAGAGGCACGAGGGGGAAATTGGAAAGACCCACTGGCCCTATTTATAAGGAGATAAACGACATATGCGAAAATCGAGGAGCCGGATTTTTGGATATAAGGTAATGCTGTCGCCTCGATTGTCGGAGGCTCGTTAATGACAGGTGACGTCATGGCGGTTTACCAAGATCCTAGAAGATGATGTCATGGCGGTTTACAAGATTGTGTGAAGATGTTGAGGAAGAAATTTTCTCAAGTATTGAGGATTGACATGAACCAGTTCAAATCAATCTGGGGCCTAATGTTGGGGATATTACCACTGGGCGTAAACCGTCCAGGAGAGACCGGGTTAACTTCATAAGTAGTTCATTTGTATCTGAAGCCCATGAAGACAGACAGTGACGCTTCATGAAGGCCCAGGGCCCAAAGCCAGTTTAAGGCATGTAGACACAAACCGGCATTGAGATGTAAACTTGTGTTGTAAGATATGCGTAGCAGAGACCGAGCCAGACACGATTATGAGCCAGCCTCGGAGTCTGTAAACCGACGGGCGTCAACCCATGTATATAAGGGGACGACCCGGCGGCGGTCCAGGGACAACAGACAACAACTCGAGACTCAGGCAAAGCATATTCGCTCCCTGGTCATCGAAACCCCATCAATTCCATCACAACTAGACCTAGGCTTTTACCTTCATCGAAGGGGCCAAACTAGTATAAAACTCTCTTGCGTCCGTTGGCCGCTTTAACCCCTTCGAGCTAACCCGTAGCGATGGCTCCACGACTAAGTCCTTTCTCTAGGACATCTGCCGTGACAAAACCACGACAGTGGTGGTGGATTGCCTCTTGGGCTGATGATGAACAGTACAAGGGGAAGAACAGCCTCCTGAGGTTGGGGTGTTCTTGTGTTCGGTGTGTGGCTAAGGATTGGCTCTCGATCAGATGAGATCAAACTGCCCCCTATTGTAGTGGCTAGTTCTACTTATATAGGCCCTGGTCCTCTCCCCAAATATTGAGCGGGAAGGGAGCCAACAACGGACAATTTGAAAGGGGACAGCTAGTACAACTTATCCTGACAAAAGCGGTCTTCGCCTGCAGAAATCTCTGGTGGTGACGCTGTCTCGGGCTCCACTATGACCTCCGTCCCGCCGTTCGGCTGTCTTGGTCTTGTTGCACTGATATGGAAACCTTTGCCTGATGCCTCGGTACTCCGTGCCTGCACTGGCCTCCTTAGCACCAAAGAGGAAACAAGGACGCTGCACGTGCTGGCGCCAGCCTGGCGCCCGCCTGATCTTGATCGTCATGGCTCACGTCAAGAGAGCCTCGCGAGGTTTGCCCTGCCTTGATATCCCTGCTCCTCGCGAGGCAGCCTGGTGAGGCCGCTCCTGAGGAGGTCTTGCATCGTCCGCCTCGCGAGGCTTGGCCCCTCGCAAGGGTCTTGATTGCCTTGTTGATGAAGATGGGCCGTACAGGCCTGCTAGCGCAGCCACGCCGTGGGCCACAGGCAGGCAAGTCTGGGGACCCCCGTTCCCAGAACGCTGATAGAAGCAGCACTGCAGGATCTGAAGAAATACCTCTCTTCTACACCAATACTAGTGGTGCCTAAACCGCAAGAGCCATTGCTGCTGTATCTGGCGGCGACGAATCAAGTGGTCAGCGTCGCGCTGGTGGCGCAGAGGGAGGTCGATGAAGAAGCGGTGGCGACGGCATGACCGGCAGATGGCGAGTCAGAGATTCCCTCGGCAGGGCCTGGTGCCTGCAAGGCAAGGCCCCCGGCTGAGTCTGACACCATCAGGACAGGGCCCACGCAGCCCAATGAAGTGGTGCAGAAGAAGAAGATGATGCAGCACCCGGTTTACTTTGTCAGCTCCCTCTTGCAGGGGGCTAGATCAAGGTACTTCGGTGTGCAGAAATTGCTCTTCGGCCTCCTTATGGCCTCGAGGAAGCTGCGTCATTACTTCCAGGCCCACGAGATCACTGTCGTCACCCGCCTCCCATTGCAACGGATACTGCACAACCCAGACGCAACCGGAAGGATTGTGGAGTGGGCCTTGGAGTTATCAAGCTTTGGGTTTAAGTTTGAAAGTACTTCAACAATCCAGAGTAGAGTCCTGGCGGAGTTCATTGCAGAATGGACCTCAGCGCCTGATGAAGAGATCCAGGAGACCACTCTCCCCGGCAAGGAAACTACTCGCGACTGGATTATGTACTTTGACAGAGCATTCTTGCTGCAAGGCGCACGTGCTGGTGTGCTGCTCGTTGCACCCACCGGAGAGCACCTCAAGTATGTAATCCAGATGGACTTTCCCAGGGAGATGTCCACCAACAACACTGCTGAGTACGAGGGTTTGCTTGCCGATCTCAGGATCGCGGCAAACCTCAGAGTTAAAAAGCTCATCGTCAGGGGTGATTTGCAGCTTGTCGTCAGACAAGTCAACAAAGATTATCATAGCCCGTTGATGGAGGCCTACGTAGATGAGGTGAGGAAGCTGGAGGAGCGCTTTGACGGTATACAAGCAGAGCACGTTCCCCGAGCGGAGAACGACATCGCCGATTACCTGTCAAAGCGCGCTGCATTCAAGCTACCTATGGAGCCAGGTACCTTTTTGCTTTGGTTAACTCAACCATCCGTCGAACCATCAATGGAGCAGAACAAACGGAGGAAATCAGGCCCCGGCAAGTACTTTCCCGCTGAGCCCCCAGGGGCCGCCGACAAGGGTGTTGCCGTGGACTCTGAGCCTGCCGAGGCGCGACCGACTCCGGCAGGCCATCAAGCCCTGGCCGTAGAGACAGCCGCTCCCATGGCAGAAGAAATGCCTTTGGTCCTTGCCGTCGAGCCCCAGGCTCCGGCATGGGCACAGCATACCGCCCGATTCCTCCAAACAGGGGAGCTTCCTGAGGAGCAGGAAGAAGCGGAGAAGGTAGCCCGTCGGTCTGCTATGTAACAGTTCGTCGATGACGTCCTGTACACGAGGAGACCGAACAGTGTGAAATTGAAGTGCATTCCCCGGGAGGAAGGACTGGAGCTGTTGGCGGAAATACACGGAGGCATATGTGGCTCCCACATAGGGTCGAGGGCCCTTGCCGGCAAGGCGTTCCGGCAAGGTTTCTTCTAGCCCACTGCCCTCCAGGATGCAACAACACTAGTAACCAAGTGCGAAGCGTGTCAGTTCCATTCAAAGAATCTTCATTAACCAGCTCAAGCCCTTCAGACAATTCCTCTCTCCTGGCCATTATCAGTCTGGGGGCTCGACATAGTTGGCCCTTTCCCCCGCGCTGTCGGGGGCTTTGAGTAATTGTACGTTGCGATAGACAAGTTCACAAAGTGGCCGGAGGTGGAAACAGTGAGGAAGGTGACAGCACAGTCAGCCGTCAAGTTCTTCAAGGGGCTAGTGTGCCGTTTTGGTGTGCCAAGCAGAGTCATCACCGACAACGGCACACAGTTCACGAGCCACACCTTCATGCAATACATCCAAGACCTCGGCAACAAGGTCTGTTTCGCTTCCGTGGCACACCCACGGAGCAACAGCCAGGCAGAGAGGGCAAACACTGAAGTGTTGCGTGGCCTAAGGACAAAGACTTTTGACAGGCTGCACAAGAGCGGAAGGCGCTGGATTGATGAGTTGCCGGCGGTTCTTTGGTCGATCAGGACGACGCCAAATCGAGCCACCGGCCAGACACCCTTTGCCCTGGTTTACGGGGCAGAAGCAGTTCTCCCCATAGAACTCACATACGGGTCACCTCGAGTGCTCACTTATGACGAGCTTCAGCAAGAGCGATTGCGGCAAGATGACGCAACGCTCCTTGAGGAAGATCGTCTTCGGGTAGCTGTGAGAGCGGCACGCTACGAGCAAGCCTTGCGCCGCTACCATAGCCGCAAGGTTCATGCCCGAAGCTTTGAGAAGGCGACCTTGTTCTTTGGCGCGTTCAGTCGGCCAAGAATTCGAACAAGTTGACGCCAAAGTGGGAAGGCCCTTATCGGGTAATACAAGTCACCAGGCCCGGCGCAGTCCGCCTGGAGACCGAAGATGCTGTCACAGTGAGCAACTCCTGGAACATCGAACATCTTCGCAAATTTTAGCCATAAGGCGTGGCTTGTCGGGCCTCCCCGCAAGCCACCTTTTGTACAAGCTTTGCTGACAAGGCATGTAACCCTCTGTACAAAGCCAGGCGCAGACCCTGAGCATAAATAAGCGAAGCGCTGGTGCCCTATGTTATAGCATGCATGCTAGGTTTAAGTCTCTCCCTCGGTTAGGGTTGGTAGTGCTTGGCGGCGACTAACCCCTAGCCTAGAGGTCGAGTTCGCGTCTTTCTGTCTTCTTTGGTTCGCAGGGCACACGGACACTTCTGCTGAGCCGCTTGGGAGAAATAGGACAAACCGGCGCCCCGGCCCCATCAAGTCAAGACTGCCGGGGGCTGAAGACACAAGGATCCAACCCTGGCAAGCCAAGCTTGCTGGGGGCAGCGGATTCAGATAAGTCTTTTATCCCCTGTTATGCCTTTCCGAATAGAACTGGGACATGTGAAACCGTGTTTATATTCTTAAACCACCGTGCTCCCCTTTTCCTGTACCCGAGAGCTATCCTCCTGGGTCGGAACTTGGTCGTAGTCGCGGTGGCAAGAAAGTAAACGAGGGGCCTAACTCCACTTCACCCCTGCCTCCGCCGAAAGCATGAGAATGGTCGATTGAAGTGGAGGGGGACGACAAGGCCTGTTGCCGGGTGACAATATTTATCTTAAAAGTAACAAGGATTCATCCCTTGGCATGGGCCTCGCCCACGCACAAAGAAACCCGGCAAACATCCTTTTTCATTAAAAACATCCCGTACAGGTACAGTTCATACGGAATTAAAAACATGAGCAAGGGGATTACAAGTCTTAAAATTAACAAGTGCCCGCAGGCTTACAAACTAAAAAGAGATAAGGTGCCCGTAATCCCTTCATTGTCCCTCTCCTCAGAAGGTGGGACAAGATAGCAGCAGGGCAAAAGGGGCGCCTAGGCGAGGTGCGAGGAGCAAAAGGCACCAAGAGAACATCTTGGTGCCGGGAAAGGAGCTGGAAGATGAGGTAGTGGGCCGGCAATACGCGACGAAGGCGTCGGTGCCCGCGTACTCCGACTTGACGGCCGCCACCCGCCTTCTTCGCCTTCTCCGGCCCTCCTACGCCAGCCACCCAAGGAGACGACGGGGAGCGCCCCAATGGAGAGCTTGGAGAGGAAGGTCCTCGGCAGGGTGCGTGGCCGAGGGAGGGGCGGCACGGTCGGTCGAAGTCGAGGTCGGCATCCTGCTGCTCGACTCCCTCGTCGCCGCTGTCGCTGTCCTCCTCGTCACTCCCGCTCGAGGAGGAATCTTCATCATCGGAGGAGCTCTACACGTAGCACTTTAGGCGAGTTCCAAGATCTCCGAAGACCTTGACGGAGAGCAGGCCGCCCTCCATTATCTTGAAGTAGAGGACGAGCCCCGCCGTCAGGCTATGGATGCGAGCAAATGTCTTCCACCCGCGATGGAGGTACATAACACGAGGAGCGGGGAAGTCGACGTCGACCTGCGTGCCGCCGTTCCCGCAGCCCCTCATGTGCAATCTGAAGGTCTGGAGCAGGTCGAGCTCCATTTCCCGAGCAAATGGGGTAGGGAGACGGGGACGACGATGCGGTGGCCGGCGCAGCCTGATGAAGAACTCCCGAGGCTAGTCGCCGACATGGCCCTCCATTACAGGCGGCATCATCGGTGGAGGCACGGCCATCGCGCCGCCTCGTCCCCCTCTCCCCCGACCGCCACGGTGACCTCGACCTCGCCCCCTCCCCCTTCCTCTCGTGGCTGGCTCCGCCGCCGCGAGTTCGTGGGAAGGAGGAACGCGCTGTCGAGCAGCGACCCTCGCCCCCACCGTTGAAGGGCCTGCGCCCCCTCTCGCCATGATGGCTGGAAGGGAGGAGCGGAAGTGGAAGAAGATGGATGCTGAGAGAATGTGGGAGTGCCATACCCCCTCCCCCTTCTTATAAAGGGGCGGGGTCGAGGCTCGGCCGGCCCGCTCAGCCAATCTGGGCATCGGGGGCGTAGGGAATCAGGACCGACCCGCTGCCCCAATCGGCGATGGCCCGGTTTTCCGCCTCCACCGCTTGCCACCTGCATGAAAGGCACGTGGCGAGCAAGTAGAGTCGAAGGGACGGGTGAGGCAACCGTTCCCCACCCTGTGATCGTGGGGCGTGGGCGCCTTGAAGACCGAGACCCGAGTCCACTCAGTAAATGAGCAGCGCCTCCACGCCTCCCTCTTTTTATGGGGAAGGCGCGAGCCGCCTCTTTACTATGATATGACGCATGCGTGCGGGAACCGCCCCACGCATGACCCCCACGTCACGCGCGATCCTCCATGTTGCGCGTTCAACACGGGTCGTGGGGAAGCGCAGCGGACAAAACAGTTACTGCGGTAAAATCCGCCCCACCTGCCCGCGCACCGTTCTGGGCCTGGCCCAACAACACATCGCACTTATGTGTGGCCTAGGCCCTGGGGCTCCTGTCGGTGTACAAAAGTAGGGGCTCTCCTTTTGACACCTTTACTTGTGCATGGGCAGTCAGAGCCACGCGTTGCGGCCACACCTAGCAGGGCAGAAGAGGGAAGCCGGAGAGAAGCCGAAGCGCAAGACAACCGAGGCAACGCCAAGACCACAAACACAAGGGAGCAAAGGGGCGAGGTGGACTCCCCCGGCAAGACCCTTGCTAGGGCGGCCTCCGCGGCCCCGGCAAGAGCCTTGCCGGGGCAACTTGCTCGATGCCAGCAGAGCAGGCCACCCTTGAGCCCGTGGGTTCCAACACCAGCCAAGCAACTATATTGGAACCAGGGCTCAGGAGGCACCTCTGTGGTGGCATGCAGATCTTCGTCAAGATCATAAACATGTGAGATTAGATGAGGACAAGAAGACGGCGACCCTCGGCGGGATCCCAGCCGAGGGAATCCACAAGACCCCCGGCAAGCGCCTTGCCGGGGACGACTGCAACGCCACGGCAAGACCCTTGCCGGGCCCCCGGCAAGGCCCTTGCCGAGGACATCAGCGGGGCCACAGCCAGGCCCGCGTCGACCAAGACTCCGCCACCATTCGCATGCAGCTGCCAGCCCAACCAGCTGGGCAGGCACCTGCATGGCAACATGCGGCTTCCAGGCCAACTCAGCAAGCACCTGCGTGGTGGCATGCAGATCTTCGTGAAGGCTCCACGACCGCGCCACCTCAGCAGCCTGCCCGCCTACATGGCACCGCACACATCGCTGGCCTGGGCGCATGTCGAAGCGAGGCGGAGCGGCGAAGGACGGGACGGGCCTCGTTCCCGTCCCCAATAAAGCTAATGGACACCTAAGTAGCGCATTTAATGCACTTTGTCCTGTAACGCCGGGCGATAAGCTCGCGCACTGTAGACCTTTCCACCTCCCGTGTGCCACTGTGGCGACCTCTTTTGCCAATAAAAGGAGGCCCGAGGCGACCAGGAGAGGGATTCGGCTCTTTTGGGCAAGTTACACCCCGTAGCTAGCTCAAGAACACAAGAACACTCAATACATCCACCAAAGCAGGACTAGGGTATTACGCATCCTCGCGGCCCGAACCTGGGTAAACGATCTATGTGCTTCCTGTTAGACCAGCTCTTCTCACGACCCCGCGCCCGCCAACCATAGAAGGGATTCCTGTGATCCCATAGGTGTCGTCTCCACCGACATCTTCGGCGCGCCAGGTAGGGAGCGCAGTTGCGAGAATCTCATCTAGCAGTCAGCCTAGCAGTTCTTCATCGACATGGCTCCCTAGAAGAAGACGATCACGGCGATCAGCTCATCAGGAGCCGAACGGCCCGTGCCAGTGCGGACGAGCAGCGGGCCGATCACAGACAAAACCCGAGCCGCGGGCTGCGAGCACCAGCATCGCCCCGGCAGTCAGAGCCTGGCGAGCGGCGTCGTTCGTGCACTAGACGACGAGCCGCACACCGCCTGATCCAAAGACGGGGCCGGGGCCCCCGCAGGTGACGCTTGGCCCTCCAGGGGCGTCGCTGTGCCCCCTACAGGCGGCGCAGCGACCTCCAAGACGCCCACCCCGCCGCCCACAGTGCGCTCTTCCCATGGTGTGCGTGACGAGCAGCGTCACCATGCTAGTGACCCTGGACACCGCCGTGGGAAGAGCCATGTGCATTGTCCGCGGGATGAAGGAGTCCAGCCTGCCCACCGAAGTGCTGGCGAAAATGGCACGCAGCCACTGGGCCGTGATAGAGCTCCTTCTAACGTGGTTAGAAGTCGAAGCGCGCCACGGTCCACGCAGCTATCACAACCACCCACGCCAGCAGAAGCTTTGGCGCACGCGCAGCTGCTCCTCGACTTCCCTCCTGCTGCGGAGAAGCTCGACGAGTGGAGAGCCACCATCCGGAGCCTCGTCGCCATAGCCAATAAAAATTATCTGCGACTGGCGGGGCCCTCGGGCCGGCGCTCCGTCGAGCCACCACATGTCAGCGGTGGGAGGACCGGGGGAGCTGCAGCCATAGTACACTCTCCTCCCCCGCGCCAGCTGCCGCCGGTGTCGATCCGCCGTGACAATGCATGTGATAACATTTCCATAGCGTCATCCGACCCACGGACCCACCGCGACCAGCGCCAAGTTCTTCGAGAACGAGCCCATGAAGATGCTCGAACCACTATTGAGCGTCAGCGTGATACATGCCACCAGTCGGATAAGCGAGCGGGACCCACTATGGACCACCCAGCACCGGGGGGCTCCGGCGGCCTACCTTACGAGGTAGGTTGCCCAGCCTTTACCCGTGAGCTGCGGCAGTTCAAGTGGCCGTCCCACCGCACGTTCAAGCCTAACGTCGGCGAGAAGTACAACGGCAAGACCCATCCGTCAGAGTTCCTCAGCATCTACACCATCGCGATGCAAGCTGCTGGAGCTCGCGATGACAAGGTGCTTGCCAATTACTTCGTGTTGGCACTGAAGCCCAATGTCATGTCTTGGTTGATGCACTTGCTGGCGGATTCCATTTCTTCTTGGTCGGATATGTGACATGAGTTCGTTGGTGCCTTCACCGGAGGCCACCAAGCTCATGGCCAGGCCAGTGATTTGCATATCATTCCCCAGAAGGAAGGGGAAACCCTGTGCAAGTACATCCAGTGGTTCAGCCGGGTGCAGTACAACATCCCCGATGTTCATCCCGCCGCCGTGATTAGCGCGTTCCATCAGAACGTGCGAAACCGCAAGATACGCGAACAGCTGGCGATGAACAAGGTTAAATATGTGGCCGAACTTTATGTTCTGGCCGATAGGTGCGCACGGGCTGAAGAGGGAAGGAAGTACCCCGGCGAGGACGCCGGTGTGGAAACCGACTCTACTGATGAAGACACTGCCGCCCCGACGAAGAAGGGACGGCATCGCAATAGGAAACGCAAGGATAAGACTGTGCTTGCCGTCGAGGGATCCGAGGATGCCGGCGCTGCCAAGAAGGCCAAGGTGGACGACCCCAGCAAGGAAATAGCCGGGTGCGCCGCCTGCCGGGCTTTGGCGGCTGCCGAAAAGCTAGGGGAGGATTCAGAGGCAGATGACGAGTCCTATTATCCCCCCGAGGTGTATGCTCAAACTTGGCAGGGTTATATTACTTGTCGGATTTGGGATTCCGGCAAAACCCTTAAGGTTCGAACTCTGGGGTGCGCGGGAAGTTCTTTCCCTCCTACCGATCTACGCCCTAGCTCGCTAAGATCTTGCGGACGAACTCGATGAACTGGCAACACAAAGACACAAGATTTATACTGGTTCGGGCCACCGTTGTGGTGTAATACCCGACTGTAGTGTGTGGTGGTGGATTGCCTCTTGGGCTGATGAAGAACAGTACAAGGGGAAGAACAGCCTCCTGAGGTTGAGGTGTTCTTGTGCTCTGCGGACTTGTGTGGGTGAGATGCCTCTCAATGAGCTATCCCCTGGCCTCTACTGTGGTTGCTAGTCCTATTTATAGAGGCCCTGGTCCTCTTCCAAAATATTGAGCGGGAAGGGAGCCAACAACGGCGGCCAATTTGAAAGGGGACAGCTAGTACAAGCTATCCTGACAAAAGCGGTCTTTGCCTACGAAAGGGCTCTGGTGATGACGCCGTCTTGGGCTCCACGGTGACTTCCGTCCTACTGGCCTGCTGGTCTTGGTCTCGTTGCACTGATATGGAAACCTTTGCCTGATGCCTCGGTACTCTGCGCCTGCGCTTGCCTCCTTAGCACCAAAGAGGAAACAAGGACGCTGCGCACACTAGCGCCCGCCTGGTGCCGATCGTCATGGCTCACGTCACGAGAGCCTCACGAGGTTTGCCCCGCCTTGATATCTCCGCTCCTCGTGAGGTAGCCTGGTGAGGCCACTCCTAAGGAGGTCTTGCATCGTCCCCCTTGCGAG
This sequence comes from Aegilops tauschii subsp. strangulata, assembly GCF_002575655.3. Lineage (NCBI taxonomy): Eukaryota > Viridiplantae > Streptophyta > Magnoliopsida > Poales > Poaceae > Aegilops > Aegilops tauschii. The sequence goes on along the minus strand of NC_053041.3, from coordinate 297,548,490 downwards.
GCTTGGCCCCTCATGAGGGTCTTGAATGCTTTGTTGATGAAGATGGGCCGTACAGGCCCGCTAGCATAGCCACGCCGTGGGCCGCAGGCAGGCAATTCTGGGGACCCCCGTTCCCAGAACGCCGACAGTAGCCCCCGGGCCCAAGGTGCGCTCGGGCTTGGCTTCGAGGCGAAGCCAAAGGTCAAGTATGGAGCGCCGCGGGCCCCAAAAGCCTGCGGACTCGGTTGACGCGTGGCGGTTGGTTGGACGTGGGCATCTCCACTTCCCCACGCTGCCTCGGCAACTGCTTGATTTGACAAGTCCCTGCGACATGCAAGGAAAATCATCATTACCTATGATCGTGGGAGGCGCCGGTTGGCCTTCTTCCGCTGTAAATTGGGAGGGGGCGCAGCCCCCGTCGCCCATCTCTTCTCGGTTAACTCGCTTCTTCCTCCTTGCTCCACCGCTAGCAGCAATGGCGCCCATCCGAAGGTTCTCCGCTGAAGAGAAAGGAAGGCCCCCCGCGATGATCCAGGGCCACTTCCGCCGAAGAAGAGGCCAGTTCACCGCCGCGACGAAGCAGCGATGCAGGTGGTGACGAGGCCTTGGTGCGAGCGGCCTCCTCCAGGGTATCCGCTACCCTTGTACGCCTGAGCCGTGGGCTCAGGAGGGCGGAGCGATGAGCGGCACCGCCCACGCCGCGCCCGTGGTCGCCGCACCGTGGCGACACGCGCTGTCACCCCTGGAATCCACGCTTCGGATTCTTCGTGCGAGCTCGTGCTATGGGTGCCAATGCCTCCAAGCTCTTGGATCCGCTTCCCACGGTTCTTCTCCAACGTGATGCCGCCGAGGGCCCCTTGAGCTCTGGCTGCAGCATGCCGACTGCAACGCTCCGGCAACTAGAGCAGATATCAAAGCGGTCCCCACCGGCAAGATCTTCATGACCCGCGGCTGGGGCGAGGTTGCGCGGGTTTGCTGTGCGGAGGGCGCCCTCGCGATCCACTTCGAGTTCGACGGCGCCACCACGCTCTTCTTCAAGGTCATCGACGCGGAGGGCCGCCGCCTAGAGTGTTGCCCTGGAGGGGAGCGCCAGGCTGATGCGCGCTCCGCTCGTGGCTACTCCAGCAGCAGCAGCCCCTGGGAGTCTAGCGATTCTCCTGAACTTTACGAGACTCCGGAGACGAGCAACGATAGCTACGTGCCCCCGAGCTCTCCCCGGGCTAGGAGCAGCGCCGCGGCGTCCAGCCGCCGCCGCCGCTGATCTGGATGGGGTCGGCGCCGGCCTCCCGTGGCCCACTGTTGATGATGGCGTCCGCCATGGGAGGGTGTAGATAGGATTCCTCTTAGTTCTCGTTTTTGTTCCCTGCGAAGAATCATGAAGTACCCCGTGGGGGTGTGTAAAGGGTCTGTAATGTCTTTTGCGCTTATCTTCCATGTTATGAAAATTTGCGAACGCATGTCCTGTTAAGGCTCGGTCTCGCCTTTCCATCCTCACGATAGCTTGTTGCTCTACGCTGACAGGTCCCGGTCCCCAGGCAGGCTGCAGCCGTCGCTGGTATGCCAGGTCGCGTGCCGTGGTCAAGGCCAGGAGGTGAGCGGTGGAGGTCCAGTAAGAGCCCCTGAGGCGCGATGCTCAGGAGGTCCCCCTTAGCGCCCTAGCAGCTATGGTAAGGCAGGAAAGGGATGCGACGTGGCCGCAACAGGGATGCGGCGAGCGTAACGCCTAGGTTCCAACAAGTTAGTTGTTCCGAGCTCATGACTTATCTTGGCAGTTCGGGGTCGATTCTCGGCGCTGAGCCAGACCTGTGCGCAATCATCCGCAACATAGCCAGGTTAGGTCCGTACGGGTCCTCCCCCTTCCAATGCTTTCCTTCGTGCTCTACGTCCTCAGGTACCGGCCCTCGAGCGAGCTCAGCCGCTGCTGGTATGCCAGGTCGCGATGCCGTGGTCAAGGCCAGGGGTGAGGGCTGGAGAGCCAGTAAGAGCTCCTGAGTCACGATGCTCAGGAGCCCCCCTTTTAACGTGCAAACGGATTACTTGGAAGAGGTGGGAACTCGTAGTGCCGCCTGGTGCTATCCTCGTGATGTTCCTGCGAGCCAGCACAAGGAGAAACACGGTTTTGCCGTTATGGTTGCCAGCCTGCCGCTGGTTGTTCCATTAAGAGGTGAAGGCGCTGAGGGCCTGATGAGGTGACATGCGCGGGACGTGCCGTGAGCCAGAGCTCGACCGCTCAGGTTTGTCGACGTGGCAGGGACGGTCCCATGCACCAGCGCCGTGCCCATGTGAGGAGGCCCCGTGGGTGGCGACGATCGAGCAGGTGGTAATCATAGGCAGATTATGCATGGAAGGCAAATCAGCTTGGGTAAATGCAGAAAGATACATGCCATTGGGTCAGGCCCGAGCGGCTTGGGGATGATGCAGTCCGAGGGGCGCCCCCAACAGGGTAAACTAAAGACATAAGCAAAAGGGATACATGCCACAGGGACGGACCCACGCGGCCTGGGAATAATGTAGCCCGTGGGGCGCTCCCAACTAAACGAACTTGGAAAATGTTACCTGGTTCTGTGGACGAAGGAGAGTTGGTGCAGCTGAAGGCATGCCGCGAAGGGGTAGCTCCTTACGAGCCACCAGGGCCCTGAGCCTCGGGAGGCTCTGGGGCCTTCAGGTGGTTCCCTGAGGACCGTTTCCATCTCTGCCAGGACGGCGTGGTGCCTCACCTCCTGAGCTGCCAGGACACGCCGCAGGTTGCGCTGATAGGCTGACGACACGCTCGGCAGGCTGAAAGGCATGCGAACGTACCTGTGTGGTGGACCCTCGCAACGGCCCACGCGTGAAGGCCAGAAAAGCTCCTGAGATGCAGCCATGTTGAGCCCTAGAACGTCGATGCAGACGCGCAGTGCGGCATCCTGGCCTGGATGGGGAGCTGCGCCTCGTGAGCAGCGGTCGCCGCGCATGGCACTTGCGTCTTGCAGTTCCTGAGTGGTCTTGGTGATGAACTCCTGAGTGGTGGGCACTCCTTGCCCTGTATTCTCCTGAGGGAAACGTGCCGCGAAGCACGCCTCCAAGTGGTGCCCGAGCGCCTCCCTCGTGATGTTGGCAAGGTCTGAGGCCCTCCAGAAGAGAGCCCCCGAGCCCTGCCCGAGTAGGCTGCTGGGCGCACCTTCCTATGCGATGGAGGGAGGCGCCCCTGGAGCGGGCGCTGATCCTGACGTGGTTCCAGCCACGACGCCACCCTCCTAAGGTCCTGCACGTCGCAGCTGCATCTTCTTCTTGGGGGTGGCCTCGGGAGGATCCTCGCTCTTGCTATCGAGGTCGTCGATTGCGGTAGCTTGAAAGGCGCGCTCGAGGGAGCACCCTGTATCTCTTTCTTCGCACGGGACCGTGATGATTCCGCCGCTTCCTGGCATCTTGAGGACATTGTAACCGTGGTGCGTCACGGCCATGAACTTGGCCAGGGCTGGATATCCGAGGATGGCGTTGTATGGCAGACGGATGTGCGCGACGTCGAAGTCGATGAGCTCAGTGCGGTAGTTCTTGAGCTCCCCAAAGGTGACAGGGAGGCGGACCTGCCCTATCGGTGTGGTGGAACCGTCGGTCACTCCTGAGAAAGGCTTGGTAGGCTGAAGCTGCTCATATGGCACTTGGAGGTTGTCGAACGTGTCGACGGACAGGACGTTGAGCCCTGCGCCGCCGTCGATGAGGGTCTTGGTAACTTGCACGTTACTGATGACTGGTGAACAAAGCATCGGGAGGGCGCCAGCGGTGGCTGCGCGCTTGAGCTGATCTACCGAGTTGAAGGTGATGGCGCACTGGGACCACCTGAGCGGGCGCGTGGCCTCGAGCTTGGGGAGGACTGCATTCACCTCACGAGCGAACTGTTTGAAGATACGCTGCGAGGCTGGGGCCTGGGCGCCGCCCAAGATGCAGCCAATTGCACGTGGCTCCTGGAAGCCCCCAGCCCCCTCGTCTTGATGGTGATCGTCATTCCTTCTTGGTGGTGGCGGCAGCGGGGGAAGACCGGCGTTGCCCTGAGGACAATCCTCACGAGGCTGGTCCCTCAAGGCGCCCTCGCGAGGATGATCTTGCCAGCGGTCCTCACAAGGCCTGTCGCGCCATTCCTGGCGCGGGCCACGGTCGTCCCAGCGTCCGCCTCCTCGGCCGTAGCCCCGGTCGCTGCGCTCGGGGCGTCGACCGAAGTGTCCCTCGTGAATGGCTCTAAGTTCTTGACAGTCGCCGGTGTTGTGGGTGTTCAGGTTGTGGAAGGCGCAGAACGGTCGGCTGCCCTTGGATGACTCGGGCTGGTCCCTGCCTCGCTTGGTGTCCGGCTCTGCTGCGAGCACGGCTGCTTCCTTGCGCTTCACGTCCTTGGCCTTGGCCTTCTTCTCCTCTGCGCCCGCCGCTGGCAGCTCGAGGAGGGAGAGGCGCCCCTCCTCAGCTCTTGCGCACTTGGTCCCCAGGTTGAACAACTCCTGAGATGTGCACAGCTCCTCATGGATAGCGAGCTCCTCCTTCATCTTGATGTCGCGGACGCCGTGAGAGAACACGGAGATTATGGCCTCGTCCGTGACCTTGGGGATCTTGAGGCAAGTGTTGTTGAAGCGCTGGATGTACTTCTGGAGGGTCTCTCCTGGTTGTTGCTTGATGCGGCGCAGGTCACCCGCGGCCAGCGGGCGGTCGCGAGTGCCCTAGAAGTTTGCGATGAAGCGGTTGCGCATCTCGTCCCAGGAGGAGATTGAGCCTTGAGGCAGGTTCAGGAGCCACAAACGGGCGCCGTCTTTGAGCGCTATTGGGAACCAGTTCGCCATGACTTTCTCATCGTCATTGGCCGCCTCGATGCTCAGCTCGTAGAGCTGCAAGAACTCCGCGGGATCGAGGGTGCCATCGTAGCAAGGAGGCAGATCCGGCTTGAACTTGCCCGACCAATGGACGCTACGCAACTCGGGAGTGAAGGCGCGGCAGCCGGCCGTGGTTGCCGGGGCCTGTCTCGGAGGTGGAGCTTGGTCTTGATGAGGCCCGCGTGCCGCCACCGCAGGCAGCGCGCGGTCTTGGCGAGGAGGCGCGGGGAGCGCAGGTGCAGCTTCTTGCGGCCGAGGAATTTCTTGGCAGCTTCTCTCTTCGCGCGCGTGCACTGGGCGTGGTGGGTAGCGCCGTGGGGCCGCGCGCCTTGGTGCCAAGGCACCGTCTTGAGGCATAGGTGGTGGAGGCGCTCCATGAGCCACGTCGCCCGTGGCCGGCGGAGGGCATGGCAGAGAGAGGGACAGCGCCGGGGAGCCCCTGTGGCGCGGACGAGCTCGGCGACATGGTCGAGCCAGTCCTTGTAGAGGTCGTCGACCGGGCGGTAGCGCAGGAGCTTGTTCGCCATGAGGAGCGCGGCATGCGCGTCCATGGGAGTGCGACGTGCGTGGGACGAGGAACAGGCCGAGGTCAGCGATGGAGTGGCGGTGCGGCCGTCCTGCCGCAACGACGGGTGCAGCGAGGACGCTTGTGATACGTCTCCAACGTATCTATAATTTTTGATTGCTGCATGCTATATTATCTTCTGTTTTGGACATTATTGGGCTTTATTATTCACTTTTATATTATTTTTGGGACTAACCTATTAACCGGAAGCCCAGCCCAGAATTGCTGTTTTTTGCCTATTTCAGAGTTTGAGTCCAAACGGAATGAAACCTTCGGGAACTTGATTTTCGGAACGAACATGATCCAGAGGACTTGGACCCTACGTCAAGAAAGCTACCAGGAAGCCACGAGGTAGGGGGCGCGCCTACCCCCCCCCCAGGCGCGCCCTCCACCCTCGTGGGCCCCACGTTGCTCCACCGACGTACTCATTCCTCCTATATATACCTATGTACCCGAAATCATCAGATACGGAGCCAAAAACCTGATTCCACCGCCGCAACCTTCTGTACCCACGAGATCCCATCTTGGGGCATGTTCCGGAGCTCCGCCGGAGGGGGCATCGATCACAGAGAGCTTCTACATCAACACCATAGCCTCTCCGATGAAGTGTGAGTAGTTTACCTCAGACCTTCGGGTCCATAGTTATTAGCTAGATGGCTTCCTCTCTCTTTTTGGATCTCAATACAATGTTCTCCCCCTCTCTTGTGGAGATCTATTCGATGTAATCTTCTTTTGCGGTGTGTTTGTTGAGACCGGTGAATTGTGCGTTTATGATCAAGTTTATCTATGAACAATATTTGAATCTTCTGAATTCTTTTATGTATGATTGGTTATCTTTGCAAGTCTCTTCAAATTATCAGTTTGGTTTGGCCTACTAGATTGATCTTTCTTGCAATGGGAGAGGTGCTTAGCTTTGGGTTCAATCTTGCGTTGTCCTTTCCCAGTGACAGTAGGGGCAGCAAGGCACGTATTGTGTTGTTGCCATCGAGGATAACAAGATGGGGTTTTTTTTTATCATATTGCATGAATTTATCCCTCTACATCATGTCATCTTGCTTAAAGCGTTACTCTGTTCTTATGAACTTAATACTCTAGATGCATGCTGGATAGCGGTCGATGTGTGGAGTAATAGTAGTACATGCAGGCAGGAGTCGTTCTACTTGTCTCGGACATGATGCCTATATACATGATCATACCTAGATATTCTCATAACTATGCTCAATTCTATCAATTGCTCAACAGTAATTTGTTGACCCACCGTAAAGTACTTATGCTCTTGAGAGAAGCCACTAGTGAAACCTATGGCCCCCGGGTCTATTTTCCATCATATTAATCTTTCAACACTTAGTTATTTCCGTTGCTTTTATTTTACTTTGCATCTTTATCATAAAAATACTAAAAATATTATCTTATCATATATATCAGATCTCACTCTCGTAAGTGACCGTGTAGGGATTGACAACCCCTTATCGTGTTGGTTGCGAGCATTTATTTGTTTGTGTAGGTGCGAGGGAGTCGCGCAAAGCCTCCTACTGGATTGATACCTTGGTTCTCAAAAACTGAGGAAAATACTTACGCTACTTTGTTGGATCACCCTTTCCTCTTCAAGGGAAAACCAACGCAGTGCTCAAGAGGTAGCAAGAAGGATTTCTAGCGCCGTTGCCGGGGAGGTCTACGCAAAAGTCAACACACCAAGTACCCATCACAAACCCTTATCTCCCGCATTACATTATTTGCCATTTGCCTCTCGTTTTCCTCTCCCGCACTTCACCCTTGCCGTTTTATTCGCCCTCTCTTTTTCGTTCGCCTCTTTTTCTTTTGCTTGCCTTGTCGTCATGGCTAGTCCTTTATCTTCTCCGTTGTCTCCCGCAAATGAAGTTCTCAATTTTAAACAAAGGGAGGGAGAAAATTTAAAAGATGCTTGGTACAGAATTTGCAATGCTCAAAATAGATCTACCAGGAAGCAATCTACTTTCGTTCTTCTCCGCAATTTTTATGTAGGCGCTAATCCTTGGTATAGATATATTCTTGACACCATTACCGGAGGGAACTTCTTGGGTAGCCATACTTTTGACTCTTATAATGCTATGATAGATTTGATTGGCTCACCACCTCTTTTGGTTAATGGAACTTTGTTAACTTTGGAGCATGTAATGAAAAGACTTGAAATTATTGAAAATAAAGTTGCTACCGTAGAGTTAATTGAAAATCTGGATAAAAAGATCCACAACCAAATTACCCAATATGGATCTAAAGTAGGAGCCCCTTTGAAAAATATTAAGGAGAAGGAACCCATAGTTAATGAAAGAGTAAATCAAGATTCCACTAGAATCGATAACCTTGAGGGTATCATTACCAACTTGGGAACCACTTTTTCTTCCGTAAAGAATACTCCAAGTCCTCCAACTAAAATTTCCAAGCTTATGTATGTTCCTAAAAGTAAGGGTGAATCCTCTAGTAAGGAAACTGCGGATCTCAAATCTATAAGTATTCATCCCAATCTTTTTGCTATCATTAAGGAACCATTTGCTACCAATAAATTTTTCGATCTTGTGCCTAAAAGTTTGATAAATAATAAAAATAAAGAAACTCTGAAGGATGATAGATGTCTTACTGAAGAATTGCCCACCAAAGATGGCAATACCTAGATCTACCCTTGCCTTTATGCCTAGCTAGGGGCGTTAAACGATAGCGCTTGTTGGGAGGCAACCCAATTTTATTTTTATTTTTTTGCTTTTGTTTAGGAATAAATTTTTGTTCTAGCCTCTGGTTGGATGTGTTTTTATGTTTTAATTAGTGTTTGTGCCAAGTTAAACCTATAGGAACTTCTTGGATGATAGTTATTTGATCTTGCAGAAAATTCCAGAAACTTTCTGTTCACCAAAATAATTGTTAAAAATCACCAGAACGTGATAAAATATTGATTCCAATTTCTGCTGATCAATAAACAAAATTTCTAGGCCTTACTATTTTGGCTGATTTTTTGGAATTCCAGAGGTTTGCGTTAGTTACAGATTACTACACACTGTTCTGTTTTTGACAGATTCTGTTTTTCGTGTGTTGTTTGCTTATTTTGATGAATCTATGGCTAGTAAAAGAGTTTATAAACCATATAGAAGTTGGAATACAGTAGGTTTATCACCAATATAAATAAGGAATGAGTTCATTACAGTACCTTGAAGTGGTCTTTTGTTTTCTTTCGCTAACGGAGCTCACGAGATTTTCTGCTAAGTTTTGTGTTGTGAAGTTTTCAAGTTTTGGGTGAAAGATTTGATGGATTATGGAACAAGGAGTGGCAAGAGCCTAAGCTTGGGGATGCCAAAGCTTCATACATGTCATTCTTGCTTCATTGCATATCCCGGTACACCGCCGGAGGCATTCATATAGAGTCATACTTTGTTCTAGTGTCGAGTTGTAATCACTGAGTTGTAAATAAATAGAAGTGTGATGATCATCATTTTCTAGAGCATTGTCCCAAGTGAGGAATAAAAAAAAGAGAGAAAGGCCATAAAAAGAGAAGGCCCAAAAAAGAGAGAAAAAGAGAGAAGGGACAATGTTACTATCCTTTTACCACACTTGTGCTTCAAAGTAGCACCATAATCTTCATGATAGAGAGTCTCTTGTTTTGTCACTTTCATATACTAGTGGAAATTTTTCATTATAGAACTTGGCTTGTATATTCCAACAATGGGCCTCGTCAAGTGCCCTAGGTCTTCGTGAGCAAGCAAGTTGGATGCACACCCACTTAGTTTCTTTTGTTGAGCTTTCATATATTTATAGCTCTAGTGCATCCGTTGAATGGCAATCCCTACTCCTTGCATTAACATCAATTGATGGGCATCTCCATAGCTCATTGATTAGCCTCGTTGATGTGAGACTTTCTCCTTTTTTCTCTTCTCCACATAACCACCATCATCATATTCTATTCCACCCATAGTGCTATATCCATGGCTCACGCTCATGTATTGCGTGAAGGTTGAAAATGTTTGAGATTACTAAAGTATGAAACAATTGCTTGGCTTGTCATCGGGGTTGTGCATGATGAGAGCATTCTTGTGTGATGAAAATGGAGCATGACTAAACTATATGATTTTGTAGGGATGAACTTTCTTTGGCCATGTTATTTTGAGAGGACATAATTGCTTAGTTAGTATGCTTGAAGTATTATTATTTTTATGTCAATATTGAACTTTTATCTTGAATATTTCAGATCTGAATATTCATACCACAATTACGAAGAATTACATTGAAATTATGCCAAGTAGCATTCCACATCAAAAATTCTGTTTTTATCATTTACCTACTCGAGGACGAGCAGGAATTAAGCTTGGGGATGCTTGATACGTCTCCAACGTATCTATAATTTTTGATTGCTCCATGCTATATTATCTTCTGTTTTGGACATTATTGGGCTTTATTATTCACTTTTATATTATCTTTGGGACTAACCTATTAACCGGAGGCCCAGCCCAGAATTGATGTTTTTTGCCTATTTCAGAGTTCCGCAGAAAAAGAATACCAAACGGAGTCCAAACGGAATGAAACCTTCGGGAATGTGATTTTCTGAATGCACATGATCCAGAGGACTTGGACCCTACGCCAAGAAAGCTACCAGGAAGCCACAAGGTAGGGGGGCGCGCCTACCCCCCAGGCACGCCCTCCACCCTCGTGGGCCCCATGTTGCTCCACCGACATACTCCTTCCTCCTATGTATACCTACGTACCCCCAAACAATCAGATACTGAGCCAAAAACCTAATTCCACCGCCGCAACCTTCTGTACCCACGAGATCCCATCTTGGGGCCTGTTCCGGAGCTCCGCCGGAGGGAGCATCGATCACGGAGGGCTTCTACATCAACACCATAGCCTCTCCGATGAAGTGTGAGTAGTTTACCTCAGACCTTCGGGTCCATAGTTATTAGCTAGATGGCTTCCTCTCTCTTTTTGGATCTCAATACAATGTTCTCCCCCTCTCTTGTGGAGATCTATTCGATGTAATCTTCTTCTGCGGTGTGTTTGTTGAGACCGATGAATTGTGGGTTTATGATCAAGTTTATCTATGAACAATATTTGAATCTTCTGAATTCTTTTATGTATGATTGGTTATCTTTGCAAGTCTCTTCGAATTATCAGTTTGGTTTGACCTACTAGATTGATCTTTCTTGCAATGGGAGAGGTGCTTAGCTTTGGGTTCAATCTCGCGGTGTCCTTTCCCAGTGACAGTAGGGGCAACAAGGCATGTATTGTATTGTTGCCATCCAGGATAACGAGATGGGGTTTTTATCATATTGCATGAATTTATACCTCTACATCATTTCATCTTGCTTAAAGCGTTACTCTATTCTTATGAACTTAATACTCTAGATGCATGCTGGATAGCGGTCGATGTGTGGAGTAATAGTAGTACATGCAGGCAGGAGTCGTTCTACTTGTCTCGGACATGATGCCTATATACATGATCATACCTAGATATTCTCATAACTATGCTCAATTCTATCAATTGCTCAACAGTAATTTGTTGACCCACCGTAAAGTACTTATGCTCTTGAGAGAAGCCACTAGTGAAACCTATGGCCCCCGGGTCTATTTTCCATCATATTAATCTTTCAACACTTAGTTATTTCCGTTGCTTTTATTTTACGTTGCATCTTTATGATAAAAATACCAAAAATATTATCTTATCATATCTATCAGATCTCACTCTCGTAAGTGACCGTGTAGGGATTGACAACCCCTTATTGCGTTGGTTGCGAGGATTTATTTGTTTGTGTAGGTGCGAGGGACTCGCGCGTAGCCTCCAACTGGATTGATACCTTGGTTCTCAAAAACTGAGGGAAATACTTACGCTACTTTGCTGCATCACCCTTTCCTCTTCAAGGGAAAACCAACGCAGTGCTCAAGAGGTAGCAGCTTGCTGCTCGTTCCCCGCCGGGCCGGTGGCGCCATTGGCGGCAGGCAACGGGGAACGACGAGGTGGCCTGCGGACGGGAGCCGTCTGAGTAACACGGGCGGTGAGGGCAGCCCGGCGCTCAGCTCTAGCGCGGCGAGCGTCCGCCATGGAGACGACGGAGCGATGGAGCGCTGATCGACGGAAGGGAAGCTACCGCGCACCCCTACCTGGCGCGCCAAATGTCGGATCTGGGGTTCCGACAAAACCCTTAAGGTTCGAACTCTGGGGTGCGCGCAAAGTGCTTTCCCTCCTACCGATCTACGCCCTAGCTTGCTAAGATCTTGTGGACGAACTCGACGAACTAGCAACACTAAGACACAAGATTTACACTGGTTCAGGCCACCGTTGTGGTGTAATACCCTACTCCAGTGTGTGGTGGTGGATTGCCTCTTGGGCTGATGAAGAACAGTACAAGGGGAAGAACAACCTCCTGAGGTTGAGGTGTTCTTGTACTCTGCGGACTTGTGTGGGTGAGATGCCTCTCAATGAGCTATCCCCTGGCCTCTACTGTGGTGGGTAGTCCTATTTATAGAGGCCCTGGTCCTCTTCCCAAAAATTGAGCGGGAAGGGAGCCAACAACGGCGGCCAATTTGAAAGGGGACTGCTAGTACAAGCTATCCTGACAAAAGCGGTCTTCGCCTGCGAAAGGGCTCTGGTGATGACGCCGTCTTGGGCTCCACGGTGACCTCCGTCCTGCAGGCATGCTGGTCTTGGTCTCGTTGCACTGATATCGAAACCTTTGCCTGATGCCTCGGTACTCTACGCCTGCGCTTGCATCCTTAGCACAAAAGAGGAAACAAGGACGCTGCGCGCGCTGGCGCCCGCCTAGCGCCCGCCTGGTGTCGATCGTCATGGCTCACGTCACGAGAGCCTCGCGAGGTTTGCCCCGCCTTGATATCTCCGCTCCTCGTGAGGCAGCCTAGTGAGGCCACTCCTGAGGAGGTCTTGCGTCATCCCCCTCGTGAGGCTTGGCCCCTCACGAGGGTCTTGAATGCTTTATTGATGAAGATGGGCCGTACAGGGCCGCTAGCATAGCCACACCGTGGGCCGCAGGCAGGCAAGTCTGGCGTCCCCCGTTCCCAGAACACCAACATTACTCATATCATGCATATGTTGTATTGCAATCACTACAGGAAACAACTACTTTGCCGTCTGCCACGGCGGACGGCAAAGGCTCGAAAGGCGGACGACAAAAGGCTCCGGCAAAGAAGGCTACGGTAAACAGCTGCTTTGCCGTCTGCTTCCTTCCGGCGGACGGCAAAGGCTCTTTGCCGTCAGCGGCGGACGGCAAAGAGGGCGGACGGCAATAATTGCGCTGTGAGTCCGTTAAGTGGCTAACGGCAGACCTTTGCCGTCCGCCGCTGACGGCAAAATTTCTCTGGTCTTTGCCGTCCACCGTATGATGTCATCTACACGTCACTAGATGGGAATTTCTTTGCCGTCTGCCACTGATGGCAAAGTGCAGGTTCTTTGCCGTCTGCCACAGAAGGCAAAGTCTTTGCCGTCTGCCACTGTAGGCAAACTGACCAAATGGGCCAGCTCCCAGGAAGCACAGTTGGCTGCCACGTGGCTTCTTTGCCGTCCGCCGCAGACGGCAAAGAGGCCTTTGCCGTCGGTGGCAGACGGCAAAGAGCCTGCATATTGGGTATTTTTTCTGTTTTTTATTAAATCCCACAATTTGCACATAAAATATATATGACATATAGATATATTTCACAGGCATTCATCACATAAACAAGTTCTTACATCATTTCATACATAAACAAGTTCCATCCATCATTTCATACATAAACAAGTTCCATCCATCATTTCATACATAAACAAGTTCCATCCATACATAAACAAGCACTCCATAGCTAAGGTGACTAGAATGAGAAGACAAGAATGAGAAGACAAGAACAAGAAGAGTAGAACAAGCACTCCATCCAGTACATAATGAAATCTGCAAAATGGCAAAATAAGAAAGTTAGAAATGGATCGTTTTTAGCTCACTTAGGTGAAATGGATCGTTTTTGAGGTAACTAAGGTGAAATGGATTGTTTTTTAGCTCACTTAGGTCAAAAGGATCGTTTTTGAGCTAACTTAGTTGAAATGGATCGTTTTTGAGCTAACTTTGTTGAAATGGATCATTTTTGAGCTAATTTAGTTGAAATGGATCGTTTTTGAGCTAACTTAGGTGAAATGGATCATTTATGAGCTAATTTAGTTGAAATGGATCTTTTTGAGATAACTTAGGTGAAATGGATCATTTAAGAGCTAATTTAGGTGAAATGGATCATTTTTTAGCTCACTTAGACAAATACGGGCCAACAACTGTATTGGGCTGCCATCATACCAAACACACTGAACCCATCCGTGCTGATGCCGACTCGAGGATGCCTCGGATCTGCCGCTTTGTCACCATGTAATTCATCAAACTTTTTCCACGCAACACCATCCGATGTGTGTACAATCATCAGATTCCCATCTGCATCTAGTTCGGTTCTTTTGCCCGTTTTGTGCCATGTCATCTGTCTGGCCGTCTCTTCGACCATGAAAAGACGTTGAAGTCTTGGTACGATTGGCATATACCGAAGAACACTAACGGGGATTTTGGTCTGTGTCTTCTCACCCATACCGTTGTCTACCACAACATACCTGGAAGACTTGCAAATGGGACAATAGTTCAAGTCCGCATAGTCAAGCCTAAACAAGATATCTTATCATAAGGCATCTTCAGTGCACGGAGGATTTTGTCCGACTGGTACAGGTTTGCAGGCATTACATGGCCTTTGGGTAGAAAGCGTCCAAATACTGTCATCATTGCATCGTAGCATTCTCTGCCCAAGTTGAACTGAGCCTTCAGAGACATTACTTGTGAGATGGCATCCAACTGACAAAGCTCAGTGTGCTCATGGAGCGGACGTTTTGAAGACTCCAACATTTCATTGAAGGCCTTTGCAGATTCCTCCATCTCCTCGTCCGAATCCCGAGCATCATCAAAGTCTTGCACCATGTTTTCCATCCCGGTACCATGCTCGTCGGTGCGACGACGATCCACCTCAGCTCGGTCACATTGGGCAGACTCACCATGAAATGTCCACACCGTATAATCGGGCGTAAAACCACTCTTCTGCAGGTGTTTGCCCATTTCAGCCTCTGTCCTCTTTTCCCACTTGCCGCACCGTAAACAGGGGCACCAGGTTTTCCTCTGGCCATTTGCAAATGCGGCTCGCACAAACCCCTTGGTTTTTGTGAACCATTCAGTGCTCCATTTGTTCTGACCAGTGTGACCGGTGTACATCCACGCACGATCACTCATCTTGACTTTCAGAGCTACTAGACACACAACAAATATATATATATATAATTCACCATGTATGTATTCATCAGTTGATCTACTTTGTCAATTTTATTACGTCCATGCAACCTACACTCTAATAGGTAATGATAGGTCCTAATCCCACCCGAGTATGTTTAGATTGGGTTCATTTTCCCATGCTATGCCCCGGATCCTACGCAAAATTTCGGCAGCACCTCCCCGCTGTTCTCCTGATACACGTCTCTGCAATAAACAGAGAGGATGTGTACCCGGAGAACAACAGGGGAGGCACTGACGAAATTTATGTGTCGGATCCGGAGCAAAGCATATGGGAAAACGAACCCAATCTAAACATACTCGGGCTGTCCATGGATAGCGTTGGACAATTCGAAAGAATCAAGGTTATAAATATGCAAATGCATGCATATTTATAACTATGACGCTTTCGAACGGGAGACACATATTGGTTACGCATACTGATGATTCAAGACACATATATATCTAGCTATCAAGTTTCATCGGAATAGATCAAATAATTAATGGGGGAGGAGGACATGTCATTTGTGCTCACCCACGAACGAAGGGGCAGAGCTCGTCAAACGCACGGCGAGGTCGTCGAACACCAAACCTCGCAGCGATGAAACAACTGCACATTTAAAACTACCCGATCAACACAATTATATATGATGTTTTTCATAACAAAATCGAAAGATATATGACCTAACTAATAATTCACAAATATATGACCCCGTCGGCTTCTGGAAGGCCAAAGAACACCTTTTCGGGAGGTGTCGGGGGTCGGGGTGTCGTGTCGGTCTCGGGGTGCCGTGTCGGGGTCGGGGTCTGGGGGTCGGGGTGTCGGGTCGGGGTGCCGGGTCGGGGTCGGGGTGCCGTGTCGGTGTCGGGGTCGGGGTGTCGGGTCAGGCTCGGGGTCGGGGTGTCCGGGTCGGGGTTGGGGTCGGGGTCTCGGGGTCGGGGTGTCGGGGTGTCGGGGGTGTCGTGTCGGGGGTCGGGGTGTCGTGTCGGTGTCGGGGTGCCGTGTCGGTGTCGGGGTGCCGTGTCGGGGTCGGGGTGCTGTTTCGGGGTCGGGGTGTCGTGTCGGGGTCAGGGGGTCGGGGGGTCGGGGTGTCGTGTCGGGGTCAGGGGGTTAGGGGGTCGGGTGTCGGGGTGGAGTCGGGGTCGGGTGTCGGGGTGTGGTGTCGAGGTTGGGGGGGTCAGGGGGTCTTCTCATTCTTCTACTACTTCTACTTCTTCTCATTCTTCTACTTCTTCTCATCCCCCGTCTTCTTCTTCTTCTTCTTTCTCCTCCTCCTCCTCCTCCTCTTCTTCTTCTTCTTCTTCTTCTTCTTCTTCTTCTTCTTCTTCTTCTTCTTCTTCTCCTCCTCCTCCTCCTCCTCCTCCTCCTCCTCCTCTTCTTCTTCTTCTTCTTCTTCTTCTTCTTCTTCTTCTTCTTCTTCTTCTTCTTCTTCTTCTTCTTCTTCTTCTTCTTCTTCTTCTTCTTCTTCTTCTTCTTCTTCTTCTTCTTCTTCTTCTTCTTCTTCTTCTTCTTTCTCCTCCTCCTCCTCCTCCTCCTCCTCCTCCTCCTCCTCTTCTTCTTCTTCTTCTTCTTCTTCTTCTTCTTCCCCCTTCTACTTAACCTAAACCTAAACTAAAAACCTAAACTAATTAAAACTAAACTATTTAAACTAATTAAACCTAAACTAATTAAACTAAATAACCTAAACTAATTAATTCTAAACTGAAAAAACTTAAACTAAAAAACCGAATCTAAACAGAAAAGAAAAACAAAAAAACAGAAAAAAAAATGGGAGGGGCTCAATGTGGGGGCCGGCGACGGGTCGGGGAGGGGCCGGCGACGGGGGGCCGGGGCGGGGCGGTGGAGGAGGCGGGGCGGCGGGGGCCCGGCCGGGGGGGGGGGCCGGGGCGGCGGGGGGCCGGGGCGGGGCGGTGGAGGAGGCGGGGCGGCGGGGGGCCGGGGCGGCTGTGGGCCGAGGCGGCGGTGGGGCGCGGGGCGGGGGGGCGACGGGGCGGTGGGCCGGCGGGGAGCCGGGGCGACGGGGCGGCGGCGGCGGCGGGCGGCGGCGGCGGCGGGGTGGGAGGAGAAGGGCGAGGAGGAAGTGAGTAACGGGCGGGGGGGTACCTGCTGTTAGTCAAGTGCCCTCTTTGCCGTCCGCCAGCCTTTGCCGTCCGTCTTTTTGCCTCTTTGCCGTCTGCTAGCGGACGGCAAAGAGGTGGGCCGCTAAGATTTTTTCAAACGAGCAGGGGGTGGGGGCCACCACACTCTTTGCCGTCTGCTGGCGGACGGCAAAGAGTTGGCAGATGGCAAAGAGCTTCTTTGCCGTCAGCCTTTTCTTTGCCGTCTGCTTTTGGGTAGCTGATGGCAAAGAGCTTCTTTGCCGTCAGCTAGCAGACGGCAAAGAGCTGGCAGATGGCAAATTAGCTGATTCCAGTAGTTTCATACTTTCATACATGTCACTCTTACTTCATTGCATATCCCGGTACACCGCCGGAGGCATTCATATAGAGTCATACTTTGTTCTAGTGTCGAGTTGTAATCACTGAGTTGTAAATAAATAGAAGTGTGATGATCATCATTTTCTAGAGCATTGTCCCAAGTGAGGAATAAAAAAAGAGAGAAAGGCCATAAAAAGAGAAGGCCCAAAAAAAGAGAGAAAAAGAGAGAAGGGACAATGTTACTATCCTTTTACCACACTTGTGCTTCAAAGTAGCACCATAATCTTCATGATAGAGAGTCTCTTGTTTTGTCACTTTCATATACTAGTGGAAATTTTTCATTATAGAACTTGGCTTGTATATTCCAACAATGGGCCTCGTCAAGTGCCCTAGGTCTTCGTGAGCAAGCAAGTTGGATGCACACCCACTTAGTTTCTTTTGTTGAGCTTTCATATATTTATAGCTCTAGTGCATCCGTTGCATGGCAATCCCTACTCCTTGCATTAACATCAATTGATGGGCATCTCCATAGCTCATTGATTAGCCTCGTTGATTTGAGACTTTCTCCTTTTTTCTCTTCTCCACATAACCACCATCATCATACTCTATTCCACCCATAGTGCTATATCCATGGCTCACGCTCATGTATTGCGTGAAGGTTGAAAATGTTTGAGATTACTAAAGTATGAAACAATTGCTTGGCTTGTCATCGGGGTTGTGCATGATGAGAGCATTCTTGTGTGATGAAAATGGAGCATGACTAAACTATATGATTTTGTAGGGATGAACTTTCTTTGGCCATGTTATTTTGAGAGGACATAATTGCTTAGTTAGTATGCTTGAAGTATTATTATTTTTATGTCAATATTGAACTTTTATCTTGAATCTTTCAGATCTGAATATTCATACCACAATTACGAAGAATTACATTGAAATTATGCCAAGTAGCATTCCACATCAAAAATTCTGTTTTTATCATTTACCTACTCGAGGACGAGCAGGAATTAAGCTTGGGGATGCTTGATACGTCTCCAACGTATCTATAATTTTTGATTGCTCCATGCTATATTATCTTCTGTTTTGGACATTATTGGGCTTTATTATTCACTTTTATATTATCTTTGGGACTAACCTATTAACCGGAGGCCCAGCCCAGAATTGTTGTTTTTTGCCTATTTCAGAGTTCCGCAGAAAAAGAATACCAAACGGAGTCCAAACGGAATGAAACCTTCGGGAATGTGATTTTCTGAATGCACATGATCCAGAGGACTTGGACCCTACGTCAAGAAAGCTACCAGGAAGCCACAAGGTAGGGGGGCGCGCCTACCCCCCAGGCACGCCCTCCACCCTCGTGGGCCCCATGTTGCTCCACCGACGTACTCCTTCCTCCTATGTATACCTACGTACCCCCAAACAATCAGATACTGAGCCAAAAACCTAATTCCACCGCCGCAACCTTCTGTACCCACGAGATCCCATCTTGGGGCCTGTTCCGGAGCTCCGCCGGAGGGAGCATCGATCACGGAGGGCTTCTACATCAACACCATAGCCTCTCCGATGAAGTGTGAGTAGTTTACCTCAGACCTTCGGGTCCATAGTTATTAGCTAGATGGCTTCCTCTCTCTTTTTGGATCTCAATACAATGTTCTCCCCCTCTCTTGTGGAGATCTATTCGATGTAATCTTCTTCTGCGGTGTGTTTGTTGAGACCGATGAATTGTGGGTTTATGATCAAGTTTATCTATGAACAATATTTGAATCTTCTGAATTCTTTTATGTATGATTGGTTATCTTTGCAAGTCTCTTCGAATTATCAGTTTGGTTTGACCTACTAGATTGATCTTTCTTGCAATGGGAGAGGTGCTTAGCTTTGGGTTCAATCTTGCGGTGTCCTTTCCCAGTGACAGTAGGGGCAGCAAGGCACGTATTGTATTGTTGCCATCCAGGATAACGAGATGGGGTTTTTATCATATTGCATGAATTTATACCTCTACATCATTTCATCTTGCTTAAAGCGTTACTCTGTTCTTATGAACTTAATACTCTAGATGCATGCTGGATAGCGGTCGATGTGTGGAGTAATAGTAGTAGTTGCAGGCAGGAGTCGGTCTACTTGTCTCGGAGGTGATGCCTATATACATGATCATACCTAGATATTCTCATAACTATGCTCAATTCTGTCAATTGCTCAATAGTAATTTGTTCACCCACCGTAAAATACTTATGCTCTTGAGAGAAGCCACTAGTGAAACCTATGGTCCCCGGGTCTATTTTCCATCATATTAATCTTTCAACACTTAGTTATTTCCGTTGCTTTTATTTTACGTTGCATCTTTATGATAAAAATACCAAAAATATTATCTTATCATATCTATCAGATCTCACTCTCGTAAGTGACCGTGTAGGGATTGACAACCCCTTATTGCGTTGGTTGCGAGGATTTATTTGTTTGTGTAGGTGCGAGGGACTCGCGCGTAGCCTCCTACTGGATTGATACCTTGGTTCTCAAAAACTGAGGGAAATACTTACGCTACTTTGCTGCATCACCCTTTCCTCTTCAAGGGAAAACCAGCGCAGTGCTCAAGAGGTAGCAGCTTGCTGCTCGTTCCCCGCCGGGCCGGTGGCGCCGTTGGCGGCAGGCAACGGGGAACGACGAGGTGGCCTGCGGACGGGAGCCGTCTGAGCAACACGGGCGGTGAGGGCAGCCCGGCGCTCAGCTCTAGCGCGGCGAGCGTCCGCCATGGAGACGACGGAGCGATGGAGCGCTGATCGACGGAAGGGAAGCTACCGCGCACCCCTACCTGGCGCACCAAATGTCGGATCTGGGGTTCCGACAAAACCCTTAAGGTTCGAACTCTGGGGTGCGCGCAAAGTGCTTTCCCTCCTACCGATCTACGCCCTAGCTTGCTAAGATCTTGTGCACGAACTCGACGAACTAGCAACACTAAGACACAAGATTTATACTGGTTCAGGCCACCGTTGTGGTGTAATACCCTACTCCAGTGTGTGGTGGTGGATTGCCTCTTGGGCTGATGAAGAACAGTACAAGGGGAAGAACAGCCTCCTGAGGTTGAGGTGTTCTTGTGCTCTGCGGACTTGTGTGGGTGAGATGCCTCTCAATGAGCTATCCCCTGGCCTCTACTGTGGTGGGTAGTCCTATTTATAGAGGCCCTGGTCCTCTTCCCAAAAATTGAGCGGGAAGGGAGCCAACAACGGCGGCCAATTTGAAAGGGGACAGCTAGTACAAGCTATCCTAACAAAAGCGGTCTTCGCCTGCGAAAGGGCTCTGGTGATGACGCCGTCTTGGGCTCCACGGTGACCTCCGTCCTGCTGGCATGCTGGTCTTGGTCTCGTTGCACTGATATGGAAACCTTTGCCTGATGCCTCGGTACTCTACGCCTGCGCTTGCATCCTTAGCACAAAAGAGGAAACAAGGACGCTGCGCGCGCTGGCGCCCGCCTAGCGCCCGCCTGGTGTCGATCGTCATGGCTCACGTCACGAGAGCCTCGCGAGGTTTGCCCCGCCTTGATATCTCCGCTCCTCGTGAGGCAGCCTAGTGAGGCCGCTCCTGAGGAGGTCTTGCGTCGTCCCCCTCGTGAGGCTTGGCCCCTCACGAGGGTCTTGAATGCTTTATTGATGAAGATGGGCCGTACAGGGCCGCTAGCATAGCCACGCCGTGGGCTGCAGGCAGGCAAGTCTGGGGTCCCCCGTTCCCAGAACGCCGACATTACTCATATCATGCATATGTTGTATTGCAATGCTTAGTTTTTACATCATATGCATAGTATTGAATGTCATCTCCTTAGTTGACACATCATATATGCGATTGCACTCTGCTCACTTGCTTAGTATATAAATCATATGTTTGAATTATATCATGCCAAGATGTTTACATAGACAACATGTATCTGAATTATGGCATGCCAACCCATTTTCTAAAGACATAATATAGTTATATCATCTCATCCTGTTTACATAGTCATCATATTTTGAATTATGTCATTCTATCTTGCTTAGTTAGCCATCATACATTTGAAATTGTGTCATGCTATCCTGTTTAATTAGCCATCATATATGTGAAATTATGTCCTACTATTCTGTTTGGTTAGACAACATAAATATGAATTATTTCATGCCCTGTTTTCTTCCCTACTATCCATTGCACTTGTCTATCTTACAATGTCTGTACATTCAATTACTTTTCTTGTTTATCAACCATTTCAATTGGAGGGGGTGATGGCAGTATCTGTGGGAGTAAAAACATAGCCTTCAGAAAGATTGTGCTACCTGTCGATGCAGATAGAACCACGGTTGTACTTGCCCAAGAACCAGCCCCACCACACATAACTCAGACTCATGCAGATTGTACCCCTACCCAGTTGGACAGAGAACCAGCTACACTCTTTCTAACCCCAACCCCAGCAGATAGTAACCCAGTTCCAATTGACACAGGACCGTCTCCACCACAGAGCACCCAAACATGAGCTATTAGTAAGGCAACTAAAGTGCCCAAAGCACGAGGACTACCACTACGAACCCCAAGTCAACGTTTAAAGCAGAAGAAGAATTGTTCTCAGGTCAGGTTCCATAGCTATGGTTCATACTACTTTGCTCGTGCATCACTGTATTTACTCATACCAACTAATTCTAAATTGAAGGATGCAATTGAAACTCCAATGGCGCAACAGGTATGTTTTAAACCTGTTTCTTTAACATGTTTGCTGTTGTAACTTGCTCTATGTTGATTTTAGTTTCAATTGAATAAACAGTTATGTTCTCATGCCATGCACCTTACAAGTGTTGTTATTGTTGTGTAGTTTCCCACACTTATATTCTATCTATGCTGCTTTCTCTTAAATAGATATGATTCAAACTGTATATATCTTGATTTGGCAACATAAACTAGAATGATATAGACCATACAGTGACTATACTACATAGATATATGTTTGTTTCATGCTGTTATCCTGTCCACCTTACTACTGAACTGGTTTACCAAAATGAGTTTCATATGCTACATTGTAAACCTGTGATGTGTTTGTTTGTTTCTCTTTTAGAACGCGGATAAAATATGGGAGAAGAGTACCCTGTTATGCAATGGTAAAGGAAGTAATGCAGATAAGGTTCAAGATAGTGAGACATCCCTGTTGGACTCCAAGAAAGCTGATAAAAACTATATTGAAGAAACTGAGACAACCCCAAAGTCCTGTCTTGATGTAGTGTTTGAGTTACTGGCTACTACTGCTGGCACCAGCTCTTCGAACTCGCTACCTGAATCAGCTCAGCTTCTTGAGTCTCAACTTCAAGTTGGAAGACATCAGTCAGATGTTATGCGACAGGAAGCCGAAGGACTGAGGAAGTCCCTGCAGAATTTAGATGCATACTTTCTGGTGCAACAGCAAGTGTTGGAGGATTTAAGAGCCAAACAAAAGAAAGTTAATAAGCTTGCTAAGCATCTTGCCAGCATTATGGGTACCCAGGATATTTTTTCCTGAGCTCTTCTGAAGTGGTTTCAGTTCTGGACTTGTTTTGCTGCGGCGTTTATTTGCACTGGTCGCCAACTTTGACAACCAGTGTATATGATATGTTGCTTTGTTCCCTATATTTGCACTGGTGGCGAGCTTTGATGCCCAGTGGATGTAATATGTGTAATAGCCATGATAGCCTAGTGTAAGTTGCTTGCTTATTTATTTCCTTGTTGTCTTGTTTATTTGTTTGCTTGTAGTCGGCGCAGTTCTTTTTCCGCGGTTTGCTAGTGGCTGCAATAACCTATTTTTTAAAACTAGGCCACAATAACCATGGGCTACATATTTACTGTAGTTACCATGGGCCTCCTACGGGCCGTAGAAACAATGGGCCTTCTTAGGGCCGTAGAAAGAATGGGCCTTCTACGGTCTGTAGCATCAATGGGCCTTCTACGGGCCATAGCATCAATGGGCCTTCTACGGGCCATAGCATCAATGGGCCTTCTATGTGCCGTATGATCGATAGGCCAAACATGGGCCAATAACAGACCACATTATGGGCCGTAAACGGGCTAGACTTGGAATCGTCTGTTCATGGGCCGACAATAACAGGCCGTCGTTAATCGGTCGTATTTGATGACGTTATGAAAACGGCCCAACGGAGTAACGGGCCGCAAACAGGCCGATTGTAACCGCGGGCTGAATTTGGCCCACAGCGAGAAAAGGCCAATGACGGGCCGTAAGTAACCGAATGCTGGAAATGAGCCCAAGAATAAATGGGCCCTGAGAAGGCTGAAAGATAACACGGGTTGGAAACGGCCCAATGGAATAATGGGCCGTTAATGGGTATAAAGGGGTACACTGTTCATTGCGGGCTAGATGCACCACAGGCCGTTAATGGGTCAAGAGTTACAAATGGTCTCGTATGGGCCGAAATACATCATGGGCCATACATGGGTCGGAAGTTACAATGGGCTGGAATCATATTGGAAGGCCCAGATGAAGCTACTGGGCTTAATTCGGATAGGTTGTAACGGGCCATGAGTTAGCTGGCCGTAAATGGGCTATATACGAACAGGCTGTTAACAGACTTTCCGTGGGCCCGATAGCTTAACGGCGTCCCGTTACGGTGGATGCCACGTGTCGGTCACCCTTGTCGAAAGCACTTCCATGACGCGCGATTTATTGTCATGGAAGTGGACACTTCCATGATGATAATTTTGGTAATGTCATGGAACACTTCTACGACAGCACAGGTATGACTATCTTGATTCTGTCATAGATTTGTCATGGATGTACATGCATGACAGATAAACCTGACCTACTGTGACAAACACGTATCATCACAGAAGTGTCTTTTTTGTAGTGATAGAGGGGGGAGAGAGCATTCAGACCATCCACACCCTCACCAGCTCAAGCAAGCACATGAACACACCTCCTGAGGTTGTTCACCCTTTGTACCAGTTCATCCTCAGCCCACCTCGCGGCTAATCCACCACAAAGTAGGAGTAGGGTATTACACCGCAAGGTGGCCCGAACCTGGGTAAATTGCCTTGTCCCGTTCTTCTTCATTTCATCGGGCTAGGACGTGGGATCGATGAGTTCGCAGACTGGGGAGGTTGAGTACTTCGCACGCACCCTAGAGTTTGAATCTATCTTGGGTCTGCGGAGCCCCGAATCCGACATTGCTGGGATCAGGATTGCCACAGAATTGGGAATCAAGAAACTGATCATTCGAGGAGATTCACTACTTGTGGTGAGACAAGTCAACAAAGATTACCAAAGTCCATTGATGGAGGCATACGTTGAGGAAGTGAGAAGACAGGAGGAGCGCTTTGATGGATTGCAAACAGAGAACGTTCCCTGTGCGGAAAACAGCATAGCTGATCATCTGTCAAAGTGTGCTGCGCAAAAACTTCCTGTGGAACCAGGAACTTTTGTTCTCCATCTTACTCAGCCCTCCGTATCCCCGACAACAATGTCCCAAAAAGAAGAGGAAGTTGGACTCCGGTAAGCCTCTCCTGGTAGAGCCTCCCGGGGCTCCTGGTAGGGACCATGCCGGAAACAAGTCCGCATTGATTGCCGGGCTGCGCCCTCCTACCGGGCCACTGGTCCCTGCGGTCGAGGAACACGCTCCCGCAGATGAGGAGGTGCTGCTAGTCCTTGTTGCCTAGCCCCAGGCTCCAACTTGGGCAAGGCACATAATCCATTTCCTCCAAACTGGAGAACTTCCCGATGAGCAAGAGAAAGCTGAAAGAGTAGCCCAGAGGGCCAGTATGTATCAGTTTGTCGATGACACTCTATACAGAAGGAGGCCCAATGGTGTAAAATTGAAGTGCATTTGCCGGGAAGAAGGAAAGGAACTTCTGGCAGGAATACACAAAGGCATGTGCGGCTCCCACATTGGAATAAGGGCATTAGTTGGGAAAGTATTCCGGCAAGGATTCTATTGGCCCACAGCCCACCAAGATGCGGTCGAGCTAGTCACCAAGTGTGAAGCCTGCCAGTTCCATTCCAAGAACATCCATCTGCGTGCACAAGCTCTTCAGACAATCCCTTTGTCATGGCCGTTTTCGGTCTGGGGGCTCAATACCCTCGGCCCTTCCCCCGAGCTGTTGGGGGCTTTGAATTCTTGTTTGTTGCCATCGAAAAGTTTACAAAGTGATCGGAAGTAGATGCCGTGAGAAAAGGTGACTACTCAGTCAGCTATCAAGTTCTTGAAAGGATTGGAGTGCCGCTTCGGGGTCCCTGCCCGGATCATCACCAACAATGACACCAAATTGATGAGCCGCACCTTTATGCAATACATTCATGCCCTCAGAAGCAAGATCTCATTTGCTTCTGTTGCACATCCCAGAAGCAATGGACAAGAGGAGAGGGCGAACGCTGAAGTGTTGCGAGGACTCAAGACAAGAACATTTGATATGCTGCAGAAGTGTGGCAGGTGATGGATCGATGAGCTGCCGGTGGTACTCTGGTCCCTCAGAACGCCACCAAACCGAGCTACCGGGAAAACTCCCTTCTCCCTAGTCTCTGGGGCAGAAGCAGTTATCCCCATGGAACTCATTTATGGGTCACTGTCGGTGTCAAAACCGGCGGATCTCGGGTAGGGGGTCCCGAACTGTGCGTCTAAGGCGGATGGTAACAGGAGGCGGGGGACACGATGTTTACCCAGGTTTGGGCCCTCTCGATGGAGGTAATACCCTACTTCCTGCTTGATTGATCTTGATGATATGAGTATTACAAGAGTTGATCTACCACGAGATCGTAGAGGCTAAACCCTAGAAGCTAGCCTATGGTATGATTGTTGTTGTCCTACGGACTAAACCCTCCGGTTTATATAGACACCGGAGGGGGCTAGGGTTACACAGAGTCGGTTACAAGGGAGGAGATCCACATATCCGTATTGCCAAGCTTGCCTTCCATGCCAAGGAGAGTCCCATCCAGACACCGGACGAAGTCTTCAATCTTGTATCTTCATAGTCCAACAGTCCGGCTAAAGTATATAGTCCGGCTGTCCGAGGACCCCCTAATCCAGGACTCCCTCAGTAGCCCCTGAATCAGGCTTCAATGACGATGAGTCCGGCGCGCAGATTGTCTTCGGCATTGCAAGGCGCGTTCCTCCTTCGAATATTCCATAGAAGATTTCGAACACAAGGATAGTGTCCGGCTCTGCAAAACAAATTCCACATACCACCGTAGATACAATAATATTTCCACAAATCTAATCTGCTGACAGCTTTTCTTAATATGACGTTCTGCCGTGGTCTGGTCATGACGAACCATTTTTCCGAGCCTGCCACTGCACGTGTTGCGAGGCGGTTTTGTTGGCATGTCTTGTCGAAGCAGAGATTGTGTCCCTCTTTTCACGGGGTTCTCATCAATACGGGTGTGGGTAACCCAATCGTACCCGCTGGCACGACTCCTCGATTTTAGGCAATTCCCAGACGGTCGTGCGGAGGGCGCTTGATATTCACCTTCTTTATAAAGGGGTCAAGGCCAGTCCTTTTCTTCTTGCGCTCGATCTTTCCCTTCTCCCACCTCGAATTCCAGCACCCAAGGCGGAGGCCAAGTGCTTCGGACCTTCAATCATGTCCGGATCCAACCTTCAAGGCCGGTGGGTGGCTTCCTCCGTCACAGAGGAGGACATCAAGAAGCTAAGAGAAGCCAGGTATCTGACCACCGAAATCTCGCACAGGCTGCCTGCTCAAGGGCAGGTCATCCCCACTCCCGAACCTAACGAGAGTGTCGTATTCGTTACCCACTTCCTCCGAGGGCTAGGCTTTAGTCTTGATCCCTTTGTTAGAGGGCTTATGTTCTATTACGGGCTCGATTTCCATGATCTGGCTCCGGATTCCATCCTTCACATCTCGTCGTTTATCGCCTGTCACGACCGGTTTTTCAATAATATAATTATTGAGAGACCAATCCCTTTTACGGACCAGTAAGGAAGAATTCCTTCTCACTGGTAGACAATATCATGGTCACAGAAGAAAAATACCAGGAGTACTGAATATAATACAAAGTTGAGCGGAAACTGCCCAACAATTTATTACATGCACGCCGGTAAAACAAGACGGCGGATAGGGTGGCATAACTACTAACTCACGATAAAAACGGAGGTGGAAATATCACTGCGAAGTGAGTGATATGACTCCTGAAGACTACAGCTCTTCGAGCGTCGGAGTGAGGCTCGAGGAGACTCATTGCGGGTGGCGGAAGCGTATATAATACAAGTGACCAATATCCAGGATCGCGCAGGACTGACTGGGACTCCTCTAGGCATCGGACGCGCTATCAAACTCTTCATCCAAGAGATCGCCTTCACCAACATCTGGCCAAGTCAACAAGCCAGGTGAGTACTATGAAAGTACTCGCAAGACAGTTCGGACATAAGATATAACAAATGTAAACATGAAGCATATAAACAAGTTAACCAGTGCGTTCAGACATAGAGATAATAATTACTGGGTGCCAAATGAGTGTCTGAATGACTCCTCGAGAGGAAACTGCAAGGATAATAATACTGTTGCCAAACGAGTGTCTGAATGACTCCTCGAGAGGAAACTGCAAGGATAATAATACTGGTGCCAAACGAGTGTCTGAATGACTCCTCGAGAGGAAACTGCAAGGATAATAATACTGGTGCCAAACGAGTGTCTGAATGACTCCTCGAGAGGAAACTGCAGAATAATAATGCCACAGTCGGGCGTCGGGGCGACACCACATAAAGGGCTTATAACAGAAAATAAAGGCAGTGCGTGCCACAGTCGGACGTCTGAGCGACATCACATAAAGGGCTTATATTTCAAAGTAGGAAACAAAAACATGCCGCAGTCGGACGTCTGAGCGACATCACATAAAGTGCTTATATTCAAGCTCAAAAATACAGTAGCTCGAGATTATAAATTATTACAAGTACGAGACAAAATAAGGTTAGTCCATCCACAATAGTAATAACATTTAAACTGGGTTAACCACTTGAGCTTGTTCACCGGGGACAAGTTTTCCACGCGGATAGATATGGATATACTGATTTCACTACTTGATCATGGGTACGGTGATTTGGAAGAATTTGACTCTGCAGCGTTTGTACTTAACCACAGCCAACGGATTTCCGTAGTCACGGGGACTAGTTCCGTTTATGGTGTTTTGGAAGAAACACGTCTAACCAGTACACACCCATTTCAATATTCCGAAGCCAGGGATCACCCTCGGCAACGTTCAAGAAAAACCTTGAGACGGGGAGGCTACAACCTCGCATAGCATGGGATCAAATTTCTATACGCGCGCTCTAAGGGGGTGCCCCCCCTCTCGGTCCCCACCGGAAACACCCATGCCCCCTGACCGGATGACTGGCTTTAATCCTGGGCCAAGGTACCATCATCC